>NC_059436.1:26371203-27788703 GCF_021028975.2 Sphaerodactylus townsendi | reverse complement strand
TTGGGAAATCATCCAAGATGCCCAGTCGCCTCCAGGAGAAGGAATCTTCACTGATTGCGAAGAGGGAAGTAGTGACTGAGTCAAACAGATGACTCTTGGAGAAGGGATTAAAAACCCAAGGTGCCACTATGGAAAAGATCCCATCTCGTACAACTACTTGCCAAATCTTAGGTGGCAGGGGTCAACAGAGCCTCCAATGTTCATGTGAATCATTAGATAATACAAATCCCTTCTCAAGTGTCAGTTACACAATTTCCATGCAAACATAAACTTCCATGAAGATTCTTAAATTTCATCTTGGTCAGTGGCGGTTTAGGTACAATCACATTAATTGGCCAGACCATGTCTTAAGTTCCCCAAAATCAATCAGAACTGCCTGCAATGACAACAGAAAGTTGCCCACAGAGACACCAGAAAATCATTTGGATCCATCCATCTCTACAGACAGGTGATGCAAACAGAGCAACCCCCTCCCCCAAGCAGAGATCCAGACTGTTCCTGCAACATACAAAAAAGCAGTTCCTTCACAATGATCAACCTCCTCCCGTCCAATTTGTATGGCCAAGATACCATCCGAGACACCTAAAATGAGTGGGTAAGAAGCCGGCGGTTGAGGGCACAAAGCATCATTGGCCAAAGCTCAAACCCATGTGCTGAATGCAGGCTGAGGTTGAGCATTCCGTAGTCAGCAAAGCCACCCTCTGCATGTTTACCCTGAGCCGCCATTATCAGGCAATTTGATTGTGGACACAAACCACATAAACATTGATTAAAACTGACTCCACCTGTGTCTAGTTAGCTATGCTGTCCTGAATCCAGTGGAATAGTGAAAGGGGCAAAAGTTATTTGCAGGCAAGAGGCAGAGGGAAGAATAAAGTCTGGGGTTTACGCAGAACAATAAGAACTAGAAACTCGTTTTTTTTATTTCAGTGAAACCTGGGAATCTCTGAAACAGACCAGATTCTACAGCAGAACGACAAATGCAACCTCTAACAACCGCAGAACAAGTCATCAGCTGCACACAAAGGACGCCTGCTGCCTGACATGTCTGGGCCCAGAATAGATCAGCTGGCCACAGGGGACAAAAGCCATTGGCAAACACTGCCCCCATCCCTGTGGCAAAGGATGACATAGGGGAAAGCAGTGTGACTGGCAGGAAAAGAAGGGCCACGGGGAGCCTGTCAGAGGCAAACAGAGAATGAGATCATCGCCAGGTGTTTGTGCCAATGCCAGCAATCGTCCCAGGAGAGCCAGGGCAGCCCAGGGCAACGCAACAAGACCACACACTCTGAGAAAAGCCTGCAGAAGTCCAGGTGAACCTCCCAGCGCAAGAGGTCGAATAGAAGCCTGGGATGGGGCTTTCCGGCACAACATCGGGACCAGCCAAGGGAAACAAAACACTTTCGGCAGGTTCACCTCGAAGAAAAGCAGGTGCTCAAGTTAGTTCATCTGGGCAAAGTAGCTTTGATCATACAGAACTGATCAGTTTATTCAAAACACTTTCACTTAGGCGATATTCAAGACACTACCCCAACTGCAAAATGTAACTGCAGACAAAGCAGGGGTCTGCAACCTGTGGCTCTCCAGATGTTCATGGACTACAATTCCCATCAGCCCCTGCCAGCATGGCCAATTTGTAGTCCATGAACATCTGGAGACCCGCAGGTTGCAGACCCCTGCAACAGCCGGAGGGGTGGGCAAGTGTAGGAGAATAAGAATTGAAAGGAACACAGGAAGATGTAATTTTTTCCCGCTTCCCACTACAAGCCCTGTTACTTTTACATGTTTGAATTTCTTACTAATCGTGAGATCTAGAAACTTGTTTGGAGCTTTTCTAAGAACCTACCAGGTAGGAGCTACATTCTTTCATTCATGACGAAACTGTGGCCTTGCAAAACCAAACCAAACAAAAAGCACTTGTGGAGCATACACCCTGCATTACAGTTTTGTTACACAGTAAAGACTCATCAACCAAACCTTACAGTGTGCTAATAACTAGCAAATATATGCAGTGCTTTTCATTGTACAGAGTGCTTTATGTATATGAATTCTTAAAGAAATCCTGTACCTTAGGCTGCTAACATGAGAGACTCAAGGCTGAGAGAACAGAAGTTTGCACAAGGTCACCCAAGGGAGTGCAAAACAGAGGTGAGATCTGAAGAGAGGACTTCCCAGGTCTGACTCTCCAGCAACACCTTATTCCAGCTCTGTAAGCAGGCAGCAGAAAGCAACGGGAGGACCAGACATCAGTTGCAAGACACACAAAGAGTGCTTTTCAAAGCAAATAGCATCAGACTACAAGGGAAGGTCACAGGAGCAGAGCGAGAATTATTGAGGGTTTGTTTTTTTTTGCTAACCTATGGATAGAGGCTAAAATTTCCTTCCTCTCATGCAGTGCCTTTTATACCAGCTACGGCTATTCCTCAAGAAACCCAATTTGGCCAGAGAGACCCACGCTGTGATCACATCCAGGTTAGAGTCTCTCAGTGAGATCTATGTGGACTGCTCTGAACACTGTTGAGGCTCTTCAGTTGAATACAAAACACAGAGGCCAGACTACCATTGTCTGCTCCTGCTCCAGCCAGCCTGCCAGTTAAGGCCCTCTTCTCAAACCCTGCTATCTTGCCCCGAAGACAGAAGATGAGAGTCTTTCTCATCGATAGCGCTCCATCTTTAAAAAGTGACTCTCTTCAATGTCAGCTTGGTACCTACTAGGGCAGGGGTAGGGAACCTGCGGCTCTCCAGATGTTCAGGAACTATAATTCCCATCAGCCTCTGTCAGCATGGCCAATTGGAGAGCCGCAGGTTCCCTACCCCTGTACTAGGGTATCGTTGAAGTGGAACCATTTTTATTTGCTTTTAGCTGAATCTGATTCCACCTTTTAGCTGACTACCTTAATATTTTGCATGGATTTTAATGGCCTGTACTCCACCTTGTTTTATATTGGCTTGGCTCACTTCTATGCTGTTTTATTACCATTATGCTGTTGGTTTTATGGTTTGCTTGCTTTTATGTGGTTTTATGATGGGTACACTGTTCGTTATTATGAGCTGCTGGATAGAGACGGTTCTTTTACTGTTGGCTGGGTTACTTTCACTGGGTTACCATTTACATTTTAATTTTGCTGTGTTATTTCTTCGGGTCCACTGAGCTGCCTTGAACAATTTATCTGGAGAGGCGGAATACAGATATTGTAAATAAAAATAAACCTCTGAAGATTGAATCAAGTAGCCATCTGAATGTGTAAGGCTCACCCATCAATATTTGCACCCCGCATATGTATGTTCATTCATTGCTTCTGTGAATGGCGGCCATCAGAGATTTGATGACACAGATGGAATTTTCACAACACATCTCATCTCACCCGGTGTTTTCAATAAAGACCCCCCCCCCCCGAAGATGCCAGCCATAGATGCAGGCGAAACGTCAGGAGAGAATGCTGCTAGAACACGGCCATACAGCCCGGAAACCACACAGTACCCCAGTGATTCCGGCCATGAAAGCCTTCGACAATATACCCTTCTTACAGTCTATAGCCAATCACTGAGTGTAAAGGAATTGACGCATATGCGAAAACAGGCCTCCTCTACCATCAAGGAAGTACAGCCCACATTCTGACATTCTCCCTTTTATCCCACAAAGAAAACCAAAGCCTTGAGAGAAAATAGGGTCCAGTAAATCATTCCTGCTGCATCAGATTAACTCTTACAAAAGTCCACAAAAAAAGAGCTCTAGTCTGTGCAGCTAGATCCCCACCAAACCACATGGGATTTGATCCCGCCACCTTGCTAGTGCCTGGATAAAAACCTGTAAGAAAGTCTATGAATCCCATGGAGGAATAAAGGCAGGAATGTAAATGCAAGCAATAAATAAACTGCATCTATCTTTGAACATCCACCTCACAGAGTTGCTCTGTTCCGAAGACCATTCAAGGAGCTCAAATGTAAAGCAGCCCCCATCTGTGCCCCTCTGAATCCTGGGTCAGAATACCCAGTTTGGTAATGGGCTGTGTCCCCGTTATTGAAGAAATCTTCTACCTCTACATAATATAGTGAAGCTGCAGCAGAGTATTAATTCAGTGACTAGCCTCTAAGCCCAAGAGCTCCAGCACAAATAGGGCTATGCTCAGGCACTTGACATTCCAGTGAGCAGAGACCTTTTGCTGCTGCATCTGTGACCCCCAAGCCAGCAGAGCTTGGCACGGACCCATCTGTAACTATGCGAGAGCATCATTTCCCTCAACTGGGCTGCGCGGGCACAGCGCTGAGTAAGGTGAGTGAGGATTTTCCAGTATGACTCAGCAGAGGAATGACAGCTGATCTAACTGGGTGAATCACAAGGGATGTTCATCTCAGTGAAGGGTGTTCTTGAGTACCCAAGGAGCAAGAAAAGGAGGCGTCTGGATGTCAAGCACATCTTCCTCCTCTCTTTTTTTGAACTCCCACCCATTATGAAATGCAGCAGCATCGCTGGATTTATGACCAGAGATAGTAGAAGGAACTACTTCTCTCTTCAAACTGCATTCATATTTTTTGAGGGTGCCTCACGGAACACAACTTCAGGTATTTGCAAGCAGAAAACTTGCAAAGCAAGCTGGATGAATTGCATCTTCCTTCCCAGTGTGCTCACTGGTTTTAGTTGAACAGGGTTTTAAAAAATGTATCCTCCACTTGCAGCCTTAACTCACGCAATCCATTCTATTGCCTCGAGTTTTTACCACCCCGTTCTGCTGCATGTGCGGACCAGACTTCATGAAGTTGGCATCCTCCTAAATACATTCAAGCCTATAATGGTTCTTTGATCATCCTCCAAGTACCTGATCAAGAGCCACCAATCTGTCATAGTTGGCTTTTTTCCCTCTCCCCGAAATTGAATTTAGATTTGTTTTATTATCTTATCCGTTATCCCAACATCCTATTGCTTATTAATCCAATCTGTCTCTTTCAACCATCAGGGGCAACTGCCATCGCTGCGCGAGACGCATCCTTGCGGGAAGCAACATATTTTTGGATTAACTTTTTATTAGCACAAATGGCCTCATCAACATAATTCAACAATGTAATTTTGGATTCTGCTTTTATTGAAAGAAATGTAAGCGCCAAATTGTTGAATGAAAGAGCAAGACCTTGCGGCTTTTTTGTACTTGCCAGTGAGGTCGTATCCTTTGCAGCACTTTCTTTCTCTTGTGTGTGTGCATACATGCATGTGTTTATAGATTACAAGTCTGCTCATGTAACATGTAGAATATAAACAAAACACAAAACAACCACCCTCAATGTTGACACAGTTCTTAAAAATTTAAGGGCGCCAAAGACAGGCTTGGTCTGCAGTCAGTGTTTTTAAACTTGGGAGTGTTCTGTTCTGAGAGCCTTTTCCCACAAATTTTAATTTTGATTTTTGGACTGTATCAAAAACAATGTTGTAAGGTTGTAATATTGGCAGCCACACTAGCATGCAGCAGCAAATTAAAACAGGAATCCAGTGGCACTTTGCAGACTAACAATATTTATTCCAGCACAAGCTTTTGCCACAGGACTCCTGTTTTATTTATCATTACAGGCGATTATTTATTTCCTGCCTTTCTTCCATTGTGGAACTCAAAGTGGCGTACAGGAAGAAGGTCCTCAGGAAACCTCCCATCCAGGCACTGATCAGACACTGCCCTGTTTAGCTTCAGAAAGCAGCTACATCACATGCCTTTAGACCAGAGATTGCCAAAGTGGTGCCTGTGTGTTTCCTGGTGCCGACTTGCTTCTTGCCCAAAGCAAAGAGCCAATCCTGGCTATACTCCACTTAACTGACATAGGAGGTGCTTCATAAGAGCCCAAGAGGCATTATTTTTATGTCTGTAGAGAGCACTGATGCCTGCTTCGTTGGAAGAAGCTTGGTTTAAAATCTCCTACCATTTCACAGAACATTGCGAAGTTTAGCCATTTGACACAGCCCCTGTGGCAACCATTTTATGACTGGAACCACCCATCCTTCTCCATGGTAGCCATTTTGTTGCAGTGCCCACTATCAACTCTCAAAATTCCCGAAGTGCCCACAGCCAGGCTCAACAGGGTTGGAGACCCTGCTTTAAATTATATCCGATGATCCCTGTATTGCAAGTGCAGTCCTTTACAGGGCCTTGAGCAGTTTCCAGCAGACGTATTCTTTCACTAGTACTTTCCTGCTCTTGTGCGATGCATGAAGAGAAATTCCAGAATTTAATAGTACAAGAGACCAGGAGCTAGTCTCTGCACCATAGCTATGCAAAGCAATACCGCTATAAGGCAGAACATTTCAGTTTCAAACAATGTTTGCACTATGTTCCAAGGCTGCTGTCAAAGCAAGTGCAGGCAATTCTTAATTCCTACTGTGGGTCCCTGCTCCCACCATGCCAAAATGCCTGGGATCAATCCTGACAGGAAGCCTGCTCCTTAACTCCAAGGATATAGCAACAAACCAGTTATTCTATGCCCGTGGTGGCGAACCTTTGGCACTCCAGATGTTATGGACTACATCTCCCATCAGCCCCTGCCAGCATGGCCAATTGGCAGGAGCTGATGGGAATTGTAGTCCATAACATCTGGAGTGCCAAAGGTTCGCCACCACTGCTCTATGCTATAAGAAATGCACTCTGTACACACTCAGAGACTTTTAGTACAAACTTGGGATTTCAAAGGGGAAAGGCAGCCATGTTAGGCAGCCACAGCAAATATGAGCAGGAGTCCCATGGCACATTTAATGACCAACGTATTATCAGTACAGCATAAGCTTTTTTAGACTACAAGAAGTGAACTGTTTTCATGAAAGCTTATGCTAGGAAAAAAACTTGCTTGTCTATCAGGTACTACAAGACTTCTGTTTATTTCAACTGCAGACCGGTTCCTTGTCAAGAAGGGCGACGGCTCAAGATGGAAGGGTGCGGCGATGTGGAATGAATGTCGCCAGGGCCAACCACATCCACAAAAGATGTCTCTCTGCTTAATCCCCTCTATTGATCAACTCCCACTGACCCCACACGGTATTTGCAGGCCCTCCTTCACACTAGAAGCCGGAAGACCCACCTTCTCGGCCCTCTACATTCCCCTCTTAGTAACCTGCAGAAGATACTGGAGAGAAGACCTTGTGGACTTAGTTGAAACCCAAGAACATCCTTTGCACCACAGAAAAGGACTCTGGGAGCCCCTCTTTGTAGCTCAGAGTAGCAAAATCTCTTGGCCCAGCCTTGCTTACGCTGCTAATTCCTCTGAATTCCTTCCAGAAGCCCCATGCCAAACGTTCCCAAGCCACAGCTGCATCACACTGAAGGAGAGCCATCTTGTGATTAAGTAAGGCACTCAGAGCTTTTCTTGTTCTGTCATTTCTGGCTGATGAGTCCCCAGCAGATCAAGTGCTTATTACCAGCCCCCAAGTGCCGTTCCATACACACTGCCCTATTATTTTCCACCCAGCGTCCGTTACTTGAGTCCATGAGGTCATTTAATTTCACCCTGAGTAATTTTCCAGCGTTCATCTGTTTTGATGCCTCTTAAAATTGGTGTCACTAGCAAATTTAAATCAACACACATTCTCCCCTCCCCATCACCAGCACAGAATAAAATTGTGAAAAGCAAAAATGAAAAAGCTGAAAAAGGATGCAGAAGGCATACAAAACAACATTTGATATTTCAATCTACCTGGCTGGAATGCAGTGAGATCAGAGAGATGTTATGGAAGCGAGCAAAGCAGAGAAGAAATACAAGCCACTCGTGTGCTTCTTGCCTTTTTGACTCTTGCCCAAGAAAAGAGATTTATCGGCTGTTATTTTTAATATATGCCAGCAATGTACAGGGTGTGCTTTACAGAGCGGTATAAGCAAATCCGGCATTAAAAACCATAAGCCTCCAAAACACTCCCTCGATGGCGTCCATCTTTGGAGAAATTCAGCAGCAAACCTTGGCACTGCCATGGTGGGGAGGAGTTCCAATGGGAAACCCCCAAATTACAATTCATTAGCAAAGTTGACACTGTGGAATTTGGGTTTCACAACCCCTGAGACTGACCAGATCACTACCGAATGCTGCTTTCCCTCTGCCTTTATCAGCTGGATGGCAGCTACAGGGCCCCTTTTCCTGTAGCTCTGCACCAGCTTCTTCTGCTAGGTGTGACTACCACGTAACTCTGAATATGAAACCAAACCATGTATGCCAGCCAACTGGGACCCCTGCTCCTGGTGGGGTGCAGGCTTACACAACACCCCTCCGAGCAGGCCATTCACCCTCAGTAACACGGCACAGTGGCTAAGTGTGACAGGAGCTCCCAGGTCTTCTGCTGTTTTTTCTGTGGCACCCATCACGTGAGTTCATGAGCTATGAAGGGCTTTTTTGCAGGGTGGGGGTGGGCGGGTTGTTTTTTAAAGCAGTCACTTGTATTTTCAATGTCATCGGCTTCTGTCTTCATCCTGGCCTCACTCCTCCCAATTTCGTATTTAATTAACCACACCATCTGCCCCAACTCCCAGCTTAATTAACGTCTTCTTGCAAGGCTGGGCCAAAGCCACATCCAAAATTCCACCAGACCACAGGGCTTCTGTTTGCCCTGCCCCCGTCCCCCGCTGTTGAGAACCCAAGCAAAAGATTAAAGGGATGATGCAGAGCCCCCAGAACTCACAGCTGAGCCTTCACTTCCCCACCCCCTGCCCCGCTGCTCTTCGTGGCTCCACCACTAATGAAAGCCAGCAAGGCAAGAAGGAGAAATAGCTGGGATCCCTCCTAACAACCCAAGAAGGGCTTCCTGCTCAGCCCCCTATACAGGGCAACTTTATACAGACTAGGCAAGGTCCATCTATTTGAAGCTCTGTGACAGAATAAATGGAAAGTTCCACATGCCCCTGGAACTTGGAAATTCTGCTGCTACGGCTGCCCTAACCCTACCTCCTCCCCCACTGCTATATCGTATCCTAGCCCTTCCCCATCCCTGTAACCTACAGCTCCGAAGGAGGTCATCTGCTCCTTGAGAAATTTATACACTGGTACAGCTGTCGTTACCTTTTATTTACCAAAATCCTGATTCCCTTTTAGGATAAGTTGTGCTTTATTTCCTTCCTAGCAAGACCATGGACCTTTCCCTGAAAAGACAGTAAGGGGCAAAGTGTCCCTGAACATGTGCAGAACGATCTTCCTTTGTCAAAGGAGTGCTTGCTTGTTTTTCTAGAGGCTGTCCAGAAGTGCTTCAGACACCTGGTGCCCTGCACGTCACTCATAGCTTGCCTGCATAGAGTAGGGATGGCCTGCATAGACACAGTGCCGCTTAAGACGTAGCCTGGGATGGTGGCTGGTGGTTCCTGGCTCTAGATAGAGACAACATCCACTCTGAGTTGACTGGCCAACCATAGTGGCAGCTGGGAGACCTAACACATGCACATTCATGCCAAGTGAATGCTGGAAAGTGTCCCTGGTGGTCTCCACAATCTTCTTACAATGGGACAGAAAGACATGTGCCAACACAAGTGCACATGCCATGTGCCTCCTTTGCTTCCTCCCATTATCACAACATACTGTTGAGTGCCCTGAAGTGTGCTACAGAAGTACACACCTGTGCACTAAACAGCAAGAGTGGCTTGGCAGGTTTTTATTCTGGCTTCATATTCGCCAGTTCTGGCAAGCAGCCCGAAGAATAAAATTCTGGTTAGGCCAGTAAGATTTTAGCTGGGGAGCATCGCCAGCCACCTCCTCATCCCAGCCTCCCTTCCCCCATCCTATTGCAGGGGAGGTGGCAGGTGCAGGAATCTGTGATTTTAAAAAATGATGGTTTATCTGACTGTATCCAGTAGCCAGAAAGTGGCCGCCCGAACTGCAGGCTACCTTATCTTCCTCTCCAAGTAACAGTCCAACAATTCATCCTCCCCAAACAGCAGCCTCAGCAAGTTCTCAGCGCTACAGTTAAGGAGAACAGCATGGCTAAGTAATCGTGACAGAGTTGGGATTTGAACTCTCCCCCACATCAGACATTGTTAGCTAGCTCTCCAGTGTGAACAGCAAGGCTCCACCACATTCAGAGGAGTGGAAAATGAAAGAAATAGGCTCCAATGTCAAATGGAACGGTGGTCACATTCTTCCATCAGATCTTCAAAAACAGCTCCTTGGCTTCACCCTGCCCACCACATTCACCTGAAGTCTTTGGTTCCAAAAGGAGGGAGAAGCAGGCTGGCCAACACGCCCATTCAGAGTCCCCTGGCTAAACCTTAAACCTCAGAGGCGTTGCTCTGTCCTGACTTGTCCAGAATCTTGCCCCTCCTTCCCGCTTGGCTGCCCTGCGCTCTCCTCCTGATCCAGCAATGCTGCCCCTGTTCCAGCTTGCTAAGGCAATTAATGAACATCTAGCTCAAAGGGGAAAGACAGAAAAAGCAACTGAACCAGGGGGCGAGATTATAGGCTGACGCCACACAACACACACTTCCCGGGTGCCAGAGACACCAGCCCCGTCTCGCCTGACGCTTGGCTCAGGGCAGAGATGAGAGCAAAGTTTAGCTCAAAGGGCTAGGGAAGGAAAATAAGTTATTTGCCCAAGGGCTGCAGCTGTTTTTTTGACATCATTAACATAGCCAATATATCCTTTTGATGAAAATGTGTGAATGTAGTTTTGGTACTTACTGGGGAAGGTACTCACATTTAAAAAATAATAATAATAATCCCATTGGTCTCCTGAAAAATCTGGGCGCGAGTCTGGGAAAATTAGCTCATAAAAGTCCTAGTAAACATGCACTTTAAGAGAAAGTCTGTGACCCTTTTGCATTGTAATAAAAGAGGAGTCCAGTGACACCTTCAAGACTAACAAAACTTATTCCAGCATACATTTTTATGAGTCAGAGCTTACATAATCAAACGCATGAGGTGTGTACATAAATCATTCTGATGGATGCACAACAGAGCAGTGGAGGAGTAGAACAGCTGTTATAAAGGGAGGCTGGCTCAAAACAAGCTCCAATCCAAAGAATAATCAGAGTGGGTGAAAGACACTCCTAACTGCTGTTAAGATAGGCAAAACGTAAAACCTGGTGCAGGATGAAATGAGATAAGCAGACACAGAAAGACATACAGGCATACAGATGAAGCAATTGACAGTGAGGGGTGGAATATGTAAGATATTAGCAGCCATAGTAAGTTAGGAATCCTGGGCCCCTATTAAACTGGGGAGGGGGGGGGGTAGGATACATTGTCTTGAATTGGTTAATCAATATTAATCCAGCAATTTGGAGTTAGATTCTCCCTTTGAAGTTCCCGCGTAAGAGAACTGTAACACGCAAATCAGCAACAAAATGCCCTAGGAGAGTTTGCATGTATATTCGCTATCTATTTCCATCACATTCTCCAGCAGGTTGCCACAACCAGGAGAACTAGAAACTTAATTGTAAAAGATTACTGTTTAGAAATCTTGATTTGTAAGATTTTAAATGATGATTACGCGTTCATTATTTCTACAGCACCCTCAAAGCAGACTTAAAGAAAAAGTAGCCTACAACCTCACATCACCCACTTCAGATGGAGATTCTTCTGGGTACCAGATTATCAGGGTTCTACCCAAAAGACCCTTGGAAGCACCTCTCCTGTTACAAACCCAGCATTAGAGATGCTCTTGGTAGGAAGCATCATCTGACAAAAGAGCCATCCTTTATACTCCAGTCTTCCGTGCTTGCCATGTTGCAAGGCATACTTCTACCCATGGCACATGCCTGCCAGGACTGTGCTCAGTTCACCTTGATAGGCAAGAAGGCGGCACTTCGCTCATTCAGGAATTCAAATCCTTGATCATTTTGGCTGTAATATCTCTGACACCATTTAGAAATCTGTCCCAAGTGAGTATGTGGTATTAGAAGACACAGATGACAACAGCCTCACATTTATTCAAAGGAATCATGAGAGCAAGAAACTTAATCCTTATTTTAAACAACATTTCACCTTTCCATATCCCATAATTCCTGCCATGCCTCAGTTCTATACACCTGTCATCCATAGATTTTGTTTTTTAATCTATCACTGCCCTGCAGCAATAGCTTGGGGGGGAGGGAAGTGGACATTTCACTCACCTTTGTAGGGCACTGTTTTCCTTGGCACCAAATTCCACCAGTTGCTGACAGAAGAGTCCACACTCAAAGCCACTGTGGCCAGAAGACACAGTCCAAGGGGGCCAACGGCCATGCTGTCCGGGACGTGAAGTTCTCGCTCCAACTAGAGAAGCGCTGGGAGTTATCGCTGGCCGCCTTATGAAGTCCTTCTGTGATCACCTTCTCCCTTGTTCCGTCTGGGTGCTGACAACAATGGAAGAAAGGTGGTTAGGGTTACGGCAGCATCAATAATGAATGAAAAGAGATGAAATCACATGCGCTGCAAGGCGGAGGAAGAGAAAGGGGCCCAGATCTGGGGGACAAAGGCCGCATTGAAGGAGTTTCCATTCAGATCAGGAGATCCGCTCCCGCTTCAAGGAAGGGAGCACGTGGCGTAAGGGTGACTCAGTCCATGAGCTGGAAATACAACGGTTCCTCTCCCCTCTCCTCCCCCTACAAAACCAGTGTGCATATACATCCCTTCACACACTTGCCTGATTTGGAAATATCACTTCCTGCACCTCTGCAGCAGGGGAAAGATTTCCTGATTTCAACTAGGAAGAGGAGAAGCGTTGAAATGTTCTAAGTCTATAAAAGCCTATAAAAAGGAAGTGCTAATATGCCCATTAAAGTAAAAATATTGATGATGTTTCCCCACTGGACTTTAATGCGATTCAAGATTTCCGAAGGTTCAAGATGGGTGACGGGGAAAGACACAGGTGATATAGGATAAGCCACTGGTAGGCTGGAAACAGACAACAGGTTTGGAGAGAGCTCAAAGTGACTTGAGAGAGGGTTGTCTTCCAGGCTGTGTGTAAACATTTGTCCTATTGTTGTTTGTCTCATTGTCTTCCCTGGACAAACAGGTTTTAGAAGCCATAGAAAACCCTTCAAAGCTTGTTTACTGGAAGAGAAAGCGGGATTATTGAAAGAGGTTGCAGCTGGACAGGGGTACGTAAGATCCACATTCAGATTTCTGGAAGCCACCTTTTTTTGTTCCACCTTGCCGTATTACCCTAATGACTGCTCCCTTCACACACATCTCTTGTCCATGCAAACCCTACAATCCCCATCAGATACTTTTTGGTGTTGAAAGGGGACTTTCTCCTTCCTCATTTACCACCTCCTCTGTATCAAGGCAAAGAAACACATAGGAAGACAACCAAAACGGCGGCAGAGATCAGCCCTCCATTGTAACTATGTGCTAATTTGATCAGGAAGTAGGGTCAGCCACGACCTTTACTGAGGCCCTGAGTTCAAAGGGGCAAGGCAGGTAGGGATGCAAGACCACTGCCATTTCAGAAACAATCTTCTTCTGTGACTTGAGAGAAAAGATACATGGATCGGCACTGGGGAAAGGAGCATCGGCCGTGCCATGGATTTGTCCTGGGCCCTGCCAGGAGATCAAACCTGGAGCCTGCTGTCTTTTCAAACCCCAGCGCTGACTAGAGAACAATTTTGCTGACCAGAGCAGTGAGATATTGGGCAGCTAAGCAGCCCTAACAGAAAAAGGGGAACTGCTTAAAAGCACACGAGGGACCAGAATGACACCCAGGAGATACGAGAGGAGAATGATTTAACTGGGCAGGGGGTTTTTTTTCTAAAAGCAAACCATCTTCTTTGTTGCCTTTTGGCTGACTCTTCCTACCCTGTTTCCCCTAATATAAGACATCCCCGAAAAATAAGACATAGTAGAGGTTTTGCTGAAGTGCGAAATATAAGGCATCCCCCGAAAGTAAGACATAGCAAAGTTTTTGTTTGGAAGCATGCCCGACGAACAGAACACAGAAAAATAAGACATCCCCTGAAAATAAGACATAGTGCATCTTTGGGAGCAAAAATTAATATAAGACACTGTCTTATATTCGGGGAAACACGGTAGTTTCCCTCTCACCCCCATGATTATCCATTCGGTCAGACAGCAAAAACATTAGCTCAGCCGGCAGAGGGACACATACATACCCAGGATCACTAGCCAGTCTGATCAGGGGTGGGGGTGGGGGAGTCCTTGTCTGACCACAAGCATGCCAATCTGATGCTAAGCAAAACTCATCCGTCAAGCTGGGCAGGCAAAATACTGCACCACCCAACAACAGCAGCCTGTCTCAAGCTGCAATAGCCCAAAAAGCCACAAAAGTGAGATGAAATCCAAGTCCTTTCCTGACCCGTTTGCACAGGCAATTCAGACCCATTTGCACAGGTAATTGCACAGGTAAGACAGAGGAGACACCTCTTAACTTTCCAGACTCTTGTCCTTCCCAAAGCAGATCTCTCTCTTCAGTACAGCCAATCCCCTCCCACTGTAAGAGAACATTTCACATTTTCCCCGTGGATCAGGACAATCCACAGGCGCGGAGGAACCAGATCTGCCGCTTGATTTCAGCTAGCCTAGAATCAGCTTCAAAATCTGGCGTCACACATCTGTGCTGTTCCTGTTCAAATGTCCAGAGGGGAACTCAGGGAATTTCTGCAAGCTTCAGATGCACGCCCAGCATGGAATCTAAACTGAGCTTTGGTTATTAAGAGCAATTGCAATTTAATGAGTGCAGTGTCTTTGTGTACCCTGGTGGGGAAGGATTGGTCAATGTCTAAAGCGGATCAGAGGCTCTTCCATACAACTAGTAATGCTAAGATTTAAGAAAACAAATCTTTGCAGATACCATTCACATGGAGTCTACCCCCCACCCCAAATCACACTAAGCAGTAAAGGGGCATGGGTTCCTCACAGTCTGAGACCATGCTATTTTTTCCACAATAAATTTGAGACCATAACCAGCAACCATACCTGATATAGCATCAGCTAATAGAGCTACCCTGTAGCTTTCAATCATTTAAACCTTACTGGAAATTGTAGATTTGAGAGGCTTCCAAGCATTTTCTCTTCTCCCATATGGTGCCCAGGCTTGTACCTGTGACACTGAATTAAACTCAAAATATGCAGCAATAGACATTCTCTTAGACATTGCTGTTTATGCAGCCCTGCCAGGACAAAAACCCGAGAACCCTGCAGAGGACAGCATAAATAAAGGACATGACAAAATATTCTTCTCCTGCCTCTTCATACAGATGGACACCATTACTCTTGATAGGAAAGAGAATTGGAAGATCTGGCCGAGAACCAGCGAACCAGGTAATTGCACACTATTTCATTCCAGGATTTTAAAAATCCTAAAGAGACTGTCCTAGAAGACAGACAATTTCTATTCTGCCCAGACCAGTCCTGGTCTTCAGCAACCCAAATTTACCCTCCAACTAAGAAACAGGGCTTCATTCTCACTGCAAGCAACTGGAGCTTATTTTGTAAACAGAGATAAGCCAAAGTTAAAAACCTTCTCTGGCTCAAAGACCTCCTTGTTAAACACAGATAGTCAGTTGCTGCATTGATTGGGGTTGCTGAATGGCAAAGCAAAGGCACTCTGTACATGTTCAAAAATACTTCCAGGCACTGTGCAGCATCAAATGCCCATAAACTCAGTCACTCAAACACCCAACTTGCCATGTGGAAACTGAGTCTTCACCTCTGCATCACTGGATACTGCTATAACACTATAATATGATCATTCACAAGTAGATTCCAACTGCAAATTATTGCTATAACACAATGGTAGAGCAATAATTAGAGGGCCAGCAATAACTAAGGTCCAGCATCAATTCAATCCTGCCTACAATAGATAAGCTATCTATCAGGCAAAAGTGAGGCACGAAAGGGTTTCTAAGTTTATTGCCCCATGACACTGGAAGACAATGCTCTTTGTTTTCAAGGACTGGTCGACTGGCATGCATTAGCTATGAGGACCAACTGGAATCTCTAATCACCAGGTGTTGAGGAAAGGCTGGCCACAGGTGGAAACAGATTGCTATATGAGAAGGATGCAAGTCTGATCCAGCCAGCAACCTGCCTGCTCATCTTTTAACCCGATTCCATGCAAAACAGCAGCAAACACAACTCCCCATCTCCCGCCTGACCCTCATAAGAACATAAGAACTAGCCTGCTGGATCAGACCAGAGTCCATCTAGTCCAGCACTCTGCTACTCGCAGTGGCCCACCAGGTGCCTTTGGGAGCTCATATGCAGGATGTGAAAGCAATGGCCTTCTGCTGCTGCTGCTCCTGAGCACCTGGTCTGCTAAGGCAGTTGCAATCTGAGATCAAGGAGGATCACGATTGGTAGCCCTCAGGTCAGCAGCACTTACAGAAACGCCTTGCACAAGCACATCGACTAAAACCGCACCAGAGAGTACATGCTCTGCCTCTCCCCTCCTCGTCAGCCAATTAGAACACCAAGCTTTTCTTTAATATAGAAGCTTTTTATCTGCTAACAGCGCAAGCACTTTACCTTCTGCGCCTCATTACGCTCCTAGACATTAATGCAGGCTCATTATACCCATTTTACAGATCCAACGCCAAGTGTGAGCAACAGCAATTAGCTGGGTCCTGCGTTCACAGCACCTAACCCTACATGCTGTCCCTTAGGGCTCCTAATTAAAATAAATGCACTTAAGTAATAATCAATGGGATTTGAACCCTAAAGACCCGGGTTCATGTCTTCAGTCATGTACCTACTAGAAAGAACAGGGCAAGTCATGCAGCCTCCTGGGCAAGTCATTCAGCCTCCTGGATAACTTGGGAATATTAGTGACTGATGTCACAGGATTATTGAACAGAGAATGCGGCATGTTAAAAATTATCTATAAACTGCTCACCGGATGCACGGGTGACATACAACTCTTAGCCTCAGCTTTACAACCTGTAAAGGGGGAGTGCTGAGAACCCAATATCCTTCACATTTCTATACTGTACTTCTAGCTTTCAAGGCATCTCATACTAGATTACCACACTCACTCTGCTGTTTCTTTGGAAGTCTCTGGAAGGGCCGACCCTTGAGATTGATCCAGAAGTCCAAGCTGGTTCAGTATACAGTCGCTAGGCTCCCTGCTGGAGCTACAGTGAGGGAGTATATTTCCTCCATTTTACCTAGGCTGCATTGTTTACCTGTCGAAATCCGGGTCACGTTCAAGGTACTGGCTTTAAGGCCTTGAGGGGTCTGGGACCATCATATCTGCAGGGCCGCCTCTCTCAGTATCGCCCACGGAAGTCACTCCATTCCTCCAACAGAAATATGCTTGTGGTCCCTGGCCCCAAGCACATTAGATTGGCCTCAACCAGAGCTAGGGCTTTTTTGGCACTGGCTCCAGCCTGGTGGAACTCTCTGTCTGCTGATACCAGGGCCCTGAGGGAGCTGACTCAATTCTGCAGGGACTGCAAGACAGAGATATTCCACCAGTCTTTCGATTGAGCCAATCAACCATCATCCCTGTAACATCTTGCTGGCCTCCTGATCACTCCGACTACTAGATTCTTCTTATCCATCAACCACTGACTTATCACATCAGTGAGTGCCTCTGGAATACTTAACGTGTGCTCCCCCTCCCTATGCCTATATCTTGTTCCTCCACAAGGAAACGGAGATATTTATAGGCTGAATGGGATGCTATTTTATCACCATCTGTAAGTGCAAATGTAATTTTAGCCCAATTTTACTATAAGGACTGTTTTTATATAATGTTTTCATAGCTTGTAAGCTGCCCTGAGCCCGGTTATTGTCAGGGATGGACAGGGTATAAACATAATGGAATAAAAATAAATATCCTTGGTGGACTCCCCCAGGCATATGGAAAAAAGAGAACTTTGTAAATCAACCCAAAGAAAAAACCCCAAAGACCTCCCAATAAGGACCAAACAAGCTTGTGGGTGAAGGCCTACTGAAATCTAGCACTGGAGGAAGGAAACAGGACCTTGCTAGCAGCCATCGAATAAGGTCCACAGTGAGTTTTGTTTCTCCCCTCTTTGCAGGTGTTTATTCTGGGCTGGGTGGCCAGAGGCAGGAGCCAAAGGACAGGGGCTGAAGGGCTCTTAGCCCACAGTCAAAGCCTTGTGGAAGCCAGCCCAGCAGTTCTAAGATTTCCCCTTAAGGCCATTTCATGTATTCTTTGGGTTTCATTTACTTAAAACTGTTTATTGATTTAAACTGTATTTTGGTATACTCCATCAGTTGCTTTGGGTCCCCCTTGGGGAAAGGAGAGTAGGATAAAGCCGCCTAAACAAATAAAGGGGGAAGAAAGAAGAGACAGGAAATCAGATTGCTCAACCCCTTGAGAGTTTATTGAATCCACAGGAGAAGGAGATTCAGGGAAACAGTGGGATTTCCACATCATTTCTACCGCCTGCAATTATTCATGGAAACTCCAGCTCATTTTATTAAACCCCATCCGCATACATGACACCATTAGCATTAGCCAGATCCTGCAGCTCAGATTTTGCTACCAGATTAGCGATGGGGGGGCGGGTAAGGCCAGCACCTGCCGGGCAGGTCACTAAGTGGAAAACTTGCCTTTCCACCTCAAATGTGTAGCTTTAATTCAGTCTACAACCTCGCCTGTTGCTGCTCTGAAAACTGTCATGAACGCAGCACACACATAGGTCAAGCATATTCTTTGCTGGCTGGTCGGAAAACCTCCTAAGGGCATTCAAGACAACTGTAACCAATAGGCAAGCCTCCACCCCAAGGAGTATACAATTTAGATTTTGTTGCCTTCCTAATTGGGGGGGGGGGGGGAAGCAAATATTTCCCACTGTGCTGAAAACAGAACAGCACATTCTGAGATCTAAGCTGCCTGTCCCAGACCTCCATGCCAGAACCGGGCTGCCCAACCCACCACGTACTGCTCGATCCAGCACTCCCTGCCCCAGCGGAACAGCAGCTCCTCCCTCTCCTGCTGGGCTCACTGCCCCACTGCGGACTCCCCTTTATTGTGGTCCTGTGAGTTTTAACTACTTCCTGCCTTCAGAGGGCGGCCAGAGCTGAGTCAGCTCCATGTAAAAAGGAATGGGGGAGAGGAGAGAGAAAACAACAGTTCCAAAAAAGCAGCAGCATTTTCCTTTTTCCAGCTGAGTTGGAACTGCTCCCATACTTTCCCCAGTCCTTGGGAGCCAAGGCGGACGGAGTGATCACATCTTTCTAAGCCGCAGCAAAGATCGCCTTGCTTGGCCAATCTGCTCAAACTCCAAAGCCAAAGGAGGGGAGTGGTAAAGTTCTCTGAAAAAAAAAATCACAGCGAAGGAGAAAGTTTTGCTTGGAAATTATGTCCGCTTTGAAAACTTTACCCCTATGCCTTTAAAAGGTTTGCTGCGATTGCTCATTAGTAAGGGAAGGCCCTCTGCACATGTTCAAAGGGTTTCCTATCAATTGACATGAAGAACATAGAATTAGGATTTCCAGCAAACTTCAGGAAGAGCAGCACAATCAGTCAAACACAGAAACTGCATAAGGATAGCTGACCAAGACTTCTGGGTCAATAGGGGGAGCCTCTGGAGCCACTGAATACACTACCCAGTTCCCTTTGCTAAAGTACTGGCCAGAGGCTAGTTCTACAGAAAGCACTCAAGATCTACACCACCCCCTCAGTTATTTCAGCTTATCTAAAAGGATAAAGTTAGTGAGATCTTCCATTACGTGCACCCCATCTAAACCAACTTAGTATATTCAACCTAAAATGGCTCAGACTGCATGTGGTAATGGGAGTGTGCAAACCCACGCAATATCCTTCTCAGGGTCAGTTTAAAAAACAAACCAGGTGCCAAGCCACGCCAGACACTGCTTCTAAGGGGTCTCTAAGTTCTATTTAAGAGTTTACTAAAAGTAGCAAGAGATTGGCACCGTGGCAGTGGGAAGTAGATGCTACACCCAACATGCATCATGATTCCAATTTAGGCAGCACTAAGGAAATGAAAAACGTTCTTTCACCCCACAACAAAAAAACATGAGAAATGATGACCCTTGTTGGAAAACAATGTCTTCCAAAAACCTTATTTATACCTTCCTTACCATACAGGAAGTCTAAGAGTATAATTTTTCCCACAACTGCACTGGGAACCACAGAAGAGGCAGCTTGGTGTAGAAACCGTGGAACAGAGAGACTTCACTGTTTTGTATGTTTCAAAAATACAAGTCACTAACCTTTCTGACAACTCGGTTGCTCTTCTGGAACCGTCAAGATATGAGAGGGACTCCCCCCCCCACTTCACTCTCTGTGACCACAACTCCCCATTGCCCTTACACAGGTGGCACTAGACAGTTATTTCATTAGCACTCCCTTCCTCTCAGAGTCTCCGCCAAACACTACTGCTCTTCACAGCTCCTGATCAGTAGGGTTTGACCAGGCGAACTTTCAATAGGACCCCCATGTTAATTATGCACAGTACATGCTGCCACTTGGATTTTTCACCTGGGGACCAAAGTGTCAGGAGGCCACCTTGTTAACTACCAAAAATTAAAAACCTTGCTATTATTGATTACGCAGAAGAAATGGGCATGGCTCATACACATGATCTCCTCAGGAGTTGGTAATTCCCATCTCAGTTCACTTCAGCATCTTCTTAAACACACCCTAAATCAGAAACTGAAGTTATTTCAAGAAGTTGTTGCTGAAAAACAGGGCTCTGACCAAAATATGCCTCAGATATTCCTCCTCTTGCCTTATAAAAGGGTTAACCGTTCGTATGTAAACAAGTTGCTGAAATCACTGTTTATGACCTGATCTATTGATTAGCTATTGGTCAGTGAGATAACCATTGCTTACATGCTAGTGAGCATGTATATCTGAAGTTATCAAGGTAACTCTGTTTGTTTGAGCAGACACAACACCAGAGAGGAAACATGAGGTAGATACATCATGTGAGACAGCAGATAGGTCGCAAGATGTAACCAAACAAACAGTAATGTAGATGTGCAACAGGAAAGAAAGGATTTCTTGTTGAATCTCCATGTAACCATCCCTTTATAGTTGGTAAAGCAACTGAGAATCTGTACACACACACACACACGGCTCATGCACATGATCGCCTCAGGAATTGGTAATTCCCATTTCAATTTACTTCAGCATCTTCTTAATATATATATTCTCATACACCCAACAAAGGGTGACAGAGACTTCAGTTTGGATAGCACTAGGTAATTTATTAATTTATTAAACATCTCGTCTTGTGGAAGAAGGGATAGCAACTACTTTGATGGTATTCTGGATATTTCCAAACTTGTAATTCTAGCGGCTTGTTCAGACACGTATCCCTCTGGCTCTTGACGACTACAACAGCTGAAGGAAAGACTTTCAGGCATCCATAGATCACTCCTGAATTAATACCAGTGACATGCTCATGCACTCAGCTGCTAATGACCAGGTGCAAACAGTACACACCACACACTTGCAAACCAGCCAGATGACACATAAGAATTCGGCTGAACACACCAGAAATTCGGCCAGAAATCAGGGAAATCAGAACATGTGAGACAAGAGAATATTCAGAACTTAAACGAGAGCAGGGGCAGTGGGAGCTGCAGCGGCAATTGTTTTCCATTAAAGGGAAACGGGAAGTGTGCTCCCTCTCAAGGTCTCCAGAGGAGGTAGAGTTCATGGCAAGAGAAGTATATAAATGGATTTCCGGAGAAGGAAAAGTAGCCAAGCTGTGGGAACTGCCCCGAATCACCAGGAAGCCCATCCCATTCAACAGAACTGGGATGCTGCCAGGGGTGAGCCTCATTTCTGATATTCCCCATTGACAAAGGAGGAAGCTCTGTAGGAAAGTTCCTGCCGGCACTTACGGATAGGTCTCTGAAAAGAAAGAATACATGGAACTTTGTTTTTATGTATGATCAGTCATGTAGCTATAATGGGGACATCCGGGGACAAACACCCCGGACACCCCCCCGGAGAGTCACATGGGGGGCAGGAAATCACCCCCCACACTTCTGACCCACCCCCCCACCCATCAGACCTTGGCCAGTTGGGCCAAGCGAGAGGGAGAGGGCCAGCCAGGCCATTGGCTGACCTGAAAGCTGGAGGCTGGGCTGCACAGAGCAGCCAACCAGGCAGGCCCAAGCTCAGGTTAAGTGGGTGTGGGGGGCGTAGCTGCCACAGGATGCAGGGAGGCAGGGGGATACGTAGCTACCATGGGATGCGGTGGGCGGGGTGTGTAGCTACCACGGAGGGAGGGGCATGTACCTACCACGGGGCGAGGGGAGGGACGGGGGCGCCATTTTGCCCCCCTACACCTCTGTGTATGACTGCAGCAGAAATAATTCTATACGTGCAAAAGTGGGAAACTTCAGTTAAACCTTCAATTGAAGAATGGTGAAGTCATTATGAGTTGGCAAAGATGGCCGAATTCACTTCCAGCCCCATCAAACATGTTGGGTGGCTGGCTGTGGCAACGCGGCTGTGCTGCCCCTCCCATAGAGACTTCCCGGTGGCGTGGGGAGGCGTGCAAAACAAAAAAGTCTTTCCGCTGCTGAGAAGCCCTCATTGGGCTCAACAGACTTATGTCACCTTTTCAGTGGCTTAAGTCTAATATCCTGGCTGCCGGCAGCTCCTCCCCCGACCATGCCAGCAGCAGGGATGCTGGGATGGTGTCTGGCACAGTGTCCCAGCACCAGGGAAGGCTGCAGCGGCATGCCAGTGAATTCACTGCTTCACTGGGGCAAGTGCTCTGGGGAAGGCAAATCTCCTGGCAAGGTTGCACAGATTCATCTCCCCCACCCCCTCCTTTGAACGGGGCCATTCATTACTTAAAGAAAAGAATTTAGCTAAATTCTTGTACAATTGGAAACCCTTGACACA
This sequence comes from Sphaerodactylus townsendi, assembly GCF_021028975.2. Lineage (NCBI taxonomy): Eukaryota > Metazoa > Chordata > Lepidosauria > Squamata > Sphaerodactylidae > Sphaerodactylus > Sphaerodactylus townsendi. The sequence continues at coordinate 27,765,959 of NC_059436.1, read as the reverse complement.
TTGGTCAGAAAAGGGGGGGGGGTAATGATACTTAGTGGTTCTCACTTTTGAGTTGTTAAACTTTTTAAGTACTAACACAAAGTTTTAAACAAAGGAGGAAGCTCTTAAGAGAAGAACTAAATTGATGGAGTTTGTGTCCAGCAGGCAGTGGTCAGCCAGAAAGGGATTAAGCAACCTCCCTTCAGAACCAGAAACCTGCCAAAACCAAACATCTGAAGTAATGGACGCCCCGAAGCATGTGCAGAATGCATTTCACTCACTCCCAAATAAAGCAGAAATGCTTCAAGGACACAAAGTGACAGCCCTTCCCTCCAATCTTTTCCTTCCCTGCCTTCCTTTCCTGTAAGCTATGTTGGCAGAAAATTATTTCAACCGTATGCAAAAACCCCATTTCCCTCTCTGTCGCTATTCAAACCTGTGTGGAGTTAGAGGCATTAAGTTCTTGTTAATTTATTCATGTTTAAAATAGCTCATGCTGAATGCTAACAGCTGCCTGAAAATTGCAGTTTAGTTATAAAAAGGAAAATGTAAAACCAGAAATAAAGACCTGGAGGGAGTTTAGGGAGGGAATTCATACAGTGAACTACCATCCTAATCAAAATCCAAAGGCTTTTTAAGGAGACATTAATTTCAGAGTTGCTGGAGCTACCGGGAACTCTAGGTAGCACTAGGAGGCTGATTCCCAAACACCCTGCACCTCTGGCTGTACCTGATGAATCAAAAGGACTCCTGGGCACCCTCTTGCCTCTGAATGGCCCATCTAAAGATTACCGTGGGAGTGGAGGAGAAGTCCATTTCTGGCACAATCAAAACTTCACTTGAGTGCCCAAAAAGGTAATCACAGCCAGCAAACAGGAGAAAGCCACACTCTCCGTGGCACTGCCAATAGAAGCCACACTTCTGGATCAGAGCCCACGCGTAGGCATGAACAAAAAGTTGGCCGAGTTGAAAAAGTTCCAAGGAGCTTCCCAGCATCCGATCCCAAATGGATAGACATGAATGGACACAAAAGGGTCGAAGATGTGGGTATTCTCCTGGCTACTCTCTTACTTTTTCTCTCCCTGCTCAATCCCCATTTTCTGGCAGAATTATTTGCCCATCAAGACAACCTATGAATGGAACTGGGTGGGTTATTCCCAGAGGAAAGTGTGCTGCAGCAGAGGGACCCTCCAGAGAACGTGAAGGAGTTCTTCAAAGAAGGCAAATGATAGAGTGAGAAAAAAGGCTGCCTTGTACTCTGCTGCCAGAAACTGCAGAGCCGGCCACAGAATTTGGCAAGGGGACCTTTCTCTGCCAGACTCAAAACCAGTTCAGTGTCTTAAAGAGGCAACCAGAGAGATTCAGGAGGCCCACATAGCTCAAAAGGTAATTCCCACACAGCATCTGCTGGAATATGCAGACACTTGGAAGGAGGCAACAAACCCTTTTTGGCCCTGTCCTGGCAAAGGGGTCAGCAAGGAAGCTGCAACTTAGGGGACATCCGTGGGATTTTGTGCCAGACTGCGCTGGGGGTGATGGCAAAGAAGAAAATGGCCATTTGTGGGCAGTGAGAGGAAGGACAACAGTCAGCGCCAGCTGGAAAGTGGCGACAAAACAACCCGGAGGAAAGCGGCAGATCTCCTTAGACACAGACATTTATCGAGACACACAAAATCCTGGCTCACATATGTGCAATCTTCAGTTGATGGTTACGGCATAGGGGACAACCCAATACTACAAATGAGGAAACACTGATTAATCAGCAAATACAGATAGGTAGTCGCTTTCATCAACTGTGTTTTGTTAGTGAAGCCTGTGTCCTATGAACTAAACAAGCGATGAGGAAATTAAGGAGTGCAGATACCACCTCTGAATCAGTCCAGCGGGGCTGGCAGTATCGCTTCCTCGGCCCTATTCCACCAGTTGGAAAGACTCTTGAATCGACGTGCATACCGAGTCAAGAATTCACAGCAGACAGATCCTGGCTACTTACTAATGCAAATACATTTAGGTAAGTCTCAATTATACACCAAGAAGGACTACTTTCCAATGCAAATATATTCCACTGCTACCGTTAGATAGTGCCTTATGTCTCCACACTGTTACAGTAGCCTACGTGAAGGGACTGAAAGCAGTTTGCATCAGAGCAGACAGTAACTCGTGTCTCCACATAGCGGAAAATGCAACACCCTTACCATTTCAGCGGAGATAATGTAAAAATCATCATTATCTTGCCAGCTGGTATCAATTCTTACCTAGTTCATTAAAGAGCCATTTCACATTGAAGTTGGCCAATTGTCTAGCCAACCTGATCAACAACATCTAAGGGCCTTTTCTTCTTCAAGGCTTGGCACTAGTGATCCTTTGAACGGGAGAACCCAGGGATCAAACCTAGGCTTTCATGAATGGCCAGCTTACATTTTTGTTGTTGCGGTCTCTCCCAAGGCCCAATGTTTATAAAGACAAGAGGAATTGTAATCCAGCTCAAAACTGGAGGGGGTTCCAGGATAGCCACTGGGCCCAGGAGAAAAGAATTGAACCCCAAGACAAGAGTAGCAGGGGAGTAAGGTAAACAAAGGGAGAAGCAGAATGTTATGGTACATACTCAGAATGTAATGGAACATACACAGAGGCAGGGCCATGTCAACCGGCCACCTTTGGTGACAAATTCTGGATGTCACCAACAGCAGCATCAAGCAACCTAAGTAGATGTAACCAACGGAGCACAACCTACTGGGAGATTTCCCTGAACTCACTCCACAGGTATTGTCATTGTGACCCATACAGGTTAGTTAGTAGAGGGCGCGTGGATTTCCAAACACCTCAGTTGAGATCTAGATCTTTTGGAGCTGTAGGACAGGAAAATACTACATAGTTCCTCCAAGACTCCTTGCCCCGGTACCAAAAACTAAGCGCACAGTGATGAGCAACACTCCCTGATAAAGCACAAGATACTGTGCTGATTCCTGTTGGCTTTCCAATGCAGAAACCAGACATCTGATGACCTAAGCACTGGGAACCCGTAAGACACCCCTGCACCTGAGGAATAGGATCAGGAATCTGCTAAGCACCCACTGAAAGGTTTTTCCCAGGTATGCAATGGTTAGGAGATGGGGTACTGAAACAACAGGTCTCCAATTCTGACTATCCTCCATCCACTGAGTCACCTTATGTCCTTTGTCGTCTCACATCTTGCATCAGCAATATGGGTATAACATCACCAACCTACCTCGTGGGCTGCTGCTGCAAGGATTATTGAGATAATATATGAAAAATGCTTTGGATGAAAAATGCTTTAAACTCTCAGGAACAAACCCATTTTAAGCATTATTTGCCAGTCTCCCACTGTTAGCTGCATGTCCCAGCATAACAATGAGGAAAAGCTCATTTTATGCAACAGGACTTTTGGAGGGTTACTGCTCCATGACTCCTTAAGAGCACTGGTAACATACTAGCAGTGGTGGCGAACCTTTTGCACTCCAGATGTTATGGACTACAATTCCCATCATCCCCTACCAGCATGGCCAATTGGCCATGCTGGCAGGGGCTGATGGGAATTGTATCCATAACATCTGGAGTGCAAAAGGTTCGCCACCACGGTACTAGAAGCTGAAGGGGAGAAAAACCAAATGAACAGGACAACCAGTGCTCCTTATATGTGTCATAACACACCCTCATCCATAAGGCATACATAAGACATACAAGCCAATGACCAGCCAAAATGGACTTGAGTCTGATAGAGGTGCTCCCTCCCCATCCAGTGAGGTTATCTCAGACAGGCAGTAGAAGTTCAGTGCTGTCAAGAGGAGGAAAAGTTCACCAGAGAAACCAATAACCTGACTCAGTAAATAGCGACTCATGGATCAGGGCAGGACTTCAAACAACTATGTTTCTCTCAGTAACCATCTTGCAGCTTGGCTCCCTTGCTTGAGCTGCCCACTCTCTGCTTGCGGCCTTCAGCCATGTGGGATTCACACATTTGTGCTACATAACAGTTTGTCTGGAGCTAAAAGACTAGACTTGGCAGTATCCTGGTCACAGACGCGCAATTCCCCCCACCCACTAAACAAGTATTTATCATCCAACATTTGCTACAAAGGTGGGGGGGGGGGGGAGCTGCTCTCCCCAGCTTCCCATGCTGCGGCATCCCTGCAGAAATCACAGCCACTGCTGTCTAGTGTATGCAACGCAGCACGTTGCTGAGAACAAGGCTGCCGAAACACAGACACCGTCGGCCAGGCTGGTTTTGCTTGGAGTATCAAGCTCCAACTGACATGGTGTGTCTGTGTGTTTAAATTAGAACCCATCTCAAAGCCACTTCAGTCAATTGCCAGCTACACAGCCGTTCCACCCCAGATGCAAAAGCCACAGAACCCAAGATAAAAGAGCTCGCAAAGAGATCAAAAGGGAAAGGCTCGGAGGCTCCTAACCCATTTGGCCACTCGATTCTCCCCACTTCTGCAGGCATCTGAAACCCCTCCCCCCCCTCCATCAAAGGCGTCTCATTTGGAAATTCACAGCTCCTCTGATAGTGCCTAGAAAAGACATCTGAACGAAAACAAAAAGCTTGCCCCTCATTTCAGAACAGGAGGCAAAGCAGAGGACGTTTAGCTGCCCCCTGCCGGAAAGCAATATATAATTTCCCCATTTCCCAAACCTTCAGGCAAAGGGTCAGAGAAGCTATCTGCAAACTGAGCAAAGCACCAACAGGATACCCTGAAAGGAAAAATTAAAAAGGCCAGTCGGGGTAAATTCATTTTATGCTATTAGATTTATTTCCTGTTCCTTTCTGGGCTGAAGCAAGACCGTAGCAGTCCCATGTTTTGCTCACTAGCTTTCGAGCACTGCACTAAAAGCTTGACGTTATCGTTTTTAGCACCCAAGAAATGCTGCCATAAGATTAGGACAACATACTTCTATTAGCTCCCATCCTAACCAGGATCCTATGAGGATAATCTCAACGAATGCAACAGTTCTGCAGGACAAGCTCAGTCGAAGCTGATGTGGGTGGGGATGGGAAGGAGAAGCCTGGGAAGAAAACACGATTCCAGCTGCAATCCTACTTACACTCGCCAAGAAGAAAGTGGGCCTGACTTCTGCATAAATACAGATGGGATAGAGAAGAAGTGTCCAGCTCTGGCGCTTCAGATGTTCGTGGACTACAGTTCCCATCAGCCCCTGCTGGCATGGCCAATTGGATATGCCAGCAGGGGCTGATGGGAACTGTAGTCCATGAACATCAGAAGCACCAGAGTTGGAGGCCCCTGGGATAGCCATTCCTTCTTATATAGGATCAAATCTTTGCATTCTCACAGTTCAATCTGCAAGAACGATCTCCACTTGGTTCCACTGATCAGCCACAGAATTCTCAACTTTGCCATGGACTGGGAGAGGTGTGAAATCACCATTTTCTCTACCCCCCCCCCTTAAGTAAAACACTAAAGACCCCTGCTGGATCAGAAAAAGGGGGTGCCTCAACAGTCCAGCATACCTGTGTAGCTTGCAACCAGTGTTGCTGAAGACAGTTCTCTCCTGTTACTCATCCGAAGAACTTGGTATTTAGAGGTATACTGTCTCTAGCCCGGGAGGTTTCTTTTAACTACCAGGGGATAGACCACTGATGTTCTGTCCAGACTTTTCAAAAATCCGTCCAAATTTGTAATCATTACCTCATCTTGCAGCAGTGAATTCCACAGGTGAGTTACAGGCTGTGTGAAACAGGGCTTCTTCTTTGCAATCCCAAATCTACCCCCAGCCAATTTAATTTGGCTTCATCTCACTGCATTCAAATTTTATAAGGGGAAAAACAACGGTGTACATCACACCATTCAGACGGAAGATCCATTAACTAGGCAGGCAATTCCACATTTTGAGGAACTCAGCCTCAACCACCTCTCCTCCTGGTCAGCTTTCCATGATGGGTTTCTGCAGGGTTGCCAACTTTTTCAACTACCCTTGCTCCTGTGCTTTTAACTACAACAAACAAATATGCTGATCTCTGTGTCATAAGAACAAGCCTGCTGGATCAAACCAGAGTCCATCTAGTCCAGCACTCTGCTACTCACAGTGGCCCACCAGGTGCCTTTGGAAGCTCAGATGTCCCGGAAAGCTTCAGATGCTGACTTCTCCAGCTCAAGTGACTATTAAAAGCAGTAGAGCAGGCCTGACTGGAGCCGTTCCTGGTCAGTTGGCAATGCTAGGTGCATAGGCTATTTCATGACTCTATTTAGATGCCAAACCAACCGGGGTGGGGGGGTGGGGGGAGGATCAGACCTATTTGGACATTTTGCACTAAAGAGTAATTTAAAATGAAAGCAATCCTGAGCGAATGCTGTGAGTCTTTGTACTGATGTAACCCAGCCCTGGGGTTCTATTTGCGTTGTGAAATTACTCAAAAGAAAAGAAAGGAGAAAGAATAACACCCAGCTTGTGGGGAGGGGAGCCAGGGAGGTTGAAAACCAAAGAATCCCAGATGGTGCTGCGTATGCCCGCACGTACAGCCAAACCTGGCTCCACAGTCAGAAAGGACTTTCTTGGTGTATGTTTTGTTTTAAAAAAGCAGAGGCCGGCCCAGCCCAAGCGAACCAGCCAGCTCAGTTTTGCCAGCTAGCTGTGGAGACTTCGATGTTTGTTGACTGGCGGCTTTAGGGCAGCAACTACTTCTGATTTTTGGGAAGATTTTTTTTTTTTTGCAGGGAGGCGGTGATGGAAGAAGGAACCTAAAGCCTCCAGGAGCAGGAACAACAAGGAAAAAAGATGGAATAATTGAAAAGACAGAGAGAGAGATAGGGAAAAGCTGCGCAGCTGAGTTTCTGCAAGCCAAATGTCTGCTAGAATCATTTTCATACTACTTCTGCAGGCATTTGGCAGCTAGTTTCTGGCCCGCTAGCGAGGGACCCGAGCAGCTGGGCTGCAGAGAGCCCCCCACCCCACCCCACCCCACCCACCTGTGGAAGTAGGAGTGCGAAAATCTCAGAGCATCTCCCGGGTAAATTGCAAAAGCCCTAAACTTACAAGCGCCACTTACAAGCCCTGAACTTACAAGCCCTGTCAGTCTGTTACAACAAAAACAAACCGGAGTCTACCGAGCACCTTAACGACCCGCAACATTGCATTACTATTAAAGTATTTAAGGCGCCCCCAAGACTCTTGTTTACGCCGGAATACACTCACCCAGGTTGGCCCGCGATCCTCCGCGCTCTTCCCTGTGTGCAAACTCTACCCACTTCGGCGTGATTTACTTCTGCGTAAACAAGCAAGGGGGCGGGGTGCAAGAGTCCCGGGCCACGCGATGGAGAAAGCGCCCCAGGGCAAGGCACGGGCACAGCTTTTCCTACGCGCTTCAAGAGTCATCAGAAGAAACCTGATCCGGAGCAAACACACACACACACACCCCAGCACGCACATACGCACACACACACACACAAAAGGGAGTAGGGTTTTTTTAAAAAAAGGAAAAGAAAGTTTGCACAGCTGTTTCTCCCTGGTTCGAAAAGGAAAACAAGCCGCGTAGACGAGATCGAATCTACAAACCTTTATGCAAAGGCGGGGGGGGGGGGGGGGTTGTCCAGGGGAAAAAAGCATGCGTTGCGAACGCAGACACAATGCACACTTATTAGGGGGCAAGCACTGAAAGGCGAGTAACCGGATTACAGGCGAGTAACCGGATTGCAGAAGGAAAATAAAGAGATCCACGCCACGCACGACGCCCCTACACTTCCTCGAGAGAAAGGGCCTCCCTAACCCCATTAGCACAACCTCAGCCTGCTGTCGACAATAAACCTAGAACGCTTCCTCGTAGCGTTCAGGGAAATCGGAGGGGAAGGGATCTAATTTGCGGGGGGGGGGGGAATAGATATCATCTACCTGACTCCGGGGAGACGAGGATCCCGGAGGGGTGCGTGGGATCCGGATTATTCCAAGCAAAAAAGGAAGCTGGGGGGCCACCGACGAGGCTTCGGGGGTCTCCCCCAGACTCCCCCTCCCCCAGCTGGCGGAGCTGGCCACAGCCTTTCCTGCCACCCCCCTCCGTCCTTGCAAATCGCTTCCTTTCTCTTGCGAGCGCCGGACTCCGACCCACGAAGGCAGGACCTCCCCGCGGGCTCCCCCTCTCCCCAATACCTTGCAAGGTAAACACTGGCCAGCGGTAGGGGGAGAAGGGAGGGCGCTCGGAGCCGGAGCGAGCGAAACAATAGCCGCGACGCCAGCGCCGATCCCACTGGCAACAATGTGCCTTCTTTCCCCAGCCTGGACCCCCTGCCCGGCCCCGGGACCCCGCTCACCTTCGCTGCCGCCCCGCTGCTCCTTGGCTGGCCGCCCTGCCCTGCCCTGTTTTCTGTCTTGGCCAAAGGGAACAGGCAGGAGTTAGATCCAAAATCACAGCCTCCCCTCCCAGGAGGGTTCGGGGCAGCCTCCTCCCTCGCCTGCAACGGGAGAGAAGACTGCACGCGCACGCACGCAAAAGATCCGCCAAACTTCAAGGGCTCCCTCGAGCCGGCGCCGGACGGCCGCTGCTCTGCCCAGAGGGGCCCCCCGCAAATCCCCGCGCAGACGGAGCTGCTGCTGCTGCCGCCGCGTCTCTGGCCCCGCTCTGGAAACCCGCCGCTTTCCCTTTGCTCTGTCCCCCTCCCTCCTTCGCTCCTTCTTTCTTCGGCTCTCCTCCTTCCTTGACGTCACAGCCCGGGGCGGGAGGCAGGAACCGCGGAAAGGGACGCCGTCTGCTTTCTCCCACGCCCCGCGCGAGGGGATCGGGCCGCTGCGGAGCCTCTTCCGGGGCTCGGTCCTGCAGAAGCGCACGATGGGGGCACTTTCTCCCGAATTTACACCCGGGCCGACCGCTGCAAGCCGCAGACTCCTGCGCCTCTCTGGTGTCTACGCATCGTCGAGGGCCGGGGTGGGCAGAAAAGGTCGGATTTGCACCTCTTCCCGGTTGGACTTTTTATTTTTAATTGCCCGCGTCTGCTTCGACGCTCGGAACTCCCCGATCTTCTTTCGCCGCGAAACAAAGCGGTCGATTGTACTTCGCATTCATCCTGGGCTAATATCGACAGATTAATACGGATGGAGATGCTTGCTTGGCGCTGCCCTCTGCTGGGCAAAAGAGGGTCCCCGCCCGGCCTTTATGCGTCCTCACCCCCCTTACGGCTCTAGGAAAAACCCCTCCGTTGATTTGCTCGACCCTAGTGTTAATTTCAACCAAGTTTTTAGATTTGTTTTCAGGGCTCCGCTCTTATCTAATCATGATTCTTTGTGTTTATATAGTACTCAAAAGCATTCAGATCATTCCACAAGCATTAGCCCTAATATCATATGGTCCTTCTGCCCACCCTGTATCTTGTTGACCAGGTTTGTGCTGGGAGTTCTGTGCTTAACGGCGTTTGCCGGTACAAAACTTATTTGCATCAAAAGATTACACATAATATATTGTAGTAGGCTTTCCTGGCCGGATTCAACTGGTTGTGGTGGATTTTCCGGGCTGTGTGGCCATGGTCTGGTAGATCGTGTTCCTAATATTTCGCCTGCATCTGTGGCTGGCATCTTCAGAGGTGTATCACAGAGGGGAGTCTGTTACACACTGTGTCCAGTGTAATCTCTCTGTGACACACCTCTGAAGATGCCAGCCACAGATGCAGGCAAAACATTAGGAACAAGATCTACCAGACCACAGCCACACAGCCCGGAAAACCCACCACAACCAGATTACACATAAGTTTCCACAGTAGTGGCTCTCTGGGGCTATTTCCAATTGGGAAATGATATGTGGGAGAAGTTTTAGCCTCCTTTCCCTGTGAGCTGTGGTCCCAATTCAAATTGGGTCTGTGCAGACCCGGGACTTAAATTCCAAGCATGAACATCCAGCACGCATTCGGTCAACAGGATCAGGGCAGACACGAGAGGAACATGGGGACAATGTTATATGGTTAGGCCCTGCCAAAAATTCCTACAAACAACTCTATATGGCAGGTCCATCCAATTATTCTCAATGTGAAATAGGGAAGGCTGTAGAGTGGTTTTCCTTGAGTCATCCGGTTCATAGCAGATATAAGATTCCAACTAGGAACTTCCTGACTGGCTTAATTTATGTGACCTAGACAGACAATAATCTTAAAGACAGTTAAAAGTTGCATGAAAGGGGCATTGCTTTCTAAGGTCTTTAGTCTCAAAGCTGCATCTTGTCAAACAGACTTTGCAAGTTTTGAAAGCAATACCAACACCTAGCACGCCTGTTTGACTAGGGGCAAAAATGAAAGGAGAATCTACAGTATAGCTCTTGGGGAGGGGAATTTCCAGCTTCCTTTAGGGACCAGAACTGGCTTAAAACATCCTGCTGCTTCAAGCAACCACGGCACAGGATGCAACATCTTCTGCAGCCAAATCACCCATCGCTGCTTTAACAATGCCCCTGGAATCATTCGCAAACTACTTGTGCCGTTTGGATGGCCCTTCAAAGCCATGCTGGACTGGCTTCTGTCTTGCATGGTCTGCTTTTTCTTTTACAGGCATCCCTGTGGTCTGCTAATGAACTTTAAATTTCCAAAGCAAGAATGCAAACTCAGGATCTCTTCACAGTTAAGGTCTCACTAATCTGAGTCAAATGACCCTGAGTTTACCCTTTTGCTTATGAGCATAAAAGTCGACGTTGTGGGATCACGCCAACGTTCTTTGAAATAATTCTACCAACCACCAGCTAGAGTTACCAACTGACCTGGAGAAAAATGTCCTGTCCTTTTCATGGAGGCTTAATAGATGCGATTTACTAGGTACTGCTATTTATCTCCATTGTCATGGGAAGCGTCAGCTGCTCATGTCCACACATTGAGCCTCTGTTAAAAGAACAGGACAATTTTTTTTCTAGGACTGTTGGCAGCCATAGGTAGTATTTTGGCTAACAGATGCTGGCTAGCAGTCCACAGTTTTTTAATTTGTTTTTGGAAATTATACCAAGAGCATCCCCCAGATCTTGTACCTGGTCCTTCTAGGACCACACCTCCCCATCCAGCACTGGGTGCCCCGTGATCTCTTGGGCTCAGGGCCCCGCTATCCACAGCACTTCCATCTTATCTGGATTCAGCTTCATTCATTCTGTCAGCGCTTTCAAGCAAGTGTTCAGCACCTGAAGATCCTTACCTGATTCAGATGGAATGGAGAAGCAGAGCTGTGTGTACTGATGGCATCCAACTCCAAACCCATTGATGACCTCACCCAGCAGTTTTATATAGATATTAAATAGCAAGGAGGATATCATCAAGCCCTGAGGCATCCCACAATGAAGCACCCAGGGCTGGGAACATGAACCCCCCTGTGCTACCCTTTGGAGTCTGCCCCAGAGAAAAGAGAGCCGCTGAAGGACAGTGCCCCCCCAGACCCAATCTGTGGACCTGCTCCAGGAAGATTCCATGGTTGATGGTATCAAAAACCACTGAAAGATCCAGGAGGATCAACACAGAGGCATTCCCCCCATTCCTCTTATGGTACAGGTCATCCATCAGGGTGACGAAGGCTATTTCTGTGCTGAAGCCCTGCCTGAAACCAGATTGAAATGGATCTAGATAATCAGCTTCCTCCAGGTGTGTCTGCAGTGGGGCAGCCACCACTATTCCAGGACCTTTCCTTAAAAGGGGATACTGGCCACTGGACAATAATTGTCCAGGGCCGTAGGGTCCATGGAGTGCCTCTTCAGAAGGGGATGAAGAGTTGATGGCACCACACCCTCCCTTAAAGAGGCCTTGAGAACACCATGTACCCACTCAGCCAGCCCCCCTCAGCTCAATCTAATCAAACACGATGGGCAAGGATCCAGAAGACAAGTTGTAGGTCACATACATCCTTGCAAGCAACCTGTCTATGTCCTCAGACTGAAAGAACTGAAGCTCATCCATCACAACCTGTCCAGACAATTCTCTGGAAGCCTCCACAAAAAACTGCTCAACAGTGGCATCCAATCCCGAGCAGATCTGGGCAGCTTTTTCATGAAGGTGCCTAGCGAAAGTGTCGCAGATCTCCAGGGGTATACCAGCTCCAACCACCCAGTTGGAGGATAGCATGCCATTCTTAGGGAACAATTCTGATGAAAGACTACTAGAGTAGTGGTTCTCAACCTTTGCAATGCAGACCCTTTAATACAGTTCCTCATGTTGTGGTGACCCCCAACCCTAACATTTATCCATTTTACAGATGGAGAATACTGATGCAGAGAGTCTTAGGTGACCCCTGTGAAAGGGTCGTTTGACCCCCAAAGGGCTCATGACCCACAGGTTGAGAACCGCTGCACTAGAGAATGCAATGGTGATGCAGAAGCAAGTTTTCTTTGCTGGCCCACCGCCACTTGATAGGTCCAAGCATGGGCTCTAACCAGTGTCTGGTCAGATCCGCAGAGCAATTTCAACCACCTGCACTCTAGCCATCGCTCCTCCTGTTTCATTGCCTGCAGATCCCCTTAAACCATGGGGCTGGATGGGCTTTACCAGCTGGATGAGGATACTCGGGAGCAATCGTGTTGATGGCCCACTTGATCTTGCCATCCCACAGTTAGACCAGGGCCTTGACAAGAGCAATGGCTATGTTGCCTGAAAACTCCCCCATAGCTCTCAGGAATCCATCAGTCTCCATCCTTCTCCAGGGGTGGGTTATCACAATAGGGGCCTCACCCGTGATAGGTAGGGGCAGCCATCAGCCCAAACTACACCAGGTGGTGATCTATCCATGACAAAGGGTGAGTAGACAACTCCCAATCAATGAATCCACTCCCCTTCGCCCTGTGGCAAAAACCAGATCGAGGGTATGTCCCACTATATGGGTTGGTCCAGAAACAAACTGAGGTTGCCATGTGGTCCTGAGCCGATCTATCAAAGACGTCCTCAGAGTGATACTTGGTCCCCCAGAACCACAATCCTAGGGGACTCCATCATGACCTTTGGGACACAAGCTGGCTACAGGCTGACTCCTACCCATAAGATCATATGATCTTCTTTGTTGATCTCTTCTCCTCTATACCTGGCTGCTCTTAATTGTAATTGTGGCTTCAATTATCACTTCTATGTTGACCCTAGTAGGCAATCCTGTATTTCTATCTCACTATCATTTATGTCCACACCATACACTTGGGAAATTCCCATTCAGTTGCAAAGAGGCTACCATACGTTAGGAGGGGGTGGGTTGCCAGCTGTCACTTACTGAAAAGCAGGTTTTTGCACAACCTGGTTAGCTTTTCCAATGCAAGGAAGTGAAAAAGCAATAATAATTTCTAGCAAGTCCAGAGCTCCTAATTTGCCTTCCCTTCATCCCAGGAGAGGTAATCACATAAACGTTGGTCAAATTGTTATCTCTGGTTGGTGAAATTCAAAATTGCACTGAATAACAATGACCACAGAATGACTCAAGACACCCAGCTGAATTCTTTGCTAGCATAAACAGTCATTTTGTTTGAAGTACACAAATTCTGGTTTAATAACCTGAGAAACCTGATTAAGGAGATTTTTTTTTGAGAGAAGCAGGGATGGGATCCCCTTGGATACTTGGCCCTGGGGCAGCCTCATAGTATGGCCATCTGGGGCTGGCTGCCCAAGACTCTTGGAGCCCTGAGGCAGGAAGTCCCTTTCATCTTTCTGCTGAATGTGGAGCAAAGGGGGCTTTTCTGGCACAAAACTAATGTTGAAGATAACATGCTCTTATAAACGGATTGGGTCGGGTCTACTGGTCTCCCACTCCACTGCTGTGAAGGGTGCCCAAAATCTGCCATGGAGTCCTGCTGGTTGAGTCATCTCTGCTTCTGTCTTTTTGGATCTTTTGCAGAAAGGACTGCTTCAGCTTCCAGAGTGAGAAGAATCCAGAAGAGATACAAAGGGGGCCTACGTGCTCTGTAGCCCTTCGCAGATGGGCGGGGTAAAAATTAAAAAACCAAATAAATTTAAAAATAAAATAACAGGTAGAAGTCCAGAATTTTCCCTGTCACTGCATCTGAGGGGATCCAGCTTTCCTTACCAATATTTATTTTAAAAATGGGACACCTACAAGCATTATCTTGTGTGCGTGAACAGGGACACTGAACTTTTTAGCAGCTGCACAGCAGCCATTTCAGTCCTGATGAAGTTTCACCTGTCAAGCCTCTGCCCCATGCGGTGCTGTTAAAGGCATAGGAGCTTTACCAGGAAAAAAAAGTGGCAACCTTTGTCCCCTTCCTACAGGCCTGGGCCTGTAACTTTTGGGTTGTTGCACTGCACTGAACTACAAGTCTAGAGTCAGCACAGGGCAACCCCTGAAGCAATGACGGAAGCCTCGGGGTATTCCAGTTTTTCTCCTTAGATTTTGCTTTTTCTGATCTTAACAGCCTGTTTTTTCCTTCAGGGGCTCTCCTTTGCTCTGCGCACCTCAGAGAAACGGGGAACTTCCAAGCGATGGGAACCCGTCCTGCTTCAGCAGCCTTGCTGCCAGACGGAGAGAAAGCTGAGCGCTTCTGCAGATTGCTCAGCATTAGTCACTGAAGCAGTTGGGAGCGAGGGAGGGAGGGGGGGAGTGGCGGATGATGAGAAGGTAATTGCAGCAGCTGGAAAAGCCAGCCACAAGGCGCAGTCTGTCTTCATGCTCTGCCATCTGATTAAAAGCAGGCAGGCCAGATTGAACATCGACAGAGCACCTTCTCTCTGAAATCAGGATGAACTCTGCATCAGCACCGCACTGAATTAGGGTAGGAAAGCAACATGCTGAGAAAGCCAAGGAAAAGGAGTTGCAAGGAGGGGCTCTCTAAAGGCAGCCACGTGCCACAAGTCCCTGTGGCCTAGGAGGGAGATCCAGTGCATCGTGGCCTGGGGAGTGCCAGGGCCTGCTAACGCCATTCTCGCTTGGGATGGAGTCTCTGCTAATATATGTTCCTCCTCCTTCTAGACCAGGGCTGTGCCGCCTATGGCTCTAGAACAGGGGTCTTCAAACTATGGCCCTCCAGATGTTCATGGACTACAGTTCCCATCAGCCCCTGCCAGCATGGCCAAGTGGTAGGACTCATGGGAATTGTAGTCTATGAACATCTAGAGGGCCATAGTTTGAAGACCCCTGCTCTAGAACCAAATGCGGCTCTTTTAAAATACAATGAAAGGATTTATTTAAAGTATATTTAAAGGATAGATGGGATGCTAGAATAATTCATTGCGTGAAAGAAATGGCAAGCAAAGATTTTTATGAGATGCTTTATAGAAAGGGAATGAAAAGGGGCGACCAGCTGCCAGGCATCCAAGTGTGAACCGGGTACAGATTTATGCCGGAGAATTAAAACTATTGCTCAGGATGCTCCGATGCATATTTATGACTTATTGTGAGATTTCATTTATCATGTTTCCCCAATAAAGGACTCACAACAACCACAGTCTCGCTTGCAGGAAACTTTATGGATTATTAATCAACCAGTCCGTTATCAGTAATGTTAAACTGTATATTTTCAGTTATGCACAAAGCTGGTTCTTTATGGGTCTATCAGACTTACGCCTGATGTGCTTTGTCTTTTTAATTATAAAAGGTTGCAGATCCCTGTTCTAGGGATCTGTTAAAGAGAAAGGGCAGGAAGTAGCGCCTTGTCCCCAAACCCTCCGAATCCTGCAGCCAGCATTGCCTAAATGTCAGCACTGGGAAGGCCCCAGGCCAACCCCCCAGTTGCCAGTATAATGACCACAAAACAGTTGAGGAGGGAGGGCAGGAAGTAGTGCCTTAACTGTCCATCCTGACTGATCAGGAAGAGACCCTTCAGGAAACCTAAATGCTGGCAAAGAAGGCAATTGCTCCACCTCAGCACTTTGCACAAGACTTTGCTCTATCATGACCACTATTTGAGCCACTGGACACATCACCGCTGACCACAGTCATGCTTTTTTCTAACGTGCAAAAACGCCTGAAAGATACTCCTGAACACTAAAGCCTTAAGTTGCAAAAGACGATGCTCCAGCAGCAGTCCGAACCCCAGAAAACATCTCCTTGCCTTGATGCTAACGATGTGTTTCTGATTTCTGTTATCACTGTAAATTTCTCCTGTGTAAGCTCTGCTGTTATGAGTGGGTGCTGGGCACTGTAACGCGACAGAAGAAATGGAGATAGGAAAGGAATAAGGTTGCCAACCATCAGAAAGAAACCAGTTGTGCTCCTCTTGTGCTTTGACAAGCAGATCGAGGTGTAGAAATCAATTGGAGAAGCTTTTCATGGGCCCTGCCAGCAAGTTGATGTTAAAGACACAGATGCAGAGACTAGCTGGAAAGCCAGCAGCATTATGAAGAGGAAAACATGACAAGCACTTCTAAGTGCCACGGAATTTATAAATAGCCACTGCCAACATCAGGAGCTGGTTCCTTTCCAAATACAACCTCTGGTGGCTGCTCTTATGAGCGGAAAGTTTTATCACAGGCAGCCCTATCTCAAGGAAAGAGAAACGGAGAGATTTTAGGAGCCATTAAAGCTGCAGTTCAGTTAATGTGCAAATCAGTGGGACTTATTACAGAATAAACTTAGCACAGGATCAGAATGAAAAACTGGTACCTCTGACCCATGAGGATAAATCTGGCACAAAAGACCATGCTCTTGCACAGCTCCCTAGTTGCTTTAATGAGGTTTGCGCAGAATGTCCTACTGGTTTGTGTTTCATGTTAATGAGTAGGAGAGGATTCTATTAGAAATGTCTGCTTTACAGTGTAATCCTCGGCGGAGTTACACCCTTCCAGCCCATTGACTTAAAGGGGCATTTCTGCTGAGGACTGCACCTTTAACCCAAATCTCTTGGAGCAGTCCTAGCCTGGGAGCCACTGTTTGAGGCCATTCAGTGGGTTGTTCCCCTTCCCTCCTTCACCACTTTTAATCAGCAATGAAGGCTGCCTTAGCCTTTGGGATGATCTCCTAGTTTTGCAAGGCTCACAGAGGCTTCCTCCACCATCATCTGGGTGCTTGGCAGTGTGAAATTTTGGCCTTGGCAGGATGTACAGTGGATCTAAGTCGCCTGATACGGAGCTGGGCTGATGCAGCATCTGGAGAATGTTTAGTTATGAAAAATCCTCTCCTCTGTGTGGAGTGATTTGGTGCCTGTTGCACCCTGCAGGTCCACCTCTGAGAGGGAAAACACATGCCATTGGCCCAGTGGGAGAGCAAGACCCTCTTTCTTCTGAGATGTCATCTATGGTACCTGATAGTCCATAATTCTCTTTGTTCAGATTGTTGCCTTTCATTGGGATTCCTGAGAGCCAACCGGATTTGCTCCTTTCCAGTGTTCTTACGCAGAACAGGTCAGTATCTACACACTTCTGTGTGCCCACAATTGTTCAAACTTGTTCCCTAGTCTTACTGGGGAGGGGCGGCAGGCTGTGCTGGCAAACGGATTTTCTAACTTTCTTGTTTTCTGGCCTTGTTCCCACATCTGTCCTGCAGAAATGTAAGAGGAAGAGATCTTCTCCATACTTTGAATCCACGAGGAATGGAAGCATGGGCAATTCTAATGGAACAGCCTGAGAACCTCTGAAATGGCGCGAAAGGTTTAAATTGCTTCAAAGCCAAATGGAGCAGATATGCTTAGGCCTATTAGGACCATCCAGGGTGGAAGACCAAACCCTCCTTCTCTTCCTCCACGCAAACATTTTTACATCACAAGTGAGGGAAATGAACCTGTCATCAATTAGCAGACCAAGATTAATACATAAGTTCTGTCCCGATCTATTTCCTTATGCACATATGCCTCCCTTTTCCTCTAAAGGAAAGTTAATTAATCAGGCCTACATCTGTTCCACGCCTACTTCTCTCTGATGAGCGTTTCGGTCTCTCTCTGCCCACCCTACTCCCACCGGATGTTTCCTGCAACACAGACCACAAAACAGGAACCCATCCATCACAATCAAACGCTCTCACATGCAACTTCTAAGCTTCTGCTCCCACCATAGCGCTCCGCTTATTTCCACCCATCCATCTGGCTAGCTGGTGTACTGTGGAATTCCGGTAATTCCCCATCTACAAAGTGCAATTGGCAATACTGTTAAACTGGCCCTACTTCGATGCCACCAAAATTGAGCAAACGAAGCATTGATGGGAAAATTGTAAATTGAATTAATGTCTATTGATTGCAAGAACTGGTTGGGCTCTCCATCCATACGCTTCAGAGGTCTTTAGTTACATCCTCTTTTACCTCCCCCCCCCCGCCCCGCCCGGTTTTATTGGATTGCAAAAATTTGCCTGTTAACTTTCTATCAGTCTTAAAGGCACAAGAGAAGAGTCAGTGAGAAACACTAATAACCCTCCAGGTAGTGAAAAGTTTATCCTTCTCCTCTTCCCAAAATAACAACTGTTGTGATCAGAGATGCAAGTGCCCTTCTGTTCCCCTCCTGCCATGCCATGCCCTACCCAGCTTGATATGGACAGCAACCCAGGCAGAAAGAAAGCATTCACTCTCCTGCCAAGGAGATACTTACTGGCTGCCTGGGGCTGCTCAGGTTAGTCACATTTCACTGCTCTTTTTCTAAAAGTAATGTGCAACCCCATCTGGAGCCCTCTAGCCATCTCTCCCTGGAAGAAGCCACTGACCCCAGCTCTGCCCCTGCTATAATTAGCCCAGGCCAGGAGCTGGGAGGACGTATAGCTGGAGAGAGCCCTCAGGTGGGATCACACCTCAGTCAAAATAAGGGCAAGAGGAAGATTGCTGAAGGTTCCTTATGAGAATCGCTGATGGCTGAAAAAGGTGCGCAGCCCAATGCTTTGCATGCTTACTCAGAAGCTGGTTCGATGGCCTGGTGTTATGAAATTAACCCAGTGTGGTCCAGTTGAAACATGTACACCAGACGCCTGTCAGTAGGAGTACAACTCATTTTCCAGCTCAGTCCCGAATTCCACTAAAGTCCCCTGATCATGAGGAAACTTTCCTTCTGCTACACCCCACTCTGAACAGTGCTGGATTAGGTTCACCACAGCCTTCTACTTCGGCAGTGACCCACACAAATGGCTACAGCAGGGGTCGGCAACCTTGACCACCCAAAGAGCCATTTGGACCCGTTTTCCATGGCCCTGGAAATCTATCGAGCCGGAGAGGCAGCTCCACACAGAGCCGCCTCCAGTTCGGCCCCTCCACTCACCTTTCCTTCCAACGCTGGGAGGCGGGGCAGCCAGGCAAGAAAACTCCCTCTGCCTGATGGAGCAGGCAGCCACCTGCTCCATGGGGCAGAGGGGGGATGGCGGCTGCGGCCTGCCTGGTGCCGCTGCCTCTCATGCTGTGGGAGGCAGCAGTGCAGGGCAGGGAAACACCCTCTGCCCAGCAGGCAGCTGCCTGTTCCGTGGGGCAGAGGGGGGATGGTGGCTGCGGCCTGCCAGGTGCTGCACCAGGTGCTGCTGCCTCTCGCACTGCAGGAGGCAGTGGCGCCGGGCAGAGGGGGGATGGCGGCTGCTCTGGAGGGACACGCCCATGCTATTCTCTGACCTCCAGGCCATGCAGAGCCGCAGTATAAGGCTGAAAGCATGCTCCAGAGCATGCAGCTCTGGAGCCGCAGGTTGCAGACCCCTGGGCTACAGGGATTTGTTGATAACATGGCAATGTTTCTCTAGGAGCTTGGAAGAAATACTATGAATCCAGATAGAGTGGGGTGGGGGGGAGGCAGTGTTTATTGAGCAGGATAATGCAACTGTCTAGTCTAGAGAATTAGAAAGCTCAAGCAGTCAAAATAACATCAAGCATTCAGTAATACCCAAGACTAGCAAGACCAATACAAAGACTCAAATATTCTAAGCACCCACACACTACAATGTACTCCATTCAGGGAGGGAGCCAAGGAAATTCAGTGAGACAGTAAAGCAGGGATACATCTACCAGTCTTTGCAGATTCGGGTAATGGTCAAGTGCCAGAGGAAGGGGTCTGAACATCGAAAGAGCAAACAGTCCAAAGTAATCCAGAAGAGGAGAGTAACATTGATAGGATCTAGAACAGGGCACTCCACAGATATGCAAATTAGTGTGGCTTGGACCCAGGCAGGGCACAGCATCCTGAAGCCAAGTACAAGAGGACTGAGCACGGCAGGGCACAATTTGGGGACAAATTCAAGCCCCATTTATAAGGCAAAACTGATTTTAAAAAACGGTTATTTTCTTTCCAGGCTTGGAAAGGTAGAAAGGAGCATGGTAATCGAATCTGGAGAGGCAGAGAAAGGATTGGTTTGGGGGCAGACCCGGGCCGAAGGATACCAGGTAGCTTTGCTTGGCAAATTCCAAACAGTTCACATACTGGGACAAAAAGTCCGATTTGTAGGAAATGTTAATGTGGATATAGATTATTTTGGGCAAAACGTTAATACAGCAGGATTTTTTTTGTAGCTAGAAGTAGATTGATGAGCGTTGAAAAGAAGGCCTTGAGTAGGAAAGTCCCTGTTCACTTGGTTGGCTTCTCTGTTGTCACTGAAGCAGTGGGGTCAAACTTTACTGTCCCCAACACAGACAGGCAGAATCTGGTCCCAAGTCATGATGGGGTTCATGATGGTTATTGGCAATGACGTTGGCAACATGGATTCTAAGTTTGCCCAGTAGCATGGACAGGGAAGCATGCAGGACATTTGTAGGAGAGCAGCAGTAGGGAATGGTTAACCCTTTCCCACCTCATAATTTTTCTTTGCAGTTCACAGAACGGTTTCCGTCAGCCTGATGCAGGGAATTGTGACCATGACAACAGAGTATTGAGGGAAAGGAAATAAGACAAGGGAATGATTAAACACATTTCTTTCTCCTGATACAAATAACTCTCCACTATCAGCTAGCAATTCTGTAAACTTGGGGTGGGAATGTTTGCTGGTATGTGGTTCCAGCCTAATCATACGGTAGCTTTGCTGCCCAAAGGCCAAACTGAAATAAGAGGATGGGAAATCTATGACAAGATCACCTGTAGTTTTCTTAGAAGCTAACATCACCCAGGGAGGCCTGATTTGTATCAGAGCTGGTAGAAGGGAGCTAACAAGTTGTCCCTTTGTCATCTTCACTACTTAAAGAACCACCACACAGTGGGTAATTAGCCCACAAGAGATATCATGTATCCTCTCTTAGCACCATGGCCTTCCAGTCTCCCCTACTGGGGTTGCCTTTCACTTAAACATGTACATCTGATTATTGGATTTTGTGCCATCTTGTTTCATTGAATCCTAAGTTAGATGAAACTTTAAAATGGTGGCTCTTGGCAATCAGGGAATTTATATACGTATCCACTAACTTATACTGATTTTACACCAGTGTATTTTCCAGGCATTCCCCAAAGATACATGGTATCTGTAGTTTGCTGAATTGATGGTCCACTGTTCACCTGGTCTACCTATCTAGCACAATGAGGGGAAAATAGCATCATAGACTCTTGAGGAGGTAGAATAGGTGGCATTCCAGTATAGGGGAGACTTACATTTTTGCATGTATTCCCCACATAGGGGAGCAGCAGTGGCGTAGGAGGTTAAGAGCTCGTGTATCTAATCTGGAGGAACCGGGTTTGATTCCCAGCTCTGCCGCCTGAGCTGTGGAGGCTTATCTGGGGAATTCAGATTAGCCTGTACACTCCCACACACGCCAGCTGGGTGACCTTGGGCTAGTCACAGCTTCTCGGAGCTCTCTCAGCCCCACCCACCTCCCAGGGTGTTTGTTATGAGGGGAGAAGGGCAAGGAGATTGTAAGCCCCTTTGAGTCTCCTGCAGGAGAGAAAGGGGGGATATAAATCCAAACTCCTCCTCCTTCTCCTCTTCTTCTTCACATTTATATATATTTATTAAAACATTTATATCCTATGTTTCTGCTTGGTTTCAGATAGTTTAAACCATTTTAAAGACTTCCTGCATATGGAAAATGAACACATAAGTGGAATTATGTTTTTTTCTCTTCACAGCATATTCAATCACCAGTTAGAAGGGGTAAACAAAGTTTATTTGCACACTTACCCATCAATGTTGTTCACTGAGTGTCTGCAGTGCAGGTATGCCTGGGACTGTGCAGGCGAATTATCCGAAGGCTCGCGAAGCTTCAGAGTGCTTGGAGTTCTCTCCCAAGTGGGATGATTTCCTGCCCAAAAGGTCATGTGGCAGAGGCAGGGTGGATTTTCCCTTTGCCACAATGGAAGAGCACCAAGAAGGCAAATGGTAGCCCACAACAGAGAAAGGAGGGAGGGGTGCTGCATGCCATGAGAACACTGCGAGAGGTTCAAGAAATAAACTAGTTTTTAAAAATTCCTTATCGCTGTGAGCCATCTTTGTTTCACACTTGGAACATTTTTTTAATACGTTGTCATGAAGAAGACTCCTCAGGCCAAAGTCGAAGTGCTCAGCTAAAACCTGTCCTCCAATCATTCTCTGTGGCCAGCCTGCACCTGTGCAGTCCCATGCAGGACTGCACGGAAGACATGACAATGACCCCTCCATTAGATCATCTCTTGATTCTGCCATTTCATGCTGCTGCTTGCACTGCCAAGCCTGAGAGACTCGGAGCATCCTTCCTGAAACTATAAGTTCCCAGTGTCCCTTGGGGAGACAGAACGGCCACTATGCAGACCAGTCCTACTTTTGAAATGGTCAAGGACAGAGAAACAGAGTGCACTGGGTTGTTTCAGCTGTTGTGTGTCAATCATGCATTTGATCTTTCACAGGTGACTTAAGGACACCAGTGTCAGGTCACCAGCTTCATACCCAGATGGCCTAAGTCAGGCAGACCAGGGGAGCAGAGTAGGAGACAAACAGATCTGTAAAGTATTCCTATTCATTGCAGTGAGGGGGATATAAGCAGAGGTGGGATCCAACCAGTTCTCACCACTTCTCTAGAAGTGGTTACTAATTTTTTCTGAGTGCCGAGAAGGGGTTACTAAAGCAACCTCCCTGCCCAATAGGGACTGGAGGTGCGTGTGTGCGACAGCGCCACTGTTTGAATCCCACCACCATTGGAACCTGTTATTAAAATTTTTGGATCCCACCACTGGATATAAGAGACTTTCTAAGTGGACTGTGCCCAGTGTCAAGCAGTAAGGTTGGGGCTACGTGCTGAAGTCTCTGGTTCATACAGTTAAACATTTATGTCATGTGTCAGATTCTGCAAGAAATCAACTGGGTCGTTTTCTCAGCATTGCTGTTGAGTTGTGCAAATTGTATTACACAATAGTTAGAAATGATCCTTTTTTCTGGCATAACCCACAGCAGTGCTTACCAAACGTTTGATAACTGAATCACACTCCTGGATGAAAAGTTCAGTTCTGTGTCTACAAAGGGTAGGCATGTAAAGTTAGCAACTGCATGTCCCAGTCCTTGACTCAGGTTTGCCTGGAAGGAAAAAGGTAGATCCTGAGGAGTAACTCACACAGAGATGCAGCAAGCAGCCTCCCTTTGTGCCAGGGGATTGTGCTTCATCCCTGTGGTGGAAGCGATTGAATACTCCATCCCCACAAAGTGCTGAGAAGCAACAGAACTATTTGTCCCAGCAGAGGATGTTTAGCTTGGAGTGAAACAAATGCAGAAGATGCATCAAGAAGCCTCTGTGAGTACGTATTTTGAGCTCAAAGGAGATTTAATGTTTCAGCTAGTTTATTTCTTGAACCTCTAGCAGTGCTCTCTTGGCATGCAACACCGCAGTAATTGACCTAACTAGGGAAAAGGCCTCATTTCATGTATGCCAGGTGATACAGCACAAGAACTTCAGATTGTGACTATTTGGAAGGGATGACAACAGGGAGTGTTTGTCACTTCCATTAAAAACTTATGCACAAGGGAGAACAAAAAGTCAGAAACTGCAGCTGTCCATACAGAAGGTTAGATGCCCCACCCATCGCATGACAGATAACAGATAACCCAACTGGAGCAACAGATGAACGATAACGATCGTTTGGTAACAACATGCTGAGAATGACTTGTTTGCACAGAAGAGATAGCTGGGCAGAGGTGGAACAAGGGAAATCAAAGCCTGTTTGAAGACAGAAAAAAAAGGTCTGGATGAACGTAGAACTGGGTGTGTGTGGGGACAGATGGACTTGATTTTTCTGTTTTAAAAACCTATCTGAGTTCTTTAATATGGTAATTTTAAGAGGTTCATCTTAGGAAATCAATCTGATTGTCATTTTAATAGCAAAAACAACTCTGGGTGTAACTGTATTCCCAAACAAATGGGGCACACTTCTCAAAAATTGTGCTCCTAACCCAAATAATCCTTCCTCTTAGATTTCACGAAGAAGAGAAGATATCCTCATTCTACAGGTAAATGACATTTTCATTAAAAAAAATAAGGAATGGAGTTGTCTGATTTAGGGTGTGAGGAGTTCCTCACTCCTTTCCCAGGATCCTTAAGGATGGGTTAGGGCTTTTGTATTTTATTTTAAAAAATAAAATAGTGATTCTGTGTAAAGGGAGGTGATGCCTACACCCTCCCTTAATTTAGCCCCGTCTCCTTTGTTAAATTAAGCATTTCCCCCCTGTCCAGACAAAGTTAGCAGTCTTGCCATATTGAAGCCCAGCTGGGAGAAAATGGACTTCAAACAGCAGATTTCCATGAGTTAAGGTGGAGGAGGAGGTTAGTGCAACTGACTGACATAATCCAGTTCTGTCTTAAAAACAGACACACGCACACAAGCTTTACCTAGGAGCAGGTGGGCTCATGCCTATCTCCTCCCCAGCAGCTTTTACCCATCATATGGATGCCTGAAGGATCACAGATCCTGATACAGTGCATCTTTCTCACAGAGATTATCTGATCAGTTGTCATCACTGACTTCTCCTGTGTCTCAAGTATGTGAGTTTGATCTTTACTATACAGCAGGGAGAGCCTTAGTCACTGCCCCTGTCCTCCCCCACTTCCATCTTCAGGTCAGATGCCTTTTCATGCTTCGGCCTCTATGCCCTCCAATCTGCCCTCCCTGCTTGCCGGTATGTGTAAGCAAATCCTTTGCTTCTATCCCCCACAGAGCAGGTAGCTTGGCTGTCTATCATGGAGCAGAGGGAGCAAACAGAATACCTCCTGTCTGAATCTCTGCCTGCACTCTTCAGGTAAAGCAGGTAAACAGATGGGAGAGAGATCACAGTGGAAATGTGAGCCCCTAAATCTTCTCAGTTGCGCTAGGGTTGCCAGCTCTAGGTTGGGAAATACCTGGATATTTGGGGGGTGGAGCCTGAAGAGAGTGCGGTTTGGGGAGGGGAGGAACTTCTATGGGATATAATCAGTGGTGGGATTCAGCCGGTTCACACTGGTTCAGTAGAACCGGTAGCTAACCGGCTGCAATCCCATCACTGGATATAATGCCATAGAGTTTCACATCCTGCATGTGAGCTTTCAAAGGCACCTGGTGAGCCACTGCGAGTAGCAGAGAGCTGGACTAGATGGACTCTGGTCTGATCCAGCAGGCTTGTTCTTATGTTCTTAGAGTCCACCTTTCAAAACAGGCATTTTCTCCAGGTGAACTAATCTCTGTCGCCCAGAGTTCAGTCGTAATAGCGGGAGATCTCCAGCCACCATCTTAAGAGGGGCAACCCTAAGTCACACAGCTTGTCCTGCTACCAGGCTTTGGGTGCCCTGCCTAAGTGTCTCCATTGAAAAGAACAAAAGAGGCCATTCAAGTCCTCCCAAAGCATATGTCACAACAATCAGCAGAAAGTGGAAACGCTATGCATGGAAACACCGATTGGAATAATCTTGCTCGGTGAGAAGACTGGCTACCTGTTTTTGCTTGGACAATGTCCTTGTCAGGAGCATCTCTGCTGGCTCACTCTTTATCCTTGCTACTTCCTACTACTTAGGGAAAATATACCAAAAATGAGTGACCAGAAAGCTTCCAACGGTTGTGAAATGTCAGAACTATTCTGGTCACATTCATAGCACTTACAGTGTTTACACATGGGTTGGATCATATTAGCAAAGCTCAAACCATGAACTCCTGATGAATAGCTGATGCTCCAGCTTCTGTCATGGAAATGTGTATCATGGAAATCCCCTGTAAAGGTATCTATGGAGAAGGGTCCTGAGAGCTTTCCATCTGTACCCACCTCCCTTCTTCACTTTGCCTCATCTTGATTAGGAATATAATGTTGTTCGCAGTAAGCCTTGATAGTGGAATTCTCCCAGCGGTATAGCGAACACCATGAAGAACTTCAAACAGAAAAATCTAGATTAAAATCTCCCCTTTGCCTATTGGATAACTTTAGACCTAGTCTCATTCTCAGTCTAACCTACCATGCAGGATGGTTATAAAGATAAAATGGCATCATCCTATTTATGCTGCCCAGAGCAATTTGGGGGACCACTGAGATGCAAATGGAATCAAGTAAAAACCAACTATTCTTTTGGCCATCCAGCTAGATGGAAGAAAAGCAGAGAAATAACCAATTCCTTAGCATCTGTCCTTGTAGGAGCTGTAAATATTGCATCCTATACACATGCAGAAGAGAAACCATCCCCTGGTTCTGTAATCATAAGAATAATTAATACAGATTGAAATTGTCACTCAGTGCACCAAAGAGATAGAAAAAGTGAGAAGGAAAAATAATTTTCAAGAGTCCAGATCAATTATACAATAGTATACTGTTACCTAAATTATCATTAATAAGATCAGGGACACATCTGTCAATAGCAATATTATTTTTAGTCTCCTCACATCCCTGTAAGGTTGTCCAGTATTATTAACCCCCTCCCTCCAAGAACAGCAGGAGGACAAGGCAACAATTTCCTTGAGTCCCTTAGTGGTAGAGGCAAGATCCAACCTGCTGACCTCATGGCTGACAGGTGGAGCCAGCTGACTATGTCACAAGACCATGAGCAGAAAGGCCAGAATTTCCCTTGCCCTCTGCCCAGAAAGCCACTTCAACTGGATTAAACAATACAAATGTAATTTTAAGCTTCCTCTTCTAAAGTATATAAAAAACAGAGGAGGAGTTTAAGGTGTTTTCCAAAGAGAAAAGGAACAGTTGGGTTGCAGATGGCCTCTGGCAACAAGGCGTATGTGCATTTCTTAGGGTGCTAACAGACACAACTTTTGTGCCCTTGTTCCCAGTACTTTTTTCTGCAGTAAGTATTTGTTCTACACTTATTATTTGAAACACGTTTATCCAAATGTATATCTTGTCACTTGTGTGATAATTATTTCCAATCCTGGGTTTTCCATCTCTGTTGAAAAGAGGCCTCAGGGGCAGTCCCTTCCCCACTCAAGCACACAGACTTCTCTTCTGCTGTTGCAGGGTAAGATGGAACAGCTAGGATCGGGGACCAATAGTTATCTAGAGCCGGAAAGATGGGCAGACCAAGGGAAAAGGAAGACCAAGTGGCTTGACAACTTGACTAACACTTGCTTCATTTCTTTGGCTGGCTTCATTTCCTCTGCCCCCAACACCCCCCCACAGGGGCGTGCCCCCGGTGCATTGCCAGTGAGGGTTTGGGCAGGGCGACATTGTCCCCTTGGAGCTACGCCCCTGTGTCCCATCTACCCTCCCACATAAAAACCCTTTTTACAAACCTGACCATTTACTACCCTTTAATGGGATTCAAAATTAGCACCGAGTGATGCAGTTTGTTCCATCACTGCAGCAGATTACCACCCCCTTCTCCTGTGTGTGTAGACCAAGCCCAATAAGGCAGACCAGCAAGCATGAAATTTCTTTGCCCTGTTGGATTCACTAGGACACACTATTTGAGATTGGTCTTGGCAACACATACCATTCATGCATGCTTTTCTTAGATGAGCTCCTTGACCTGGAACTGGATGCACAGAGGCTGAGAAGGTCTGTCAGACTGCACAGAGCACAGAGCAAAAGGGCGTTGTCAATGACAGGGCAACAACACAGAGGTTGCAGGAACAAAGAAATCGCTGGGCAGCTTGCAAAGTTCTTGGCTAGCCTGGAATTCTGGCATGGCCACCAGGAGTCTAAAGGGAAAGCTGCTTAGTAACTGATCCTAAGGACTGCCTTCAGAGATGCATCACCTATATCAGTAGGGCTCCCACAAATCATGGAGCAGAAATTGCCTTTGCTGTCCAGGAAGGCATCCTTGTATTTCAAGTTAGAGTGAAAACCTTGTCTGGGGTTGCAGTCCATTACTCTGCATTAATGTCGCCCTGCCCAAACCCTCACTGGCATTTTTTCCCCATCATCACATTGGAGTTATGGCGACCCAGAGGTTTTTCAAGGCAAGAGATGTTCAGAGGTGGTTTGCCATTGCCTGCTCTGCGTCACAACCTTGGACTTCTTGGATTGTCTCCCATCCAAATACTTCCCAGGGTCAAGGCTGAGACTGTGTGACAAGATGTGAGAGATCCGTGACTGGATGTCTTTAAATTTACTTAGTTATTTAGAAGAAGCCAAGCGGAATGGGACAAGGGTGCTGGGGCAGGGTTAACCCTTTCCCTTTGCACCGTTATATGGATAGATACCCCCTTCCCCAGATACTTCTCCGTCTGTTATTTCCCCAACTGGGACTCAGCAGGGAAGTAGGTAGGGGTTTGTGAGATTTCTACTGAGAAGAAATTTAATCTTCCTACCCAGTGACTAAACCCAAATCCCTTTCTTGGAGGGTTGCCAACTTGCCCAGAGAAAGAAACGTTTTGCCCCTTTCATCGAAGCTTAATGGGATGCATTTCACCAGGTGAAGTTGTTTACTTCCACATCATGAAAAGCTTCATCTGCATATCTCCACACCTTAACAGTGACTTCTCAGATTCAGCGCATACACATCTGATGCTAACAATTCATAGGTTTGGATCCAGCCACCTTCTCCATTGACTCTTATCCAATTCCCTTCTGCCCCACAGCCCCCATAGCTTTTGTACCTGCAGCTCCCATTACTCTCAGCACAGCCTTTCTGGGTGGTACTTAAAGAGGATGACTCCTTCCTTTCTCACCAGCAGGAAAGCTGCTCGGGCCCAACCTATTGACACTAAAATACACATATTTGTTTGGGCACCAGCAACAGAGCCATGTTACTTCCTGTGACCTTTGAGGGAAACATCAGTTTTTCCATTCACATTCATGAAGCCCCACCTGGAAATGTATTGGCCCCAGCCAGTCAGGAAGGCTGACTGTGGTTCTGCGCAATGCCCCTTCTCACGGAATTATAGCTCTAAAGATCCACTGAGGAAAGAGAATGAATACAAAACTAATTTAAGTCTGCAGCGTAAATGGATGCTATCAATTTGTGTGACTGCATTTTCTCCCATTCATCTCTTGTCCTGCTCTTCCGTTTTCTCCCCTGTTCCCACACTGTAGATGGTATGCTCCATAGGGCAGACTCCTGCCTTTTTTGTTCTGCGTTCTGTGAAGCAATTTAACGCATTTATATCCATATTTTTATACAGAACACATACACCACCTTTAGAGCTGCCAAAAAGCCTGGAGAAATTATCCTGCCCCTTTAATAGAGACTTAATGTGTGGAAATGGGCAGTTGAAGCTTTTCGTGGCATAGAAGTAAATCTCATCCCATTAAATCTCCATTAAAGGGACAGATCACTTTTCTCTAGGTCAGCTGGCAATGGTAAATGCCATGTTTGGTTATTCAGCTGGCTTCTCAGCATCATGCCATCACAGACTAGGAACCATCACAGAGAGGAGCCTATTATATATAAAACACCCTTATATTAAGCTGTGTTTCTAGCTGACACCTTAAACTGTCCTGTTTTAAATGTATTCTACCCAGCTGCGTCTATATTTTTGATGAGTGCACATTTTGTAAGTGGCTCAGAATCCGTTTGTTGAAGAGGAAAGAGAGGATAAAAACATGAAAACATTTCTATAACGTACAGAGTTAAACTACCTGGCTCAGGATCGTCTATTGCGGCTGGCAGCAACCCCGTTAAGGCAGGGGTGCCAAACATATGGCTGGGGGAGGGGCTGATCTGGCCTCTTGAAAGGGCTTATCAGGCTCGTGAGCCAGCTGAGGTAAAAAATGCCAAGATGAGGCACCCCGTCCCTTGCTCCAAATCAAGAGTGGGAGAGGGGTTATCTCAGCTGGCTTGCGGTCCTGATTAGCCCTGTCAAGGGATTCTGATCTGGGCTGGTGAGCCTGCTGGGCACTCACCAGCCAAGGAAGCACAGCTCCGCCCCCCTCCTGTGGGCCTGTCTCGGTCAAGTCACATTTATGCCATATCCGGTCTTTATAACAAATGAGTTTGATACCCCTGTTCTAAGGTATCAGGTACATCCCCCACCCCGGCCCAGTGCCTGAGCTCTAGCACCTTTTGCATGCAAGGGATATGCTCAGCTATCAAACTATAGACCAGTGGTTCTCAACCTTCCTAATGCCACGACCCTTTCATACAGTTCCTCATGTTGTGGTGACCCCTAGCCCTAACATTTATCCATTTTACAGATGGAGAACACTGATGCAGAGAGTCTCAGGTGACTCCTGTGAAAGGGGTCGTTCGACCCCCAGGTTGAGAACCACTGCTATAGACCCTTTCACAATAACAAGAGGGCTATTTAATGAGTTAACAGTAGAGGTCCAATTAGACCCAGGGATTCTTTGCCTCATGCAGGCCAATCTCTTTGCCACTATGCAACACAGGACGGAAATTCTGGCCAGGAGCTCCAGCAGAATACACTGCAGGCAGGAGGCTTCAAGAGAGCAGGAAAATGTATGTAGCAAACAGTGCAGACAAGTGAGAGAAGCAGCCGGAAGTGATCCCCCGTCCCAGCAGAAACCATCTGGGCTGGCTGGTTTCACCATCTGAGCAGGAATCACAGTTTTGTTGCTGCTGCACACAAACAGCCACCCACACAACTGCTTCCCAGGGTGCCAAGTGGGCAATGACATCATCCCTTGCTTTACAGGGATGCTCAACAGGCCCCTCTCAGCTCCTTCTAAGTAACCCTCCCCAACACACACACACAAACACACACACACCCCACCTTGGTGAAAATTGCCTCCAGCCAAATCCAGGCCTGTCAGGCTTTTCCATTTGCAGGTCAAAATATATTGCTTATGAAATTCAGTCAGCTGCCTGCAGCTAGTTTGCATCTCTGGCCATTCATCAGCAGGAGGGGGCTTGAAGACAGGCGGCGGTAGCACTGGAGGGGAGAAATCAATACTGTAGCACCAGGGGCCTTGGGGGCCCCAATAGAGCTGCAATCGCATGACTGGATAAAATGCAGAGGAGCCCCAGAAGAAAATAAGTTTGCAAACCAACCTGCAAACAACTGCTGCAATTCAAACATAGAGGAAGCCATACAGGTATTCAGGTCCAGATGCCGGCTTTATTTTTACTTTTTTACTGGTCCTGATCCTCTGCCTTTCTAAAGCACTCTGCCATGTAGAAATTCAAAAGGTGTTTTCAGATCCCTGCCAAGGGAAGGGATGCCTGTTTCCTGGGTTGCGCCTACTGCCCAAGCTATTCAGCATCTGAATGTGCTTGAATAGTTCCAGCAGTGAAGGAATTATCCCTCTTCAAAGGGCGCACAGCAGGGTCGGGGGGGGGGGGGGGCAGTCTTAATGTCTGGGGCCTTGGGCAAAGGTCCAGGATGCGGCTCCAGAATGGCTGCTGACCCCAGCAAGTGTCAATTCTAGCCAACAAGGCAGGTGGGAGCTGCCCTTGCCTCAAGCTGGCTACCCAAGCCCTGAGCAAGGTGGATGTGATGGAGGCCAGCATAAGCAAGCAGCCCCAGCCCACAGAAACCTACTCCTTTCCCCCTTCCACTGGGGGGAGAACCATGGGTAGGCCTGAGGCAGGGCTGTTTTCAGGGCTGTTTTTGACTTTCGGTCTGCCCTGATCACGGGATGTAGATGCAGTCAGCCATAGGGCAGTTAAAGCGCCACCCCCCCCACCCCCCGCAATAACTTTCAAAGGATTACCCTGGCTGTTGCCCAGAAGTCACTGCCACCCATTGCAACTCTAGAGATGGTCGAGAAGGCAGAACATAACAGTGCCACAGTGGCTGGGCATTAGGGCCCTTCATATCAGCCCTGCCCCCAACTAACAGGGGGCTAGAACCCAGCCCCACTTGTCCCATGTCTAGACTGCCCTTGCTTCTGCCTGAAAAGCTCTGGTTGGCTGAGAAAGGGATACCTTACTTCCTCACGATGTGAAGTATCACCTATGTTTTTGCTATACAAAAAAGCCAGTAAATATATTGGTGCAAATATATATTGGAGTTATTGCCACCCTTTATTCCTTCCCAAAGGGAAATCAATTTTCATTTACTGCTCCATCCCCGCTGAAGGGACTTTATGAACCCATAATCTTGACAGTGAAGCCACTCTGCAATCTAATTAAGTGCCTGGTTTTAACTTACACGTCCTGGAAGATGAACGAGGAAGCAGGAAAACTAGGAACAAGCCAGCACTCTCATTACCTGTTTTGGAATGTCCCAGAGGAATCTGACAGGCTACCACTGAAGGCACCTGGGCCTGATTCAGCAAAGCAGTTGTGCTGGTTATCCTCATTCCCTTTTCATATATCCAGTGCTGATGGGCTCCATGGATGGCGTCTCCAGGAACTGGGATGCAGGGCAAGACAGTGGCATTCTCTGTGTTTGTGAACCCACCAGAGGTAGTTTGCATCCGACTATGGAGGCCTCTCCTCCAGGAATTGGCCTACCCTTGAGTTTTCCTATTGACTTGTCAATGTTTCTTTGTAAAGGCAGCAATTAGACTGTGTTTGTGCATGGAGACTAGTCCCTGGCTTCAGTTAATCTGTTCCACTAGCCCGGGAGCCCTTTTTGCCGCCTGGCTCCTAAGCGCATGATCTTCCTGCTGAAAGAAGGAGCCTTGGATGTTTATGAGTGTTTGCCAATGGGCCGGGCTATCCATCTGAATTAGCCCTAATTACAGCTCCTTTGTGATCATGCAGCCGGCTGAAACAAAAGCAGATCAAGAGCAGTTAATCCCCTAAAGGGATCAGCGAGATCATGTTGATCCTTTGCAAGATAGGCAGAGAGATGGCAGCAAGTGAATAACTGGAGGCGAGTCCTGGGTCCTTGGTGCAACTTGCCCTATGTCTCCACCTACTCACCCCTTTCCATCAGACCAAAGCCCTTCCCTGCCTGTCTGTTTGATCTGGAGAGACGCTCCGCCCCCACCCTGCTTGGTAAAGGCCCTCTGAGAAATCACTCCATCAAAAGTCAGAGTGCTGCCAGCTTTTTTGTTGACTTGTGTTTTAGCTGTACAAATTTAGCAATGCTTTTTTTCCAAAAGCCGTGTTTGAGAAAAAGTCTGATGTGCTGAAGTCCTGAAGGCACAGGGACTTAATCGTCACCCCCCCCGCCAAAAAAAAATCCCTGCCACTACAGGAGTTTTTTACATCTGCTGTCAGCAATTGCTCAGGGCTCAACCAGCATTGCCTGCATTCATGCAAAGATTTATTTGGGCATAAGCCACAACCAGTGCCATAAAATTAACTTCTGTGACTAAACATGCATTAAGATCTGGCTGCTTGTCTAAGAAAGACTGCTCAGATTCAACTGGAGAGCTGGCTGTGATTGCAGTCCTATGCAAGCCTACTTGGGAGCAAGCTTCACGGGACACGGTATCACCTGTGCCCAGAAAATTATGCTGAATGGGGTCTGCCTATTTTGACTAGGGCGGGCAAAGTTTGGGAAAAGGACAGACCTCTGTAGGGTATAATTCCATAGTGTCCAACCTCCAAAACTGTTGTCTTATATAGGGGAAATAATCTCCATTGTCTGGGGATCATTTCTAATTCCACGAGGTTTCCAGGTCTGGACAGAAGGCTGGCAGGCCTAGTATGGCCTAACAGGGAATACCCTGTCCCAAAGCAGATCCCAATCATTCCAGTGGGTCTTGCACCTACCAGCTTCCCATTTGATTGTGCCCATATTAATAACTGCAACGGTACGTATGGGCATGTGTGTGCAATTGTGTTTTTTCTCCGAGGCAACCAGGTGTCTAAGGCTCACTACCTTAGTGAAACCAGTTCAGAGTTGGAAGACCAATGGAACTGAAGGATTCTAGTTATCACCTGTGGGAACATCTGACTCTCTTTTGCCACCTCCTAACTCCGCGGTGGCGAACCTTTGGCAATTCAGATGTTATGGACTACAATTCCCATCAGCCCCTTCCAGCATGGCCAATTGGCCATGCT
Organism: Sphaerodactylus townsendi; assembly: GCF_021028975.2. Classification (NCBI taxonomy): domain Eukaryota; kingdom Metazoa; phylum Chordata; class Lepidosauria; order Squamata; family Sphaerodactylidae; genus Sphaerodactylus; species Sphaerodactylus townsendi. Next base: position 27,731,974 of record NC_059436.1, on the reverse strand, counting down.
GGCAGTGAGATGGAATTGTAGATCCATAACATCTGGAATATAAAGAGTTTCTCCCAACGCTAGTCTGTCAGATCGCCATCGGAACTGTCCTTATCTTATACGCTTTGATAAAAAGCTGTAAGAATTTGTTATGATAAGAATGTATCTTGAGGGGAAACGGAGCTCAACCAACTCAACCATACCAGTGTCCAAGTCTGCCAAAATATTTTTCCTCTGTTCTCTGCCAAACGATGCGGGTGGTTGGCTTTTTACTGAACTTATAACCCACCTTCTTTCTTTTCTAGAGCTCAAGGCCCTTATGTGGTGCCCTTGTGTGGTGTCAGCTGAAAGTGTTCTGTCAGATCCCAGTAAACTAGACAGGGCCATCTTGCAACCCAGGCTAAACTTATTTGGCTCTCACCACTTCCTTGTCACCTAGCCAAGACAGAAGCTAAAGATGGTGTGAAAGATGGGATCAGATACTACTAACTCGTATCCAATAACAGTGAACCCTGCACACAGGACAGGCACTAAACTCAGTCAGACCAGTGGCCCATCAAGCCTGGGATGTGGCTTCAAGGTGTCCCACAGAGAAAGGTCTTCCCTGCTTCCCGAGATTCTTTCAAGTACAAATGCAAAGAATTGAACCTGGGAACTGCTCCTTTGAGACTGCTCTGGAAGGTTCAGCTGGTTCAGAATGCAGCTGCCTGGGTCCGCACAGGGATGCCACGGGGAGCACGTACCCAATTGTTGCTCCATAAAATCAGGTTCAAGGTTTGGGTATTAACCTTCGAAGCCCTAAATGGTCTGGGACCTTCATATCTCCAAGACTTCCTCTTTCAATATCCCCCACCCCCCACCCCCAAGAGCATTACACTCCACATGTACATGTGGTCCATGGCTTGAGAATTGTCCGGCTGTCCTCAACTAGAGTCTTTGCGGCCCTGCTCCAGCCTGAGACACAGGGGCTGTGGAACGTATGTCAATTCTGCAGGGCCTTTAAACCCAAGTTGTCCCACCAGGCCTGTGATTGAGGGCAGTGATGGTATCCATCCTTGCTGCCCTCCCCAGCCAACCTTGGTTGGTTTCACCATGGTTGGTTTATTGTGCCAGAAATGGGAGATGCATTTTAATCTTGGAATTATACATGTCTGATTGTATTGCTGCATCTGTACATTGAATGTTGCAAGCTTCCCTGAGCCCACGTTGATAGTCAAGGGCAGTCTATAAATAAAAATAAATAAAATAAACATGCCCTACACTTCCCCCCCTCCTTCTGTTCCATGTTTATGGAACTGCCTTATAACACACCAAACTATTAGTCCTTCTAATATGCTATTGCCTTCTGAGGGAGGCACTAGCTCAGATTTTCTTTTCCAGCCTGGCTACCGGAGCTCCTTATATCTGGAGATGATGGAGAATGAATCTGGACCTCTCAACAGACATGTGTGCTGTTACCACTGTACCCTGCAGAGCAAGTCCCCTGGGTTCCTCTGCTGATCTTTTCTACAGGCTCCCCTCTGTTGTTAATTCTATTCTGAAGGCAACTTCCATTGTCTGCAGATTCTTTTCCTCATCTGTCCTGTAACGAACAAGAAACCGGCATGTTTCTGAAAGAGACCTTTTGCTGCCCTTGATGTGGGCCCATCTCCATGCAGTAGAGCACTTACTATTACAACCTCAGGGAACAGCCAGGAAGAGAGAAATAAAATCCATTAAAAATGACATTTATTTTGGCCTCCTCTGTACAGGGCGGGGTGGATATCCCTTCCCGGAGCTTTCTGCTTTGCCAGCACACTTCTTAAAGGCGCGAGAGTGTCTAAACAAATAGCAAAGGTAGGCCGGCTAAGCTTTTGCGGGTACTTTGCTCCTTTTAAAAAAAAATCAAAAGATTACAAACCCGGCTGTTAAAATGCCTCTGCTCGGGATGAAGTTTTCAGGCTGGGGAGGACTGAGCGGCAATTGCTCCCCCTCCCACACCTCAGCCCTGCCCTGCCTTGCTGAACTTCTTGCTGCTGCTTAGAGAAGTGCTGATTCCCTGGGAAGAGTCCCATCAGATGTTTTAACTCTCGCCCTAGGAGGAGAGAAGAGCGCAAATATAAACATTTAAGAGGAGATCTTGCAGCAGACGCTTTCTGGGGCGGAGGAGGCAGCAGAAAGACGCGCCTTGCAGGCAGAATTGGCCTTGGCCTCTTTGAGCGTGCCCATTTAGAACCACCTGCTCCCCCATCTGCAGCCAGGGCCCTTCTTCAGATAAGCAGATAGGAAGTCAGGATTGGGCAACAACCCAAAACACATACATAGTACCTTTTCCTCCCTGCTGAGCAATCACAGCTTATTCTTACACAGGACTTCTTGTCAGGGCAGAGCTCCGACCACAGTCTGAGCCCTCAGACGTCTCTTGTTAGAGATTAAACACTGTCTCCTCTCTTGCATGACCCTCTTAGAATATTCTCAGATTCTGAGGCTGGTACAACTACCAAACTGTATACCAACATTCCAGAGCTTTTGCCAGAGGGGGAACTGCGCCTGGGGCATGCATACACCCTGCGTCCCTGCCACGCCCCCGCACCAGCGCGCACCCAGTGCATTGCGTGCACCACTGCTCCCTTGGAGCTACGCCACTGGTGGGCAGTGACTTGGCAGAACTGATGAGTTTGAATTTGTTTCTTTACTTCCTCTCTTCCTCTGCAGTTGGGACTCAAAGTGGCTTGGAACATCATTGCCTCCTCTATCTTCTCACAACAACCCTGTGAGCTAGGCCAGGCTGAGAGTTTGTGACAGGCCCCAGGTCACTCAGTGAGATTCCATGGTAGAAATGGGGATTTGAACTAGGGTCAACCCAGGTCCTAGTCTGCCACTCTGCACACTATTTACTACACCTCACGGGCTCTTAGGCAGGAGGATGCCACAGAGACACAGCAGGGGTCAGAAGTTGATCTCGGAAGTAGTGTCAAAGGCTTCCATGGTCGGAATCATCTGGCTGTTGTGGATTTTCCAGGCTGTGTGGCCGTGATTTGGTAGTTTTTGCTCCTAATATTTCACCCGCATCTATGGGTGGCATCTTCAGAGGCATGTCACATCGATATGCCTCTGCCAGCCACAGATGTGGGTGAAACATGAGGAGCAAAAACTACCAAATCACGGCCACACAGCCTGGAAAATCCACAACAGCACAGTTGGCCTCAGATGCTCACAGCAAGTCCAAGCAGTGGAGGTCGGAAGAGAAGATTTTCTATCCTGATGTGCTAGTCTCTCTGGGGGACAAGCTCTGGTGCCTGGCCAGTGATCGAAGGACAAGGCCGGTAAGGTTTTGCATGTAGGTGTATCCCCCCATCAGGTGTTTCTGTCCCTGGCACCAAAATATCCTGACCTATAACTTTTTGCAGGAGATTCCAGCCAGCATGTATTACGGTGTTTCAGCAATGGGCATGGGATGAAACAAGGATGATGTGGCATAACAGAACTGTGCCAACATCCCTTCTGCTAACTGCACAGACAAATTTCTCCATCTCTAGGTATTGTGATTATCCTGGCATATAAAGGTAGGCATGGGACCAACAAAGATTGTACCCACCGATGCCTTGCAAGGAGAAGGCTGCCAAGGGCAGCTTTGCAAAGGCTTATTTTACCTACACACTCAGCAAAACTTGGGCCGGGGGCGGGGGGGGCGACTGGGAGTGAAACGACAACCTCCTTTGGACTGTGTGTTTTGGCTTCATTCTCGCTCACCTGCAAAGAAATGGAATCTGCAGCTGAAGGTTCCAAAAAGAGGTGGCCAATGCTAGCGACTAAAGGGCTCTTCCGTGTCAGGAATGGATTTGGAACACAGCCGGTGCCTTTGTGGGTGGTCAGGCAGGTACCCAAAGAAGATCCTGGACACCAGAGTGATAACCCTTCCTCTCCACCCACATGGACAACCAAGTCAGTCCATGGCATTCAGGAATCCAGGAGGTGGATCCAAACCGCACACATCCCTCACTAATTACAGAAAAGCACAATTCAAGAGGCGAGCTTCTTTTTTTTTTTTGCACAAGCCTCGTTGGAACAGAAAAGTGCTGCGCGCGGCCATTGCTGAAACGTAGGCAGTCAGCTTCTTGCCACAAAGTCTGGCCTTTTCTGACTCTCTCTTACTTATAAAACTCTGTGTAAAACCATTCATATTCATGGGGCTGTATTAAAACAAGCCGATTTGTCCCTGTCCCTTTCCCACCAAGCCGAAAACCAAACAAGTGTCCACTCCAATGTGCTGTCCTGCGCTCCCTCCTCCCTGCAGCTCTCTCCCCCTTGCAGCATCTCCCAGTGGCTGTCAAATCAAACTCTTTCCAGCCTTGGCTGATCAGATTAAAAGAGCAGAGCCACCAGATCAGGAAGTGAGGACAAGTTGTTAAACTCCAAGCTACTGATTAACTGGGCAATAATAGCTCCAAACCCCCTCACTTTGAATTGCAGTAATGAACCTCATTTCCTGTCTCTCTCTGCCCCCACCCCAAAAAACCTGGCTATGGCTTCAGGCAGTAGCAGGAAGGAATGGAGGCAGAGTAAGCTCCTGGGGGGGTGAGTCACTGCTTGAATAATGGAGGTGGTGCTTCTGTTTTCCATCAAGTTTGTATAAAAGGATGTTTCACTTCAGACCAGGTTGTAAATCAGGCAGCGGAGTGGGTGGGAGTAGCAGGCTTCTCCTGGAGTGCACCCTGAGGTTAGGGACGGCTTCCTGGATCCTACTGCTAAGCAGCACCTGAGTTCTCTGATTGGTAAGCATGTTCAGAAGTTCCCTTCACTGAAGGGGCTTATCTCCAGCCAGGCCCTTCCCTGCAAATCTCAGCCACTAAATCTACTTAGCCTGCTCTGCCTACATAGGACCTTTTTCTGACTAGAGAAGTACTAATTAACACTTTGTCCCCCATGAAGTGAGCATAGTTTTTTTGTTGTTGCACAGATGTTATGCAGTTCCTGTTCAATGCAAAGGGGATCGCACCTCCATGGATGGAATCTGTCCATCTTTCTTTGTGACCTTTTAGTGGCACTTCAGACACCACCAGGGGAGGAGGCAGCTGCTTCAATGCCCCTTGGGGCTTGCTGCATCCCCCTGCCTCATCCCATTTCTCTCACTGTCCTTCCTTCTTTCCTAAAAGCCTGTTCATTGGGACTGGGATGTACATCACTCTGTCCCCCTGCCCTGTTCTAGACCTCATGCAACTTATCCATGAAGAACACATTGAGCTGCTTTGTACTATCTGATCCATATATAAATGGAGTTTGTAACCTTCTGCATACCACACAGATGCTATACCACTGAGTTAGGGCCTCTCCGCTATGGAGAGACCTATGCTATATGTGATGATGGAGAGCTATGATCTCTCAAACAAACTGTGGCGGATTCCGCATGGGCCAAAAACAGCGGTGTGAAAACAGTGTGAAAATGGTGTAAATCCTTTTACACCATTTAAAACCCTTTTACACCATTTTCACACCACTGTTTTTGGCCCATGTGGAATCAGCCTGTAATATATCTGCAAAAAGTAATGGGGGGGTGGGTGGGTGGAGAAGGGAATTAGGAGGAGAGATCAACAGCAAGTGCAGCACTGTGGAAGGAGGTGGGTTAACTCCTTCCCCATCTCCTGCATTGTTTTTAAAATTGAAAATGGCCTCCTCGGGCTGCTTTTAGGGAAATAAAAGGGAGGGAAATAAAAGTTAGACACAATACAGGAACCTGTCATTTAAGGCTGAGGGCTTTCTGCCTGCACAAATGATGGGGAGGGGATGGGTGGGAATAGCCTTCCCTCTCAGAAGCCCTGTCCCAGTCCATATTCCTTTCTTCCACTGATGCGTTTTGCAACTAAACTAAAGGTTTGTGTGTGGGGGATCCAGTCAAAGATCTGCAATATCCCATTTACTTTGGCTCCCAAGCAATGATGGTTCTAAAGCTAAAAGGTCCTGTGCAATAAGCATGCACAACAGAAGCGCAAATCCCTTTGTTTTTGTTTTTAAAATGGATGAGGATTTAACCTGTGTTGATTAACGCTGCTAGTGTTCTAATGATTTATGAAAAGATAATAACAGCAGATTTCAAACACTGCTTGTGCACACGCACACACAAATATGTCCTGTTCCAAGCAGCTTTTAAACCCTGCTGGGAAGCTGGCTCCACCCTATTACTTCAATCTACTTGGCTCCTTTGCTGGGACTTGAAATGGCGCTCTGGACCCATGGAAAGGCTGCTCTTTCCCAGCCAGGCCTCCAGGTCCCAGGAACAGTTATGCTGGGAGTCCATGGAAACAGTGCTGCCATCACCTGCCCCTTCTAGAGCCCCTCTGGCACTAGAAGTGATTGGGAGAGGACAGGAATAGCAAAACTCTCTGGCCTTTCTTTTAGTTCCCCTTCCTTGCCCTGTTTCTTAAACTGTTAATGGATGGCACTAAAAATTCTAGTGCATGAGTCACGAATTGGTTTCTCCTTGCCACTGAGTACAAATGCAGCCTTCTTTACTGGCCCACAGCACAGAAAGCAACCAGCCAGGCCCAGTCCTGGCATACCTGATCCATTTTTCCATTCATTCCCGCCTGCTGCTAGGGGTGGATGTCATGCCACAAGCAGCGATGAGTGTCTAATGTGTGATTAGCTACAGACAGCTGGAAACAGATCCACAGCTGCCAGGGTCTCCCTCACCCACTCCCTGGGCTGCCTCATGATATTTTTTAATGCCTGAGGAGGAATGGCCAGATGGCAGCCTCCATGCTAATTAACATGCAGCACAAGTCCACCAAGAAGACCTCCTGTGCCAGCTTCACTGACATGAACAGGAGCTGCTCCTGGTGGAGTCAAACTGCTCTTTCCTAAACTCTTCGTGGCACACGATACTTCCCTGAGCTTGATTCACGACAGCATTTTCTTTGAGCGACTAGTCAGGGTTGGACTACGCATTGAAACTTACACATACCGACGAAGGGAGAGTGTTTTTGGATTTATATTCCGCCTTTCTCTCCTGTAAGGAGACTCAAGGTGGCTTCCAAGCGCCTTCCCTCCCCCCTCTCACAACAGACCTTGTGAGGTAAGTGGGGCTGAGAGAGTTCGGAGAGAACTGTGGCTAGGCCAAGGTTGCCCAGCAGGCTTCATGTGGGGAAGCAAGGAAACAAATCCAGTTCACCAGATAAGAGTCCATCTGCTCTTAACCATTACACCAGGCTGGCTCAAGCATACTCAAATTTCCACAGCAGAGCCAACAGCAGTTCCCAGAGCCATTTCAGGTGTGGAAAATAGAACAGGAGAAGGTTCCATCCTGCGTGCCACCAGCCCAATCTAAATTGGATCTGCCCATACCTGGAAAGGAAGTTCTGCGCACTGAGCTCCCACAGTACATATGGTCAACAGGGCCAGGGTGGGAGACATGGAGACTTTGTAACATGTACTGAGGCCTCCAGAGTTATGAGTAGTTGATGATACATCAGAATCAAATCAGGTGAGATGCCAACAAAATTCCATGTTTGGGACTCTCAAATGTTGTTTTTATTCTCTTCTAGACAGCAGCTGCCTGCTGGTCTTATTCATACTGGGACTGCGATAACTGTAGAGGGAAAGGAGTTTTTCGCCTTTTCCTGCTGCACAGTTTTTCCAAATTGAAGGCACCACTGAGGCAAAAATATAGGAATCATACAAAGTGCCTCCATATTCACTGCAATGGAGCAAGCAGCAGCTTTGAAGGGCCATTTCAGATCAAGACAATGATGCAGAAGGAAAGGCTAAGTGTCTCTCTTTCTATCTGGATCTGAATTGGTCTTCTGTGCCTTAAATTTAAAAGGGGAAAACACATTGAGAACTTTTCAGCACAGGACTCCCAGCATGTTGTCTGACTTTCACTCCCCAGGTTAAATGGCAGGGAATTCCCTTTTTGGATGGTTACCTGCAGGGCGTTACCTGGAGCCAGTTCGCAGACAGCAGTTCCTGCCATTTGACGTACGTCTGGGCCACCAGGTTCTTGAGTTCAGTTCGATATATGAGGCAGGGGTCTTCTCGGATGTTGGCATCAATGTGCTGCTGCAGCTGGATGCAGAGGTGCTGAAGTGGTCCCTATTGGGTGATGGAAAGTGTATGGGGTCAAGAGAGTTAAAAAGCAAAGGGTGACGGAGGCAGCAGCTGAAGGCAGCAGAGACTGCTCCTTTCCCATGAAGCTCAAGTAGACAGCAAGACTTAATGAGCCAGCTAACAACATTCTGTACCAAGGATGATCCATGCAACTGTCACCTCCAATTTGGACTACTGTAACACACTCCATGCAATGCAGGGCTACCCTTGAGACTGCTCCAGAAACTCCAGCTGGTCCAAAATGTGGCGGGGCGGGTCCTTACAGAGACCCAGTGGAGAGGGCATATTCAAACAGTGCTCCTCCAGCTGTGCTGACTCCAGGTGAAATACTGAATCAGGTTCAAGGTTTTTGTTTTAACCTGTAAAGACCTAAGCAGTTTGGGACTGTCATATCAGCAGGATCACCTCTCCTGAAATCACCCTTGAAGAAAGCTTCACTCAGCTGGAAACAACCGACTTGTGGTCCCTGGCCCAAAGACCACCCAGCTGTCCTTGACCAAAGCCAGGGCTTCTTGAGTTCTGGCCTTGGCCTGGTGGAACTTTCTATCAAGTGAGACCTGGGGCCTGAGGGATCTGAGATGTTCTGCCAGACCTACAGCTGAGGACAGCATCTGCTCTCATTTACCGTATATACTCATGTATAAGTCGAATTTTTCAGCACATTTTTAATGCTGAAAAAGCTCCCCTCGACTTATATGCGGGTCATTAAAATTTTGTGTGTGTTTTTACTTTGTCGGCCAGCAGGGGGCACAGTTTTTATGCTAGCAACACCACATTTGCAGGGTACCCTCAGAAGACACTCCTAATGATACCAGCCAAGTTTGGTAAATTTTGGTTCAGGGGGTCCAAAGTTATGGACCCCCAAAGGAGGTGCCCCCATTCCCCATTGTTTTCAATGGGAGCTATTAGTAGATGGGGCTACCCTTTTGAGGGTCCATAACTTTGGACCCTCTGAACCAAACGTCACCAAACTTGGCTGATCTCATCAGGAGAATCTCTTTATGATACCAGCCAGGTTTGGTGAAGTTTGGGTCAGGGGATCCAAAGTTATTGGTCCCCAAAAGGGTGCCCCATCCCCCATTGTTTACAATGGAAGCTAATAGTAGATTTTCCATTTCTGATAATATCCCTCTTAAAATCTAAGTTGAGTTACATTTGGACATACAGATGATGATGAGGAATCCAGTTTTGAAGGATTTTAACTCTTGTGTTTTAGCTTGGTTGCTGATTGAGCTACGGTTTTTGTACTTTTAAAGTTATTGTTGATACCATATTGTTCTTGTTGACCCTCTTTTCCATTTACAGAGCCAGTTTACTGTTTTTCTTTGAAATAAATATTCAAAAACATTTAACCTACTGATGCCTCAATTGATGTAATTTTATTGGTATCTATTTTTATTTTTGAAATTTACCAGCAGCTGCTGCTGCATTTCCCACCCTCAACTTATATGCAAGTCAATAAGTTTTCCCAGCTTTTTGTGGTACAATTAGGTACCTCGACTTATATGCGGGTCGACTTATACACGAGTATATACGGTAGCTGGCTTCCCTTCCTTTCTCTCTTTTCCTTCCTTCCTTCCTTTCCCTTTTACTTTCCCCTCTCACTTTCACTTTTATTGTTGAATTCCTATTCCCTGTTTCCATCACTCCTTATCAATGGGTTAGTTGTTCTCACCGTTCTTCTCTGACTGGCCTCCCCATTTGATGTGTGTTAGGGCACCAATGTGTTTTTATCTAACGAGAGCTTTGATTATTTTACATGAAAACTGAAATGGGTGGACCCAGTTGTAAGCCGCCCTGATACTGACTTGGCTGGGAAAGGATGGGGGGGAAATCAAATGAACACAGAAATAAATAAAAAGTAAGGAGGATCATCAAGCTACTGCTACTCAGGGTGCCTCTGAGCTTTCCATTCTTAACTGCCAACTGGAGATCCACAAGTGAGTTTTACACTTTGGCACCACCCCAGTGAGAACTTTCTCCCTTCTCTGTGTCCTACCAGTGGAGCCTGGCTCCAGCATAGCTGAGAAGTTGGAATTTACGCTGCCCACAAAGCTGGAGTGCAGCCAGCTGCCTCCACCACCAGGCTAAATGTCATGTACAGTGCAATAAGTGTCTTTTGTTCTAGCAAAGAGTCTGTTCTTTTAATCTGGACAGAGTGCAGCCTCCTTTTACCAAACCAATTCCCTACTGTCCTCCCTCTGGATCCTGACTCACCTGCTTGCTCCAAGGCACAGCCTGGGTTCCCACAACCACACTGGCCAATGTCAGAAGGCTATAGCAGAGGTAGCAGGCCTGTAGGACAGAGGAAAGTTGGTAATTCAGACATCATTAGAGTGGGAGCTGATCCATAGAAAATAGACCCCAGAGCAAACACTACTGGATCACTCTGCCTCCCCCTGTCAACTTCACATGGAGGTCTGGGGCTGCATGCTGTCCAATGCTAAGCTCAGCTTGGCTGTGTTCAGCTTTAAAGTGCAGGCTTCGAGCGTGCAGTTTAAAGCTCAACCTAGCCAGGAAGAGCTCAGTGTCAGAGCGAGCAGTTTCTCTGCCCAACTCCAGTTTCATCCTGCTGGCTCTGCTCCCACCCCCCAAGCCTTACCTCCAAAGGTCAGGTTGATCTTGGGGGCAGAGCCAGCAATATAAAGCTAGAGCTGAGCAGAGTGACTGCTCAGTTTGATGTTGAGCTCAGCCTGGCTAGATCTAGCGCAAAGCCTGCAGTTTAAAGTTTCACCCAGCCAGTCTGAGCTCAGTATTTAAAAAGCATGCCAGGCCCCAAAACTCCACGTGGAGTCTCGGGCAGGGCGCAGTTTCCCAGTGCCCACTGGGAGGGTATGGGGCATAAGCTGCCCTCCCCCCTCAAAGGGTGGTGCCCAGGGCATGTGCCCCGCCTTGCCCCACCATAGATAGGCCTCTGCTTTGGAGACTCGGTTGTAGATTTCACAACCGATTCTCTGCTCTTTCTGGCTACTCTTCTTCCACCATAGAGTGCTAAAGGTCTCATTTGTTTTTAACAGGGCTTGCTCAAGATAATCTCCTGATAGATTGTGTTTCATGGATCTGATCTGCCTTTGTCTCGCTCCATCACTCCAAACCCACTTCTAAAGTAACAGCATGCAGTTGCAAAGAGTCCCAAAATCTCCAATTAAGAGGCGGTCATTGCAACAACAATGACACCAAAGCCATCTGCCTGGTAATGCTTCATATCAGGACCTGTTTCACTGGGAAGAGTCAACAGGACATGAGGATTTGGGCTGACTGTGCTCCTCTACCAAAAACAAAAAACCCTTCACACAATCTCAGTTCCATTCAGTTCACAATCAGTTTTGTGCTGCTGGTGGCGGGGAAAATAGATCACGATCCATTCAAACCCTTAGCAGCTGCCAGGCGAGTCAATTTTGCAGCTGACTCTTGCCAGCCTCCACTCTTTTTCTAAACCAAAATCCAAAGTATGGAGCAAAAGAGCAGGATCACAGTCCCTTGTTCCTGAACACCAGTACCTGCCCAGCACAATCTCTCTGGCCCTGGAAAGGTCTCTAGTTCCACAGTTTGTATGACCATATCAGGCTTACAGTCCCTTGTGCAAGACAGTCTTTTCATCTACATAGATGCCATAGTTCTGCAAACAATAGCGTGCACACACATGTCAGCCACTCCCAAGTTTGAAAAGCTGTTACTGTAGGATGATGGAGAAGAGGTTGAGTCTTAGGGGCTGAGTTCTTGTGTAAGCACCAAACTTATCCACTCATACAAGAACTGACAAATGGCAGATGGCAATGAAAGATTCCTTAATACCTGCAAGGAATGGAGAATTGTGAGCCTGCCCAGTGGTTCACAAACCCATACAGAATTTCCCAATAATCAAAGCTTTTAATATTATAGAAATAGGAGTTCCCAGCCCTTATGGGTACAGAGGAGTAAAAGCATGAAGGCAATAAATGCCTGGTGAAATCTCGAGAGCTGAGGGCTGACTAGGATATCCATGACTATCGGCTCATCCCTTTACCTGGCAGAAACAAAACACATTATGCAAAACAGAAAAAGGCAAGGCGATGTTATTATTCCCATATTGCAAATCCAAATGTGTGTGTGTGTGTGTGTGTTTGTCTGACGTAGAGAGATAACCTAAGGCAACCTTGTGAGTTCCTGATGGCCAGGGCAAGATTTCGTGGCACACATGCTTACTCCCCGCATTCAAAATTGTGACATGAGATTATTCTCAGTATCTTTCGGTAGAGGTGTTTTAATTATTGTGCTTTTTATTTTTTGCAAGCTGTCTTGGGAACAATGTAAAACCAGAAAGATTTGATTTTTAGAAATAAAATAAATTACAAATCGACCGTGGTTCTTTAATGGACCGTGGTTCTTTAATGAGGCTCTTCACACAGTGCACGCAAGAACGTGCGTAGCAGAGGTTTCAATAAAGTTCACCGAGGAAAGAAAAGGTAAATATAATAATTGAGCATATAATGAGCAAAGATTGCATGCATGTTCCAAAGGAGTGATGCTCGGCAACAGTGAATACATGTGGCAGACAATAAAAACAACTTGTGCAATAAGGAGAAAAACACATTCTTCCAGGCCACACATCAAAGATTGTCACTTGCTTAACAGGTGATATGAGGGCTAAGGGCCCAACTACATATCACACTGAGTCCTTGCTAGGTTCTGGAGATCAGACATGCTGCAGGTTCCATACTCAGAATTCAACTCCCAGGTACACACGAACTAATTGGGCCTGTAGAGCTAGGGCAGGGGTCTGCAACCTGCAGCTCTCCAGCTGTTTATGGACTACAAATCCCATCAGCCCCTGCCAGCATGGCCAGTCCATGAACATCTGGAGAGCCACAGGTTGCTGAGCTAGGGTCATCTCCCAGAATTACAAATTATCTCCATATAATAGATACCAGTTCGCCTGGAGAAAATCGCTGCTTTGGAGGATAGTGTGGCATTACACCTTGCTGAAGTCCCTCCCCATCACAAACTCTCTGCTGTATGTATGTCCTGTGACCTTCATGGCTGAGTGGGCCTCTGAACTATGGTTTCTTCAGTCCCAGCTTAACATTCTAACTACTACACCACTCTGACTGTTTTTCCCTGACATTATAGAATGGGAAGTCTTGTTCAGCCTTGGTCTGCAACCATTTTTCAGGAGCAGGGGTAGTGGACCAGTACCTTGAGCTCCCCCACCCCATAAAATGATCTGCCAAGCAGCTTTATTGTCGCACACACCCTTTTCCTTCTAGCCTGGTAAATATACCCACCCAAGGAGGGTGCGTTCATGTAACATATCTCAGTGCAATTGATTTGATCCAGAGGACCTCCAGTTGCCTGGTTAATACAGTCCCTTATCACTTGAACATGGCAGAAAGAAAAATCATGTTATAAACCTAATAAATGGGGTATAAATCCTTTTCTAGTACTTTCTCCCTGGAGTGATGTTGGCATGTTTCAAAGTCAAGATCCAGTTCATGATCCCTGGTTCTCTATTTGCAAAAGATCTGCCTTAGTTTAATGGTAGATGTTGATTAGCTGTTGGGGAATTCAGTCAGGGAATTACCAGCAATATGTGTCAGAGGGAGGGAGGAAGAATTCCCGCACCTGAAGTAGGATAAAGTTGTGCTCAGTCTGGCCCCACGTCTCTCTCTCTCCCTCTCTCTCCATCAAAGAGCTTCACCTTGCATAAAACTGGGGAGTCAGCTCTTTTTTGAAGAGCCAGGTGCTGTTTGTCCCATTCTTGTTAAGTCCCTGGAAGGTTTAGTCTGCGCCAAGGATCTTTCTTCCATACAGCAACGCAACATCCAACAGAGTAGTGGGAATTGTTGCATGCTGTCTCGCACAAGCTTAGTGGTGGAGGTCAGCAGGTAAAGAGGTTTTCAGGTAAGCTGTTTGTTGTGTGGATGCTGGCAAATTACATTAAGAGATTTCAGGACAAACAGGCTTAAGCTTAGGAGCGTGTATGTGGGAGAAACCCTCTGTCATCCCACCAGTTTTAAAGTGTCGAGGTGAGTTAGCGCCTCTCTCTTTTCTGATACATCTTGCCAACTGGTACTAGCAGAACGTGCAACATGCTAGTTTTCTTCTTTTAAAATATCAATATATACGTTTATTCATCATCTGTCCCAATCCCTGCATTGCTGAAGAGGGAAGCCAATTTTGAAGCAACTTCCCTCTCTGGCAACACAGATGCTTGTATTGGAAATACCACAAAAATATCTACCCTGCTTTAGCTTTTTGTAGGTTGTTTTTTTCTTCTTCTTTTGTTATTTTTATAGCAATCTTGCTAACCGCTGAAAGCACACTATGGACCAGAATTTGCTCGGGCAGCTTTGGAAGAGAAACACAAATTACTCTTGCCCTTTCAAGGTCAGCTAAGAAGAAATGGAACGGCGAAAGTTTAGGATATCAGTTTTTGAAGGCATGTTTCGAAAATTCTTTACTGGAAGAAAAGACACTGGCGGGAGGAACAATTGTACTGCATCAGCGGAAAATGCTGTGTCCCTACCTTTATCTACCTGGAGCCGGAGAACAAATAAAAAAGACGAGAGTGACTCTGAACATGTACACAGCTTCCACATACACACTCCTAAGCTTAAGCCTGTTTGTCCTGCAATCATCCACTGAGTAACTACAGATCATTTATAAATCTGGGAACGGGGGGTTAAACACCAAATTGACAGTGGTGTACAGGAAAACCTGAACACCAGCACTTCTTTCTGCAGAAGTTAACTCTTGTGCCCCTGAATTGTTTACAACTCCTTATGAAGCGCATCCTTTAAAAACATCACTCGAACTGCCATGCTGTTTTGCAGAATATAATTAAACCAATGTGAGTCACAGTGATGAGGTTGATCCTTAAGGCTGCTGATCCCATGGAGTTGTGCCTTCTCCCCTTGTCACATCCTACTCCACCTCCACAGTCAGTAAGGGAGCAGGTCAGGGGTTGCTGGCCTGAGCTGACACCTTCCAGGATGCTAAAGAAGGAAGCCAGTCCAAGTAAGGGAAGTGGAAGCCATGGGAGGAGAAAACATGGGGAGGCAGTGGTGGGATCCAAACATTTTAATAACAGGTTCCGATGGTGGTGGGATTCAAACAGTGGCGCCGCACACACCTCCAGTCCCTATTGGGCAGGGAGGTTGCTTTAGAAACCCCTTCTCGGCACTCAGAAAAAATTAGTAACCACTTCTAGAGAAGTGGTGAGAACTGGTTGGATCCCACCTCTGTGGGTAGGCAACTGTTCAGAGAAAGGAATAGGCTCGGCCAGACCTCTGAGGGGCCATTCGAGACATTACGAAGGAATGCCAGAGTTTCCAACCATCTTTTGCGACACAAATATTGGGGCTAGAGAGGCGTTTGCAAGGGAGAAGTGGTCATTGGGAAGAGACTCTTAGTCCACTCCAAACTGTCTAATATTCAGGAGAGAGGGAGCTCAGCATGGATGTGATGTCATACAGTCCACCCTCCAAAGTTGATGTTGCCTGAAGGCAACTCAATCTCTACTGTCTGGAGATCAGTTGTTAATCTGTGAGAACTCCAGGCACGACCTCGTAGTAATTTTACTGGGGAGGGGCTGCAGCTCATTGGTAGAGCATCTGCTTGGGACACAGGAGCACCTGATCCTTGGACTCTCCAATTAAAAGAATCAGATCATCATTATGTGAAAGATCTTCACCTGAAACTTTGGTAAGCCGCTGCCAGTTTGAGTAGAGTGAGGTGTCAAACTCGTGGCCCTTCAGATGTTATGGACTACAGTTCCCAGCATCCCCTGCCAGCGTCATGCTGGCAGGGTAGTCCATAACATCTGGGGGGCAGCGAGTTTGACACCACTTGCCTCCGTAGACAAATGTTCCAATTCTCCAACTTCATGTGACTTCAACAAGCTGAACTCCATAACCAAAAGTAAACCCAGTTGGGAGAATTTGTGGGGAAATGTCAGCTAACAGAGGAAGGATTAAATATCTCTCCTACTGATCCCTTCTGCAAGTGCCCTTTCCCTGCATTACACGTTATCTCTGGAGCTGCAAACATACATTTGTTGAGATAACGTTTAGTTTGTATCTTGGATTCCCTCTTATTAGGAAAAGTTTGCCTAAAGTAGACTGTGAAAAGGAAGGAGGCAGCCGTAATATAAATCCAGAAGACCCTCTAAGTTCTTTCATAGCTAGCTGGTAGACAAACAGAGAAGACACCTTTATTCCAAGAAACTCGTGAGTGAATTTGGTCGTATTCAGCAAGATCCATTTTGTGAGCTTCCAAATTCTAACATTCTCATATTGCTTTCTTAGTGTACTCTTTGTTACTCCCTTTAATTGTTTAAATGTTTTAACTCTGCACATTTTTCTATTTTTGAGCTGTGGATCAAATACCCAAACAAAGAACAAAATGGCTAAACAGGCAAACCTGGAATCTCCTGCACTTTTTCCCAAAATAGTTAAAACACCCTCAGGGATGGGGAAATGTAGACTCCAGCAGCACTTACTCCATTTTGTCAATCTCAATTTATGCTATAATGGAAACATAAATAAATCTATAGCTGTTTCAATGAGGGAACAGCAGATCCAAGGTAGGGCAAAAAACTTGCAATAAGAAAATAGCGTACAAAAGAAAAAGTCCCTCACTTTCCCATTAGTAATTTCCTGCCAAGCTATCCTTTCCCCAGACAAGGAAGGTCTCCCAGAGACATAGGTAGGCTTGGCCTTAAACCACGAAGTAGGAAGTGATCAAGTTTACCTCCTGCTGATTCAGCAGTTAAAAAACAAACAGAAAACAAGTCAGCCAGTGAAAGCAGTTGGCCAGGAAGAGGAACAGAACTCTTCAGAGAAGTGGCTTTGACTTGCAGCAGGAAATTCCCAACTATCTTTTACAAAACAAGGCCAGGTTCTTCAAGCCCTCAAAAGTGACAAGTTGTGTCACCCACAATACAGAGAGAAATTCCTCCACCTAGGTTAAGCATCAACCACCAACATCTCCGCAAAAAAAACCTCAGCCTGCAAGAAGCCTCTAGCACTGAAGTCCCAATACACCAGGGCTCCCGACAAACCAAAGCCTAACCCCTTTATCAGGGGTCTCTTTCCTTCATAGAACATTTTACCCTATCCCAGTTTCTCTCTTTACACCCCAGAGAGGATTTCCAAGCTTGCTCTGCTTTCAAAGCCATGGCGCATGCCAGACACTTCCCCCTCTTCTCATGCATAATGTTCACATAGCCACACGCGATTAAGAAACGTGAAGTGCAATTATTTGAAGGATAATTAATTAGGCAGCTGAGGATAAAAGGGGGAGGTTGGGGAGGGTTATTTTTAATTGCCCATACTGAGAGATCCGCAATATAATAGATTTTGGAATGCAGTCTGTTTTCTTCCTGGTTTTGTTGAGTGGAGAGAAAATGCTAATAACTGTGTATCTTTTTCCCCCCTCCTCCTTTTTTTCTAATTCTATACTTTTCCCTGTTGCCTTGCAGCCAAGAATCTGAGCAATTAAAATAGCTCTAATTAAGCATGAAAGAAAATATAAAGCCAAGGCAAATTAAAGTAATGAGATGGATAGTTGGGTTGGGAGTAGAGAAAGGGAGGAGATTTCAGTATCGTTCTGAAAACTCTCAGCGTGAGATGGGGGTCCCATTGCTCTGGAAGCCGAATGGTTACAGAATAGACTTACCTTACTAACTCTACACATTTCTGGCATCTAGCCTAGAACACACCATCCTGACAATCTCAGTTTTCTGGGTTTTTATTTTTAATTAAAAGGAGATCACAATCCAGAGAATGGCATGATGAAAGCAATAGGCGTTGTGGGTCCAGGGTTGCTGACTGTTCAACCTGTCACTGAAGCTGCGCATTTAGCAGAAGGTAGATGTGTCAATGCCAGCAAGTGAACAAATCTATCCCCTTTCAACCCACAGCTTCAACTTCCAATTTGTGAACAGAAAGTGGCTATTAAAGGCACAGAAGTACCCCAAACCAGTCCCCCGCCCCCCTCTGGAGCACTGACAACCTTGAGTGAGAAAGTTTTAAAAGCAGGTTTATGACACAGAGTTGTAACGTTTTACAGGCCCTGTTCTAAGTTTTTAAAAGCAGGCCAGCCCACAAATAATGCATGTAAAATTTCTCCTAATACAGAGTGGTGGGAAAAGATTCACCTGCTAAATTGCAAGGCTCTAAACCAGGGGTGTCCAACTCTGGCGCCCCAGATGTTCATGGACTACGATTCCCATCAGTCTCAATTGGCCATGCTGGCAGGGGCTGATGGGAATCGTAGCCCATTAACATCTGGGGTGCCAGAGTTGGACACCCCTGCTCTAAACTCTATGAAAAATATAGGTGCAGGTTCAATTTTTTTAAAAACCCACAACCAATCCTAGATTTGATCCTGAAAGTAGTCACAGAATGCTGTTGACGTTGTTTGGAATAAAAATGAGCAGAAGCAAGTCCTTTTTGCACACTAGAAGTGCCAACTCCAGAGGCGTAGCAAGGGGGGAAAGTGCCCGGTGTACCAGTGCGTCCTCCGCCCCTGTCCCGCCCCAGAACGCCCCAGCCCTGGAATGCCCCTGCCACACCCCAGAACTCCCTCGCCACACCCCCACAGGGGCACACACCGGGTGCGTCACACACACCCCCGCCCTCTTGGAGCTATCCCTCTGTCCAGCTCTTTTATGAGACCTTCTCTCCTGCATTTAACATCAGCTTCAACCTCAGAAATTAGCTAGTGATAAGCTTGATTCCACACAATAAATGGCTTTGTGGCCCAGAAAAAAACAACACAAACCAAAACCGCTGACCTGACTTGCTCTTGTGTCTTTAATCACAGCTTCATCTACAAATATCAGCACATGAGACTCTTCACCGCATAAACAGGGCCACCTGCCTGCTTCCGCAGATCAAACCACGACTGAAGGCACAGCTACCAGTTGAGAGACTGACAACCACAGAAGCAGAGCCCTGCTTTGATCTGCACAAAGTAGTGACCCCTTTCACTACTTCTAAAAAAAATGGGGGTGGGGGAATAAACTCTGTGCCCTTAACAGTAGTTTGACTGGCTAATTATGCTTCACTTCGAGTGCTTCTTGACCTCCACACCCCCTCCCCTTTACTGCTTTTGTAACTATAGAGACATCCACATTGCTGCGATACTGAGATCTGCTCCTTGTGAATTTGACTTAAAAAACAGCAAAAAATATGGGAGAGGGGGGAGCAAAAATGGCAGTGGCAGGGGCTGGGGAAGGGCAGAAATCCACACCTTCCATGCTTTACGCTTTCCCAAACCTGCGTTGGATATGATCACCCAGGTAAAACCCAGGAGGCTGGTGGAAGCATGATGATTTGATCCAGTTACTTGTGGCTAAGTTTTTGGAAAACATTTTAAATACCAATATTTAAATGTCTAAATGTAAATAATCTGCAATCTTTTATGCCATTAAAGGTTAAACGTAATCCAGTCACTAGATCTAAATATGCGGTGGGGGTGGACTCAGAGCAAAAGCTCTGCGTGGAAGCAACCTGAGTGGTCATGATCATGATAAAGCTATGCTAGCTCTTGCAGATGAAGCTGCCCTCCAGGGCACAGGAGTAGGCCAGGCCTTTTTTGTGGTCTGTCAACAACCTCAATTATTGTGGAGGTCTGCTGGAGTCACACATTGCAGTAGATACAGGAGACACTGCCTGCCTGGTTTAATGAGGACCCCACAGAAGGATGCTGTGCAGACTGACTGCAGGCTGGCCGGCTGGCCCTGGACTACACTTGTACCACGTGCAGAGGCTTCCTTTCTCTTTCTAGTTTAAGTAACGTTCTAGTTCGCACTTCTCAGTTGCAAAGATAAGTCTGAAAATATGAACAGCAACTGAAAAAAATAACATTGCTGAGGGTTTCTTGCGTGGGAAGGGCATTGTGTTTCTCTCTGTGCGAGTTTTCACTTTGTAATTTTGGGTTTATTTCAAGGTTTGTCACACCTTTTTTTAAACTGCCGAGGGACAACATTCCCAGAATAAGCACAGAGAAATCCAGCCAGCTTTTCCACTAGACGGTCATTGGTTGTTTTCCTTTTGCTGACATCCCAGTCCTTTTTCTGCTTCTTTCCCCAGCGTAGAGGAAAAGTCTGGATTCAGTTTTCAGAGGAAAAGCCAGAAGCTAAAACTTGGATCCTGCTTTTCTGCGTAGGGCGCAGGTCCCGGGTTAAATGCAGGCAGAACTGGGCAAGCTCTGCCACATTACTGAGGGCGGCAGGAGTGAGGGCATGGCCTCGGCTGGGCCTGCCCCGTCCTGTCTGATGCTTGGCAGTGTCTCTCTCATCCTCTTACTGGAGGGATTAGGGGTTGTTTCTGTCGAACTGTGGTGAGGTCAGAGCTGAGGGAAATGGGTCAGAGGCAGCATGTTGTGTGAAGGCAAGTAGAAAGCAGAGGAGATGGAGGGAGGGAGGGGTGCAGCTTTTTAAGTGCTGCTGCACAGTGACAGGAGAAGCTGCACCTTCCAAAAGCCCCTCTTCTAGCACAAGGAGCAGGGCAGTCATATCAGTCGGTTGGAGTGTAAACAAAAAATAACTCTGTAGTAGCATCTTAAAGACTGGGGAGGGCAGAGGTTTGTATACACGAAGCTGCCTTATACGGAGTCAGACCACTTGTCTACCAAGGTTGGTGGTTTACTCTGACTGGGGGTGGCTTTTCAAGGTCCCAGGAGGTATTTCACTTCACCTACTACCATATCCCTGTAACCTGCCAATTGCTGACTCTTGACAGCATGCACTTAACCCTTGTACATCTGTCAAGCGTCCTGTTGTGTGAGACTTGATGCCTCCTTATCAATAGAGGCTCAAGTCACACATGTTGCTCACCTGGCTTTTTACCACCTTCACCCGGTGAGACAGTTGGCACTCTACCTGTCCCAAATGGACCTTGCAACCAACGATCACCTCTCGGCTAGATTACTGCAGCTTGTAGGCTACCCTCGGCCTTGCTCCAGAAACTCCAGCTGGTGCCAAATGCAGCAGTGTGGGTCCTCACCAGTAGTGGGCACTCATTCAACTGGTGCTTCACCAGCTGCATTGGCTTTGGATAGTGTGCCAAAACAAGTTCAAGGTTCTGGTACTTACTTTTAAGGTCTTAAATGGTCTGGGGTCATCGTATCTACAGGACCTCCTCTTCCTGTACATCCCCTGAAGGGCACTGCATTTGGAAAACAACAATCTGCTGGTGATCTCTGTCCTGAAAGATGTCCCTGCTAGCTTCGGCCAGGGTCAGGGGGGAATGCTCTGTCAAGTGAGACCCAGGCCCTGTGGGATCTGATGCAATTCCACTGTAAGATGGAGCTGTTCCGCCAGACATATGGTTGAGGCAGCAATGGTTTTTCCATCTAAATGACCCACCCCCCTCCTCTCTTTTACCATCTTTCTTCTCCTCCCTCTTCAGTTTTTCTGATTTCCAGTTTTGAACTTTGCTTTGGGTTGTTGTATTTTGACAATATGGAAGTAAGGAGTTTTATAGTATTTATGTGAAATTTTAGTCGCCATTTGAGTGTGATTTTAACCTTGATCTTATTGTGTGCATTAACGTTTTGGAAGTTGCCCTGAATGGCCTGTGCTAGTTTTCTTTGTTTGATTTTACATTTTTAAATGTGTTTGACTATTTGTTGTTGTTGTTGTTGTTGTTGTTGTTAATGAAATTTAATAGACCGCCCTTCCCCTGAAGGGCTCACTCTATGATGTTTATACACAGTTTTATCAGGCGTTGGAAACCGCCCTGAGCCTGAAAAAGGAAGAGTGGTATACAAATCTAAGAAATAAGTAAACAGTAATAACAGTAGGATGCCAGGGATTCAACCTGGAACTTTCTGCAAGCAAAGTAGACTCTCTCTCTCTCTCTCTCTCTCTCTCTCTCACACACACACACACACACACACGCACGCACGCACGCGTGCGCGCGCGCACACACACACACACACAGCTGCCCTTCTGAGAAACATGCTAAGTTTTCATTAGTTAGACCCAATCAGATCTGCTGGTTGAAGGTGTCATAAGATTCATTTTTGCTCTCCTGGTCCAAGGACACTTAAAACCATCAGCAAAAAACTGCCTGTATGTTCTAAACGTTTGCCAGACTCTGCTCAGAGTTGCAGGTGATTCAAGCAGCAAGCCAGGGATTAGGGTTGCCTTTTTCAGGGAGAGATTTTGTGCCTTGCACTTCTTGCCATGATTTAAGAAACTCAGCAGCAGTTGTGCAAATGCAGCAACGGGAAAACCTCACTGGCTGAATTTTTGTCTGTGACGCCACTGTCATGAAGGAACCGAATGCTCTGATCCCACCAACCACCTCCCCGTCTTAAATCTGGCAGTCCTACCTGCGTACCCAAGCATCTCTGGGAACACAGCCACACTCCAGAATAAAAAAATCTGCAAGCTCTGATGACTTAAACTTCTAAACATCCTCTTGCTCTTAGGCGGCTGACAGCTGGCCTAGTTAGACGCTCCTTTTTTGCTTTTACTCAGCTGTGAAAATTCAGAAGGGAAAATCCCCACTTTTCCTCACAGCTGAACAAGGAAAAGAAAATGCAGCCATGCATCAAAAAGCGGGAACTGAGTCATGCCGGTGCCCTGTCCTTCCCTGGTCCTTCCCTCCTCCCTCACCAGTCTTGGCAGCCTCCTCCTGGAAGGAGGTGAAGGGGCTGGAGCACATCCACAGCGGAACCAGATGTTCAAGTTGACCTTGCAGGCTGGAGCCAGCTCCCAGCTGTTTTCATTGCCTCCAGCTATAAGGTTACAAACAACACAAGGCATCATTTGAAGGTGATCCAGCCAGCCCCACACGATAATCCCACCAGGCCACATGAAAGCCCAGACTTCCCTAAGGGTGGGGGAGGTTCACAGCAGGGAGAGGCACAAATCCTAGCAAGAATGAGGTTGTAAGTGAGGACGGAGGGCACACTGCAACCCCCACATGCTTGCAAAATCCTGATGTGGCCCTAAGGGGGCAAAGGTTCAAATCCTGGCTCCACTACGGAGTTCTTTCAATGGGAACCACCTACTCCCTTTATTCTCGGTTTTTTAGTTCTAAAATGGGAATGCTAATAGTGTATACCACAGGTGGTCTTGTGAATGGAGACCAGCTGATGGGTCTATGTGGGGATTTGCTTCCGTGATACACACGTGCACCCTCATTTTGCTAACCTGAGGTTAGAAATCCTATCTTAAATCCTATCTCTAAAAAAAAAAACAGGTTTTGCAGGCTTTTGAAGCAATACAAAAAAACCCTGAGTTGCTTGTTTACCAGAATAGTAAGAGTGTATATACAATGGATTCCCGCTTAGACACAACTAAATGGAAAAGCAGCCTTGGAGGCTACCCAGAGGAGTGGAAGAGCAAAAGGGGGGGGGGACCCTTTATCTTCTCACCATTTGTCTTCTCTAAATCAGCCCCGGTCCCAGCTGCTTTCCTGCCTGTGGATGAAAAAAAAACCCTAACTCCTGAAATCTTATTCCCAATTGGGCGAATTGGGGTGGTGACTTTGAGCAAACGGGAAAAAGCATGCCATCTGCAGTAGCTTGCTAGACTGGAATCTGGGGGCCCTGGTGTAGCACTCAAGTGCAACCCCCCCCCCCCCATTCCATCAGGGCTGACAAAAATCCTGAAAGAAAGAAAGAAAGAAAGAAAGAAAGAAAGAAAGAAAGAAAGAAAGAAAGAAAGAAAGAAAGAAAGAAAGAAAGAAAGAAAGAAAGAAAGAAAGAAAGGAAGAAAGAAAGAAAGAAAGAAAGGAAGGAAGGAAGGAGACTGTGTGAATCCATCTGCTTTGCTCACCATCTTTCTGCCTATATCACCCCCACCCCCAGCCAAGGTCAGATAACAGCAAGAGTTGCTTCTTTGAGGCCCACCAGACAGCCTTTGGTGTCACCTTGAGGTGGCTCTTTAATCTCAGGGCTGTCTGCCCTGCAGGGAAAGAGGAATCAAAGCAACGTGCTCAAAATTCAGGTCAATATGCGTTCCTGTCACAACCAGTCCTTGAATTTTTTCCCCGGAGACATGTTCACTTGCCGAAAGCACCCAGACAGTCCAGCATGCTGCAAACCAGCTGCAGCCACCAGTGTGAGCCTCTTGCAAAAGTGCCTTTTTGGGGAAGTTGCCTTTACAATAGCCTTCATTAGAAGTGGAATGAGCTGGCCTGCCTATTGAGCATCTGTCTAGAGAGTGTTGCTGCCTGGTCAGCTGCCAGGTATCCTTTCTATTCCTGCAATAGCTGATATCCTTACTTGGCTGTTTTGCTGGCACAAATGTGAATGAGAAAAGAAGAAGAGTTGGATTTATATCCCCCCTTTCTCTCCTTAAGGAGACTCAAAGGGGCTTACAAACTCCTTTCCCTTCCCCCCTCACTACAAACACCCTGAGAGAGGCTGAGAGAGCTCCAAAGAATTGTGACTAGCCCAAGGTCACTCAGCTGGCATATGGTGGAGTGCACAGGCTAATCTAAATTCCCCAGATAAGCCTCCACAGCTCAAGCAGAAGAGTGGGAAATCAAACACGGAAATCAAACCTCCAGATTAGAGTACACCTGCTCTTAACCACTACGCCACGAAGAAAGGGTTGTTGTTGTTTATTGGGATCCAGAACAAAACCCTTTCCTTTGCCAGTAAATGCCATTGCCGCAGCCACCAAGCCTTCTGTAAAACTTTTGCCCTTGGACTGGAAACCCAAGAGAGAACGGGAGACCACTGGCTGTAGGCAGGCCAGATTTGGCCCTGAGGCCTCTATCCTGCTGGCCCTTTCCCACTCAACCTACATGGTAGACTTTAGGAGAGTTTTGTGTGCCTTTCTCTCAGCCCTTCCCTCCCATCGTGTCTGTTTCAGTTTTAAGGCCTTTAGGCTCTTCTGTAATGAACACCAATCATAAGGAAACATGTGTTCCAAACATGTGATTGCAAGATCCACAGTAAGACACACAGTTGCCCCAGAATTAATGTTTTCTCAAGCTAGGGTGCCTTGGGCATGAGATCACAGCACTGATGGGGTTAGTAGGGAAGCCACCCAGTTAGTTTGGGGGGGGGGGGCATACTCAACTTATTCCCATTGCAAACATTCTGAAAATACCCTGCTGAAGGGCAGCAGGAGAGATTCCCTGTGAACTGTTGCAGGTGCACCAGAAACATAAGGGAAGTATTGGCCCTGTTTTTGCAGAATGGTTTGTTTCCCTGCTCTTCCACATGAAGCTTGCTGGATGACCTTGGGCTAGTCACAGTTCTCTCAGAACTCTCTCAGCCCCACCTACTTCACAAGGCCCCTGGTGTGTGTGTGTGGCGGGGGGAGGAGATTATAAGCCACTTGGAGACTCCTTAAAGGTAGAGAAAGTGAGCTATAAAGACAACTCTTCTTTTACTGATTCAGGGACAAATAACATCCCATTGGCTGAATTGCTACGTGGGGGAGGCAAATGTCTACAGCGGGAAGATTTTTGTATGGATGTATTTCCTCTACCCCGCTTTCACTTTCTACTCTCTCCATGGCAAGCAAAGCCACTTATGGCACAATTTTAATTTTGCTTTGCTGCCACAGCAGGACAGATTTGCCAGTGGGCACAGCTTTGCACCAGACCTCTTCCCTTCACCCACAGTCAGCCCACCTAATCTTACCTCCCCCCTCCCTTGTGCAGCTTTGCATGCTTCCCCCTCACCCTCCTTCTTATTGCCAACTACTTTCTACTTCTTGTCCTGCCGTATCATTTCTGTTGCCTGTGGCCTCCCCACTCCTGAATATAATTAGATTCTTTCAAAAAAAAATTACACAACCATATTGAACAGGTCGATAAATCAATACGAGCGTTCAACAAATGTTAAAATCAGTTGATCAGTCCAAACGCCCAATTTGCCTCTGCATCTGATCAACAAACTGGGATGTCTCCAGCCTTGTAGTTTTACACACAAGCAATCAGTGATTCTAGATATGGAATCAGTGATTCTAGCCCACTGGTCTTGACGCTTGGGTTTACAGCACATCGGGAGACGGATGACCGTGAACCTGGACAGCTTAGCAAACGCGAGCTCACTTTGTCCTTTTGCGGTTTTGCACTTTGCAAGTCCACCATTGCTCCCGCCTCACTACCCACCATTAAACAATCAGTGTTTGGGCAAAGTGTACAGATGCCATATTCAAGATTTTTTAATTGTTCATTTTTTATGTTAATAGATATTGATCTATTGATAGATTGATAAGTTGATCTATTGATAAGATTAAAAGCTAAAAATTAAAGAACGGATGCACGATCAAGAACCCACAAAAAATCATCTCCTCCCCCATGCAAGCAAAAAGCCAGCTGATGGGTGATGCTTGCTCTGATGCAAACAGAGCAGTGATTAATAATGTCAAACATGCCCTGAAAGAAAGATTCCCCGGCCAATTCACTTTGAAGTCACGGGAACCCTGCTGTGCATAATCGGCCATTAAGCCTCTATTGAAGGAGGATGACTTTTTTTTCCTCTCCAGGCAGTTGGTTGGTCTAAGACTTGGGAGAGCTAACTTTACATCCCTCTTGCCATAAAACATACTGGGTGACTGTGAGAGCCAGTTGCTCCCTCCCCTTGACTAACCTCATAGGGCAGTGGTGGCAAACCTATGGCACTCCAGATGTTCATGGACTACAGTTCCCATCAGCCCCTGCCAGCATGGCCAGGGGCTGATTAGAACTGTAGTCCATGAACATCTGGAGTGCCATAGGTTCGCCATAGGGTCGTTTTGGGGATAACAATGAAGAGGAAACAGAAACATGCAGGTTGGCTTGAGCACTTCTGGAAGAAGGGTGAATAAAAATGTACTACATAAATAAAAACCAATTATACACCCATGTCTTATCCCGCCCTTTATCAGCAGTAAATACTCAGGGCAAGTCACATGTATTGTGCACTGCCATTGTCCCTGCCTCTTCAGTTATTTTCTGGCTCGGTGCAGAAGTAACGCATTTCCTTGCAAACATCTACAAAACCTGCATGGGGAATTAGCCTCAGGAAGCTGTATTGCGTCTGTGCGGATCAGTATCCTGTGGCACATGCACCCTTTCTTTCCCCTTTATACAACCGTTGGCACTCTTTCCCCAAAGTCTGCTGGGGGGGGGGGGGGAGGTGATTCAAAACTTATTAAACATATTTCAAAGGAACATAACACTAATATATGGATAAATTGTTTTTACTGCCAGTGGGAAATAATGGATTCTATTTCACAAAATGAAGACCCTGGTTTCTTTAGAATTTCATCTTTGGGATTGAAAAGGTCTATTTGTATTGCATGTGGGGTCAGGTTAGTCTCAAACCAGCTCCACCGCTCTAGAAGTGTTACCTGTCTGACATAGTTTGGCAAATGTGAAGAAGAGGAACGATTATTACAACTGCTGCAGGGTACATTATAGGGATGACTGCTGATTAAGTGGGGTTGTCTGCATCAAAGATTTATCATTTGATTTGACAATCATAGAATAAGTTGTCAAGCCAAAGAAGTATTAATGGAACTGAGCTGACTGTGAAGTTGGAGAGGGGGAGGTCTGCTTGCCATCCCTGCAGCTGGGGCAGCTTCCAAACAGGAAGTGTATCGGAGCAGTCCCCTGTGCTGCAGCCCATCTATTCACAATGCTCATTCCATCCTCACTCCTTTTAAAGAGGAAAACTTGCACATACAACTGACGGCTCATCACTCCATCATGCTGAGTCCTTTCTCCCACAAGGCTCCACACCCATGAATCTGAAAGATGCTTTGTGTGCATGTTGTGACTGCAAGAGTTGAGAAAGTGGTTTCAGCCATTTTTAAAAGATCAAGTTTTGAGCCTTCAGGGCTGCAAAAGCATAAGTGAAAGTGTGTGGGCAATGCCTGTGGGAAACGGCACGGACAGCTGAATGAGAGATCCATTGGCTGGGACTTTGGAGACCTTGCCCCTCTTACAATGAGCAGGGCTAACATATGTTATCCCAAACTGCAGCACAGATTATGCAAAATTGAAGAGATTATGTAAAGCAGACCAGTAGGTCCAAACGTGTGACTGGGAAGGCACATCGTACAGCCATCTGTGCGAAGCTGAATAGGTTAACCTTTTTCAGTCACTGGATTTTAGGATCACCTCTGGTGCTAACTAGCTTATTCAGACTTGAGCCATCCACACAAGCTAAGTACTGTTTGCAGAAACAAACTC
The DNA here is from genome assembly GCF_021028975.2 of Sphaerodactylus townsendi. Taxonomy (NCBI): domain Eukaryota; kingdom Metazoa; phylum Chordata; class Lepidosauria; order Squamata; family Sphaerodactylidae; genus Sphaerodactylus; species Sphaerodactylus townsendi. Next base: position 27,703,772 of record NC_059436.1, on the reverse strand, counting down.
AGATGCTAAGCCCAGGGCATGTATTTGGTGGCGGACTTGCAGCTTGAGCCTAAATACATTTCCTCAAAAATAAGCTCCATGACATCAGCAAGGCTCCCCAGAAAGCATTCCACATCCTAAATAGCACCAAGAACTGCATGGGAAAATTGGGATCATTCTGAATCGGTGGGGGGAGGGGGCTGAATCACACCGTGGAAGCAGCACATGCCTGTGTTGGTGGATTTGCTCTCCCTGGGGTACCTACTCCAGCGGAGGGGCAGAAGCACCTGTGGACGGCCACTGCAGCAACCCACAATGCCCGGACACAGTGCCCAGAGCCACATCAGCACTCCTGTGATGCCACTAGACATGGCAGTGCAGTGGAGGCATGGCGGGGGTGTTCCTGGGGGTGGAACAGCCATTCATCAGCTTCTATCCCAGCTTTGCAGTGGTTGTGCCACAGCCCGAGCTCTCAGGCTGACACCATCTTTCAGGTGGCATAAGTCCACTGAGCCCAATGGGGGCTTTTCAGGGGCAGGGAGCGTTTTTTTGTTGGGGTGCTGTGTTGTTTCCAGGCTGTAGGGCCATGTTCTAGCAGCATTCTCTTCTGACATTTCGCCTGCATCTGTGGCTGGCATCTTCAGAGGATCAGCCACAGATGCAGGCGAAACGTCAGGAGAGAATGCTGCTAGAACACGGCCATACAGCCTGGAAACCATACAGCACCCCAGTGATTCTGGCTGTGAAAGCCTTCAAGTTTTTTTATTCTTTGCCTCCCTGCACTCCTGAAAAGCACTCTTGGAGATGGCAGGATGGAGTGACCACGGCACTGCATCCTGCAGCCAAGGATGGGACCATAATGATGATGGTACCCTGATAGTACCCAAAACTCCTTAGTGTGCAAGCTGCAGGCATCACAACTAGGCTTCTCGGCTGTTCTCTATGTTGGGCTGTCCTGCATGACAATCCAGAGGCTTCAACTACTGCAAAATGTGATGCCCTGCCTTGTTATTAGAACCACATTATCAGAGATTCCATGTATCTGCACCAGATCCTTATTACTGTCTTGACTCTAAAATGCTGGTGACGCACTAAAACAGCTTGGACTCAGCATATCTAACAGACTATCTCCACTTCTACAGTACATTATGACCACACTGGAAATTCTCTTCTCACGTGGTCTGTGCATCAGATTGCATCTGTCCCAGTATGCAGACAGATGTGTATGTTATTTTCTTTACCAGAAGACTCAAAGCTTTAGCTTGTGCATCATCCACAGGTGGTGTACGACTTTTTAAAAATTCAAGCTAGATTTGGGTGCCAAGGAACAGGGCAGAATAATTTGCATATCGATGCTTTCCTGCACTCTTGGGATGGGGCTGGCTAGAAACCCAATAAGCAACGATGCCATCACAATTCCATAGCAAATTACACCTCCAGAACTCCACTGAAAGCTTCCTTTCCGCCCATGTGCCTGCATCTTTTAAAAGATGAATGTCTTCAGATGCATGTAGATGCCACTTGGGAAAAGGTTTTGCATAGGTCTGCTTCTTTTTCATGGAGAACTTTCCTTGAACAACTCTGAAAAGCACACGGAGTAGTGTGTTTGAAAAATAACAATCCTTCAAAAATGTGTTTGGATTATTCTGATGCACCGCCTCTTTTGGCTTTGGCAGCCTGGGCAGGAAGCCAGAGTAGCTTCGCTTTACTGGCCTAGTCTTGCCCCACCCTGCCCATCCCTCAACCCCACCTCTTTTTGAATGAACGCAATGAACTGAAATTACAGGAGGAAAGCATGTGCTTCTGCCTTTGAGCCACAAAACACACACGTTATTTTGCTTTTCCAGCCTGTTAGAAGGAGCTGCTGGAGTGCACCATGTGATATTCCAAAAGGACAGCTATGACATTTCCCCCCTGGAAGCAGAAGCAGGACCTGGCAGTCCCACGAGCAGCAGCCTGCAGGATATTTCTGGCCAGAAGAAACAGTTAATGGCTACTGTATACCTGCAATGCTTATCAGAAGTGACAGCTGCACACATCTGGAGCATCTCCCTGGTCGCTGATGTGGCAACCTTCCACGTCCAGCCGTGATGCTACGTTCTCCCATCTGTGCTCTCAACTGTCTTTTGGAGGGGAGTTCACAGAGCGGCCTGCATTTACTGTGACAACCCAACTCTGCTGACAATTCATCGAAGGGAAACATTTCAAAATGTGGTTTACATTGCTTGAGCTGCATATGCAGAGAAGAAAAGACAAGCGTTACATCTCTTTTCCCAGTCAGTACAGTTCTGCTGGATTCAGGCTGTATAAATAATATTTGCTGTTTGAAAACTGTTCAGAGAGCTTAGCTCAGCGATCCTCACAACAACCCTGCATGTTAATACTTATACTCTGCTTCAATTCCGTTTTTAGACTTCTAGTTGATTCTACAATACTAATCCTACTGCACTGTTTGCTGAATGTTCCATCTATCATGTAATCTGCTGTGAGTCCAAGTGAGAAAAGTGGACTATAAATAATGCAAATAATAAAAATAAAAAGTAGGGGAGAGAGAGAGAAGAAGAAGAAGAGAAGAGTTTGGATTTATATCCCACTCTCCTTTCTCTCCTGTAGGAGACTCAAAGGGGCTTACAAACTCCTTTCCCTTCCTTCCTCACAACAAACACCCTGTGAGGTAGATGGGGCTGAGAGAGCTCCGAAAAGCTGTAACTAGCCCAAGGTCACCCAGCTGGAGTGCACAGGCTAATCTGAATTCCCCAGATAAACATCCACAGCTCAAATGGCAGAGCGGGAAATCAAACCCGGTTCCTCCAGATTAGAGCGCACCTGCTCTTAACCACTACGCCACTGCTTAACCTTTCTTCCATGGCCACTTTTCTAAATTCAGACACACGCACACAAACATCCTTTCATCACCTGCGTAGTTTATCATTAGATGCAGTGACAAGATGGGGGCCATTCTGGGAGGGGGACAACAATTTGGATACCCTGCCCCACTCCCGTGATCTCCCACTCTAGGATTCTTGAAACTCTCCGGGGTTGAGCAGGTTAATTTTGTGAGTGTGGGAGGGCTGGTTTTATGACTTGCATCACCCATGCATGTCAGCCAACTTGGAATGACTCTGGTCCTCAAGAGCAGCCTATGGTGTTCGTATGGGAGAGAGACTTGATGCACAATCTTGTAAATTTCAGCAAATGGGAAAGTGAAATGGAAAAGGCTCTTCTTGTCACAAGGTATGGCTGATTGACAGTGGAATTCACTGCCTCGGAGAGTTGTGGAGTCTCCTTCTTTGGAGGTTTTTAAACAGAGACCGGATGAACATATGTCGGGAGTGCTTTGATTGTGTTGCAGGGGGTTGGACTTGATGGCCCTTGGGGTCCCTTCCAACTCTATGATTCTAAAGAGAACACCACAAGCTTCAAGACATTCCACCAAATGGGGGGAAGGGCAGTTTCGCTGTTGGTTGACCCTTCAGAGTTTTGCTTAATGGGCAAGAGACACGTTCCCTTGGTAGGGTGGGATGGAGACAGAGAGAGCACTCACTTTCTCAAGTGGAATACAAAATGGTACTTTGAGGGTTGGATTAAGGGTCCTGTTGTTCTCCAATTTCTTCAAATCAGGTACTGAGGGCTGTTTTTATCTCATTTTCCAGGTCATCAGTTAGACTTACCTGTTGCCAGAAGGCTCAATGGCTGAGAGAGCCTCTATTAAGGTGGTTAGCTTTTTTCTTAAACAAACTGTTAAACAGATCCTGTACCTTTAAAATGAATTTACTCTGCAGACAGAAGGTGATGAAGTGTTTGTCCACAGAATCTTGATCCTCCTTGATCTCAGATTGTAAATGCCTTAGCAGACCAGGTGCTCAGGAGCAGCAGCAGTAGCAGCAGAAGGCCATTGCTTTCACATCCTTCATGTGAGCTTCCAAAGGCACCTGGTGGGCCACTGCGAGTAGCAGAGTGCGGGACTAGATGGACTCTGGTCTGATCCAGCAGGCTAGTTCTTATGTTCTTAGAAGAAGGTCAGGCCGGTTTTTGCCTGATGCTCACGCTTCTTAATGAAATAGATGGACACTGGCTGCACAGCCAAGTCAATGTTCCTCAGTTCCCTCTTCTTTAGCATTTTGCCGGGGGAGGGGGGGGGAATGACCCAGAATCCTTTTTTGGTTTTGGTTTTGTTATTGCAGCTAGGACTAAATCTCACAAAGTAAACCATGCAGCCTGCTGGGCTAACTTCTCCACACTTGCTACTCCCAGTCACAGGCACTCAGAAGATCACCAGGGTGAGCCCCTAGCTGTCCTCATAAATCCTGTATTGTTAAATACAACCCATGAACTAACTTGCTGTCCCTCTTTTGATGGCCTACCAGGAAGCAGGACAGGCAGAGACAGGATTCCTGAAGCACTCTTCTTGGCAGGAGATCTCGATCCTGATTGTGAACCCACAAGCCTCTCTCTGCTCCCATTCACGTGCCAGGTTCCAACTGGCTGCCAAATTGCCTAAGCATTCTCCTCCTTGCCTCGTAATGTGCTGAGTGACAGGTATGGGGCTGGCTCACTGCGCAGAATACGGAGAAGAAAGCCACTGGGTTGTGCCTGAATTATCACATAAAAATCAAGGCCAGGGCATCCTGCTCTCTTATTTGCTTGTAGGCCAACAAAAGACAAGGAAGCAGGGCACAGGGAGGGCCTGCTAACTTCTCTGGGCAAAAGCCCTGTGCTGACTGTCAAGTGGATTTTTACGCCACATGCTATTGTTCTAGAGTTTTATTTGAATGCTTACTTTAATGTGTAAAACTGTCTATGTTTGTTAGAAAAGTAACCATCTGGGTATTTTTTTGGTACATTTAAAATTTACTAGATTGACATTTGGAACAAATCTCCAAACTTCAGATACTTCTGTTTCCACATTTTCACAATACTGAAAGTTGGCTGCGTTGCAGAAGTGCACCTCCAAGCTATGGAACCTGCACTATTGTGGGTGTGTACTTGCTTGAGTATGATGTGCAACGGAGCCAGTAGGCACTCTCTATGAGGTGCTCAAAGGAAGAGAAACCAGTATGGAGACTCCCACTGGGCATCAGCAAAGTCCTATCTCTGTCAGAGAACACAAGGGCTTTATAACATGTAAAGGGGCAATTGTTTCACCCCAACTATGTCACTGGCCCTTTCCCCACTTACCTTAAGCCCCACGCTACTCTCCGCAAGTAGCGCGGGGTCCCACTGCACTCCCCACGTCAGGGGCGGCAACAGTGCAGCTGCCCCGACGCTGTCGCTCTTGCGCCCGCTCAGCGCATTGGATCCCTGGCGCTGGCAAAAACGGCGCCTTTGGATGACGTGGGGACGCCCAGATGCGCGCCAGGGATGCCGCGCGCTCAGAGCAGCACACAGCGACGGCGGCAGCAGGAGAAGCGGGGAAAGGCCCACTGACAGCTGAAAAACTGGGTCACCTATAGATAGGTAAGACGGGAGCGTCTATAATTCAGAGGACTACATAGGAATACAGAAAAATAAGACTTGCCCCTCTAAAAACACAGCCTGGATTAAATACGCTACAGAAGTTACAACATTTAAGAGTAACTGACAGGACAATCCTAAACAGAGTTATACGTTTCTAATTCCATAAACTTAAAATGGTATAGCTTTGTGTAGGACTGCATTGTCAGCTATTTAAAAGGGAAAGGAGGAAGAAATCAGCCTGAGAGAGAAACCTGGAAAGGGAGATTTTTGTGGGGTGTGGGGATGTCTCCACAGTTCCTTGCAGGGCCCCAGTTTGTCAATATCTATTAACAAAGGGCATGTCTCTCCTATAGGTTAATTCTTCTAATTAATTGGTTTTTCTTGTCAAACCACTCTCAGCTTGTTTACAACACATTTGTATCTGGTTTTCTACTCTTCAGTGGTCTGAAGAGTCAATGATGTCTATACACTAAGGGATTGGACCCGGGCCATAAAGATTAGGATTCTAATTACCACTGAGCCCTGAAGTTACTGGGGCAAGTAAACACTTTCCAGTCTCAGATCCTCATCTGCACAATAGGATAACCCAGATTTAATTCACATAGTGGTTATAAGAATGAGCAAGAATGCAAAACAATTAGAAAACTCAAAGTGCTAAGGGATGGTTGGGACAATTCTGGCACAAAAGTATTTGTTCCACCATTCCATCTGCAGAGGAATTAAAAACAACAACACATATTGCATGTTCTCACTCTAGAAGAGTCTATCTTTGCATACTGGATATATGCTGGTGACTTTCTTTGCATGTTAAATTTGCTTCTGAGGCAGCTTCTGCATGGAGGTTTTGCATTCAAACTACAGCATTTGTGCATTTGTTTTTTGAGCATCCACTCTTCATCATCCCCGCCTCCCCCGCATTGTCCACCACTACCCAATTTTTCCTGCTTTGCTCCCTTCTCTCTCAAACCTGGTTTAATATGATCTGTTGAAACAGAATGCAGCCAAAGCATGTTTATACACCATATGGATGGAAAGGTGCACATTTTTGCACGTTTAACCTATATGACGCTATTTGCCTTGCCCCTTCCCCTTCATCTCACAAGGGGGCTCTTGAAGAAAAGGTAACTGATATATCGCCACACCTTACAGTGGTATGTCAATTGCCAATTGGAAGCTACAGAGAGGTATGTCAATTACAACTGGTAATTGACATATCACTGTCGCTGAACACGAGCCATATGTCAAATAAAGACTTTTAAAAAAAACTCTGAAAAAGCCCTTTGGTGGTGGGGATGGTGGCTGTGGGGGGCTAAGGCAAAGCGTGGAGAAAACCACCCTGGGGATGCTCCCCTGCTGCAGCAAATATGCATTTGCATTCACAGTGGCAATGAGATTGACATTAAGATTTGTCACTGTGTAGAAGAAACCTTAGTCTCACAAGCCCCAGACATCCTATTGAATAACAATACCTAACAATTATCTGGTGCTTTCAGTACATAGAGATTTTCACACTCCGGGCTCCAATTCTTCCAATAGCACTGTATGGCAAGCCAGTTTAATGCAAATAGTGCGAAAACTGCAGATAAACTTGGCTTACCATGCTAGCCCCTCCTCATTGCCCCTTCCTATAGGGATCTGAGGACAGTGGATGTCCATTTTAGACCTTTTTCAGTGATTTCTCCAATGCTCTGGAACAGGCTTCCAATTGAAGAAGAAGAAGAAGAAGAAGAAGGAGGAGGAGGAGGAGGAGGAGGAGGAGGAGGAGCAGGAGCAGGAGCAGGAGCAGGAGCAGGAGCAGGAGGAGGAGTTTGGACTTCTAACCTGCCTTTCTCTTCTATAAAGCTTACACACTCCTTCCAGTCCTCTCCCCGCAACAGATACCTTGTGAGGTAGGCAGGGCTGAGAGAGTTTTGCGAGAACTGTGACTAGCCCAAGGTCACCCAGCAGGATTTGTGTGGAGGAATGGGGAAACAAATCCAGATCCCCAGATAAGAGTCTGCTGTTCACGTGGAGGAGTGGGGAATCAAGATTCTCCAGACTAGAGGCCACCATTCTTAACCACTGCACTATGCTGATCATGCCCCTTTCTTTCTCAGCTTTTCAAAAAGCCAGTTAAGTTGGCTTTACTTAGAAAAGCCTGTAGTTAATTTTTTTTCACTCTGCTGATGTGAGAAAGTTGCATTTAAAGGAGGTTCTGTGGTTTAAACTGTCAATTTGTTATTATTAGGGATGTATTTATGTCTGGTTTTATTCACGGCAGGGTTCCGTTTACATTTATTTAAGCCACCTTGGTCCTGTGGGGAAAGGCAGCCTATAAATATGTAATAAATAAATGGAAGAGTTAGGATCTTTCCTAAAGGGAGCTTCAGCAAGGAGGGAGAGTTGAGTAAGAGAGCTTCTGCCTCACTGGGTGCCTTGTGGGGGTCACGTCATCTGCATGATCCAGAGTGCACTGATGCCACATCCCCAAATATCTGGATTTATGCAAAGCATCCAAGTAGGCAAAATTCCCACGCTCTAGTTAATGTGCAAACATAATTTGCCTCACTTTATCCTTCAAATACCCTAAAAAGGGCCTATTTTTTTCCTATTTGAAATATTTATAAGCCCGTCTTCCTAAGGCAGGTAACAACAAGTTGGAATTATAACACAACAGTACATCATGATGCAGTGACTGCTTATTGAACTCCGTCCAAAAATATCAGGACATGCCACAAACCCTTTTTTAAAAAAAAAAAAACCCTCACTTTTGCAACCTTGTATGGAAGCTAAAACAGGAAGGGGAGCCTTCATCATGCTTCAGGGAAGGCCATTTCGAGGTGCGTCCAATGGCATTGATCACATGTTTTCTCTTGTTACCCAGGACACTTCTTTCCTGGCTGTTTCCTCATGTGTTATTTGTCTCAGGTTCAATACTGTTGCGACACTGTGGAATATTCATGCACCTCCCAGCATGTATCCAGCTTTTCTCTTATCTTGGTTAAACCTACTTTGCTGCAAAGTTTTGGGAAAGACTGCAGCAAAACCTGGATGGTGGGAAAGTTTTCATTTTCCCAGTTCCACCCACACAGCAATCATCTTCCCTGCTGCTGACCCTTAGCAGCCATTTCCTCCTCGCAACCCTATCGTTATATCATTATAATGATCTAACCTAGAGGCAGAGCGCTCATGGGGACACGTGGGGTCACATGTCCTTGGGCACACGCCAGCTGGTCACATGGGAGGGGGCAGAGAATTGCCCCTTACACCCCTCTCCTCGGGCCCGCCTCACCAGGCTGCTCCTTCAGCCGGTGGAGCCTCTGCCAGCCAAAGGAGCAGCTTGGAAGGGCCGGGCCAAGGGGCTGCCCGCAGCAGGCACCCACCGGCTAAGGCAGTGGTGGCGAACCTTTGGCACTCCAGATGTTATGGACTACAATTCCCATCAGCCCCTGCCAGCATGGCCAATAGGCCCTAGCCAACTGGCCATGCTGGCAGGGGCTGATGGGAATTGTAGTCCATAGCATCTGGAGTGCCAAAGGTTCACCACCATGGGACTAAGGTAAGTTGGGTGTGGGGGGGGGGCGAGCAGTTGTTCCCCGGACACCATTCCCCCCTTCCCCCCCCCACTCCTCTGATCTAACGTTTGTGTACCAGGTTCTCTGAATTCAGAGATTTCACTTTTTAAGAAGCCCAAGTCTAGCCCCTTTTTGTTGTGCAGATTTGGCGGGAATGGCAGATCTCTGCGCCAAGAGACCTACTGTGTGTGTGTGTGTGTGTGTGTGTGTGTGTGTGTGTTTAATGAAAGCTGGGAATACAGAGGACTTGATAGACAGATTGTTAGATCATTAGAATGATATAACAGTATGCCGAACTAGCTCCAGGGAAACTATACAGGCCTGTCCCAGTGTGGAAAACAACTCTGTCGAAACTTAGCTCCTTAGGGAAGGCACTCCTTTTCCCACATGACTGTGAAAGTATCACAAATTCTGATAGAATGGAACTATTACTAACCACACATACATACAATCTTGTTCTCAGCACCCAAGCAACGCGGGAGTTTAGTTACTGGGTCTCCAGACAAGGTATCTGATCGTAGTCATGGTACTGGGGAAAAAGGGAGGATACTTTCAAACTGGGAAATGCCATGGGGCAACCCCCTTTTCTAGTGTCACAGCCCCAAGCCATACTCCCCTCAAAGGCCTCTTTTTAGGACCAAATAATACATGGCAGATTCCAGCCACGAACTTCCAGTTTTCTTTCTAATTTGGCTTGCAGTCCATGCCAATCTACTTCGCCTTTTGAAATTCATATCGGGTGCTGCAGGTTGGTCACACCAGAGAAACTGCAGCAGAGAAAAACTGCATAAAACCATGGTGGATCTTGCCAAAACACACAGAACTCTGAAACAAAAGCCAATAGGCATTTGGATGCTCCTTTTCCGCGCCCCCCCCCTGCCAAAAGGCAACAGCCAGCAAACTGCCATGTCTAAGCAATGAAGTCTGTTCATCTGGATGAATAAAACATGACAATGGTCCCCCCAGGCTCCTGTGGTGTTTATGCTACATGTATTCTCTGTGCCAGCATGAAGAAAGCAACCTCTGATCCAAAAGGGAAAGACAAACAGGCACACCCCTCCCCACCTCTCTGCAATCTCAATGGCAGGAAAAAACACGTTTCCTCTGTTCACTGCCTTTCCCCACTGAAGTTTCAGCCAGATGTGACACAGACTGAGCCTGCCGAGCTCAACTTCACTGATTCCAAAGATCAGCTGTTGAGGGTCATGTATGGTAGAGTTCCTGACATATTTTTTAAAAGCGACTAAGGAGAAGAGAATTATGAATTGGGTCCATGGAACGAGAAGGGGAAACCGATCCTTCCCCTATGCAATTTCCCCAACAGAAATGCTCTCACCATGTGATAAAAAGATGCGGGGGGGGGGGGGAGGATGTTTTGCTGGGGATAACATCAGAGGAAGGAGGATTCCTACTTGGAAAACAGCACGAAAACACCCTCCCCTAATTATTAAATTAGGCCGCCTGGAGGTTTTTTATGTCAAAAAACAAGCTGAGAGATCCAATCACAGTTCTCCTGTGTAGTCGACCCACGCGGTCAGCGTAAGAACGAGACAAGACGCGGAGATAACATCTGGTGGAGATCGCCAGCAGCGGGAGACCGGAGGTCCGTGTTCCTAGCGAGTCTCCCGTCTGCCGGTTCCTGGCACCTTTTATTGTTACTCTATCGGGGGCGTGTAGGAGGGAGGACTGGGGGGAGTTCCGGGAGAGCGGGAGGTCGGGAGATCATCAGGTGATGCGCAGTCGTCTCATCTGGCTACGTCTTGGAGAGAAGAGCGCACGCGTCTGAGCCTAATCCTCACCTGGGGGCAAGACCATTGTCCCTGCGCCCGATGATTGAGCCAAACAGTTCACGACCCGTGACTCATGGGGGGATGAGAATTGGGGGTCGCGATGCGACCCGGCAAGGCCGCCCAGGTCCGTTAGCGTCCCCAACGTTCACCACTACGGCACTGCTGTAGTGCGGCAGTGCACTACTACACCCCCTCCCTTTTTACATGCTAGGCCCCGGGGGGCAGCAACGCTAAGAGGCGATTTAAAGGGGCGCTTGTCTCCTCCGCCCGTTTGGTCAAGTTAGCCAAGCTGCTTGTGCAACATTAGAACAGTTCGCGGGGTAAAGGAAATGCGAGGGTTTTCTTACGCCACACGTTACAGGCAATATTAGACACGCATTGAGCGAAGCAAGATCCGATAACAAGGCACACAATTAAACCAATGCAGAGCTGTACAATAGCACTCAACCATCGCACTCCCGGCAATAGCTCCAGAGGGCTGTACCAATAAAGACAAAGTATCATACTTCAGATTAGATACAGCTTCTTGCAGCTCACGCGCTTTCATGTGGATCAACAGGAGGAATTATCAGAAAGATTAAAACAACACATATTATGTACATTCTCACAACCTTGGTGATGTAACAGCAACAAATAATCAATGGCGGTACGATTGTCCAGGGTGCGGCAGACGAAGTTCCTGCTGCCCGGAGGCCCGGGCATCCACAGCGGCGGAGGGAGCGTTGATGGACTTCGCCAGGGCACAGGCCACCCGGCCAATCGTCTGAGCATTGTGGCAAGGCGAGTCCGGGGACTCCCACTAGGGAAGTTGCGAGGGAGGCGAACTCCGCTTGGGAGAGAGGCTGACCCGGCGTGCGCTCCGACAGGAGGGGAGTCGAGAGGCAGGGGCGGAGCTGGCGGCGGCGGCGTCGGAGGAGCTCCCGAGGGTGGAGCCTGGGGTAGGGCGATGGTGAGGCGGCTGAGGCAGCAGAGAGTCCCGGCAGAGAGTCGGGCGGGGATGTGGTCGCGTCCTCTCCCCGCGGGTCCAGAACCAGCCTATGGGGAGCAGGATGTTTCCGAGCACCGCGAGGGAGAATGTCCTCCATGTGTGTGCGGTTCCAACCAGCCGAGCCCGTGAATGGGCCAAGGAGTCGGTTCCCCGTTCGGCTGCGCCGGTGATGCTGGCGCAGGTGTTGGGCCCCGTGGATTCGCGAGCCGTCTTGGTGACAAGGGAAAGAGCGCCAGCCGGGAGGGTTTGGGCAGCGGGTCCCCAGTCGGCATCATAGGAAAATATCTGATGGATGAGGCATTCATGAAGGGGCTCAGCCCAGGCTCCGCTAGGAAGTCTCCGGGTGCTTTGCAGACGGGGAGCAGGCAGGAGCTCAGCAGGCTCCCGACTCCTAGGTACTGGCTTTAGGCAGAAGGTTGAAGGCGTTAGCAGCTGACGGCAAACTGCTCCCAGATGTTGGTCTGGTGAAAGCTTGCCAGGGGGTGGCCACGATCGCCATCGGCAGGAGGCAGCAAGAGCGAGCAAAGGATGGTGGTCGCTGAGTTAGCGGTGGTGATGATGTCGCAAAGAGAGCGGCACAGAGGTTCTCGGGCGTCTCGAGGGTGGTCTTACTGGGGCATAGCGCTTCGAGGCCTGGCTGGTGGTAGCCTTGGCGTCTCCCCAGGTCATTCGGGTCTTTAGGCGTTGGCGGCTGGCGTTCCTGCTGGGATAAGCTGGGGCGGGATCCTCTCTAGGGAGATCGCGTTCCATCTCCGGGATGGGGTTGGTTTCCTCCTGGCGCCATTCCATGGGTTGGCCTGTCATGGCGGGCTCCGAGTCCACGGGGAACCTGTAGGAAGAGGGACTGAAACACACACCCCTTTCCCAGGTTACGGGGGGGGGTCGGGTCCCGCCAGGCTCAGTTCGGCCCGGATGGCGGGAGATTGGGATCGAGGATTAGTGTTTAGATTTAATATGGGAAGGAGAAGAAGGCTTGTTTTGCAGCCTGTGAAGGTTGCACAATGCAACCCTCCTGGGGGCCGCCTACACTCCTTTTTCTTTAGTTGTTTGACAGGGAGGGCAGGAGGTAGGCGACCCTGGCGGGGTGGCTTCAAGAAGCGTCATCAGGGTCGCGTCAAAGCGAGGGTCCGAACTTACCGACTGAAGGAGGGGCTGGTAGTCCTGAAGGGATTGTGGGTATGCATGCTTAATCAGCAACACAAAGGGGGCTTTGGAAGCACCTTTTGGGAGGATGGGTGCATCCGAGGAGGTAAACAATCAAACAATTCGAGAGCCAAATTCCTCGCACACACAAAGGAGAAAGGAAGGGGGGGTTTCTTTGCAAGGGAGTTGCACTTACACGTGACCTTGGTGGCTAATGCAGGAAGCTGGATGGTGCTACCAAATTTTGTGATCCGAATTATCTTGGGGAATTGCCGCCATGAGACACGCTCCTTGAGGGGCGGTTTAGGTTGAGCGCCACAATGGCCTTTAATGTGGTACTGATAAAGTTGCCAGGCGCTGGGCAGCCATAACCCTAGCGGGTTTGGGTATTAGGCGCATAATGGGCGGCCAGCCCCTTTTTAAACTGGGGCCTGTCACGGTGACGGTGGCACCGGTATCAGGTATTTGAATTTGCTCCAGGGAGGAGCTGGTCAGTAATTGGCCCTTCCGCGCCTCTGCTGGTCGAAAAACAGAAGGAGAAGAGGAGGGGAGAGGGAAACGGTTTTCCTGTGGGGAGTTAGAAAATAATTTTGGAGGAACCCAGGTGGGATCAATGACCTGTAAGCGGCTCTACCAAATTGAAGCCAGAGTCAAGTTTAACCCTGACTCATGAGGTCTCTTCCCCAAAGGAATTTGAAGCATGGATATCTGGCACGATGGGTCGGACTGTGAGCTGCCGCTTCGAGTCCTAGGCTATTGACCGTGAGCCCAGGCGGATGCTCCGTCTCGCCGGTTTAACTCCCCCCCACCCCCCAGATGTCGCGGGCAGAAGCCACCGGTGAAGCACTGAGTAAAGACCCTTTCAAAACTATCTGATGGCGGTAACTATCGGCGCCGGTATGCACCAGGCCCTTGAACTTACATCCTTCTATGGCGAGCTCCAGATATGGGCCAGAGGCTCCCGATAGGGGTCTCCAACTCTGCGCTCATGGAGATTGGTGTAGGCGCTGCGCCATGTTAGCTGCTGGGGCTCGTAGCCTTTATTATGCCGGTTGGTAGCGGGCAGCGCATGGGGAGCAAGAGAATCAGCGCTGAGCGCCAGCAGCTCGGGCGAACAGCTCCTGTGGGATGTTTGTCCAGACCTGGAGGTGGATGGGTCGCAGTGCGTGGAGTCGATCCCCACTCAGGGGACGATGAACAGTCCCTGTTCAGCGGCAGAGGCCTTTGGCAACACCAGCCCAATTGTCCCGGTAAAGAGGAATGGGCTCATCATACTGGGTTAGGCTGACAAGAACCTGGAGTGGGGGGGAACTTAAAGGAGATGGGCTGGGTGCATGCGAGTAGAACCTCCTTTGAGGAGAGGGTGGTTTTGGTAGGGGCCTTGGCGTTTAGGGTCCTGCTCCTGGTACTCTCCTCCTTGGTCCTGGGCTGGGGAGGCGCTTGAGAAGGGAGTTTCCCGGCGGGCAGTGGATTTCTGCTCCAATGGAAGCCCTTCTGGCAACGTGGGCACCGGGGTTTTGGTGGCCTTCTCCTCCTGGGGGAGGACCCTCCTCCATCGGAGTTGTAGGCCCCCCCGCCGGGCCTGCCTACACTCGCCGGAGGAAGTGTCCGGGTCACCTGCCGCAGTTAAAGCAGTCATCCTGAGACTGTCTCCGCCCGGTGGAGAGTGCTGCGGCGAGGAGGCTAGCAGTCGTGGAGACCCCGATGTCCTGGCAAGCCTTAAGCATGTCGGCCAGTTCAGGATTTTTGCCTAGGCCCGTGATTGCCCTGCGGCACTCCATGGAAGCGTTCTCCTTTGCGACGCGCCAAGAGGAGCTCGTTTTGGGCCTCCTCGCTTCTCCTACCTGCCTCTTGAGCAAGCCTGGAGCCTGTTCACAAATTCAGCATAGGGCTCTTAGGGTTTCTGCCGGATGGGAGGAGAAACTCTGGGTTGGCTACAGCGGCATTGGGGACTTTGACAAATGCCTTATAGGAGCACTCCAAGCTGACCGTAGAGGTGGCCTCAGGCAATTACAATCTGATACGTTGGGATTGGCAAAAGCGTCCAGTCAGTAAAGCTGAGCTGGCCCGGTGTAGGCGCCGCCAGAGGTGGCTTTAACTCTGTTGAAGCATTGCTGGGCGGAACTCACTTTCCCAGACCACAAATTGTGCAGGGCTCAGGAGCATGCGAAAGGTGGTCTTCCAGCCATCTGGAACCATTAGGTGGTTCCTTGCGATGGCTTCCAGCATGCCTCTCAAGTAGGGGCTAGTGACTCCTACGATCCGCATTGCTACTTGGCGGAGCTTCGGTAAGGATAAACATTATAGCTCAGGAGGCGATTGCTTTCGACAACCCGCTGAACTATGCCATCCTCCTCGGTATCTGTGAAGTGGATGGGGCACAATGCAAGAATGTCGGCATCGTCTTCCGTCAGGAGTTTCTTTCTTCTCTGCAGATGTCGGTGGCTAATCCGTTCTGCTCGAGTTTCGAAACCAGCCAAATTACATGGCTGGCCGGAGGAAGTGCAGTAACCCGGAAAATGAAAGCGGAGCAAAGGGGAGGGGGCGGCTGAGCCGCGGGAGAGTTTGAAATGGGTGAAGGAACGAGGGGGGCAGAAGGAGGACGAAGCGTCCAATTTAGTGGATAGAGAAAATTCCGGAGTCGAAGGTGAAGGTGAAAGGTCGAGAATTAGGGCGGCCTACAGCAAGGGAGCCGTGGGTCACAGGCTGATGGCGACAAAACATTTAATCTCCACGTCAGTAGCAGCGGCATCGGTAGCGAGGCTCTGTCGCGAAAATTAAGCCCGATGTTTTCCCAATCATTAAGATTCAATGTCCCCCTCACCGTTACCATGGACACTGAGCTTCAATCTCCTCAACCAATTTGCGCAGCTCCCTTCTCTTCACGGGGACCCTGCCGCATTTAAGCTAACGCTTTCCAGTTAGATCAGCGTGCTTGTCATGGCCCTGCTTTTGCAAGCTCCCATACTCACCGGTGTTCAAATTCGGACGAGAGAGTGTCCTAGGACGGCGATGTCTCTGGATCGCGCCCGATCCAGAAGGACGAAGCGATACTGAAACGGTGGTCCCTGGATCGCGCCGATCCAGCCGGACTTCGATATCGCTGACCCTTCCCCAGAAGCGTGATGAGCAGGGTGGAGGTTCGAGGATTCCCAGGTTTCGGCACCAACATGAGTAGTCGACCCACTTGGTCAAAATAAAGAGCGAAGAGCGAGAGGCGGAGATAACATCTGGTGGAGATCGCCAGCAGCGGGAGACCCGGAGGTCCGTGTTCCTAGCGAGTCTCCCGATCTGCCACGGTTCCTGGCACCTTTTATTGTTACTCTAACCGAGTGTAGGAGGGAGGACTGGGGGGAGTTCCGGGAGAGCGGGAGGTCGGGAGATCATCAGGTGATGCATGATCTCATCTGGCTACGTGCGGAGAAGAGCGTACGCGTCTGAGCCTAATCCTCACCTGGGGGCAAGACCATTGTCCCTGCGCCCGGTGATTGAGCCAGACAGTTCACGACCCGTGACTCATGGGGGGATGAGGAGTGGGGGTGCGATGCGACCGGCAAGGCCGCAGGTCCGTTGGCGTCCCAACGTTCTACTACGGCACTGCTGGGTCGGCAGTGCACTACTACACTCCTGCACCATGTATAGAGTGATTTCTGTCTCTGTATACTTTCTTCATACCAGACAAAAAATCTTCAGAGCATTATGAGACAACATCCCAAACAGATTTATCAGGGGCCACTGGCTTAAACTAGCAGGCTGCAACACCATGACTGGCAGTAAAAGGAGAGAACTGCACAGAGTTGGAGCTAGGATGTCTGTAGAACATCCCTGAATCCTTTTGGCGTGGAGAGCCAGGTGACCCAGGATAGCCAATCCAATTGCATTGACAGCTATATGAGCTCCTGATCTAATGCCTTATTCTAGGCAGGCTGCTGAGGGTGGTCACTAGATCAATGGTAATCTGCCAGGATATAATGGACTTCTGCCTTCCCTTCTGCCTCCTTTTGGATATGGAAACCTGGCAAGATATATTGTCCCATCACTGGTGTGTGTGTGCGTGTGTGAGTGCGCAATTTTGCTATGATGCCAATGTGCTTGTGTTACTTGACTATCAAGGCCCAGCTACATGTTGTGTTCTTTTTGTGACCTTCTTGAGGTCCCCATGTGATCAGACATGTGTTGGGAGTACTGCGTTGCAAACGTAAGCCTCAGGCACATGGGGGCAAATACAAATCAATCGGGGACTGTGGCATGTGGGGAAAGGGTGTTTAAGTATCCCCTTCTGAACTTTTTCCCCAACCTGAAACAGCCCCAGTTGCCACTTATTTGCCCCACTAAAGACTCTGGCTGCTTATGCACAGTGAAGTTCCTGCGAGTTCAAAGAGAATTGGCCGGGGAGTCTTCGTTTCAGGGCATATTCAACATTATTACCCACCACCCTGTTTGCAGCGGGGTAGGAATTACACATCAGCTGGCTTTTTACTTGCTTCTGGGGGTGCGTTTTGTGGGTTTTCTATCAAGCATGCGTGCTTTAATTTTTAATATAATCTTTAATTTTTATATTTAATCTTATCAATCGATCGATACATCAATCAATCGATTGATCGATATATCTACATAAAAAGGCAAACTGTTAAAGAAAACTGAATACAGCACCTGTACACTTTGCTCGAACACTGATTGTCTTTTATGGTGAGGGGGGAGTAATGGCA
This sequence comes from Sphaerodactylus townsendi, assembly GCF_021028975.2. Taxonomy (NCBI): domain Eukaryota; kingdom Metazoa; phylum Chordata; class Lepidosauria; order Squamata; family Sphaerodactylidae; genus Sphaerodactylus; species Sphaerodactylus townsendi. The sequence goes on along the minus strand of NC_059436.1, from coordinate 27,686,152 downwards.
GTGTGCACACTGCAACACCGCAGAAGGCAAACATGAACTGCTGTTTGCTAAACTCCCCAGCTTCATGGCTGTCTTCTCCCAATGTGGCGTAAACCCAAGCATCAAAACTGATCGGCTTTTCCCAGTGGGGTTTGGAATCACTGAAAGCTTGTGTATAAAACTATGAGGCTGGAGATGCATTAGTTTGTTAATCAAATGCAGGAGCAAATCAGGTATTTGGACTAATTGACTAGTCCTATTATTTTTGGATTTTTTGAGCGCTGATATTGATTTATCGATATGATTATGTAATTGTTTTAAAATCTAAAGATATGCAGAAGGGTGGCCACGGGCAATAGAAATGATACAACAAATCTGTCCCGCTCTGGCATCGAAGCAAAATTAAAATCGTGCTATAAGTGCATTTGATTGCTGCAGACAGAGTGGAAAGTGAAAGGGGGCCAGATAAAATACCTCCATATAAGAAACCTTGCCGTGGTAGACATTTGCCTCCACCTCACAGCAAACACTTTGGCCGTTTCTGCACGACGGCGGAAACGAGCTTTGTAACAGGTCGGGTGCATTCAGCTTCACGACCGAAGGCGACGCTAAGGAGACCGGCATACCGCGACGGATGGTCCTGGGAAGAGGTGGGACGCCGGTGCCGCGGAGCGCCGGCGCCCCGCCGACCCGGCTCGTCCCTGGGCCTCTGGCACGTTGCCGAGGCCTGGGGACACGCCCCCTGGCCCTGCGTGCCTGCTCGAGCGGCGCAGGCCAGGGGGGCGTGTCCCCAGGCCTCGGCGACGCGCCGGAGGCCCAGGGACAAGGTAAGAGCCAGGTGAGGGAGGCGGTGTGAAGCCGCTGCCGTTCGCTCGGCAGCAGCTTCACGGCGGCGTATTCAGAAGCAGCTTCCCAGCGTTTCCTGGGAATAACACCGGCTTCAGGCAGGCGATGGGCGTGAGGCGCTGCGGCTGCGCTTCTGCACGCTTCGCCCCGTCACCGAATAGCGGCCTGGAGACGGCGTTTTTACCGTCTCCAGGCCGTCATTTTCTGCCTGTGCGGAAACGGCCTTTGTGTGTAACTGGCCTCTACATGTTTTGATGGGGTCTACCAAGTTTCCCCCAACCAGATAAATATCATCCACCTCAAGAAAAAACAGCAAAGCAGACAGCTTACTCTCTCAGCCACATCATGATCCTGATACAAATTAAATTCCTAAGACAGAACGTGTAGCACATGTCTGCATGAGTAAAACATAAGTCCGATTAGAAAGACATTTTTTATTTTCTTATGTGTAGCCATGAGAGATAGACATTTACATTTAGCATGATGAAGAAACAAATCTATGCTTCTTCTGCAAATTGCATCTCACAATCTCTGCTTTGATCTTAGCAATAGGGATCCTGAAAGAGTATTGTTACAATCCTTCTCTTGTCATGCTGTATTTTGTAGGCGGTACATTCACAATATGATCTGCCTTTGTGGGTACATCAAACACACATCTTACATATATATGTCACTTAAGAAGTCACTATCCCATTTCTCTAGCCTTGTTACGACTTCCCAGTTTAAACAGATTATTTTCTCTAACACAATAATACCAGAGAAGCTTTGTTAGAACCAACAAGAATCTCCAAGGGACGCATGAGTAGCTGGGAATTAGCAATAAAGGCTGGGCAAAGATCAATTACTTTGAGGAGAGCAAACTCCAGACTGTAAAAAAACAGATAAAGGCTGTTGGGATTTTTTTACACAGTACAGATGAGTAATCAACTGAACAGCATGTTGGGGCGGGGGGGGGGGGGGGGGGCAGGATGAGAAGGAAGGCAGATCTGAGTCAGGACTGAATAGCTTTTTAGAAGACACAAACTAGTTCCAGAGCAGGTTACAGGGTTGTCTGAGAAGCTTGGATGCCCGGGGGGGGGGGGGGGGGGTGGCTGGAGATGCGAACTCCTGTGCAACAGCCAACAGGCTCTGTAGCAAAAATAAGTATTTATGTAATGCATTTCAGGTGTTCCAAACACTTCACGTACATAATATTTTAAGTAGAGGGTGCTGTGGAGCACCTGCTGTGCATATAGAAGGCAGCAGGTTTAATTTCTGGTACTGCTGGTTAAGAGGTCTCAGGTTAGCAGGGACTTTGCTCTGGCTCAGACTCTGGGGGACCACTAGCCAGCCAGAGGAGGTGATAATACCAAACTGGATGGACCAGTGGGCTGATTTGGTATAAAACTGTTGGTAGAGTGCTAGTTATGCACAGAAGTGGCAGACTCCCTGATGAAAAGTAAAATGAAATGTTTATTAGGGAGCTACATTTTGGATAGGAAAGCTTAGCCTTCAGCTACCTTGCTAGCTAGGGAAGGAAAAATAAATTTCCAAGGAGGAGGACATTAGATCTGAGATTATCGGTCTAAAGACAGACAAGAGGTGAAATGAAAGGATAGAAGGGTCTCTAACCTTACAGCCCTATGTAGCTGACTGCTTGCCTGTTCTCTCTGGGTCTTCTTCTCAGTTCCTGCACATTAGACATTGTTTCTTCCAAAGCTCCTTTTCAAGGTTTAGCATACAAAGTCCACAAGATTCATCTTTTTAATGTAAGGGCTTGGGGAATGCATCTGCAATCGTTTCTTTGTATGACAGTACTGCAAATCAACCAGCCCACATCACGCGTTTCTCACGAGACGATGCTTTATCCCTGCGCTTAGTTCTGGAGTCTATCTTCTCCATCTGGGCAATCTTTAAGCACCCTCGGTTGTCTTCGAAAAGTTGCATGGGTTTGGGTTCAGCTGTCCCAAAGTCCTGCATCAGTTGCAGTTTCCATTGAAGCTGTTTGCATGCATCAGCTGCAGACACACATTTGGCTTCAGTTGATGATACAGCTCTGCTTTCTTGCTTCCTGCTGCTCCAACTGATTGCTCCACCTCCGTAGAAGAACAGGTGTCCACAGGTTGATTTTGTATTTGTATCTCCTGCCCAGTCTGTGTCTATACATCCCACCAGTTTGGAACTGATGTTTGTTGGCAACGTTTGTTTCAGATGATTAGTGGCATGTAGATAGCTTGCACGTTTCTTGATTGCATTCCAGTCTCTTGAGTTCAGTGACTCAATTTTTTCTACATAACATCCCCATGACTACTGCTATATCAGAGTATATCAGTGTGCTTATTAGGGGTGGGCAAAAACAATTATATTTTTTAAAATTCAGGTTTATTACACTAAGAAATTAAAAAAACTGGAAAATAGTTTTTTTAGAAAACGTTCAGCTTATTAAATTCAAAAAATACATCATTTTCAGAAGCAAGTCATTAGAGAAAGCTGGAATTATAATACATCTGGGTTAGTCATTCTTGTTGTTTCACAAAGCTTGGGGGTCTTCTTGGGTGGATCTGTCTGATGAGATGATGCAGCATAACTTCTCTTGTTGTAAAAGTGCTTTTATCCTAATGCACCATGTGCCATAATTCTAATATGTTAATGTCTCAATGTGTGTGTGTGTGTGTGTGGGGGGTGTTATACTGATTTCCACGGGAGATGGACATCTTAAGTCCTTTGTCTTTGTCCACTAGCTCTCCTGAACCTTGTAGCAAAGTTTTTTTTAATCATTATAGTTGAGTTTGGACCTATAACCAATGTGGGTAGAGTCTAGGCCTATAACCAGTGTTGGCAGAATGAAGCGGCAAACTCACAGATTAGAATCACAGAATCGTAAGAGTTGGAAGAGACCACAAGGGCCATATAGTCCAACCCCCTGCCATGAAGGAACACACAGTCAAAGCATTCCTGTCAGATGGCCATACAGCCTCTCTTTAAAAACCTCCAAAGAAGGAGACTCCACCACACTCCGAGGTAGTGTATTCCACTGTCAAACAGCCCTTACTGTCAGGGAGTTTTTCCTGATGTTTAGGTAGAATCTCTTTTTTTTTCACCTTGAACCCATGACTCCTGGTTCTGGCCTCTGGAGCAGCAGAAAACAAGCTTTCTCCCCCACCTATATGACATCCCTTCAAATATCTAAACATGGCTATCATGTCACCTCTTAACCTTCTCTTCACCAAACTAAACATAAAGTTAAATGTTTATTAGGGAATTACATTTCAGATAGGAAAGCTGAGAGACAAGATATACTGCAGCTATCTTGCTAGCTAGGGGAAACAAAACTTCAGAGGAGAACATTAGATCTGAGATTATTAGACCAATGACAGACATGAGGCACCACCAAGGGTCTCTAACCTTTCAACCCTATCTAGCTGACCATTCGGTCACCCCCTGCTGGGTCTTCTTCTCAGTTCCTTTGCACACTAAACCTTGTTTCTCCAGCAAAAACAGACTTAAAAGTTCAGTCATTACAATGGCATATAAAGTAGGCAAGTTTTATCATACCCTTTTGCAGGCAAGAAGCTGAGGCTGAGAGGCTCACATTAGGCCTCCTACTGAGTTTGTGACTCAGAGGAAACCTGAACCAGAAATCTCCAGGCTCACAGCTCATACTCTTAGTCACCATACTGAGGACTAAACCAGACATGTGCTGGGAGTTCTATGTTTGGAGCTTCCAGTGACTTTTTGAAACATAATTTTCAGAAGTATGGGGGCCTAATTTAGATCAGGCCCGTGGCATATGGGAAGAGGGGGAAGCTTAAACCTTTTCATTCAAGCCATTTCTTTTTCAGACCTCAAAGTGACATGGGGTGTGGTTGTTTGCCCTCCCGAAGTAAACTAATACCTGTAAGTTCATCCCAGTGGAAAAAATAACAAGCCTTTCAGATGCTGAAAATTGTGTGGAGAGAAAGGCTTAAAGTTCTCCTCCCTGCATGTTGCGGTTCTCATCTGAACTGGAGCCCTGAACAGCAGAAAAATTAAGATTTTAACAACACCCTCGACCTCTGCACACAGAACGTCCAGCGCACAACCAGTTGGGCCCCAAGAAGACTGGTGAGCAGCCCAATTCGACGACTGTGTTCAGAGGATACTCAACTAGCAGCTTCCGAAGCTTCCAGTTCAACTTTGTGTGACTGGGAGAGAATGAGAGTCTTAGAGAAAGAGGATGTGAAAATCACAAGACCATTCCTGAGGAGCCAACTGTGTGAACTGAATAGCTTGAAAACTGTTATTGCCAGCCTTGGATGCAAACAAACTTTTGAGATGTTTTATAATTTGCCTTTTATGTATTCTGTTATACCATTAAAGGTTTTTGATTTGATTTGAACGGAACTCTGATATGGAGGAGGAAGATTTATGAAAGACACTAATTTCACGTCCAACCACTCCACTGTCTTCTAAGATTCCGGAAGACGTTGTCCATAGGCTGAATGAAAACTGAGATTCCCGAGTGGCTAAATTCTATACCCAGTATGATATTCTGTGTCCTACCATTCAGAGCTGCAGCATATACTGAGCTCCCTACCTTGGTGCCATTAGGCTCACTCAGCTGCGCACCGCTAAGAATTCACCTCATAGTGCAGGTTGCCTGCAAAGAGAAAGCAAAGAACCGCACCCAGTTCCCCAAACAGCCCCAGGCAAAAAAGCCTTGGCAATTCTCTGGGGCCCAGCAACTTTCTACACAAAACAACAGCAAGAAATGAACGTTTTGTTTGTCTCTCTCAATTAGGAATCTGAAATTACTTAACCACAACTAGGTTCCCACAATTAGCTATTTGAAAACACCAGAGGAAGTCCAATCAATTGATATTTTAGGGGAACAAAACCGAAGCAGGGGACATTATTCTCGCTCCTAAACAAAATTGATCTGTTGTAGTTGGCCTCCCTTTGCTAACCTCCTTTTCTGAATTAGTCAGGAAATCAGCAGAGGCTAATGCATAGCCCAGATGCTGGCAAAAGAAACAAGAGAGGCTGTACTAGGCATTCAAGGAAGGGGCAAAAAGCCCAGCCAGCCACCAGAGTCTGGTTGAGGGGGTTTGTATGCAAATGTTAAGACTATTAAGAGTAACTCATTTGAGCTATTTGGATCTTAGGACAGACTAATGACAGCTTCCCCTATTTCCAGTTAATGGGATCTCTCTTCCTCCCTTTGCTAAGTTGTGTCTCCGTGGAGAATGTTCAGATGCTGTGATGCCATTCCCCATTGCTGTAGCTATTTGGAGAATAAATCAGAAGGGGAAGAGTTTGGAGGAAGGCAGGGACAGAGCGAGATGGGAAAAGCGCCCGGTGCACTGGTACATCTCTGCTCCTGCCACACCCCCTTCCCACCCAGGAATGCCCCTGCCACGCCCCCGCGGGGGGCGCGCCCGGTGTGTCACCCCTCCCCTTGGAGCTATGCCTCTGAAGGAAGGACAGAGATTGCAGCAGAATATTAGAGCTGGTCCTATCACAGATCGAAAAACAAGGCTGCAGATGCTCTGAGTTTTACAAAATTCAGAAATTGTACACTTACAAGCACCTACACTGACAGATACACACAAACAGCAAGAAATGAAGAATTTTGGTGATGCTGAGAATTATGAAGTCAGGGCAGCGGTCCATCTAGTTCAGTACTGTCTACTCTGGCTAGTAGCTGCTCTCCAGAGTTTCAAATGGAGGAAGGTCTTTTCTAGCACCTGACAGTTTACACCTTTAAACTGGCAATGGCTAAGATTTGGTTTGCCAAGTCTAGGCTGGAAAATTCCTGGAGATTTGGGGGTGGAGACTGGAAAAGGTCGGGGGTGGGGAGAGAAGAGACCTCATGTAGTGTAATGCCATACAAAGCAGCCATTTTCCAAGGGAACTGATCTCTGTGTAATTATAACATCGCTTATAATTCTGAGAGATCTCCAGGCCCTATTGGAAGGTTGGCAACTCTACCAGGATTGATCTGTGTGCACTTTACCATCATGCCACTGCATCTCCCAATAAGCATTTTTACTGAACCTCTTGGACATTAACTTTCTGTAACCCTTACGGACAATCCTGTAAGGGAGGGTGGTCGTAGGGGGTAGAAAGTGATTTTCCTATGGGGGAGACAAGATTCAAACCTTGAGGTTTCCAGAATTGTACTTCAATCCCTCCCCTATTATTAAAGATACAGAACTGTGTTAATTAAATTCATGTGCAAGATTTCTCTTATTTTACATAATTTATTCAATTTCCATTTGCTAGTCATATGAGGGGGCAGAGGTCAAAAAATCAAGTGCCAACTACTGATTCCTGGGAATTTTATTACACAAGATCCTCTTGGCCACTTAAGATTTTTACCATCTTGCCCATCTCCTTTCAAACAAATCTCTCCAGGGAAGTCCCAGCAGGCTATGAAATATTTTCATGGTTTAACAAGTTTCCTTTGCAACAACCCCCAGTGAAACTAAGCAAGCATCAAGACTCCAAAGCTGGATGTTGGTCATCGAACTTCACATGGAAATCTATTTTGCGGTCTGCCTTTGATTCTCCTCCCCATTGCCTGCCCACCATGCAAACTGATACCAAAGTCTAAACCAACTCTAGACATTTGTCACCAAGATGGGATGATCTCACTGACAGCAACTATAAGGTATTGGCTTAGAAAGATCATTGTGGGTGTGCCTCCCCTACGTACAAGGGGTAATGCACACCTACACTTCTTGGGCCCCACCGTTTGACTCCCTGGCCACAGCTGTCTGCTTGCGAATCTGTGGGCTTACGCTGCTTTTGACTTCAGCCAGCGTGGCTGCGGAAGCTGAAGAAAGTGATGAGCTTTCCAGGGCTGGAAAGCAGCCACTGATCCCAGGGAACGCTCTTCCTTTCCAGATGCTTGTCCCATTAGCTTCCCTCCACAACTTTGCATCCAAAGCTAAAGCCATATTTCATTCAGACCCTGTGCAGATAAATGTTGAAAAGAACTGTACAGGAGCAAACGGGCTGGAAATGGCCAAAAGTCAGTGCTGTGTACATTCCATGCTAAAAACTCCTCCGCACCACCCCCACCCCCACACACATATACAAAATTCATATTCTGCATCAAGAAAAGTTGAATTCGGCAACCTGGATGAATTTTGCACATCATACTTGCAGGTGTTCCCTGATGGTGCTTTAATGGCAAAAGAGAACGCTGCCCTTCTATTTATTTTAACCGTTTTTATCCTGCACTCTCAACCAATACCTCAAAGCACTCTCAAAGTAACTTGCAAGGGGAGTTTTATAACATAGTGTATTAAAAAAACACAATAAAGGGAGCACTAGAAGACAGACAAAAAGGGCTTCAGAAATAACACCAGCCGGGTTAGTCGTGGGAAGTAATCAATAAAAAGCAAGAATGTTATCAGCTGTGTACTTAAAAAACAGGTAGCACAAAAAATATCATTTGACATCTTCTCATAAATTATCTCTTAAAAGGCAGGCAAACAAAAAACGCACACATAACGGGGAGGGAGGAATCAAGAAATGAACAGAATGACCAGGAAAAATGGTCTCCTGACCCAGGGCTGAAAACCTACAAGACTCAGCACTGGGCAAACGGATATGAAGAGGACATTCTACAATCATGGTACTACACACTGGCGTAATGCCCATTGGGCAAGGTGGGCAGCTGCCCAGGGCATCACCTTGTGGGGGGCATCAAAATGCTGGGTTCGTTTTTGGGTATTTTAGTGGTTTTCCATTTTTGGCCTGCAGGGGGCACAGTTTTTAGGCTAGCACCACCAAAATTTCAGCGTATCATCAGAAGACTGTCCTTATGCTACTCCCCAAGTTTGGTGAGGTTTGGTTCAGGGAGTCCAAAGTTATGGACTCCCAAAGGGGGTTCCCCTATCCCCTATTGTTTCCAATGGGAGCTAATAGGAGATGGGGGCTACAGTTTTGAAGATCCATAACTTTGGCCCCCCTGAACCAAACTGCACCAAACTTGGGGGGTATCATTAGGGCAGTCTCCTGATGAGACCCTGAAAGTTTTGAGACTGTGCCTTCAGAAATGTGCCCCCCACAACCTGCAACCCCCATTGACAGCAATGCAGAAAACTCAATGCAGAACAAAGATTCTTGGGCAAATTTCTAGGATGTTCCTGCAGGGGGTGCATTTGTGGATGTATCGGCACCAAAATTTCAGAGTATCATCTGGAGATGATGGCACCCCCCAAGTTTGGTGCAGTTTGGTTCAGGGGAGCCAAAGTTATGGACCCTCAAAACTGTAGCCCCCATCTCCTATTAGCTCCCATTGGAAACAATGGGGGATGGGGCACCCCCTTTGGGAGTCCATAACTTTGGACACTTTGAACCAAACCTCACCAAACTTGGGGAGTAGCATAAGGACAGTCTCCTGATGATATGCTGAAACTTTGGTGTTGCTAGCCTAAAAACTGCGCCCCGTGCAGGCACCAATGTCCTGGTACAAAATTTTTTGGTCATGGTGGAGTGGCCGCCCATGGGGGGGGGGGGGGGGATCCAACTCAGGTTTTGCCCAGGGCTACAGTTTGCCCAGGGCTGCCTTGTTACACCCCTGGTACTACAACAGAGAATCTGTTCTCCCTTCTGGCTACCATCTCTAATTTGTAAGGATTTCAGGTCCTTATACTGGGGGGGGGGGGGGGGGTCACTTACACACGGGTTGTTTTCCCTGGCTTGGGTGCAATAGGAAAGCAGTTTCTCTTCTGCTTCTCCAGACTCCACACCTCCCAAGTTTTCCCCATCACTCCTGAGATCTTTCCCAAACCTGCTGTGCTACAGTGTTTTGGGAAGAAAATCACAGCACGGACAGGGTGGCACCCCTGCAGATGGGAAAATCTGGATCTTCTTCTTCCCAGTCCCACCCACATTCATTCCATTTTCTCTACCCTATTTGTTTTTAGTGGCCATTTCTCTTCTGCCTGCCACCAGAAGGCTTTTTTTAAAAAAAGCAGCTGTTGACAGAATGTTATAGAAGAAGAAGAAGAAGAAGAAGAAGAAGAAGAAGAAGAAGAAGAAGAAGAAGAAGAAGAAGAAGAAGAAGAAGAAGAAGAAGAAGAAGAAGAAGAAGAAGAAGAAGAAGAAGAAGAAGAGGAGGAGGAGGAGGAGGAGGAGGAGGAGTTTGGATTTATATCCCCCCCTTTCTCTCCTGCAGGAGACTCAAAGGGGCTTACAATCTCCTTGCCCTTCCCCCCTCACAACGAACACCCTGTGAGGTAGGGGGGCTGAGAGAGCTCCGAGAAGCTGTGACTAGCCCAAGGTCACCCAGCTGGCGTGTGTGGGAGTGTACAGGCTAATCTGAATTCCCCAGATAAGCCTGAACAGCTCAGGCGGCAAAGCTGGGAATCAAACCAGGTTCCTCCAGATTAGATACACAAGCTCTTAACCTCCTACGCCACTGCTGCTCCTTTGATACACCTCTGAAGATGCCAGCCACAGATGCAGGCGAAACATTAGGAACAAGAACTACCAGACCACGGCCACACAGCCCAGAAAACCCACCACAACCAGTTAAAGCAATTTGTTTCTCCAGTTCTCTGAATTCTCAGATCTCTTCCACGCATGTGAAGCTAACAAGCACACAACTAACTGGGTTTAGTCACTGCTTTGGTAGTAGAAGCTTCTGCTGCTCTGGTTCTACAGGGTAGTTTTAGGAGGCTCAGTATAAGCAGGCAAGCTAGAAAATGTTAGCTATTCTTGAGAAGAAAGAAGAGGGACTTCTCTCTGTGTGCATCTGTGTGTATATTGCTGGGCTGCAGAGCCCCTCGGTTCCTTGGCTGCATCTGCTACTTGTCTTCCTTCAAACTTGCTGCCACAGTCCTGTTTTGCCTATTGCAGTCTGAGCTGTGGAGCTGCTGACATTTCACTGTGAAGTTATAGAACAACTTACACACGAGGAATGATTTGCCTTTTGATGGGACATGCTAAATCCGGGGATCTTTACCCAGACAAAAGCCTCCCGAGGCAGAGATGACTCTCGCCTTTAAAGGAGGAGAACAGAAGCCAGTGAAAGGCTCAGATGGAAGGAGGCATTTTCATAAGAGTCTGTCAACGTTTATGAAACACCCTTGTAAAGTCTGAAAGTGTGAGTGTGTGGGAGGGAGGGAGGGAGAGTGGCAAGGGTAAATGACTGTCTTGAAAAAGTATAGAGGGCACAGGAGCGAACTGGTTGACATTAATGTGCAAGAATGCATTCAGCACAACTTGAATTAATAGCTGTGCATGAATATTGCAAAAGATCCTAATCCTTGTGTGCACAAGCACATACTTCCATGAGCATGACACTGCAAGGCGGCATCTTACTTTCCATCACTCCCTTGACTACTCATATCTTCCGCTCTGAGTGGCTACAATGTTTTCCTCTGGTTTGCCTTCAACTCTTAGCCTATAATCAAAGTCTTACATTAAAGAACCTCCTTCTCCGCTTTCCTCTGTAAACGAGCCCCAGCATCTGGCAATAAAGAAGCACTCTTTTCTGACTCCTTGGATCCCCTCCTTTCTCCATCCTTTGATGCCTCCCGCCAGAGTCCCATGGCTCCAAGGCCAAGTAGATCTCAACTGCAAGCTTCTGATGCTGGCGGGAAATGAAGAGATCCTTTGTAAGTCTCTAAAAATAAACCCCTCAACAACATACCTTTTGCAACTGAATAGATCTCCCCCTAGAATGTTCTGGTCCTTCTCTGCAAAACTTGGTGAAATGTCTGACAGAAGAATGATTTACCAAACAGCTAATGCAAACTAAGTAAACTAACTGGAGGATTTTGCTTATGAGCTCGGGCCACAGTGAGGGGGAACGGAGGCACATTTTTTGGGGGGGAAAAGGCTTCCCACGCACACAAAACACCCGACCCTTTAGCAGTCTTATGGGGAGAGGGATCCTGCAAATAATGAAAATAGCTGCCACATACATTCCAAGAAATCCCCCTTTTTGGTCCTCAAAATATTTATGGCCCAAAATTCAGGTAGCCTTATTCATTCAAAATAGAACATCCAAACCACACCAATCAGCACTATGTTGTTAATTAAATAACAGTTAAATAACAATAAATCACAGTTTGCCTCTCTTTAATGCTTGCAACGTCAACCAGCAGTCACACGTGATATAGCCAGTTTTGAACATATGGAGCGCAGATTGGAGCAGTTCAGGAAGAATCTTTGAAAATCAAAAGTGATTCAGAAAAGAATTTAAAAATCTACGATGAAAATTTCTGTGAAGAGGATTGGGGATGTTTAGCCTAGATTATCAGAAAGGGGAAGGTGTCTTAATTCGTTGTAGTAAAATAAAACAAAAATCCAGCAGCACTTTGGAGACTAACAATATTCATTTTAACATGAGTTTTCATGAGCCATAGATCATTTCTTCCAGCGTATGAAGGGAAGATCATACTGGGAATTCTTCTTAAGGAGAAGATTACAACTGTATACATATTTTTTTTACCTTTACGCTTTGTATAAACAATTATATCTATATATAATATATAATTATATCTACCCCCAAATGTTCTGGGATTTGCCCGCCGGGAGTTGGCAACCCGCGACAACCATGGCTGAGGATGATCTCTACATTCCTCCCTTCCACGATCTACAAGCTTACCTTCTACAAGCTTACAATGGCTAACTCTGAAGTAAACCTTCCAAGATCCATGTGCAAGGCTTTCCCCATCTGCCCTCCTTGACAATGCAGAAGCAAACAATTCCCACCCACCCCCGCCTCCCCATCAAACAGCACCGACGAGTGCAACCTTGCAGGGCTGCAGGTAATAACTCCTTTAAAACCTGACATCATCTTTCTCACCTGGACTCAGCCAGGCTGCCATCCATCAGGAAAGCCCCTGGAGCTCAGCGAGGCTGCTGGGGGGGTCTGCAACCCAAGGTAGCGCTGCTGGGGTCGCCCATGTGGTCCCGCCCCCCCAAGAAGGACTCGGGGGTGGGGGAAATGAGGTCACCCAAAGTATAGTCGACCCCTGACCCCTCACATTCAAGGGGGGTGGACTGAGGTTAGGATTGCGCTGAAAATCTGCGGTCCTGCAACTCCCTCCTGTTTCCCGCCCTTCATCACTCACCTGTTCAAGAGGATCCACCAGCGGTGCTCCGCCCCCGCCATGCGCCGTCACCACCGGCATCAGCCAACCAGGCAGCTGGGACAGGGAAGCCAGAAGTGGCTTGGGATAGCTGTCTCAGGCAGTGCATCTCAAGGAACGGGGACTCTTTCCCCCTAGGGCAGTGGTGGCGAACCTTTGGCACTCCAGATGTTATGAACTATAATTCTCACCAGCCCCTGTCAGCACGGCCAATTGGCCATGCTGGCAGAAGGGAGCTGATAAGTAGTAGTCCCATGGCACATCTGGAGTCTCATAAGGATTCACCACTGCTGACCCCTAGAACAACCTTATCCGAAGGAGACTAGCAGAGGGACCCAGAACAAGCCATGTGGAGCCACAGTGTGAAAGAGCCGCATGTGGCTCTGGAGCCGCAGGTTGCAGACCCTGCAATAGCTCTAAACCACCAGCCAGCAGGCAAGAGATTCAAGAGAAGAGCCGGACAAAGGATGTGATTTTTTTTTTTGCCATCATCACAAGATTGAGTAAACGTCTGAATGAGCTCCTAATACTGGGGAGAGGGGGTTTCAATATGGCTCCTGCGATCAAATTTAACTTGATCTCAATGCCTGCTGTCTCTCCAGTCAAGAACACCATGTGCCCACATCAATCCTACATTCAAAATTGGGAATAAGCAGCACATTAAGTTTATTTGCATCTGCATGCAGCTTTCATCACTGCGTAGGAAGCTGGTCCCTACTCAGAATTTACTTAATTTGTTGGCTGATAGAAATTGTATTTTTCTCGTATTGTACTGTTGTATTGTCTTGTCTTGTATTTTCATTTAGATTTGGATGCCGCAGAAACTATATTTCCCCATCAGTCCAGGGGAAAATTAGGAAGAGTTATTCTGGACACGTTACCTTTCTTTAAGGAGACATCTTCCACAGCATCTTACTTCCCCTCCTACACACACATACACACACACTGTGGCTTGCGAGGGGTGGGGGGTGGAGAATTTGCAGGGTGCAGGGCAGGCACCTGAGTGCGTGTGAGACATACAAGCATGCGGTAAGCATCCCAAACACAAGCAAATAGTTGTGAACCTTTTCAAGAGTTCAACAGATGCGTTGTGGCTTTTAAATTTGAACCACAGTTTGACACAGTAGGCCGTGAGAGTTTAGGTTCTTCTGTAAACCTGCATTTTTTCCACTGTTCTAACCAACTTATGGTTTTTAGCTTGGAAGGATAACTTTTGAATAAAAGTGTTTATTCGTAGAATAAATCCTACAAGTTGAACGGTTTGCAACATTTATTCTTTAGTACTCTCAGAGGTGCCTTACATCATGCCATGAGAGGGCACAAATCAGAATGGTCAGGAAAGGCACATACCTGTCTATTCAATACCTTCTATATAAACTGGCCACACTGGATAACCTCTGAATTGCTCTGGATTGGAATTCAGTGAAATCCGCTTCCTCTTTTTTGGCAAAGCTCTGAAGCTTAACCTTTCTTCTAAAAGTCAACTGAAGTAGAATAGGAATAACATGTGTGGATTGATTTCTACAGAATATGCCAGCGTTCTGTGTAACTATTCCTTAACGTTCTCTCAATCAGATCTTAAGTTATTAGATTTTTTTAAGTAAAAGTTTTAATTAATACATTGACTGGGAAATGTAGGGTTTCGTTTTGAACGTGGAGCAAACAAATAAATAAACATCAGTCTCTCTCTTTGAGATTGAGAGCTGTGTCCTGCAAATGATGAATATCTAAAGGGAGGGAGCATTCAGTTACCAAGCAGCGCTGTGAGTTAGTGGTTAATTCAACCAAATTCAACTGCTTTAATTCAACCAAAGAGGTTTTAATCTCCATGTGACAGTTTAAAACAGTGGTTCTCAACCTTCCTAATGCTGCGACCCTTTAATACAGTTCCTCATGTTGTGGTGACCCTCGACCCTAACATTCATCCATTTTACAGATGGAGAACACTGATGCAGAGAGTCTTAGGTGACCCCTGTAAAAGGGTCGTTCGACCCCCCAAAGGGGTCCCGACCCCCAGGTTGAGAACCACTGGTTTAAAGCAACGCCCTCTCACAGGTGGGTCCATGCAACAGCCACAGATAAGCTTGAAAAATGAGGACAATTTTTAGGCAAAGTATTGATTGGTGAGTTGCCCATCCCTAGCTTTTACTAGGTGACAAACTAGATCAGGGGTAGGGAACCTGCGGCTCTCCAGATGTTCAGGAACTACAATTCCCATCAGCCTCTACCAGCATGGCCAATTGGCCATGCTGGTAGGGGCTGATGGGAATTGTAGTTCCTGAACATCTGGAGAGCCGCAGGTTCCCTACCCCTGAACTAGATCAATGGTGGTGAACCTTTGGCACTCCAGATGTTATGGACTACAATTCCCATCAGCCCCTGCCAGCATGGACAGTTGGCCATGCTGGCAGGGGCTGATGGGAGTTGTAGTCCATAACATCTGGAGTGCCAAAGGTTCACCACCACGGAACTAGATCCTGTGATGAAGCGAACAGCAAGGTTCTGTGGCTCCACATCATCAAGAGCGTGGTCATGTTTATTAGTTGACACAGATCTCTACAGCACTGCACCCTGCTGGGCAGAATCCCAGAGGACGCCACTGCTTGTTGTATTTCCACCTTCTTTGTTTAGCTGCTGCACCGATAAAGCCCTCCATAAACATGCCACAATGTTCTCACCTCCTGGTCAAGCTCAGTCAGCGCCTCCTGCTGTTCTTTCCCATGCTGGTGTTTCTGAAGCCTCTGCAGGTTCTGCTTCAAAAAGGAAGGCTTCATGAGGGGGAGGAGGTGGCCAAGCTGCTGCAACTGTGGAGGAAGACGGGATCTCTCAGTTAGCATGCACCACCAGCAGGTGATCAAGCAGCCCGTGGCAGCTTGTGCTCTGGAGCCACCAGCCCTCATCCAGCCATTCTTCTCCCCCGGCAAGTGGAAAGAGACTTACAGCTCAATCCTCAGCCCAAGGTGGTTGGGGAAAGCTCTACTGTAGTGCTGCTCTGCTGCTCTGCTACCTCCAGAGTGCCTTCTGGTAGTCTAAGGAGGCAGAAACACATACACCCCACACACACACCAGAAAGCCCTCCATAGGCTTCCGGGTAGCATAAGTCCAAGCCTCAAGCTGCAGTGCAAATGCCTGCAAACTGTCACCCTTGAGAATGCCCCGAACACTCTCCCCAACACCTGCCAACATCCAATTGGATGCCAGCGCAGCTCTGTGGCAGGTCACACGTCTGGGTTTCCCTGCTGCAGCACTGAGGGACAGCCAGTGGCTAACACCTTTGCTCCCGTTGCCGTCAGGGGGTGCCCCTTGCCCTGGCGGGGGTGGGGGACACATCGGCGCAGCCCTGAACCAGCTCCATGTTGTAATTTGCCCTCCCCATAGGACTGGGTCATTAGAACAACTGCATGAGGAAAGGGGAGCTGGCTTGCTTTGCTTCAGCAACACCTAGAAGTGCTAGCCAGCTGTGCTTCAGTGAGACCTAAGAATAGATTCTGGGCTCTGTCTCTCTTCCCCTTCAGCCTCACAGGCTGCCACAGAAGTGCCAATGGACCCTCCAACACAAAGGTGGTTCGTACAGAAAACAGTAGGCTTAAGCTCTCATGGCCCTGGCTTAATTCTCATAAACAATTGAGGAGGAGGAGGAATTCCAGAGAGTAGCTGGGTCATTCGGTGATACCACTGATCTTCAATATATGATGGGACTCTCAGGTGAATTATGAGGACATGACACATCAAATGATGTGAAAATTACATAGTAGGCTCCCAGTTTCAGCAAGCTACATGCAGTGGTATACACACCACAGTCCCTAATAATTTTTCTAAGCAACTTTGTGAATCATTTATTACAGAACAGTTCTATTGCCTGCACAGAAATGCCACATGAAATGATTTGGTTTTGCACATTTTACAGAAAGTCACAAAAGTGAGAGCCTTCCTGACCTGCTCAAGCAGGCTGCTCCACACCTCAGGGACCACAATGGAAAAGGCATGTGTACAGGAGTTGCTGATTTTGCCCAGTTGCAGGTTGGCACCTGCAGATTGCCACGCTTTAATGAAACTGTCATGGCAGAGCAAATGGGGAGAGGTGGTCTCAGAGATACAAGGGCCCACAGTTATGAAGGGCTTTGGGATGGGCATAGCTGATATTTCAGGTTAAGGCTGGCTGGCTTGTAAATAGCCAGTTGGTGCCAGCAGGCCGGAGTTGATGGGATGCTCCATCAAGCACCCAATAATAGATGAGCTGTGTGGTGGAGGGTGCAGAGAGAAGGAGAGACATTCCTGAGAAAGGTTTATGCCTTGGTTCATGCCAGTGTTTAAGGTGCCACAAGACTTTTCCTTGTTCTAGTAGGGAATGGCAACGTTTCCTAGAAGAAACCCTTCAGACTACAGGTGGGGGATGACCTGAGTTAAATTATCTATTTTCTTTTCAAAAAACCTGATCACTTGCACAAAGAAAATAGTAGGGAAATTCTAGAACTAGCGCCCTCCCAAACATTTCATTGTTATGTGCATTTTGGAGGGAGCATTGTATACACTTGATCATGTGAACCCTCACCTGCAGTTTTAAGTGGTACAGTTAGGACACTAACTCCATCAACTGTTTGGGAAAGTTAGAAAAAAATTAATTTAGATGTTTATGCCTTTTCACCCCAATGGAGATGTCAAATGACATATATCATTATTTTCCCTGCCTCTATTTTCTTTTCACAACAACCCCTTGAGGTAGGTTAGGCTGAGATAGTGAAGGACTACTCCAGGGTCTCACTGTGAACTTCCATGGCAGAATGGGGAGTTGAACCAAGCTCTCCCAGATCCTAGTCTCTCTAACAATTACACAACACTGAAGGAGTGTCAAGCTCATTTGTTATGAGGGCCAGATATGACATAAATGTCACTTGGTCTGGCTGGGCTATTTGTACCATCAGAGAAGGCAATTTCCAGTGAGCAGGCCATTTATATCAGAGAAACCAGGTGGCACAGTTTTATGCCTGGCCAAAATTTCCTGTGATGCAAACATCAGCCGGGAAAATGGTGCCTTTTCCTCCCTTTAATTGCTGTTCAGAGAGACTGCAGATAATGTTACAGCAAGGCCCAAACCAACCAAACAAAAAAAGCCCCACTCAGCTGAGGGAAGATTAAAACAGCTCTTCCCTTTGCTAGCAATTGTCCCCAGAACATAGAGACAACACAGGGCAGGGATGGGCTCTCTTTTGGGCCAGCTTTGTTGGGGGAAGTTTCAGGCTGCCACTCAGAGACTTGGCTGACATCTCTGCATTTAGTGGTGGTAGGTGCCCTCAGGTCTGACTTATGGCTAACCCTCATGTGGTTTTCAAGGCAGTAGCAGTACAGAGGTGGTTTGTCATGGCTTGCCACTTCACAGCAACTCTAGACTTCCAGGGTGGTCTCCCATCCAATACTAACTAGAGCTTACCCTGCTTAGCATCCGAGTGGATCCCCACAAACAGCCCTCTCAGCACCCCCCCCCCCCCCGAAGTCAAAGCTGGGAGGGCTGTTTGCAGAGGTTGGGCATCCCAATCAGAGCTGGCCTCAGAGGCAGGGAACCTGGCCGACCTTCACTCGGTTAGGGTGCTGCAGCTGCGGAGCAGCAAAACAGGCACAGGTTGCTGGCCCTGAGACAGAAGCATGCTGGGAAAGCTCACAAGCCAGATCAGAGCCCCCAGGGGCCGGATCAAGCCTGTGGCCCGTATGTTTGACGTCCATGCCACATTGCCTCCAGATAGACAAGTTTAAGTATTGGATTTTGGTCAAGCGGTGTTGTGGCAGCTGAAGGGTGAAAAAACGGGATGATGGGAGAAATGCAAGAGTAGTAAGAAATGAGCCATTACTCATATCTGAACCTCACCTGAACTGGAGACGATGACAAGGGATAGAAAAAAACAGATTTGAAGGAACTGAGAGAGATTAATGGCACCCTGCAGGTATCCTGGGAGGGAGCTGAAGGCTTGAAGGTCATGCAGCCCATTCACATGGAACCAAAGCATGGTGTAGGTGTTAAAGAGTGTTAGACTAGGATCTGGGAACCCAGTCTCAAATCCCCACTCTGTTATGGAAGCTTGCTGGGTGACAGTGGGCCAGTCGCACATTCTCAGTCTAACCTTTCAGAAAGGTTTCCTATGAGGATAAAGTGGAGGAGATTTGAACAGTGAGAGCTGCTTTCGGTCCCCACTGGAGAGAAAGGAAGTAAACAAACAAACAAACAAACAAACAAACATAGATTTTTAACCCTAGCAACCGTTTCTGGACTAGCTGGAACACCTCCACATAGACTCAGGTACCTAACAGGTTGAAAGTGCAGGATAAATGGAGAGAAGTGAGAACTGGTGCTTTATTCTTCATGCAGGAAAAAATGCCAGAGAGGTAAGCTGGACTCCTCCTAGGCTGTTTATAGATCCCAGGGCCCTGCAGCGATGCAGCTGTGCTGTGAGCCAAGCGGCCCGCTCAAGTAGCGGCTTGTCGGATTGTCTCGCCTTTCCCAGCTTCTCCTTCCATCCCCCAATAGATTTGTTGATTGTATAAACTGGTGACTCAGGACTGGCTGTGGGAGCTCAGGACTGGCTGTGGGAGCTCTGCTGGCAAACAATTGCTCAGCATCCAACTTAATACACTCAGGAGCTTGGCTTTGGACAGGAAATTCCAGAACTCCCTGAAACACTGAAATCTTCAGCTTTGGGGAGCAGGTGTAGGCTGCAGTCTGTACAGGCACACAAATGTGCACTGGTTGTGGGTTTTTGCCCAACTAATACAGCTACTTGCACAATTCAGCCAGTACTGTGCGAGGACAAACAGGGCATTTCCTTAACTTTTGCCAGTTTGTGATGGCATGGGGATGAAACAAAACAAAGAGCAGATTACATTGATGATCACAGTTCCTGAATGCCAAGCAATAAGAAAACAGGGTTGCAATTACCTGTTACCACTGTTCATTGAATGGTCTTCTGTGGAGGCACACATTGGGACTGCAGAGGCACAGAGCCAGCAACAGAAAAATCTCAAGCTTCTGAACCAGAGGGTGCTCTTGCCATTAGGCATTCCTCTCAACCTTCCTTCCTATAGGTCACATGCCTAATGGCAGAATGCGCTCCCTTCAGTTTTGCCTGAGCTGCCACTCTATCCATACTGAGAACTCAAGCAAGGCAGGAGGGAGGGTATATGTGCCTGCACGGAAGACCACTGGATGAACAGGAGTTACAAATAAATGCAACCCTATTTTCATCATACTGGCTTCTGTGCAGTCTCATATTGGGATTTTCCCAAAATACCAGTACAGGAAGGCAGGCAGCGTTCTCTCCTATTAATTTAAAACACAATTGTGTAGTAGAAGGGCTCAAATACACCTGTTTCTGGCCAACTCCTTTCAAGAAACTCAATTAAACTCACAGACAGTTGAAGCTCACACCTTTCTTCATCATGGCGAAAAAGGAACTGAAGGGAGGGCGTTCTGCCTTTTAGGCATGTGACCGTTAGGAGGGAAGGTCTTGAGGAATGCCTGTGGCAAGAATGTACTCTGGTTTAGAAGCCTGAGATTTTACCAACGCTGGCTTCGCACATATACAGTTCCAATGTGGGACTGCACAGAAGCCATGATCAGTGGCGTTCCTGCCTAGGGACAGGGGGTACCCTATGTCCCCGGGCGCCCCCCATTTGGTCACGTGGGGGGCGCCAACATTTTAGGGTCGTTTTGTGCTTTTTAAATGTTTAAAGTGTTTTTTCACGTTCCGGCCTGCAGGGGGCGCAATTTTAAGGCTAGCGGCACCAAAACTTCAGGGTACCATCCAGAGACTGTCCTGATGATACCACCCAAATTTGGTGATGTTTGGTTCATGGGCAGCAAAGTTATGGACCCCCAAAGAGGGTGACCCCATCCCCATTGTTTTCAATGGGAGCTAACCTGAGATGGGGGCTACCCATTTGAGGGACCATAACTTTGGTCCCCCTGAACATAACTTCACCAAACTTGGGTGGAATCATAAGAATAGTTAACAGATGATACACTGAAATTTTGGTGTCACTAGCTTTAAAAATACACCCCTTCCAGGCACCCCAAGAAATTTGGCCAAGATTCTTTGTTTTGCAGTGACTTTGCTCCATTGTAGCCAATGGGGAATTTCTGAGTGTGTAGGCAGGCTGCACATTTTTGAAGATAGAGGCACCAGACTTTCAGGGTGGCTCCAGGAGGGCCTCCTGGTATAGCATCCAGGTTTGGAGACCTTTGCTTCTGGAGGTTCAATTTTATGTGCCCCCAAAAGACTTATTTTGTTTCCCTGCTCCTGCATATGAAAGCCTGTGGGCTGAGTTCTCTCAGAACTCTCTCAACTCCCCCCCCCCACTCCAGAAGCAAAGCTCACCAAGCTTGGATGCTATTACTCAAGGCCTCTTGGAGCCACCTTGAAAGTCTGGCGCCTCTATCTTTAAAATGTGCAGTCTACCTCGAGAATTTCCTCATTAGCTACAATGGAGGCAAAGTCACTGCAAAACAAAGAATCTAGGGCAAAATTCTTGGGAGTTTACCAGGAAGGGTTGCTTTTAAAAGCTAAGTGACATAGCAAATTTTCAGGGTATCATCCTGTTAACTATTCTTGTGATGCTACCCAAGTTTGAGTTACAAGTTGATTATGTTCAGAGGGACCAAAGTTATGGTCCCCTCAAATGGAGTAACCCCATCTGGGTTAGCTCCCATTGAAAACAATGGGGATGGGGGCATTCCATTTGGGTGTCCATAACTTTGCTGCCCCTGATCCAAGCTGTCATGAAACTCAGGTGGGTATAATCAGGGCAGTCTCTGGATGATGCCCACAAAGAATCATGGTGCATGGTTTAAAAAATGCGCTCCCTGCAGGACAAAAAAACACCAAAAATACCCCCCCCCCCCAACCCCAAATACCTTGCATTACATTTGTTCATATTTGGACTGGGACATAATCGGACAATTGTTTATTTGAAGTATTGCTAAATTTGCCCAGATTTATCCATCTGAATCTGCTATTTGTTTCATCCTGAATCTCCAACCCTCAAAAGTGATGCTGTTTCAGGGTGGGGTAGTGCCGTCCACCCCAAAACAGCATCAGCAATTTGGTAGTTAACCGGGGACCCTAGATTCTCCCTTTTAGGTGGATTTAAAAGAAGAATCTTAGGCTCCCTAGGACAGCTTACCATTGAAAGTGATGCTGTTTGAGGGTGGATTCCAATAGAGGTGTTTTGTGAGAGATGATGCTGACATTTGTTTGGTAAATGTTTTGCTGGGGGTGATTTGTGAGAGATTTACATGCTTAATACCCACTTGCACTGGCTTGGAGTTGTTTCTTAGGCTAACAACCTACCTCATAGGGTTGTTGAGATTAGGAAATTAGGAAAAGAGTTGGTGGGGAGAGAGCCATGTATGTTTTGATGGGAGTGGGAGGTGTTTTGTGAGCTGGTACAAAAAATCATTGTTTGGTCATGGTGGGGGAGGGTGGCTGCCCATACGCCGGGCCGGGAGTGGGGGTGGGGGCGCCAAACTCAGGCTTTGTCCCCGGGCGCCAGTTTGCCTAGGTACGCCCCTGGCCATGATGATGAGTAAGTATTTATGATAATGTCCTACAATACCTCTATACGATAAACAGTAAAAATACCTCTATAAGGTAAACAATAAAAAGTATGGTAAAGGGCCGTGGCTTGCAGGAAGCCCTTGTGAGTTTCAATGGTGTTTCCACTCAGAGGTTTTCCTATGGTTTGACTGCAGAGTCTTTTTCCCAAGCTTCCTCACAGTCTCCTTTTTGATTTGTTGTCCTTTCCTGGCTTCCTGGATCATTTCTCCATGCTTCCACACACGGAATCAAAGTGCTTTAAGACAGCACAGAGAGGGCACCAAGAAAACACAGAAAAACAACAAATGGAAAAAAACAAAGAAATTGGGAACTCTGGAGAAAAACTACTGGAGGTAAGCCTCCAAAACACAGGAAACCTTTCACATGAAAAGATCCCCATTGTAATTCAAAGTAGAGCGACATCCATTGAAGTGTACTGAATTCAACGAGCTTAGAAGGATATGATTCTACTTAGGACTGCATGGTTTGTGGCTGAGGTGAGATTTCAATTAGGTATTTCCTGGCTCACAGTTCACACTCTTCCCCTCTGTGTTGCATCAATATAATGAGTGCTATTGATCAATATCAGTAGAGGAGACAAGAGCTGCTTGTCCTTTTGCTCTGTATTTTCACGCTGCTATGGCAGGGTTGGAAAGCGAATGCCTGCAGGAGCACAGCTGATGGCGGCCGCACCGGTGCTGAGATCCTTCAGGCCAGTCCGGTGAGAAGTGATGTGTTGACAGAGCAGTGGATCATCACATCAGCCGCTAAGACCATTCAAATCCAAGGACTCTGACCTAACTGGTAGGAAGGACTGCAGGTACAAACAGCAGAAAGTGCCCAAAGAAATCTCTATTATCCCTCTATGAGAACAGAGATCTAATGCTGGCAAAGGGACTGAGAGGTGTGAAGAAATTGCAAAAGGGAGGGAAGAGAGGAGGCTGAAGACAGACATACTATTAAAGAAAAAAACAGCTCACAGCGAATACCGTACTTCAGCTGTGACACAGATCAGCTTCTTCTTGATTTCACAACTCAAAATGAGAGATGTGCAATCATTGCAAGTTGAATGCTGGCACAGCTGCCTCGCCCCTCCCGCCATGCTTTGGGCACACTGCCTGACTACTATTCAGAATTTGTTTCTAAAAGCCCTGCATGAACATTTGTGTTTTTATCTGTCCATTTGTTGTCTTGTTAATTTTAAGTGTAAACTGCACACACATGCACACACAACCCTTAAGCGCTCAGCAGCTGTTGCACGTCAGCCGTCTGGGTCCTGGCAGGTAGAAGACCGGAGGCTGCTCCAATAATGGACCTGGCAAAATAGCCCCCTCTTCAGTGACTCATCAGAGCCATTTCAAATTGCTACAGGGAAGAGCAGCAGCAGAAACGCAATCTTAGCTCCGCTGGTTTCCCTTCCTCTGGGTCTCTTTTCAGCCAGGGCGGGTGAATTGACTCACATATCTTTTAACAGGCAACACCCGTATATTTTCAACTGCCCCACTGCAATTACAGCGGGAAGAAGAAACAGGAGTCTTGTGGCAGCTTACAGACAAACTACAGTTTATTCCAGCATGAGTGTTTGAGGACTAAAGAGAAAAGGCTCCCTCTTGCTCATCCCAGGATTGGCAGTTCCATGGGCTTGAGGCTGCTACGTGGTGGCGAACCTATGGCACTCCAGATGTTCATGGACTACAATTCCCATCAGCCCCCGAGAACACGGCCAATTGGCCATGCTGGCAGGGGCTGATGGGAATTGTAGTCTATGAACATCTGGAGTGCCATAGGTTCACCACCACTGATTAGGACAACCGAGGTAAAATCACATGAATGCTTGAAGCTGCCCTATATGGAGTGAGAGCACCGTCTATCAAGGTTAGATTTTTCTACTTTGACTGGCCCAAGGTCTCTGGTAGAGGTTTTTCACATCACCTGCATTAAACTTGGTACTTTCTTCATGCCAAGTATATGGTCTGCCTCGGAAGCCACATGCCAAGTATATGGTAGCCACCCAAGAGTACAAGGGCAGCATCCCAATAAAGACCAAAACTCAGCATGCACTTTCTTCCCAGAAGTGAAACAGGAGGGGAGAAGAACTGCACACAAAAATGGGTTGTGTCTCTATCAGGAGCGTTATTTGTACCTGTAAGGGCTCTCTCTGACTCTCATGCCCATATAAATAGCACTACAATAGACACTTCTCGGCCCCTATAAGGGTGTGCTGCAAAGCCCATCCTTTAGACTTGGTCTCGCCTGTCCTAATCTGTGTTGCTCGGGCCTCCCAAACAACAGCTTTGTAACCTGCCACCAGTGCTCCAGTCTCTGTGTTTTCGAGCCTAAAAAGGAAATGGTACAGCAAGCAGATGGAACAGAGCCAATCCCAGCCAGCCCTCAAGAGAGCAGAAAAGGACACTTAGAAAGACAGCCTCTGTTTTCAGCCAGGCCTGACCTTCTGTAGGATGGGGTGTGGGTTTCTGCTGAAAGGGACCAATTCACATGACACTGACCCAGAACTACAATCCCTTGACCGCGTCTTTGTCTCCCATTGAAATGGAACAGAGGAAGGGGGAGTAATGTGGGTGTCAGATCCAGATTCAAAAAAAATGTCTCTATTTAGACATTATTCAGTTGCTGATGCTGACAAAGTAGGAAACTCCCACCATGCAGAAGTCTCTGAGTCTCTCTTCTTAGCCCTGCTGGCAAAATGTTGCTATTTGATCATGTTTTCAGCACATCAAATCCTGCCTCATTACTGATACCAGGTCCCAAATTTTGCAGCTTATAAAGGACAAGTGTGAAGGATTCAAACGACCAGAGAGGAGCTGCATCCGAATATCAATGGGGTCTGATTGTGAGGATTTTGCTCTGCTCGATCCACAATGCTCACACATTGATGAAGACACAGAAGATTTAACAGCCCCTCAAATTGGGTGTTGTGTGCTTGCTTCTGCTTTCAGGACCTTCACACCATGAACCAACAGAGAAGCTTCTTCTGACCAGAATTTCAAAAGCTGCCCTGAACTTCGCGAGGCTCAGAGATACAGGAAGCAGAAAACTATATGCTGCTCATAGATGATATGGTGAACGTGTTAAACAAATAATGCACAAAACCCTGGAAAAGGCACAAATCAGAGACAGTGTCCTGAGCTGAGTGCCAGAGGCATATCTAGAAAAAATGTAGCCTGGTGCAAAATCTGAGTTTTTCATGCCCTTCCCACCATATGAGTGGCCGCTTTCCCCCACCACGACCAAACAACATTTTTTTGCACCAGGTCTTGAAGTCAGTGTATGGACCCAGGGGGAAGGAGGAGGAGTGTGGCCGGTGATCCCCCCCCCCCACATGACTAAATGGCCACAGCCCAGGGATATTTGACCCTTCTGGGAGGGTCCTTCTGGGAGATACGCCCCTGCTGAGTGTCAAACAGCAGATCAAACCTTGCAAAAACTTATGGCAAGTGCAGTGGGAGAGGGTTCCATTTTTGCATCCTCCCTATTGAAAGGGCTGCTTAGCTCATGCAATTTCTG
Source organism: Sphaerodactylus townsendi (assembly GCF_021028975.2). Lineage (NCBI taxonomy): Eukaryota > Metazoa > Chordata > Lepidosauria > Squamata > Sphaerodactylidae > Sphaerodactylus > Sphaerodactylus townsendi. Next base: position 27,660,144 of record NC_059436.1, on the reverse strand, counting down.
CAGACTGTGGGGGTAAGGCAGGCGTGTAGCCAGAGCAAAGCTCTGCTTGGGTGCTTTCGTGCCAAAGGATTTAGTGAGCTGGAAACATGATAGCCTGAGACTGACCAATTTGCACAAAACTTTAAACTTTATATTTAAACTTTAGAGCCTTTTCAGGGAACAGGAAAAAGGCAAATCTGGCTTCTCTGATTGGCATGCAAACATGAGGCCTTCAGATCAGCTAAGATAGGGGTCAACTACATGAGACTCGCCGCCTTCTTTTTTTAGCAAATGCAGAAGATAATATGTCCAGCTTCCTGTAATTAGAGTCATGACCTGAGTTTCCAGCTGATTACTGTAGGTAGGCTGGAGAACGACCAACTCTAGATATTATAATGGGGTTGCTTGCTTGCAGCCTTGACTAAAGTTGCCAACCTCGAGAGGGAGCACGACATTCTCCCAGAATTATAACTGATCTTCATACCGCACAGATAACTTCCCATGAAAGAAACAGCAGCTTTTGAGAGCTGACTCTATGGCATCATATCTCTGTGGAACACCATCCCCGAATCGCCAGGAATATTTCCCTCTTGGAGCCTTGCCCCGACCTGGCCTGGACATCAGGAGACTGGCATACATTTAGTTAGTACACCTCCCCCCACAGAAAATCATGCGCAAACTTGCCCTTGTAAAAAAAATATTCCTCATCGCACGGATGACACTCCTTTCCTGCCTCCCAAGCATTTCCACTCTGCATAACCCCATTGTGGGTTTGAATGTTAACAAATCAGCAGAAATTTTGTTTCGACAGTGCATGGGAGGACTGGAGGTGGGTGGGGGGGGGGGGGAAGGAGAGGAGAGAGAAAGCAATCTGTCAGATCTCTTCTCTGCTCATGTCCATTCCCATCGCTCCCCATTGTGCTTGCTGATTGCTGATTCTTGTGCCTTAAAAAGAAGGCAGGGAGGATATTTAAACAATAGCTCAGTGGCAGGGATGAATCACTAAATGTATATATAGCTAAATACACACAAATAAGCCCACCACCTGCGTGCCTGGCCAGAGGAGTTTCTCCTGCGATGGGCTCTGAAATAAGCCAGGTTGGCAATTTTGAAATTACATTCAATTGCTGGAGGAGCAAACAAACTACACGGCTCTGCTGGGCAGCTAATTTTTTAACGGGGGCCATGTAGATTTTGAACTGAGCAAGGCTTGACCTGTCAGGAACTTTGGCTTTGCTGGGTCCACTCGCTCCTGTGCAAGCCAAGCCGCAGAGGGCTCCTTAACCCCCTCCAGTGTGTGCAGCCGTAGGCTAACCCCCTCCCTCGCCATTTTAGGGCGAAACCAAAGAGAACAAAGGCAACCTGGATTAGAAGAAGAAGAGTTTGGATTTATATCCCCCCTTTCTGTCCTATAGGAGACTCAAAGGGGCTTACAAACTCCTTCCCCTTCCCCCTCCCCAACAAACACCCTGTGAGGTTGGTGGGGCAGAGAGAGCGCAAAAGAACTGTGACTAGCCCAAGGTCACCCAGCTGGCGTGTGTTGGAGTGCACAGGCTAATCTGAATTCCACAGATAAGCTTCCACAGCTCAGGCGACAGAGTGGGGAATCAAACCCCGTTCTTCCAGATTAGAGTACACCTGCTCGTAACCACTGCACCACTGCTGCTCCTTATGGGCCTTATGGAGAGGACATTTAACTCTAAAACCCCAGCTTGGTTTCACGAACTGAAACCGGGATCCCTGGGTTTATTAGCATTTTCAAAGGGGAAAGGAGACATTTCTCGTCCCTGTGCGTAAGTCATGACATAAGCAAACAAACTTATGTGCATAAAAAAGGCAAGGCTCTGACAAAGCCAGTCAGTGTTTGGAGGGGTGGAGTTAACAGGCTGTGGCTCAGAGGTCGGGCATGTGCTTGGAATACAGAAGACCCCAGGTTCAATTTCCAGTGAACAGGATCAGGAAAGTGGGTCACACCCTAGAGAGCAGTTGCCGCTCAGAATAGAGATCAGTGGTTTTCCAGAGAAATTTGGGGTTATGCTCAGAGAAGCTTTTGGGGGTTCTTCAGTGATGCATTCAATCATGAAGGATGTGCTGTCTTGCAAGACTGCTTGCTCATTGGCATACTGCCAGAGAGGAAGGTTAATGTTTTATGTCACAGGGAACATGGGGGATTCCGCAACAAGCTAAATAGTACTCATAGGACCATTCAATTTGGGAAAATGATGAATGGCGTGGTGGAAGCACCCCACATGATGGAATGGAAAACCCACAACTAACATCTGAGGACACCAAGCCAGCCTGTGCAGTGTGTGGTGGAGGACTCACTGATCAGCCGTGACAAGCCTATCAAGCCCACCAAAACTGGTGTAAACGCGTCCCAGAATCCTTTGAAATGTGCAGGAGTTCAGTTGCATGGGGTATAGGGGTTCCTCAGCAATCAAATTGATACTGAAAAGGTGACCTGACCACTGAAAACCACTGAATTACTTTAAATGCTTCAGGAAGGATCCATGGAGAGGCTACTAGCTCTCTCTGGGCTTCAGTCTACAGGGTTGTGGCAGAGAAACCCAATTCCATCATTCCAAGAGACATCCTGCTAAAAGGTCAAGGAAATCTCCTCTGACCTAGAAGAAGCTGAAACTAGCCACCCACCCAATCTTTTCCCACGTTTTCCTGCACCAACCTGGATCTCTTCTTGCCAAGGGCTTGTTGCCATGTCCGCCTTCCCCAGAAGCTTCGCAATGAAGCACAAGCTTAGATTTCTGCGCAGCTGCCTAGAGGAAGGGAAAAATCAGAGAAGCCTCAGCAATTTTACTGCCACTCGGGGCTTTGGGCTTATTCTTGCCCAGAGATGGCAAATCTATGACATGCATGCAGACTCAAGCAGTGGTGGGATCCAAAAATTTTAGTAACAGGTTCCCATGGTGGTGGGATTCAAACAGTGGCGTAGCGCCAATGGGGCTAGGCGGCAAGACGGGGGCATGGCCGGGCATTCCGGGGGCGGGGCATTAATAATTTCTCTGTTACTGTTAAAAACTCTTACTGTAAAAAAAGTTCCTAATTTCCAGCTGGTATCTTTCTGTCCATAATTTAAACTCATTATAGCAAGTCCTATCGTCTACTGCCAACAGAAACAACTCTTCTCCTCTAATTGACTGCCTGTCAAATACTTAATACTTTCAAATACTTAATTTTGTTTCTAGAAATCAAAAGAAGGATACTTTCCTTAAACAAGGAACGTTACCATATTTCTAAAACATGTTTTTAAAACAGCCCAACAGGGAGAATTATCCCGTTTTCTACCTTCGCTAACCAGCCACATAGGAAACAACAGGACTTTATGATTTTTGGACCTAATGGAATTTCTAACGGAAAAGCCGACCCAATTAGTAACCCCGTCTCGGCACACACAAATAATTAGTAACCCACGCTCGGGAACTGGTGAGAACCTGCTGGATCCCACCTCTGCATGCATGCCTAAGGTGACATGCCACCACTTTTTGGATGACACGCCAGTGTTCCCCAACACCCAACAACAGCTATTCTCTCTATCTGAGTTTGAATTATTTTTGTAATTATTTGACTCCTCTTTATATAATACATAGCACCACACATAATTGGACGACATGTTTTAAAATAAATGAATATGTAAATAATTGTTTCTCTTTTGTTGTGGGGGGAGGGGGCGTTTAACATACCAGCCGTGCCAAGTTTGGCATTTTCTGAATTTTTGCATGCCGAGTCCAAAAGGTTTGCCATCACTGTTCGAGCCTACTCCACTCAGGGACCACAGGAGGCAGCTGTGGGTTTCTAGTGCTATCAAAGGGGCGCAAATCATTTAATTTATGATTGCATTATGGTTAATTTTTTTGCCAGCTGGAGTAGGATGGTTGCCATTTACATTTTTCAGCCTCAGGTGCAGAAAAGCTCTCGGCCCAGGGTTGGGAGTGCTCTTTCACTTTCACGCAGAGCTTTCAGGCACTCAACTCCATTTCAGTGAGGCTGGGACCAGGATAATTTCTCAGTGAACTGTGCTCCACATTCATCAGGAGGAGGCAAGGATGTTTGAGTTCTCCTCTTCAAGAAGAAAGGAAAGAAAGGAAACTATGCAGAGCCTGGGGCAGTGGCACATACCCAAACCTCTTGCTTCCTCACTGGCCAGTGTTCTTCTCCCACCTGCTCAGTCTCAGCTTTAAATGCTGTTCCTCCTATTATGCCATCACTACACGATTCCTGTTTCCAGCTGTTGCTCTCTAGCGCGACAAAAGGTCTCTGGCCACAGAGTGGAACTAAACATTTCTGTGCTGCCACCACCATGACATCCTCCCTTATCCCAGCATAGGCCTTGGCCTTCCCTGTGTCATCTGCTCAGAAACACTTGACTGTATAGACTCTGTGCCTGGTGAAGAGCTGGGCTCATAATGCATAGAGAACAGCACTTGACTCCCCAATCAGCTTTTCAGAGCCCATTCAGCTTTTGTTCTTCTAGGGCACACAGGTCCTCCAATAGCAAATCTCGTCCCTTCCCAAGTCATAAACTAAACTGCCACCATCCAAACTGCAACCAGCGGCACTTTAATTAAACCAAATATCCATGTTCCAACAAGATGAGTTCAAATCACTGTTAATGGCACTGGCAGTCTGGGATCATTGTGCCAGGGATTTTAAAACAAGCAACCATTTGCCTAGGAAGTTGGACTAGGAAGCGGGGGCGGGTGAGGAAGGATTTGCTATCAGAGGACCTTTGTGCTCTAGAAGAACAAAAGCTGTATGGGCTCTGAAAGGCTGACTTGCTTCATGCTTTATGAGCCCAGCTCTTCATCAGCCAAAGAGTCTATCCAGTCAAGTGTTTCTCTGACCTTGGACACCCAGGAATACCTTTCTCCTGGATTTTGACACGCACAATGTTGGCTGCAATTGCTCTGTAGGAGAGTCATGACTACTGGTGGCCACAACTACACCGTTAACTGTTGGGTGGGAATACAGGAGGAGGAGGAGGAAGATTGTGACACCAGACCAAGTGGGGTAGAATGGCAGGAGGGGTCATGCCGCTCAGGAATTGCCACTAATCCTCGCACACCGATGCAGCCCTCCAGGAAGAGGACGAGGAGGGAGCTGGTGACACCGGGCCAAGGGGGAGGAAATACAGGAGGGGTTGGCCCCTTGGTGGATGCCATTAATCCACCAGCAGTTTTCTAGAGCCCCTTGCATTTGTTCATACAACAGACTTTACTGCAGCTGATCAGGCAGCTGATACAATGATATATCAATTTACTTTGTTCAAGGGCAGGGTAAATGCCCACTAGAGGGACTGGGCAGGGGAAATTCTGGGAAAGCTGCCATATGGAAGTCCATTGCCACCACACGGTTTTGGCAGCCATGGCAGCAGTGGGGAAACCACACAAGCCCATTGTTGTGTGGAAAACATCACTGACTGTTCCAACTCTCATCTTCCAGTGCAGCTACTATAAGTTTTTAAGGAGTCCATCAAACCCAACTCCATATCTTAAAACTTTTGGAATACAAGGAACCCTCCTGTTTTCAGGCATCTGACTCCGCAGCCAGAATATCCATCACTCCAACAGAACAGTCCCCTAATCAACGCAAAAGGCTCCCATTAATTAGGGTGCCCTTCCTTGAACAGCTCATTGCCACAAGAGGGTGGTGCTCCCACAAGGCTCATAACAGACTTAGCCTGCCCACAACAGTGGCATAAAAACCCGCTGCTCCCTTGGGGTGAGGTCATAAAAGCATCGATGGTTTCTTTTTTAGACTTGTTAGACTTTGTGAATTTCTTTGGCTTTCACTGAACCATAAAGAACCTTTAAGAGCTGGAAGAAACCCAGCAAATCAACTAGTCCCATCTCCTGCTCTCTGAGACAGGATTTCCTGTACATAAAGCACCCCTGACAGATGAGTGTCCAACCTTTTCTCGAAAAACACTCTAGGGGGAAAAGAGGCTGTAACCTATCCCAATGTTGAATTGCTCTTGATATCCAGAATACATGGGTGGGGCTTCCGAACACTGCAGAATACCTACTTCCTTCCTACAGCATCAAATCAACGCAGACCAAATTAAGCAAAACACCCACAGTTGCAAAACAAGTTATACAGAATAAATTATACAACATGGATGGGTAACGGGATTGTGCTTGTTACAGAATTTGTAAATTACTGAGGATTTCATAAAATCCTCTTTTACTAGTGTTGAGTTCTGGATGCCACTTGCTAGACCAGGGGTCTGCAACTTGCGGCTCTCCAGATGTTCATGGACTACAATTCCCAACAGCCCCTGCCACCATGGTCAATTGGCCATGCTGGCAGGTGCTGATGGGAATTGTAGTCCACGAGCATCTGGAGAGCCACAGGTTGCAGACCCCTGTGCTAGACCTACCATAGCTAATCATATTCGGTCGCTGCTGTGCATGAAGATTGTGCAGAACGAAACTGCTGTCCAGCCCACCAGACCGTTCATCTGGAAGAGCTCGAAGAGTCCTGCCCTGAAAAAGGCACATTTGAAGCAAAACCTTTTGAGAAAAAAAATGAAAACACTGCAGCCCTGGAGGAAGCCGGATTAGCGTCCACTCGAGAGAGAGCTATACAGAGTGAGCTCAGTTCAGCAGTTTAGACAGCTTGGATCCCTGCCAGCACCCGAGTCATTATTACTTCATTAGTTAGATTAGGAGAGAGACGGCTGCAGAGTCTATTGCAGTTGCAGCGCAGGGGACTGGCATCAGCACAGTGTGATGACAATCCTCCCCCTGATTGTCCCTCCCCCTGGCCCGACCTCAAGACTTTAAACCTCTTTAACAACATTCATCAGGGTTAAACACTGTCCATCAATACATGCCCCTCTCCTACACTGTAAAGTGAGTCATTTCCACGTTTCACATGTGGACAGTGAAACATACAGCAGGCAAGGAGGTCCCGCAGAGGTCTCACTGAGACGCTGGACACTTCTGACGCACAGATTGTACAGCACTGAAGCCTTACATTTCTAGCTTTTATAACTAGATGCTTTTAGAGTTTAAAAAAATAATACTCTGGACACAAGCTCACACCCAGAGCATCCAAATGCTACCCCAGGTATGATGGTCCTATCATGTACATTTCCTTGTTGGGAATTCACATTGTTGATATTTGAATTCCAAGAACTAGGTGGCTTTGCTGAAGAGCGAGGGTACAAATGCAAGGGGAATCACCACCATAACCTTTACTGGTCTTGGGTCTCCACGAATGCTGCGTAAGAGCACAGAAAAGCTGCTGGAAGCAAGGGAGGAAAAGCCCAGGCCTCTGTGATCTGACCTTCAGCTCCTGAGAAGACAGACAATAGAATGAGACCATTTCTCTTGTTTGTGGTTTTGTCTTTTTGAATTTTAAAAGGTATCCCTTCTTGGATATGTTAACAGAAAGGCAGCATATGAATGCATCCATAAATAACAAGGGGGGGGGGGGATCTCAGAATGTTGTTGTGGGAGATAACAGGTTTTATATCTTTAAAAGTTAGATTCTGGGACTCCAGCCTGCGTATGGAGACACAGTGCAGCTTCTCAGGGAAATAATTCTGAATATGGATGATCAGAAGTATAACTTCATACGCGGCAAAAGATAGGAGAGTATGTTATTGTGGGCAGAATAAAAGAAGAAAGGCATGATGCTGCCAGATCAATAGTAGCTGCAAGATACATTTCCCCATTACTAAGGGCCCAAGACTCAGAGAGACATATTTTCCCACTACTTGAAGCCCAAGATCCAGAAAGTATGCCAAAACCCCTACGATTCAGGAGACTGCAAACCGTTATTTCAATCATTCTCATTTTGTAGCTGGGAAACAGAGGCACTGTTAGCTTACGGGCATTATTTCGTGCTCGGAAATGCTGCCGTTGCTGTACCAAGTGTTATCAGGCAGCTGGGCTGTTTGCAATGATATTTCTATTGTTGTATATCAGCTGTGGTGGCTCAGCAGGGCGCACAGAAAAGATACGTGCTTATCCTCCGATTGTTTCCATTGTAGCTGATCCAGAGCTAACCGGATTCTGAACTGTATTCCCATGGGGTTATCTTGGGTGCCAGCCAGGACAGCAGGTAAAATGACGGCATGGGCATGCGTGTGTTAAATATACACATAAACACATGCTGGTTATGTCTGTATCCCTTCCAGCACTTTTAATCTAGACCTGTCAAACTCCATGATGCTTTTGTGCTGGCTGCAGGGAAGGGGCAAGGAGGGGAGAGGAGTTTGCCATTACAGAAAAACCCAGTGCTTTCCCCGCTTACTGCCACGCACAGTAAGGAGGGTCTCCTTAGATGTGGAAATTGCTTCTACGTGGGCCTATCTTCTCATCATTACACAACAGGAGCTGTGATGCTGGGCTTCATCTCCGAACAGCTGCTTTCAGAGATTGCTGGAAAGCTCCCCGTCAGCAAAACGAGGTGAATTTAACATGAGGGGCAGCTCAGGCGGGGAGTGAAACCGGCCAGGCACATGTCTAATAGCAGGCTTGAGAACTTTGCTGTGGAGATTTATAAGGGCATGAGGCCCAGGGAGAGGAATTATTAGAGAATTTGCGTGCGTGCCTGGCAGAGAATGAGGGGCAGCTAAGGGCAAGAATAAGAAAACGCTGCTTTCTTCCAGCAGTGAACTAGGAGGCCATGTTATTTGCCAAACCAAGAAAAGGGGGAGGGAGTGTTTCCCTACAAGCTTGCGAGACGTGGAGTATGTCTAATGGGGACAATTTTGCTAACAAAAATGAGCCGATGTCATGTAGCATTAAAGTGCACCAGAGCGAGGAACAAGGAAGCAAGTATCACGTTTCTCCTAAGGTATCAATGGTGAAACAGAGAAAAATAGCTCAGATAGGGAGCTTGAGCAGGGCTGCCAACATCTAAGTGGGACCTGGGTTCTCCCAAAAGCAGAACAGATATCCAATCTGCAGAGATCAGGGCTTCAGAGGGCATACTTTATGGCATACTTCCCCAAATCGCCAGGAATTTTCTGAGCTAGAATTGGCAAGCCTAAAGCCTGAAGTCCATGATGTCTGAGACACCTTCTCGGCATTAATTCTTCCCTGACTTCACATGCAACCAGAAGTTGATCAAGAGAAAAGCAGAAAATGTTGATGAGGTAAGGTCATGTCAAAAATTTTTTCTAAACAATACATTATCAGAAATTCTAGTTGGCAACCCCCAGTGCAATGAGTCTCCCTGCAAGGTGTCATTTGAGTCTCAGCTCCTGACCACATGAGGTCTACAGAGCTTCCAAGGTGCTCATTATATCAACAAAAACCCATTCTGTGTCATGTTGGCCTTATTCAAATTTTATTCCAGTTTTTAACTTGAACTTATATTATGGTTTGGACAAACAGTCTTTGGAAACTGGTTACCTCAATTTTATTTTGTATCTGGTCTGGAAATGTAGTATCTAGATTTTATATTTTATATCTGATATTTTCTGGTCTTTGACCGAAATAAAATATTGATTGATTGATTGTCATGTTGGCCATCTTTTCCCGGTATTTTGAGGGTTTGGTTTTAATAAACCCAGAATTTTTTTAAAAAACTGGAAAAAAAACCCTGCGTATTGGCTTGGGTTTTTTTACTGAAAATCTTTGGGTTATTAAACCCAAACTCAAAAATTTTGGCTTACACGGATTCTTTAAGGCATTCCACTGACTGCATTATTGTTTGGCCAAACCCCAGGAAATAAATTGAAGACCATAGTCCAACACCTAATGGATGAGATGGGACTTCAGATTCACAGCCCAACTTGTCTGAAATAGCTCGTTCTCTCATCTATCACGGCAGCATAAGCCGGCAAGGTAGTTACATCTAGAGGCCAAGAGAAAGTGACTTGCTGAAAACCACTTAATGAACATGGTTGAACTGGGCTCAAACCCAGGTCTTTAATGCCCACAGGAATCACACAGGAACTTTTCAATGGATGCACTGCCAGTTCATAAATTACAGGGTGCATTGGCTGAGTCCACACCCTGAAGTTGTAAGTTTTCCTCAATTCCCATGTGGATCAGAAACACTGCACACATTGGGAAGGGCCTCCAGCCTTTCTCCCTGCACCACTGGGGAAACTCATATGTACTTTGCAATACATGTGGGTTTCCCAATATGTCAAATAGTGCCCCTGTGGGCTTGGGAGCTGAGGGGGAGCCCACAACTTATGTGTGACTGTTACACAGGAAAAGCACCCAACCTGTGTACTCCATAATGGGTGAATCAGGACATACTACAGACAGCACACATTTCACAGGCCTTCTTCCCCTCCTGCCGCACTCTGGTGGATTCTGCACAGGGCAAATATAATGGATGCAGAATGCTACATAAACCGTTCTGGGGCGGGCAACTTCACACAAGTCCCATCCCCCAAACGAGTCTGGCCCGTTACATTTCCCTCAACCCAGGATTTTTGAAAATCGCTAAACCAGCGATCCTTTCACACAATCTTGGGTTGGAACCAGTCCTGCATGAACAGCAATGCAGGAGGCGCTTTATTTCCCTCCCTTCCACTGTGCCATCCACAGGCAGGGAGAATCCAGCTGTCGTTGTCCTGCCATTGCAGGGAGGCCGTTTTTCTTTTAATTTTGCATATTGCAGGTGCAGCTGATTGCATTGTGGGACGATCTGCATGGTTGTGGGGAGTTCATTTCTGCATGCCTGGGTTATGAGTTACAGGCAATTTAAAAAAAAAGAGAAGCATCCCCGTGGGAAAGCGCAAAAGCAACCCGGATTGTTTCCATGGCCTCCAATTGCTGCCTGCATGGCACACGTGCAAACAGGAAAAAAGAAAATGGATCCCTCTACAATGACTGCAAACTGTTATACATCTGTTGTGCAGAATCAACCAGTGTGCTCTCTTCCATCACTGTAACTAAATCTCAGACACTCGCCATATGCAGGGATCTGTACAGGGATCAGTCAGTCCTAACTTTTCAGTCTCTCCACCTTTCTGCTCCTGACTTGGAATCAATGGACACTTTCAGAAAAAAGGCTGTGGTGTGGCCGTCCAGGGACTACACCATTATGCAGGTGGCAGTGATGTTGGAAGAATGTTGAATGAATACTCCATGCATCAAAAAACACCACGCTTGTGAACAGCAAGCGTGTCAGAGAGAGAGAGAGAGAGAGAGAGAGAGAGAGAGAGAGAGAGAGTTCACTCATACATTCTAGTTGTCTATGGGCAAAGATTGTTTAAAAAACACTTGATGCACAATCCACACATATGATCTTACATGTTCATTTCTAAATGTACTGTGTCCTCTGTCTCAACCTTCACAGACTCCCATCTGTCCTTCCCTCATTCTGGCACTTATCTTCGTTGCCGTGTTATTTCTTGTTAAACCTGGAACAAACTCCTCTATATCACACTCTTATCTTCCTGAACGAGATCCATATTCAACCTCATGACTCTTGTCTGAGCCCCCTGCATATCACTCTATTTCCCCTGATTGACATTTGACAGCTTTCTCCACTGACAAATGTTTATAATAAACTCATCAGCACCTAACCTCCCTTGTCCATTCTCCGCTTTACAGACTGTTAACCCTCTTGACAAGGGCCAGGCTGCTACCCTGTACACACTGCTGACACACTGACACACTACCCTGTACACACTCCTGACACACTGCTGGTGTTATGCAAACATTACTACTAATAAAACTAGAGTCAGGTCTCTGCCAAGGTCAATATGTTAAGTGCAGGAGCGTTTTCATGAATCTTCTTTTGCCTCAGTTGTAATGAGAACGGAAAATCCATATTGCTCAGAATGGTTGATAGCAGTACAAATGCCTCTTTTGTGGCCAGCACCAATATGGCTAGAAACCCCTGAAGTCAGTTCTTCTGGTGCTTCATCTGGAAAATGGCAATTGGAAAGCCCATAAGTCATGTTCACAGAGTGTGTTTCTAAGAATGGTGTAGACCTCTGAACTGAGAGCTGGTCAATTTGCCCAGAATTCCACAAGAGCCCCTTTGTTTTTTCTCTTTTCCGCCTTTCTTTTCCACCTCCTAATTCTGCAGATTGTGCACTTGTATAAGTGACAAAAGCAAGGATGAATGGCAGATGTAAATCTCTTGCATCAAAGCAGCCAAAGGGTTGTGGGGAGGGAGGCTTTTTAGGGGGCAGACTTGGCTTTGTGTGCAGGCAGCCTGCTAGAACCAGGGAGTGACAGTGAACCATACAACAAACCCGCCCTCTCACTACACTCCGTGAGCCTGGCTGGCCCCATGCCTGTGGGCTGATCCCAGCTACCAGAAGGGAAAAATAAAACTCAACTCCAAGTAACCTCTCTTGCGAAAGCAGTTATTACACAGCCAGCTGGACTGCTGTCCAGTGGGATCCTCTGAGGGGGAAGAGGGAAGGGAATAAGAATAGCTATTTTGCCAGGTGAAGAGCCCACAGGACACTTAGGGGGCAGTGGGGAGTAGGGGAAGGGGCAAAGGCAGCCCCACCACAAGGAAGGTGAGGTGGCTGCTTCAGATAACAAATTTCAGGAACCATTAACGGGAGAGAGGTAGGAGAAAGTACCATGAAATCCAAGGAGAACAATTTGAATAAAGGTGGGAAGGGAGTTCTTATCAAATTTGTAGAGGACACCAAAGTAGGAGGGATGGTTAGCACCTGAGAAGACAAAAATAAAATTCAGAATGACCTTGAAAGGTTGGAAAGGTTGACTGCAGCTAAGAAGATGAAATCTAACAAAGACAAATGCAAATTCTGCATTTAGGCAAAAAATACTTCACGGGTATGAGAGAGATGGGTATGCAACCTGGCTTAGCTACAGTATCTATGAAAATATATTAGGACTGCATTCTACCACAAGTTAAACCTGAGCTGGCATTGAAATGCAGGTGTAACAAAGAATAGTGTGATGTCACTTAAGGAAGATGTCACTAAACTGGTGCCAGTTTTGAGGACAGCAACCAAAGAGGTTGAGAAAAAAAACTGCAAAAACCCTGCTAGCCCAGAAACAGGAAGATGGCTACTTTTGGAGAACTGGAGAAGGGCAACCACAAGATAACCTGCCATGTGCAATAAAGTGAATGCTGTTGTTCTTTATCTATAGCAGTGCCAGCAGTGGGCAAGCCACAAAATACCAGCCTGTGTAGAAGGCCCCTTTGTGTTTTTAATTTCCCGCATTTTTAATTTTCCCATTGAAATCAACAAGAACTGCACACCCCCTGCTTATTTCAAGGGGGTGTACCCAGGAGAAACATCTTTCTTTGTTGAGGGGTAGGGGAGGGAGAAAAAGGAGACATACAGTTATCACAATAACACAGCCCTGACAAGATGCGATTGGTTAAGCCTGTTTCTACCTTTAGTTGCTTCCTATATCACGTTTACTTGGCATTTCTAAAAATGCTAATTGGAAGCCTCCTGTCTGTTCCCCGACTCCCTCCCACCACCTTTCTATAAATACTGATGCCTGCAGAGGGCTTGTCAGTGGGGGATTAAGCATGAAAGATTTTGCAACCTTGAGAGCTGTAATAATAATAATAAATAAGAAAAACAAAAATATATATATTTTTTTAAAGGAGCGGAAGCTGGAATGATAATCACGACTGGTGAGATTTTCAGATGGAAATACCACATGCTCTCTACAGCTTCTGGCTTCATTCAGCACAGAAGGTGGGTTTTTCTACTCAGAAAGTGGTTAACCCTCCAAAGCTTTGCCCCAGAAAAAATTGAATTTCAACCTCTGCACAGCAGAAAATAATTTCTGGGCAGCGGGGAAGACACTAAAAGTCAGACTCAAAAAGATGCCAGGAGATCCATGAATGGATTTCCTGAGCAGTTTTTTTAATGTGAAATAACTGCAAGGGACTTTCTAATTAGGACTGGGGGCTACAGCGCATCCTTGATCTCAGACAGCACCCTCCCCCTCAGATATACTCTGCCCTGGTGTTAAAATTTTCCTGTGGGAGTCCTCTGATTTGGATCAGGGTAATAGCTCTTAGGAGGGGTTGGGTTAACACAACAAAATCTCCCCCCACCCTGCACTTTTATTCGTCTCAGTAGAGAAAAAAATACAAGTACCACTAAACAGTCCCTGTATTTTCCCCCTTACTGGGGTTGGTGGAGTGAAATGCCCACAGACTAACTCAATCAAGATCCTGCCACTGGAACCCAACTTCATTTTCCTTTCCCACAGCCCCTGTTTCAGTGGTGGGATTCAGCAGATTCGCACCACTTCGGCAGAACCGGTTGTTAAAATGGTGCTTGTAAACAACCGGTTGTTAAATTATTTGAATCCCACCACTGGAACCAGTTGTTAAATCATTTGAATCCCACCACTGCCCTGTTTCATGTTAAAATATACCCTGGGAGAGCTAGTCATGTTATCCTCAACAATAACATGGAGTTTGGCCCTTAAAACCACAAGGATGTGAGCTTTTGGAAGCCATCGGCACCCGCTGGGTTGGATGTTAAGTAAAAGTCTCCCAAAAAGGGGCAGGAGAATATGATCTTGGGCATCATACTCAGATATGACCACCTCACCTGCAAGCAGACCAGATAAGTGGAAACAACCACACAGCCTGCTACTTCCACAGCTAATTTGAGTCTTTGGTGACTGACTTGAGAATTTAATTCAGGAGTCCTTCAAATAAATTCTGAGGAGGAAACCGTTGGAAGTCAGGAGATGTCAAGTCACTTTTCAGACTAATATCTCATTACATATGAAACTGTTTCACCCCCTGTGCCTGTAAAAAGGAGATAAAGTGCTTAAGGCCTGTTCAGAGCTGTCAGGATTATACAAAGCTAAGCACACTTTTTATCTGCTTTAAACACTGGGATTGCTCTAACTTCCCAAAAGGGAGAAATTAAACTCGAAGCCAGTTCGGACACCGCTGTCCTCCCTCACCTTTATGCTCAGTGAGATCAGAGCAGCCCAATCAGCTTCTCTCCCAAGCAGTGGATTTTGGGTAACTTCACAGGCAGCAGAGTGGAAGACAAACAGATCCAGCCCAAGAGGCTGAGCTATCAGGAAAGTGTTTTGTTTTTTAAAATAATATGAGAATGAATGGGAGTAGCACGACAGCCCTTCTCTTGCAATCTGTTATCCTCACCGTACTTGGAAGAGAGGGGGAGTAATGTTTGAATAGGTTCTAAGAATGCTTTGAGCTCACTGTCATAACCCTAAGATGATGCACAGCTTCGTAATCAGTCCTTGAAGTCAGTGCAAGAAGAAAAACATAATGAGGGAGTGAGGGCACGTTAAGGAAGGCCAAGACCTCTAAGCCAAACCCCCTATCCAACCTTTCCTCAGTTCTTCTAAAATGATCTGCAAACCAGCATGGTATTTGCCACTAGGACTGGTGCAGACATGCAGCCTGCACAGCAAGAAGAACTTCATGCAGTTGGAAGATCATCTTTCCTTTACAGCAGTGACAGCAATCCCTCAATTGGGCACCCACTGTGGTGCCTACAAGAGAGAACAAAGCACAGTCATTTTGCAGGGAGGGGAATGGGGTGACAGAAACACAAGGGTGTCAAGTCCAGGATAAAGATCACGTTAGATTTGTGTTGCTGTGCGATACAAAGCAAGACTGGCACAGCTCTGTGTACAAAAGGTTGCCTGCTCCAGTACTACAACTCCATTTTGGATCAACAATCTATTCAGAGGAAGCAGATCAAGTAACCGGACAGAAAGATGAGCTCAATGACACTGGAAAAGGTTTGGTGCCTACTGTAAGCAAGGCAAAGGGACATTTAAGACGATGAGGAGCAGGAGAGGAGCTAGCTTTTAGAATGAAGACAGGAGGTCTAATTAAACTAAACATTCTTTGATCAGTCTGATAGCGTAAATTTAGGTCAATAGGTATACAACAGCCTGAGGTTTAATGGCTCTCGTTCAGGAGAGGTGATAGCTCCACAGTAATTCCACACAGCCAGCCTGGTGTGGTGGTTAGAGTGAGGGACTAGAACAGGGGTAGGGAACCTGCGGCTCGAGAGCCGCATGCGGCTCTTCTGCCCTTGCACTGCGCGGGGCTCCTGACTCGAGCCAAGCCGCTTCAGCCCCTGAGTCCTTCTGCACCCGGGCCGCCTCTGCAGGCATGGCAGGAGGCGGAGTGCACCAACTGTCCTCATGCTGTCGTGGCTGGAGCTGCGCCCAGCCCCGGCTTCCCCTCAGCCTCGGCCTCCGCCCCATTGGAGCGGGGTGGGCACTTTCCCGGCGGCCGGTGAGGCCGAGCCACCGGTTTCATCCTTGCCCACCCTGCAGGCAGCAGGGCGGGCACACCAATGGCTTGCTGGGCTGGAGTGCGCCATGCTGAGCTTCCCTCTTCTCGCCTGTCCCCCCCGCTTGAAGCTGGGCATAGCGCTTTCCCAGTGGTCGAAGCGAGGGTCGAAATGTCGCCTGGTCCCCATCCTTGCCAGCCTGCAGGTGTGGCAGCAGGGTGGACGCATCCATGTGCTTCTCAGAATGAGCGGAGTAAAATGTAAAAAAACCCCAATATATATAGTGTTATCTTTATTTTAAATGTAAAAAATTATTTGCGGCTCCAAGTGTTTTCTTTTCCCGTGGAAAACGGGTCCAAATGGCTCTTTGAGTGTTAAAGGTTCCCTACCCCTGGACTAGAATCTGAAAAATCCAAGATCCCACCACTGCCATGGAAGGTCGCTGGGAGACCTTGGGCCAGTTACACAGGCTCAGACCAATTTATCTCACAGAGCTGTTATTGTGAGGATAAAATGAATGAGAGCAGACCTTGTAAGCCGTTTTGGTTCCCCATTGGCAAGAAAAACAGAGCATACCTATGTAAATAACTGAATAAATAAATAAGATTGCAAACCTACTGGTTCTTGAGAGGAAGTCCTATCAAAGTAAATATGCATAAGAACAGCCACCAGATCAACTACCTGAACACACACACCCCATGCCTTGTTTAAGCATCCAGAACTCCCTCCCATCTCCGAGCCAGCCAGCCTCACTTCCCCTGGAGTCTTGAGAGCTATCATATCGGTTTCCTTCAATGGGAGGGAGCAGAATGGAGTGGAAGCAGCCCTTGCGCAGAGGAAGAGATGGGAGTTCATCACACCCTTGTCTACCACTCGGCTTTCCTTTGTCAGCACTTGAACTCTTGGCCTCTCAAGGGATGGATGTCCTGAGCTCCTTTCCGCTCTCAATCAATGTGCAAAGGAAAAGAGAATCTTGGGAAAGTTCAGCCACCCATTCCAAAGAAGGAAACCATGCCCCTCCATAGCAGAGCGCTTCAGACAAGAGATGAGAGTCCTTTGCACAGTGACAGAGGGGATGCAGACAGTCTCAACTGGCCAACTCCCTTCCAGAAACCCATTTCCTCAGCCAACTTCACAACAGAGGTTGGCCGACCCAGAGAGAGGGCAAGCATGGAAGGGAGAGGATGAAGGACAATTCAAATATATTCAGCATATGTAGGATACAGCAGTTCCTAGGAAATGGAACCTAATCTACCACCTCAAAATCTTCTGCCCAAGCCCAAAGGTCATTCCTAACCTCCCCTCCCTCTCAGTAAAGCCCAGTAAATAATTCAACCAACAATCACACAGCCTTCAGGGAGTCACATAATTCCTTACAGAATTCAACAACTTTTCATTCCATCCACTTTAAAAGATCTGTAGGACTGCAAGCAATCGACTGGAACACAGGTGTCAAACTCACGGACCTCCAGATGTTCATGAACTACAATCCCCATCAGCCCTTGTCAGTATACCCAATGCTCATGTTGGGAGGGACTGATGGGAATTGTAGTTCATGAACATCTGGAGGGCCACGAGTTTGACACCCCTGGACTAGAACATACCTGTGCACTCCCTCCCTCTTTCCACCGTAAGGAACCAATGAAGACTCGATTTTTTGTCTGTCTTTCTCTCTCCTGCCCCCCACTCCCGTCACCCTCACTTTCTGTCTTCCTCTGCTACCTCCCCCATGACTCTGATGATATTTTGGCAGAAGTGGCAGTCTGTGAGAGACTGGTTAGTTCCGTACTATGACCTTTCAGTTCTATTGAGGGTCCCTTTTCAACTATCAGTTGCAAGTAGAATTGAAACAGGTTATACACAACAGTTGAGTAATATATTACCCATAAACTCTGCCTTCATTGACAAGAACCTACTACATAGCTCTATCTTGCTTTTCTAGCAGTTCCCAAGGAGACTGTGGAAACCATGAGCAGGTGCCTGGAGGATGAAGTCTAACTGAAACTTAATCCCAACAAAAGGGAGATGCAACTAGAATTAGAATGTTGACTTGAGTGGATCATAAGGACTGGAGTGGATCTTGTTCTACAAATGCTGACTTCCAATTCTGGGGCCAATTCAATTGGCCTTCTGCCATACGAACCTATGCACATACTTCAGTCATCCTTGGAGGTCCTGTTTTGGTTGCCCCTTCTATCTGAGGCTAGGCAGGTGGCAACCTGAGACAGGGCCTTCTTGGTTGTGGCACCAAAACTTTGGAACTTCCCCTCTGGTGACATTTGTCTGTCTCTCTCTATCATTGTCTTCTGCCTGTGGGTGAGAACTCTTTTGTTTCGTTTGGCATACCCCCAGTAGCTGTTATTGGCCCTCCTCTCTTATTGTATTGTTATGTCTGTTTTTTGTTTATATGCTTTTATTGAATTGTTTCTTTTATTCATACTTTATTTTAAATGCTGTTTTAATGTTTTGTTCACCACCTTGAAGACCCTATTTAGATGGAAAGGTGGCATAGAAATGTTTTAAATAAGTAAAGTAAATTACTTCAAAACAAGTCTTCTCCATCAAATGATCTGCTTTTCCCTGCAAGACCCCTTTTGTTCCTTTGTTTCCAGCCTAATCATTTCCTGTTGGTTCTCCTGGAAACTCATGAGTCAATGATTGCATAATTTCACATCCCTGAGGACACGAGAAGCTTAAATAAACTTTTTTCACTTTTTAGCCGGCCCAGGTCATTGCTCATAATTTTAATGTTGTTATTTATTACTGTAATAGCGCAATTTCAAAATAATATTTTGTCTGGATTGGGATGGATATCAGAAGTCTTCCCTCTCCCCCTGTAATGTGCTTTGATGTACTTTTTGAGTACTTCCTTGTTTGTTTGCTTTTGACTGTCTACAAAGCAAATACATCAGGACTCAAGTTCCCTACTTCCCTTTCCTCTCCAAATAAAAGCTAAGGACTGACAACCAATTCAGAGCAAGAGACATTAATTAAGCTAGGAGAAGGCAGAAAAGAAAATGTCAATGGACAGTGGCTATGACAAAACTCAATCATGCTTTGATGGTTCACACAGGACAGCCCGGTGCAGGAATTATGATTTAAGTTTTTTTAAAAAAAAATCACCACAAATCAGGTCTGAAACGGATGGGGAAATAATACAGAAACACAGTGGAACGCGAGAGATTGCCAAAGAGGACTGGCTGATAAAACTGAATGAACAAATAATGGCAATCACAGAATAAATGGCTCTCTTTCTGCCCTATTATTTTTTGGCCTGGTTCATACATCCTGCAGCAACAAGCACATGCCTAGTACAATTGTGCGTTAGTGGCTATCATCACTAATGAATGCATGAGCTGGAAGGCCATCACAGTGATTAATCAAGCGGAGGTCTTCCTCTTGCAATTCTGTACAATTCCCACCACCCCCAAGAGAACAAGTTTTCACGTGGGGGTTTCTGTCAATGTGAGGTTCTTTATGGAGAAGAGGAAGGTGGAGGGAGAGGAAGGAGGAGGAAGGCTGTCCTTCCTGTTTCCCTTTCAACCTCTCTCTTCCCTGATACACACTCTCGCTTTCTCTCACTTGCTCTCTCACACATGCAACACAGAATAAGGTACCATTTCAATGCTCATGTAGTATATATGTGATATTAAGAATCAATCTATAGTGACAGCTGGGGAAAAAATGGAACTCTGTTTTATATACGACTTCAGCAGCGAGAATATAATACGCGCAAAAATGGAAATTTTTATCTATACCTACAACAGAAGAATGGCTTATGAAGTTGTTGGAATTGGTGGGAATGGCTAAACTTACTTTGACCAGAAAAAAGAACTTCTCTAAATTCACTGATAATTGGAAACACCTTGTGTAAGACAGAAAAAAACAACAAATTGATGATTGGTGGATTTGAGGAACAGAAGAACAAGAAAACAGATATAATAGAGAAATGTGTGTACCTTATTAGTAAAAATAATTGAGAATTAATTTTACTATCGCAATTAGAGAGCAAGTAGCAATTTTTTTAAATTTTGTTTTTATTTGGAGCAGATAGGCGACCAATCCATGGGAGGAGAAGCTGGCTCTGTCACCCAGATCTGCCAACATAAAATGCTGTGCCACCATGGCCGGGGCATTTTGGGGGCAGGGCCCACCTTAATCGGCCTCCAGTGCCTATTCAGACCCTGTGCGCTGGTGTAGTTGCCGGCGGAGATATGCCACGATTTTCATGGCATATCTCTATTCTCCTCTATGGGGAATTCCATGGTGAGTTTTTGTTTTTTACTTTTTGGAGCTTTCCATGCTGGGGAAGAGCCCTTTGAAGGGGGCGGGGCAGCACCAGAGTGGCATCGTCTTCACCTGCCAGCCCTGTCTGGACTGGTCTGGATATCAGGACTCTTCCCTCTCCCCCTCTTGTAATGTGATTTTAATGTTCTTTTCAAGAACTGTCTTGTTTGTTTGCTTGCTTGCTTTTAGATTGCTTGGTGTTTTTTTCTTTCTATATGTCTTCAAAGTCTTAATCAAAATTAATGACTAAAAGAAATAATGCACGTGTAGTGGAATATTGTGGAAGATGATTATGATATCGAGGAGATGGGGGTGAACCACGAGTTTCTCCTTTGGGGCCAAACATTGCCCTGTGACAGCATCAAACCAGAAGGGTTACTGATGATGAGCTTCTCTCTTAAAAATATACCTTTTTCTTTAGCTAATGCACTTTTGGGAGTTAGAGGAGTTAGGTACCTGGGATTGGAATGCAGGGAGGCACTGACTGCTTCACACCATTAATCTCTTGGCTTGGAGTGAACTCCCTCCCAAGGTTGAGCATTAGATTCTAATAACACGCAAACACACCTGTTATAGTCTAGAACAGGGGTAGGGAACCTGCGGCTCTACAGATGTTCAGGAACTACAATTCCCATCAGCCCCTACCAGCATGGCCAATTGGCCATGCTGACAGAGGCTGATGGGAATTGTAGTTCCTGAACATCTGGAGAGCCGCAGGTTCCCTACCCCTGGTCTAGAAGTTAAGAGGGGCTACTGTTTTGCCCTGGAACCTCAGTTCAGACCAGCACCACAGAATGGTCCTGAGAACTTCCACTGAACCCAGAAGTCCACCTGCTGCTACCATTGGGGTTCCAGCAGCCGAAAGGTGTGTGAGTACATTTGTCTGCTACTCTCTGTTTATGTTTGTAGTTTATGAAGAATAAACCCGTTTTTCTTCTATCACTGGTGCCCACTGCTTTAGAAATCCCTAGTGGAAAAAACACTGTTTGCCTCTTGGCAACACACAATCTTAAAGCACTACTGTCAGGAATACACAGCACATGTGAGGATGGAATGGTCTTGTCATCATGCAGTAATCCTGATTTGATTGGAAAATTTAGACAGGCACACACAAACACTACTCTAGAGGCCTGCTGGAGCTAGAGATGTGGCTGGGTGCTCAAAATCAGCCACCACCACCACCCCCAGCAGCAGCCCTTGGCCACATGCACCTCCCATCTCTGCCCATTTAATTTCCCTTCCACTCTCAGATTCCTCCTCCATATTTTCCTCCCATCCCACTAAGCCACTCTCTCTTACAACCTACCTTTCCTAATGCTCTTTGTTTTCTTGAGCCTGCTGATTTCTCATAGCCTTGCTCTCTGAAGACCCTACTTCTTCTATCCCTGCTACCCAAGCCAATGGTGGTCACGTAATCTTCTGCCTCCCTAACATTAGTTCAATTAAACCAAATCACTGAGAGTTGGAGACATCACCACTATCACTGAAGCCTCCTCCACCACAATAACAAAAGGAATGGGATGGCCGCCTGTGTTTACTCTTCCAATAGATAGCACAATCCATTTTAAGGGGCAGCTATTTCTCATTCTAAACAACACTATTTGAAACGGATGCCCTCGCCAACCCCTTTCCAAAAACATTCATTTCTCAAGGTAGCAACATTTTGTTTAGACAAAGGAGACTGTGAAAGGAGCCAATAGTCTATTCAGATAAGGAAAAGGCTGCGAGCACAGTGGAAAAAACGGGAATGAAAGGAGCGGAACTTCTCGAAATAATAACAGGTTCCGCTGCAGAGTAGTGCTTCTTGTTTAGGAGCAAGCATCACCTGGATGCACTTAAGTTTAGCATCTGTTCGTGCCAACTCGTGCCCTACATGTAAAAAAAAAATACACAGAAACCCAGCTGGGTAGTTCTGAGACCTTTTGGGTGCAATGTTCTCTCTCCAGTCAACTCAAACTTCTCACTGTGCAAGGATGAACTCACCTTCCCCTGTCTGTGGTGTCAGGAAAGAGACGCATGACGGCCACCAAGTTGTGATGGTGCTGAGAGGCATGGCAGAGGGACTTGCACAATTCCTGCAGCTAACAAAGGAAAGACAAGTCAGTTGTGAAGATGTGGGGGTAGGACTCCCAACAGACTGATGCTTGGTGAGGAAAGAGGAGCAGCTCATTACCTACTCCCTTTAGCTCTCGACCCCTCCTCTGAATGTTTTTCTTTTCCCTGTCTAATTCAATGAAAGCATGTACTGTAAATAAGCTCTAATTCTTTAGTGGGGGAGAGAATTACAAAATAAGTCATTCCCTCGTCTCATGGAACTCTGGGAAATGTAGTTCTATGATGAGGAGCCAGGGATCTCCAAAAGAAAAAATCCCATGATCTTCAATCACTATGATTTACAGGAGATGCTGAGACAGAAGAAGAAGAAGAGTTTGGATTTATATTCCCCCTTTCTCTCCTGTAAGGAGACTCAAAGGGGCTTACAATCTCCTTTCCCTTCCCCGCCCCCACAACGAACACCCCATGAAGTGGGTGGGGCTGAGCAAGATCTGAAGAGCTGTGACTCGCCCAAGGTCACCCAGCTGGCGTGTGTTGGAGTACACAGGCTAATCTAGTTCCCCAGATAAGCCTCCATAACTCAAGTAGCAGAGCGGGGAATCAAACCTGGTTCTCCAGATTAGAGTGCACCTGCTCTTAACCACTATGCCTTGGCTGTAATTTTTTAAAAAACCTGGCACACATACAAGGGACAGCCATGCTCTCTCCCTCTGCCTGGCCACAGAAGATTCTCAGAAGGGATATGGAAATACACTTCCCACATTCACCAGGCAAAACATCCCTTCTTCCCACATTCCACTTCCCACATTCACCAGGCAAAACATCCCAGCAGTGGCGTAGGAGGTTAAGAGCTCGTGTATCTAATCTGGAGGAACCGGGTTTGATTCCCAGCTCTGCTGCCTGAGCTGTGGAGGCTTATCTGGGGAATTCAGATTAGCCTGTACACTCCCACACACGCCAGCTGGGTGACCTTGGGCTAGTCACAGCTTCTCTGGGCTCTCTCAGCCCCACCTACCTCACAGGGTGTTTGTTGTGAGGGGGGAAGGGCAAGGAGATTGTAAGCCCCTTTGAGTCTCCTACAGGAGAGAAAGGGGGGATATAAATCCAAACTCTTCTTCTTCTTCTTCTTCCCTGTTGGGTGAATATGTTGAGCTGTAGCCCTCCACCACAGCTAGAAGCTGGGGCAAGGAAATTGCTCCTGAGGTTGTTCTTTGTTGTCAAGGTGCTTGGAGAACCTCCACAATACAGTGCAAATGATTCTGTTTTCCAACTCCAAGTTCTCAAAGAAGACTGGGGCTTGTCTGTGTCATGCTGGGTTTTGGAGAGTGCATTGGCAGTGTAATGCCGATGCAGACAACCTCAAAAACAGGGAGGAGGATGAGCAAGGCACCATCTCTGATCTTGTGCTGAGATTGGAGACCCCCCCAAAACCTCTGAAGCTCACATTAAAGACATTGGAGAAAGTTCCTGGTGATCATAAATTGTGACTGGCCAGGGTTTTTATTATGGTCTTTTGGACTTCTCTGTGGCTTTTTATTATGGGAGTTTCATAAATTATGTTCTTGAGCAATATTTTTTAAACATTTTTTTTGAAATGTTGCAACCTTCCTCTGAGGGCCTCTGAGCCACTGAGATCAGATGTGATAAGACTATTTAAATAATAAATACACACAAAAGCAAAGTCTGGCACCCTGATTGTGGCAGAGATTGCACCAGCCTGCAAAATGGTCATGAAGTCTGCTGTACAGCAGTATGTACAGCAAAACGTAAGACACACACGGCAAAATGCCACTCTTGTGTTTTTTTGCACAATGCTGTGTGGCAAATTTTCAACTCCGTTGTGGGTTTTTCACTAGAGGCACTGTCACATTCCCTAACAAACTGATGGATTCGAATCATAGAGACCCTTTTCCTTGTGGGGTTACGTTTAAGGCCAGGCTGCAGCTGGGAAGGGGGGGATGGAGTAGTCTAAACACAACGCCTGCTTTCACCCAGCAGGTTGTGGTGACCCTGGCCAAGTCAGGCATGCCAGCTCCAGCCAAAAACATGCAAAGCGAGCACAGCCGCTGGGCTCGGCAGGGAACTGCCGAGTCAAAACCTGTGCCAGAGGTTCATTAAGCTTTGTCATTAATTAAGCAGCCAAATGGAATATATTATTGTTGGCTGAGCTGAATGCAGAGGCAGGACCCAAAGATGTGTCAGCAAGTCTCCAGTGCAAGATCAGGGATTTGTATTTGGGGTGGGCAGAGACAAAACAGATGGGTCCTACTATCCCCCAAACAGGAGCCATTGGGACATGGCAGGGAAAGATAACTTGGGTTTAAGACTTTCGCTGTAGAAAGTGGCTAAAGTTGCTAAAGACAACAAAGAAATGCATAGTAACATTCTAAGCCTGCAGGCAAGGCCTCTCAGTTTTTAACTTTATGCAAAGCACTTATATAGAAAGGTGCTTTTAATAACAAATGTTATCATCATCGTAATTATTATGAGACTACAACCAGGGCGTAAGCCCCAACATCAACATTTTTCAGGCCAATTCTGAAATCAAAACAACCAGGCAGCTGGAGCAGTCTCCATATATTTGCTTATATTGCATAATCAATTTACCCTCCAACAGCCACCTTGAAAAAATGTATTGGTTGTTTTTTAAAGATAAGGACTGGAGGAATGGAAGATGCTGTGGATAGAGAGTAAAGTTGCCACTGTTCAATGGATCTTACCAGCTGTCCCTTAAATATCAGTTTGCTCTGCAGCAATCATCAAATAAGGTTATGTAGCTCCATGCCTTGGAAAACCTCAACTGCCCACTTCTGTATATTAAAGCCTTATTAAATGCACAGGATATATTTTTTTGCCCTGGTCAGTTGCAACCTTACTAATAGGGCACAATCCAAGAAACAGCATCAATGGGAGAGTGCGCCCCTAAACTCCCTCACACAGTCTCTAAAGCACAACATGTTTTGGAAGGGATTCAAAGTGTTCATTGAGTCCTTCCAATTCCTACAAAGCCACATGTGCTGTGAACTGAGCTCGAGAGGATCTGCCAGCAGAAGGGGACCAAAGTGTTGCCAAGAAGGACTGCAGCAGCTGCGTGAGTCAGAATTCCAATGTCAGCACTGGATCCTTCCACGTCACCCTTAAGGATTTTTTTTCCCGGGCTACTGCATAACCACCAGCCTGAAGATACAGCCCCCAAGCTAGACTCCTGCCCTTTTATGGAGCATATGAAGGCAGAAATGCAACAGGTGAAGCTTTCCTCACCACATGTCTTTGTTGTACAGCTGCTAAAACTACCAGAGCCCTGCAGGAGAACAAAAGGCAAGCCAATTGTACTTTGGCACGGAAGGACCCCATAGAGGGAGGAGAGGGATTGTACCAACATGTTCTAAATTGATTTTTATCACCACTTCACTCAGGAGCAAGAAGTGAAAGAGTGGGAGGGGGAAAAAATCCCATCTCTAATTTCACTCTTTTGTGTACAAAAAAATGGCAATCAAGCCAGGTGAAGCAGATTTCAGTATGTTCACCAAACAGTGTTGCCACCTCGCCTGGAGAAAAATATCTTGTCCCTTTATAAAGGCTTAATGTGTGGAAATGGGAAGTTGAATATTTTCACGGCATTTCAATAATATCACTAGCTAAATAACATCCCACGAAGCCTCTGCTAAAGGGGCAGGACAATCTTCTTCCAACCTATTGGCAACCCTGAATAAAATGACATGTGGGGCAAAGGCCAGTTTTTTTCACCATTCTTTGCTGCCTTGCTGACCAAACTCCATCTTGCTTTATAGATCATGTTGCCACCATTTGTTACGGTTCCCGAACCTTTTACAGCAGCCCAACACCCAGAAATGAATGGATGAAGCTTTTCCTGGGGTAGTGACAGGGCTGGCACCCAAAATGTTCCACAAAAAGGAAAACGTTATATCAGAACATGACCAGCAGTTCATTGTGTATATGAAGTGCTGCCGAATTACTTCTGACTTATAGTGATCCTATAAATTAATGACCTCCAAAGCATTCTATCATGAACTCAGGAATTGCAAACTGAGGGCTGTGGCTTCCTTTATAGAATCAATCAGTCTGATGCTGGTCTCCCCCTTTTCCTGCTGACTTCAACTTTTCTCACCATTATTGCCTTTTCCAGTGATTCTTGTCTTTTCATAATGTGCCCAAAGTACAATAGGTTCAGTTTGGTCATCTTAGTTTTGAGGGAGAGTTGAGGCTTGATTTGATCTAGAACCCACCTATCTGTCCTCTTGGCAGTCTGTGGTATCTATCATACTCTCCTCCAACACCACATTCCAAATGAATCAATTTTCTTCCTGTTTGTTTTCTTCACGGTCTATCTTTCACATGCATACACTGATTTTGGTTGCCAGCAACACACCCTTACGTTTAAGGATCTCTTCTAGCTCCTTCATGGCTGCCCTTCCCAGTCACAATCTCCTTTTGATTTCTTTGGTTGCAGTCTCTGTTTTGGTTGATGATGGAGCCGAGGAATAGAATCTTGAACAATTTCAGTTGTTCATCATCAACCTTAAGCTTGTGTAATTCCTCATAATTGTTACTTTTGTCTTCTTGATGTACAGCTGTAATCCTGGGTTGACACTTTCTGCTTTATCCTTCATCAACAGTCTTTTCAAGTCTTTGCTGGAATCTGTTTTCTTACACTAGCTATTATAATAGCTCTCTTTGTTCATGGCAATCGCTGGAATGGTGTGTTTAGATTTCTGATTCTATTTGTCACCTTTCACTTTTGCTTCTTGTCTATCTTTAGTAATTTTAAGAGCTTTATCAGTCACACATCAAGGCTCTTAATTTCATTTGGCTACAGGAATAGTCTTCATGCATTCTTCCTCAATTATAGCTATGTTTTCAATCCATAGTTTTTCTGGTTCCTATTCATTTGACCTTAGTAATGCAAAGCTGTTTTTCACGTTAGTCTTTAAACTCTCCAGAAATGCTGTTTAGACTGTCTTGTGTCACTATGTTTTGGTGTTTTTTTTTCTTCAGCTTTAGTCTAATATTTGATATCAACATTTTATGGTCTATACCCAGCATGGCGTAGTGGTTCAGAGAAGGTAGACTCTAATCTGGAGAACTGGAGATTCCCCACTCCTCCACATGAGCGGTGGGGTCTTATCTGGTGAACAGGATTTCTTTCTCCACTCCTGCGTTCCTGCTGGGTGACTGTGGGCTAGTCACTGATTTTTTAAACGCTCTCAACCTTACCTGTCTCACAAGGTGTTTGTTGTGGGGAGAGGAAGGGAAAGGAGTTTGTAAGGCCCTTTGAGTCTCTTTACAGGAGGGAAAAGGAAGGTATAAATGAAAACTCTTCTTCTTTTAGCAGACAAAATACAATTTCTCCATCTTTGGCTTCCACTTACGTAATCTATTTGATTTCTGTATTGGACATCCTACCCTGCCCTGGATAGCCCAGGCTAGCCCAATTCCATCAGATCTTGGATGCTAACCAGGGTTGGCCTTGGTCAATACTTGAATAGGAGACCATCAAGGAAGGACAGATTCACTGAACAAAGGCAAACCACCTCTGAACTTCTCTTTCTTTGAAAACTCGACAGGATCACCCTAAGTCAGCTCCAAGTTGATGGCAAAAAAAATATGGCCATCTGATGATGTTTACATACACAGTCATCTATTTGGTTGCCTGAAACATATTTGAAATGAAAACTTGTTGCCTTCACCGAATTCTGTGAGTTGCAATCCTGCTTCATTTCCTGATCCCAGCTCAGATTTTCTGACAATATTTGATTCTACTTTGATTTTTTCTTTTGCATTCGAGTCACCTATAACTAACAGCACACTTGGTCTAGGTGTGTGATCAATTGGTTCCTGAACACTTGCATAAAAGCTTTCAATTTCTTCCTCTTCAGAATCTGTAGCTGAGGCACAAACTTAACACATTACCCTCTTTATAAGGAGTCCAGAGGGTAGCTGTGTTGGTCTGCTGCAGTAAAATTAAATTGTACAAATATATCTCCTGTGCATGAACACAATATGCATCTAATGAAGTGAGCTTTGACTCATTTTCAAACAAATCTCATTAGCCTGCAAAGTGCCACTGAACTCCTGCTTAATTTAGCTTCCTTGAATGTACTGCATTAAAAGTTGCTTTCTGCAGTTATAGTGCCTCTCACCTTTTCCAATATTATTTCTGAAATAAACGCTTAAGGAACCAGTCCTTCAAATAAAGAGCAGGAGGCAAGCAGAATACGGGGAATAAAGCACCCCCTGTTCAATTTCAGTGTGTTGGACTGCGCTGAAGCAAAAAAAGAGCAGGGTGTACCCATACTGACAAGTCCCCTGATCAAAGCAGCAAGTACCTTTTCCTGCCAGGCTTGGATGCCTTCAAGTAAGACCAATAGCAGCTGGTGGAGCTCCAAGAAGGGCTGCTTCCGCAGGCTCCTGTCCAGGCTGAGCCGACACAGCAGTGCGAGGAGAGCCAGGCGCTGACCATCAGGGTAGGCATCTGGATTGGATGCCACACACAATGTCAGGAACTAGGAAGGAAAGGAGAAATCCAAACAATGTCAATGTCAGGGCTGCTAGAATTTCCAAAAGGCCAGGTGCACAAGGACTGAAAAGGAAAGGCAGGATGGAAACGAGGAAAGAGGGGGCTTCCCCCAAGTGACCTATTTGGAGCATCACAGAATGGTCTTCCAGAGCTCCCCCCACACCCACCCAACACTTTCACATGTGCAGGTTTCCTCTTAGGCAAGTCCTGTGAAAAGGATGCAATGCTCTGGTTCCTATCAGGGACAATGAATGAGCTATGTGGTAGGAGCACTGGGGTATCTTGAGAAGGCGGCGGGTGGGGGGGGTGTCATTTAATCCAGGCGCCATTCGTCTTGGTCATGGGGGTGGGGTGGTGTTGGTGTGTTTTCAAGTAATTCCGAAAACCACAACTGGGCAAATGCTAAAGAAGAAGCCTAACTCGAGAATCTTCATATAGGTCAGGGACACCACTTTAACTACTCTCCCTCATTGTGATTAAGGGTTCTTTTTTTCTTTGACTAGAAATAATAGGTGATGACAGACAAGCTGAATCTCCAACCAGACCACTGTTGACTTGATGGCCCTTAACACACAAATATCTATTAGAGGTTTTGCAAGGTTTCTAAAGATTCTCACTTTGGTTTCTTTGGCCATACTGTTCCAATTTCAGTAGCCCCTCCTAAGGCTGCTATCAGAGCAATTCAGCTACCTCATGGCTCTTTTGCATGCAACTGTGTCAGCCTGACTCTCTTTGAGACTTTCTCCAAGCCAGCCACTAGTACTAAACGTCCTTTTCTAGTCCTGTCTGTTTGCATATCTCATCCTTCTCTAATATGATGCTTTTGGATCCATTCCTGCCTGCGTTCAGTCTTGAGTCTGAGCCTGCCATGTCCACTGCAAAACCAGGTTTGGTCTCATTTCCACGACTCCCAACCCACTATTCCTGATCTGATGTTATAAAGATTGAAACCGGCTCTACTGCTTCTGGGCTGGGTACTTGGATTCCATTGATTGCATCTCAATACTTGTGATATACCAGACTGTTGCAGTGGCCCAAATGTAATGCGCTCTACAGTAAAAGGAAAACGAGACAAGCCAAAATATAGGGAACTGAATTGCCTATGCTGACTTCTACCCAAAGACAGATAATTGACCAGCTTTCCTTGCTACTAACAGGCTCGTGAAGGTGGCTGGATGTAGCCCACCTTCCCTGTGTACAAGTAGTTCGGGGACTGACTGGCCAAAATGGGAAGAAGGAAAGAAACTTAAAGCAGTATTCTGATGAATTATTCATGCCTGGGAAGGAAGTTTACCATACACTTGGAAGATATTCATCTGCGGTTAAAGTGGTGGACTGCAAGGGACTCTGGGTTCTGCTCTGCTGCTGAATCAGATCTGATCTCAGTTCCTCTTTTGATGCAAGAGGCGACACTTCTGTGGGTTCATCAGACCACACAAAGAGCTCCAAGAGCAGCAAATGTGAGGGACCACATCATTCAGGGCACAGAGAGTGGGGAAGCAATCTTATAGTCTGTTACCAGGACTATTGCCAGTGTTTTGTGGTTCATTGGGTTAAAGACCTATAGTGAATTATATGTTTTGTGCAAGACACCTGTCCAGAGGCGTAGCAAGGGGGAAAAGCACCCGGTGCACTGGTGCGTCCTCCGCCCCTGCCCCGCCCCCGAAACACCCCCACAGGGGGCCGCGCCTGAGGCATCGCACCCCCCATCCCCTTGGAGCTACACCTCTGCACCTGTCCCCCTTTGAGGAAGACTATGGCTGACTCCTTGCTGCTGCAATGTGACATCTTGCTGCCACTCTCCAAGATACCCAGACAGCAGCAAGGAGAGTAGATTCAACACTACACATTGGATTTGGTGTCTGGCTCTCCATGAGCAGTGGGGCAGCCGCTCAACTTTGCCCAGTACCAGCACCGGTGTTGCACATTATGTACTACCCATTTTACCTTCACAAGGTTGGATTAAAGAGAAAGGGGGATCCTACATAGCTTTTGTCTTCCAGGTCTCATAAGGGGGTATGAGATTGCATCTGGGCACTGGTGTTCCCCATCACAGGAACAAAAATATGGCTGCTCTGCTCCCATTATGCTAGTCAGAGTACAGTCTGTGCACTGAGCGTCCCTTAAAAGTGTGCCACACAATACCCACAAATTCTGCAGCCAAAATTTTTTGAAACATGGTTTATTCTTCTTTTGACCTCCAGGGTTTTTAATGGTCAGCAAATCACATGCAGACTTCTAACAATCTGTAACTAGAAAATAGGTTGTTTTCAGATTCATCGCCGTGTCTGCTCGACACACCTGGTCTTGGAGTTCCACACTCAGAACTTAAATCCCGGTATTTGGTTCAGGTTAGAAGTGGAGCACACAGAGTCAGGGGGCTTAATCATTAATTAAATCCCCCCAGCATCGCAGACAGTGGCTACACAGGACCATTTCAAGTCAGGAAAATAGTGCAAGGGGAAAGGCATGCGTTGCTCTTCCCCATGCATTGCAGTCCTGATTCAAATTGGGATCTGTGTTCCCTGGAATAAAATTCTGAGCCTGGAACGCTCAGGCCACATCTGTCAACCAGACCCGGGATTGGTGTACCATGTGGGGCCAAACCACGCAATATGCTTGGCCATGAGCCAGATCAGTTGCCTGCCTGAAGATGGTGCTTCTTTTACATGGTATTAAGATTTCAAATCGCAATATCTCGCCTCTGGAGAAACGGGACTGTTCTCGTGCAATTTAGCACATCAATTGCCGTTGTGTAGAAATGTGATTGCATAACTGTCACAGTTAGAGCAACAGGAAAAATTACATTGGCTGAACGTCGTTCTGTTTTCTCACAGCCCTCACTTTTGATTCAAGAGCTCATTTTGCTGAGTGTTTTCCAAGCCCTGCCTCTGAACAATACCTCACAAAAGCCCAACAAAATTGGTCCTCGTTGCAGGCGTTTTTCTTGTTGTGGCAGCTCTGCTGCTCGCGTTTTCATGCTGGGAACGTCTTTGTGTAACTGATAGTTCTGATACATTAAGGCCTCGCTTGTTTCGGCAGACTTTCCACACTTGAAAATCCTAATCCCCCAGTTAGTAACATCACAATTAGCTGCCACAGAGATGACTGTGGTGTGTGACAAACAGGGGGATTAAGAGGACGGCAGGCAGAGGAGCTGGCACCAGCAGCAGCCCAAAAGGTGCCAATCTGCACAAAGCATGAATGGAACCAGTTCAACTAAAATCAGAGCCACCTAATAAGATAACATTTCAGTGGGACAAATTTCAGGACCTTTAGATATATTTTCCCCTGCCCAAATCTCAGCTAGAAACAGGCAGAAGTTCCAGATGTAGCAGAACGATTTCTGGAACCGGAATATTCTGAACGTTCAGTCCAGTAGCAACTGAGATACCAACAGGAGTTTCAGGGTATAAGCTTTCAAAAGCTCCCTTCATCAGACAGAGTAGAGCACAACTGGAGATCACTGTCATTCCCTAGCATCTGCTCTGCTGACCCTGCACTCCTGTGCCTCGGCCTGTGGGGTCCCTCCTGTGGCCTCAGATAGAGCTGAAGTGGCTTAATCCTGAGCAGTACAGCTCAGGTGGTGGCAGCGGAGACCTGCCTCAGGTCACCTCCTCAGGTCACCTCCTCAGGTCACCTCCTGACCTGCCAGCGTCACCTCCCTGGCCATCAGGACCCCATGGCCTTTTATGCTTCCCCTGACATTTCCCTCCACCCCTTGGCTTTCAGCCTCAACCCCGCCCCCAGGACCAGGCTCTTCCTCCCTCCAGCCCAGAGGTCTGCAACCTGCGGCTCTCCAGATGTTCATGGACTACAACTTGAAGGCATCCAATTGGCCATGCTGGCAGGGGCTGATGGGAGTTGTAGTCCATGAACATCTGGAGAGCCGCAGGTTGCAGACCCCTGCTCCAGCCCTTTAAGGCTGTTACTCTCCACCAGATGCTCTTCGTAAAAAAAAAAATGTACTGGGATCCTATTCAAGGTATGAGGGGAAGGGATTTAAGCCTTTCCACCCAAACATTTTCCTGGCCTAAAATGGCCCCAGATAGCCACGATACGACCGATTGGAGAAAAAGGCCAGTACCAAGAGGGCAAAGAGAGAAGTACCAAGAGGGCAAAGAGAGGCTTGCTCTGCTTACAAAACCATTGCCATTATACGTAGTTCAACCCTTAAATAATTTACAGTGCAATCCTTAATGGAATAACACTTTCTAAATTCATCTACTTAGCATTTATTTCTTCATTAAAATATTTATATCCAGCCTTTCTTAGCAGCTCAAGACTGCTTCAAGTCACAATTTAAAAGTTGCTACTTCAACCTGGTAGACTAAAACCCAAGATTCCTCCCTTGCCCCCCAAAAGATGTCTGTAAGTTCATGATGGCGGAAAGTGCCATCGAGTCACAGGTTACTTAGGGAGACCCTGCGCAGTTTTCAAGGCAACACATTTTCAAAGGTGGTTTGCCATTGCCTGTCTCTGCGCAGCAATCCTGGACTTCCTTGGTGCTCCCCATCCAAGTACTGATCAGGGCTGACCAGGCTTGACTTCTGAGATCTGATGAGATCAAGCTGGCCTGGACCATCTGCAAGTTTATACTCCCATATGTCTTGGCATATAAAATCCCCTTGCAAATTTCCAATGAGTGTGCTACATCTGTGGGGATGCACTGAACAACCCTAGTTACATTAGCAGGCAGGCAGGCAGGAAGTCAGGAAGGAAAAGACAGACACACACTGTGGGAAGAATGGAAGGAAGGAAGGAAGGAAGAGAGAGAGAGAGAGAAAGGAAGGAAGGAAGGAAGGAAGGAAGGAAGGAAGGAAGGAAGGAAGGAAGGAAGGAAGGAAGGAAGGAAGGAAGGAAGGAAGGAAGGAAGGAAGGAAGGAAGGAAGGAAGGAAGGAAGGAAGGAAGGAAGGAAGGAAGGAAGGAAGGAAGGAAGGAAGGAAGACAGAGAAAGGGGGGAAAGACATAGAAAGAGGGTGAGAGAGAGCTTTGGCAGCAGTGACAGGGGATGGGAATGTTACCTACATTCCTGCTCCCACCAAAGTCTGTCTGGTTGCTGGGCTGGCAATTCCAAGTGGTGGATTCTATATGAGGGAATTCTCAGGAGCCTGAGGATTCCTCTGCCCAGAATCTGGTGCCCCAGTGCACCTGGTGCTAGGGCAGGGGTGGGTGGGCGCAGGAAAGGAAAATGACATAGGTGCAGGAGGAGGTGACAGCAGGCAGAGCAATGCTCCTTCAGCTCCTCGCTGTTGGAGGGGACAGCTGACTAAACGCCCCCCCATGTGACCCATAGAAGTGGTGCCCAGGGTCCTGCCCCCCCTTGCCCCGCATGATGCCTATGGGTCCATGCACATCTGCAAACAGGAACAGGTGAGGCTTTTTCAGCTGTGGTGTGAGCTGTGCTTCCCCTGCCTTCTCTCCACAATGGGCGCACATAAAACCTCCGTGATCAACTCAGCTTTCCTTCTTTCTGTGCTGTTCCTCTTTTTGAGGTTTTTGTCTTTGTGTGCCTTAAATGTCTATTGAAATGTTTTTCTCATGCATTTCCACAAGAGGAAGAGAGGGAGAGGTAGCTTTGGATGATAACACAAGGGCTTGCCCATCAACACTGTGAGAACCTGGCTTCTGCAGGAAATTGCAAATACAGATTTTCCACTCCAGCAAAGATTATTGTACACGCCTCTCAAACACAGGGAGTGTGCCACCACAGCAGGCTGACCACTCACATGATATACATCTGCACACTCTTGGGGTCTGCTTGATACCTACCTTAAATATGTTTCCAAGCATTGCTGCCAAGGTGAACTGTCCTGAACTTTTCTGGTGGAGGCTATGAGCTTTCATTTCGGAAAATTCAAGCAGATGCTCAGAAAACCTGTAAATAAAGGTAAAAGGTAGCAAATTCAGCAAAGTGAGGCTAAGACCAGGTGCCTAAGTATCTTGGCACCTGAGGCAGAAAATCTGAATAACATCCCCTCAGACTTTTACATGGGAAAAAAGCAACTTCTCCCGACCAAACCCTGTTCAGTGAATGGGAGTTACACAAGCATTCCAATGGAATCTGAGCAGAACTTCCCAGCTGACTCTCTAGGGGTCTTTCATTTAAAGCTTACACTTTGGGAACCAAACGGCAGCACCCCCCCCCCCCCTGGATTTCCTCAGGATCATTGCCTATTAGTTGTTTTTTTGTCCCGTGTTTTCATTGTTTTTTCATACTTCCTCTGACCACCTTTGGTACAATTTTGAGAAAGTCTGAAAGAACAATGAGTGAACCCTGAAAAGGAAATAAATGGACAACAATGACATAAGGAAGCTCAGATGAAGAACTGCTGCTTGTTCAGCGCTCAAACTGTAGGAGAACCTCCACATGAAAGACCCCGGTATATCTAGTGCAGTGATGGCAAACCTTTTTGAGACTGAGTGCCCAAATTGCAACCTTTAATTGCAATTAACCCCAAACCCACTTATTTATCCCAAAGTGCCAACACGACAATTTAACCTGAATACTGAGGTTTTAGTTTAGAAAAATGGTTGGCTCCCAGGTGTGCGTTACTCAGGAGTAAGCTTGGTTGTAGTCGGTGGCTTTGCTTTGAAGCAACCATGCAATTCTTCCACAAGGTGAATCATGACCCCAGGAGGGTTTACTCAGAAGCAAGCCCCATTGTCAGCAACCAAGCTTACTCCCAGGTAAAGGATCGTGCTTTAGTTGTTCGCATGAAAATCAGTGGGGTTTAACAGCGCTTAACAGGGTTACCTACACTGCTTCCCCAAAACTAGGTCTCAAGTGTAATGCTAATAATCGAGTCCAATGGCCCAGGCCAGCCTAGATGTGGGGGGGGGGGGGCACTTTGTTTGCACGTGCCCACAGAGAGGGCTCTGAGTGCCACCTCCGGCACCCGGGCCATAGGTTCGCCACCACTGCTCTAATGGTGTCCACATGGAGGCTGGCTAGGGTGAATTTCCCATTGATGAAACATGGCTGCCAATACAGCACAATCTTCTCCATGGCAGGCTTTCCTGCTCCAATTTCCCAGAATCAGCCATCCCCCTCCCCTTGATCCAACTACATTTTTCCTGTTTTTCTATTCTTAAAAAACACAATTAAATACATGTATAACATGTTCTCTGTATTCTTAGGTGGAAATGGCCTCCCTCTCTGATGCCTTCATTGCCATCCAGAATGATGCTGTGACAAATTTTATCTATTGCACAAGGGGATCAACAATGTACACAGTTCCCTTTCTTTCATTCTGAGCTCTAAAAGTGGATACGATACTCCATCCATGCCAGGTGCCAGATGACTGACCAACCTGGAACACCTCTGAGGATCAAACACAGAATGCTCTAGCTCTCAACAGCAATGTTTAAAGGGATATATTTCAGTCATTTATACTCAGCTCAAAGGCTGAAGGGAGATAAGTGACAGTAATTAAAACAAATCTTTCAAATATATTAAAATCAGGAACTTGGAGGGAAGTCATTATAATCAAGCTACTACAAAACCAATGCAAACATATAGCAAGGATATACTCTTAGTCAGCGATTACAAAGGGATGCAGCACCTGGAAGAAGGTTCAAGATACAAACACATATCTTGAAGAGTGGAAACACATTGAATTGTCTTATTTCATGATTAAAATGGGAAGAGCTGGCTCCCAGGGCAGCTTGTTATCAGGAAGACCTAGCCACTAGCCTGGAGCATGTGTAGAGATGGTTGTTATTGTTCAGTACTGAAGGGAAGGCCTTACAAATGACCAAGAATTCTGCTTTTTACCATTTTGCTTTCACATGGTCCAGGGTTGACATCTGGGCATCAAAAGCAGAGTGCAGCTTCACAGTTGTGATCTGGTGAAGCACTGCTTAGGATGGGACCAGCTAGACATAGATTGTAGGCAGTCATATTGGTCCATAGGAACATTCCCAAAACCACACTAGTACGATATCTTTTGATTAGGACCAACCAAGATTTCACAAAATAGCGAGTACAAGATTTTGAGTTCCACAGAACTCTTAATCAGGCTGTATGTTCAGTATACAGCGGGGGAGGGAGGCAGGGAAAAAGCATGCTTCAGAACATAAAGCAAAAGCCCTTGTTGCTTTCTAGAAATGGAACCAAGATTTAGGTCATTTCCCCACTTACCTGGGTGAGTGGTTGCTGCACGCTACTCCCAGTGGACGTCATTTCTGACGCGCACCCAGGCTTCCCAGAGCGCGGGGTCATCAAAAGGTGCCATTTCAAAAGGCGCCAGGAATGTCGCGCACTGAGGGGGCGCAACAGCGGCAGCGTCGGGGCAGCTGCATTGTCAACGCCCCTGTAATGGGGAATGCCAGGGGACCCTGTGATACTTGGGGAGAGTAGCGCGCAGCAGCAGCTAAGTGGGGAAACGCTCTTAGTTATACTAGACTGAACATCTAACCCTGGTGAAAAATTCTAAGGAACTCAAAAGCTTCCAATTAGCACTGTGTAATGTTTTGGTCGGTCCTAATCAAAAGTTATTATTCTACTGTTGTTTTTGGAATTGTAATATGCACTGGTCTACAATCTTTATATATTTTGAGAAATCATAAATTTAGCTATACATTCTATTGCAAAAGGATTATTTAGCTACAGGAAGACAATCCTTGAACAGGTCATTGTTTTGGTACAGTTCAAGGTACTCCAAGCCCTCTAAACTACTGATAATGCTATACAATTCAACTTATTTACTAAATTTGACTCCTTTATGAAATTACCTCCACCTTTGTTAATGTAAAGCCTGTCAGTTTTTCCCCTTTTGTTTTCTGCCTAAAGAGGGACCTGTGATCTCTCAACAGTGTTGAGGAGAGATCTGACCGAGTGCTGGTTTTTATACTTTCATCTGGAATGTGGTCATTTTTTGCTCTGCAGCCTGCCATGCATGTTGAAATCTGTTTTGCATCCAATCACTATGAAATCTATCTGCAGCTTCTCTTGATCTCCATTTCAAGAACAGTTTTGGACTTTCCCATTAGAACAAATCACCTGTCTTTCTTATCTTCCCCTGCCCCAAGCTCTCTTAATTTTTTACTGCAGTTTTTTATGTCATTTTGGTTGGTCCTGCTCAAGAGATCATACACAACTAGATCCAGCAGCCAGTTTGAGCCAGTGGACTCTGCAGTGTTCCTTACTAGCCAAGACTTGTGCCAATCCTCGGAGTTTTGCAAACTGTTCTTGTCTTGGGGACAGAATATGTCCAGCTAAGATGAGGCAAGGAATAACCAGGGTTTCTCATGAACTTGGCTCACTTTACTTCCCCTCTACGATGGAATCATTTGAGTCTGGCATGTTGCTGGCTGCTATTTTGAGAAATAACTTTATGCTGTCCCGTGGGGGTAAACTTCCCACACCCGCTTTCATCATGGCAAAGTGGAGCAAAAGGCGATTTCACACTCTTCTCCAGATTCTGCTCAGTTAATCTAAAGGGGGAGGCCTTGCTTCTCAACCACTGCCTTTCATCCCCATTAGAAACTTCCAATTTCAAGGCTCAATTTCCCAGCCTTCTCAAATTGCTTTGGGCTGCAACTGAACACGCAAGATCAGACGGGGGGGGGGGGGGGGCTCAGCTTCCTCCTTCCCCGCCCCCCTCTTTTATTTATTTCCTCCCCTCTTCCATAACTGCGAATGATTTTTTCAGAGACTTTTATTATTAAAAGGATTTTGGTTCAAGAACCTGACCTACATTGAAGAGTGTAATTTAATCAGGAAGAAAGCAAGCTCGAGACCACTGATTTTTTTAACGCCAGCCGTCCTGTGGAGAGAATTCTGATCAAACTGAGAAATATTTTAGGTTCCCTGAAAAAAGGACAACAATTTAGCTTCCGTGTATTTGAGAGGATAAAGCTTAAATCGGAACCCTACAATAAAAATAATGTATGGAAAGGAAAACAGTCTCCTGCCTTGAATCCCTACTGAGTTGCCATAAGTCGGCTGCAACCTGACAGCACTTAACATACAATAAGAATCCTGCAATAACATTTCCATATTGGCTGTAATGTGCCTCTGAGCCACTGTGGTGCAGTGGCTATAGTGAGAAAGGTTCAAATTCCTGCTCTGTAGTGAAGCTCCACAGGTACCCTTGGCCAGCCGGACTCTCCCCCTATCTACCTCACAGAGTTGTTATAAGGATAACATGCAGAAAGTTGGCCACCCCTGCTCTAGCGTAACACAAGAAACAGAAGTTTGGAGGGGGCACTATGCTGGTATTGGCCTGATTCTCAGTGCTTTTCTTAGTAAGTAGGGTAACACAGAACACTTGGACTACAGCGTGGAAGCTGGGGTGCAAGGCAAGACGGATGCCAGACAAAGACTAAAATGCATCAAGGAAGACTGACTGCCCACCTCCTGGTCTCCCTACTGGTTCTTGCAATACAGAGGTCTTCCTGCTATACAAACACTGATCATTATAAGGATATGCCACACTAAAAAGGTTACTGAAGACACAGTCTACTATACATTTCCTGAACAAATTAATACATTTCACTAGTATGACTATGGTAGCATTTTCAAACCAAGAGACATTCAGAGGTGGTTTGCCATTGCCTTCCTCTGCACCATGCTCTTGGCATTCCTTGGAGTTCTTCTGTCAAAATGCCTGCCAGAGTTTGCCCTATTTAGTTTCCAAGATCTGATTAGATCAGGCTAGCCTGGGCTATCCAGATCAGAGACAGAGAGAGGGGGGGCATCAAGTCACAGCTGATTTATGGAGACCCCATAGGATTTTCAAGGCAAAAGAAGTGCAGAGGTGGTTTGCCATTGCCTGCATCTGCCCAGGCTGGGAGAGTTCTGAGAGAACTGGGACTGTCCAAGGTCACCCAGCAGGTTTCATGTAGAGGAGTGGGGAATCAGGTTCTCTGGCGTAGAGTCTGCTGCTCTCCCAGCCCAGACAGAGGCAAGCAATGGCAAACCACCTCTGAATGTCTCTTGCCTTCAAACCCGTTGATAAGTCAACTGTGACTTGACAGAACTTTCCACTATCACACACATGCATATAAAATTTAAGCATATATATACCATCTTTCTTAAAATCCAAGTGGTTTACAGCCATTAAAAAACAACCCATGAACAATGAAAGCACAGACACAGTACCTAAAATGAGTGGGGCAATTCTCTGTGTTGTTTGGCCATGGTCATTCTTGCTATTCTCATTCTTGCTATTCTCTGACCACTGGAATGCTTTCCTCAGTCATTAGTAGGTATATCAATATAGTATAATGTTGCTATAGTAACATACCTCCTACCATTTTTTAAACCAGCAATCCAAAAGTCCACCTATGATGAGGTGGGTTATGACAGGCACAAATGGAAATGCTACTGGATGTGGGGAGACAAGCATGAAAATCTGTACCTTTCCATCTGCCTGACCCCTGAAACACAGATCTGGATTTCCCAGAAAGACTGTACCAAAGCAAGTTTGGAATAACACACAGCAAAAGTGAGTAAAACCCAAAAGGTAGATAAGTTAATGTTTTGTTAAGTTTTGTTAACATTAACAAAACTCGGCTACCAGTAATTAAAAACACCACAATCAAAGGCCAAAGGCATGCTAGGTTCATGGACAATGGACTCCACCCAGACAGAGGGTTTGCATTCACTCAGCCTGTTGCTGTTGCAGGGAATGCAAACATGAATCACTCCCTGGACTGAAAACCCCCACCCGCAATACAATACTATCAACCACACTTTTGCATAGCAAGTTCCACCCAAACATTCACTGATTGGTTCCCCACCCTGGGACATGGACAATATATACCCCACTAAAACATTCCCTTCTCACTGGACACAGTGTGTAACAGGCTTCCCTCTGTGATACACCTCTGAAGATGCCAGCCACAGATGCAGGTGAAATGTTTTGAACAAGATCTACCAGACCATGGCCAAACAACAACCAGTTGAATTGGTCGTGAAAGCCTTCGACAATACATAAAACATGCTTCTTCTGAGGAGCTGTAAGTTATTCTGGGTCTTTGTTAGGGGGGAAAGAGATTTATAAGCAACTTCTAAAATTCTTGATAATAAGCTAGCGTCCTGCTCATGACCTTTCCCTATACAACCCTTTTGCCCCCAATTCCAAGCAACACGTTATGTATAAATCCTCAGTTCAAATTGTTTTAAAGCAGCATACTCCATGAGGTTACAATAACCTCTGAAAGGAACCAGCCATGATTAAAGCTGTCTGTTTGACTTGATTA
This sequence comes from Sphaerodactylus townsendi, assembly GCF_021028975.2. Classification (NCBI taxonomy): domain Eukaryota; kingdom Metazoa; phylum Chordata; class Lepidosauria; order Squamata; family Sphaerodactylidae; genus Sphaerodactylus; species Sphaerodactylus townsendi. Next base: position 27,618,888 of record NC_059436.1, on the reverse strand, counting down.
CTTAACAATGGGACCTCTGCCCTTGACAAAACCAGATTGGGCACTTGCAATGGTGTAAGATTCCCTTAACAGTGAAGGAGTAAAAAAAAGCAAAGGGGAGGAGAACCCTTGGCATATGACACTTTGAACATTTCTGTTGTTATGCAAAAACATCTCAATTCACTCTTGCTCAGGTGTGTGTGAGTTAGCAGTGGGGGTGGACAGGAATCAGCACCGGGCAAATCCCAAAGGCCAAAAACAGCAGGAGGGGAGCTGGCAGCCTGCCCAGACTCTGGCAACAATAGAGTCCTAACAAAGCAAATCTGCTGGTTAATCCTGTGGGTGGAAGGCCTATTGACTGCCAGGCAGCAGTAGATACACCTGGAGGAGGATTTAATCCACCCCAATTTAGAAGAAAAGGAGGCTGCAGTTGAGCTCTTGATTGGATCACAGACCACAGTGCCTGGGGTCAAGAGTTTGAGAGCAAGCGCAGGGGATCTAGTGCAACCCACCACCCCCAAATACAGGGACTCCACATCCAAGAAGGTTATCAAGGCCAAAAAAATAGTGGGAAACAACACTGTCCTGTTGGCAATGCCCCTCCCACCGAACAATGAAAGCCAGTTTCAGGGCTAACCCACATGTAGCAGTAGAATTCTGTGACTGAAGGGTTATTTGGTCTTAAAAGCTGCCTGGGGTACACTACTACAGACTGGGGCCATGGAAAAGGGGTTAGTGTTCTCTTCTATGTTGTTTCTTCACTGTCAAAAATGGACCCATACTGTGCTACTTCAAGCCTTTACAGGGAAACAAGAAAAAGCCAATACCAGATTTTTGTCTTTTTTCTCCCCATATGAGGGCTTAAAACAACCCAAGGTAGCCTTTTTTTTAATTTAGGGAGACAGTGGGAGAGAAGAGTATTTAAAAAACTCTTTCCACAACACTGCAGCCCTGTCCCATTATAAGGCTCTTTCTTCAAAGGGGGTTCTCTGGACCAAATGTTACAGCTCGAGTTCCAGTCACAACATTCCAGCATCCTCCGATTCTCTGTCCCTTCAGTTGAATCCAGCTGCTCTTCAACATCCCAGGCTTTGAGTCACGTTTTAAAAAGTAAAGTCTGTCTAAGGTCAGTCCAAAATGACTTGAGGCAGGCATGGCGGGATTATAGAAAACACAACAGACTTACCAACTGCACACTTCTCAGAAAAAGGAGCACATCGTATGGCAGAGCTTTCTAACAGGCAGCGGCACAGAATTTGTTCTCCAAGATTACCTGACAAGCAGGAACCAGTAGGATTCTGGTCCATGGTGTTTATGGCCCAGGTTGAACTGTGTGCTATTTTCTCTTACAACCGACAGGGGGTGCAAGGAGTCATTCGTCAGCATCTCACTCAAAGGGTTCCTGAGTTAAGCTCAGGGGTCATAACTTTCTCCTGTGCCATATAAGTAGTGTTGCCGAGTATGGGTTGGGAGACTTGGGGATGAGGCCAGGCAAGAGTGGGGTTTGGAAAGGTGGGGGACATCAGCAGGACATAATGCCATAGAGTCTACCCTCCATTGCAGTCATTTTCTTCAGGGGAACTCATTCCTATAGTCTGGAAGATCTCTGGGCCCCACTCTGAAGTTGGATATCTACATTCAAGTCATATGTTAATTCAAAAGCCTGGAAGGAGGAAAGTTTAACAATTATTACAGCAGAGCTGTAGAAACTCTATCCTCCTTTACCTGCTGTATTTCAAAGCTGCTGAAAGATCCAGTGTGGTAAAGTTCTTCTTCTAAAGATAAGACGTTGGGGTTGCAAACTCTGCAACAATGTGAATCCAACGCTGGTCTTGAACGCTAGGGATTTATCCTGGTAGAGCAGGAGTTCATGCAACATGTGAACATGCACATGATGTAAATGACATTTATTTGTTTGTTTGTTTGTTTAGTAGACCGCCTAAACCCCAAAGGGCTCTAGGCAGTTTACAATACATCTAAAAACATATAAGCTCAATATGCAGCATCAATTCCAATAGTAACAGTTCAATCATATTGGTGGCACCAGGTCTTAAGGCCAGCCTTAAGGCTGGGAGAGGCTGGCAGCGCCCAAAGATGAAACCAGTGGGGGGCACTGCCAGATAGGGGCGAATCTAGGCAAACTGGAGCCCGGGGACAAAATCTGAGTTTGGTGCCCCCCCACCCCCACCCCAGGTATGGACGACCTCCCTCCCCCACAACGACCAAACAATGATTTTTTGCACCAGCTCACAAAACACCTCCCAGCACCAGCAAAACATACATGGCTTTCTCCCCACCAACTCTCTTTCCTAATTGTGTCCTCACACCAACCCTATGAGGTAGGTTGTTAGCCTCAGAAAGAGCTCCAAGCCACTGCAAGTGGGAATTAACTTTTAAGCATGTAAATCTCTCACAAGTCACCCCCCCATCTGAAGGTTTACCAAGCAAACATCAGCATCATCTCTCACAAATCACCTCCTACCCCCAGCAAAACAGGCATGGCTCTCTCCCCACCACTTTCCTAATTGTGTCCTCACACCAACCCTGTGAGGTAGGCTGCTAGCCTGAGAAACAGCTCCAAGCCAGTGCAAGTGGGAATTAACTTTTAAGCATGTAAATCTCTCACAAGTCACCCCCCATCTGAAGGTTTACCAGGCAAACATCAGCATCATCTCTCACAAATCACCTCCTACCCCCAGCAAAACATACATGGCTCCCTCCCCACCACTTTCCTAATTGTGTCCTCACACCAACCCTGTGAGGTAGGCTGCTAGCCTGAGAAACAGCTCCAAGCCAGTGCAAGTGGGAATTAACTTCTAAGCATGTAAATCTCTCACAAGTCACCCCCCATCTGAAGGTTTACCAAGCAAACGTCAGCATCATCTTCAGTTCTGCTGCTGCTTCTGGGCTCCCTGCTCAGCTTGCCTTTTCCTGTGCCTGCAGGCGCCCGGCTGCCAGGGAGAAGGCTTCTGAGTAGTGCCACGCTTCATTTAAGGTGAATAAGGCACGCTGGGTTAGAGGGAGGGGAGGCGGAGCTCCCCAGTCCTGCTCCTGGGAGCCCAGTGGGACTTCTCCCCCGCCCCCTGGACACTCCAGGCCACCGTACAGAGTGGGCGGGGCTACGACAGGCACTGGGAGCAGTCTGCTGCTTCAGTGCCTGCTTGCTAGGGCTTGCTCAATCCCCCCTGTGTAGGAGGATGTTTTGCCCCCCCCCCACGTGACCTCAATCGATGCGCCCAGGGACAAGGGGTACCCCATGTCCCTAGGCAGGAACGCCAGTGCTGCCAGAGATGACAAAACCATGGCAGGGCCTCACAAGGGGGCAGCCAATCCGCGGCCAGCCTCACCAAAAGCTTGGTGGAACAGCTCAGTCTTACAGGCCCTGCGGAACTCTCCAAGATCCCGCAGGGCCCAGACAGCTGGAGGAAGAGTGTTCCACCAGGCAGGGGCCAGGGCTGTAAAAGCCCTGGCCCGGGTAGAGGCCAGCTGCATCATTGAAGGGCTGGGGACTTCCAGCAACTCCGCTGTTGTGAACGAAGCGGCCTATTCGGGACATATGGGTATGTGCAGCTAGTAGGTAGTATCTGGGTGTGTTCAATGACAGCAAACAGCGAGGCCCCAGCATGAACTCAGCAAACACTCTAAAAGGTGGGCCCAGAATGTGCTGCAATGTGCTCAGAATGGGAAAAAAATGTCTGAAGAAAGGACAGAGGTTAATCCATTGGTGCACACCATGGAAACTTGAAACCACTCCCACATCACTTCACATGTTCTTTGAAGGATTGTTTATTTCCAGTCTTACATAAAGGGGATTGAGCTTGCTGACATTGGAGCTTCCCATCACATTCTCCCACAGAAAAAAACACAGGGCCACTCTGCAACTGAGATCTGGGCGGCAAACCTGTCTCTTAATGTGGTTCCATATATGACAAGCTCAGTAACATCTGACGTCTTTCACAACGTCTCCTCTTAGCTGTGGCTTTCCAACACATTTGTGCCCTCCGCTCACCCGCCCCGCCCCGTCTTTGTGTCTGGCTTGATGAACCTGGTTATCTTCCCCTTCCAGCCTCCTATAATTTACTTGCTGCTTTGCTTCTCCAGCCTGTTTAATTAGAGCCCTGATGTGGTGGGGTGCAGGGGTGGGGTGGGGGATTATTCCTTCTGGAGAACTGCTTCTGTTTCCTTCTCGCTGCCAAACCTGGGGAGCTGGAAGAGGTGAGTTAAAAGAGGAAGATTTACACCGTGATCCTCTCCCTGTAGGTTGCGGCTAGTCATCAGGATTTATACCCTGCTCGGGCTCAAACAATGGCTGGGAACCTACAGCTCATAAAAGCGAAGGATTGAGAGGTGCCAGCTGGAGCCAGGTGGCGGCAGATGCCAGGAAAGACCCCCCTCCCAATTCCACTGATGCTTCTTCTGGCTCTCAGCCACCTGCTTATTGTCATTCTGGGTAACCACACATGCAGCTCTTCCAGCATCCCCTCAGTTCTGACTCACAGCTGCTTAGTACTACTGCTAGGGACGCCGATTCACTGCTTGGCTGAGGATGAACAGCGAGGCCTTTGGGAAAAGATGCAGATCAGGGTGCTAGGGCAGAGGTGGGATCCAACCAGTTCTCACCACTTCTCTATAAGTGGTTACTAATTTTTTCTGAGTGCCGAGAAGGGGTTACTAAAGCAACCTCCCTCCCTGCCCAATAGGGACTGGAGATGCGTGTGTGCAGCGGTGCCACTGTTTGAATCCCACCACCATCGGAACCTGTTGTTAAAATTTTTGGATCCCACCACTGTGCTAGGGTCTCTACCAAACATTTTAAGAAGGGATGAAATGTGGACGGCAGAAGAGCTGGATGGTTAACTCAGGCACTTCCCTGTTCCCTTTCCCCCAATTGGATCTTCCTGGGTATGTGTTTGGAGAGGCTGGGAGTTAGGAGGTCCAGGGCACAGGTACCAGCTGAAGACCCTCCCTCACCTATCTCTTCTGCCCTCTAAATTGCAGTCTCCTTCCACTTTCTAGATGTCCACCTGAAACCTGAGTTCCCAGGCCCACGTCTCTGTGACCTCGTCACTATTTACAGAATTCATCAGATGGGAGAGGGGCAAAGTTTTAAAAGAGCATGCTTCCAGCCCTTACAGCTTTCGAGAAAAGATAAAGCAAGGAGACTGTGACACCTGGTTAGACTCTTTAGATAGGACCAATTCAAACAATCAAATTAAACCAAACAAACAAACAAAGCTGGGCAGGGCAATTGTGTCCCTAATGCACCAGGTTCACAGCTCAACCCACATTTGCTGCGCCAAAGCCAACCAACTTCTGGCAGTTCTCCCATACTGTTGTAAGCAAGGGTAATCCAATTCCTCCAACAACCCCCCCCCGCCCCCCCGCAAAATCCTAGCATAGCAATCTCCTTCCTAGCTTCATACTTTTGCAGCAAAACACCCCCTTTTCAGTTCTGATCTGCCCAGAAGCAGAAGGTGGGCTCTGACGGCAATCTAACGGTTTCCCATTTTCCACGACTGCAATGTCTGCAATTTGAACATAAATCCTACACGAGGTAGGAATGTGTACATTTCACATAACGATTGCTCTCCCCTGTTTACCAGAAGCAGCCAGCCTCATTACGATGCTAGGGGAGACAGCCACATCAAGAAGCAGTTTTGAGCCACTACTTCGTGTCAGGGGAGACAGATCTGACTTATGGGGCACAATCTAGAAGGCAGTTTTCCTGCACAAGCTCCACCGGAACTAGCCCTGCTCATTTTGGTGGGACCTGCTTGGGAGAAATCCTTCACCACCTGCCCCCCCAAATTGATTAGTGACTGGGTAGCTAGTTCTGTTTGTTTTTATTTTTGTGCCTCGGGCTTGAAAGAGTATTGAGCTGGCCCCGGCTTTCTGTTATGCAACTATCACCTGCGGCAACCATCACCTGCTGAACTTCCCCAGCAAAGTTCAGTTAAATAACACTTGACGTGACATCACTGCATCCAGCATTTCCCCATGATCTACCCGGCAAGCAGCAGCCAATTAAGTGGAAGGGGGTAAAGGACAGGCTCAAGTCGTGCTGTGAAGATACGTGATGCACCATTAAGGAGGTCTAAGCTTGATCAGTATCTGGATGGGTGACCTCCTGGGAACACGATGTACATAGGCCATGGAAGAAAGTCCAGAAATAAAATTTTATAATAAAAATAAGGCCCATTATGCATGGAGCACTTTGAAGAGGGGGGAGGGTTGCACATGGAGCACTTCCTGCTGCGCTCCTCACCCTGCTGTTCCTTCACAGTTGGGTCTCCTCTCATTTCCTTGTTTACACACTGACTGTTGCATGGCTTGCCAACCCCCACTTTTAGGTTGATCCCCATCCAATGCAAGATTGAAGATTGCTGGTCTCCCCGCCGCCAATACACATACACTCCTTGCAGGGATCACCAACAAGCATTACCCTTTAAAAATAAAACTAACGATAGAAGCCCACAAAATATCAATATTAGGAATATCAATATAACATTTAAAGGCTCCCCCAAAAGCGCCAGCAATCTTCAATCTTGTGTTGGAGGGGGGAGCGACCCAGGAGTGAGACCCCGGAGCGAGAGGGAAACACTGGGATTTCTCGCTAACTGCAGGGTTTCTAGGATCTTCAGCCCCGTAAATGGGATCGCATCAGTACAGAAATCTCTGCCCCAGAGGGAACTTACCCTCACTGTGAGGCAGTGCATCAGTGAATAATTGGTCTAAAGCTCAGCAACAGTTACATGGGACCTGATCCAGTACAATGTTCTCTGCGATTATGCACAACACAAGGTGGGAAACTGGGGGCATGAGGGAAAGGGTTCAGTGGCCTGATGTGCCCCAGCTTCCTCTCCTCCACCCCAACTTGCTAATTGTCAACATTGCATCTTCTCTTCATTTCTGCTACTGCTCCAGATTCTGTAATGAGACCACAGAGTGCTACCCTTGAATGGGTGGTGTAACGTCTCACATAAACTGTTACCACTTCTATTTGGTCTAAGTGTTTCGCAATCAACTAATCAAATACTGTTTTTTTTGGCGTAATGTATTTGATTTGCATAATATATTCTGCTTATGATAAATTCAATGAATTTACATTCAGCCTTTTCATTTTGTGTTCATTATTATTTTTTAAATAAGCAGTAAATCATTTTCTAAGCATATAGAAACCTAGCATTGCCAGCACAGACCTCCTGATCCAAAGTAATCTGTGCTAACCATGGAACCAAAGAGCTGGTAGAAGGACAGATATAAAAGCAGTGATTTTATTTAAAACTGAAAAATCCAGCCTTAATAATAATAATAATAAGGCCCATTATGCATGGCATGCTTACTATCTTTCTCTTCTGTAAGGAGGCTTACATACTCATTCTTTTCCTCTCCCCACAACATACACCCTGAGAAGTAGGTGAGGCTGAGATAGTTCCAAAGAACTGTGGCCCTTTCCCCACTTTCCTTAAGCCCCGCACTACTCTCCTCAAGTAGCGCGGGGTCCAGCTCCCCCACTTCAGGGGCAGCGAGAACGCAGCCGCCCCGACGCTGCCTCTCTCCCGCCCCCTCGACGCGCGGAATTCCTGGCGCCTTTTGATGACCCCGCACAGAGCGCGGGGTCGTGGGGAAGCCAGGGCGCGCGCCGGGAATTGCCCGCAGCAAACCTCGGAAGAGCAAAGGTGAGTGGGGAAAGGGCCTGTGACTGGCCCCAGGTCACCCAGGAGGCTTCATGTATAGGAGTGGAGAAACAAATCCAGTTCACCAGATAAGAGTCCCCCGCTCATGTGAAGGAGTGTGGAATCAAACCCAGTTTTCTAGATTAGAGTTCACTGCTCTTAACCACTACGCCATGCTGGCAATCCCAAATAAATGTTTCTCCAGTCTCTGTTTCTATACACTCCCAAGACTCCTTGTCCCTAAGCACAACTATTCATGTGGCACAATTGCAGGCTGAAGGAAGTTTCCATAACCTTCATTTATAGCAGCCACACATATACACACCCAAATCCATCAGCTGCTTCACTTTGCTGATGGGAAACAGAAGCGGTAGCAGAAAGATAAAGGAAGCTCTCCTGCACAAGCTTCACTGAAGTCAGTGGGAGCTGTGAAGATGTGAACACAAATGCACAAACTACATAGGAACACAAATGCCAGCGTAGTGTAATGGTTGCAGTGTTTGGCTAAGACTCAGGAACCTGGATCCAAATTCTCACTCATCTATGAAGTACACTGAATGACCTTGAATAAGTCGCTTTCACACTATGGTGAGGATTAAAGAGGGAAGGGTGCCAAGAACACCTTGGAGAAAGAGCAAGATGAAAATATAACTGGTGGAGGTATGGATTTTCCTGCCGTGATGTGTACTCTGTTTCTCCCCACCTGCATTCTTCTTGTGACATATTTAACTTACTTGGACTTCAGTACGGATTCTTTTGTCCCTCTCCTTCATGATTTGTACAGGCTTGCCTAGGGCTTGTTACCCTTTTCTCTTCTAAAATGCCTGGCGTTGTTTGTTTTCCAAAACATTCATTTGATGTTTTAAAGAAACTCCAGAACAGTTTTGTTAATCTGAAGTACAGACTTGGATGAAGAAGTAGTTTGTGATTTTTACAAGAACCAATCAATCAGGACTGTCTGCAATCAGCAGATCCTAGAAACAGGAAATAGCTCTGGGACCCAATCCGCTTTGGAAGTTTGTCTGTCCAAGAAAGGGTGAGTGCTGTGGATCCACAGTAGCCCCCTGAGTCACAGCTCCTTCTCTTAGCAACTGTCCTGGGACCAACTATGCTACAGTTCCAGGGATGTATCTACAGATCAAATCCCCACTTGAAATTTGCACACAGATCCAAACCTGTTTGTTGTGAAACCGTGTCCTCTTCATTGGAGTTTCTCCCTCCCCACCACAGTGAGCACACAGCAGACACACCCGGTTGCAGAACTCTTAGCAATCCCCACTACCAGGCAAGCTCACTTTGCCAGTCTCCCCTGATTGGCTGGCGTGCCTTGATGGGGCGGGATCTTTTCCCACTGCGGAAACGTACATTATAGGGGCATGATTAAAAAAAACGCATGTAAAAGTTTAACGTTTAACTGTGCAAACAGTTAATCGTTACCTGTGTAAACCATTAATGATTCAAAGTTACACGTTTGACTGTTTAACGTTTGCGTCCCCTTCTGCTGGTCGATTGCAAAAGCGGAAACGAAACCAAGGAAAGGCTGCGTGCGCATTGCAGCGCTGATTGGTTGCCCGAATTCCACGTCACACTCCAGGGCAGGAAACGAGTCAGGGTTTCAACCCTCATCCCTCCCCTCAGATCAGCTCTGAACCGTGTTAATGGGGTCTATGCCACTTGCAACCAGGTCCTGCCGGAATGCAGATTAACAGGGAGAACGAGCGCCAGAAACAGAATCTGCCACGCAAGAAATGGGGAGGTCGTCCCTCAAACCTGGTTAGTTTGTGTTCTGAAACCTGGCTAAGACGGTAGTGGGGATTCGACCTACAGAAAACTGCCCTCAGGGCAAGCTGCAACAGTGTGCCCCCCCACTGCCTCCTGCCCCACAGCATTAAGGGACTTTTGACACCCCTCCCCCCCTTGCTACCAACACTAACACGCCCCCACCAGGCCCTGCTTGCTCCTGGCTGGGTGGGCTGCTGCCAGGCTTAGCAGGAGGGTGCCTTTGTGCTGCTGCTGCCCCACTGGGCCCTGCTTGCTCCTGTGTGGGGGAGGGAACCAGCCAAATGCCCCCCCCACATGACGCCTGGGTTATTTGCTCCCTCTGTCCCATCCTAGATATGCCATTATCATTAAACAGATTTTAAATTGGCTGAATTTTGCAATGGTAAATACACTCTTTAAATCAACTGTACAATTGTCCGCAACAGGGAAAACAGTGCAGAAAGGAAGAACCAATTTGTGCAGTTCCCCAGGGCCAAAAATGTATGGTTGTAGAATTCCTCACTGCACAGCTAGCACATCTCCCAGAAAATAACTTGCAAAAGAATATGCAAAAATGTCTGAGGGAGAAAGAGACACGAACAAGTAAATTCTTTCATGGTGGATTACTGGTCTCTGACTTCTTTGGCACTAGTAGCAAAAATTAGTGAAAACTCCCAAAGATTATTCTCCATCCAGGATGGACTGAAAGGCACTATCATTGGAAGGCACTAAGCTGCCTTTCAAATCCTGTCGTATTTTTTCCAGAGTGTTGAAAAAGGAATGTTAAAAAGGCGTGAAGCCATCTTTGGTGTTTGGTGGCCATTCCAGAAGATAAACCTCTCTTATTTTCACAGAACCCATTTGTCTGCTGCAACCTCTGTCCAGATGTTTACAAATGGAACACAGGGGTTTGGTGGGCATTATTCTAATCCAGTTAAGAGTGTGAAAATTTCTCACCAGACCATTAGCCCTTTCAGTTTAGAAATAATTTTGCATTTTGAAATGCTGCTGCAGTCATCTTGTTTATGGGCTTCCAAGAAGCACCTGATTGGCCACTGTGTGAGCAGACAGCTTGACTTGATGGGCCTTGATCTGATCCAGAATGGCTTTTCTTAGGTTCTCATGACTTGCTTCACTTAGGGAGCGCAGCACTTGGCTCAGCTCTCTCAGCTTGCCTCTGCCAGTCGCGCCCTCCAAGCTGCTTGTCTTCTCCCACGCCACCTTTCAGTCACGGTCAGTATGGATCCAGGGCGGGGGGAAGGGGTGTGTGATTTTCCACCCCCATGTGTTTAAATTGCCTGCGCCTGGGGACATTTGTACCTATATGTCCCTCTGGCATCTACGTGTCTGACACCACAGGTCTATCATATCAGTGCCTGATAGTGGCACTCCAGAGTCTCAGCCGGAGGTCTTCCACATTACTTGCTACTTGATCCTTTTAAATGGAGTGCTAGAAATTGAACAAAGGTTCTTCTGATGCTCTACTCAGCCACAGCCCCACCCAGTCCAACTCTGGATCTGAAACATCACAACACTATGGAATTGAGCTGGCAGAATGGGGATAGAGTCAGTTCTGCTTCCCTACCTATTTATTTCTTTTGTTATAAGTGAATCTCTTCCTTAGCCATTCCTCCAAGGATTTTATAAGGATGCATAGAAAGTCTCTGACCTTTGTCTGAGTCAGGCTCAGACTTGCTCAGCATCAGAGGCTTAACTACATTAACCACCAAGTCGATAACTAGTTCCTGGAACCTTACCAAGTCCTGCCATTAAAAAGTCTCTGCCAATGCAATCCCAGTGTTGTGTGTTATAAGTTGTAAGGACTCACGGCCTTTTCATGTGTAAACATACCAGGTTTCGTAACAGGTTCTTAGAGAGACAGAAAAGATTCAAGTTCATACAAGGATAAAACCAAACTCACTCGAAGTCCTGAGGTCTGAATTCCAGTGGAACAAGCCCAGCAGGATACAAGGAAAATGCGCAGACTCCCAAATTGTAGAAAGCTTGAGTGATGTCCTTCAATTTCGGAAACCAAAGATCTGTGCAGACTGCATCTGCCAAAAAGAGAGAAAGGGCTCAAGATTGCTAGTCAACAAGAATGAGGCAGTGAAACACTTTCGGTGTTTTTTAGGGGTCGGAAATACTGGCAGAAAGTACTCAGCACTTAGATGCCACAGGAGGTCTGTGAGCAGCAGCAGCAGAAAGTCAAAATGAGTGGACTGTCACAGCAAAATGCTTCCCGAGTAGCTATCTCATTCTTGAATGCTTGGGGTGGGGTAACTGTGCCATAAACCAAGTCCAGAACAGTAACGACAACTCTAGCAGGCAGCACCCTCTGGGGCCATGGCCACAGGAAGAGGCTCTTTCCAAATCCTTCTGCAAGGCAGTCTCTTTTGTAGTCCTGCTGGTACTGAATTTGGGACTGTCTGCATGCCGAGCAGGTTCCTCCGCTGAGCTGTGGCTCCTCCATAAAGCTGCCCCACAGACACAAAAAACTCATGGCCCACATATGATTTAGCATGGAACCAAAAAAGGCAGCTGGGAAGCACGCTACTGCCTCTCAGCTCCTCCCCAGCCCTTCCTTCTGAGTTTTTCGTATCTCAGGAACAGCCCACATCGTATCACATGGGCATGGGCAGAGGTGGGATTCAGCCCGTTCGGCCCGGCTCAGCCAAACCAGTTGTTAAAAGACCCCTCACTCCTCCTACCCTGGGAGAGGGAGCGATGATGGGGCTTTTAGCACCAGCCCAGGGTGGGGAGGAGAGCTCTGGCTCCTCCCTGCCCTGGGCTCCCTGGGCGGGGAGGAGACTTCCCAAGCCAGGAAGCGCTGGGGGGAGGGGGAGGCAGCCAGGAAGTGCAAGGGGGCTGGCTGGCCCGATCTGCAGCTGGCCAACCCCCCCACGGGGACCTCCAGCAGCAGCAGCCCTGCTAGAGGTTGCCAAGGCCTCCTGGCCACTGCCCTAGCCCGGGAAGGCTGCCGCCGTGCTGCCAATGGTAGCCTTCCCGGGCTATGGCAGTGGCTGGGAGGCCTGGGCAACCTCTAGCAGGGCCTCCAGTGGCCGCAGATCTGCTGGACTCCCCCAGCTGCTGCAGTCCCGCCTCCTTCCTCAAGTTCCATTGGCAGTGGCCCTGGAGCTCGACAGAGGAGGTGGAAGCAGTCAGCGGCAAGCCGCAACCCCACCAACTGCTGCAGCCCCACCTTCTCCCTCGATGGAGGTTAAGGGGGGCTGGTAGCTGGTTCCAATTGAGCAGGGAGGCAGCACCCCATCGCCCCCCTGCTCAACCAGAACTAGTTGTTACATTTTTTGAATCCCACCACTGGGCATGGTGCCCTCCTTCCCCCAACTGGGGAGCTGACCAGGTCTTGTAGTATACTTCGCTTCACCCAAAAACGAAGGTAACACGGAACCAAAATGCAAAGAGAAATGTAAAAAGAAAAAGCATGTTGAGGATATTGTAGATCCAAGACTGGCTAGTAGATGAAGTCCTGAGGTAATATGCATTATTATGCTTTTCCCTAGATCAGGCTTGCAGTACCCATGCAACACAAGGAAAATATGTCGGCGCCACAATAGAGAGCATGCTTTTCACAGTCCTAATCCGTGAAATCTTTGCACCATAGAGACTCTGACGAATACCATCAGATTACTTGAACAAGAGGTGCTATTTATACATTTATAAATAAATCGTAACAGCAACCGCCGCAATAAAATCTCCATTTCAGTATTTTCCACACAAGTTAACCCTTCTGCTAGGTAGCACACTGCATTTCAAGCGTCGGCGTTTCAGGAACTAGGCCAGAAACCAAACTTGAAGTGGTTACAGACATCTTTGCATTCTACATGCCTGAAGATTTGCTATCTTTTCTACAAGATAAACCAGCACTGCTGGATGAACATACAGTGGACAAACATAAGGCTGATATGGGGTGCTGTGTGGTTTCCGGGCTGTATGGCCGTGTTCTAGCAGCATTCTTTCCTGACGTTTCGCCTGCATCTGTGGCTGGCATCTTCAGAGGATCTAGCTGGGATCTCTCCGGGCTTCCCTGATCGTGGATCGTGTGTGTGTGTGTGTGTGTGTGTGTGTGTCCCCTCCTCCCTCCCTCTCTCCTCTCTCCCAGCATCGCTGCAGCTGATATTTGCTAAAGGGCTGTGAAATGCTCCCCTCAGAACTCTGCCTGCACCCCTCAGCCACTGTGTGTCAACTGCTGCCAACAGTCTACTGGTCAATACCCTCTACCCTTCCAGCTAACTCAGCTTGCCCATCCCTCCTCTCTTCTTCTGGTTGTAAGCAGATAAAACAGTAAGGTGTGTGTGGGGTGGTGGTGGGAGCTGGTCAGGATGACTCAAGCTCTACCAGCACTTAATTGTCTCAGGGAAACATGTCTTTACCATCACCCAAACCACTGCTTTCTTTGTTGCAGCCATTTGCAGCTGGTTCATTTTAAAAGCTTAACAATTCCCCCTAATTACCGTGTTGAAGGGCGGAGGGAACCTCGAGCATTTGCAAGCAGTGTGGCAAATTTCCTCCCTCACTTTTCCCTCCTCACCTCACAATTACCTGCCGCCTGGTCAGGGCGTGTCCTGAGCAACTGGAAAAGAGGAGATGGGGGGCTGGGGGAACAATGAACAGTCTGGAACAGCAGGGTGTGATGTAGCTGTAAGTACAAGCTGCCAGAAAGAATAGAGAGGATGTGCGGCAGACCTGAATGCATACACAAAAGAGCCCTTGTGCATCATGGGCCTGAGTGGGAGAACTGGTAAGAGCAAGGAGGCAGAGATAAACCAGCAACTGAGCCGGATGTATGCACCACTGCCCTCCCAGCTGCGGACCTACTGAACAGATAGAGGAATGCTACTGTTATGAAAGAGAAATGCTCTTAAGGGACAAAGGGCATTAGCAACTGGGACTGTAGCATCCCCTTTCACTTGTCCTGAAAACAGCCCACAGACAGATCCTAAGCGGCATAGTGCTTGGGCCAGCTTTAACTTAGGTATTTCTGCGCAGTGGATTTAAATGGGTTTAACCATTCCTTCTGCCAGAGTATACTGAAAATTGCTGTTGTATTTGGCAGTGGGTCTAAGGGGTCTCTACGGAGGGCATTCTTAGTGAAACACAATTCCCAGGATTTCTTGACATTTAAAATGATACGCAGCTGATGTAATTTTGTAATGCAGATAAGGCTTTCGAGTCACCGCCCCAAAGTCGGGCTGGCTTTCTTTGCCACAGATCAGCATCATCCAAAAGTGGAGACTCTCAATAGACACGGGCACTGTATGCTGGCTTCCCATAGTAACGACACTAGCATGACACCATGTTAAACAAAATTTTGTACTTGGAACTTCTATAAATGCAGACGGGTTGGGTTGGGTTTGCCCACGGCTGGTGGATTTATGTGCAGGGTTCCTGTCCTATTATAGTGTTACCAACTCCAGCTTGACAAATTCGTGGATATTTGAGGATGGTGCTTGGGGAGGGCAGAGCCTGTAGATAGGGGTGGCCAAAACTCAGCAGAGATTTGATTCCCATTTCCTTCAGGGTAACAAATCTCTGTCCTCTGAAGATCAATTGTAACTCTATGAGAACTCCACACTCCCCCTGGAGACTGGCAACCCTATGTTCCAAGGAAACACTCATATGGCTGGTAGATGCTTTTCCTCTGATGTTCCTTCAGTTATGCCTCAGTTTTGTCTCAAGTCTTCACATCCACATGGAATTGAGACTGGGCTCTACACAGGTGGCTCTCTCCTAATAACTTCACCAGCTGTGCTAAACCTCTACTTTCCAAGTGTTTATTGCTTGTGTCCTTCTTCCAATGCCAGGTACCAGCCCCATGGTGAAGTTTATGAAATCCAGAAAAGCTGAGCTTGGCAAATGTGCTCATGCTTCCGTAGCTTTCGCTATGCTGACAAAGAAGCTGCTGTCCTGAAACCAGAAAGCAGGAGCAGGAAGAGAAGAAAGCAACATCACTTTCGGATAAAATCATTAGGTCCCTGCATCTCTTGGCTATTTTAACATCTTCCGGGGGAACCCAGACAGCTGATGCCTCTCATTCACTCCTCATTAGGACAGGCAATGCCTCCGGGAACTCATAGGGGCTTTCCCCACTCACCTTCTGCTGCGCACTGCTCTCGCGCCCCCTCAGCGCGCATCATTCCTGGCACGCTCTTGGGGCTCCGCGCGGGGTCATCAAAAGGTGCCGTTTCTTCAGCACCAGGAATGACTCACGCTGAGGTGGTGCAAGAGCAGCAGTGTCGGGGTGGCTGCGTGGTTGCCGCCCTTGCAAGTGGGGAGCGCCGCTGGACCCCGAGCTACTTTCCCGGAGTAGCGCGCAGCAGAAGGTAAGTGGGGAAAGCCCCCAAGTCAAGATGGTCCTCATGGTGGCTATGATAATGGTGCCTTCAGGTCTGATGCGGGAGCGCTTCTATATGTAGCCCCTATTCATGGAAGAAGTACAGAGGAACTTCCCTGTGGATTTTTGGGCCCTGGATCAAGCCCAACTGCCTCTGAAACAGCCATCTCATCACAACTTGAGGTAGCACCACCTATATTTTGGACAGGGCCCTGAGGCAGAGAAAGCGCTTCCAGGCATTTTTGTTCGAACAGAGAACTTCATTCAACAGCAGTGGTACTAATTCCCTGTTCCCACATAATGGAAAAGATCCTGAAATAGCCTTGAGGCAGGAGGACAGCTTTTTCGTTTAACGTGAATGGAAGTATATGGCAGAGTGGAGACGTGCAAAGGAAGGAAGAAATTATATAAAATGGTGACTGGGCAGCCTCACTTGTAAGGATATCCCAGAGGAGCCTTGGATGTGGCAATGATGCCGAAGACCCTTTTTCACTTCCTCTTTCGTTGCTTCTTCTCTGCCTTGTCCAGGATAGAACTTCCATGCCTTCCTCATGCAGAGACGGGCAAACTCCCGATGTGCAAGTTCTATTCTGCACAAGGAGAGCTGCAGAGGTCCTTGCATTTTTTTTGTTCTCAGGAGCCACACAAGCTCTTCTCCGGCAGCCACATAAAGGAACTACTATGCCTAGCCTGCTGGCAACAGATTGTCTGCAGTCGCCTTCACCTATTTTAGACCCCACTTTATGAATGGATCTTAAAAGGACTAAACCCCACAGAGGGTGTAAAAGTTCAGCAGTAGCTTCTCTCTGTTCTATCCTGTCGGACTCTGTCAACCAATTCCCCCGCTTGGGGGATCATCTGGCCCGCAGATGCGAAGGAAGGAAATGGCTGCAGCTTCTGCTGCCCCATCCCCACCCTTCCTTTCCTTTATCCTGCCTCCCTCCCCAGCCTCTGACCTTGTCCAATCCTCTTTCAAACCTATTAATGTTCCCTGCTCTATCACCTCCCTCCTGCCGATTCAAGCCAGATGTTCCCTTTCCTCTGCTGAGGTACGTGTGGCCTCTCCGCTGCTTCCCTCCTGCTTTGGCTCACTTCCGAAGCTGGCTCCTGTACTTCAGCAAACGTGTCCATCCAAGGGAAAAACAAGTGTACCGAGCACTCACTCTGGAGATTTGTATTCCAGCCCTCCCAAGAACCTACCTCATACAGGCTGCAGCAAGACCCTTTCGGCAACTCACTTTTCCTCCCGCCAAGGGTGTGTTGGTGGGGAGATAAGAAAGGGAATGATCCAGAAACTAGAGAAGATGCAAGGAGAGAAAGGTGGCAAAGAAAGAACGGGAAGGCAGGAGAGATGCATCCCTGGGAGATGTGGGATTCAGGAGGGGCTCGCGCTGGGATGGGGTGCCCTGAGATGTCCATACACCTCTCCCTTTTTGTGCATGGTTGAGTGGGAAATTTTAGATTGTGTTTGGGTTTTTAGGATGGGGCTGTGTTTTTATTATGATTTTAATATTGTATGGTTTTTATTGTAACCCACCCTGGGACTGTGGTAAAGGGTGGGTAATAAATGTTAAGAAATAGAATAGAAATAGGAAGGTAGGAGTATTTTACGAGCCAAATCTGACCCTCGAAAGCACAGGTGTCAAACTCGCAGCCCTACGGTTCTGCCTGAACTGTGGCCCATAACATCTGGAGGGCTGCGAGTTTGACACCTAAAGAGTAAAATCTGTTCCTTGTTACCACTTCAGAGGCAAATGGGGTATGTGAAGGAAGCGGACTGGGCATCTGTGACCCTCCACCCTTCATCCACTTCACAAACTGGTTCTCCCATACAGCTAGCAAGAGAGAGATTAATAAGAAATACCTAGCCAAATCTTTTCCTGCAGGCTGCAGGTGCTGTGTTCTGTGGCTGTGCTTTCCCCTGGTACATTACCAATATACCTGAGCATGCCACTAAGTATAAAAGTGCACCGGCAGTACAGTGGGTCCCACCACATGCATGATGGAAGGAGAAAACTGAAACATGGACAGAGGACACCTGACAAACCATTGGCAGATTACAACTCTGATGTATCTGTAATGCTGGCATAACATGGCAATAAAACCCACTTGTTTTCCTGCCACCAATGGAGAACACATTGGCTGAAATGCAGGGAGAATATGTAAAATGGATTAGGGGAGCAGAGAAGGTTGATGACCCAGATAAGAGAAATGTTGGCCAGCAGAGGGAAGGCCTTGACTTAGGGCCTTTCCCCACTTCTCCTGCTGCCGCCGTCGCTGAGTGCTGCTCTGAGTGCGCCGCATCCCTAGCACGCGTCCAGGCATCCCCACGACCCCGCGCAGAGCGTGGGGTCATCCAAAGGCACCGTTTTCGCCAGCGCCAGGGATGCCGTGCGCTGAGCGGGCGCAAGAGCGGCAGCATCGGGGCGGCTGCGCTGTTGCCGCCCCTGACGTGGGGAGTGCCGTGGGACCCCGCGCTACTTGCAGAGAGTAGCGCGGGGCTTAAGGTAAGTGGGGAAAGGGCCTTAGTTTCAGTAGTTGCATGCATCACTAATGGAAGGCATTTGAATCAGCAGAGCATGATTTTCAGCTGAAGCCCCATTTCCCCACCTTAAAATGCTGCTCTGGGGAAACACTTCCAGGAATAGCATACCGTATATACTCGCCTATAAGTCGACCTGAATATAAGTCGAGGCACCTAATTTTACCACAAAAAAAACTGGGAAAACTTACTGACACGAGCATAAGACTAGGGTGGGAAATGCAGCAGCGACTGGTAAATTTCAAAAATAAAAATAGATACCAATAAAAACATTTTTGAATATTTATTTCAAAGAAAAACAGTATGGTATCAACAATAACTTTAAAAGTTCTGAAGTGGAATATATAACTCTCACAGGCAGTATCTCTTCAGAGTTTCATAGGGAAGATGCTCTACAAGATCCCCCTTTTAAAAAGTGCCTACAGGTTTTCCTTCAACACGGATAGCTTATCATTACACAGTGAAGATGCCTGCGTGGTGATGGCAGCCGCTGACCCAAAGCAAGTCTTTTTTTGCAGGTCTGCAAGCTCAGCCGTTCACTCGTGTATAAGTCGAGGGGGGCTTTTTTCAGCACAAAAAATGTGCTTAAAAAGTAGACTTATACTCAAGTATATAAGGTAAATGGAAGTGAAAGTCTGCAGTGGGAGGGGAATGGGCAAAATTTTCCCCATCTCTTCTGCCTGAAGTTCTGCAAGCCCATTTTTGTTCCCCTAAGGCAGGGTTAGGGAACCTGCGGCTCTCCAGATGTTCAGGAACTACAATTCCCATCAGCCTCTGTCAGCATGGCCAATTGGCCATGCTGGTAGGGGCTGATGGGAATTGTAGTTCCTGAACATCTGGAGAGCCGCAGGTTCCCTACCCCTGCCCTAAGGCAAAGCTTTTAGCTGCATCACACAGAACCAGGGAACACAAGAAGAGGGGAGAATAACTATGTAAGTTAAGAAAGATGGGATTATGACAAATGCAATATTTTTAGAGCACTGAGGAGGGGGGACAGAATTGAGAGGTCCTCGCCCCAGTCCAGAGGCACATCCCCTCCAGTGGCATATGCTGAAAAACCCTCTTCTGCAGCTTTTAAGATCTGAATGGGGAACAGCAAGCTTGCACAGTGCTGATTAGCTAGCAATAGTACAGGACTAACGGACGGAAAATAAATTAATTTCAAGGAATTGGATAAAAGGCCAGTATCATAACACATACATACAGTGGTGGGCCCATTCCAGATAACACAAATGAAAAGTTTCGAGGCCTGAAAATAAAAAGTTTCCTGCAGGAATTCCACACAGCTTTTTGCTCAAAATGTTTGGAAAACATTTTAGTTTTCTTCAAAACATTTTATTTTGAAAATGCTCAGCTAGCGACTTTTGTCCCTGGCACGTTTTCAAAATGTTTCCTCCTTGCTGTGTGGAGAGCAGGAAACAGTTTATTTTTCCCGTAGCTGAAAATAAAACAAAAAAAAAAGGGTGCGGGGAGCGACATGCTGCTGAAATTGGCAGGCAAACTTGAGTTGATTCATGTACATAAATCAGTGAAATGTAGCCCAGCAGTGATGCCAGCAGAGAAAACGTCTCTGGGAAAACTCTGCCAATGGCGAGCAGCACAGAGAATCAATCACAAGCGACACAAAATAGCGAGCACAACAAAATGAAAGTGAGATCTTTACAGTCAGGTGGCAAGTGGGAAAAATTGTTTTCACCTGCAATACTTTTATTTTCCCGCGCTGTGCGGGAGAAAAAAGCCAAAACACTTCTTTTTAAAATGTTTGCAAGACTTCTTAAATGTCCTGTGCGGAATCAGCCATGGGTGATGCACTGACCTGTGTTGCATTGCTAACCCCTCCCCCCCTGCCCACCACAACACATGTCTTTAGTCAGAACAAAGGAGTTCTGCTCCGGACACCCTAGCTGCACAGAAGCCCCAGTCATACTCCCTGCCCCACACGAGTGGCCTCAACCACTTCATTAAAATCAAAACCTGATCCCCCTGCCTACAAACAGCTGCTGCTAGAGGCTGCCTGCACACACAGAAGTGCTTTTATCCACAGAGCTTTGTAGTGGGCAGGTTCACCACTGGCGGCAGCTGCAGCCAGCTGGAAGGGGACACCAAATCCCATCGTGGAGGCCCTCAGGGGGGAAAGGAGTTAAGAGATGTTGCCAGTGGTTTGGGGAAAGACAGCATAGTGTTTGCTCACTTGGGGGCACAGAAGAGCGATAACAGGTGGCATCAAAGGAAACGGGAACAGAGAGGATGCTGTGAAGTTCTGCCAGGGCATGGGCCCATCCAGCTGAGTTCACTACCTGCTTCCCGTTCGCTTTGCAGAATAGCTTGAGGACAGCATACTGCTGTTGTATTAAGAGAGGATGGTGAGGTTCTGGATAACTTCTTCGGGCAAAAGTTCATCTGTGGATTCAGGCCTGGGTTGGAAATGGCCTTATGATTTTCAATGAATGCATGACAGGGAATGTGTCTCTGCTGATTTTTCTGGACCTCTTTGTGGTGTTCTATATCATTGACCATGGTATCCTTCTGGACTGGCTAGCAAGATGTGAAGGGATACTTGAAGGACTGACTGCTGCCATACTCTCCAGCCTTACAAGCCCTGCTCTCAGTGCCCCCACCATCAGAGGTGAGGTAAATGGCAACAAAAGAACGGGGCCTTTTCGTGGCATCTCACATATGGAATGCCATTTCTCAAGAGGTCTGCCTAGCCCCTTTTGTGTTTGGTCCCTAAAACATTTCTGATCATCCAGGCTGTTAATTAAGGAGCTGGCGTTGCTTTAGTATGCTTTAGGTCTGAAAGCTGTTAACAGTCTATTTTTTATACTGTGGCTGGGTTTTTAATGCTGATTTCAATTCTCCATTTTAATTAACAACTTTTATATTGGGTGCTGTGTGGTTTCCGGGCTGTATGGCCGTGTTCTAGCAGCATTCTCTCCTGACGTTTCGCCTGCATCTGTGGCTGGCAACTTCAGAGGATCTCAGTGCCC
Organism: Sphaerodactylus townsendi; assembly: GCF_021028975.2. Taxonomy (NCBI): domain Eukaryota; kingdom Metazoa; phylum Chordata; class Lepidosauria; order Squamata; family Sphaerodactylidae; genus Sphaerodactylus; species Sphaerodactylus townsendi. Next base: position 27,597,591 of record NC_059436.1, on the reverse strand, counting down.
CCACCATCAGAGGTGAGGTAAATGGCAACAAAAGAATGGGGCCTTTTCACTAGTGGCATCTCACATATGGAATGCCATTTCTCAAGAGGTCTGCCTAGCCCCTTTTGTGTCTGGTCCCTAAAACAAGGTTTCAGGATCCTCTGAAGATGCCAGCCACAGATGCAGGCGAAACATCAGGAGAGAATGCTGCTAGAACACGGCCATACAGCCCGGAAACCACACAGCACCCAAGTGATTCCGGCCGTGAAAGCCTTCGACAATACAAACTTTTATATTATATTTTGTAAACCACCTCAGGCAGGTTACCTGGAAAGGCAGAATAAAAACGTCCTAAATAATTGTGCAACGTATAAGAAGACATTTGATGAAGGTTAAAGGGTAGATTTCTTGAAACTGGGGAAAATAACCATCCTGTAACCAGTCTGCTGAGTAAACGTTGCGTTCTGACGTCACCCCATGGGTCAATAATGACCGAGTGCTTGATCAACCTTTACCTTTTTCTTGAAACAGGAGCAAAAGAGGGAGAAGAAGTTTCCAGTTTCCATCCTGCAAGGTTTCAGTCAATCGTGGCAGCAGCAAGGGGGAAGGCTTTTGCCCTTTTTCTGTTGAAAACTGGGTGGGAAGGAAACTGGAAACTCACTCTCTCCCTTGCAGAACCTTTTTGAAGCATGAAGCAAATGAGCGGGTCTAGTTGAGCACCCAGGACTCAACAGGTTCAGGAGTATTGTGTATTTCAGTCCTAAGACTGCTTGGATGCCTTGAGGTTTCCAGGACAAATCACACTGGTCTGATTTAAAAAAAACCCCTGCATCATCTTCCTTTGCTATTTTTTTCCACTTCCCTCCTTAGCACTGACATCTGCATAAAAGCAAAATCTCAGGTATTTAGAGCCTCCTTGGCTCCCGCTGCTCTTTCCCCACCTGGAAGCCTCGTCTTTGCGGCTCTGCAGTTAATTGCCATGGAGAAGAAGAGGAGGATGCTGCAAACTGAAGATTAAGATTCTCTCATCTCTGGTGACAACTTAGATGTCTATTTCTGTTTGAAGTTTTCTGCCTCAAAGCTGGGCGGAGGAAGAGGGGAGATGGAACGGGCAGCTAGAGCACGGGCGAGACGCAAATTAAAGTAAGCAAATTCCCTAGAAACGGCAGAGAGCGTGGGGAGAAGAATGCAGAACATCTAACGCCATATCAGAAATCTTTCTCGTCTATGGCCGCCCACACAGGAGCTGAATGGCGACCCACAATTCCCTGCCATTTAAGCCTTCTGCTATACACATTATCTCACATATTTATTTTTTATATTTTTATATATTGCAGTTATATCCTGCCTGCCGCAACCGGAGTTGGGCTCAGAGCAGCACCCCAACATTTTAAAACAATTCTATTCATATGTAAAGAATAACTATCATTAAAACACAGGGTAATATCAAAATTTAAGCCTACTAAAAACCCTCCCAGGCCAGACCATAACATAAGCCCTTGTGGAGCTATTCAGGCATGGGCAACATCACAACAGGGTGACACTGAAGAAATCATTTGTAGGGAGGTCAGTAGATGGTATCAGGACATGATTGCATTCAACCAAAGGTCTGGTAGAACATCTCCGTCTTACAGGCCCAGCGGAACTGAGGTGAAATACTAATCATCTGTCATTTTTCACACACACATAGTGGGAGAAAGACTGAAAAGCACTTGAAGTAGCAAATGAGAACTCAGCCTAGGGGTTCTCCAGAACAGGGTGAAATGGAGTAGAGTTAAAAAACAAAACAAAACACTAAGTTTCCTACATTAGTTCAGTGTGTTCTTTGTGAATACAGAGTTTCTATCACTTCATGAACAAGTGGCTTTCTGTCCCACAATGTCCCTTCACACAACCCCCATACTCACCATTGCAGCTGATCTGACAAGCAGTGATTTCCCAGAGAGCCTGGAAAGCATCTGTGGACACTTCTGAGTTTAAAGTCATCACCTGCAAAGTGAAACATTGAGGGAGTCAGCCAGGGTGTACGCAGAATCCTCCTGGTGTAGCACAGGGTCTAAGCTGGTGAATTGTGAACTCAGAACTTGACCATTCAAATCTCATTTCCTGCTGCAGATGGCCTTGGGAACACCGTTCTTTCTCAGCCTGAGCTCCCTGACCCCACGTGTCCCCGTGAGCGCTCCTCCTCTGTGTTTCGCCATCAGTGGAAATAATAGGGGGATGACAGGAAGAAATTCAGCTCTCTACTTTGACCATCAGTGCAGTGGTAAAACGCCTGCTGGTCCAACTGGGCAGGATTGGTAGGCACGGGAGGGGGTGGTCAGAGCAGGCTTCCTGCCTGCATTCTCTATCACAATGTGAGGTTCCACCCCCTCCAGCTCCACCTGCTGGCCTTCAGGTGTCCTCCCACATGAAGGAGTAAGCTCCCTCAGGCCTCAGGATGGGAAAAGAGGTTGTACCACCTTGTTTCTAACTCTTCCCTGAGGCTGTGCTGCCACAGATCTCGGTGAAAGTCCCTCTCACTCCTCCCTGGCCTGTCCAGTTCTGGGCACCACAGTTCAGGAAGGATATTGACAAGCAGGAATGGGTCCAGAGGACAGCGACCAAAATGGTAAAAGGACTGGAATCCATGTCCTACGTGGAGAGTCTTAGGGAGCTGGGTATATTTAGTCTGGAAAAGGGAAGGTTAAGGGGTGACATGATATCTGAAAGGATGTCAAGTTGAAGAAAAAATAAGCTTGTTTTCTGCAGCTCCAGAGACTAAGACAAGGAATAATGGATTCAAGATACAGGAAAAGAGATTCCACCTAAATATTAGGGAGAACTGCCTGACAATAAGGGCTGTTCAATAGTGGAATTCACTGCCTCGGAGTGTGGTGGAGTCTCCTTCTTTGGAGGCTTTTGAACAGAGGCTGGATGGCCATCTGACAGGAGTGCTTTGATTGTGTGTTCCTGCATGGCAGGGCTTGATGACCCTTGTGGTCTCTTCCAACTCTATGATCTGTAATTAAAGGTTCCCTGGTAGCAGATTCTAGGAAAGAGGATCCTGGGAAGCTGCTATGGGTCAGATCAGACAATACTGAGCTTGAGAGACCCAGGTTCTAATTTGATACATTTCATTTCACAACAATCCTACCCCATCTCAGCACGTTGGCAGGATTCAGCAACAGACCCAATTGTCAAGAATAGAGCTGTCATGCCATGCCTAGCTGTCACCCTTTTTCTACAGTAAAGCAACCATGACCTTGCAAGACTCTCGTTCACAAAACACATAATTTCATGACGGATTGTGTCCTCTGGGTCAACTTTGCCCATCTACTCGGTGCCCTTAAACCCACTGCCTGAGGCCGATACCTGACCTTCCTCACAGACCCCTGTCTGCAGCACAGAAGTTGGCTGTCTCCGCCTCCGGCCAAATGGAACCGATTCCTTCGGCCCTCCCTGATAAGATACACTTTGTAAGCCCTTCTTTTATCAGCCCTGGCAGACTCTGCTTTAACTCTTTTGCAGCCCGTCAGAGTCAAAACAGCACTTAAGCTTGCACTGCCTGACCTCGGGAGTGCCGATCTATTCCTCTTTGCCATCCTCACATTTGCTTGCTCAGTTCCGCAGTGCAGCGGTGAAATACATCTGGCTGGGCTCATTAGGCAGCACTTAGCTGCCTTTGTATTGGGTCTGTTTGGCTGCCAGCATGGTTCTAACCCTGTAATTTAGTACCTGGGTGTCTCTTTCTGAGCAGCTCAAGTCATTAGACGGCTCCATTTTTACACCAGGCAGAGGGGGAGCTGGAGAAATGCAAAGGTTTAAGAAGGGCGTTTGTGTACTCATGTCTTGGGGAAAGGGCCTAGAGGGATAGAGGTGCCGTGGTCTAGAGACCCTCTTAACATGGAGGTGGCCAGGCAGGTTGGCAACATGAATCGTGTTAAGTCGGCAGCCGGGTCTTGTAAAGAAAGACTCCTCCTCCCATAAAAAAATGTTGTACAGAATAGAACAAAGAGAGAAGTGAGTGAATTAAAAACAAAACTGGTAAAGAAAAAGGGAGGGGTAAAGGAAATGGGGGAAAAAGCAAAGGAGGGAGGGAAAGTAAACAAAGACCTGAAAGATTTAGTATGGAGGGGCAGAAAGATTTATTTACCATGTCCTTGGCAGTTAATTTCAGAGGAGAATGGCATCACAGCTCCCCTTAATTCCTAACGGGGCCAGTCTGCAGATACTTCACAGCTCTGCACATACCCAGCGGCAAGCTCATTTATGCTAATACAACCCCTGGAATCAGAAACAAGTGGGGGGGTTGGGTTGCCAACTCCTGTTCGAAAAACACTTGGGCTGATTCCGCATGGGCCAAAAACAGGAGTGAAAACAGTGTGAAAATGGTGTAAAAGGGTTTATACTATTTTCACACCATTTTCACACCACTGTTTTTGGCCCATGCGGAATCAGCCCTGGAGATTTGGAGCTGGATCCTGGAGTGGGGGGGACACCTCATTGGGATATAATGACATAGAGTCTGCCCTCCAAAGCAGCCATTTTCTCCACGGCAATTGATCTCTACTACCTGGAGCCTCCACCAGCTCACATTAAGCCCAGGCCCAAGAAAAAAACATGTTCCATTTCCAGCAAAGATCTGACCCTGGCCAAGGGATTTGGAGTTCTGGTTTGGTATTCACAGCACACAGCAGTCTTCAAAAGAAAATGTGAAATACTTTCAGAACTCTTATAAATAATAAATGACTATGATCCTCCAAATGGCAGCTGTCTGTTCTGGGATGGGGAAGAGGCAGGGGCTGTAGCTGCTGTTCAACAGAAAATCTGAAAACATCAGAGCACTCTGGGCTGAACAACGCCCCCCACACCCCACGCACATAGCTGTCCTCAAGATGTTTTACAAAATGGAAGCAGAAGGCACAGGTCGGCGTAGGGGAGGAAATGTCTTCACCCTTGCCGCTTCTGCAATTTTTCTTACATGACAAGAAAGGAAATGAGGGGAGGTCAGTAATAGAGGGAAAGGGTTAAGAACGCTCCCCGCTCCCCTGCTCTGCTGATCTTTCACTTTAGACCTGGTTTAGCTCTGCAAGAGAATGGAGCGGTATAAGGCTAATGAGGTGGTGGAACTGACTGCACCACTTCATCCAGCAAGGAAGTACAAAATCCTCTCTTGTGTTAGAAACCTCTTGCCAAGAAAAAAGAGAGGTGCAAAGTTTAGGAATATACAACACTAAGACCAGCCACCTGCAGTCTGAAGAGGGTGGGGTCCATTGTACACTCCATTGCTGCATAATTTTCCCGCATGTATGAAACAAGCATTTCCTGCATGTATGAAACAAGCCTCCATGCTTGTCTCTCGCAAAACAAAAGTCAGAGACATGTAATGACTCAGAGTGTTCCGCTGAAGGCTTTCGCGGCCAGAATCAAATGGCCGCTGTGGGTTTTCCAGGCTCCACCCTGTCCCATGGAGAGAAACACATCTTGACATGACATGCCTCTGCAGATACCAGCCATGTGAGCAAAATATTAGGAGCTAAGACCACCAGACCAGGCCCACCCAACCCAGAAAACCCACAACAGCTCGTCTTAGAATGTTGTTTGGTGCTTATGGTATGAAGAGTGTTCAGCAGATCTGGAAGTCTGCACTTAGCACCCTGTGCATTTCCCCAGTTATCAGCTCCATAGACACATATTGGTTCCTTTTTGCAATTAACCACCCACCCTCTATATTTGTCCCCCCATTCAAGGAACTGGATCTAGCCACTGCAAATTCTGTATACCCTCCCCCCCTCCCACACACACACAAAGCCCCTCCAACTGATGAGGACTGTAGAAAGCATGCAAATTGAACAAAACCCAACTGCAGACTTAAGAGACTGCCAGCAGCAGAATCTGAGCTCTTTGGACACCGAATTTTGCATTCTATTGAAATGGGTATTTGTTCAACCACAATGCAGGTCAGGAATGGTACCTGACAAAGTACTGGAATCCAATCAGCATGCTTAAGCAGTACAGCTTTTCCTAGTTTGCACCACTTCAAGAAGAATGGAGAGAACAGAGGCACATGTTAGAAAGAATGTCATGAATAAAAGTCCCTTCACATAGAAAACTAGCATGGGAGAAGAATGGAAGACAGCTTTTTCTCAGACGTGCTAGTTTTCTGCATGAAAAGGGGATGGGTTACCATGCCGTAACATTAACAGATCCACCATCCAGGATAGGTAATTTTTTAAAATTCTGCAACCATGAGGAATAACACACTAAAACACACACACATACACACAAATCCAAATGCTACTATCATCTCCATTTTCATAATCATTTTTGAGGCATCTGCCCGAGGGGCAGCATGAAGTTGAATGAAAGATAGTACAAAGTCCAAAGTTCTAAGCAACATCCCCTCCTTTGAACTAAGAACCCAAAGGAATCACATTAATAACTTCCTCTCCATTGAGATCTGTTTATTGTCCCTGTAGGGGTCTGGAAGATAGACGCTTCCTTTCACAGAAGTCATTACTCCCTCTTTGCGGTCCTCTAGCCAGCACAAGGCGGCTTTGCCAAAGCATTCTGCTGGAGTAACCCAAAAGCATTCTGGCACAGAAAATACAAATGACACCCCACACTCCAGCCCATGAATATAGGACACACTCCCCCAGGAAGTTCTCCTGCACAAGCTACACTGAAACACATTGCAGTAATGAAGTTATGTCATACCCTCACTCAAACTTCATCCGTCCCTCTCAGCTTATCCGTTATTTTTAACTTTAGAGATTTAGAGTTTGGATTTATATCCTCTCTTCCTCAAAGGAGCTTACAATCTCCTCTCACACACACACACACACACACACACACACACGCACGCACACACACACGCACACGCACCAAACACCTTGTGAGGTGGGTGGGGCTGAGAGAGCTCCAAAGAACTGTGACTAGCCCAAGGTCACCCAGCTGGCGTGCGTTGGAGTGCACAAGCTAATATGGTTTACCAGATAAGCCTCCACAGCTCAAGTGGCAGAGCAGGGAATCAAACAGCTCCCTGAGTGCCAATAGCCCTAAAGAAACTATGGGAGGGCACAAGAGGCTGCCACGGAAGGAGGAGACGCACTTTGTGGTTTATTGGTCCTGACCCGATGTATAGTAAACTGATGTATGATAATAACAACAGGACTGATCCCTCCCTCACGCTGTTGTTTCAAGTCATTGAGGCTAGTATCAAAATTTCCCATTGACAAGGAGTTCCACAAGTTAGTTTTTCTGTGAAGAAGTACTTTTGTCTTCAGTTGGCTGCAGTTTTACCAGGTGATGCCAAATTTTTCAATTAAAACGGGGTTGGACTTTTTGCATCTAATTAAACGTTAATCACCTAAAGCAGTGGTTCCCAGTCTAGGGTATGCGTACCTCTCAGGAGTATGTGCCAGAGCGTTTGGGGGTATGTGAAAAAATTACGTAATGGCCTTGCTAATTTGGGGGTACAGTTTTAGGGAAATGGTTGCCAAAGGGTACACATGTGAAAAAAGGTTGAACACCACAGACCTAAAGCAACCTACTGTAACCCCTTCATAGTCAGTCTTAATGGGCAGGGATGTAAGTTAGGTGCTCCCTCAATTATTTTTCAAGCTATTTTGGAATGATGATGATGATGATGATGATGATGATGATGATGATGATGATGATGATGATGATGATGATGATGATGATGATGATGTTATTTATTCATTTATTTAAATTTCGTAGACCGCCTCATCCCCGGAGGGCTCTAGGCAGTTTACAGCAAGACTGAGAATAATAAGAGAAATTAAAGGCAGCATTTTTTCGTCTTACCAACAAGCTGGAAATTTTGGCTATTCAAGGGTTAGTTATCTCAAACTTCCTTCAGTATCTTAACACAGGCAGCTATATATCACACTTTTGTAATATGCTAACGATTTTAAATGAAATTAAATATTAACTAGATTCAAACCAGGGATTAAAAATTAAAATTAAATTAATGTAAAAGTTAAATTCATTAAAATGCAGATGATTAATCTCAACTACAACTTATTTAATTGGTTGACAGCCTTAACAGTAAGATAATAGCTGTTCCTATTTCATTCCCTTCACCTTCCTGGTGGCGCCGAACCTCGCACGTTGCACTAAGCGGCAATGAGTGAGCGTAGACTTACTGTTACTCCAGGCCTCCCAAATTGCTGTGCTTTTTTGGGAGCTGCTGCACAATTTTGTCATACAGCTGCTCTCCTTTCAGCTCCCAATGTTCTTCCTGTTGTTTCCTAAACATGTTTTAGTAACATATTTCCTGAAAAAACATGGAAGAAGAGTTTGGATTTATATCCCCTCCTTTCTCTCCTACAAGGAGACTCAAAGGGGTTTACAAACTCCTTTCCCTTCCCCCCTCACAACAAACACCCTGTGAGGTGGGTGGGGCTGAGAGAGCTCCAAAGAACTGTGACTAGCCTAAGGGCACCCAGCTGGTGTGTGTGGGAGTGCACAAGCCAATCTAGTTCACCAGATAAGCCTCCACAGCTCAAGTAGCTGAGCGGGGAATCAAACCCAGTTCTCCAGATCAGAGTGCACCTGCTCTTAACCACCACACCACACTGGTTCACGTACTTGAAGTGGGTTTTCTCACAGTGGCTCATTCCGCACATGCAGAATAATGCACTTTCAAACTGCTTTCAGTGCTCTTTGAAGCTGTGCGGAATAGCAAAATCCACTTGCAAACAGTTGTGAAAGTGGTTTGAAAACGCATTATTTTGCATGTGCGGAAGGGGCCAGTGCTAATGGGAAACAGTGAGTTACAACAACAACAACAACCCTTTATTGGCATACAAGAAACAGTGAGTTTCTAGATGCCGTTATGCTGGATTCTGTTCCACCCACTGTTCACCCTGCACTCACCAGAAAACTTATTCACAGCTTTTAAAAAATTGATAGTTGATATATTGCTATAGCCTTCGAACCCTATAGTAATATATCAAGCTGCCAATTTTTGTAAAGCCGGGAAAAAGCCTATTAATGTTGGTGGGGGGAAATGATGGACATGAGGTAAATACAGAGAAACCCACCCCACCCCACCCGCCAACCCCCATGGAGCCTCTTTACAGTAGCGAGGCAATGAGAGCACTACAGGGAATCATCTCCACATAGAAACAACCGAGATGGTATCCAGTTGCCTTTCCTAGAGATGCCGAGGCCAATCTCAAGCCTTTCCCAGGCCTCAGCATCAATCCACCCGAGAAGCAAAATGTTCATATACTCAGTGGTTCACCTCTTGAGTCATTAAGGTTAATAGTCTCAATACACAGCACAGCAGGTAGAATTTTTTTCCTGCCTGAAGCTGTGTAGGTGAATCAAGATCATCATTGCAGCATCTTCTGGATTAAGATGTATGAACCCGCAGCAGTCACATAAATTACACCTACGCCACGAACTTACAAAGCTCCTTGCCCACCAAAATGTATTACAGAAATTGTTACTTATAACAGCAATACGCAGAGTGCAGAAGGAAAAACACCAGGCAGGCATCACAGTTAGCTCAAACATTGAGGAAAGGCATGTGGCACCGTCCTCGTAGGCCTGTACCACTTGAAACACAGTGCAGGGATGAGGGATTGTACCTTTGAGATCACCCCTGTGTCAAAATTTCCCCATATAAAACTTTTATAAAAAAATAGATTTTTATTGGTTTCTCAACAACTACGACATTGTACAGTATGTGGCGAACAGAGGTGAACATTACATTTAACTAAACTGACCACCCATAAGTTTACCCACAATATAATGCATTTTTCACTACTCTCAAGACCAACAAGCTTTAGGGTCTTCAGAATTTTCTTGCCAAAATTCAGTCTCAAAAACAAACTTGATGTAAAAAAAAAGAAAAACTTATCTCCCTATTTTAGTTCTCAGTGTTGAAGGTTTTTGTATAAAATTTCCAAGTCCCTCCCTGATCTTCCATCCTACTGATAGTATGATAAAAACTAATATCCAAAATTCATCTTCTTACCCTTAATATCTAGTATTCTAGCCTATTTTGCCAACTTTCATCTTTAATTCAATTGATTCAACAGCTAGATATTTTTAAGTAAAATCCTTGCTGTTCTTTCAAAATTTCTTGGCACTTGCTGTACAGGTGATTCTTTGTTGCTATCCTTTGTAGGTAAAGAGGAGTCAATCCCATTTAATCCATGAAAATCTTATCTGTTTCATGTTTCTACTAGGAAATCACAGCTTTTTCTTTTTTTGCAAGACTCTGATTGGTATTTCTTTCCTAATGATGGTATTTTTGTCTTTCATCATGAACTTTGATGAGCCTCCAAGATTTGGTCCACAGTTTCTTTTGCATAGAAGATGACAACAATATCTCTACAGAGTCCGTATGGTTTTGAATTTTTTGGTATTAACTGTGTACATTTTTTTCAATCTTTGAAGCCATCTCTTCATCTTTTATTATTCAGAAACTTGGCCAAAGCTGAGGAAATTTTCTTTTTGAGATTCTCTTTTGAAGGATCTTGGTCCTCTGTTACTCACCTAAGTGTTAAGGCCTTTTCTCTGATCTGGTACACAAGCTGAGGAATGGCTTGGTCATTAGTTTTAAGTTGCAGTTGTACAGAGTTAGATCCCTTTATTAACTCTTTGACTTCTTCCCTTTGTTTTTCTCATATCCTCTTCTAGTACTTTTTAAAAAAGATTGGTCTTCAGTTCCTTAAATGCTTTCATAAGCTCAGACATCACTGCTGGAATATTTTTTTTAAAAGTCCATCTGTATACTAGCAGACATTGCTTTCACATTGCTGAAAATCTGCACAATCTCCAAAGAAACTGATCCCTTTCTTGTCGTGGCCATTGTATATCAACTTATGGCCACTAGATGTCACCAGGCAACAATAGCCCACAGTCAACAGAAATCTGTCACAAGAACCACCCTTGCCACACTCTCTTGTTCCATGACACTTTCAGAATGGCATTTCTTTTCCAGTTCTAATTTGGCAATCCGCCAGCCAGAGGGATAGCCCATTCAGTCTTATTTCATAGCTGCCAAGCAACTATCCCCCTCTAGCACCTTCAATTTAGATATATTTCTTTAGTCAAATCCCATTTTTACTCTCTTTAAGCATTTATGTTTCACTTTTAATTCCATACCTTTTAGGAAGATTTTATGATTCTTGCCAGACTTATCAGCAATGGATTTTGGGCTTCTTTTTTACATCTCTTTTCTTACTTCATTCCATCAATGAGAGATGCATGGTTTGGATTTAGTCTTTCCGAGGGAAGGCAAGGGCTCATGCAGGGAAATAACAGTGATGCTGCAAACTCTGACTACTCAACCCTGGTGGGTCACTATGCATGATCCCAACCAAGGGAGTCTTGGCAGCTTTCGCTGGCTTTCTCCTTTATCCAGAGAGGCACGTGGCTCTCCTTACAACAGCAGGCTTAAGCTTCAATCCCAGAGCAAGTCCGGGCTTGAACATCCTGCGCCATTGCTAAACTGGATGTCCAAAAATTTCCCATGTAAAACTTAGCTCCTCTTTGGAATTGAAGCTTTTCATATGCAGGAAGATTTTTAGCAGATCTACTAGAAAAGGGCCTTCTCCCCCTTGCCCCAATTGTAACATTTCATCAGTTACCTGGTACATAAATAATCATCTTAAGGGCAATCTTGCCCTGACCTGGATGGTCAGATCTCAAAAGCTAACCAGGGTTGGCCACGGTTAGTACTTGGATGAGAGATCACCCAGGAGGCCTGGAGGCTATGCAGAGGCAGTCAATGGCAAACCTACATGAATAATCATCTTAAGGGCAATCTTGCCCTGACCTGGATGGTCAGATCTCAAAAGCTAACCAGGGTTGGCCACGGTTAGTACTTGGATGAGAGATCACCCAGGAGGCCTGGAGGCTATGCAGAAGCAGTCAATGGCAAACCTACTTCCCATGAGTTGCCATATCAGCTTCAACTTGACTGCACTTTACACACACACAAGGGCAGTTTTTGAGGCTCGCTCCCTTAAGCAGAAGCGCTTCACAGAAGTGGCACTGGAGGAGGAAAGGAAGCTGATCCCTCCATCAGAGCCTCCCCCCCCCCCCCAGGGTAAACAAGCAAATATGAAAAACAGTGTTGTGGTTAGGGTCTCAGAGTGCAACTGCGGAAACCCGGTTTCAAATCCCCACTCTGTTGTGAATTTGACTGTGTCTCAAACCTTACCTACCTCCCAAGATTGCTGTGAGGATACAATGGGTAGAAGGGAACAAGCATGTCACCACAAGCTCATTGGAAAAGGATAAATATCTAGATGAGCAACTCTCAAGGCAAGGTTCCACACAGCTCATGCCCAGCTTGCGAAAGCTCAACACAACAGCCATGGGTATCCTGCAAAAGCAGTGACCCTACTGGTATGAAACTAGATTACGAGCAGGGGACATCTTTTACCCAGAGTAAGGGCTGAAAAGACAGCAATGTTGGCTTTCCCCCTGAAGTTATGGGCAAAGGGCTCTTCTCTAGTGCGAGCAGCAGCAGAGAGAGGGCTTGGCAAAGCATGCAGTTCAACCACTCACTCCAAGGCACAGGCAAGATTATTTTTAAAAAATCCTCTCATGATTTGCCACGGAGGCTTTATCAGACCTGCGCACCTCATCCTCCTTGTTTGCCTGCACTACATAAGAAGCAAACTTTGACAGAGCCTCTGGCTGTGCACGTTGTAGAAAGCAGCTTAAGAAGCCCTTTGCCTAAATCTTGGCTTGTGAGGGGATGGGAATAAACAGCAAAAGAATGGATCGGGTGCTATTCTGCTAGCTAGACAGGAAGGGGAAGCCATGGGGGCAGGACAGATGAAGCCCGAAGGCCTCCATTTGCTTATCCCTATACTACAAGCCCTGAAATTTCCATTTTAAACATTCAGTGAGTAGACTCAGCTGCACAGAAAAGATGGGGAAATTTCCTTCCATGTACAAGTTCAAGAATTAGGCAGGCAAACAAGTCCAGGATTTTCTGGCTGAAGAGAAGGGACGGTAAGACCCTCACTGCCTGTGCCCCTCAAACGAGTCCCAGATTATCACATCCAAAGGGTGTGTGGGTTAGGGGGCGGGAGCCCATCTCCAGTAACCCAGGTTAAGGCTCAGAGACCTTTCCCCTTGCTTGAATTACTACTGATTTTCTTGGGACTCAACTCACAAAGAATGGAATCTGCTTGGGCAGGATTCTTCTGAACGTCTGCTCTCCTTGTGAATTTTTTACAGTTAGTTGTCTGTCACATGTGGCTTAAATAATGAGCAGTGACATAGCTGTAGCTATAGATTTTTTTATGGGGTGGGTTCGGGGGCCACACCCCCACCCACCCCTGAAGGAGTGGCCACACCTCCCCAAACTCCACCCTCAGTGCTTCGAGGCAGGGGATGGCAGTCTCCCCTGCCCTGCCCCCCCACCTGCCCCCACCGGCTGGGAACCCAGCCCCCCCCCCCCCGCCTCAGTGCTTATAAAAGCAGCTCTCCGAGGCCGGGACTGCAGTCTCTTCTCCCTGGAGGGGAGGGAAGAAGGGACTGCCCCTGGGGGGGGGGCGGAGCTTTTGACTTGTAATGGGGGGGTTTGAACCCGTGAACCTACATCCCCTTACCTAAGTCCTTGATAATGAGGAGTTTTATGAAAAGGTGCTGTCATCCTCAGTGGTGTTATTAGTGGTGTCTGAGCACCCCCTCTTATTTTAAAAGAAGCCCCTAACATGTTGCCATAATGCTGCAGTGTCGTAATGATAGTTTAAGCAGGTTCTACTGAATCCCCAGCTTTCTTCCAGCCTCCAGGCCAGCTTCATTTAAGCAACACAAATCTCCAGTCCCCACTCAGCAGCGTCAAGATTCGTTGGAAGTTTAAACTGATGCCGAAAGAGTCCAGACTGGGGGTGGGGAAAGAGCGTGGGCTGTGTGCTTTCAATTTCAGCTCCTGTCTGAAGGCATAGAAAAACAGCCATATCCTATATCCTGGTCCCCTCCGAATGCAAGCTGACGACAATGGACGCATGGGGGAGGGAGGAGAAATAGAACTGGGGGATGCCACATTCATTCACAGTGCAATCCTAAACAGAGTTATACCCTTCTAAGCCGTTGACTCCAAATGACAGAATGGCGCAACTCTGTTTACAATTGCACTGTTAGCGAACTAATCAGACTGACTTATTAAGAACCTTTTTAGCCATTTAAACAATGCTCCTAATTAATTGAGTAAACAATTGTGTTAGTTAAATCAGTTATTTGTACTGTAAGGAGCTGTTACAAGGACCTCTTGGAAAAAGCAAACCCTCCCCCCCCCCCACCTTCCACGCACAGGAGGAAACACCTCTTCTAAAATGCCAGAATCTAGGCATGCGTCACTTAACAGAGAACGTATTCTTTTGACTTCAGAAACGGGGTATTACTCACATGCTCGTGTATGCCGATTTAACTGAGCAGTTGATCAGCAAAACCTAATCCAGCAGAACAGCCCTGTGAAATCCTAGCCTGAGGGAGGCACTTTGGGATGCTCTGACATCTACACACAGCCCAAAACACACATCTAAGTTAACATCATAACACCTGATGCTGCCTTATCTAGTGAATCAGACTCCCAGTCTATCATGGCCAGTACTGTCTACTCAGACTGGCAGGGGCTCTCTGGGCTCTGAGGAAGAGGCGTGTCACATAACCTGCTTCCCGATCCTTTTAACTGGAGGTGCTGGGTATTGAAACTGGGTCCTTCTACACGTGAAGCAGATGCTCTGCAGCTGAGCGACAGCTCCTCTTGGACTCCTAACAGAAGTCTTAAAGGATCCTGTGGAGATCATTAGGACAGGGGAAAAAATGACCACTCAGAGAAAGAGCACAGATTTCTGCACAGTTGCCCACTCTTGCGGGAGCACAGAAACATATTACTTTGTTTTTAAAAAGAAGTAGAAATGCCTCCTTCCAAAAAAGCGGCCTGATGAGAACTAAATGTTCCATGAAAGATTGAGGGCGGCTGAGCATCAAATCTGGGGGCAGGAGGGAGGAAAAGAGATGGAGCCGGGAAAGAGGGCTGCCTGTGACCTACCTGGGACCTGGAGGCGCCGAGGCCTGGTTCAAGCCAGAGGGGAGAGGAAGTCCCAGTGCGCCTTTAAATTACCTCTTAGAGTTCAGGGGTTGGGCGAGATGCCAGTGTGGTGCTATAGTTTAAGAAGCCCGAGGTTTGATTCCCCACTCCCTCCACATGAAGTCAGGGCCTGGGCAAACTGCCTGTGGATGCCATTGCTGTAGAACTCTCTCAGCCCCACCTACCTCACAAGGGGTCTGTTGTGGGGAGAGGAAGGGAAGGAGCTCGTAAACCACTTTGAGACTTCTTACAGGAGAGAAAGGCAGGAGTCTTCTTCTTCCTGCTCTCCTCACCTGCAAACTCAGCAATGAGGCCAAACTGTCCTACCACAGCAAATTAGCAGGATGCCAGTCATTTAGCCAAGGAACTCAGCAATCTTCCACTGCTAAGAAGGGATTTCCAATTGTTTATCCCCCTTTCCCCAGCAATTTCTTGCAGATGCCAAACTGTGTGAATGTTAATATAACATCAGCCACTTTGTCATTCCCATTATGAGGCTATTCTCCAAGGTGAAAAAAATGGCTCGTTCCATTCTAACAGAGGGGAATTCTGGGATATTCTCACTTGACTAACTACAGATCCTCCCTGCAAAAACAGGAATGTGTGTGATCAGCACAGAAATTAGCACAACCTCTTCCAAATCATCCTTATGGGAGTACCTACTTCTGGTTGTTTTTGTCATCTCTAGAAATGTCTGCAGCATGAACACAGCTTCACGCAGTCCCCAGAACACCAGATGTGGTGCAGGCATTGTGTGCAGGCTGTACACCTTGCACACCCTTCAGAGTGTGCCAAACGTTATGTATCCACAGGGGTAACTGAAGCTGCACTGACTGTATGATTTGTAGTTAATCTGCATTTCAGTAGAGACCTGAAACTCCAGGTGAAATTGAAATCCAACAGGAACAGGTAGCAAATTGCAAAAATCTATTCACATACATTAAGGATGTTTAAACCACCACCCTTTAAGGACTACAAGCACAATATCCTAGGGGGAAGAAACACCAAAACTGAAAAGAGAAATCAAATCACTCCAGTTCTAGTCAGAAAGGCTCTTTACCATGAGGTTTTCTAGGGCCACAGTCTCTTTCCAGGTGCCACAGGACCCCACATTGATGGAAGCAAACAAAGTTTGCCTACCTCTCCTTGGGGGTGTAGTGAGAAGTAGTTTGCCAAAGTGCTGGGAAAAGGAAATCCGCACTGTAAATGCATGGCATTATTATCTGGAGGGAAGTGAGGCAGGAAGGAAAGGGAGGTGTATAATGTATTTAAAAGGCTAGTCCCAGGCCAGGGAGAGCTGGAAGGGAGCCAAGGGTTGGCGGATGTGCAGAAGCACTCTGAGATCTAGCCTTGCAAAGACATCCGTTGAAACACAGGCCTGGGACTCCGCGAAGAGCCCATTTGTTCAGAGGCACACGCGGTTGGAGCAAATGCTGGAAATGGCGCAGAAAGGGCTGCTAAAGTGATCAGAATGGCTGTAGAGCCGGCCTCGAAGAAGCAATCAATAACGTTTTCCACGCAGAGATGATTTCCTGTGGGGTCCCCATTGTGGCTGTGGCTGCTGATTCAGCACAGGACGAATGGAGACGTCCACATGGTGGATTTCCCCACATTTTCCCTACCAAAGTACTCCAAGGCTACCGTTTTCCCTATTTCACACTGAAGGGCTTAAAGCATAATATTGCTAATTGCCACTCTGTTATATTGTTATCCTATTGTACACATAAGTAGGAAAGCTGCCTTGGAATGACAGCGGGCCCACAGTGGAATCCTGGAGGTGGGTGTGTTATAATTAATAACATTAATTACATTATATTTATTCCAGGGAGGGGAAAAGGAGGTTTCTGGACACCATCGTGGGGAAGGTGCACAACCAGCAATGTGCATAATCAGCTTCTGCTTTGGAAATGCAGACCTGTTTTGTCTGGAGCAGGATACCAGTCACAAGGTTGCCAGCTGGCCTGAAAAAAAAATCCTGTCTTTTTAATAGGAGCTTAATATGTGAAAAGGTGGAGCTAACGTGATGGAGATGCACAGAATCTCCCTCCCCTCTTCCCATACACTGTCCTTTGCTGAAGCAAGTTGTGTTCAGAATACCAAAGATCCTGTCCCACAAGGCTTACAATCTTTATTGAGGCCGTTGATTAAAGTTTTACTTGGTTAGTGCAGCTAACTGATCATTCCTAGGGCACTATCTAGTGTAGATGGGACTTGAGCCCTGACCTAGGACTGGAGCACGAGGGGCCGTAAGTGGGGCTTGCCCTTTTTGCTCACACGTTGTCCACTGTTGCCATCTAGTGGCATGCCTTTTGTTTGCAAGAGCTTACCTGAAAGAGCCAACGCCGGACAGGACAGGGGCAATGATATTTGCCACCACCGTACAGGAACATCAGAAAGCCATCCTGGAGGAGCACCATCTGTTGATCAAACTGGGAACTGGAGAGACAAGAGGAAGGGAGTTAAGCACCAGGGAGCAATGGGATTGTCACCTTCTTCTTTTGTATGGTAGGAGGAGAGGGTCCAATTGATACAGACTTTGACCGAGGAAACTAAGGTTCAAATCTAAGCCTCGTCTCTTTGGATAGATGATGCAAACCTAAGAGATTCAATGGGGCAGAAAAATAATGAGCCAAGGGTTCTCAACATAGTGCCCATGGGCCCCAGCACATTTCTTGGCACTGACTGATGTTTTTTCAAACATGGGTGGAGCCAGGTTGTATTGCTCCCCAGCAACACTTCTAATTGGTCAGTGGAGATCTAATTGGCTAACAAGATTAAATCAACATTGTTTCAGTGGGAGTTGCCCCACATCATTGGTTTTATTCTCTTTCACTCCTTATTCCCAATGTATTTTTTAAAAAAATACTTCTCTTGCCCCCAGTGCACGGGCTTCCTCTGTGTGCCTGCGTGTGTGGCTTTGTCTCCTGTGTCAGTCATTTTGTGGTTGTGCCAACTACCCTCTCTAGAATTTAAAAGGTACCCACAGGCTCCAAAAGGTTGAGGTCCCCCAGAATAAGCCGTGAGAGTTACATGGAAATGCCATGTCCAGAAGCAGTATACCTCTGAATAGCAGACACTGGGGTCAAACAACAGAGGAAGACTATGACATTCATACTCCGCTTAGGAGCATCCACGGGTATCTCATCATCTGGCACTAGAGACAAGACAGAGGAACTATGTGAGCCTCTAGTGTGGTCCAAGAAAGCAAGCTATGCTCATCATTGTTCTTTGTGCCTTTAAAAAATAACACTCTACCAGCCAATGGAGACAACATTTAAATCTAAACTGTGTGCAACTGGAAGGGATTTCCTGGAGCAATGGCCTTTTCTACACAAGTTGTTTACAACGTATCTTGCTGCCAAATGCTTCATTTCATTATTTGAATTCTGCATGTTTTTCTCTTTATTCGGTTCCGGAAAAAGCTTTCCCTTTCTTTTCCCTCCATTGTTTTCCCAAGTACTTTTACAACAATATTTTTAATCCATTTCTGACCCAGCTTCCCATGAGCACAGAATCATAGTGAAACAGTCTCTATTTCTCTGCCCCACCAAACACCTGGCCCTGATTCACGCCTCTGTGCAGCCACCCAATCTCCCCTTCAGCCATTTTCTCCCTCATCCTCCATTTTGAAAGGAATTTTAATCTTCTCTCTCTCTATTGTATTGCATCAGTGATGTACCGTTAGGGCGCAGACCCAAGCCAGGTCAATAGTATCAGTTTTGTCAATTTCATCTCGAATTATCAATCTGCCATTAAGGTGAAGATAAACTGTATTGGCTGTTAGGAGCAAGTGAAATTGACAAGGAATGTTATTTCGCGGGAGGAAACTGACAAGGCTCTGTTGCAGTAATGATCATGCATTACTGCAGATCAGATTTGGCCCAAAAAATTGGTTCTTTGGTTTTCAGATCTTGGGGAGCAAAAAAAGTATGAATGGGCGGTCTGATCAGTTTCAAAATCAATGGAAATCACTCTGCCTTTAGAGTGGAAAGATTTTCAAGGCTACACTGCCAAGAAAATTTGTTAGGGAGCACCAGGCTGGAATCAATCACCACTTTTTTAGATTGTATTGGAAAGAAGGTTGGACTTGAATCAAAAAGGAGGTAGTGGATGCCACTCTGAGCTCACTCTTGGGAGGCAAAGGCAGTGAATAATCAGTTGCTTCAGACTTGCTTCACTCTCTCACTAATACCAGGACTTTGAAAACTGCTTAAGTTGTAGCTGAATCAGATCCATAAGCTCCTCTAGGCAGAACTTTGCCTTCTTCGTATGTCATTTACATTCAAGGCAAAAACAGCCACGTGAATGTATGGGATCAGCTTTTCTTTGTAGGGGAGGAAAACAGAACAAAATGCACCCACATGAACCAAACCATAAACCCACAGCTGAGGACCAAGGGCCAGTCTTCCATTCAAACTTCAGCTGAGCTCAGTGGCTAACCATTTGGCCAGTGAGGTTCAGTTAATATGCCCCAGTGCCAGGGAATTTAAAGGGGAGGAACAGTGGACGGAGCTTCAGACTGTATTTGCAATAACCCCTACCCAATGATGTTGTTTCCCAACATAAGACCCGGCCTGGTATCGTTTTGAAAGAGGTGTCCTCCGCCTACGTTGCCAGCAAGCTAATAAAAAAATCTTATTCCTCTTGCAGAGTATACTGAAGGCTCCCCCTGGGGGCCACCAAAATTAAAATTCTGGTCACCACTAGCAATCATATCTATGGAAACTTCCATTAAAACCCAGTGACTTTTCCACTTTGATCACAGGAAGCTTCAGTTCTTCAGAGGCAACCAGAAAACCCTAACATGTAATGAAAACCTCTCCCTTTAGGCTTTCTCAGGGAAGGGATGAGGCCCCTTGTGGCTCTTGCCTCAGCTCTCTCTGGGCTCCTAGATACAGCTGTCTATATCAGTCTGGAGATTAGAAAAACCAAACAAAAAGCAACAATCCGCACTGGGTTCCCTTACTAAGCCCAGCCATCCCTGCAGAGAAGTATTTCTGCCCAAGCGATGTAAGCGAAAATATAAGGTGTAGGGAAGAAGTCCTGTCTGTACATTAAAGAGAGAACGTAATTTAAAAGATGCCCAGAAGCCCCCCTCAAAGCAACCGCTTTCCAAATAAACCTTTTTCCTGAGCGCTTGATGTCATCCTTTTCTGGGACAAAAATATATTTAAGCTGCTCAGAACATAATGATCCAAAGTGATGGTTTCCCCCTGGGCCACACAGCTGTCATTCTGCTCCCTGGCTGCGTCCGGGCAATATGATGAATTTCTCCTCAGCAGGAATTGCTGCAAATTTGGAGGAGAAAGAACTCCCAGTTCCAGCTTGAGAGAAAAAGAGCTTATTTTTTCGGAAATGCGGAGCCTGCATCCACACTCTCATGCATGAACGTGAAAGGCATACGACGTTTTCCTCTGTGATGTGACAGCAGGCGTACAACCCTTATCATGCTGTATTTTTAAAAACCTCCTGGGGAAAGGGATGCTTATGCCTCTTCCCCAAGAATTGCTACTTTTGCTCCCAATACCAAGTCCTGAAAACTACTGAGAAGTGTGTTGGAGAAGTTATAGGAGCTTGCCAATAGGCACAAAGCATTTCCAGACTAATATGGGCCACTACCCACTTACCTCACTAAACTGCAACGCCGCTGCGACCCCGCAATGAAAAGCCTCCGTGGCTTCTGACCACGGAGACATTTGTTCCCCACACGTTTGCAATTCTTGAAATAACGCGGGCAGCAAAGAGCGGGAGTTCCGTTGCAATGAGGGGAATGGAGCGCTCCGATTGGCCGTCGAACGTGTGCGTCATGAGTTACGTGAAAGTGGCGGCCAGCCGAGGGCGGGTCTCCAGTGTGATTGGCTGGGAAGAGGTTGTTTATGATAGGTTCGCACGAGCGTGAGTGCGAACGTCATCAAAGAGGCGCTAACAGCCCTCTATTAAGACGTCGGCACATGCTGACGTCAGCAGTAAATCGTTGGCTGCGCTTTCTGTGGAGACACGTCATCAGCAGTGTTTGGAAGTGAAAGCAGAAGCCAGCTCGCACGCACGCCTCTTGTACTTCCTCATTCGCTCGGCGCCGACATTTTCCATTTGCTCGGCACGGGCTTTGAACAAGTTGAGACGTGAAGACGTGACTTCGACTGGGTGTCGACACGTGTCTACGTCATCACTACGCGCACTTTTAGACGGGGACACCCCCACTTAACAAGATGGCGCTCCCTGTTCCCTGATTGGCCGTGAGCTGCGCGTCACAGCGAATCAGCCGCGCGCAAACAGCCGAGGTTCCCCACAACCCCGCGGCACCCGCGGGGTTTTTAAAAAAGTTGCTCTTTTTAGCGGAGCTAATTTGCCGCGCAGCCAGGAGGCGGGAGAGAGGTAAATCCCTGGCAGCCGCGCAGTGAGCGCTGGAGATGTGGGGAGCGTCCAGGACCCCCGTGGCTTTTAAAGAGGTGACCCCGCGGCTTATGGTGAGTGGATAGTGACCCATATGTGTAACCCAGGCTCCCTTGATTGATAGAAGTTAGAAGTTCTTGGCCAAGAAATGAAAGGCTCAGTTAAGAAAAATTCCAGCTGTAAAAGGGGCCTACTGGCTCAGAAAAGAAGGTCTGTTAACTTGTGGTTACACTGGACAGGATTCAGAAAAGCATTCTTGGAAGTCCCTTTGATTAAACTGGAAAATTAGAGAACTATCTGGCAGCAAGAGAAGTCAAATAAATTGTGTTCACGCTAGGCAAGGTGTCTGTGAAGGTCTCTTTCCATATCATTTATCAAGGGGGAGACTTTATGCAAAGTAATGGAATTGAATGCAGAAGAGGAACCGCTTGCTTGGAGCAATATGCAAACACAGAAGGTGGAACAGCACTTGCTGTAAGCTGCTAAACCTCACTTTCTTCACCTGTCCATGCGAAAGCAAGCTTGTTTTGAGCAGGTATCACCAGAACACCTACAAAAGCATATGTTTCTGGAAGATGGTACAACTGACCTTTTAATCTTCTTTTTGAAAAACTGGAGCAGCATTTTCTTTTAATTTGGCTCACATTAGTTGACAAGGAAAGGGGAGAACAACTTGGAGAGAAACTCATGCCTATGAAATTAGGCCCTCACTTATTTCTAAGTTCCCCAACATGGCAGTAGCAAAGCTAAGCAGGACTACGGGCACCTGCTTCTTCCTCATGATCCCAGAGAAGATCCAATCAGACTGGCTGGTCACAAAGGGGAAGCACCATAACTGTGACCTCACTCAGTTCCGCAGGGAACGTGGTATCCTGTGAACCACTTGGAGGAGTGGAGTGCAGTGTACTATGTTTTCAAAACATGGCATCGGTCTTCACCCAGAAACAATTAGTTCCTCTACAGATCCATCTCCTTGGGCCAACAAGCTGAGATCCTGCTCTGAATGGTACAAAGGAAGATGAGGTAGGTCTTGAGACAGGGATCTTCTTGTCCCCCACTTCCTGCCTGTCTGGGAGTTTCTCAATAGGGTGAGTTATTTGTCAAAAATTCCTCCAGCTGAGCTCACACTAACCACTGAAAAGCTATGGTTCTTCTGTACAGCCTGGCCTTCTTGTCATGCTGTCTGTCGTCCAGACACCCCAGCTAGCCCTTGGGGGAAATGAGCTTGGATCTTGACACAGAAGGATTGATGAGCCTGCAGTCACAAGGAGAGGCTGAACTTGCCCTGTGCCATCTGTCATTAAGGCTTATTTCTCAGATAATGAAGAGGGCACTTAAATATAGACCAGGTCAGAAATGAAAGACATTTACTGGGTCTAAATGTCACTCTTGGAATCAGGCTCATCAGGCCAATGCCCAAGGAAAACCCAGGATGGAGATGTGGAGGACTGCAACTTGGGGAAGAGTAGAGAAATGGGGGGGGGGGGGAAGGTTCCTACTTATTCCCAAGTGCCATGAGAACTATTGATCCTACAGCAGCCAGGCCTGAAATTAGACTGGTTATAGTCAGTGCATGCAGTTGTAGCTGTGGACAGAAGTCTGCAGGCACTTACAGCAGGACCCTGCCCAGAATCCTGGAGAGCCTCATGATGAAGCTTGGTCTTCTAGTGCCCTATGGGCAGGGGAAGGCTCTCAGGTGACCATCTGCACCCCATGGTCTGAACTGAGCTTTTCATCTTCTCTGTTCTCGGAGTTCTGGGGGTGACTTGGTCACAGACTGATCTCCTCTTTGGTCCTGTCTTCTGCTTATGGCCCACCTGGGTACAGGTTTCCTGATAGCCCTTGGATACTGGAGGGCCCAGAAACCTCAGGCTCTGACAGGGTTTTAACCTCCAAGCAGTCGGCCACCATGGCATTCTCATCCACTAAGGAGTCATCAAGTCCAACCTGGCATTAGGTGCTTGGGTGGGCCAGAGCTCAAAATCCATGGAACAAGAGTGGGCAAAAAAGCACACAAATCACTGGAAGTTTAATTCTTTAGTACAAGGTCTAGAATACATCTGAAAGTGAGGGAATTGTTCTAAAGATCCTGACCAACCATCTGCCTGCTTCACAATCTCACTCCTGAACAGGAGACTATAAGAGTTGAGGAGATATCTGTACCTAGCTAGGGATGGGGGTGAGGAGGACAGAAAGAGAATGGAGGCCAAAGGTGGTAGGGGGCCCATGTAAGATCTGGCAGCCAATCAGCTACTCTTAGTTAGCTCGTTTCTGTGAGAAGAGTGGCCTGCTCATGAGAAAAGCCTTACGAGAAGTAAGGCGTATGAGGGAAGCAAATAAGAAATTGTAGGGGGAAAGTAGCAGGAGGAGGTCTGTGGTACTTTGAAAAAGTATGAACAAACATTACCCAGCTATGAGCTTGGAAGGAGAAGAAAGGGGCAAGCCTGTGACGGGCCCAAGTTTCGCTGCTTAACAAGGATTTGAATCTAAACCTCCCTAGCCAACGTAGGCTAGTGGTTAGGAGCGGTAGGCTGTAATATGGAGAACTGGGTTTGATTCCCCACTCCTCTGCGTGAGAAGCAAACTCGTCTCTTATCTGGTGATTTGGATTTGTTTCCCCACTCCTATATTCCTGCCTGGTGACCCTGAACTAGTCACAGAAAGTTCTTCAGAACTTTCTCAGCCACCCCCCCCCCCCCCACAAAGTCTCTGTTGTGGGGTGAAGGAGAAAGAGTTTGTAAGCTGCTTTGAGACTCCTTACAGGAGAGAAAGGCAGTGAATAAATGCAAAGTCTTCCTCTGGTCCAAGTTCAACACACTATCCACTTTACAGGCATCCTCTCTGCTGTGTCTACAACAGCCCTGTAAATTAGGTCAGCCTTAATGTTACCAAACAATGCAGCTGAAAGTGAGGGG
The DNA here is from genome assembly GCF_021028975.2 of Sphaerodactylus townsendi. NCBI lineage: Eukaryota > Metazoa > Chordata > Lepidosauria > Squamata > Sphaerodactylidae > Sphaerodactylus > Sphaerodactylus townsendi. Next base: position 27,573,228 of record NC_059436.1, on the reverse strand, counting down.
GCAGATCTTGCCTAAGGCCCACTTAGCGCTTTTTTGGTACAAGAGAAATTTGAAATAGTAGCTTCCCATCCCACCCACAGGAACACTGCACCAGTTCCATATCTAAATCCATTTGCGAGTATTTCCTCCCACCGCCCCCACCGCCCCCACACAAAAGGACTCCACAAGGCAGTCGACGTCCTGTTTCTCACAGCTGAGGAAAGAAGTAATTTTGATGCCAGTCCTCTGTTTTCCGATTCCCAACGTGTCTCCCTCCCCAACCTCCGTCTGCTGACGATGCAGCCCTGCCTGCCTCTGTTTGTCTAACATCCTTACAACCCCACTTCCTACAATGATGTGTCGCTCCTTCCAATTAGTGCAGCCAAGGTGGGCTAATTACTGTCAGAGGCTGGTACAGCCCAGTGGTTTCCCTTCCCCCTGCCGCTGCCCCGCTTGGTTGGAGCCGCATAAAGCAAGCCCTACATTGGAATTCTGGAGCAAGCCCCGCCACGTTCCCGAAGGGCTTGGCGCTCAATTGCCATTTATCAGAGACGGCGCACATGGCAGGTAACCTACTTTTGCGAGCCTGCTAGAATATTCACAAGGTTGCAGAATGTGCCGCACTGGCACTGATCCCCATACAAATGAGTGCACAGGCGACGCACACAAACATAGGTGCGGAGGAAATGTAAGTGCTTCAGTACAGCCATGACCACAGGTGAACACAAATGCACAAGCTTGTATGCGCATATTATGGCCCCCTGTGAAGGACCATCCAGAGTGGCAGAAATGAACACTTGGATATTCTGTTACATCTTAACTCTTAAAGTCATGGGGCAAGCAATGGGGAAGGAAGTCTCTCTCAGATGTCCTTTTGCCTTTGTAACCCCTTTCTGCCCCTTAAAAACATCCATTGAACACTACTTCCTCCCCATACTGGCCACACCCCTTCTTTAAAGAAACTGGTATAATGTGATACAATATAAATAGGGCGGATCTGAGCATGTGCAGAGAGGTTTTCCTTTAACTCTTAGGAAATTTCCAAATTCTCTCCATAACTGAGGGTCAACCAGCCAGCAAAGTGCCTCCCCCCACATGACTATTCCTCCTCCACAGCAAGGATAGCTTGAACCCACCTCTCAGGGGCAGGATACTGATGGCACCAAATTTGTTTCTGGGTTAGATGGATTTTTAAAAGCCATAAATTTGTGAAAGAGAGGTATATCCACAGCTATTGGCAATGAAAGCTAAATGGATTCCCCATGGACAGAGGCAGGGTATCTGTGAATACAAATGGCTGGGATCATACAAGATTGGCATCTTCCATGCTTTCTTGTGTACATTCCTGAAGTATCTGGCTGGCCATGGTTGGAAATAGTAATCTTGGTTCAGTAAACCTCAATCTCCACAAAGCCCATTCTCAGGATAATTTGTTAACAGCCAAAGATTGAAGAGGCTCCATATTAACCCCACATCTCGGCAAACAGGTGCGTTTTCCTCTGAATGTGAACAGAACATTTTTTAAAACCTTTGCGTTTACAGCATTTTTCTCTGCTGTTCACATCATAATCTCAGAAAGTGTCTAAAAGAACACCAAGGAGTAATCTTACTAAAGACAACTCTACAGAGTAAATTAATCTATGGAAGAATAAAACACGTCTTCCAGTTTGTTAATCTGTGGGTGAGGGTACGGGAAATCCCAGGGTCCACTGCTAATCTGGACTCCAAACTGCTTTATTAGTCTTAAAGTTAGCCTGGACTTCATGTTAGCAATAGCCTCTGGGATCCCCCATCCCCTCACCCAATTTCACCCTACGTCTCTGCTATTTCTCACTTTCGCCAAGACCTGATTAATCAGCACTTGCAACGTTAATCAGATTCAAGATCCAAGTCTTGATGCCGCTCCAGCAAGGCAAAAAGCCATTAATTATTAATCCCTATTATTAAACAATATGCCGGCAGGCGCTATGAAGGCGAACGCAGCGGAAGCTAACCTCAGCTGTTTTTAAGCCAATTATCACAAATGCTTGCAGATACTGTCTCCAGCAACAAGCAAAGCAATATTGGAATGGGAAGATCAGCTATGTCCACATCATACCAAATCACTCATAAAACCAAGGTAAGGGGTCATGGGGAGCCTCTTGGTGTCATCAAAAGACTCAAGAGCAGGTTCCTGTCTTGTAAAGTACATGCAGCATTAAAGTTCTTGGCTGGGTAAAAAGGCAGTGATGTCCAAAGGGTAGAGCACTTGGTCTGGAAAACTGAGATGCCAAGATAGCAATCCCAACTGGACTGAGCTAACCCTGCTACTGACTCTGCTTACCACAGTAAAACTTAGAATTGCAAACCAATGTACATGATGAGTCACTGCCACATCCCTCCCCATTAATAAAACCCTGGATTTTGCAAGAGTGGGCTGTGCAAGTTACAGGGAACTAAGGTCTAGCAGGTCAACCTGCATCTGTGCTAGATCAATTGAAATTGCAGGTGAGGGCATAAATGATGGGGTACTCTTCCTTTCCCCGAATAATTCCTTAGCACAGTAGATGTGTTCTGAAGTTTCAAGCCATCCAGGTGTGTACAGGAAAAGGTTGCTTAAGTCCCCGCAACCCTAAGCCACTCCACTATATTTCTGACCAGAGATGACCCTGGGGCTCTTTCAGGTTAGGAAAATAGTGGGAATGAGATAAGTTTAAGCTGTGCACCAAGAGCCCAGTCTGAATCAGGCCCACTGGATGTTATGGAGGCTTCAGAACGCATCTTTGTTTTCTATGGAGGAATATTGAATCACATGAGTCCCACCTGCAGTTTCAAGAGTTACAGAACAGGCATGGGTTAACTCCTTTAGTAGGAACCTGGCCTGCATCACTTACTGTGTGACACCCTCTCTATAGCAGGAGCTGCTTCCTTGAAGTTTACAGGCTATTCTTGAGCAAACTGTTTGTACAGGGAACTCACTTGAAAAAAAGATTTTCCAACTGGTTCTGAGGTGTCAGTCCAGCAGTGTCAAGGGCCAGAGAAGTCTTCTGGTAAGGAAGAAGACCAAAGATGCTTTCACCAGGATGTACAGCTGGGATTGCGCCCAGACTTATGGAGAACCGCTTCAGAAGCAACCTGAGAAAGAAAGGCAGCACTCATGAAAAAGCAGTTTTACAGAAGTGGATGGCAAGATTTGGCAGCACACTGGGAGAGCAATCATCAGTTCCCTTAAGTATCAACTGATGTTCTAGGGCACAGGCACCCAACAAGTGGTCCATGGGCTCGCCTGAGATTTGTAGCAAAACATTTTTAACTAGTTCAAGTTTACTTCCACTACAACTGCTCTGGGATTGGCTCTTCAGCTTTTCTGCCCTCCTCCTTGATTGCAGCCTGGTTGGGGCTGTGCTGGCTTCGCCCCATTCTCTAAGGATGCAAAGTGCTGCTGACTACAACTTGCCCAGGGCTGTGCTACCTCCATCCTTTTCTCTGGAACTGCTGAGGCTTGTTGTTGCTGCCCAGCTCTCTTGACATCCAGTTTCTGGCTTCCTGGCGGTCCCTGCTTCTGTTGACAAGTCCAAGGGTGGGGCTGCCAGTTGTGAGGTGCTCCAGGGTCCCTGGGTGGGTGTCTGTGGCAAGGAGATGGGTGGGTTGCCCTGTGCTAAGAGGTAGCCCCATCCCTGGACACCACCTATATGCTAATCTAAAGGCAGAAACTACCCATCTGGAAATGGTTTGAGAAGCAACAGCATTGCCCTTCTTAGGATCCTTAAAGCAAACAAATAAAGTTTTGTCTTATTGAAATGAATTTGTACAACATAAATAAAAAAAGGAGTGACCTTCAGACATTAAGTGTATGGAATGACTTCACCCGGGGATTGGGGATTTGGCAAAAAATACAGTCACTGTAATATCCTGGGACATATGAAACTGTGACACCACTTTAGGTCTAAATTCTAAGTTAGGGCACAGGACTACTTTATCAGAATTGAACCTGTTGAATGGGGAATCAATGCAGATTACTACTATTACTATAAATCCAAATTACTACTACTATTCCCTCTTTATCCTCTTCCTCTATCTCACCTTCTGTGAGAAGATCCACAACGATGCTCCAGTTTCCTGTGAAAGACAGCCACCTTCTTATGCAACATGTGACCAAAGGGCGTAGATGTGCTTTGGGGCACATTCTCAGCTCATATAGAAAAATACTGAGTGAATAGGTCCCTCCAGCACCCCCCAGGCTCCTGTGTGAAGGGTGTCAGGCAGACAAGCCCATGCAGAATGGATTCCCTAAGATGGAGAGGCTTGAACTATACTGATCTCACATTCTTCCAAAGGACCAAACTGCATGTCTTGGTGTTTAAATGGCTGGGTTCCCACTGACTGACTCGAGAGACTTGTGAAAGAACTTGATTCCCAAAAGTACAGGGCCCTGATTTAGATTGTTGAGGGGACACCATGAAACCCAGCCTTCCCTCTGCACCATTTTTCCGGCTCAAACTGGGAAGGGGGAGAAGATTTGCCCCACGTAGCCCATCTGTGCACTTGCAGCCCACCCATTAGGCATACAGCACCCACTGAGCCATTTCACGTAAGGAAGATGGTGCACTGGGGAGACTGAAGCTTCTCGCCCCTGGCACTGTGCTCCTGATCTGAATCAGGGCCTCCAGTGTTTCGGAAACACATCCCCAGAGGCGTAGCAAGGGGGGAAAGTGCCCGGTGTACTGGTGCGTCCTCTGCCCGTCCCACCACATCCCCACAAGGGCATGCGCCCGGTGCACCGGGCACGCCACGCCCCCTTGGAGCTACGCCTCTGCACATCCCCTTGCACCTGACACCTGACTATCTGATGCAAAGTCACGTCAGGCGACAGCAAGCTCTCCACATTAAAAATCAAAACTTGTAATTTTTCCTGCCCAACCGTGATGGAACTCCTGCTTAACCTCTGTGAGTGGGTTTGGGCAAAATCCATGCATGAGCCACAACTGTTCATAAAGGGACATTTAGAGGGTAATTTTTGGCAGCTCATTGCGGGGGAGGAGTCAGTAGGTTTGTTTTCAAACTGTATTCTGAGGGACAAGGTGGAAGTAGCTCCACAAAAAGCAATTCGGTTGACTTTTGAGCAAGCCTGGCTAAGGAGATTGGGCCATTCAAAGCACCCGGCTAATGAATGAAAAGAAATTCTGAATCAGACTGCCCTGTTCTGTCAGGTTCACTTTTAAGTTCCAACGTACTGCAGCAACACTTCTGCAGCTGGCGCCCAAGAGCAGAAAGAGAAGATTAAGAGATACCGGATTGATTTCTCCTTTTAATCTCTGATCCCAGCGGGGCTCTTGAACGCTCCTTATTGATTGCAAAAAAAAAGGGAAAAAAGCTACAATGACCATCCAGTAAAAACAATTCGAGCAAACTACATGTCGCAGTTTTTTGATGTGCTCCAGTCTGACAAAGCACGAAACTGGCCTCGCTGGGGAGACTCATGGGGTCCGCCTAGAGAAAATGTTTCTGAGCACACCTCGTTGAAATGCGATGTGCACCAGTATGATTTGTATCCTGTCCTCTCATGTCATTATGGCTTTTCTTGACCCCATCACTTATTGGCACGGGGTAAATTGCTTGGTGTAATGATGATAAAGCAACTGTCTAGAGGCGAAGGGGAAAACTCATTTTGAGTGACAGCCCTGTTTCCTGGAACATATAGTTCTGCTCGTAGATTCATGTCCCCCAGAATGAGGTGGGCCCACCTACTGTGTGTCCAGTGCCCTCCGTGGTTTATGCAACTTGACTCAAGAAAGGGGGCAGAGAGTACTCTTTCTTTGTGTGGGGCAGCAGCTGCCGCTGACATTTCATGAGCATGCTTTGCCCCCTCCAGGCCTAGCTCGGAGGCCTAAGCTACAGCACCAAATGATGGGGGAGACAGGAAAGATACTCTGAGGCTTCTTCCAACCGACTCCCTCTCTGAAATGAAAACTGTGGTACTCAGCTCCGTAGGTCCTTTGCTGAGTTCCATGCCTCATCAAGCACCAGGCTGTGTTGACTTTTAGCTCCAATTGCAAGCGTGCAAACACAGTCACACTCTCTCTCTCTGGCCTCCCAGATTCTTTCTCTTCTCTTTTTTTCTTAATGGAGGAGGCACCTGATTAATTCCCAGCTGATTAATTTACTTCCTACGCCTTACTATAGTACTCGAAGCTACAGTACCCAAAGGGTTAATTGCTTTCTTCTCAAGAATGCCAGCTCTCCCCCCCCCCCCACATACACACACCCTGTTCCCCCTCCCATCACCCCTTCCTGTGCTTTTCCATTGACTGCAGCTTGACAGAGTAATAACTCTTCCACCAAGTAATTGCCCACTCCCTTGCTGGGATAATGGGCAACAAGTGATGCTTAGCCATTTGCTCGTGCAAAGAGATGCCGAGATTGGACCACGGCAGTGTCAAAAGCCAGGTGGGAAACTGCTATGCCTGCCCTGCAATGGCTTTTAAGTGATGGCTCTCTAAGCTCCATCACACAGGCTAGCTGGTGCATACAAAGCTACAGGACAAAACACAACAGGTTTGGGTGGGGCAAATGGATGTGCTGGGGGGATCTTGAGACGACCCTAGCTGGCAGTTCACAAAAGACAGGCAAAGCCGCACTCCACCTTTTTCTGGTTCAGCCCCTATTGTTATTAAAAATGGTTTTACCCAGGGCTCTTTAGTGTTTGTTCTTCTGTATTTGTGCCACAGCATAGAAGTATAAGATGAAACAAGTTACTTACGTATAGGCTGCAACTCAGTGGCTGAGCATTTGCTGTTTAATCAGAAGGTTGCAAGATCAGTCCCCGGCATCTTCAAGTGCTGGAGAAGAATTTCTGCCTGGAACTCCAAGAACTGCCAGTTTGAGTGGACAATTCCAGGTGAGGTGACCAATGGTCCGATTCCATATAAGGCAGAGACTACCTCCTCTGGCAGATTTGAGGACCTTAAGTCTGACCACTCAATTTCCACACCGCTAAATGCAGCCAGTCTGGATTTGGGCGAAGAATGAGCCCCTGAAATAGGAGGTGCCTGTGACTTGGAAGTCTCCATGGTTCCTGAACTGACAGAGGAATCAGATCGGAGAACCACAGCCTCCAGGGCCAATAAGGAGCCACCAGGATTACTGACACCTTTTTCTGCCTGATTTTGCAGATGAGTCTCCCTATTAGTGGTATGGCAGGGTTGGGGGGAAGGCATAAACCATTCCTCTCAGACAATCTGTGCCCTCTACTAGAGGGTCCTTGTAGCAGGAGTAAAATCTGGCCACCTGGCGGTTGTATCTAGTGACACAGAGATCCAGAACAGGAAGGCCAAATCTCCTGGCAATCTGGCTGAACACTGCTGCCTTTAGGGTCCACTCTCCCTGATCTATGTTTGACCGGCTCAACCAGTCTGCCTGTACATTCAGCACCCCACTCAGATGCCTCACTTGTATACTTGCCAGGTGTGTTTCCGCCCATCTCAGCAGCTTCACTGCTTCTGCATGTAAGGACCGTGAACAAGTGCCTCCCTGTTTGTTCACATGGGCTTTTGCAGTCATGTTGTCTGTTTGAATTAATAGGTGTCTGCCCTGAATGGTGTTCTGAAAGGATAACATCCCCAATCTTCTTGCTTGAAGCTCAAGCCAATTTATGCTCCGGCTTCTTTCTTTTAGGAACCACCTGCCCTGAGCAACCTGCCCTGAGCCATTGCCCGCCTGTCTTGCTTGCATCTGTCATTAGAGTGACTTGCTGTGGGGGAATGAACAGTGTGCCTTGAGTAACGTGGCCGCTGATGTCCAACTCAGTGCTGTGCTGGCCTCACAGCTGGTGGGCCTGGGAGGTTCGCAGACACTCCCACTGGTCCCGACAGTGAGACAGTCATGAGTTGGGGCAGTTCAGGAGTAATTGATTGCCCGGCCCCAGTCACCTCTTGAGAACTCAGCTGAATTGCAATGGGCCCCTTGCTGGAGTTGGGGCCAGGTGGCTTGTCCTTCCATCTTCCTTTCCTTTTTTCTCCACAGATGAAGAAAGGTTAAATTTTGGGTTGTTTTTCCCCAGACTGCAGAATTCAGAGGAGTTTATTCCCAGTGACCTGTTCAGATGCAGGACTATGAAAACTGGAAGAACGGGGAAGGACAGCCCCCAATGGTTCTTGGAACAAAATTGTCTATAGCCCTGCTAGGACAGTAGGGGATGTGACCAAAACCGTCTGTGAATGATGGAACCCCACTGAAGGAGAACTAGTAATGGTTGTAATTACATGGATTTTTCTGCTAGTTTACTGAGCCCATTTCATTCATATGAGATGTTTTGGGCTGTCTAATTTCTGAAAAATGCTAACCTCCTCCTCCACAAATCAACATATGTGCAAGGTATTGTAATGGTCCAAATGCACTTGTTTGGTAGTTTAGAACGTGATTACCAACTCCAACAAAAAACCAACAACTTGATAATCCAATGTATAATGTTTTTAGAATGTTTAAAAATTCAATTCTTTTAACATATTTCAGTATTAGAACAGCTCAATAACCAGATCTACCGTACCATTGCTAATAACTGGAAGCAAACAACGCAAATGCTCATGCATTAATGCTCATGCATTAAACAAGCCATGACTATTGTGCTATGACTGTTTGCAGATTCGGCATGGAATGCCCCTTACAGATTTGGCATAATCAAATAGTAACGCTTGTCCTTGATTGTACCACTTCACTTGCAACATTGGAGCAGAAGTAGCATTTAAAACTAGATGTTCTGAATGTTTAGTCCAGACAGGTCCCAAAGGTGCTAACAGTATATAAAAATGTGTAACCCTACGGGCATAGTAAAATTGGCAATATCAAGTAAAACCATGGACAAAACTACAGCTCCTGTTATGTTCTATCTCCAGACGACCAAATGCCTTTGTAAAACAACCAGTCCTCTGGCAAAAATTATGAGAACGCTGGCCAAGCTGTCCTCCCCAGGGAGACAGAAAATGCTGAAAAGACTTGAAACTGGCCTTCTCTTTACTTCTACAATGGAATATTTAAATGCTCTGTGCAAAGTAGCATGTTGGGGGGAAAGGTTCACTGTCGTGCTAGGCAGTTTTGATTTTAATAAGCAGGGAGTTTTGCCATACACACACTTCTGCTCTTCAGCAGGATATAAGGGCTCAGTTGAGCTCTACAGCTCACTGGAGCAATGTGTCTGCCTCACGGAACTGTCCATGGTCCTACGAAATCTCCTTGTAAGGCTGCACTCCTATTCACACATTCAAGGGATTAAACCTCACTGAGACTGACTTCTGAGTAAACAAGTACAGGACTAATATTCTGACTTTGGTACCTGTTCCTCACTCTCGCCGGTGACGTGCTATCATCTTCTCACACCTGACTACAATCAGAGGTGACAAACTGTCTCCTGTTCTTCTTCTACATAATTCCCAGCAACTCTTCAGGGGAAACTACCCAGCACTTGCAGAACCCTAAAAAGCCTGCTAGCTCCCCACAGATCCATCCTACTCAGTTACAAGATAGTATTACATTACCTGTGAGCGTCAGGAAGTGTAGCTGCACTTTCTTCAACTACTTCCACAGAATGGAGTGAACTACAGAGCAATAGCTTTTCTCCTAGGCTTCGTTCAAGCTCCTCATCCTCCCGAATTTGTTCCCTAAAGGAAGGAAAACAACATTGTGAAGTTGGGCCATGGACTCAAACATGGTGTGTGTGTGTGTGTAGAATCCCAATTTTAACCACCTTCCTCCTGCATAGGCATAAGGTCTATACTAACAATTGACCAATGAATCAATTAAAGTTTGAAAGCCAGTGCAGAATAGTAGATAGAGAATTGAGTCTGGGAGACTTGAAATTTCTATCCTAAGAAGATCCTTCAATGAAGTTAATGAACTTAGAAGGGTATCATTCTGCTTAGTATAGTTCTGTTGTTTTCAGGCTAAACAGGCTACTCACTGAGGAAGAAACTGTTGTCCTCTGCAGCGTGTGGCCTGCCTCACTAGCAAGAGTCACTGACAGCTCTTTGCACAAGCTGCCATGCACTTATTGGTTGAGCATAGGGCAGTGCCTGGATGGCACAGATTAATCTGGAGCGGGGCTGGGGGTTGTTGCCAAGTGGGAACCCAAAGATATAGAGATGATACAGCCTCAGCTTCTCCTGCCCATCCTTTTATCTGCTCCTGTCCCACTATTTGCTGAAATGATGACTCCAGGTCACAGGCACATCAGAGGAAGAAAAGAACTGGACTTGAAAGAGAACACAGTGGGAGATCCCATGGCTGCCTGTCTCTTGCTGCATCAGGGGATTTACAGGTCTAGTTATGTTGTCTGAGTTGCAACTTAGTCATTGTTGTGGGATGGTTGCTAATGCAGTCCTGCTTGGTGTCAGAAGGAAATTAGTGGAGGACTTTGATCCCTTAAAGGTAAAGGAATTCCCTGTGCAAACACTGGGTCACTACTGACCCCTGAGGGTAATGTCACATCGTGATATTTACTAGGCAGACTTTGTTTATGGTGTTGTTTGCCATTGCTTTCCCCAGTCATTTACATCTAACCCCCAGCAACATGGGTACACATTTTACCGATCTTGAATGGATGGAAGATTAAGTTAATCTTGAGTCAGCTACATGGAACCGACTTCTGTCAGGATCAAACTTAGATCATGAGCAGGGCTTCAGCTCACCATTCAGCATCACTGCCCTCCCTTGCAAAACCATAACTCTGTCCTAGAACAGGCCCATAGAACTGCACCTCAGTTATCTCTGCCTGCACCTCTTTAGCTGAAGACCCTTCCCAGAATCTCCTCCTGCAGAACTCTCTGCACACATGGGAGTCCACGTCTCTCCCAGACTCCCACTCCACATGCATCACAGTGCTACATGATCATTTGCAGGAGGTACTTTTGGCCATAACTTTCACTCATAGGCTTTGTCAGTGGAGGTCTCGCTCCAGCCAGGCCTCACCTTTTCTCCTCCAGGAGCTTGTCCAGGCTGCTGAGGTAACCATCTGGCCCTGAATACAGGAACTGGATGAAGAGGAAAGAACAAACGTTGTCATTTCGGCCACTTGATTCAGAGCACCCCTCTGCACACCTTGGGACCCACTGAGCCTGCACAGCTTACTGATGCTCAGGACAGTCCCCCCCCCCCCCGAGTTTCTGCACCTGCAACCTTCCCAATGCACAATGCTTTTATGATTCAATTGGGCTCTTTCAGTAAAGAAGAGTTTGGATTTATATCCCCCCTTTCTCTCCTGCAGGAGACTCAAAGGGGCTTACAATCTCCTTGCCCTTCCCCCCTCACAACAAACACCCTGTGAGGTAGGTGGGGCTGAGAGAGCTCTGAAAAGCTGTGACTAGCCCAAGGTCACCCAGCTGGCATGTGTGGGAGTGTACAAGCTAATCTGAATTCCCCAGATAAGCCTCCACAGCTCAGGCGGCAGAGATGGGAATCAAACCCGGTTCCTCCAGACTAGATACATGAGCCCTTAACCTCCTACGCCACTGCTGCGAAAAAAGGAGGAAGGGGGAAAAGGGCAGAAGGGGGGAAAAGGCAGAAGGAAAAACAAAGAAGGTGCCGAGTTATTTAACAGCAAATTCCCTATTCTAGACACACTTCATAGATCTTCATCAGAGAAATTTGTTCTATGGTTAGTTAGGCTGTTGAACACAATCATGTCTGGAGACACAGCTCCTCTCCATCTATTCCACTGGGAGGAAATGCAACTGTTGAGTAAATTCCTTCGATAAAGATCAGTGAAAACACATTGGGAATTCGGGATTTACTGTCAAATATGTAAACGACATTTTTGTAAATATGTAAATGACATTTTTGGGACTATGAAATTTTTGGGAAGTCGCCATCTATTTTTCAATCTTATGCTATGTCAGGTTAAATTGTTATGTTAACTGTTATGAAGTGAGGTTTATTGTATGCTGGGTTGTTGTGGAATTATTGTGGGGATATTGTTATGTTATATTGCTGTTGTTATTGCATTATTGTTATTTCATTTGATATACTATGTTATTGTTATTATGTAATTATCATATTGTTGTTGTTATGTAATGTTATATTAATGTTGTGAAATGCTATACTAATGTTGGGGATGTTATCATAAGTTGTTTAACTTGCTCTGAGCTGTTAACCTGATAGTATTATTTTGATCTTGAATTGCTGATTTGTGAACCCATTGAAATTGATATTGTCTTTATATGTAGCCTTATGGTTTTGCGTTATCATGTTATTGTTCCTATTATGTTGTACACCGCCCTGAGACCTCCGGGTGAGGGCGGTATATAAATTAAATATTTTTTAAAAATAAAAAAAATCTGCACCCTCATGACTTCAGTGCGCACGCACACACACACACACGGATGATTTCTCAGTAGAACTTCCTGCTGGGGTTGTTGCTCTAACAATCACACAAAATCCTCACTAGGATTACCTTTATTACTGTATGATATTATTGTTGTTGTTGTTGTTGTTGTTGTTGTTGTTGTTGTTGTTGTTGTTGTTAATTCAATTTCTATACCGCCCGATCCCCAAAGGGCTCCAGGCGGTGAACAACATAATATATAAACAATAAGCAGGAGCAAATCCGATACAATACAAACATAGGCTCCGTCAATAAAACATCTTAAAATACATAAAAACAGCAGCTAACAATTAGCAAATTAAACAAGAGGCGTCCAGGCTCAATTTAAAACCCACCCCAGGAAGGGGGGACGGCAGGCCCCTCAATATGAGGAGCTCTGTTGTACCAGTGCCAAAGCAGGAGCAGTGGGGGGGCACCATATCAGCGGCTGGACACTCCAAAGGCCCGGTGGAACAACACAGTCTTACAGGCCCTGTGGAACTCACCAAGGTCTCGCAGGGCCCGGACAGTTGGTGGGAGGGTGTTCCACCAGGCCGGGGCCAGCGCTGTGAAAGTCCTGGCCCGTGTGGAGGCCAGCCGCATCATTGAGGGGCCGGGGACCACGCAGAGGCCGAGTAGGGACATATGGGGTGATGCGGTCCCGAAGGTACGAGGGTCCCAGGCCGCGTAATGCCTTAAAGGTCAGAATCCACACCTTGAAGATGATTCGGAATTCAAACGGGAGCCAATGCAGCTGGTTCAACACTGGCTAGATGTGCTCTCTAAAGGCGCCTCCTGTGAGCAGGCGTGCAGCTGCATTTTGGACCAGCTTTAGTTTCCGAATCAAACGCAAGGGCCTAAAAGGGCATTCACCAAGTGAAGTAACCAAAAGGAAAACAGACTACTGGGCCAAACATAGCTAAGCCAGAGTTATGCACTTGTACTCCATACACAAAGTCACGAAGTTGGCATTCTTTGTGAAACATGGTACTCACTGTGCTTGGCTCCATAGTGCTCTGATTCATGTCATCTGTCTGAAGCAGGTCTCTGAGTGATATGAGGCCACTGTCATCAATGTCTTCCTCTACGTCATCAATGTCTTCTTCCATCACCAGTGGATGAGTGGAAAGTTGTGAAGGTGAAAATTCTGGATCCATGTGTCTTTTCACATCCGTATCAAGCGTCATCTTCAGCGGGTCACCCACAAACTCATCAGAGGATGAAGAAATGCTGCTTCCGGAAGAAATTTTGGTTGATTCCAACAGTGGATGGGTGGGGAGTTGCGAAGGTAGAGATTCTCGGCCCATGTCTCTTTCCACATCTGAATCAAACATCTGCTCCTCCAGGTCTCCTACAAACTCATCAGAGGATGCAGAGATGCTGCTTCCCGAGGAAATACTAGATGTTGCTGCTGATGGATGATAATGGTATGGTGAAGATAGACATTCTTGATCCACTTCTCCTGTCAAGTTTAACTCAAGATTCAGCTTATCTGGATTCTCTGCAAAATCAGTGGAGGGTATAATGTTTCTGGAGGAGCTCCTGGATGCTGGAGATGACAAATGGATGGAAGATGGTAAAGGAGAGCATTCAGAACTAAAGGTTGTCCAATTTTGGGGGCTGATTTGGTCTACAAGCAAGGTTCCTTCAAGCTCTTCTTTTGCAGACTGGCAGAAACTAGATGCAAAGTGTCCTGGGCCTGCTACATCCCTCGTTTCAGTTTCCAACTGTGTAACTGCTATCTTGTTGAGGATTTCCAAGGGGCTCTGAGTTGAGGAGGTCATCTCATCTGTGAATTCTTGTGGTCCAAAAACCTCTTCAGTAATATCTGGCATCTCCCCTGAGCTTCGAGAGTCAGATGCAGGCTCTGGAAGAGGGCTCAAAGGCGGAGGATCATCATGGTAGAGGAATTCAATCCGTGGCGGGGTCCAGTCTGCAGGGAACATGTCATCCTCCACCTCCTGCAGAAGAGAGTCAGCACTGCCCCATGCACTAGTGTCTTCACCACTTCCAGTTGTATCCATGAGGGGGCATCCTGATGAAAGCAAGTGAGAGTGAGCAGGAGGGTCCAATGCCAGTCCCTGCTCTGAGTGGCCATGAGCTGCCTGTTTCTCCTCTTTCCTGTATCTACTCTTGGTCTCCCTTTTCTTTCTCTGTTTGGAATTTTCTGAACAGAACATTAATCTCTCGGATAGTGAACAAGCAGGTGACCTGCATTTCTGCTGTCTTGAGCGAATCCGCTTAGAGGTGGCCTGAGAGTCTGGGGATCAGAAAGTAGAGAATTTATTGCCTCTGCAATTTCAAATCATCATTACAAAGCTAAAGACAGTACTGGATATACCTACACTTTAAGGCCTGGCCCGGCAAACTTGTCTGGGATATGTTATCTGATTTTCAACATAAAAAATGGAATGAACTAATAACCAATAAAATCAATTCTATAGGTTTAGCTCTAGACTTACTTCTCAATCAAGAAGAACCCTATATATATATTTTAAGGAATTCAAACAAAGAATCCTGGACACTGAGATGCAACACTTATTTTCGCATGCCAACAAAATTTGTTCTCCTCTGAATCTTGGTCTCACTCCGAAGTATAAAATATTACCTGCAAATTTTCATAATCTAACAGCACCAGTGTTGAGATGTGTATTTATGCAAGCACGAATGAACACATTGCCTTCGGCTGACCTCAGAGGAAGATATTCAGAGATCCCATCAAAGACAGATTATGCCATTGCCCTGACAAGCAAAAAGAAACCATAGCATATATCTTGCTATACTGTACTCGGTATAGCTCCCTAAGAAGAGTCTTCATTGATCTCCATCTGAATACTGATCATTTAAACTCTGATATGGACAAGACTCGCTTTCTTTTAAATGATCACAGTCCAAGAAGAACCGAAGATGTGGCTAAGTTTTTAGCAAAGGCATTTTATCCCAATGTTTTATAACGTTTTAAATGTTTATACATGCCAATAAAGGTCATTTGTATTTGTATCTCTCAGACAGTGAACAAGCAGCTGACCTGCATTTCTGCTGCCTTGAGCGAATCCACTGAGAGGTGACCTGAGATTCTGGGGATCAGAAAATAGAGAATGTATTGCCTGCTGCAATTTCAAATAATCATTAAAAAGCTAACGACAGAAATGCAGAGTTCAGTTCCCTAATGATCTAAGCTTGCCTTTTAAAAGAAGTTCATTTTTAATCCGCTAGTATTGGTAAAATCAAAGATCAGAAAGTGAAAGCTTGTCTTTGGCAAAAGAAGCAGCCTCTTTACTTCTCTTACCTCCCCCCCTTCCCAGTTCTCTTTTTTCTGTACTATGTTCTTTTTTGGTGGAAAAATAACAAAATTTCATTTTAAAAAATCATGTTTTAAAATCGATACATGCCGGATAACAAATATGTTACTTACAAATATTGATAAGATTGGAATTCAACTGCAGACTTTTGCAGACCGTAATCACGTGAATGCTATTAAGATCAAATAGAAATGAATAAGAAGGAGAATGGACAATAATCTGATGCAACAAAAAAAGTTGTAAAAAGAAGTGCAAGGATGACCTGGAAGAATTCTTCAAAATTAACAAAACTGAGAGCATAGCCACAAAGACAATCTGGGATGCAAGTAAAACATATATGAGAAGAAAACCATAGTTTCTAAACAGAAAAGAGAAAAACTTCAGAAGATAAACATTAATACAGAGCAGTTAAAAACCCTAGAAGAACATAAAATTGCACAAGAAAATATCTGAGATCAGAAATCTAAAGAGACAATTAGATCTTTCAGATACAGAAGAAATGCAAAAGAAACTCACATTTTTGAAACAGAAAAACTTTGAACATGCAAATAAACCAGGTAAAATTTTGGCTAACCGTCTAAGAAAGGAGACTGAAAAAACGACAATCAACAAATTAAAAAAGAATGATAAAACCAATTCTGTAGAGAAAGAAACTCAAAAACAATCCATCCAGTTTTATTCTGGGCTGTACAAAAAAAAGATATTAGTAAAGAAGCATTAAAAGAAATCATAGGAAAAAATTCACTTGAGAAGTTCACCACAAGCCATTGTGAAATGCTAAATCAGAATATATCAGGTCAGGAACTGTCACAGGCAGATGACTTTACCACCAAGTATTATAAAAACATAGAGGATAAAATAAGGTTAATACTACTTGAAGTGATGAGCTCTATTGACTCTCTTGATCTACATGGCAGGATGCACCTATAACTCTGATCCATAAAGAAGGTAATGAATTACCACAATCCTATAGACCTATTTCTTTTTGAATGTAAACTACAAACTTTTCACATCAATAATAACTAGATTAAGGAGATGTACTGATAAATTAATTCAAACTGGATTTATTCCCAAAAGATAAATGAAGGATAATGTATGTTTTGTCATCAATGCTCTTGAAAACATTAAACAAAAGAAAATCAAAACTGCCTTTATTTTTCTGGATGCCAAGAAGGCCTTTGATAACATGTTCTTGGACCTTATGCTGACTACATTACAGTATTTAAAATGTGGGCGCAAGTTTCATAATTGGGTGAGAAGTATATATGCTAAACAAGTCAGAGTTTTAATAAATTGATTTCTTACTGAAGAACTTCACATCGAAAATGGCACTCAGCAAAAGTTGCCCATTATCTCCAATGTTATTTAATCAGGTATTAGAGGTGCTCGCATCAGCAATTAGGCAGGACCCCCAAATTAAAGGTATCAAAGTTGAAAAGGAAGAATTCAAAATGAAATGTTACGCAAGGGCACATGTTGGAAATGTCAAGAAAAATCTGGACTATTTTTCCACATGTGGTGGAGTTGTAAAAAGGTGGGGAAAAATGCTGGATAATGATCCACACAGAAATGCAAAAACTATTACAAATTAAATTTCAAATGGACCCCAAAATTATGCTGTTAGGTATTTTTCCAGAAAATCTACCAAAACAAAAAGAAGGATTATTTCTGTACTTATTAACTGCAGCAAGAGCCACTGTTCTGCTCAGCTGGAAAAAAGAACAATATCCTGTTCAAGAAAATTGGGAAGACAAGATGAGGGAGTACTTTACTATGGCTAAACTGAAGAACCTTGTTATTAGAAGATCAGAACATGATTTTTTTTTTAAAAAAAGAGTCCTATTTTAAGTGTTATAAAATGACAAGCTCTATTTAGCATATGTGTTGTTACCAGTGTTATCAACAAGAAAATGTTGTTTTTTTCAGAATCAATAGGTAAGCAATTATATGGGGCCTAAAGAAAATCACATTGCAAAGTTTGTAGTTGGAAAAATTTGGATTACCTTGATGCATAATTTTGAGCACATACAGTATCAGTCATTCCTTTAAAGATTCTGGAGAATTTCCTTCAGGAGTTGTGCATGAAACCATCTTGCATCCACACCCTAACAGCCCTTCAGTTTCAGATCCCATTTCCAAGCACAAACACAAGCTGGAAGAGAGGACCCTTTCACTATACCATAGCAAAAAAGGAGAGGCCACAATCATTTTGTACCCTGAAAAGCAGGAGAATCTGGTGTAGGCAGCTATTGTGATAGAACTTATAATTTCAATAAATTTTCTTATGTCTAGTGTGTTAATTTGAAGATCTTCCATAAGGTCACAGGTTCATATAGACAATTCAGTTAGTAAAATGGAGAAAAACATGGGGGCCAATAAAAATTGGACCCCTGACCCAAAAATTACCAAACTCAGGGGTTCGTGTAAAGAGAGGCACCAGCAGCTATGCTGCAAATTTGGTGCCTCTGTCTTAAAAAACAGCCCCTCTCCCAAGCTCTGCAAATATTTTTTTAAAAAAATTATGTTGGCCAATGTAAGACTGGAAAATCTTGTGAGAAAGATTTACAGCCATAGAAAATATTGGGGAGAGCATGGGGTATTTTCCAGTTGTGTTGTGATCAATGAGGAATTTCTGCAGGGCTCGGAAGGGGAGGGTGGATTTTTTAAGGCATGGGCACCAAGTTTGCAGGATGCTGCTGATGTCTTCTTAGAAGACTCCCTTGAGTTTGGTAATATTTGAGTCTAGAGGTCCACTTTTATGGGGCCCCATTTTTCTTCCATTGGAAACTATAGAGGATGGATGGAGGCACCCTCTTTGATGAGGTCATAAAATTGGACCCCCTCGCCCAATCTGTACCAAACTCACGGTTCTTCTAAGATGAGTCATCAGTACCTCCACTGCAAATTTGGTGCCTCTACCTTAACAAATCTCCTTTCCCAGAGCCCAGCAAAAATTCCTCATAGAGTATAACATACCTAAAAATGGTCAGATGCCCCCACCCCCTAGAAAACCCCACATCAGTATGGGGATTTGGCCTTTTCTGGATACATCAAAAAAATTCAGATATGTTATACCCAAATCTGAAAAATACCAAATTTTTCCAGGGCACACCCCCTAGTAAAAACTTAATTCCTCCATGGTCCTACGCAGTGCAATGAATTTGAAAAATACTGTTTCAGTGTGGGAAGCATAATCATTTTGCAAATTACTGTCAGGCTAGAACCTGGACAAATAGAGTGTGCACAGTTAATGACACTCCAGAGCATGAATTTTGTGTTGCCACAATAGATGCAAGAAGGAGTAGAGATAAGGACTGGGTTTTGTTACTCCACATGAATGGGACTATTATTCCATTTAAATTGGACATTGCTGATCAGGTTAATGTCTTATCGGGACATGATTATACACATTTATCAGTAGGCCAAAACTGAGAGCTACAAAAATAAAAGGTGCTAGCTATTCTAGAACTAATATTTCAATAATGGACAACTGCATCAGCTTTTTTTAATCGTTGTGCCCAAAGTTGTGCCCTCATTAGGATTGAAAGCCTGTGGAAAACTGAACCTTGTAAAGTGTGGCACCCTCAGTTGGTGGAGACACCTCAGCACCCCCTGGGGTGGGTGGCTCCAGTTCCTCACTGGTCTTGTAGGATTCAGAAGTGAGGAACGAGGACTCACTGGCTGCCACTCCCTCATGGCTTGGCAAGTTCCCCAGATCTGCATGGACAAACAGCTTTTCTTCTCAGTTGCCTCCCTTCCTTGCTTTGAGGATGGTCTTGCCCTCAGGACCCCAACCTGCCAACCAGTGCACCAGAGCCTCTGGGTCTGGACTGAGCCTGCCCTTCATTGGTTCTATGGGTTACCTGTGTTACCTCTCCTTCCCAGACTCTGCCTCCCCTTGGGCCCCATCCTACTTGTCTCCCCCAACACTGAAGCCTATGCCTGATTCTCCCCCACCTCCTCCACAGTGTTTCTTAGGGCTGGGGGAAGCTGGCGTGTCCAGGTGCCTGGGATAAGAGGAGGTGGTTCCTCACAGCACACAAGCCTTCCAGCCAGACTTGGAAGGCCAGGAGTGAGGTCAGCCAGCTCAGGGGATTCGCCACCATCTTGGAGGCTGAAGGGACAAGGTGGAGCTGCTCTGGGTGGTGGCAGAATCTCCCAAGCGGCGGGCCCCTTGGCCACCTCGGGACATAGTGTGTATTTGCATTATAGGCATAGGGTGACTAGGGTTATGGAACATTTATAGAGCAATATAAGGATTTGTTTGTAGGTCTAGGACTAGGTTGTTTGTTTTGTGAACACTCAGTTCAGAACACTGCATAAAAGGTGCGGCTGCTAAAGACTCATCTTTATAGACTCTCATTCAAGCTGTCTCTGGTCTGTGTCCTGAAACTTGAGTTACCTGTGACCTGACAATCTGTGATTATTGGAACTGTAGATATGAACTCGCAGTGGTTGACAGAGTGAGCTTTAAAGGGAGAAAAGTAGTGATCCCTGATAGCCTCTGGAAAGAAACGATGCAGAAAATCCATGAGGGCCATTTAGACATTGAGAAGTGTAAACGGCGAGCTTGAGAGATGTAATATTGGTCCAGGATTTATCAGGACACTGTCAGTGTGGTAGAAGGCTGTTCAATCTGCCTCAATTACAAGCCACACCAACAACCGGATCTACTGCATCCGCATTCAGTTTCCAGCCAGACATACCAATAGTTGGGTACTGATCTAAACACGTGGCAACCTGAGGAGTAATTAATAGTCACCAACTGCCATTCACTTGACCCAGACGTGTGCATGCTATCAAGTACTACCTGTAAAGGTGACTGCATGCCTGAAGGGAATATTTGCAAGGCATGGCATTCCTGAAGAGCTTTTCAGAAATAATACCACTCTGCTTTCCTGCACAGAGTTTAGACAATTTGCCAAAGACTGGGATTTTCAGCATGCCGCATCTAGCCCAAACTTTCCTCAGTTTTGTAAAGAGACTGTCCAGACAGTCAAAAACTTGATGAAGAAAGCTTTTGATGGCGACAGTGACTTACAGAAATCTCTTCTGATTTATAGAAGTACATCTTTAAAACTGGTTGGTCCTCTGTTCAGCTTTTTAATGGAAAGACACTTAAGGTATAATTTACCCATAGCCGATTGTACCGTTTCCAGAATATTAAAAGCATTCAGAAGCCATGTTTTGACAAAACTCATGACTTTCCCAAACTTAAACCAGGAGATAAAGTTTGAATTGGACATTCTTCAGCTTGCACATGGGATCAAAGAGGGACTGTTGATGACCAACCATATCCCAGATGATCCATGATCCAGAATGCCAATGGTAGCTTATTGCAACATACCGTGTTTCCCCGAATATAAGACAGTGTCTTATATTAATTTTTGCTCCCAAAGATGCGCTATGTCTTATTTTCAGGGGATGTCTTATATTTCTGTATTCTGTTCGTCAGGCATGCTTCCAAACAAAAATTTTGCTACGTCTTACATTTGGGGGATGCCTTATATTTCGCACTTCAGCAAAACCTCTACTACGTCTTATTTTCCGGGGATGTCTTATATTCAGGGAAACAGGGTAATTATTGGGATAGCAGACAATTCCCCTGGGGTTCTTCAGAAATGTCATAGTAGCTCCATCCACATGCCAGAAGCATCAGAAGGCAGTAATTAGGGTGGCAGTCAACTGACAGATGCTACAGATGAACATCAGATGCTGGGTCATCCACAAACAGTTCCGTAAGATATAGCTGGTGAACCACCATTGAGGATGTATTGTCGAAAACCCACCAGAACCACCACTGAGGAGTTCAACAACCTCCAGAACAACTTCTTGAGACATGTAAATAAGTTTGATTTGTATCCATTCCACTTGCTGATGTATAGTTATTTTTAAAGGGGGAGATGTGATAGAACCTATAATTTCAAGATATCTCTTGATAGTCCAATGCGTTGATTTGAAGACCTTCCCTACAGCCACATGTTCAGAGGCTGTTCAAAAAGATGAGAGTGCTTGCATGAACCTGCTGGAGTTGCTCCTTAGAAAAGTTCCCCATTCTTTCAGTCTCTTGTTTTGGAACCCAGAAACATTACTATAGTCGCAGTTCCTATGAGCACAATGGCCCCAGGAGCATAACAGAACTGACCCACTGTGCTGGTTTGCTATGCTAAGCACTAGCTTAAAGCCACAGGACCAACTTGGTATCCAGGAAAAGCAAAACCCCAGTGACTACTGAATACAAGTGAGTCCTAACTGCACAATTCTTTTATGGCCTGTTTAAAATGGCTCCAGGAAGTATGGTACTTTAGACACTGAGGATAGTCTTTTTACCTCTGGGAACTGTCTCAGAGGTACAGCACCCACAGCACAGCTACTTATCAGCTGCTGATGGGAAAGAAGTTTCTCTGGTCAAGCATGCTACTGGTCAGACGAATAACTGAGTCAGGACATAATACTGATTTTAAGGGACCTACGCTACCATTTAATCCAAGCAGCAGAATGTGTTGTGGAAAGTTGAGAAAGCTCAGTCTGATTCTGTTCTCCCAATACCCATGAATCTCTAAGGACAGAAGTGCTTTTTTAAAGAGCAAACCTCTCCATCTGAAACAAACACAAGTTAAATTTTTTTAGGAACCAGCTGCTGGAGTTAATTAACATCTGAAAGGGAACAGCACCCCCTACTGAAACTCCATCAATTCCAGGAACATCAGGATTTCCGTGATGCTAAGGTTAGTAGTCTGTTCTGATGACTGCACGCAAGAAGCTAAAGCAAGAATGAATCTTCAGCGCTGTAAATTGCACCCCATTTTCTTTTTCCAATGCAGCTTCAATGCAAAGCTTGCATTTCAAGAGGTCATCGCTTTTCATTCCCACAGCAACCTTAGCATGCTCAACAAAATCCATTTGGCAGGTGGAAACTGCAGCCCATTCCAGGAGAAACAGCTTATCAAGAAGTACAGCCATCCTGGATTGGTGTCATGGCCAGTCCTCAGTCCTTGTAGACTTTGACTACTTGGTTGACTGGTGAGCTTTCTTGCTTAACCAAAGACTGGGCTCTGACAAGTGCTTTGTCTGATGTTTTGGGGGCTTTTCAGCCTGTTAAGTAAAGTCTATAGAGTATGTTTGCTAGCAACAACTTGCCTCCTAAGCTTTCTTGGAAGCCAGCCCATGACAACTGTGCCATTTCAGAAAGGCTACCCTTTTCACTGATATTTTAGTGCTGTGTATGCAAGTATTTCTATGCCAGCTTTCTTTACATGAGGATTTCCATGTACACTACTTGGATGGAAGGGCAACAACATTATCTCTGTCTAGCATATGCCATTATTATTCTCCATACTGCAAAGTCAGATAAAGGAATCATGGATTGACTAAGGCTATTTGCAGTGCAACCCCAAAAAGGGTTACACCATACTAGGGCCACAATAGGCTTAGAAATATGTGACTCTCCTTAGGATTCCACTGAAAGTGAGCTCCTGAATAACAGTCACATCAGTTTTCATGCAGCATTAAATATGTGCTTTAAACAGTAGTGTTCTATCCTCAAATCACAATGACTGCCCAAAGGCAAGAGAGTCCCCTATACAATAATAACTCAGATTTACAATACTGTTGCTATTTGAAATTAATGCAGGTATTTCACATTTGTAACTATGACAGCACAAAGGGAAGAAACACATGCAGTCCAGGCATCATGGAGGATCATAGTAGGGGATGACCTGGTCAAGATCCTGCTCTTTCCTAGAGCTTACTCTCCTTCACTGGTGTAAAATTAAAACTGCAGATGTAGTTACTGCATGTAAATACATCTTCACTTAAGTCAGTGGAAAGAGAGACCAAGATAATACCCATCTCCTCCCTCTCCTCCTACAAGCAACCATAGAGAACAGATGTTAACTAAGAAGGTCACAAGGTTCTTGTGTTTTGCTATGAAACAACAATCACAATTAAATACAAGAGCCTGATGTATATACTCACCGAACTGATTCTTGGTTCAAACCATGCTGAGACAATATTGTATTTTAGATTAAATAGTTTTATTCATCTTGTTACTATATTAGCCATTGTTTTGTATAACAAGCTTTTCATAATGCCAGTAAAAGGTATTTGGATTGGATTGGAATAGAGAACAGAATGCGGACGAAAGATGGCTACATGCTCCATTTACTACTGGGATCATTTAAAAAGATTATTCTATTTCAAATACAGATGCTAGGGTGGCTTTTTAAAGGGGGACTAACGGGAGGGAACAGGTTTTTTTAACCATTTCCTCCCAGCCATTGTTTTACTAAAACAGCCAACTTTTACTGCTGCTGAGGGAAAAAAACAATTTTCTCTAGTGAGGAGAAAAATAAGGTGGTTAATGTCATGATTCAAGGGAAAAACTTCAGGGAAGGAAAGGGTTAAAAGCCTTCCACTGATCATCCCCCTCAAAAACAGTTACATTTGAAAAAGGAGAAGATAAAAAAGATCATGAAAACCCTGCAGCTAATCCCATGAGCAAAGGCATCTGCCTTCTATGGACTCAGACCATTGGTCTGCCTGCCTTGGTATTTTTTGACCGGTCTCGAGGCCCTTTTCAACATCTGAATGAGACAGTTTAATGGAGGATTGAACCTGGAACCTTCTGCATTCGAAGCACGGGCTCTGTGCTGAGTTACAACTCCTAATCATGAATCATAGACACGTGAACTCCCCAAGAGCCAATTCATAGACTCATATAGGAAACAAGCAACCCTCATTTATAACTAAAGCCCCATCAATTTCCCCATGTGCAATGATTTGCTACAGAGATTCAAGGACCATCCTAAATCTTTTTTTCCACCTGCACTAAATGTATTGAGCTAAGCTGCTGTGAGATGGATACCAAGAAGGTCTCCTGGGTAAAGTTTTTAAATGAATGAAAAGTCAGTCTGATACGAATACTAACACATAGTTCTCTGTTGCCGAGATACGGCGTGTATGTTCGTGAGGGAAGGAAGAAAAGGCCCATCACAAGTCAGAACCCCAAGAGACCACACAGACCCATAATGAGAACTGTCTCCTATCTGCTCCTGGGGCTAGAGCTAGGATCCTGGGAGAGACCTGATTCTCTACCTTTTAACACCAGAAACCATGTCCACTATGCATATTGGGAAGAGGATGGTATATGTCAGGGGTCTGCAACCTGCGGCTCTCCAGATGATCATGGACTATAATTCCCATCCGCCCCTGCCAGCATGATCAATTGGCCATGCTAGCAGGGACTGATGGGATTTGTAGTCCATGAACATCTGGAGAGCTACAGGTTGCAGACCCCTGGTATATGTTATTGGTATTGAAGCTACTGTTAATTCCTAACCATGAGGGGAGGCAGACAGAGGGACAGCCACTAAATGAGGATCATGAAGTCTGGATTTATTCAGATCCACAGCACCAATCATGCCAGAAAGATGTGATGGAAGAGTACACAGGGTCTTGCTAGGATGACCTGGATCTATCTTCTCCATGCCCAGCAGGACCATGGAATGCTATTTTCAGTGGTACCATACTTACTTCCAGATTAAGTGTGGAATATGTTAGCCACATGGGTGCAGAGAGGAATATTGAGGCCCATTCCGCATATGCAGAATAATGCACTTTCAATCCACTTTGCAGCTGGATTTTACTGTGCGAAATAGCAAAATCCAATTACAAACAATTGTGAAAGTGAACTGAAAGTGAATTATTCTGCATGTGTGGCACAGTTCACTGGTTCAGATAGATGGAAAGGAGGATCTGATGTCACACAAGTGAGAAAGCTCCATCAGTGGCTATTAATTATGATGACCAAGTAGTAACTCCAAGTTTAGAGCCAGAGTATACCTCTGAATGCCAGTTGCTGGGAGCAACTGTATAAGGCAACTGCTGCCTTCTTTCCCCACTGGTGGGCTTCCACAAAGCATATCACTGACCACTGTGGGAAACAGAGCATCAGCACAGACATACCTTTGGTTTGCTCCACCAGGGCTCTTCTTCACTCTTATGAAAGGTTCAGCCTCGTTTTTGTAGACAGTTTTAAGGATATAATTCAGTAATCCCACTGCCTTTTCTGTATCGTTAAGTATGTTTCTGAATTATTAAATACAACACAACAAAGTTGTAGGAAAGGCACTGTGTACATTCTCAGAGGTGTCTTCCATAACTCTGCCTTAGTGTTGTAAGCTAATGGAGGAGGGGGCTAAGTGTCGTGAAATTTTGGCACAGGTTGAGTAATTCTTTCCAGGGACTAATTCCCAAAGGGTAACCATGTTGCATCTTTTGTAACAAAGCCAAAAGAAAACCTTACAACACTTTAAATATTAACAGATTTATAATAGCTTAAGCATCCATAGTTAAACCATATTTCATCAGATGCATGAAGTGATCTGTCAATCAGCAGATATAGTTATGTACATGGAAAACAACTGTTAACATTGGTGTTAAAATAAAATGCAAGTGATACGGTTGTGACATTTCTATGCAAAATGCAAAAGTACTACATAAGCACAGAGATGATTTACAACAGCCATAACTGTTGGAATCTTGTTTAACATAATTAAAGCTATTTTTAAATCCTAACAAGCAATAATTTATTCAGCAATATTCTACGCTATAATAAATAGGTCAGCTTTTGTGGTGCCACCAAAACTGTTGACAAAGTTTGAGAAATAATCCAATTCCACATTTTTGCTTTCAATAATTTTTATTATACTCTGACTCAGAAAAAGATGTTAGTACAGTCAACTGAGGTGCAGAAGAAAACTGTATGTTTCTGCATCAGAACATTGTCCCAAAAGAATATTAGAATTATCATTCATTTTATGTGCGGCCTTTGTCAAAACCATTATTTTGTGCATTACTGAATGTGGTACTTTGATACAAGAGCATTTATAGTTCTTTAAACGCCTATTATCAACACTTGACTTTTACATTTTCAAACAGACTTTTTAGGGAGGGAGGCAGGGCTATCTAGGCACTAGGACCCAGGCACAGCATTTTTCAACAGAGAAGGTCTGGCATACTGAGTTCTGTGGTGGAAGAATATACAACCCTACTAACATCTTTTTATGAGACAGACTATACAACAGGACTCGGAAAAGGCAATAGCTGACTGCAGGCCACTGATACAGCACAGAGGCCTTCAGAGTACAAGCACCAGCACACAATATCACAGTGGAGTCAGAAAAACAGCAAGAGGTTGGCTGAACTGCAAGAGAAAACCTTCAATAAATTATAAACATTAGAGAAGGCACCACAGTTCGCCCTACGGATCAAGTGGACTAAACACTTCTTTCAATAGTATTTACATAACTACATAATTACATATTATTTCGTCAACATCCCTTCTTACCAGCATGTTTACTATTCCATTACATTTAATTTTGCTGGAAGACTGCAATGACAACCACCATGAGAGTATCCTACGGTTTTACGCCCAGGTGACAAATTTGTGAGTGTCTGACTCTTATTTTTGTGAAGTGACTGTATCTCTTCTGCTGCTGCCTCTCTCCATTTTCTAGTTTCAGGCAACTTGGAGATATCTTCCCAAGACAAAGACCCAGAAATTTTCTCAGTTTTGGCTATGTAGGAAAGTCTGCAAGATGATATACCTTTTGTTGCTTGGGTTGAACATCTGAGGTTTTAACTTCACTTGGTCTGGTTTCTTCTTGAAAGGCTGACAAGTTTGTGCTGAACTGCAACTCTACTTTGCCTAGTATTGTTGTCTCTTGCTCACATTTCACTGAGTTTTCCTCAATTATTGAGGTTTACATTGGATTTAGTCTCATCGAAATACACTGTACTACTTATGGCAACCTTGCCTGTCATCAGGTACAGAATTCTGTACCCTTTAAAACAATCACTGTATCTCACTAGTATTCCCTTGGCGGTTCTTTTAAGAATCCATACTCGATTCCTTCTATGATGTTGCTTTTGCCCTCTGCTTGGAGGATCTTCTCCTTTGTGCTGAGATCAAGCTCCATGAAAAACTCCTTATCATGTGGCTTGTAGCCCCTGAATCAATGTGCCATCCATTTGAAGTGTTGCCTTGTGGGGCCTTTAGACATCCAGTTTACTCTTCATCTACAGATTCACTTGTAGCTTACCTAGGCCTTTTCTATGGGTGAATCTGTGACTTGCTTTCTCTGTTTGGCTCTCCAGGATTGAACTATTCTTTGTAAGATGTCCAACCTTTTTGCAGCAATTAACACATCCTGGTTTCTTTCATGTGCTTCACTGTCTTGTTTACCTTGAGAGTTATCTCTCGTTTTTAGGAGCCTGCATATAGTTCTTTAATATGATTATACTCATCCATGAACTTGTCCTTAACATACTCTACTTATGGTCTAGCCTCAAGGGCACTGATGAGTGGGCACCACGACTCTGGAAGACAGCACAGTAGTAGTGTCACTACGTGATTGTCTTTCATTTCTTCTCCAATCCCACACAGCTGTTCCAATTTCTAGTAAGGCATTTACATGTTTACACATATTCTGCTCTCTGCCAAGTCTCATTTTATACAGCTTATGCAGCAGGTCTAGCTTGCAGTTAAGTCTGAGTGCTCATGCACTTTCTGGAGTGCATCCACATACCTTTAGCTGCATTTTCTTTTCTTATTTGGATCAGCTGTTCATCTTCCACTAGGAGACTTATAGCTGCCTTTGTTTGTGTCATGAGCCAGCCCCTGGATACTTACCAGGATACAGAGGACTCTGATGCAGAACCTGACAACATGATGCAGAGTTAGTTGCTCCGGAGGAAGACCAGGCAGCAGAGCCAACTCCCAGCCCTTCCCTGCTTGATGACATGCAGGTGGAAGAGCCTGCAGATCCTCTTAGGGAACCCAGCAATGAGTCAGCTGTGCACATGCTACACAAAACTGTGAACAATGCACAATGCAACTGCAATAGTACACAACAGCTACATGCTATAGAAGCAAAGGAGGAGTGCTCGTATAGCAGCAAGATATGGGAAGATAGAAGTGTCTGCATATGATGAGGATTAACTTCATACAGAATCACAACCCCTTGGACAAGGCTCCAGACACAGTGTGTAACAGACTTCTGTCTGTGATTCACCTCTTAAGATGCCAGCCACAGATGCAGGTGAAATGTTAGGAACAACATCAACCAGACCACGGCCACACAGCCCGGAAAACCCACCTAAAGACTGTTATCTGACGAAGCTTTGCCTGTCACCTGCCTTGATCCACTGGACTATTATCTGACTACCTTGACCCATTGGACTGTTACTGGACTACGTTTTTGCCTGCTGCCCATTTGGCCCCACAAGGCTGGACCTGACCACGCCTTGTCTGCTGACAGTACAACTTATTTTTCTTGTCCCATTCAGCAGGATCATGTGCTGCGCTGCCAGTGTCTAAAACATTCCAGAGATCATCTTCGCACAGTAACATTTCCAGTTTAAACTTCCACACAGATAACTGCTAATATTCAGTTTAGCTACTGCAAACTTAATATGCAAACTTAATATCTGCACTACTTGTCATTTTTCTCAGTTATGCCTTTCTTATAATTTATCCAGGGGTCTGGCCTCATAACCTGTTGGCAGAGTTGAGAAATAATACAGTCCCAAGGTTTGGCATTTGCTTTCAATAATTTTTACTGCAACAGAATTTGCAAAACAGAATAACTGACTGCAGGCTACTGATACAACACAGAAGCCTTTCGAGTACAAGTGAAGCACACAGAAACAAACGAAGAGGGAAAAACAAGAGATAGGATGAGAGTACAAGTGGACTACACAACTCTTTCAGTTGTATTTAAATTAACTAGACTTTCAGCAGGTTGCCACATCTCCAACAAAAACTTCTTTGTTTGTAGGGAAGGAGTACAGTTGGAGCAGCCATTAAAATCCAGCCTATCATGAACTCCCAATTCCTTGTAATGAAATTCTCAGTTCTTTGTATTTATTTTTTTAAAGCACGGATGCAATGGAAACAGAAGACCTGATCAGGCTCAGACACAGTATCTCACAGTTGTATTCCATTTGATCTGCTAAGCTCTGCCTTTCAACCTGATCAGGAGCACACACAAGAACAGTCTGGTTCTTTATTTCCAGAGCTGTTTTAACTTCTGCCAGACACCAAAGCATCAGTTCATCACCCCCAACTATCTTACTGTTGGATACAGTTGCTGGTTCTCAACCAGGAGGTGCTGTGGTGCATTTTCTTGTGTTTAAAGCTTATTGAATTTTTTTTTTGAATGCCATGAGGGTGCCCGGGGGTTTGGACCCATAAAGGCCAATGGGAGCTTTTCATCAGCAGGGAGGCTTTTTTGTGTTTTTTGCCTCCCCATGTCACTGGAAACAGCGCGGAAGAGTGACTCGGACACTACATCTGGGCACCTGGCCTTTTGGATGGGGCTGCCTATCTATTTAGATTGGGAGGCAAGTAAATTACCAAGGCAGAGAAAGTGCAACATGTTTGTCAGCTAAAACAGGCAGGGGGAGGGGTAGAGAAAGAGACAGAAGGAGTGGAATGCAGTGAATGAATGACACCTTGGCAGACACCAGAGGAGGTAGAACATACATCTAAAATGGGCATGGAATGGGAGCAGACAGCTTATGTCACTTGCAA
The DNA here is from genome assembly GCF_021028975.2 of Sphaerodactylus townsendi. Taxonomy (NCBI): domain Eukaryota; kingdom Metazoa; phylum Chordata; class Lepidosauria; order Squamata; family Sphaerodactylidae; genus Sphaerodactylus; species Sphaerodactylus townsendi. The sequence continues at coordinate 27,543,023 of NC_059436.1, read as the reverse complement.
CAAGAACCCCTAGTATTAGATGTGTAGGGCCTTTGTACCACAGCTCAATGTCACATAGGACCTGGATAACAACAGCACAGCCTTGGGGAGGCACACCCATCCTCGATCCCACAGAGGACGTGCAAATGCTCTACACACTGACTCAATCAGATCATCTGATTCTCTTTCTTTCTAACACTAATTTAACCTTAAATCTCCTGTCTAACTATCAGAGAACCATCCTACCTTCCAGAGTTCCTATATTATGTCAGTCCAGGCTCACCCTGATTTGGAATGCCCCTAGCAATAATTTCATTAACCCAGCCCCAATCTCATCAGGAGTTAGGAGCTCCCAGGTTTTAACCTAATCATCCCTTTTTCCATAGCACTGTTCCTGCCTGGGAACAGAACTTTGCTTTGTTTCTGGAAAGCAGCCCCTCTTATCATTGCCAGAGGGCTAACTTTTCCTATAACTAGACCTTGCAAATGAGGGCTCCTCATCCTTGCATCTGCCTTTGGCAGTAGTAACATTGGCAGGAAGGCATGAATAAACTGCTGGCTAAGGGCCTGCACAACTGCACAAGGAAACACTCTCAACTATCAGCCTATTTCCATCTCACTCAAATTGGTAGGGTGCAGATGGGATTACTTTCTTGGCATGGGCTGGGGGAGGAGCTGTAGGTGGCTGGTTGGTTGATGAGATCACTGCAGAAATGGCTGTTCCATGGCTAGACAAACCCCATCAGGTTCTGCCTGGTATGCTCCAATGTGGGCTGATAATTAGGGCTCTTCAGATATGGTGGTGGATTTCTCAGCCCCTGAATGGCAATCAAAGGGGTCAGTCCAGTCCTGAGGTGCTGTCTTACACTTACCTTGTGCCACACAGGAGCGACAGAGGAGTACACGGGGCTGCACAGGGATTAGTTTTTCAGCCTCTGACTGGGGATCAGGGAATCTAGGTTCATCCCTGTTCTTAGTTGCCACCTTGAACTGATCCAGACACAAACGATGAAGGAGTACATGAGGTTGCTTGGGGTTTAGTTCCTCAGCGCTTGACTGGTTATCTCGGGGTCTGGGTACAACCCTATTCTCAGATGTTGCCTTGCCCTGATCGAGACAGATACGGTGGAGGAGTATACGTGGTTGCATGAGGGGTAGTTCCTCACTGCATGACTGGTTATCACAGCATGGGGGTTCAACCCAATCTTCAACTGCTGTTTTGCGTTGACTTTGCACCAGAGAAATGCGATGGAGAAGTACACGGGGTTGCATGTGAATGAGCTTCTCAATCTGTGACTGGTCATCAGTGGGTCTGGGTTCATCCTGTTCTTGAGATGTCTTATACCTATCTTGTGCCAGACAGATGCGGTGGAGGAGTACACGGGGTTGCATGCTGGAGGGTCCTAGTACAACCCTCTGTGTGAAGGTACTGTTCACTTGATCTGCATTCGCTCCAGGGATCTGTACCTTTGCACTTCGGCAGCTCTCACTGCCACCAACATCAGTGGCTTGCAAAGTTGAGGAGCAGTAGCTCTTGAAGTGACCAGGAGACCACAGGCAATGTTGTGAGCTTGGGGGTATGTGAGACATCTTCTTCCAAAGGCAGCAATTCCAGTACGGTTGATGGCTGCGGCAGAGGACCACACAAGGCTGTTTAGGGGTCACCCAATGAACACTAGTGCAGTTCCCCCCACTGGCACCCACTGCAGGGTTCTGTGCTGTGGCAATGTTTCTGTCCTCACAGTCACAGGGATCAGTAGTAGACAATACTGTCAAGTATTGGTGGTGAGGCTGCAGGTGGTGTTGTGGTCTTGCAGGCACTGCGGCTGCATGGGAAAAAGGACATTAGCAATACTGATAATGGGGTTGGTTAGAATCCCTGCTGTGAGCCAACATCCCTGCTGTGAGCCAACATCCAAATCTACTGTACCTTACAAATGTATATGACAAATGGTCTATCAGGAGCAGATGCCATGGCAGGATGTCCACCCATTATTCCACACACACCTTGTAATCTACTCCAGCAAATAGATGGGTACAAAACAGCAAGTAGCTACATGAGTGAGTGGCATATTCTGGTTCTGCCTTCAGGAAGTAGAGGTCTCAGAGGCTCTGGCCCATGAGGAAATCAACAAGAAAAAGCACAGTGTTTGCACCAATAGATGAGAATATGGAAACACCTGCATATGGTCAACACTGAGGATCAACTTCCCTCACCAACTCAAAACACTCACAGATAAATCCTGAGTGCTGTTGAGCATGTTTGCGAACGAATAAAACCATATCCCACAAGGTAGCCTGTTCTCTAGCAAATGTCAGATGTCAACAAATGCATGGGGAATAGTACAACCAGCAGCCATTTGCTACCAAGCAGGCTACTTAGAGAGGCACAGCTACAGGGGCAAGTTCAGACACTAGTAGCTGAATTCACAGATGTACCTTGGCTTTGACCCAGTTCACCAGGCACTGGCCCATGAACCAGACCAATTACGATCACAGTCTCATTCTTCTGGCAAAAAGATAATGCAGACCATTTTGAACCAGGCACCCCCTATATAACTTTCAAAAAGGCAATAAAGGGCAAGAGCACAAACGATTCTTCATCCAGGAAATGCAAAAAACAATTGGATCTCCCCCTCCCTAGAGATGGTCCAGTTGGAATTCAAAGCTTTGTAGTACTCCACGGGGCAACCCTCATGACAACTGTGAAGTTCTCCACCCCCTCCCAATCCCATGCTCATTGGAGCCATGACAGTCCCTGACTGATGGATGAGCCTGCTGTGGCCTACGTGTACTTTTCCTTTATCAGGAGAAAACAGTAGAAGGTAGATCCATGATGGAAGTAGAAATCCCACTTGAGACAGAAGGCAACCTTCACCACTTTCCCCTGTGCTTCCAGCTGTCCCAAGGTGCCCCTGTGGATTAAGAAACATCTCAAACCATCTCTCAGCTCTCCAGACTAAGGGCTGCATTTCTGTTCACGAAGGCCTGAGACACCCAGAAATAGTGGTTGTGCATGATGTCTCACTGAAAACAAAGGCAAAAGCACAACCTCATAACAGTGGACACTGTGCTGCCAGCAGGTGACTGGAGGTCAGAACCCAGGGTTGAGGATCTGTTTGGAAGGAATAAGCCCATGTCTGAGGTCAAAGGAAAGGCCTGAAGGCTGCAGTAGGAGGGGTTAGAGAGGGGCTGGCGTCTGGGGTGGTGATACAGCAAACTCTGTGATAGACAGGTCCCATTCTGCCTCTCAGCCAATGACAGCTTATGGAATGTTTGGGGCTAAGTTAACACTGGACAATCAGATCAGCGAGAACTGCGTGACAGGGAGATGCAACTTTATTCTGAGTGACAGAGTAAGAGTCCGCAGCTGGCTGTGAGAAAAACAGTTTGTGTCTGAGACAACTGTAAGAATGAAAAGAGGGACCAAACGTTCAAATGTTGGGAAATCTCAGTGCCTACAGCACGCCAATGTTGTTTGAATTTTGAATAAGAGTTATCACTTTTTAGTTCATCTATGCTGACTGAGATGGGGAAAAAACTACACACACAAACCAGTTAGGCCTGGCCCAAGATTTATAGAAATGGTGGCAGCGTTAAAGGGAAGCAGTATTTGATTCCATGACTCAAGTGCTCAGGGAAACATCTGGGTGAGAGGTGACTGAAAAGGGAACTGGGTTGCCTTGTCTGCCAGTGTCTCTGGGAAAGAGAATGGTGACCTGATGTATAAAAGGGTCAGGACTCTTAAAAGAAACAAGGATAAGACGCATGGCAAATCTGTGATTGCCTAATCTACCTGCACCTCTAAGTCAGTGTGTGCTGGGTATTAGGGTTGGTAGTCACATACCCTTTTCCAGTGCCATCATCAGCCATCAGCAAAATACAATCACCAGAGCACATCTTCAAGTTGCTGGAAACATGCAACTCCACCGTCCATATACACCAATGCACGCTGCTGTAAGACACTGCATTGCTCACAAAGGTACACTGGATGCTGCTCAGTGACTGCATGCCCTTGGCCCTGTGCTTGCACAATCATTTCCCTGTGTGGTGAGTGAGATGTAAGCCTAAGAAAAGTGGATTTATTCCGATAGTGGCAGGCAGCTGTCTGTGAGGAAGCACAAGACACACCAACCAAAGGAACACATGGAACTGGTCCTTGGGGGCTCTGCAGCATTTGCCCAGTGAGCATTAGACTCACTGGGTGGCAATAAAAGGTCTCCATATTAAAATGTCCAATGTAATATATACAAATATATGGTAGATGATAAGGAATTCATGATAACATTGAATCAAAATTGGGAGAAGGATTTCTAGATATTGGTAATACTGAAAATTAATAGTTGGAAAAATATAAAGATCGAGAAATATATGGAGTTGGAAAGGAAAGTGATATTAAAATGGTACAGAACACCAAAACAACTAGCATATATGATAAAAGGACTTAGTTCCAAATGCTGGCACTGTGGAGACCAAGAGGCTTATTATAGCCAAATGTGGATAGAATGTGCAGAAGTGAAAAAATTTTGGACAATTGTATTGTTATATATCGAGAAACTGGTAAAGATTAATATTGATTTAAATAATGACTTAATGTTCATGGGGGTAATGTAGGACAGAAGGGTGGATAAAAATATAGTTATATATATAAAAGCAGCCCATGTAACAATAGCCTTGGGCTGGAAAGAAAAGAAAAAATTGACATTTCAGAAACGGCTAGAATATATCTGGGAACACTTGATATTTTCGATATATTAACCAAAAATAAGACGTGGCAAGATAAACAATGAAATTTTGAAGATATGGATAATATACATGGACTGGATGAAAGAAGCTCGAGTCAATGAAGAAATATGGGAGAAGAGGCTACAGAGAATGAACTTACTGCTGTTTGTGTGACAACACTATGAAGAAGATGAAACGGGGGAGGGAGAAAAGGAGGAAAATGTATTGTTTGAAAATGTATGAAGAAGGAATTATTATAAACTATAAAACTCAAATGATACAATAAAAATTTATTTTAAAAAAGATGTCCAATGTACATTGCATTATGGAGCCCATCCATGGAGATGTAGCAAGTAGCTGATAGAGCTTGAATCCTGAGGTACCCATAGGTCCTGCCTGCCCTTGAGGTCAGCATGGCTGCTTACCCCATGGATGTCTGGGTGGTCATGGTCATCTCTTCTCATGCAAAGCTGCCACTCAGCAATGATCCTGCATGACCATGTAACCCCATGGATATTAATCTCTACCTTTCAATTCCCTATACTCTATCAACAAAAAGATCCAAGGTGATTGTGTATTAACACGCCTCAACTTTTCTTTGGACCTTCTCTGTAGAGTAATGCTCCATGGGGTCCTAGTGCCTATCATGTTGCTAGCATCCACCATTTTCTTCCAGTTTCAGTAGTCTGAAGACATTTTATAAGAATAATATGAGCCAGGGACTTTGGCACCGCAGTGATTGGGCCATTCTCCTTTGGCCTGGCTAGAGCCCAAGTGAGGAACTGCTGCCCGCCCTATCCCCGAAGGGCTCAGGAGTATTGATGAGAAACATAAATGATTGGTTAGCAATGGAGTTGCTACAGATCCTCTTGCTGCTGCTCCATTGGCTGATGCTCCTGCCACTACTATCTCATCTTGGCACTACTATACAGAGAGCCTACAATATCACCTAGCTGCTGTGACACACACCTGTCTTAGCTAGACCACAGGATTTCTCTATCAGACCACAGGATTTCTCTATTAGTAAATGGGTCCTCCCTCTCGCGTTATCAAAGCCATGGGGGATGATTTAGATTGTTACCTGCTCTGCGGGCCAACGAGCTTTTGCATCTTTTCACTCTGCCAGTTGTTGAGTGCCTGCCATGCTGTTAAGACAAAAGTCAAAAGTTAGAGGCATAGTTTGGAAGAACACTTGAGTAAGAATCTCTGCTTTTCCATTGTCAAGCTTTTTGAGGACACATGCTCTGACCTTGCATAAGCAAATCAGTTTTGTGTATCTGGGAAAGTCACAATGTTAGTTCAGATGATATCGATTCCAGTGATTCTATCTAGAGTAGACCATCAGGCCTCAGTACCAGGCTCTGTACAGTTCTAACTAACAGTTCTGGGCAAAGTTTTAACTGTTTGTCATAGCTCTGAACAAGGGATCCCTGGATGTTTACTAATGCTGAGAAAAACAACTAAAGGAAAAAAGGGCCAAAATGCCAGCAGAAGGAAGAGTTCTAATGAGCATCATAAACAAGAGGTTTTACAGTAAAATCACTACCCAAATTTAATGGGAACGAAATAGTCTGAGAGACCGTCTTACTGTGTTGACGTTGGGTCTGAAGGTTTAATGACTAATCTGAAAATATTAGAGCTGAAGGAATATGAAGTTAATAAATCAAATTGGGTGAGGGTTTGGGGAAATTAGGAGACATAAGGCATCACCTTTTTTGAGCCTTAAAGACTCATATTCTCCTATCATGGGGTCTATGTTCGGGGACTGCACCCCCGAACTCCCGCCCCAACTGGAAAAAGGCCCGGAAGAAGCCCCAGGAGAAAGACTTACCTAGGCCATGGGGGAGCACAGGGGGGTGGATAGTGGACAGTGGTGGATAGACCCTGTGGAGCAAGGGAGCTCGCAGGGAGGAGCCCTGTCCTGGGCCAGCAGCTGCCTGGGCTCCAAAGACAGCCACAGAAGAGACCTGGAAGGCATGCCATACAGTGACCAGGCACCACCCAATTGTGTCTTACTCAAGAGATCTGGATTTACTGTGGTGAAAAAAATAAAACATCTTGAAGAATGGATGACTAACAGGAACTGTATGTTACATCAAAACAATTATGTTAAAGTATGGAAAGAAGTAAAAAAAGGCTTATTGAGATGGAATAGATTGAATGTGTCACTTTTTTGGGAAGAACATCTGTGATAATAATGAATGTTTTCATAGGGACATTACTTTTGTTTCAAGCCATTCCAATAATTTACGATCATGTTTTAAACAGTGGCAAAAAGACACGAGTCATTTCATTTGGCAGGGCAAGAAAACAAGAATTAAATATTAAAATGTTCAGGATGCAAAGCTCCCCAAGGTATCAAACAAGGGGGGGGGGGGAGGTCTTTCCTGACACCAGCTATCTGAGGTCATTTCATGGGAGATGACAGGGACTGAACCCAAGATGTTTTGCATACAAAGCAGGTCTCTGCCATTGAGCTACAGCTCTATAGCCTATTGCAACTGGAAAGGCAATGCAGAGACACCCTAAATAAATTAAGTCAGTTGCCCCTGTAGCTGCAGTTGCCCCTGTACCTACCAGGGAAAAGGCGCTCTGGTCCTGTCACAAGAGAGAGACACAAGGGTTCCTGGAAATTTGCACCACCTCTTCCCCAGCTAAAACTCTGTTCTGCCTCCATTCTGACATTTGTCTTCTTTCTTTATCTTCTCCCTTCTTTATCTTCTCCCTTCTTTATCTTCTCCCTAACCCTTGGGCCCCTTGTAATCTAGTTTTCTACACTGTCTACCTGATGTTCTCTAGAAATAATAATACTTTGTTTATTTATTAATATATATCTGAAGACTGATAACCTACCCTCGGGTTCAGGATGGGTTGCATCCTTCAGCTGTTGTCACAACAGGATGGACAAAACAATATTCCAGGACAAAGGGAAATATTTTTTTACTCACAGAGCAATTAAACGATGCAGTTTGTTGCAGGTGGATGTAGTTATGGCAACTAGCATAGATAGCTGTAAAAGGGGATTACACCGATCCATGGACGAACGCTTCCCCACTGGCTACTAGCCATGCTTGCTAAAAAGGATCTGCCATGACCACAGGCAGTAAACCTCTGAAACCCAGTGGAAAGAGGCAAAATCAGAGGAAGGTCTTGATCTCTATCTCCTATGTTGGCTCTCCCAGGGCAACTGGTTGGTCACTGTGTAAAAAAGGATGTTGATCAGTGGTTCTCAACCTTCCTAATGCCGCGACCCTTTAATACAGTTCCCCGTGTTGAGGTGACCCCCAACCCTAACATTTGTCCATTTTACAGATGGAGAGAGCCTTAGGCGACTGATTTTACATTTTACTGATGCAAAGAGCCTTAGGCGACCCCTGTGAAAGGGTCATTCGACTCCCAAAGGGGTCCCGCCCCCCAGGGTGAGAACCACTGGACTAGATGAACCACTGGTCTGTTCCAGCAGTGCACCTTTTCAGGAAACTCTGGAGCCGAAAGCAGATGATCTCTCTAGATGAAAACTCAAAAGGCTCCTTAGTGTTCATGGCCTCCCAAGATCCTAGCTATGAGGTCAAACTCAGCGTCAATATATTCACAAGTCAGAGGCAGATTGTGTTCCCGGCCCCTGCTTCTGAGCTTGCCACTCACTGTGGATTACTCACCTTCTTGTACAAGGTCTCCTGACAGCAATCGCGAAGTGTCACGGATAAGCTAGGGAAAGGCAACACAGAGAAAGGCCGGCCAACCTTCAGCCTCTTAGTCTTTCGCAGCTGCTGGTACTCTTGCAAGCTGTACTGGAACCTAAAGCTGAACACACCTGCTTTGGGTCTCCTTAAAGAAGACAACGGGATCTGGAACCAGCGGATGTCACTCCAGGTGCTAAACAGCTCTGTACTGTACGATACCTTCTTTGGCTGGGGAACTAAAGTGACGCTGCTGTTTTCCTCTGAGGGCAGATTCTGGTCCGCCTGCTCTGTTGCGTCCCTGGATGTCCCAGGTTGGTCACTGGGTAGAGCAGATTCTTCAGAGCTTTGCTGTCCTTTCTTTTTCATAGGCATCTCTGAAGGCTCCTTCAGCTTGATCTGGGGCACAGGAGAGGCTTAAGCTGTTTGTTGAAAGTTGAGTGGAAATGGCAGGAACGCGCAGACATACATTAACAGGATGGTATTTTGGCACTGGCTGATCTTAAGTGAAATTAGGAGTTCACCAATTAGCTAAGACAACCTTGTCTTCTTCCAGAGCACTTAGGACGCCCAGCAAAAGGCCCCTGGATACTTGGAAAGAGAGAAAGAAGAGGCACAAATGGCAGCTCTCTCATTGCAAAATCTGTCTTCACCCATTATCGGATTTGTGCTTTCCACTATCAAGTTGTGTTTTGTATGTAAAGTTTCAGAGCTGGATTTCCACACAAATTAACTAATCTGCAGTTTAGGGCCCCAGATTACAAGGGGCCTATAAATACCACCCGGGCCCAAAGAAACCCAAAACAATTGTACAAATTATCATTTTGGGATAATGTTAGTACTTATAATTGATTAGGCCTTCAACACATCTCAATGTGGCCCTGGTCCATTTTTTAATTTATAAAAATAATTTCATACTAGCTCAGGGGTCCCTAACCTTTAGCCTGGGGGGATATTTTGAATTCTGTCATGGCATGGTGGACACAAGAACAAAATGACTGCCACAGGAGGTGGAGCCAGCCACAAAATGATTGTCACAGTTTAACTTCAGTAACACAGTGTAGATCCTTGTGCTGTGGTAGCAGATGATTCCAAAACAACATCAAAAACAAATCTGCACAGTCAATCAAATCTCCAATAGTCAATCCAAAGCCTTGCTTGGCGAAAGACCTACCTGGCCCCACCCACTTCCTAAAAATACTTGGTGGGGATCAGAAAAGGTGTTGGCGGGCACCAGAGAGACCAAGATTCAAATTCTTACTCAGCCATGAGATCCACAGGGTGGCCACAGGCCAGTCATTAGCTTAGACCAGGGGTGGCCAACCTATGGAGCTCCAGAGGTTCATAGACTACAATTCCCATCAGCACCATGGGTTGGCTACCCCTAGCTTAGACCAACCTACCTCATACGGCTGTTCTGAGGATAAAAAAGAGTAAATCTCATAAACATTCCTAAGCCCCTTGAAGGAAGTGGGAGGTGCAAATGTAATTAATAAAAAATAATTCTATGATGTACTTCAAATACACAGTAAGCTTTAAATAAATGCCAAGGATGACGCCTACCCTGCTGGGAAAAGCTATGCATCACTTTGTCAATCTCTTTTCTGAGGCTTCCCTGCTTCATTTGGATGTACGGTACCTATTTGAACTGCATGCAGCTCACTCCAGGTTCCAGGTCTCAGTTTGCTGGGTTTAATTACCAGTATACAGGCACCCAAGCTGAGCCACAGTAGGCAATAAGGCTCAAAGCTCTCCATCTCATTATCAAGCCTTTCATGCAAAGGACGATAAATAATTGTAACACAGGAGGTAACCAAGTTCTGACTAGAAATCAAAGGGACCTGTTATTGCGAGAAAGCAGAGAATGCTGACGGCTGGAAATTCTCAAATCCTAAAAGACAAATCTAACTGTGAGCCTGCTAGGCTTCATTATCTGCATATATAAAGCTGTCAATTTCTGATAAAAGGCTCAGAGCTCCCCATATGATATTCGCCAAGCAGAAATCATCCAAAAGCCTGCAGCCTCAATATAATATTTATGTGGTTTGCTTTAATAGAAGTTGTTCATAGATGCCCAGGTTCAGAGTCAAAAAGTCACCATATCCCTGCCTGGCCCTAGAATTGTGTCCTTTTGTGAGATCAGAGAAGCTGAGCCAATGGAAAGAAGGCACGGGGCAGATTTGTGTCTGCCTTTTGGCCACCACAAAGGGCTTTGTAGACCTAAGGCTAAGCAGCAGATTCACAAGCATATTAAAGCCCCTGGTCCTTAAAGTAAAATTAAACTAGGCTACCACAGGCTAGCCTGGCATATACATGCTTACAGACAGAATAATCAGAATAGCAGCCATTCGCCTGCAATAAAGGACATCCTAACAGGACTACAGACCTGACCTGTTTCCCTGAGAATAAGACCTATCCCGAAAATAAGCCCTAGCATTATTTTTCAGGATTTTTGGAGAATGCTTGAAATATAAGCCCTACTCCAAAAATAAGCCCTAGTTACTGATTCCGAAGCGCAGCTTACTTGGTCACGTGGGGTACGCAAAATCATGGAAAAGAAATAAGACATCCCCTGAAAATAAGCCCTAATGCATCTTTTTGGAGCAAAAATTTATATAAGACCCTGTCTTATTTTCGGGGAAACACGGCCCTGTACTAAACTCACACACTGAATAATCCACTTTCAATCCAGTGCACATCAGTGATCATTTGTTTCGAACAGCAAAATCCAGTTGGAAAGTGCTTTGGAAGTGCATAATTTGGCATGCGTGAAAGTGCCAGTCAATGCTGCTTCCACCTCTACCCATTTATGTAGTCATTTATGTGGTCTTCATGAACTATTACAAAGGACTGTCAAGTTTGGGTTGGGAAATCGCTGGATATTTAGGGGCTGGAACCTGGGGAGGGGAGGGTCAGAGGACAGGAGGGACCTGAGCAGGGTGTATTGCCATACAGCATACTCTTCAAAGCAGCCGTTTTCTCACGGAAGGTGATCTCTGTTGTCTGGAACTCAGTTGTAATTCTGGGAGATTTCTAGGCCCTTCCTAAGGTTGGCAATCTCTCTAATGCTATACACATACACACACTACCATCTGCCAATTGCAGGATCAAAATAATAAGACATTTTATTCTTGCAGGACATTCAGCCACTAACTTGAAAGGCTCATTTTTCAACAAAAGAGAGCCCCTCCAATGTGAAATTATTCAATCAGAATGTATAAGGACTTGCAACTGCATCCACTTAGGCTTCAGACAACATAAGAGTTTCACGCTGCAGGTGTCAGATTAGTTTAACTGCACTAGGTAAATTGTGTACTCAAAAATTACTACAGCTGTAAACAGATATTTTGTTTATCTGGTTTATACCAGAGTTTTACATAGAAATATTAGTCTACATCACTTGCAGTTCAGCACAGTTTGGGCCACATTTAAAATTTATTTTCCTCCATCTAATTGTGCAACATTTAGTGCGCGCAAATGAGCTCTGGCTCTAAAAAGCTTTTGCCACAATACAGCTATTAATCTTTAACCTACTGCAAACTACCCCTCTGGAAAACTTAAGCAGGAGGCTCGCAGCAACTCACAGGCTAATATTCAGGCATAAACGTTCAAGAACCAGAGCATACTTTGTCAGACGCACGTTGAGATGGTCCGCGGTTCAAGATTAGGCATGTTACAAATCCAGGCTCTGCTTTTCATTTTTCGTTTTAATTTAAGCATAACGCAAATGCGCTGCTTCTAAATTAAGAGCTTGTAAAACTGTTACAACGTTAGAAGCCAGCAGGGAGGCATTCTGAAATAACAAGTGGACATTTGCAATGCTAAACATGAACATCAATGAACCCTGCTGAGCTCAACAGGTCTTAGTCCCTCGTCAGCCGCAAGCTCTGAGGTAAAACCTTCGAGCGAGCGGAGGCGGCGGCCAGAAGGAGGTAACTTTAATTTGACGTGTCCGAGGGTTAAAGAGGAGGGGGTCGAAATGGGAGTGGCCGGCCCAGGGCGGCGCCCACACCCGAAGAGCTCTACCTGCAAGCCGCTCCCTCCTGGCCCGCCGGCCGCTAACTGCCACCAGTTTCTAGTCTGTTTCAAAGGTAATCAAGCATTTCATCGCCAAACGAACCAATCAGCGCCCAGGAATGCACCGTCTCTACAAGGGAACCAATCAGCAACGAGATGGTCAAAGCAATCTCGGCACAATAAAGTAGATTAGATACGGGAGAGGGAGGATGGAGAGAAGGGAGCTTCAAATCGCGACTAATTCGAGGCAGCAGTTTATAGAAGAAAAATAAACGCCTGCATCCTTTTTTTACATGCCTCTCTATCCTTCGTGCATATGCTTTCATTTAAAGACACTGTTTTTGCAGACTGGCAGCACTGATTGGCGGGGCATGTCTTTTTCAACAGGGGAGATCTAATCCTGCCTTTCAACGTTTTGTTTTGCCGTCAAGTCACATCTGATTGATGGCAACCCATGGTTTTCAAGGCAAAAGACATTGGGAGGGGGTTTGCCATTGCCTGCCTCCTGCCTCCACATCACCCTGGTTTTCCTTGGAAGTCTCCCATCCAAATCCTGGTCAGGGTCAGGAATGAGTGTGTATCTGGCCAAAGGTCACCCAGCAAGCTTCCATGGCATGAATGGGCATTCAACCCTGGCTTTCCCAGGTACTAGTCTGCCACCTTAATCGCTGGCTTTCCCTGTTTTTCACCCATATGATCCTCCAAACAAGTGGTTCCCAACCTTTTTGATATGGTGACCCACAAATCCAAATATACTTTGTATGTTGACTCATCCATGGGTGACCCAAGGTTTGGGTGCCCTAGGCAAACTAGAATCATGGCATCCACTTATTCAACCATTCCATTTTCTATAGTGCCTAAAAACAATACTACTCACATAATACTCTGCCACTGCTCCTACTGTGGACTCCAAGCCAATGGGAATTCATTTCCTCCTCCTCTGCCAGCTGGATCAGAGCTGGAGTTTTGAGGGGTGCACTGATGAGAGGGGCACTGAGTTGAGGAGGTATGTGTAAATGATAATGAAGAGGTTGGCAATAAGGGGCTCCATGCAATACATGTTCAACAGCAGGTAGAGGGCAGTGAGGCTTCTCTGGTTTTTCCTAAGAGCTCCCCCCCACACCGCCCACCGCCCACTCTCTAACCTCCCTCTCAGCTACTACCAACCCACCATTATTATCATAAAGAGGGATGGAGAGAGGGGAATGTGAAAAGTTAGCAAGGAGGAAAGGAAGAAAAGGATGCAAAGGACGGGAGTTGGCCTGTAATCCACTTCTGACTCCTGACCCACAGGTTGGGAAACACTGCTCAGAATGGTTTACAATATGATTCTGGCTTGCTCCCCAATCCTATAGGAAATAGATCTGAGAGTAACTCATCCAGCACTACTTTATCAGAATCTAATATGAAATTATAAACCAAGCCTCCCCTCCCCAATAATAAGAACATCCAAACAACTTTATATTGAGCAATACTATTGGTCTACATCAGGGTGGCCGAACCATGGCTCATGAGCCACATGTGACTCTTTCCCACATAATGTGTGGCTCATGGCCCAGGAGGCTGGTTGGTTGAGTTGGTTCCCCCCTCTCCTGACGACTCCCAGGGTGTATCCTTGCCCCTGGCCATGCTGCTGCACTTTGCTATGGGGCACAGAGGATGGAAGAAGCAGTAAGAGTTTGGGTACAGGGAGTCACAGGAGGAAGTGCCCAAAGCCCTGTAACCCCTGTAATTCATATAGTCTTGACAACATATCAGCTGGATTTTAAACAATTCACAGCAAAGAAGCACAATATTTCCACTAGAAGTAATAGCCAGTATCTATCTCTAACTTACATATTTTTATCCAGTAATAGTCAGTATCTATCTCTAATATACATATTTTTCTCCATGTTGTGACCAGATATTTACAGCCTTAGCCAAAGAAATATCATTAGCAGTATTCTTACCTCTCTTGTTTTTATTTTTGGCAGTCTCATTTAATGTTAACGAAGTAACATATATTAATAATTATTATTACATAAATATATTTATTAGTATTTATATAAATGGTTTGAACAAAATGTGCACGTAACAATAAAAACGTGTGTAATATTTGTTCATGTCTTGTGACTCTCAAACACCTGAAGTTTATGCTATGTGGCTCTTAGATTCAACAAGTTTGGTCTGGAATGTATACACTTTAATTACTTGTATTACGCTTTTCAGTGCAACTTCTCTGCAGTCCCCCACCCCCACGCATTTTCTGCTGCTTTAAGTCTCAAGTACAAATTGAATGGCTTTGGATGGACTTTCCTATGCATTTGAGGAAGTAAGCTCTGATTAACAAAACCTTATGCAGTGATGATGTTTGTTAAAATGTTTAGGTGCTGCTGAACTCTTGCTTAACCCTGGTAAACAGAGAGAAGCACAACACTGAGAGAAGCTCCAAGTTTTACAACTTGGTAATCAAGCCTGGTGTACTGGTTAAGAGCAGCAGAGTCTAAGCTGAAGAACTGTGTTCGATTCCTCACTCCTCCACATGAATCCTGCTGGGTAATCTTGGGCCAGTAACTACGCCATCAGAGTTCTCTCATGCTCAGCAATAGCAAACCAACTCCAAATGTCTTTTGCCTAGAAAACCCTACAGGGTCACCATAAATCAACTTATGACTTGGTAGCATTTTCCAGCACCACAGTTAAGGTATTTTGTGATTAAAACCAGGAAAATACGCTTTCCGAGAAACATTTTTGTATGCTGTTCAGACAGAACCGTCATATGGTTTTTAGATTACATGTGAATCAAAGTCATGGAAACATCAGATCTTTCCCTGCTTCTAACTAGACCAAGATTTCATTAAAAGTGCCTGGAGAGATTTTACACTGGCAGACATCAAACCAAACATGCCAACAAAACCCTATGATACATGTTTACATGATGTGCCTGTGTACTTTTTAAAACACAGAGCCCGGTCCCAGGTACCTTTACTAACCGAAATTATGGGTTCATGGGGCTTATTCCCAAGTAAACACGCACAGATTTGCAGACGCAGCGGTACAGTTGTAGATAGCCAAATATTGCCTCTTGCCAGCCAAACGCATAAATAAAGCCCTTCCAGTAAGTCCTCGCCCCAGCTCCCCTACAAAAGCCTCAGAGAAGACAGCTGTAGTCACGTGAGGTGTACATAGCCTCTGAGGGGGAGGGCGCCATACAGACCGTACGTCAGAGCAGCCCCACTAATCCGCACTTCCGCTCTACGGAGGAAGAAGAATCAAATCTGCCGGCGGTGGCCCGCAGATCACTCGTTTGAGATCTAGTATTCCGCTCTCTCTTCCAATTAAAACCTGGGGGAGGTGGAGGAGGGCTCACTATGAATCTGCCAAAGGATACAGCGACGTCTCTCGAAGTCTAAAGAGAAATAGCATAGTCAAGGGTGGCGGCTCAACTTTCACCGGAAGTGCAGGCTGAGGAGTTACTCTTAAGCCCGTTCGGACCTCTACAACATTGACGTCCGCTCTTTGAAAGTTGAAGAAGCGCGGTCAAGTGACAGGAAGTTCCGGTTCGGAAGGCGGAAGAAGTGTTGCCAGGGACGTCTGCTTCCTCTCAGTGCTCCCGTTTGCTCCTGCGGGGCTGCTATGGCGTCAAGGTTACTGCGGGTGTGCGCTGCCCTTCGGGGCTTAAGCGAGGGCCGAAATGCCCTCGGCTCGATGAGCTTTGGTCCTCTGCGTCAATCGGGGGCCTCTTACTCTTTGAAAACTGGAGGTGAGCTTGGGCTGCCCTTAAATGGCGCCTGGAGGTCTTGTAGCTGGGCAGGCTCAGTGACGGGGTTTTGCTTTTGTAGGACCGGGAGTGGGTGACAGCTGCCGTCCAGCAGCGACCACTTGGCTGCTTTAGTGGAGTTTCCACATGCTCGCTACATGTTGCACTTTTAATAGGCTAGGCATGATCTAAAAAGGCATTCTTAACGTTCTCGAAATAAAATGTTGGGAATCCTAGGTAGGGTTTATTAAAGCAAAGTAGACTAGGCTTGTCCCTAAGGTAAAGAATTTTAAAGCCGCTATATAAAGTATTAAGTTAGCTGGCTTGCGATAGATAGAAGACTGTGTTCTGAAAATCAATCACAGAGGGGAATCTTGTATATATATGCAGTTTTAGATGGCTTCACTGGCCCGATTTATTGAATACGTTGTTGGTATGATGTAGAAATTTGTCAGCGAAAAGGTTGCAACTATAATCGGTTCATATTGCCTCAAGTGGAAGAGAGCACGATCTTCTCACATTACTCTGAGATCAGTGTCTGTTAATGTGGAAGTTCCATGCTTATTAGGAGGATGGAAGTAGTAGTACCATGTAAGAGGGGTCTATTCCCCAAGTTCTCTTTGTGATCTACTATGCCCAGTGTTTTCAGTGTGATGGATGCTTTCCTTCACATGCAGCATCGGGATTATGTGATGTAAATCACTCCTTTCTCTTCCTGTATAGTCATTGTTTATGCTGGTTTTGTTAAGTGAATTGAGAATGTATTTGAAATTGTAGTGGGCAGGAGAGCGTTCACTGAATAATAATAATTACAGTTATGT
Source organism: Sphaerodactylus townsendi (assembly GCF_021028975.2). NCBI lineage: Eukaryota > Metazoa > Chordata > Lepidosauria > Squamata > Sphaerodactylidae > Sphaerodactylus > Sphaerodactylus townsendi. Next base: position 27,526,062 of record NC_059436.1, on the reverse strand, counting down.
CTTGGTATCGTGCTTCCCAGCCAGAGCCATCTTAATGCATGGGCATGCTGGGTAGTTGCCTGGGGCCCCCATGAGCACAGGGGCCCTGTGCTCATCTATTTATCTTGTGACTTGTCAATAAATAAATAAATAAATACTATACCAAACTATAAATATTTGTTATTGGACATTTAACATATGTTTTACTAAAGATAATAAACAATATTAATGTTCATTTTTATAACAACAAATGGACATTGGCATTTACCTCTGATTTAGTATCACAGTCTCCTCTGCAATTGTGTATGTCTTTCACACCCTGCTTTCCCTGAGGGCCTATAAAATGCAAGACAGCCCTGGTGCTTCCAAGAGCCACTGTTCTTACTGCTGATTACTACTATTCATTTATTTTATACTAGTAATGTGCTACTGTTGTGCAGAAGTAATGTGATTTTTCAAGGAAAGCCTATTATCTGGCAAAGATGAAATGGGAGAGCAGATCCTGAGTTAGGAAGAGTTTAGCAGCAGCAGCGTTTGATTTTTTACTTGAAAGACCATCTCCTAGGTCAGCAATGGCGAACCTTTTCAAGACCGAGTGCCCAAATTGCAACCCAAAACCCACGTATTTATCGCAAAGTGCCAACACGGCCATTTAACCTGGATACTGAGGTTTTAGTTTAGAAAAAACGGTTGGCTCTGAACCGTGCTTTACTCAGGAGTAAGCTTGGTTGTAGTCGGTGACTTTGCTTTGAAGCAACCGTGCAACTCTTCCAACGGGTGAATCACGACCCTTGGAAGGTTTACTTAGAAGCAAGCCCCATTGCCAGCACCCAAGCTTACTCCCAGGTAAAGGATCGCGCTTTAGTTCTTCGCATGAAAATCAGTGGGGTTTAACACCACTTAACAGGGTTACCTACACTGCTTCCCCAAAACAAAGTCTTAGGTTTAATGCTAATAATCGAGCCCAGCAGCCCAGCCTAGCCTAGATGTGGGGGGGAGGCACTCTGTTTGCACATGCCCACAAATAGGGCTCTGAGTGCTGCCTCTGGTACGCGTGCCATAGGTTCGCCACCACTGTCCTAGGTCTTTCATGCGGTATATCCATGGTTGGAGTAAGGCTAGAACTCATCTTCAGATCCAGAACTGTATTCTTTGACTAGTTTTTTTAGCCTGGACTAGCAATAGTTTTAGGCTATTCGTAACTGACTCCTTACATAAGGTAAAGTATACATACTGGTACATATGCCAGTATTATAGTTGGTGCTTATCATTAGATATTTTGTATGCTGTCTCTCATAGCTTCTGGGGAAGTGAACAAGAAACCATCCTAAAATCAGTGTTTCAAGGATTAAATCTCCAAAAGCACGTGAAAAGATCTAGAACCAGTAAAAGAATGAGAATATAAAACCCTGGCTGTAAGCCCAAGTGAATACAACATTAAGATATTCTCTTGAAATGTGTTGTATATAAAATATTTTAAAGGTGTTGAAATACTACAGCTGTGTTACTGACTTGCAGTCCTGTTCTACATGCCTCTCTGAAGTACAGAGGGAAAGGCACTGGCAAATCTTTCCTTGAGCTCTGTGTAATGTTGCATCTAGTGCTGTATCTTAAGATTAAATAGTAAAATGGGTATCAGGCCTACAGATATTCCTGTGTCTACCTTTATATTGGGCTGTGTGCCTAGTACTGGGATTCAGTTTTGGGTGCTGAGACTGTTCAGTGGTGCTCAGATCATTTTAATTACTTGTGCGGATGTGTGTAAAGCATGGATAAGATCATCTTTGTATTTGTGGCGGAGGAGACTAGTAAGGTCTTCCATCTCAAACTGCCCTTTGAGTCATTGTCCTTCTCTGCCCCAGGTATCCCAACTGATGAAGAACAGGCTACAGGACTGGAGAGAAAAATCATGAAAGCTATGGAGAAAGGGCTGGTGAGGAAATTACTGATATGGGGCAAGGAAGAAAAATGACAGCCATCCCATATGCATGTTTAAGTAAATAGTAGCCAACTGACTTTCATAGTCTTTAACCAAAAAACAGAAGTGTTGCCTTGTCCTGTTTTGTTAATTCAGGATCAGAAAAACTAGCAGCTGATTGTAGTGCAGCGAGGCTGGCCAGGGTATGACTCACTTAGGTTTTTATATTGACCCAGAATGCTAATGACAGAAAAGTACCAACTAAGTGCTGTTGTTGGAGTGTGATGACTCAGAAGGAAGATTTGAGGTCTGAAGCTGGAGGTTGATCTTCTGCTAAGAACTTGAGAGTGGAGAGGAAGATTAGTACATTGCTGAAACCTTGGTGTACCTGTTCTGGATGTCTAGCTTTTTATCCATTGCTCTTCAGTCTTATTCTTCCCTGTTCGCTGTAGGATCCATACAGCACTCTTCCACCACCACACTATCCTGGGACAAAGGAAGAGCCCAACATAGTCCCTTCCATCAATGAGAAGCGGCTTGTGGGCTGCATCTGTAAGTATCTCCTTGGGTAAACAAAGTATTTTTAGCACTTAATGGTGACGATTGGTAGTTACATCATTTCAAGGGAATCGTGTCTCTGTGGTCACCCTGTGAAATCACAGTTGAGGAAAAGAGCAGTCTTTTGGGGTCTGGAAGGCTTTCCCTTGGAAAAAGGAATATGGTTGTGAAATGCCACAAGGAATACTACCTGCAGTGTAGCCTCTGCAAAAGTTAATTATGCTCCATGTTGTAAGGTTCACCTGCCAGCACACAAAGGTCAGTACACAAAACTATATCACGCCATAAAAGCATCTTACCTGGCTATCTAGAACCAGTGAGTGATCATAAAATTTTAAGAAAACTTGTATTATTGCCTAGAACACAGCCTTGTTTGCTAGTGATATGGGGCTATTAGCAGAGCTGCTCTAGGTTGTTCACTGACCTGAAAAACTCCATGATCACTTCTGCCAGTTAGTTAAATGGCTATCATTGTTTACATAAACTTTGAGATTCAAAGGCACATTTAGAATCAAGAGCACTCTTCCAAAACTGTGTCTATTTTAACAGTTCTTTCCCCATGTAGCCGCTATCTAATCTTCTGTTACTTCCCCACAATGCAGGTGAAGAAGACAACAGTACCGTGATCTGGTTCTGGCTGCACAAGGGAGAAGCCCAACGCTGCCCTTCTTGTGGGTCTTATTATAAGCTAGTTCCACATGAGCTGCCATAATTTGAGTTTAAAGCCTGCAGAGTGGTTCATTTGTAGTTGTGAAGGAATGTAACATGTTCTGTATACCTAATAAAGTCATCTTTTGACTCCTTTTATGTATTTAGTATTCCTATTTGTTTCTAAAACCAGCATTGAGACTTGCGATGAAAGGATAGGAACAATAAGCATTTGGAAAGGCACACCTCCACCCTGTTTCCCTCCTCTCCCAATTAAGACACACACATAAATGAGAGGATAAACATATAATGAAGGAAGTGCTTCCCCCTACCTCATTAAAGAACTCTATGTCAGAAACTCCTCTTGGGTTTCAGCTAGGCCAACAGATGTTTCTGTGCTGGGATGGAGAGTGACTTCAGTCTGAAGCTTTAATTCATCTTGCTTTCAGGGGTTGGGCCTTCTGGAAATAGCTTCCTTTGTGTCGCTGTACATTCACTCTAACAAACTGGATCTATGGTGCTCTGAGACTGATTGTGCCTGCAGGCTTTTTCTGGACAGCAGAGGAATGCTGCTATCAAAGCTAAGATTTAGCTGCACTACCATACAAAAAGATGGTCATTTACATTAACCTTGCAGAGCTAAGAAATACCTTGCTGTGATAGAGCTGGCCCATGCAGAATATGCAAGGGCTCATTATATAGTCAGTTAAGTTTGCTGTTTCATAGAATAGCATCTGTTCAACATAGACCTTAACTTTAAGTTGTACGGAAGGCTGTGCTAAATGACAATAGTCACTAAATTCAAGCATATAGCATTCTCTTCCTTTTGGCAATAAAAAAAGTCATTGAGAGAACTAGCAACAATCAGTATATCTAATTCTCATGGTCAACTGTAGAAATACTTCACAGCGAGCAACTGGATTCATAGACAAAACAAATCTTTGTATAAAGCAGAAACATGACTGAGGCTTGCAGAAAAAATGGGCCGCTGACATGGGCCATATTTTCCTCATGTTCAGGCTGCCAAAAGGAAAAGCTGAACACAATGCAGATAAAGGTGAGGTTGCCTAGTGGGTGGAAAGGAGTGGAAAATTCAAGAAAAGGAGGCGCTATGGGGAAGTGGAAATGAGGTGCCCTTGCAAGACCGGACACATCTCCCAGCTTGTATGTTCTAACAAGGTCAGATCCTTAACTGACAATGAAATGCTTGTGTTATCCTGGCTACTGAGGATTTCTGGTTATCTTATAGATGCCCACTTAGTTTATATGCCTCGGCTGACATAAGAAAGTGTCGTGCATCATCCTTCTGCAGCTGTACCAGACAAGGACAAACCGAAATGGTAGACCTGCATTTCTGAAAGAAAACCCCTTATTCTCTTAGCCATGGTACTGAAGGATCGGATGAAGGAGCCACGTTTGTCTGTGTATCTTCAACAACAACTGGAAGCATGAGAACTAAACAAGTGCTTAATGTGTTGCTGCCTAGGTCAGTGACCTCTATGGCTCATTCCGCACAGCATATTTCTAACAAGTTGAAATCGTTAGAAATGAACTCGTTTCCCCCTTTTTATTAACGGGAAACAAATTCATTTGTAACGATTGCAACTCGTTCTAAATCTGCTGTGTGGAATCCACTTAACTTGAACCTGATAGCAGCACGAAGGTTAAAAGTTCTTCCTAAATGCTACAGTAGTTCTCCTGTCTGCATTGCTGCTGCCAGGTATGAAAACTGCAGTTCCGTCCCCCATCCTTCTAGATCAGATACCACGAAAGCTTGGGCAGTGTTTGTCTTAAGCTTGCTTAGCCTTTCGGACCCACAAACTACTGCTGAAGAACTTACGAACAGCGGGAAATAAGGAACAAAACAAAGGCAACACAATTAGTCACGGTCTCCCGTATTCAAAAGCCAGGCTTTTCTCGTCCATGGCTGCATGTCCCTTTATCTCTACCTTCTTTTGAACATCACACACATCATGCTTATAATACATGTATTACTGAGTCAATTCATACAATGTTAGGCAGGACCCAACTGAACTGTGCTTCCTCTATCGCTAGTTGCTGTACAGATAACAAATACGAAGCTTCTGTTTGTTAATTTATAGTTACTATAATGAATTTACAAAATAAAAATACAGGCAACTGTGTTAAATTATTGTACATTTGCAGTCCGGAGAGGTGGAGGGGTGGGTGCTGGGTGCCTGCACTTGCCTCCATTTGGTATAGATTGATCTAGGTGGTGGATAAGGTAACATGAAGAAGCCAATATACACACACGCTTGGAGGAGCAAGAGCCACTGCCCCTTAAGGGATACAGTCTCACCCGTTAGCAGGGGGTTCTTTTAAATTAATGTGTTCCATTCTTTTTTTAAAAAAATTAACCCTTTCCAGTCCAAGGCTAAATAGCATTGCCATAATGCACCTAAAGTCAGAAGGCAGGTAGCTTCTCATCCTCTCCCCGGCTGTCTGCTTTGGCTATCATGGAACCCCTACACTGTATTGCAACCCTAACCCTTACCTAATTCTCCAGTTGTCCAGCAGGGCCTAGGATGTATTTTTTAAAAATATTAGGAGAAATCTGCCTCTTGGGGCCAATGGCCATGGTCGTCACTGACCAAGAAGGCACCACCCAAACGGCCTGGGAGGAAATTACTGATATGGGGCAAGCTTTGACAGGAACAGAGAAAGCATCTCGGTTGCTCCCAACAGCAGAAAGGGAAACTTTCTTCCTTAAACCAGGATCCAAGTGAACTGCCACAGTGATAGCGATGGGGTTGTTTATATATGCCTTCTTCACTTTTCAAGTGGAAGGGAGGGGGGAGTTGCCAGTTTGGATCTAATGTTATGTGGGCAACAGGAGCTGAACTTCCCCTGCCACTTTATCTGCCCCTGGTCAGTCACACAAGCTCGTTTGCCACAGGACCCCCACCCCCACCGGCCAGCTTTGCAAACGAAGTGCCTAAAAAGATGAAGCAGTGGTGGCGTGGCAGAGTGTCCTTGGTGTTCAGTCCCTAGTAAGCAAGACTGCCACCATCACAACCAGCCTCACATTAACCAAATAAGTGCCGTTGGTCCGAGAAACCGTTCTCAGAGAAAGGCAAAAAGGTGTGTGGATGTGGGTGGGAAGGGGGGAATCACCACAGTTGCCTTCTCTCTTTTACCCCAACACAGATATGTCTCAGTAGTAATGCTCCTTAACTCTCGGGGCGTGAGGGAAACAAAGGCAATGCATCGGAAATGTTTGGCTAGGCCCAGCAGCCAGTTTGGCAGCTACGCAGAGTTTACCTGTCCACCAGAGAACTCCCCCTCTGAAATGTCACAGGCCTAGATCAGCTAATGAAATGTAAACAGCATGAGGGCCCTTTGTGGCTAGACCGGTGGACAGAAAAGAACACTTTTGCCCTGTACCCCTAGTGACGCTTTGTTTAAGTACAGGGTCCACCATGGTACCAGTCCCTTCTCTTTCATGATGATTATCCCCTTGATGTCCTTCTAGAAACTAAATGATTCCATGATTTTCTATGACAGACAGGAGCCTCTAAAGATGGAGGGGAGAGGCGGGGGCTTATGCTAATGTAGTTCTTCAGCTGCCATTGAGAACCTTGGCACTAACAGCACTCAAATGGCCGGAAGTCAGATCCTACTTGCAGGCCAACTGAAGAATGCTCAGCGTGGACAGCTGTCAGCCTCATAAGAAAGGATATTTTCAGATTCAACAGGCAGAGAGAGATATATATGCTGGGTTTAGGGCAATTCCCATGCTACGGCTTAAGTGGTCAATGCAGCTGCCACAGGCAGCCACGTTTATCCATTCAGTATTCTTCTTTACCAGTTGCAGCTTTCCAAGAGTTCTCCATCAAACTGAAGACCATGCAAACCTCTGTCTTACCTCTGCTCTTCCTACCACTGGTACAAAGAGCACCAGCATTACAGATCCCATGGTGCTATTCCTACGGGACAGACCAGGAAAAGGAATGGAGCTTTGAGTTCCTTTCCTGGCTGGGGCCACTGCCATTCTCCACCACAACCAAGGCCTCAAAAATACAGCTGTGCCTCCCACCCAAGGGGCACATGCTAGCGACATGCATTGGACAGGGCACTAAGACAGGTAAGCATGAGGCCCAGGAGGAAGGCAGGGATTGGCCCCGACCAACAAGGAGGGAATAGCCCTGGACAGGAAAGGGTTAAGAGAGAAAAGACACAATCAGGATGAGTCGCCCAAGTGCTTTGCTGCCGCCGCCCCACCCCCACCCTAGAAGGTCTTCCGATGAATGGCCCGCGACCCATCTTCCTCGTACTCCTTCTTGGACACCCACATCTTCTTAAAAGTGTCCAGGGAGGCCAGAATAGAGCCACTATTGGGGAAGAAGGGGAAAGAGAGAGAATACAGGGTCAGAAAGCAAAAAAAACTATGAAGTTATACCTGTACAAGAGAATTATCTTGGTCAGCACACAAACAGCTATTCCCTTCCTGAGAAGCAATGGCATACCGACTGCCTTATTGCCTCAGCTACTGGCACATCAAACCTAGAATTTGTTTCAATACATATCCGAGCAGGAATTTTTGATCAGTCCGTACTCTGGAGCCACCCCAGTTTAGGAGAACTTCCTCTGCTGAGGAGGAAGAAGCCGTCCCCACCCAATACTTGTCTGAGGTGGAATACCAAGGAAGGTGAGAAATGCCACATAACCCTCAGTTATGGGATTGTGGAAATTATACAGCTGAAACTGTTACTGCTCCACTGGAGCTTCTACTGCTAGGTACTAGGGATGGAAATATGCTGTGAATCCTCTTACCCAATCCATGTAGAGTATAACCTCTCCTGAGGAGCAGAGATCTGCAATGAGGGAAAACACAAGTCAGAGGTGGGGTCAAGAACTCCAACAAAGTCTAGATGCTGCAGTTAGCCCCACTTGCTTTTCTGGGTGGAACAGCCAGTCCCTTCTTCTACTGTACCTAGCGGGGCCCAGCCCTACAGGATGACCATGACTGAGATGCTGACTAAACTCTCCTTTGAAGATTCAGCATGCACCACTTTCCAAATGTGTATATGTCAATTGTTTTCAAAGCAGATCATGCAAGTCATATTAAATCCTCCAGCAACAGCTCTACAAATTTCCAAACAATTCAGAGATTTAAATTTTATTCTATAAAGCAGCAAGTTTGTTCATGGTTACTAAGTAGATTAGAAAATAGACTGGGAATCAGATCACTACATGTGATTTCAAAGAACATGATTCGTTCCACGCATCTCTCTCCATGTTATTACACAACTTGCTCCCCCATTACCAACTTGCCCATAAGTGCCCATGTCTCCATTAAAAAACACATCCAAAAACTAATGCACAAAGATCGGACGAGTGTACAAAGATTTTCTTCAGGGTGAGGGAGTGCAAGATGCAAATTAAAATTTCAGGATTTAGTATTTATATTTATTTAACAATGGTTGATTTGTGCTTGTATTGTTTTGTTCCTAAGCCATTAGGAAAAGGGAAATACACATAGATAAAAGAAAGTATCACCTAAAGCTCAATCCCACACCAGGATGCAACACATAAGGAGGGTAGTCAATGTTGTCCTGTTCTGTAATGTTAATAAGACCTCCATTCTCTGGCAAGATCAAGACTATTTAGGAGCACTTAGAAATACAAATACCAACCATTTCTACAAGAGGTGAACAAGCATCAGGTAAAAGATCCAGCAGGAATTTTGCACATATGCTTCATTGCCTGAGAGCGGTGAACAGATTTGCATACTAATTTAAAGTGAGAACACAAGACCTGAAATTTCTCTATCACCTCACCTTAATTTTTACATCTTTTGGAGCCAGTTTCTTCACTTCGCTGAGCAGTCGGTCCCCAAAGCCTTTCAGAGGAGACACAAAAAAGTTGGCAGAATTACGAGTGTTGACTATGGTCCAGGTGGTCAATGCCTCAATACCCCAGCATGAATGAACAATTCCAATTACAGCCACAGAAAAGGTTAACCACAACAGCTGCTCAGCATCATTTCAGTCCAGGCATTCATTTACAACCTGGCATCTGAGGATTTTGCCTGATACATACTTAATGAGTTTCAGCCTCAGTTTTTTGCCTACCAAAAAGTCGATAAACTCTCAGGCAGTCAGGGTAGTCTTAGTGATTCTGGAGCCATGGGCCAAAGTCCACACTGGGGTTGCAAAATCATTGCTATACTTCCCCCTCCCCAGGTTCGCTGCATCCTGCCTGGGTTCAAGAAAGGTGGGTGGGTGCGTGGGATGGCCACTGCCCATGCCCCGGAGGAGGTAGACAAACAGAAACCATCCACATTATGGTGTGACTGTGGGCAGTCAGAGGTACAGGGGAACTGTCCTGGATGTTAGAGAAGCAACTAAATCAGTCATTTAGTTCACTTTTACCCTAAAGCAGGGGTGAGGAACGTCCGGCCCAGGGGCCGCATAAGCCCCGCAAAATCATTTGGTTTGGCCCTGCCAAGGCAACCGCAGGTGGGACTCGAAATTCAAACCTGGAAAAGCAGTTGCGAGTATCAACATCATCAATACCAGCTAACATCACATGCCTAATCAAAGAGAAACAGTTCCAGCCATCACATCAGGGATGAGTTAATTAAATGTTTGACCAAATATAGCAGGCTAATGTTTAAGTTGACAATTTTGTATGGCCTGCAAATGACGTTATAAATATCTAAATGGCCCTAGGCAGAAAAAAGGTTCCCCACCCTTGCCCTAAAGCAGTGGTTCTCAACCTGGGGGTCGGGACCCCTGTGGGGGTCAAACAACCCTTTCACAGGGGTCACCTAAGACTCTCTGCATCAGTGTTCTCCATCTGTAAAATGGATAAATGTCAGGGTTGGGGGTCACCACAACATGAGGAACTGTATTAAAGGGTCACAGTATTAGGAAGGTTGAGAACCACTGCCCTAAAGGGAGCTGTGGCCCATTCCTTATCATTTAGGGTTTATGAAATCTTTTCTCTTGAAATTCAGCCTGCCTCTTGTTTTTATTTTTCTTTCATGTGTTAGTGTGTGCTAGTGTTTGTACTCTGAAGGCCCCTCTGTTGTATCAGCAGCCTGCAGTCAGCTACTGCCTTTTTGAAACCCTGTTAAAGGCCACTGAAAGCAAATTCCAAAGTATGGGACAGAATTATTTCTCAATCTCTGCCAACACTGGATGGCCCTTGGGGTTAAGACCATCCCTGCAGGATGAATCTTTCCCAGAATTCCTAGTGAGAGAAAGCCTGAATTGTACTTTCAGCTGTATCAGGTGACACTACGTGGCAGCTCTGCCCTCTGCTGTTACATTTAGGAGCTGCATGCTCCTTATATTATGGACCTATAACCATACACTTACAGCTAAAAGGCTAGATGACATGTACTTTGTGACTGGAAGCCTTCACCAGTTGCTTTCCTGGAAAACCCAACTGTTTATCATCATTCCATTTAGCTATTCACTCCATATCTCCACTTACTTTTTATACACATTCTCCCCAATAAATAAAGCAACACGTAAAGAATATTTATTTTGGGGAAGATGATACTGGGAGAGGCCTTTCTTGGCTAGAAATCTGCTACCCCCGTTATAAAAATTGTCAGCTGAGAAGGGACAAAAAGTACTCCTCCATACAAGCAGGCTCATAATGTACACTTTGAATGTCATGTCTAACGATTCTGACTTTGGCCAATTAACTCCCTTGGGAGGCCTGTCATCTCTGAGGGGACAGACTACATTACCAGGTGAACACAATCTGGCCCATTATGAGCAAGTCCAAGAGCCACCTGCTTTCAGTTCTTAATCTGGACTCCACTGGAGACAGGTAGAAGTCTCATGTCCCCAATGCCTGGGGTGTGGACTTCTTTAGCTGTAGTGCAGAGAATGTTGAGGTCAGGCATCTGCCATGGTATATAAGGTCGGCAAAGGCCCCACCATGCTAAATGTGCTATCATTCTCATTTTCACTGGAGCACCCCAGAAGGCCAGAAGCAGCATCATGTCACACCAGGGTTGCATGTCTTTGCCTCAGCCAGGTTAAGGGGCCCTTTGAGGTTGCCATGTCTGACAGCCACCTACATCCTGGTGTTTTTTATATGGTGGTAGAAAGTGCTACCAAATTGCAGCTGACTTACAGTAACCCCACAGGATTTCCAAGGCAAGAGCTGATCAGAGGTGCCATGCTATTGCCTGCCTTTGCACTGCAATCCTGGACTTTCTTGGTGACCTCCCATCCAAGCACTAACCAGGGCCACCCTGCTTAACTTCCACGATCTGATGAAATTGAGTTAGCCAGATCAGGGCTGGAGTTTTTATGTGTGTTATCATATCTTTTTCAGGACAGGTGACTCTTGTTGGGGCCAAGAAATAAGACCTTCCTAATAATGCGCCCAAGCGCTTCATCTTCTTTAACCTGGGAACAATACAGGCATTTTCATAATTGGGCTTACAGCACTGTATATCTTATAGTTGCCCTTGAAAAGAAGTTTGATAAAGCAAACGCCTTGAGCCTGATTGAAGTTTGCTTCCTTTTCATTTCTTGGAGTAAGGCAACATCTGGTGTTCTACACCTGTTTCCAAACAAGCTTTCTACTTCCAGACACTACCAAGATTCAGGAGCAACATACCTTTAAAGAGTGTACATCCCCCAGACAGGACAATGTTTGCAAACAGCGTCCTCCTCAGGTCCATGTCAGATTTCTGGATGGCAAATGCAAGTACTTCATGGATCCCTTCACTTTCGTCTCCTATTAGGTCTGGCTGGAAGAGCAGCTCCGGAGCTCGGAATCTGGATGGACCAACCTGCCAAGGAAGCAGCAATCATCAAAACGTAACTGCGGAGAACAGCAGTAGATAATACAGGATCTAGACAGGAAAAAAAACTACTACACGCAGGCACAATACAAAAACTAAAGCCAACCAAATGTGGGGTGCAAATATATTGTGTATATATTAAAGTGACAACAAAGCGAACAAAGAATTATATATAAACAAATATAGTACAAGATTTATAGATGAACAGTGAGTCCCCAAAAAGCAGGAAAAGCCTGCTGCATAAATGTTTGTAAGGAAAAGTCGAGACCTCTATGTGTCATCAAAGTCTTACCTGATCATTTTGAAGACAACATCAAGATCTACCTGATCACTTTGATGAAACATACAGGTCTTGACTGTATTGTGCCTACGTGTAGTAGTGCCTATGCCTATTCCTGTCTAGATCTTGTACGAAAGTAGCAGTGACATTTAGCATGGCAACAAGGCACAGCTCAGCTCCAAGAAGGGCCTGTTGGCACATGGCCCACTTACTATAGCATTTGCAAGCATGATGAACGTGTACGTATGGAAAGGGCACTGTTCCACGGGTACAAATAGGCCCACATGGCTGCAAAACATTGGGACCAACCATATGTTTGTTTTGGATATATGAACATTTGAAACCCCCCCCCCCCCCAAAAAAAAACCAAAAAAAAACCAAGGCTTTTCTGACTACAATGGTTCTCACTAGTGCAAATGTGTTTGTGAAGGAATTCCCAGCCTCCCATGTTCTCACGGTCACCTCTGAAAAAGCAGAACCACTTTTCTGGTTGAGAAACTTACATCTAAAGTGCTCCCGTCAGGCAGTGTGTATTGCACCTTCTCCGTCTCCAGAGCTTCATCCTTCTGGGGGTTGATGGACAAGTAGCAATTTCTCTATGATGTGAAAAGATAGCACATGAGATATTTGGCCTGGATACTGGGAATCCCTTGCTGGAGAAAATCCTAGCAGGTCTGACGCATTCCAGCCCCCTAATAAGCCAATGGTTTAGCCCACACCATGCCAATGTCTACCATGACATCAATGCATCATGCAAAAGATATGTTCAAATCCTTATCAGAAACCCACTCCAAAACGGTCATGTTCTCAGTCACTCTTATTGCTTAGGAGCATCAACTGTGTTGTGCCACTCAGGACCACTGTCCTGGTTTGCATATCAATCATGTCTTTTCCTGGGAGGCTGTACAATGCAGGTGAGAAAGGAAGTGGCACAGTGCAAGAGGAAAGGCCAGAGATCCAATGCTAGTTGGTGGCGATGGGAAAAGCAGCAGTTTAAGAAAGAAAGAAGGAAAGGGAAAGGAAAGGAAAGGAAAGGAAAGGAAAGGAAAGGAAAGGAAAGGAAAGGAAAGGAAAGGAAAGGAAAGGAAAGGAAAGGAAAGGGAAAGGAAAGGAAAGGAAAGGAAAGGAAAGGAAAGGAAAGGAAAGGAAAAGGGACAGTCAAGACACAGGCAAGCAGAAACTGAACAGACACAGGACCACAAAGCCCAAACAGATTGAAAGGAATGTTCTATGACAGAGATTGCCTTCTATTCGGCAAGGGACAGATATTCTGTGATATTCTGGCCACCATGACCTGCAGGAATTTGAGGTAAGGATAATTTATTCTTCAATGTGCTCAGTGTTATCATCCTCAGCATCCACTGAAGCCGTTGTCTGTAACCAGGGAGGACCCTGCATAGTTGTTCTTTGGGGACCATCCTCTTTTTATTTTTACTGTCAGCCTCTTGGGAAATTGCTTATCAAGAACTTTCTGATTCAAACTCAACAGCTGCATTTTCCCTTGGGCAGCCTCAGTTCTGCAAAGCGCAATGAGTGCTGGGAGGGAAAACATGAACGCAGCAAAGGAGTTCTTTGAAGTTCTCCCTGCAGCTATGTTTGTGCTGCCAAGTATTTTGAACCTTTACAGTTCAGCTACAAAGTAAAGCTGGTTGCTTCTCCAGTATGTAGTGGAAACTTCGAAAGAAACCACAGCTTTTAGGCCTGTTGAAAGTGCCCTAAGGACCAGAGTTTAAGAACTGCTGCACTTAACACCATGTTGGCTGACAAAATTCACATTCCTCCGCTCACTCACACCTCCTTTCAGATACATGGAATTCTTGGATTCCATGCGCTTCTCTGGATGACAGAAGATCTAATTTAAACAGAAGGACTTAGTCAGCACGGCATTATTGTCTGGGAGTGCAGACTCCTTCTTCCCAATGGGTACCAGCTCTGATGGGAGGGGATCGACTATGAGGGGGAAGCTGTCCAGAGGGAGGCAGAGAGTCACACGGCAGCTCCAGAACCAGCAGATGCTTTACCAGCCTGCTGCCCAGATGTAGGATCACAAGGAGGAACTGCTGGGGGAACATGGCAAGGTTTGAGAGCTCACAGCTGCTCTGTCAAGAACTTGGTAGATCTTTCAAGACTGAGCTTTACTCAAACTCCAAAATAGCCGGTGATGTGCTCAACCTCTTGCCCAGGTGCACAGGATGGAAGGATATGGGAGAGAACACCTTCTCCTGCAGAGAAAGCAATGAAGTTTGGATAATGACCGAATGGTTAGCTGGAGAAAGATCTTACCAGATTAGGGGGTAACTCACTCTTGAACCTTACAAGTAGCCATCTGGAGTTCAAATTCCAGTGGTCCACATTTTTAGCCTAGTGCGCTACTCACTAACCCAAAGTTCCTTCTTGGAATTCTAGAAGTTATAAAAGACCAGGTAGTTTTGTGGCAACAGCCTCCTCAGAGAGGTGCACCCTATTAGCTATCCTAATCTCACCTCTTTTATTGTCTTGACCACTTCAAATTCAGCTGAGGTGTGGAAGTCATAGCCTTCTTTCCGCAGCAGCAGGCGGAGGTAACGGGAAACATCCCGCCCAGCAATGTCTACCCGCATGATGGAGTGGGGCATAGCAAAGCCCTCATAGATGGGTACCGCGTGTGTCACTCCATCCCCTGCATCGAGCACCACTCCTGTAGTGCGGCCTGTGGCATAACTGTGGTGAGCAGAGGGAGGCAAGAAGGACATCTGTTAGTTGCAACAGTCTTCCAAAGCACAGTCATAGGGCTAGGCTCTGGGAACAACTGGGAAAAGCGCGATTCAAGTATGCCTGAGGGCAGCTTGCCAGGCTACAGTGCAGCATCGATTAAAAGAACCTGGCAAGGCTCACAGCAAGATGCATAAATAGCAGCCCTCCTTTCAGGAACGGAACAACTCATGCGATCAAACAGGCTAAAATGATCCGTGTCAATTCCTGAATAGGTTAATGAAAACCAAGCAAGAAATTCCAGTCGACAGCCAAGGTGTTCCCTGTCCAACATTCCATCCACCCTTCGCTACTACTCAATCTGCTGCCAAACAGAAAAGAAATACCAAACAAGCTACACGAGGCAGCTCTTGTAGTCAGTGTCTATCAGTATCATCACACTATAGCTTTCCAGGGCCAGGATTACAGCTCTGTGGTCATACTATCTGAATCTTCTGGCACAGAATGCAGAGCAGAGGGTTGGGGAGACAACAGTATGAAGGCCAAAAAGCACCCTCTTTCTGGGAATAGGGGCTCTAGTTGCTGGGTTACCAAAAGGTTTGGCAAGTAGAAACACCCCTCCCCCCAAAAAGCATGTAGTTTGCTGGTCACTGGTGTCTGTGGTAACAAACAGTGCACCTCTCTGCCTAAGTCACTGTCACTTCCTGAAGTTCTTGAGAGACTCCCTGAAATATCACTGAAGCAAGCAGATAGGCCAACTGCATTTAAACAGCTGCAAGGACCAGCAGCTCAGCAGCAAGAAATATAACAGCTTTCACCCCTTCCCCTCCACAACACACACCTTCTCAGAAACTGAATACTTACAGACTGAGGACAGCTTGCATGGAGATGAAGAGAGCGGGAACATTGAAGGTCTCAAAGAAAACCTCTGCAGCCTTTTCCCGGTTTTTGCTGGGATTTAGAGGGGCTTCTGTCAGGAGAACGGGATGCTGGAAGAGAAAAGAGGGAGACAGGATGAAATACAAGTCTTGCATCTCCTTCCCATCATCCCTACTCTTGCCCAGAAAGGCAAATGCATGCAGGGGTTTGTGTGTGTGCATCGTTTACTTGTTCAACTTAGACAAGCAGTAAAAGCTGATTTTTTTTAAAAAAATGAAATATATCCACTGATAAACAGACTGAGAAGTTCTGCTGTGCTTGGTAGCACTAACCCCTCTCCAGATACAGAATGATCACTGACAGCCCTGGAGGAGGGCAGGGTTCTTTTGCAAAATCCCCAGCTAGCACAGCAGGAGGCAGGAGCAACCAAAAGGCTCTGGAGCCTCACCTTTCTAATGCAGACCGATTTCCGCCTGGCTTAGTAAGCAACTGAGTAAGAAGGATCTGGCCATGCAAGTTCCTATATCCCTACTCAACAGCTGCTAGTCCCCATAATTAAATAAAGAATCCGATCCCTATAATTTCCTTTCAAGGAGAAGCTGGGGTCTCTTTTTGGGATGAGACAGGTTCATTTACTTATTCAGCTGTCTCTACTGCTTTTCTACACACAATCCCTAAAGCAACTCGACAATTTAAAAAATGGCTAAAACCATGAAGTATAAAACAAAGAGGGGAAATCAAAAACGCCAAGTCCAGTTCCTGCACCTGAGATGCACACACCAACCCAGCTAGAAACCACTATTATCATGAAAAAGAATAACTGCCTAATGAAATAGGCTCACTTTACAAACTTCTAATAAATGCATATTGGTGCAGCCAACCAAGCTTCCAGTGGAAGGAAGGAGTTCCACAACTTGTTTGCTACCACAAAAAAAAGCTGGATTTCAAGTGCTCAAGCAGATCTCCTTAACAACAATGGTATTCACATACACAGGAGGTCATATGTGAGAACACACTCTCAGAGAGGATTCCTGCCAGACATATCTGCCCAAGGATGAGGAACCTCCCTCATATCTGATGAGAGAAACCACAACTATCAGCCCTGCTGTCAGCAAAAGACCCTGAAGAACATCATCTCTCCTTCCAAAGTCTAGGCAGCCCAGCAGGCTTCTTAATGAAAAACCAGCACAAAGCACAGGAACCCCAAAGCCAAAGAAGGCATTGTTACCTCTTCTGAGAATGTCTGCAGCTGATCTTTGGAATAAACATACTGCCAGATCCTTTCCATGTCATTCCAGTCCCGAACGATACCATGTTCCATGGGGTACCGAATAGACAACAATCCCCTATGCTCCTAGAGGACAGAGAACAATACATTCACAGCAAAGGGGTTGCTGCACATATGCCCCACCCAGCCAAAGAGAAAAAGAAGCAACATTTTACATCCAGCAGAAACTGGAGTCGACAGAAAGGGTGGTCAGAAAGACTTGGTCATTATCCGGAACAGACTTAAAAACTCAGAATAGCATGAGAAATAACATGGTACACCCAAACTCCCTAAAACCTTGCCAGGGAGCTGTTTGTCAGAACCCCGCTGGGGATGCTGCGTCTGGTTGCTCTTTGAGGTTATTAACTGCTTATACTTTGCCATGCTGCTTTAATTTAATTAAGACCAGGCTCCTGCCAGGGGATTGGCAGCACAGGGGATGGCAACTCTGGTAAAGGGGGGTGGATGGGAACTCTGCTACGGGAGTATGGGGGCCTCTGCACTCAAAGGTATTCTGTTGCTTGGCAATGAGATAACAAATAAGGCAACTGCACTCTTAGTCTAAACTATATTGAAACTGCTGGGTGTCTCTCATGCTGATATGGAGTGGGGGGAGTCTGTGTTGTTATATCAGGGATAATCTTCCTGTGCTCCTTAGAACTGGCTTTACCTAACTAGGTACCTGCTTCTGGATTCTTAATAAAGACTTCTGTATAACCCAGAGTCTGATTAATAACCAAAGACAGCTGACCTATCATTAAAACAATTCCTAATGCAACAAGGGATGTGTGACCCAATTGAGTCACTTGATCAGTGTAGGCCAGTGGTTCTCAACCTTCCTAATACCATGACCCTTTAATACAGTTCCTCATGTTGTGGTGACCCCCAACCCTAACATTTATCCATTTTACAGATGGAGAACACTGATGCAGAGAGTCTTAGGTGACCCCTGTGAAAGGGTAGTTTGACCCCCAAAGGGGTCGCGACCCACAGGTTGAGAACTGTTGGTGTAGGCTTTCTTTTACTTTCAACAAATGTAGCAAGTGTTTTCAAGCACCAGGTGTCCTGACAGCCTATAGAAGACCAGTGGTCAGCTGTGTTTTCCAGCAGCCAGTTAATACTTCTCCAGAGCAGCAGCAGCTCCTCAATTTAAAGATGAATGAAGTGAAAGACTTGCCCAATGCCATACGGCTCAGACGCAAGTATACGTGGGAGTTCTGGAACTGCCTTCACACAGAACAGGAGGGCCACAGAGACTTGAAGTGGAGAACTTGCTCAGGAGAAGATGGGAGGGAGAGATTCAGTGAAGGATGGTTGCCAGGTATCTCACACCTCTGAAGAAATCCAGAGTTCCAGGGTGCAGCTCAATTGAACAATGAATGCTTATAAAATACTTGGCTACACTCAAATGAAGGCAACAAACATAGCTGCCCTGAGACTGCAGCAGCTAAGAGATGGATACTCTGGCCTATCCTACCAGTCAAGGGAACAAGGACTGGCAGAGAGTTGAATCACCAGCATCCCAGCAAGAATGTCAACAGGGGAAGACAGGTTTGGCCCCACCTGGCTGCAAATGCCTACTAGCAACTCACCACTTTATTGCAATGTTGTCAAAATGATCTGCCTCCCCTAGCTTTGTTTCTACTCCCCTTCATTTAAGTATCTTGTCCTTTGATTTGAACCCTGCATCTTATTTGTATGTGGCACCTGCCCATAGAATTGTATTCTGAATTTTTATTGTGATTATTTGCTGGAGGAGATTATTTTTGCCTGAAATGCAAGACAATAGAATAAAAGGAAGGAGTTACCTCTGCCTTAGGTCCAATGAAGAGATCTCCTTCTAATGCCCCAGCCATGACCCGGACATGCTTCGGACGACCCACACTAGCAAGAGAAAGAAAAGTGGTTGTTTAACAACACTGCAGGGTAAGTGTGCTTCTTGAAGATTAGGATTTTGGCACCCCAAATCTTGGTTCTACACAATCTTGTTACTGAGGAGACAAAGAAACTGTTTAGCAGCTATACTCACTAGTTCGGGAAGCAGTATTTTGGGATCTGATCTCCAGCAAAACCAGCCTTTACTACTCCCGAACCCTGAAAGAAAAAGAACAAAAGTTCAGAAAAAGATTAAAGACTTTCTGTTGCAAGGGAGATACATTTGTTGAATTTCATCTACTCAGAAGAGACAAATATAGACACTTCAGTGAAGAGAAAGGACCTGCAGTGTCTGCAGATTCATCCCCCTTCGGTGTTTCATGCAACTTGCTAGGTGGTTCAGACAGCATTCAGTTTATCTTTTGTTCCCAGTGACACCTGTATAACCTGAAACTCTGCTGGTTGGTGGGAAGCCTACAAACGTTTCACACTATCATCCTTCTTCCAGGTGTCCCTTTATTTATGGTAGAGCTGGGTCATCACGAACAGGGCCTCATACGAAGCATTTTTAAAAAGCTTCAGACAGAGCTAATCTAGTGACATAACCTCATTTTCCACTACGTGAAAGAAAGGCCAACCAATTGCCAGAATGGGCATGATGTCAGCTGAACACAGCAGATCCAACTGCCAATTTTCTCAAGTGTTCCACCCTTGGCCATTTACACTAGTGAAAAAGAACTACACTAGGTACAAAGAGCAAAAAAAACCTGTATTTGCTTCCAAGGTCTTGCTTAGCAGATCTAAGGTAGGAGAATCACAGAAGAGTTTCCTCTTGAGAGGCCTCAGACAGCTGAGCACAAGACCCTCTGCCAGTCAGACAACAACAGAGTTGGACTGGGTAGATTACTAGCCCGATATTGGACTGGGTAGATTACTAGCCTGAATTCACTTACTCTGTTTGTATCCCATTTTTAACCCTAATGGGGGATGCTTTTACAACATTCTCTCCTCCTGAATCCTCACAACAACTTAAGTGGGTTCGGTTGAGAGAGAGAACTTGGCCGAGTGGGGGATTTGAACCCAGTTTCCCAGATCCAAGTCAGACGCTCAGACCACTGGCTCTCAGAAGAATCAGAAACATGACCACATCTGGGAAATATGGGAGCCAAAGCAGACTGTGTGGAACAGCAGGATTGCCTATAGCATTAGAACAGCCAACAAGCCAATGATTCATGCCATGTCACAAGATCTCCCTTCTTCTAGTTCCCCATGCCAGAAATAAAGATCCCGCACTGTTGCAAACTGAACACTCCCTCTCCTATGAGAGGGAAAGACAATTTCCACAGCACATTCCAAAAGCAAGCCAACTTTATAGAACTCTTTGAAAGGTGAGCGATAATACCCCTCCATAATCACCCGACATAGCCCAACCGTAGGTATCCTTTCCTCAGAGCATCAGATATCAGTTTGGCTGACTGGCTTTGCCAAATCTTATAGCACAGATATCATAGTTCAGTGCCTGACATTTTCATGCAAGGGCTCTCATTTTCCCAGAGAATCCATCACCAGACAATGAATGCAGTTCTTCTGTTCTGGTATGTGCTCCATGTTTATTCCAAAATAATTTCACAGGATTGGAGATTCTGAGGACAATATTTCTAAATGTACAGATGTTTAAGAACTTCCAAGCAGAAGGGTCCAGCAGGACCTCAGATAAAAACATAATACTTAATTATTTCATGTACCTCCCCTCAAAAACAGATTTCCAATAACAGTTGCAGAATCATATTCTTTACACTGCAGAGACAAACTCTGCCTCATCACAGCCACGGAAGGGGCAGAAAATAGCAATGATTTGGAGAAGTCACAGCAAGTCTGAATGGACAAGGAAACTTCAGAGAAAAACTATCCGCTAAACTGGACTCCCAACACTTTGTCACCGTACTACAGTGTGACATTAATTCTTGAAGAATTCCACTGTCTACACAAATTTCCTTCAAACCTGAACCTGTCACTGACAATATACACGTCTGCACCAGATTTTGCTATTTCTTATTCAAGTGATCACACATTAATGAGCGGAAACAGAGCCACCACCAGTCTTCAAGGAACTGAAGATCACGAAAAACAAAGACTTTGCCATCCTCCTTTTTTCTAATCTGAAGTGTCTGTCATGATCAGAATTAACTATGTTTTGATTCTATTTCCACAACATTTTTCTATAGATTTAAAAATCGTCACTCTCCCACTGTGGCTTTCTAGGGATTTCTGAATATCTACAAACAGCTCTGGATTCTCTGGATACAAACAGCTATTCTCAATAGAAAGAACAATCATTTTTTTCCCAATTTGCAAGTCACCTCACCGCAATAAAACTATGACCAAAAACTTATATATGGGGATGGCTGGATGGCTGGTTACAAACATACTATTGTCTTGATACCAATGCCAGTTCACACAGCCTGAAGTTCCAGTGCAACAGTCATGAAGACAGATTGGCATGAACTAAGATGACCATGGAATGAGCCAAAAACAGAAGCTCTAGCAGGATAAGGCAAGAAAGGAAATCTGCATGCCAGTAAGTTCAGTTCAAACAGGGAGGATTCAACCAGAAGCCATGGAATATAATCAACATTTCCTATTTGAAACCCGCTGGAGAAAAAAGAAAATTGCACAACGGCATGAACCAAAGGAAAGATGGTTAGTTGAAGAGGGAGCGTCCATTGCAAAGTGGTTCCCAAAAGAAGCATCTTGGTTAATGTTCTATATCAGCAAAAGTATGTGATAAAAACACTTTCCACATGCTGACCACTTATTTCCTATAAAAAGATCCCAGCAATCGAAGTCAATGGTGTTGAACAGAGAGTGTTGAAATCTCTCTTGCTTATCAAATCATAACAGTGTTAATATCCAGCGTTTGGGCAATGGGTGTTTTTCAAGTGTATAATTTCTGAGGTGACGCTGCAATCTGCTCTGAGATTGTCACTTGGAAAGAAAATGGCTGGAGAAAATGAGGCAGTGATGGCCAACACACAATGGAGAACGTTCAATAGGAAGATGCATCTGGCAGGACCCACATCAGGCTACAGATGTCTAAAAGGATGTTATTCCACTTGACAAAGACAAAAACAGGCCTGATTTAAGTGGGAAGCTGACTGAGGAGAAAAGCTTCTTCATGTGGGACTGCGTACTCACAAAGTTTCTTGTGCTACCTGGGCAAATCAGATATGCCTACGAATCTGTAGGATGTTATCAATACAGTCGCTTTGAAGAGATAGCAGCTCAATATTAATGAGATGCTGTGAAAGCGCAAAGTCCATTGGAGCATGTTTTTGCCTTGTCACTACTGAGGTTAGGTCAAGCCGCAACAAAGAGCAGTGAGGTGTAGTAACTCTAGTTTGGAGCCCGGATGTGGGAAATCCATCTTTCAACCCCTGCTCAGGTGCAAGGTAGATGTCATGTCTTTTAATGAATTGGGTCCTTGTTCCAATTCCCCAACCCCCATTCACCCACGAGCTATGTAGAACTGTCTTTTAAAGAGTTACAGGGGAACCACAACAAAGCAGAAAGAAGGGGGGTCCTGCTTTCCCCACTTCACAGTCCTAAGCCAAAATATCCCCAGTGCCTCATTTTGGAGCTGCACATGCAGTAGTCCTCAATGAGGCAAACAACACCTGCGGGCAGGGCCATTCCAAGTCCAGAAAACAGCGCAGGGGAGAGAATCAGGACCCTACATGTTCTTAACAGGCAGTACCCCATAGTGGTGTGTGACTAGGAAATACAAATCACGTCTGGGACAGACTGGCATGACTTATTAAAAGTCACAACATCCAGTTTGAGCCTCGGTCATGTGTGATGTGTGACCCACAACATGCTACAGGAGCCCATGCTACCTCATAATCTTACACTCAACTGCACGCTTCAACTAAGTCAAGAAGCAGAATGGCAAAACAAGCCTTCCGCCTTCACAACTGTGCAAAAGGAGGAAACATCCCTTAAGTTAAATGGCAACCGGAAGAACCAGCCAGTCACACATTTTAGGCACCCAAGCAACTCATGTCTGGGATTTTTTCCTAGGCCCCTTCTGCACATGCAAAATAAAGCACTTTCAATCCACTTCCAAGGCATTCTGCAGCTGGATTTTACTGTGCGGAATAGCAAAATCCACTTGCAAACAGTTGTGAAAGTGGATTGAAAGTGCATTATTCTGCATGTGCAGAAGGGGCCTTAGACTTGTCCCACCCTTCTTTTCTACTTGCACATTTAGAAAGAATTAACCAAACCTGCTTCAGTCGTCTGAAAGCCATGTGGTGTAATGGTTAGAGCACCTGATTGGAAAGATCAAGCAGTGCATCGTCCTGAAGCCCACTGGTTGATCATGGGATAGCTTTGAGGATAAACTGAGACAAAAACCAGATACGCTGCCTTGACTAATGGGGTACATGATTCTGTGATGAGTAAACAGGCAATGGAAGGGTAACCAGGCAGTGAAAGTTTTGTACATCAGAAAACAGTATTGTTACCACTTCTGTCAGGCTACTTATATGCCACAAACAACTAAAAGCAGTATGTGTTTGTAGGTTGACAAGTAAAAAAAGGAGTGAGGAAAAAAAATTGCACTTATTTGCAAGGCTAAAATAAACCCCGCACACCACAAAGCCTTACACCCTGACTTGTTCACATGAAGTAACACTGCAAAGGACTCCAAGTATGAGTCTGTGGTGAAAGAAGGACCATCCAGTGTGTTTCCTGGATTTTCTTTGCAAGATTCTGGAGCGAAGGATGAGGCATTTGGTACCCCAATACAAAGGGCCTTCTAATAAAAGACCTCCTTTGCCTCAGCTCAACCTCCTTTTTGGCAGTGTGTAAGTGTAAAGTGCCATTAAGTCAATACAGACATAATAACAGACTTGCCATACGGGTTACAGTAAGAATTACACTATACATGAACCCCTTTAAATTAAAAAAAAAAAACACAAGTATTTATAAGCAAGCAGGGCATGCCCAGGCCCCACTGCACAGATTTTCCATTACTAAGCACCATTATATGTTTACAGCTAGCATGGGAACAAAGAGCGTTGTGTAAGTGCCAAGCTCCAGGTATATATTACATTGCTTAAAATTGCCATGGAGCATTAAATATTATTTATATCAAGAACCAATAAATAATGTCTAAGACTGCACTATTAAGAATACATTAAATAATTACACCTGATATAATGCAAATTTAAGATGTACAAAGATGCCATGATAATCCATTAGATTCTATTTCCAGTATCAGCATTGCAGACCCACCAGCACAGACATGACTCACAAGTTCTCCAAATCCTGGTGCAGTTTTGCAGTGCAATCCTAACAATTACCCCCTTGGAAACCCATGAGAGCCAGTGATCTGCTCAGGATGGCACTTGTTAATTAGAAATTCCTCACTTTACGAAATGTCAATAGATATTCAACTCAGCAACATAACTCCACAGAACGAAAGGTCCAAGACACATCTCTAAATACAAGGCAGTCATTATTTGGGCTGCTCTGTATTAAGGACTAGTTTAGGATAATGATCTACTACAGTGTATTAAAAAATATGATCGGGGTGGGGCTCTTGCTAAGTAGCACAGCATCTGCTTGGCATTTAGGAGTCACAGACTCGATCACCACTATATCCAGTTAAAATGATCGGGTAGCAGGTGATGGGAAAGACCTCCAGCCAAGATACAACCAATCAGAACAAACAACACAGACCTTGAGAGACCCGTGGCCTGACTCAAGATAAGTAGCTTTATGAGTACTGCATGATCAATAAACACTTTGATCAAATCCTTACTTCATCCATTAAGAAATGTTTATTTTCTAACATACCGGAACAACAACCATTACTGTTTCTTATTGCCCTGCTGTAGTATGCCACAGCCAATCCTGCCTTTTGTTTGGTGCGATTCCAGAGAGCTCACACTGAACTCCCAGATCTACCACCCAAACTTGCTGCATTCTAGAAAGGCAACTGTATCTTGTGTCCTCCTCCAGCCATCATGATCATCTCCGTTCAACCCACGGTTATGGTTGCCATCATGGCATAGGTGTCAAACTCGTGTCCCTCCAGATGTTATGGATTACAGTTCCCGGCATCCCCTGCCAGCATCATGCTGGCAGGGGATGATGGGAACTGTAGTCCATAACATCTGGAGGGCCACGAGTTTGACACCTATGCCATGATGGCTTCATGCAGGAGAAAAGGGAGGATGCTGGAAGCCACTTTCACTGGAAAGAACCGCCGTGTGCACATTTGAACAAAAAGCAGCGCAACCTGGCTTGTAACCTTAGCAAGCTCCTCGAGGGAGAAGGAGGAAGGGTCCCTCCCCCACACGCCACCCCACCCCACCCGGCCAGCGCGAGGACCAGGCCTGAACTCAGCTCAAGGCCCCACCCAGCCACGGCTCCGCCTCCTCCTCCCCCGCTGCAGCCACCGCCGGGCGCGGCTCCCTTCCCCCCTCCCGGCCGCTGCTCACGTTGTCAATGACTACGGGCTGGTTGGCGATGATATCGTAGGACTCCATGGCCGGGGCCGCCCCCGCTGAGCCTGGCCGGGCCGAAGTCGCGCAGCTGCCAACAGCCGCCCCCTCCTTCTGGACGCCGCACTGCCGCCGCGATGGCTTCCCTGCGGCCCGGCAACCACCACCCAACCCCGCGCAACCTAGCCTGCCCTTTTCCTTCGCCACGGAGAAGGGCAGAGCCAAGGCAGGCTCTTCGGCGCTCAACCAATCGCATCGCGCCTAGCCTTCTGAGTGACAGCCGGCTTCAGGCCGGGAGCGCCTAGCCAGGGGCGCGGCTCCCGGTTTGACAGCTGTCGCTTATTGGTCCGCAGGGCTCTTGGAGGTGGGTCTTCCGAATCAAGGTTAGTGGTGCGAACACCGAGGTCGAGGAGGAAACGGGGTGATGTCATAGCTCGGCTCTTAAAGGTGCAGAGGCCTCGCTTTGAGTCCAGTCCGGTATGATGGGAGATGGGTACGCCGGGCTGTTAGCTTGAATGATAATTTAGTCTGGGGCCCCTTTCGCACATGCAGAATAATGCACTTTCAGTCCACTTTCACAATTGTTTGCAAGTGGATTTTGCTATTCTGCACAGTGCATTGAAAGTGCATTATTCTGCATGTAAAGAAGGGGCCAAAGTGAAGCGGTCTTTCTGCCCTTTAAAATGCTTACCTGGGGGCTTCAATAGCTGCAGTAGCTTGGGAGAGGCTGGTTGCCTACACTGATGCGCCGGTTAAAACTTGTGTTTGTTTGAGACTGCAGTTTTCATTTAACTCAGTGAGCTTCTTCATAGGGCAAGAACATTTCTGGTGTAATATTAGATGGCTGCTGCCCCACTCAAAGTGGTACCGGTAGTTCTTCAAAATCCTTCCTGCCCTCCCTACCTGAGATGCTGTGTTGCTCAAGGTAGAGTGTTCAAAAATTCAAATCTCTCTTTTTAAATTAAATATTTATTCCCCCGCCTTTACTTTGCGGCTCATGACACCATGCAATTCCAAATTTTAAAACATGCACAGTACCCAGGCAACTTAAGAAAATGCTTGCAACTTGCACGCCATAAAAAGCCCTAGAGAACAGAACAGCCTTCCTGCACTTCTAGGAGCGTGTAATGTCCTGTTTAAATTATCATGGGGGGTGAGGGGGAATCTCCTTTTAACTGCTGTAACTGTGAGCTCAAGTTCCTATATGTAAACTCTAAGTCCATCTTGGAGCTGGAAATAAACTGGAAGCCACAGAAACTGTACAAAAGCTAATATAACAAACTTTTAGCTGCCATCCCACCCCACTGGCCAGGACAGCATGGGCATAAAAGAGAACACGGTCCAAGGAGTTTACAATGTAAATTGAAATGGAGAGGGAGATTCAGAGGCAAGGTTAACAGGGCAAGAATATACACTGATGCATATAATTGCACCACCTTGGGCTTAGTTGAAGTCTAAGATGAGGGCTGAGGATTTATGAGTAATGCTGGAGGGTTTATTCCTCTTCCCTCCAATGTCTTCTCTAATCCAGTTATCCTTTTTGTATTCCACTATAAGGTGTTCAGGGCAGCTTAAATGGTTCTACCTCATTTTACCTTCACAGCAACCTTGTGGGGTATGTTATGCTGAGCAAGGATTTGAACCCAGGTCCAAGTTCAACACTGTCTGCTATAACACACTGGTTATAGTGATTTCAGTATGTATTTAGCTTGCAATTTATTGTGACCTTTTAACTTTGCAATCAGAATGTACATACCAGCCCCAGTCAAATGAAATATGTACTGTATAGGAATGAAAAGGGAAGCATTAAAATTACCTTTGTTTGATTATTGGGAGTGTATATTGAGACAAGATTAGAATGTTTTCCCTCTCTTGTGGACTTTGGAGGATGGGACACAAAACCTTTGCCATTCTGTTTTTAAAAGAATGTAATATTTGCAAATAGTCTGCAATTCATCTACCCAAGTATTTCAATTTAAGCCACTTTATCTTACTTAAATGGGACTAAAACTTGATTCACAGCAACTCAGATACACAAAATTATGCAATGTCTGGAGTACAGATGTAGATGTTAGGAACACACTCTCAAATTCCTGCTCTGCCAGCCACACAGTTTATCGGATGACCTTTGGTGAATCTCTCAGCCCAATTTTCCAGCCCAATGAATTCCAGATGTGTGACTAGTTATACTATTTTACATTTTCTGGGACCCTTGTATTATGAATCCTGGTATTGAAACAGGTTGGTGGGACAGAAAACCTGACAAATTAAGGAGTATTTAAGCCAATTTATATGGCTGTCCAATTCAGATATTCAGCAACAACAGATAAATTTCCAAATATGGTGTGTTTATGAAATAAAATTTCATTTTCTCACAGTATGCACATAGGAAGTGGGCCCAGTATAACTGGAAGATGTGTGCAGACTTTACTCAGAGAGTGTGGAAGGGAGCTAAATAGTCTATAGTTGCTTCTTTTTTTTGCCAGGGCTTATCAACATCCCGTTCTTCACTCCCACATTGTCAAAATTTATATTATATCTCAGTTTACATTGATAATAATAGTGAATGTAGGGGAACTATAGTTTCTCTCAGTGTCAATCTACATTTCTGTTTTGGTTCAGGATAATACACATTGAAGAACTGTGGCAAAAAACAAACAAACTGGAAAGCTACAACAGAGTACTTCCATGCTAGCCACTTAATCTAGAATTGCTATTATTTATTCATTCAGATTAACAACCCAATGGGGAGAGCCAAAGGGCACAGCACAGAAAGGAGGCAAAACTGAAAAAAAAAACCTGCCACCCGAAGAAGCCCCATTGGAGAAAAGGACTTATGCCACACTTTCCAGTGGCACAAGTCTGTAGTCAGGGGGGGTGGGGTTCTTGGGTTCAAACCCTAATGGCAGCTGACTAAAGTTGGCTCCCCCCCTAGGAATGCCTCTACCCCACCAGTTTCAGTAGAGGACCCTTCTGGGTTTGAGTGCCTCAAAACTGTGCAGTACCACCTGCCACCATGTTTGATGTCTCTGCCAATTTAGCTGCCTTTTTTGCCAGTGGGGTGGGCAAACTCACTGGCATGGGTTCCCACTGCCTCCAAGATGCCATTTGGTTCCGTCCTCTGGATTGGGCTGTTAATAAAGAGACTAGATACTGGAATTGAGTAGCTTTGGATATTAGTGTTTTTCCTGTTATTCGTTCTTATTTGTTCTCCAGATCTGATCTCTTAAAATTTAAAACACAGTTACAACACTAGCTTCTTCAGTGTTTCTCTGGAGCACTGACCCACTCATTTTTCTTCTTTTCCTTATGCTTCATTCCCTATGGTTACTTTGTGTGCTTCTGCAGAGGGCTATTCCTCAATTATCCATTCTTGTTTGAAAGAAGTGCCAAGCACTTCTCTTTTTTTTTCATTTTGCAGCCAAAGTCATTGCTCATTACATTCTTTAATTATAATAATTTTGTGTTCCTGCTATAACGATCTTTTTAAAAATTAAAAATTAAAATAAGTCCAGTGGTGACTTATTTTTATCCCAGAATAAACTTCTATGGATCGAAGCCTACTTTTTCAGCTGCTATGAGTAGCTGAGATGGTGTAAGTAGTCTCATAGATAAGGTTGCCAACCTCCAGGAAGCACCTGGAGATTTCCAACTGTTGCAATTGATCTCCAGATGGTCAAGACCAGTTCCCCTAGAGTAGATGACTGTTTTGAAGATTGGACTCTACAGCATTATACTCCATTGAAGTCCTTCCGCACTCAAATCCCACCCTCCCCAAGATCTGCCCTCCAAATCTCTAGGTATTTCCCAACCCATAGCAGGCAATCCTACCCACAGAAGAGGGTTCTAATGCCCCAAATGTCTGTGCTGGAATAAAATGTGTTAGTCTTTAAAGTTCACAGGACTCTTCTTTCAAAACGATTCAGGCAGCTTCTGACATTGAACTCCCAACATGCTGTCTAGGTAGACTCTGAACAGCTCCTAGGTGCATAACCAGGAAAAAACTGGTATTCTCAGTAAGGAGCTGGGATATCAGATCTCTGAAAGAGGAGATGATGATGCATGATTGGAAAACATAGCTGCAGTCTCATCAGTGAAGAGATTAATAGTGTGATCAGGCTAAGATACACCCCTGTAATTCTATGACCTTATCTTAATACACCTGCATTTAGGATTTTCAAACAACTTTTCACGTTCCTTGTTTCCTACTAAGTACAGTGCAAAATAAAAAGGGGAAATAAGAAGCAGTCTCTCTGCAGCCAACGTGGAAAATCAGGAAATTCCTGCACAGCGACTGGTAATCCCTGTGAGAAACTCGGATCCCTGGCTCAGTAGGGAGATCCCTGCACAGAAAAGGCACAAAACAATGATAATAAAAGGCAGGCAGAATTCTAGCAGGCGAAGTTTGTCCTTGCATTAACTGTTTCTACCTTTTCGTTTGCAGCAGTTTAAAAGCAAAAGGGAAGCACGAGTGTCTGAAGCTCCTAGGCGAGAGGAAGTTGTTTACAGTACTTTTGTAAGCACCTCGGCAAAAAAGTTCGCCTGTGCCTTTAAGAGGACCCGGAAGCAGAGAGGGCGCCTTAAACGCAGCGCATCTTGCAAGTCAAGGGACCTTCCTGGACCAGCAGTTGCAACGAACGGAGTCCGGGTAGTCTGGCGGTGGGTTTGTAAACAGGCGTTCGTGTGTAGCCATGGACTCTGCACGGTGTCCTGGCGCCGCTGTCATCTGTTAACCCGCGTCTTTTGCGCCGAGCTCTAGGGTTGATTCTTGCGTGGGAAGGATCTGATCCATACGAGCGGTAGCAGTAACAGCAGCGCCTATGGCAGAGGGAGGCGCAGCCGGAGAATCATGGGAGAGGTAAAGTGTGTTGGTTTGCATATTAAATGTCATATCAGTAAAAGGGGGGTTGGTTGGTTGTAGGAGCAAACATGTGTGTGTGTCTTGGGAAATGATGCATGCTAGAAACTTATTTGGACTCTTCTAAAAACGGCTGCCTCCGTTTCATTTTCGCCTTGATTGTTTGTGTTAAAGACGTCCCGCGTCCTTGGAAGGGGCATGCAAGGGTTCTTTCAGTGAAGAAAGAGTCGTACTTCGAAGAAGTCCATATTTATTGCTCTCAGGTGTCTAATGACAAAGCTTTCCAGAGCGAGCTGGTGACCCTGAAGCCCCCATTTTAATGTTTCCTACACCAAAAGTTTGCTAGGTGACTTCAAGCAGGTCCTGCTGCCTCTGTGTTACACACCCCCACACACACACCTACACAATCTGCAACATGGGAAGAAATACTGACCTATCTAACAGCACTGTTGAAAAGATTGTGGAGATCATGAGTACAAAACATTTGGGCGCTTAGAAAATTGTGTGTAGTATAATCTGGGTATGCTGGGTGTGCCGTTGTTACACCTGTGCCTCAGGCATATTTCCACGGCCTGTTCTGGAACTCAAACTGCAATACCCGGGTTCCAGAACAATGATTTACACGGCTTTTATGAAATAATTTTTGTGTGTTTGAAGTACTTCAGGTGTATTATCTCACTAATCATTGTAGTAACCCTGTAAGGTAGGTCAATATAATTATCCTCCAATTGCATATAGGTTCTGGGGTATAGCTGAAAGTGTAGCTCGCCTGATAACTACTTAGTGGGTTTATGTTGAAGGTGAGACCTAAACTAAGTATCTCTACTATATTTGCTCACAAATGTGGTTGGGACTGATACTTTACACAGTCCAGAGGAAATTAATTGGCTCCAACAAGATTGTGATGTAGTAGGATTTAAAAATCAAGAGTGGACCCTGAAATGAAATAAGGGCTGACTAAATGCTGAGGAAGATACCAGACCTCAAGGGGCGGCAGCTTCTATTTTAAATCTGGCTGCCTCTTGACATCTGAACACACTGATCTTTGGTATGGAGAAATTTCAGGGCAAAATCATTCTCCCTCCTCTCTCCCATTGTATAAACTTGCAATGTCTGATCAATGGGTTTCAGATGTAGAGACAAACATGGAAGTTGTCAGTGGAATACACTGTCACTTGATGATTAATCACAGAAATAGATTCTGAAAAATCAAATCTTCAGAAACATTTAGGCTATCTCTAAATATGGGTTCTCCCAATCACTGCCTGGATGACAGGATAGGTACTACTGTTATTCTGAACTTTTACATACCTAGGCTAGCCTGAAGCATACAGAGTTGCCGTTTGTGGCAGATGAATAACTGGGCTAGAACTCAGGTTCATGATCGGTAATTGGGCAGGGGGGCATCCCCAGCTTAGTTACCTGGGCTTGACAAAATTTCTGACTTGGCCTTGACAACAATGTTAGTGGCCAACCTGGGCTAAATAGCTTGTTCATGCTTATGTACTGCTCCTGCATTATGCTAAATATGTAATTAGCAATTGTTGGCTTGTGGGAGTCTTTTTGTGATCAATTGCATGCTGACTTTTTCTTTGGACACAGAAGTTCCATCAGCGGGGAAAGTATGAATTTCCCTTCAGCTGTCACAACAGAAGTGTCAGTGCATGCAGGTGTTCCCAATGTTTAAAAGTAATTAATTTATACACGACAATTTCATTTATTTATGATGCTTTGTTCTGCGCCTTTTGGGAAGCTTACTCGGGACTCCTATTCAGATACTGTCAGGGCTGAGATCTGCTTACCTTTACCACTGTAAGAAGCACCAGAGGAAATTCATAGCCTGTTCCAAGTGTCTTCTTACCTCCCTGAGTTCCTCCTTTGATATCATGAGATACTCTGCTGCCTCCCACTTCCAATGGCCTGCCTGTCTCCGTGCCTCAGACAAGAGTGAGTCCCTAATGGTCCATCTCAACGTCTTTATTTTGTCATTATTCAGCTACGTGGAAGGAATGCTTTAAAAATGTCCCCCTTCACTTGGGAAGCCTTCTCAGTGATAAATCTTAGCAACACCATAAGCCAATAGAATAGCGCCATGCTGGCAGGGGCTGATGGGAATTGTAGTCCATGAACATCTGGAGAGCCACAGATTGCAGAACCCTGGAATAGACAGATTCCTTTTGATGGTTTGTGTTCACTCCTTCTCTGGTCTTCTTTTCTCAGGCACTGCTGGGTCTGTTTTGCTACAGAGGGGGATGACCGGTCTGCTGAGTGGGTCTGTCCTTGCCGTTGCAAAGGCTCTACCAAATGGATCCACCAGGCCTGCCTCCAGCGCTGGCTGGATGAGAAGCAGAAAGGCAACAGCACAGGCAGAGTGAGCTGCCCACAATGTGGCACAGAATATCACATCGTCTTCCCCAAACTGGGTATGTATCAGTAGCTAGGATATCACTACTCTTTTCTTGCTGAGTTTGCAAGTTAACCTAGAATTCAAGCACTGTTTAGCTGTCAAAGAACCTTGTTTGCTCAAACTCGCAGCCCTCCAGATGTTATGGACTACAGTTCCCATCATCCCCTGCCAGCATGGCCAATTGCTCATGCTGGCAGGGGATGATGGGAACTGTAGTCCATAACATCTGGAGGGCCACGAGTTTGACACCTGTGGCTTAAAGCTACTTTCATCTTGGACCATTACAGGAAAGTTAGAAGCTTGCGCTAATATTTGTTATTTCCCACTCCTAGGACCCTTGGTCTATTTCTTGCAGCAAGTGGACCGGATTTTATCCAAAGTGAGCCCCTTTGCTGCAGCTGGCATTGTGGTGGGAACATTATACTGGTCAGCAGTTACCTATGGGGCAGTTACTGTGATGCAGGTAATGCGAGGGTTTCTGGAAAGAATGTATGTGTGCACGTGCATATACTCTTGTGTGTTAACTGGCAAGATCTTAATCTGATTCCTTGCGAAGAAAGTTTAGAGGGGTTGCAAGCTTCAATCTGCAAGTAATAAAAAAAGGAGATTGTTTTTATCAAAATGTATCTTTTTCCAGTTGCACTGGGTTAATTTCTGAAAGCCAAACCTAACAAGAGCAGTGGATATTCAGGCTGATGGTAATCTTGCTGAGTCTGGGGACTCTTTAAATCATTGGAGCAAGTTGAGACTGCTCATTAGATCTTTAGATGTTGATAAAATACTATCTAGGTGATGCAATTAAATTGTAGCTCAGCCAAGGACTTGCTCTCTTGTCTTTAATTCTTCTCTTGGAAGAAGGAGCATGATGAGGACTTGGCCTTTACACTGCTTGGTTCAGGATCTGCCTTGTTTGTGCTATTCTACGAAGCACCATGCTCTGTGATGATGTCACTTAATAATGCATTGTTTGGGGGAGACTGTAAAGCAATTTGGAGAGAATCTTGTTCCCTGACTTGAAATTAGACTGTGCTTGAAAACTGTATTGAGAGTCTTAAGGTTTGTACAGTATGAATGAAATGTCATTCTCCTAACTGACAGAAGTGGAAGTTGGCCACTTCTATTGACCTTCTCTTCTTTTTATAGGTTGTTGGCCATAAAAAGGGGTTGGATGTGATGGAGAGGGCAGACCCTCTTTTCTTGCTCATGGGACTTCCCACCATCCCTGTCATGCTGGTCCTGGGCAAGATGATCCGTTGGGAAGACTACGTGCTGCGGGTCTGGCGGAAGTACTCCAGCAAACTGCAGGCTCTGCAGGCTTTGGTCCCAGGTGAGTCTACCTACCTGCCAGCAGATCCTGATCTGGGCATCTTGCTTTGAATCAGAGGGTTGGAAGAACGATGAAGCTTGGATGCTCATTCACCGCTGATACAGTGGGAGGACGGCAGGAAATCCTCCAAGGACTGGAAGGCTTTGTTCAGTAACCTGCTTGACTGCTGAGGTGTTGTCTGGCATAGCTCACACATCTTGGCAACTGCAACTGCTAGGATCTTACAGGTGCTTCTGTTTTAATGACAGGTGGAATTCATAGAATGGCTGAATTTAGTGACCACTAATTTTACTGGTCGTTTATGGAATCATGCACCTGCCCACCTGTAACAAACAAGAAGAAAGGAGAAAAAGAATTAGAGCTGGGCGGCAAGCTGTGCTCTCCTTGTGAGAGCAACCAGCTCTGCTGGTTGATAATTCCAAAGAACAAGCAGAGAAAGCAGGAGGGAATCACAGTTAGATAAACAAAGAAAGAGGAGTCCCTCACCTCCTTTCTAGTTCTGCTGTTTGTCTCTACTTTTCTCTTTCCTTAGTGATTAATGTTCCATGGGAAGGGGAGAAGCAATGGCAAAATTAAGGGACAGCAGTGGAGATAAAGAATGGATGGAGAGAGATAGCCAGAGCACCCATTTCTGTGGCCGCGCTTGTGGTCCTCTCTAGCTTCCTCTGCCTGTAAGAGTGGAAATTCAGAATTCTCAGAAGGAGCAGACTTGCTATGTTTTGGTGGGAGTGAGAGCTCGGCTCTTAAGGTGTTCCAAGCTGTGTAGTGAGCATGGAAGTAATCCAGCTCAGAAAAGCTGAAAGGGCAAGTATTGGATCACCTTGGGTATGGGAGGCAAAGCACAGGCGTCCTAGTTCTAGTTCTAAAACACCCTGATCTTTTTCTCTTCTGTATTCAGGAGTCAGTCGTCCCATTGTGCAGGCACCACTGGCTGAGTCCCGCTACCAGAATGACCACCTGTCCATCTCGCGCACGCTGTGTGGAGCTCTGGTGTTCCCTACCATTGCTAATCTAGTTGGCAGGCTCATGTTCCGCAGAGTGAACTCCAGCCTACAGCGTACCATCCTGGTGAGGAATGAGATGGGGGAAGGATGGGGGGTATAATGTTTTGGCTTGACTGCGAAAGATTAATTGTAGCCACGGTGCCAGGATACCCTCAACTCGTTGGCCTGGAGGTCCATGTGGAAGGCCATAGCCCTGGGATAGAGTGCCTGCCTGCCAAATAGAAATCCCCAAGTTCAGCTCTCAATGTCGTAATGAATAAGTTGCCACTTGCCAGGTTCTTTGACAGGCTGCTTCCATTTGGAGTAGATGGCATTTGACCACTTGGATGATGTCGTTACCCAGTGCCTATCTCATGGGGAAAGGGGGCAGGAGGGATCATTTGGGGCTGTCAACTTCAACTCCGCCCTCTTCCTCTTTTTTTTTTTGGCAGGGAGGCATTGCTTTTGTCGCCATCAAAGGTGCCCTCAAAGTCTACTTCCGCCAGCAACAGTACTTGATCCAAGCCAACCGGCGTATCCTCAACTATGTGGAGAAAGGGGATGCGGAGAAGGGATTGACTCAGCTCGACGAAGACAGTGGCAGTGAAGCAGGGCTCAGCTAGGGTGGGAACTAAGCTCTCATAGGCTTGCCATCTGCTCAGCTCCAGTCCCAAAGCGAAGCACTGACAAGCAGTGTGAGTTTGGCCAGTTGTGTCCGGGGAAGGGGGGTAGTTTTAGACTGGACTGAATGGAGAGTATTGCTAAAGTCTACTCTGAGAGCAATTCCCTTCATGCTGGTGGCTTATATGGAGTTGGCACAATAGCCCTGTTCTTTCTAGTTTCCCTTCTGCATTCACTGTTAATTTTGTGTGGGTTTTGTCCTCAGGCTCTTTATAAGTTAAAGTTTAAATAAACCATAAGACTTAAGTTGTAAGCATCATGTTCACAACTTGGAATTAATAGTTCTGCTTTACTGTCTTCCTTCAAGAATCCTGTTCCTTGATCTGTACCTTTAAGAGCGCAGGGCAGTCTGCACTGAGGTTGTTTCACTTAACAAGATAGGTTAGATTGGGAAAAAAAGTAGCTTAGGTAATGAGCTTCATGGCTGATGAGGATTTGAACCCAGATCTCTACAGACCATTCTTCTTTCCCATGCTGACTGTCATTGACAAACCAAAAAGGATTCAAAGGAGATGTTCACTTCATTGTTGTAGAGCAGGGTTGTCCAACCCTGGCCCTCCAGATGTTTGTGGACTATGATTCCCATCAGGCAGGAGTTGATAGGAATTGAAGTCCATGAACATTTGGAGGACCAAGGTTGGACACCCCTGATTTAAAGCATGTATTCCTTTCCTCTGAGGAGGCCAAAAGTAATGTTTTGCAGACAACCAACAAGTCTACATTACTGGTCAGGCTGAGGGGGGAAAGCTCAAATAATCAGAGAGCTTCAAGCCTGATCATTTCAAAATCTACCCTAGTATACTCTTAAATTCTGCATCATCATGGGGATTCCTGGCTTAAATGCCTCGTTATAAAGCATTTGGACAAATCCATGGAGGGTAGGTCTGGCCATGGTTGCTAGCTATGAATGCAGTGGAACCTATAGCCAGAGGCAATAACCTCTGAATAAAAGTTGTTGGACAAACTAAAGAGCAAGGACCTCACCTCCCTTAATCTCTTGCTGGAAGAAGAATAGTAGATCTTGATCTAATCCAGCAGGGCTGGGCTTCTTCTGGAGCTAGGTCCAACATTAACCATTTTGCTACGTCAAAGGGTGGAAACTGGGTAACAGCCCAGTGCATGGACATTCATTGGTATTTTCAAATGGTTAATAAATAATGAAGGGCTGCCTACCTGGCTCCATGGAGGTGTGTTTTAAGCTGGGCATTTTGGTTAAATGTTCCATTCATGCAATACTGGTTTTGAATTGACAGAAACTGTGCAGTTGTTTACAGAAGAACTGGGCCAGACTTTGATGGCTCACGTGTCGATTCTGCACATGATCCAAGTCTCTCCCTAATCTTGTGTACCTTTGCCAAGTGCAGGATGCATGACATTTCAACAGTCTCCCCATTGGATAACACTGGTGAGAGATCATCCACCCTAGTCTTTAAGCCAACAATATGCAATGCAGTGCTTCAAAGGACAGGGAACTGGAATCTCAGCAACACTGCAATTAGCCGAGGTCAGTATGTGCATGGTGATTTAGAATGTACAAACTTCTTTCTGTCTCTGGACATTGCTGTCTTTGGGGTTTCCATATCACTGTGGTCTGCTAACAATTAAAAGTATATATTTGTAACAGACCAGATTATCCCAGAACCTCAACCAGGATGGAAAAATATGGGACTGAATACTGTTTATTTATTTATTTATTTATTTATTTATTCATTTATTTATAAATACTTATCCACAACCACATACTAGTCTCTTTAGGCAGATCACACAGGTTAAAATAAATAAACCCACAATAAAAACATAATGAATAAAATATAACAAGACAACAGTAAAAATTAGATTAAAATAACCCCAATCTCACTCTCCCACCCACGTCCCCCAGACTAGCATCTGCAGAGAGGGTTTCTAGAGAGGCTAACCAAATGTCTGGACAAAGAGGAAGGCCTTCACCATGCACCTAAACCCATAAAGAGTAGGCGCATGGTGAATATCTGAGGGGAGATTATTCCAAATCCTGTGAGGAGTCATGGAGAAAGTTCTCTTGCATGCCACTCCCTCCTGCACCTCAGCAGGAGGAGGAACCATCAGAAGCACCTCCCCTAATGATCAGGCAGGTACATATGAGCATAGGCATTCCTTCACATAGGCAGGGCCCAAGCTATTTAGAGCTTTGCATGTCAACATCAATGTGCAGAACTGGGCCTGGAAGTGAATTGGGAGCCTGAAACACACAGAACCTCTGGCTCGTCTGGATCCAGCCCATAACTGTTTCCAGGCAATAGTCCAGCACACAGAGTTCCTTTCCTGACTGATGAAATGAAGAAATAGAGTTGGGTGAAATCCGCATATTGATGACACTTTGCTCCAAACCCCCTGATGACCTCACCTAGTGACTTCATGTAGATGTTGAATAGTGTAGGGAACAGAACTGAGCCCTGGGGAATACCACCTCCTGAACTCACTAGGCGAGCCCCTGCACCCCCAACTAGCTTTATCAGTCAGACAAGTGTCCAGGGGACTAGTAGTGGACCCCATCCCTACAAACAACTTAATTCACATTCTTGTACCTCAAAAACTGAAATTGACCCAATAAAACTTAACCAGACACCTCTACAGAATGCTGTCCAATGGTAAAGTCCAATCCCATGAGGATCTGAGCAACTTTATCCCAAAACTGCCCCGCAAAATCATCACAACACCCCAGGCACAGTCCTCCGAGTGAAGAACAGCAAGCCGTTAACCACCCTAAATAACTGCTGGATGGCTACTTGTGGACGCAATGAGAGTGAGGAAATGCACCTTCACCACCACCACCGACCCACGGTAGGCCTGATAGTGGGCTCTCCCCAGTGTCGGATCAGATCTGCAAGGTGATTTCTGCCACTGGCACTCAAGTCATCATTCCCTCCTGCTTCATAGCTCCAGATATCCTATGCCCTCGGTATACCAAGGGGTCCAAAGAGCTCTGCCAGTGAGGCGACGACAAGATCCTTACAATATTATTGAATTTCCTACAGCATCAGATCATAGTACAATTTGCTCCAGATAACGCCCATCATTTAGTGTACCTTTGTAATACCTTTGTATTAAATTGACTTCATTGTAGGAGGATACAGTTACAGTAATAAAGCACTTTACAATTATTCCCCCAAATGAAACTAATTGAAAGAGCATGTCTTTGCATAGCTCTTTCTCATCCCAGTGAAGTTTATGCAGCAGGGCTTCCTGATGGAGTGTGCCCCACACATTTTGATAAAGAGATTTTGCCATTTGGGTTCCTGCCAGAGCAGCGAAATGTGTAAGGGATGCACCAAATCAGTTACCCCACACCCCCACACACACCCCCACACCCCCACCCCACACACAGCCTTTGGATGTGGAAAATATCTACCTCTGAATCTGGCAACTGATAAGAGTTAAAGTGATTACAGATATTGACAACGTTTTGGTGAAAAGTAGCCCTATCTTCTTTAGGGAAAATTAACCTATCAGTTCTTGTCTGGCCTCAAGATGGTGCTGGTGGCCTAAACTTTACCATTTTCCTTATAAGAAAATAATTGTATTAATTAATTAATTGCATTATCTTTTTTTCCTGCCCCCTGTCCCAGAAAGGGGCTCAGAGCAGCTAACAGCAGCACTGCAGTTGCAATAATAAAATCATAATTTTAATAAGATCCGATTAAAAACTCAGCAGCACACAGCATCTTTGGCATTAAAAATCAACAGCATTGATGGTAGAGTCCACAGAAATTACCTTAGTCAAACCCCTAGTGGAATAACTCCATCTTGCGTGCTGTGGAATGCAGGACATGAGCCTCTTCAGACCAAGTATTCCTCCAGGTTAGAGCTACAATTAAAGTTGCCAGCTCCAGGGTGGGAAATACTTGGAAATTTGGGGAGTGGAGCCTGAGAAAGCAGGATTTGGGAGGGAAAGGACTTCATTGGTATATAATGCCATAGAGTCCACCTCTGCAAAGCAGCTGTTTTTTTCCAGGTGAACGGATCTCTGTTGCCTGGAGGTCAGTTGTGAAAGCAGGAGGTCCCCTGCTACCACCTGGACATGGGCAACACTAGTCACAAAGGAAAAGGTTCTTACTCTTGTTGTACTCAAGTGGGTAAATCAAGTGCCCAGGTGCCGGACATCACCAAAGTCCGCAGGTGGCAGAACAAAGTCACAGCGGGGGTCATCACAGGAGAAGTGCTCCTTTAGGTTTGTTGGTCCCCGATGATCACTTAGGGCTTTAATACCAGCACCTTGAATTTGACCAGGAAACCAATCAAAAACCTGTTGCCACTAAATGGGCTGGGTGTGTACAAGCCATGGTGAACTGATCAACAGCCAGGTAGCTGCATTCGGAACAACCTGAAGTTTCCAGAGCACCATCAAGGGCAGCCCTACTTGGTGCAAAGTGCAGTAATTAAATTGGAAATGTTCAAGGTTTTAAGGTACACAGCACCCTTCCATCAGCAGAAGGGAAAGGGGGCAAAGGGGGAGAGGTATTTAGATGCAAATTTTGTCAGAATTGCCTGGCTATGTCAGACCAAGGGTCTATCTTATCCAGAGCCCATAATTTTACAAGCATTGTATGTAGGCAACAGATGCAGTGATAACCACTAGTAGGTTAATTTCACTGGACTTTCCAACGTGACCAGAAGAAAAAGAACTGGATTAGGAGTAGAATTCCCATGCATGTTTGCCCCCCAGTAATCTCTCTGTTGTTCCCCCCAACTTCTACCTCTTACTTACCAGTTATGTTTCAGCCAACTTTTCAGACAAAAAAATTGCCTCCCCCAAACCATTTATGTCCATTGAAACCGAATCGACAAGGGTGGTGGCAAGCACTGTACATAAAAGAAAAAGAGACACAGGCTCTGCCTTCAGTGGAGTAGAGATTAGAACCAAATGGGGCCGGGCTGATCTTTGCTGACTGGTGTTCTTGCTGAGATGCAGGCAGTGTCACTACCCAGTGACCTTAGGCCAGAATGAGCATGAAGTCACAGGGCAGCGGGAATTTGGAGCAGAGTTCTTTCTCCTGATGCACTTCCACAAGGATCTGGCTGACTATTCTGGAAAACAGACTGCTGGGTTAGGTGGGCCTCTGGATCAGATCTGGCAAGACAGGCCTTACGGATGCATAGCTGCCAGCTTGCACGTCAACATGGGATAGCCCTCCCATCTTTCTGCTCGGATGAGGCGACCCTGACTCACCCTTGTGCTGCCATTTCCTGATTCGTGTAATTAGCTCCCCCACCCCTTGGGACCCCTCTTCCCCCATTCTATTTCCAGATTTTTTCCCTCACGTGGTGCTGCCCACTGACACCCCCACACACACACACACGCACACACACAAATATCCTTATTTGTGCTTTATTTAGATATTTTCAGCAATGCAACCCACTTTCGGCATCCTCGATCTAAACAGTTGCTAAGTGACAATTCCCTGTGGTTTGGTTCAGGACTGAGTCATCCTGTTCACCCCTCTCCATCATCCCACCCACACACAGAGAGCACCTTCTCTTCATCATCCTCTCAGAATTTCCCCACAGTTTCGCAGCTACAAATTCATTCCAAAGAGCCTTCAGAAGACACATGCACACGTGTGCACACGCCCACACACATGGGCTTATGGCCCATGCTTATTAGTGAAATTGGAGGGGATTGATGTGGATTTTCTGCCTCAGGCGCAAAAAAACCATTGCAGACTGGCTCTTGCTCTTGGGAAAAGGTGATGAGTCAGTCACAAAACTGGGCCAGGCCTCCACTTTGAGATGCCTGATCTATCCTGTGGGTAAAGGGGAGAGCTGCCAGTGTTCAATGTTGTTCATCCATTCATAGTTCACTTGAAAAACAGGCTCCCTTTCTGCTCCCTGGGACCTGTGCACACTGGTCCCAAACAGGATGAGGGACCACCATTGTGAGCTGATGTGGAAGAGTGACTAAGAGATTGACCTTTGGCTCAGGTAGTCCTATTTTCAAATCATCTCGAGGTTTGCTCAGGTAAATCACTCAGAGTTTAGGTTTAAGTCACACATTAAAAAGTGAAATGGTGGATGTGTGACTCCTGCTGCTGGAGGT
This sequence comes from Sphaerodactylus townsendi, assembly GCF_021028975.2. Lineage (NCBI taxonomy): Eukaryota > Metazoa > Chordata > Lepidosauria > Squamata > Sphaerodactylidae > Sphaerodactylus > Sphaerodactylus townsendi. The sequence continues at coordinate 27,484,332 of NC_059436.1, read as the reverse complement.
GTGCACCTGAAATTCAACGCAAGGAACTCATTTCTCAGATGAACAGGAGCCACATTCAGATCAGGACGGCAGTGTTTCCTCAAGCAGAAATGGCGCCAGGAACATACTATTCGCCCCACGGGGGAAACTTACATCAATGACCATAGAAGTTTCCCCAACAGGCGAACGGTGAATCCCTGAGCCCATTTCAGCCCAAATCAGGTCTACAATTGTCCAGGAAGTAAGTTCTCAGCAGGAAACTCTCCAAGCACCACTGATGAAAATACACTTCATAATATGTGAATTGGCCCTTGGTCAGCCTGACACATACACCACCTCTTTGATGCCACCACAGCAGTCATAATATTGGTCTGGTTTACAGGTTTTGTTGTAAAGGTGCCAAGAGTATGTATGTGAAAAGGTCTGAACATTCCAAAGCACTGTTGGAATGTCAATATTATTTGTTATTAGAAGTAGGCATTCTTCCAACGCACTCTGGCTTGAGTTCCCAGCCTTTATGGGTAAGGGAGTTCTCAGCACCACAGACATCCGCTCTGCCCCAGTTGAGAAGAATTCTTGGGAGCTTTGCATGGAAAAGACATAGTAGTTTGGTATCTCTTTAGATGTCCATGCAGGAAAAAACCCTCTTCTTTGTGCCTGGTTTCCTTGCAGGGTGAAGAGATGGGAGGGTGGATTCTTGAGATTTAAGGATGCCTTCGGAAAACAAACCAAGGATGGGTGAGAAGCTGAGTGAATTATGCCAGGTTGATCCACCTGCTGAGAGGCAATTTTCACACCACAATCAGATTGCCTTCCCCCTCTGGAAATGGAGATGTGTTTTGTTCTCATTAGCTGTGGATAGAAATGTTACATAAACTCCCCTCACGCACAAGAAAGAAGAACAAAACTGTGCTGAAAACAGGCCATAGACCAGACCAGCGGCCAAATTACACAGGTGTGGGTTGTGCAATTGGACTCCCTGACCCTTTTGTTTTTGCTTGAGTGAATCTGCAGGGAAAAGGGTGTTTAACCCTTTCCCTGGTATCATTTTCCTGATCCTATACCTACCCTGTCCCTGAAACTACTGTTAGCTTTATGGAGGGGGAGGGGGTTGCAGGCACAGAACCTTGATTTCCTGGCCACACACACTTTGTCTTCATGCATAAATTAATATTCTGGGCATGTCTTCTGACTGAAAGGAAGACAACGCTGACCAGTGATTCATGCAGAGATGCAACTGATAGTCTCTTCGAGGTGGGGGATTGTACTTCTGCTGCCTCTACAGCAAGAGTAAAATAATTCTGCAGTCACCCCCAAGGCAAACTAACAGTAGCAGAATTATTGTGGAGGCTGATTAGAAAGATACCAGTTCAGACATGCATGTGGAGCCATAACAGGCAGCCTCATCTTTGGGCAGATGTGCATTTGAATTATTTTATTTATTTATTTTTATATTTATACCCTGCCCTAGCCCCAAAGGGCTCAGGGTGGCTTACAATGGCATAAAGCCTAAAATCAAACATAAAATTCCTATAAGTAACAATCAACAAAAACAATCTCAGGACATTTTAGTTTAATTTGTGCATCTCTTGTGGTACAGTAGCAATTCTCTCTTGTCCCACTGTTTAGGAATTATTTCTATAGTGCACCATGTACAGAAATGGCGCTATTGTGAGTAACAGTAATAAATCCTTCAAAGTACTGCTTCAGGTGGTGAGGGGGTGCAGCCGAGGCAGGATCTGGTTGATTTCAGATGGACTGTGAATGAATGTGCAGGGTTGGGGTATGGCTTGGCAGGTTATGGGTGAATGGAGTCTGCAGAATTTGCTGGTTTACACACACCCATTACTGATTACTTGGCAGACACCCCACCCACCCCCACCCAAGGCCAAACACGGCCAGAATTCTAGCCCATTTGTGGAACAGCACGGGGGTACTCAACCCTCCTCTTCTCTTAAACTTACCAAGAACCCAGCCTGTGTGCCCTTAATGACGCAGGTGGAAAGGAACAGCAATCAGCATCGTTGCGTGCTGCATAGGAATTGTTTATTCTCCCTGGAAACAGCATAGCAGAAAGAAAGAGCGGCATTTGTCACAGCCACCGCATGAATTGATCCTTGTACTTCAATCTACTGCAGCATGCCAGCAAAAGGGGCTTCCGTTCACCCACCCCTAACTGCTGTTTTCTCAACCCAAAGCAGCCCTGAAGGTGTTCTATTTGCCATACTAAGGAACCCTTTGTGTACCCCGTCAGGGCACACTGAGCCCCCAAAGGGGCAAATACAACACAGAATCCACTGACCTTTTACACCTCCTAGTACTGGTTACTCCCAGGGTCATTTCAGGTCAGAGAAATGCCATGGGGCAGGGTGGGAGGCGGCCAAAGCGCCCTCTCCTTGGACATTGCAATCCTGTCTGAATTGAGCCCTGCACACCTGGGAATTGAGCAAGGACACATTGATCACATGGCCCAGGGCGGACCCTGGGGGGAAAGTCATGTATAAGCAAGCCCAAAGTGAATTTTAGTTCATCAGTACTCAAGCTAGCTATCAGTTGTGAGGGGACCCAGTGCACACTGATGTCTGCTGAGGAACCCTTAATGTGCTGCAGAGACTTCTAGGATATATTTATTGATTTAGGATATTGCATTGCTGAAAATATCTAAATAAAGCACAAGTAAGGATATTTGTGTGTGTGTGTGTGTGCGGGGGGTGTCAGATTTTGAAACGCTGTGTCTTGCCTTTGGTCTCTTTTGACTTTCCTCCTAGTGAAACAGCAGATACAGCAGTTGCCAGCCCTCCACTCTGGAACTGAAAAGAGCTTGGGTTTCTACAGAGAAACAGCCACCCAGTCTCTCATTCCTGGGCCTTTGTATATCCCTTCCCGTTCTTGCAGATCAGGCCTGCCCTCCAAGCAGGCAATCATGCCGTGCCAAGGACCCAAGTTCCCAGCAAATCTGGGATGCCAGATGTCTTCCCACAAAAATGTTCTAAAAAGCATGTGCAGTCTGCAAAGCCTGTTGGTGCCAGATGGGGTCTATTCGAGGCTTATTTTCCCAGAGACATCCACACACCTAAAGCATCTATTCCAAAAGCGAAGCCCAGTTGCTCTATTGTAGCAATTGCAGCAAAGAGTCCAGTGATATCTTCTAACAAACCCATTTAAGTAGCACAAGCTTTGGTGATGCCAGAGCCCACTTGGCCAATAGTATGAAATGTTATTCTTGGGTTGCAGATACACACACACACAGGTAAAAGAGGGAGATGGTTTTAAATGGTGGGGAAGGCATGACCTGTAAGAAGTCTATGTATTTTAATGCAAAGTCCAATTTGCCATGAGATTCCAGGGCTTTAGCATGGGGAAGAAGTGGGGATGGTGAAAGCAGACACATTAGACTTGGTCCTGCAAGTCTGGGCAGCATGGGGAAAGACCAGCTGCAAGCTCATTATCATGGATATGTTTCAGTTATGGCATTTCAGATATAAAATGCTCTTTCATCACTCTTGAGATTGTATGTAAGAGGCTGTAGTTGGTCTAGTTTTGTACAGACCCAGAGAAGTGATGCTTGATCCTTCTGAGTTGCAGCATATCTACAAAGATTTCTTTTTCAGTTTGCTAACACATTTGAAATGATCTGCCTTGCATACAATGTCAGCCATAATCTAGTGAGATCTAAAGGTACTTTAGGAAATTAGGAGAGAGAGAGAGAAAGTGCACAGCTTCTTTGACTATCTGCTTTCAAAATGTTCTTGCCAATATGGGTTCTGTGTAAACAGTAACAGCGACAGACGTTCACTATAGAGGACAGAAGGAGTAGTTTGCTATTTGATTTGGCATTAGCAGCTTTCTGATGGAGTTCACTGTATCCAATTTTGGGAACTGCCCATGTAAACTATAATGAATATATTGGTGATGTTTGTGAGGCACTTTGAATACTGTGATACATATGTGTGAAGTAGTTACTATAAAAGAAAGGAACCCCAGTGGTTTCTGAGAGGGGTTGCATTTTGTAGGCTGCAGCGCAAGATCTGAAAAGTTGCTACAGAAAACTTTGCCATGCTGGAGAGAATGCTAGGGCACAACCATCCAGTTTCACGGCTCTAGAGCAAGGGTGTCAAACAAGAAGCCTGAGAGGGCTTATCGGGCCCACGAGACGGTGGGGAGCTGAAGTCTCGGCCTAACCAAGTCACAGTTAGGTTATCTCTGACCCTCGTAACAAATAAGTTCGACACCCTGCTCTAGGGTCCTTTTGCTTCTTCTTCAAGTGTTTCTCCTTGAGCTTCTAACTAGAAATATGGGAGAAGGTCCCCAAACAAGTCAGTGCAGTGACATAGAAAAAGTTATACAGCAATTTCAGGCAGGAAATTTCTGATGTCATCAAAGGTGGCAGGAAACATCCATCCCTTTGGACACAAACCACTGGAAATGGATTGTAAGTTTTATTGACAGCGGTGAACCTGTAATGAGCTATTGCAGCCTCAAAGATGTGGCAATGAAACCAATACTGCCAAGGCTACCTTCACGAAAGTCCACTAGCTGGGGGTTTGATACCTGATTTGGAATTGTGGGAGCCAATGATTGCTTGTGTGGAAGCAAGATACTGACCAGTAGGATCGTTGATCGAATCTGGCCAGGCCATTTTGAAAACTGCATTTACCATGCTAATGAATGAGACAAAAAGGGAACAAAAAGGGAACAAATCTAGCGTGACTCATTCTATCAAAGGGAGAAAACACATAAATTTTCTTCAATTAAAGAGGATTAAAAACTCACGCACATTTAAATTAGCCCATTCTTTCTATATCAGTATATGACGTTTTTCCAGCTAATTCATGTAACTGGTATCTTGATATTTAGCTCATTGACGGATGAAATGAAGTTATCCTCTGCCGGTTTGTGTTACAAATGCATTAACCTTTTTCCTTCCAGAACAGCAGCACTTTCCTCTCTGACACAGTTCTGTGGTAAGATCTGTGTTTATTATGAACTAGCAAAAAAATTGCATGTTATTATGATGGTTGGGGTACATGCGAAGGAGAAGTCCGGATTTAGTCAGATCCACTTGTGGTGTAACATGTGCTCTCCACACTGAGATCGATTGCACATCTATGGTTACCAGATTGTGAAGTTCAGGCCATCTAAAGGAAGGGAAATTTCCCCCTCACTGAGGTACTTTGTTACGGTTACAACACAAGAGCTTGAAGCAGCTCCAGTAGTTGGGTTGTGGGTCCATGCTCACAGGTGACATGAAAGCAAGTTAACCGTACAAACTGAACTAGCAAGGACCTCTGTTTAGCCCAAGGCTTAAATATACTGGAGAGCAAGAGCCCCCACCTGGTCCTGGGATTTATCTGACAAAGGTTTAGTTGAGCCCTAATCCTGCAAAATACTATATTCATTTAGATCAGTGGTTCTCAACCTGTGGGTCGTGACCCCTTTGGTGGTCGAATGACCCTTTCACAGGGGTCGCCTAAGACTCTCTGCATCAGTGTTCTCCATCTGTAAAATGGATAGGGCTGGGGGTCACCACAACATGAGGAACTGTATTAAAGGGTCGCGGCATTAGGAAGGTTGAGAACCACTGACTTAGGTAGTGATCTGGTTCAGTAGCTGGAACTGGGCTGCTAGTCTCATGCTTCTTTGTTGATGAGTAACCTCCTTGCAGGCCTGTCAACTTTGTCACTCTTGTTGGGGGGAGTTTAGAGTCTCGCCCTATAAAGCAGGAGGCTGGCTGCCCTGGACTCTGGCATGTTGGCAACATCACCTAAAGCTTCAAGGGCAGGTCCTTCAACTGAATCCTTGGGGTCCAGAGGCTCTGGGTCTGGTCCAGTGGGGTTGAGCATTCCCTGAGCCCCCTGGTTTTCCCCCTGGGTGGCCTCAAGTTCATTCCGGACATCCTCTGAAGAATCTGTTGCCAAGTCCAGCCTGAGGAGGAAGCCATAACATTGTGCTTCTCTGACTATAGCAGTGAAGAAGAGCCATCCCACTGAGATAGGAAACAGGGAAGGCTTGCACCTGGGGACAATATTCAGATTGGGGGAACCTGCCCCTATACAACTCAGGGCCAGGAGCCTAGACATTGGTCTCTTTTCTATACATCTACCCCCCCCCACCCCACCCCACCCCACCCCACCCAATGAAATTCACAAAGCTCAACACTCTGGGCCCCAATCTAGATTAGGGGCATGAACCGATTACATAATATTTAACTGGTTAATCATCTGCCTTTTAATCAGTTAACTCACTGATTTTGATTTGCATATGATCCAACTCTTAAGAGAATGAAAGAAATCTGAGATAACATATCACTGAATCAATATAAGCTCTCACAAAGGCGGGAATGTCTTTGTTTAATTTTTTTGTTTTCATTATTACAATAACGTTCTAGAATACTAATAGCTTCAGAAAACAAACAAACAAGGATGACTTAACCCTCAACCCCAATGATTAATGTGGGTTCCCACCCACTAAATTTCATGCTTCCTTCTGGTTTCTGGGAACACAAATAATGCTCTCCCTTTGGCTTATTTACCAATGTATAGCATTAGAGTCAAAGCTACCACAGATGCCACAAAAGGCCGCTTTATGTTCTCAGGAAACACAGCTTTCTTGCTTGACCCTCCAAACTCTGGATGAACAACAGACTCTATTTCAGGGGTTGTCAACTTTTTTCTTAAATTACAGCTACTTTTGAGTAATGAAAAAATATCCTGAGTTACTTCCTCCTCACCAGGCATGATAACAAGTTTTGTTCTGTCTTCGAAACAGAACATGGACTAGGACAGTGGTGGCAAACCTACGGCACATGTGCCAGAGGTGGCACTCAGAGCCCTCTTTGTGGGCACACATGCTGTTGCCCTAGTTTGGCCACTCGGCAGTGGCATAGTGCCAAGGGGGTGAGGGGTGCGCGATGCACTGGGCACATGCCCGAGCGGGGCATGGCAAGGGCATTTCAGGGGTGTAACGGGTGTGTTTTGGAGTGTTCCAGGGACGTTCCAGGGCAGGGCGGGGACAGACAAGGGCCTGGCAGGGGCACAGGGCGCACATGTGTCCTGGACAGAGTTTTCCCTTGCTCCGCCCCTGGCACTCAGTCTCTAAAAGGTTCACCATCCCTGTTCTAGGAAGAGCACCAAAAACAAATCCATCAGCTGACCAGTCAAGGAACAACACTCCCCCCACCCACCCACCCACACACCCACACAAAATAGGGAAGATCTGTAAATGATCTTTTCCTGGGTCTTCTAGAGGATGCTGGGGCTTCTAGTCTGCTGCAGCTGGTGAGCTATTGGCAGCTCACAAACTATCTATGGGAGACCTTAGGTCTATTTCCTTCAAAGCTATTAAATCTATCCCTTTGCAGAAGAACTTGATATGGTCTCTCATTAGCATACTGCTTGTGCTTCCTCCTGGCTTCTTGGAAGACAAAGTCCCCCTAAAGAAATTTCCCAAGCCTCCAGCTGGCGATGTATTTCCCGGCCAAGCTGCATCCTTTACCTGCTGGGCTTCCTCCCACAAAGAGAATGGCAGGAAATTCCTTCCATATCTCTGGCTCCATGCTAGTCAGCTGGTGGATGCAGCTTCCTTCTCCAAGTGTGGCTCCTTGCTCACTTTCATGTGGTCTAGGTTTGCCATCCTTTAAACTAGCGGTCCCTTTGACATCAGTTTGACTAATAGCAGTTATCAGCAGAGGTGGGATCCAACCAGTTCTCACCACTTCTCTAGAAGTGGTTACTAATTTTTTCTGAGTGCCGAGAAGGGGTTACTAAAGCAACCTCCCTGCCCAATAGGAACTGGAGGCGCATGTGTGCGACAGCGCCACTGTTTGAATCCCACCACCATCGGAACCTGTTATTAAAATTTTTGGATCCCACCACTGGTTATCAGGTTATATTACTTACCTTCATGCCATGAAAAGCCTAAACGGCATACTAAAACTCTATTAACAGGACTCTATTTCCATGGCAACCTTACCTGGATTCCAAGGATGCAAAGGTGGGGTTTCTCAAACTTATGCCGACTGCCTTAGAACAAATTGCTCTTATTCCCCATGCCCCTACCTTGAGTGGATAATAATATTAGGCAGGGCTAATGTAAAGAGTACTAGGAACTGGTATGCCATCTTACCGGTGGGGGGTGGGGGGACTGGTCCAGCTTTCCCTTCTACAGGTGACCATTATCGACCATTATCTGCCACAATCAGCTTTTTGTGGCACTAAGATAAGCATCATCTCTTTCTAATGTCTGCACATCAAATGACTGTTAGGGACAGGAACTGTGGCTTGCAAAGGCTTAGCAACTCTATTAAGATAACGCTGGTGAAGTGCTTTGAATACTTGATATAGATGCCAAGGAGTGTTGTCATAGTGAACACCCCCCTACTAAGAACATATGTATGGCACCTATATTTTAAAAAATAGCTGTGTTGGAGGTGTGATTTAGACCCGGAAATCAGCAAAGGAGTTAAACACCCCCTTCTTGTGCTTCTTCCCTAAACTGCTGCCCCCCCCTAAAAAAACCAAAGTTGTCAGAAATGTGATGACTCACGCCCCACTATCTTCTCCAATATGCAGAATTGAAAAGCAGAAATTGGGAACGACAAGCAGATCAGAAGTGGAGACTGGTAAGCTACAGGCAAAACTTATGTGCACCTGGTTAGCACAAAGGACAGTCAAGGGAAGAGTCTGACTTTACTTGGGTGAAGCTTGATTCAGACATGAATTATGGGGTAGATGTCAAAAATCATGCACGAAGCTTGCCTCTGATTTTGTCCCCTAACTACAAAATGCTGTTCCTCCTTCTGGAACCCATAAGAAGTAACTAAAAATCTTGAAACTTCAGGACAAACCTGGCAACTCCATGCTTCCAGCTTCCTTGGATGGATATGCTAGCACCAACGCAAGTCTCAGCTGTTTCTACATTGATGGTGGAGCTTTGTCTTTTTTCTATATTATTATTCGATCGCTGTGCCAAATCAAATACAAACTGATTAAAAATGCAAATCTCTTTTAAAGAGATTTTATGTTGTATTTTAAGTGAAGTTTTTATTGTACACTGCCCAGAGCCTTTTGGGAGGTAGGCAGTTTAATACATCCAAATTATAAACAAATAAACAAAAAGTAAATAAGCAAGCAGGGCGAGTGCTTGGAAGGGCAGCCACCAAGGAAGACTTTGTAGAGGAACTCACTGGAAAAGCACGTCTGCTTCCCACTTGCCTTGAAAGCCCCCTGTTGGGGTTGCCATAAGTCGGCTGCAACGTGGTGACGGCACTTTACACACCCACACAAGCTTATCCGTTCATAATGGAGAAGGGGAATGTAAGCTCAAGTACGACCAACAGCCAAAGCCCCTGATAATTTTTTTTAAGCAAACAATATTGTTGCTTTGCGATCAGGCAATCCTGATAATGAAAAATAAAATAAAATATACCGACAGTTAGCAGACAGTTAGACTAACTACAAAGCAAAAATAAATAAATACCCCTCCTTATATCTAATCCTCTGTCTGGTCAAGGGATACCAGGACTGTTAATAAATCACTGATTCACAACTGTCCTCAAAACCAAATAGTGAAAGAAAAATTGCAGGGGACGAAGCGGAATCTTTGCTGACACTGAAGGAGACTTACTTCAACATAGATGTATAACAGAACCCTTCCCACAGTGACAGATTTTTACTGGATATGTAGAACTACATTAAATGCCATGTACAACTACCATTTCAATTCTGCTAGCAACTGAATGTGGGGGGAAAATCCTTCAAAAGCACAGAAAGGTCAAAGGCTGGAACCACCTTATGTTTGAGGCAAATAATAGTTTTAAAAGAGCGTAGAAAGTTAAACAATACCAAAGCCTGCACAATCCTGACAGAACGTGAGATGAGATGAACATTCACACCATGATTAGCAGCCCCTCCTTTGAACCACCTTCTCCAAATCCCCAAATAACTATTGCCTCCTTCTAAACAATGCCTCAACTGCTTGTTAGCAATATGGGGGCAGTAATACTGACTCACATTATGGAGTTCTTGTGGCTGAGATAATATACGTGCATTGGACTGAACACGCTAAAGCACTGCAGAAATGTATTGTCGAAGGCTTTCACGGCCAGAATCACTGGAGTGTTGTGGGGTGTCTGGGCTGTATGGCTGTGTTCCAGTAGCATTTTCTCCTGATGTTTCAGATGCAGGCGAAGCGTCCGGAGAAAATGCTACTGGAGCACGGCCATACAGCCCAGAAACCCCCAACACTCCACTGCAGAAGTGTTCAGACTTATCACTTTTGAATGTTCTTTGCCCATGGCCTGCAGGACTGCTGATTTATCAGCAACTGCATTCTCTGCATGCTGAAAACACCCACTGAAGACCAAGAAAATTGCAGAAAGAGCTTTCCTGTTGCTGCACCTCACCACAAAAGTAACATTTTTCAGTGGAGACAGTTTGCACATTTCAGTTGCAAACACAAGAACATTAAGCAAGCGAAAGGCCGTCTGCACATGTGCAACATTTGGGGCAGCATGCATGCATAGTCCCAGGCCCCCTTTTCCCTGGTACCTTTTTTCTTTTACAATTGCAGGGGCTGTAGTTTCAACGGGGAAGGCAATAGGTGGGAGGGAGAAGCAAGTACCTAACTCCACATAAACATCAGGAAAAGCTTCCTAAAAGGAAGGACTGTTCAACAGTGGAATGCACTACCTCTGGTAGAGTCTCCTTCTTTGGAGGTTTTAAAAGAGAGGTTGGATGGCCACCTGTCAGGACTCAGAGTGCTTTGATTATGTGTTCCTGCATTGCAGGGGGTTGGACTTGATGGCCCTTGGGGTCCCTTCCAACTCTGTTCTTTTATTAATCTATTCTTTCCCTCTGCTGTCTTCCAAGCTACTTTCATTGATATCAGCAAGGATCACAGAAGTTGACGCCTCTGAATGAGTCATTACACTTTTAATGCCAATCTGCATCATTTCAGACAAGAAACGGGACCATTCAACTAAAGACAAGTGCCTTTTAAGTTCAGGGGGAGAGGCTGAAGCTGGTACCAAACGTCCAGTGATAGCCACGAGCCTTCCAAAGCGCGCTTCTGCAGCCAGAGCTGCCCGGCTGTCTTCCCAGGGCATCCCTCCATGAGTCGGTCCAGCAAGGAGGAATCATGCCATAGGGATGCACGTGTGAACTGCCAGGCGTCACGGAGTAATGAGCATCTCTGTGTGAAACACCTGCAAGCAACTTCGCCCAGGAGCTGCCATGTGCAAGCCACAGGGAGGGAGGGAGACAAGCAAAGGGCCCAGGTGAGCAGAACATAACGGCAGAGGGACCACTGCAGAGAGACACCCCGAAGGGAATGATGTGGGGAGACCACGGGAATAACTAGGAGCACAAGCATTCATACCCAAACACAGAGTATCGCGGTATGGATGGAACTGCACCAGAGAAAGGAGCTCCCGCGCCACTCTAGATGCCTCTCCAAAGGAGACTGCGCTCTCTCGCCTTGCGAAGCGCGAGGAGGATTTTGCAGCATCTTGTTCGGTGCAAAAATGTCCCCTCCCTGGGCCACCAAGGGGCTCACTTGCGCACCCGGGGCCAGTCACCATTCGCGCCGCGCGCCCACTGCGATGTGCCGGCCTGGATCTGGGGCGCCCCCGCCCCCGCCCCCGCATGAGGCAGCCACTCCGCCCCCTCCTCTCCATTTCACGTGCGCTCCCCGCGGGCGCCTGGCGTCGCGGGAGACGGGAGCGGTACCCACGTGCGCCAAACGCCCCCCTCTGCAGGAGCCGAGCGCCTGGCGCCGTGGAAGCCCCAGCCGGCCCACTCTCCGCCCAGGGGCGGAGCTGCGGGAAGGACTGAAGGGGGGGGGGGGGCTTTCCTGTTCATTCTGAAGGCATTTCTTCTGCTGCCCCCCTCTCCCCTTCTCCCCAATCCGGAGCTGCAGGGGGCGTGGAAGAAAAAGCAGAAGGAGGGACCCGGACCTGGCAGACGCGCTCACGTGCACCGGGAAGGTGTGCGGGAGAAGCAGCCGCGCCAACAGCATTCCGAGCAGATCCGTCTTGCAGGGAGGACGAGAGAGCGAGGTCTGGACCTGATGTCACGCTCTGGGCTAGGAACCAGTGCTGGATCTTAGGTGAGGGGGGGGGGCGTGTGTGCGTGCGTGTGTGTTTGGGGAGGTGCGCACCATCTACCTGTCCTGAGCCCTGGCTTTCGTCCATCCATCTCATCTGCCCATCCGTTTGAGGGATCAGTGCCATTCCCACTTTTCCCCTTGTGGCAACATCTCTGTAAGTTATGTAATATGCGTTTTCCGTGTTGCCAACCCCCCCCCCCGCCCCGCCCCGGGGGTGCCCCAGTTTCTTCCAGTCCTAAAACGGGTGCTGAGCTGAGGAATTGAGACCAACTCCAGAAAACGTACGTGTCAAGAGGTCTGCCACACAGCAACATACCCATCTGGGCACTGGTTGGTAGAGGCCATGGGGTGGAGAGAAAGAAACCTGCCGCCCAGCAGTGAACTCCAAGGCCAGTCAGTTACAAGACGGTGCCAAGCCGAAATTGTACTTTGCGCCCTTTCACCCTTTCCTTTGCCTGTTCGAAGCAGCTAGAGTCATCATCCTACAAGAGGATGGAGGAAAAGTCCTTTGCAGCTTCAAAGGGTGGGGTGTGAACTGCAGTGCTGGAGGGGGGGGAGGGGTGCAAAAGCTCCCAAAAACGGTGGAGGCAGGAAAAGGGGGGAATTTTGTTGGACTTCGCTCTCTTAAAAGAATAATAATTCGGGAGCATCCTGTATTTCACTGGTGAGGAGGCAACGGTGCTGCTAGAATTAATAAGTACTCTCAAAACTGCATTCAAGGCAGCAGGCGCAAAGGTCTGTGGAGAGGACAGAGCTGGTGCGACTTGCTGCTGAGGAGTGGACCACACAGTAGCTACCTGTGACATTTATGTCTCCATAGTATGTAGCTTTGTAAAGAGCTGCTCACCTGTGATGAAGAATAAGGAACTCCTCCAAGTGACCAGATACAGAAGGTACAGACAGGAAGGGAGTTTATTCTGTTTTTTCTTGCAGGGGTCTGATGCGCTGCAAGTAAATACAGGGGTGGATTCAAACAGCCCAGGAGTAGGCTGAGTTGAGTGGTCCCTAAAGTGCTGATTGCTTAATTCAGGTCTGGGCTATGGTAGTGATGATGACACATAGGCTCGCTGGTCACCTCCGCCCATGCCAGTAGCAGCCGAGCACTGCTACCAGCCACGTCCTAGCCTCTGGCGATTCTACCAAGCCCAGGTTCAGCTTGCTCCTGGCTATCAGCACCTGTCCAAGGCAGCAAGAACTTTCCTGGTAAGTGAAAGAGTCCCCTTGCAGCTGTATGAATGCCTCTCACAAAGCAGGCAGGCTAGCAAACTAATGTTATCTTTGATGTTATCTTTTGTGGACTTATTTGGAAGGCATCTGCATTGCATTATTAAGAAAATCTAGTCCCACCTGTAAGATTCTTTTTTTAAATGAACAAATCATGAGATTTTAGCTTCATCAGCTATTAGTAGAACTGTATTATCATCACAGCTGATGTGTTGGATGGGGTGGGGAGAAGAAAAGGAGTTTGGATTTATATCCCACCTTTCTCTCCTGTAAGGAGACTCAAGGTGGCTTACAAACTCCTTTCCCTTCCTCTTCCCACAACAGACACCTTGCGAGATAGGTGGGGCTGAGAGAGTTCTGAAGAACTGTGACTAGCCCACAATCACCCAGTAGGAATGTAGGAGTGCAGAAACACATCTGGTTCACCAGATAAGCCTCTGTCACTCAGGTGGAGGAGTGGGGAATCAAACCCGGTTCTCCAGATTAGATTAGAATCCACTTGCTCTTAACCACTACACCAGTGACTAAGTATTGTTGCAAAAAACATGATATACCTTTTATGACAGCCCTTCGTGCAGGACTAATATCAGGAGCCACGACAACAGATATTAATCACAGGAGAGCAACTGTTTACAGAGCTATAGAATATGGATGCCTGGGGGGTTTTTTTGCTGTCAAGTCTCAGCTGAGTGATGGCAACCCTGAGGGTGTTAAAGGCCAGAGACTGTTCAGAGGTGGTTTGCCATTGCCTGCCTCCAAATCACGACCATGGTGTTCCTTGGCGCTTTGCCATCCATATACTAGCCAGGATCAGGGTGAGATTGTGTGGCTGGCCCAAAGGTACCCTGCAAGCTTCAGTGGCGTGAGTGGGGATTTGAACCTTGGTTTCTCAGGTTCCTAGTCCGACTCGTTAACCACTACACCACTCTGGTTCTCACGGATGCATAACGAGCGCAACTCTATTGGGTAAAAGGGAAAAAATAGTCTTGTCTGGAAAAAGTTCATAAATCAGCAGAACAATTGACTGAGCCATTGAAATGAATGGGGACTGTGCTTCACTGAGGGGGAAGAACCTGCTCTTAAAGGGAACAAGCCTAAGCAGGATGAAGGAGCTGGCCAGCGTGGCGTAGTGGTTAAGAGCTGGTGGTTTCTAATCTGGAAAAGCGGGTTGGATTCCCCACTCCTCCATCTGAGTGGCGGAGGCTTATCTGGTGAACCAGATGTGTTTCTGCACTCCTGCATTCCTGCTCGGTGACCTTGGACTAGTCACAGTTCTTCGGAACTCTCTCAGCCCCACCGACCTCACAAGGTGTCTGTTGTGGGGAGAGGAAGGGAAAGGAGCTTGTAAGCCACCTTGAGTCTCCTTACAGGAGAGAAAGGTGGGATATAAATCCAACTCCTCCTCCTCTTCCTCCTCCTCTTCTTTCTCCTCCTCTTATTCTTCTTAGAAGCAAATCCTATTTTTTTCACTGGGCCTTACTGTCAGGATAGTGTTCTCAGGATTGCAGCCAAAATGTGTCTTTACCATAAATGGTAATCAGCGGATAGGTGTAACTCCACTTACAGAGCGGTATTCTCAGTTAACCTCGAGCCTCTAAGATAGGGTGGGATCATTTAAGCACAAGACCAATAGAGCCCTTCGGGGGTTGGGCAGTATATCAAGTAGAACAAATAAATAAATAAAATATATGTGCGCAGAAAGTTCTGCAAATGTCTCCTAATCCCTGTGCATCTTCTTCCTTGATGCAGGGCCGGTTCCGGGGTGAGCACAACAACGTGGACGTTCAGCAAAGCTATACAGCCACTGCCAGCATTGTTCACAGCCGACTCCAGAGAAGAACTGCCCTCCTACTCTTGCAGGAGAGGAAAGTGCCATGGGCCAGCTGAGGAATCTCCTGTACTTGAACTTGTCTGAGCTATTGAGTCGGCTGGAGGAAACAGAAGTGTGCAGCAGTGACTCTGTGGGGAATGGCACCTTCCTGATAGTGGCCTACAGCACACTCATAGCTGTGGGGCTGATTGGGAACCTCTGCCTAGTCTGCGTCATCATCCAACAAAAGGAGATGAGGAATGTCACCAATATCTTCATTGCCAACCTCTCCTGCTCTGACATCCTCATGTCGCTTGTCTGCATGCCCATCACTGTCATTTACACCTTGATGGACCGCTGGATCCTAGGAGAAGTGCTCTGCAAGGCCAGCCCCTTCGTCCAGTGCATTTCTGTCACTGTCTCCATCCTCTCCCTTGTCTGGATTGCCCTGGAGAGGCACCAGCTCATTATCAACCCTACCGGGTGGAAGCCAGCAGCGAACCATGCCTATCTTGCAGTAGCCCTTACCTGGGTAGTAGCCTGCTTCATTTCATTGCCCTTTCTCTCCTTTAACATACTGACCCAACCCTTTCAGAACCTCAACCTCTCCTTTGGTAACTTTGATGACCACATGATCTGCATCGAGAGCTGGCCATCCAACCATCACCGCCTGGCCTACACCATCTTCCTCTTCCTTTTCCAGTACTGCCTGCCTCTAATCCTGATCATGGCCTGCTATTTCCGCATCTTCTTACGTCTTCAACGCCGCAAGGACATGGTGGAACGGGCCAAGGACGGCTCCCGGGCCACTAGCCACAAGAGGGTCAACATCATGTTGGCCTGCATCGTTGTTGCTTTTGCCGCTTGTTGGCTTCCCCTCACGGTCTTCAATGCCCTCTATGACTGGGACCACGAGAAAATCTCTGTGTGCTACCACAACTTCATCTTCTCTCTCTGTCATCTCACAGCCATGGCTTCTACTTGCATCAATCCCATCATTTACGGGTTCCTCAACAGCAATTTCCAGAAGGAGGTCAAGGCCTTGCTGTATCGCTGCAGCTGCAATAGTGAGAAGGACAAGTATGAGAGTTTCCCCCTCTCCACTGTCAGCACTGAGATCTCCAAGGCCTCACTCCAAAGTGGAGGAACCAATGCCTGACTGCCAGGAGTCCATGCAGTGCCTTCAAACAGCAAAGAAACCTCCTTCTCCAGCCCTGGGCAAGGCAGAGTATGTTTCGGCTACTAAGACATTTTCAGATCTTGTGGTACCTTCACCTCCTACCCCCACGCTTTACTCTTGTCAGGGATCATCGGAAATTGGGGCACCTTGCTTTTTGTCAGATGGCCTGTAGGTCAAGTATAGACACTGATGGCAGAGATAGGGGATGACTCAGACTATTGGAGGATTGCATGTTGTGGTCTTTGCTGTCCTAAGACGCCCCTCCGTAGGAGCTTTGGAAGCTTGTTAGGTAATTTAGGTGAAATATATGGAGACTGTAACTGAGATTTTGTGCAGAAAACGAACTCATTTAGGGGGATGTGTCACTCAGTGAAACTGAGAAATCTTAAATAGTTCATCTGTATTCTGTAAAGGAAAGTTGTTTTCCAACTCTATTCTAGGGTGCCCCAGAGAGCCTCCTTCATGAGCCTCCTTCATGAGAAGGCACTAACAGTGGTCAAATTTCCTTAGAAGCAGCTTGCCCACCACCTTTCCCCTGCATGGAGCAATTATGGGACAGTTATGGGTGTTTTTGAAGCAGTGATGCCCTTTCAGATGGGTCTACAGAGAGGCCCAGTCTGATCCACTATGCAGAATACTCTGGGACACAGTGGCCTGGATCCCACCAAATTCTGTGCACAGAGGGGGACTTCCCTCCCCCTCCAAATGCTGCTCTTGGTAGACAGGAGACCTCTAAGAGCAGAGTGGCAGGGGAGTTCAGCTGTGGGGGTGGGGGGAGGGGAGCAATAAAAATAGCCTCATCCTTTGTGTGGGGGGGGGGGGCTTTCTTCCATGGGCTCCAGCCCAATGCGCCACAGTAAACGTCTGCAAACTTTTCAGTAAGAGCTCATTCTGAGTAACAGAAATATCTCTCATGTCTAAAATATTGTTATAAATATTCGTGAATATAAGAATATCAAGTGAGTTGACAGAGCCTTCCTGTGTCTGTTTGGTTTTGCAAGAACATTCCTTCTCATGATCTTATTATGGATTTTGTAGGGGCTGCACAAGCAAACCCTCAGCAGCCTATAACCTACTGATAATTTGCAATTTATCTGTTACGGGCTCTTGCACTAGAGTTCCATGGTAGATACATAGGAGTTCACTGGCAGATGTGTCGATTTGGAAATGGTTCTCTGAAGGCAGAATTGTCAAAAGCCTGTCTTAAGTGAGTCCTCACACACGTACACCGCAGATGGAATTGCTTCTTAATATAGCAGCTGCAATTCCAAATGTTTCAGATGAAATGCTTGACTAGTTAGTGCAGCAAGATTGTGAAAGTTGTGGCCCCAAGAAATTTTGGTGCAGGAAGCACAACATTCAAATGGCATGCCCCCCCCCCCCAAATACTACAGGGATAACAACATAATAATAAATTATTATTTATTACCATCCTTTGAAACTCATAAATGTGATGTTAAGTGCAGGCTGTATTTCAGCAGATGTTCTGTTCTTTGGCTGACAAAATGTTCTGTGCCACTCAAAAGCTGGCTACAATGTCATTTCAATCAGCCAAACCAAAACTGTTATTGGACAAAGATGTACTGATTGTTCCAGTGGGTTTAGCTCCTGAATTTCCATGAAAACTAGCCCATCTAATAGGAATACTGAATTAGGAATGTCATGTCATGTATCTAGTCTTGAGGGATTTGACTATAATAGTATTGTCTCGATTTAATAATGGTTTGATTAACAATACCCATTTAACGTACATCACTTGGGAAAGGTGAGTAGGATATAATTTCCAACATTTTTTTGTACGCAAGAAGCACCATTTTAAAAGGACTATTCACGTGAACACTTACACTATACAATCTAGTTGAGGACTGAGGTTCTGTACCGGTTATTTGGAATGGCACTAACACGTTCAGATGATCATTCAAAACAGGGATGGCCACCTTTTTATCTGAACACCAAGCATGGTATAATGGTTAAGAGTGGTGGGCTCTAATCTGGTAAATTGAATTTGTCTCTCTGCTCTTCCACATGAAGCCTACTGGGTGACTGTGGACCTGTCACAGTTCTCTGAGAACACTCAGCCCTACCTACATCAGGGAGGGGGGCTGTTGTGGGGAGAGGAAGGGAAGGAGTTTGTAAGCTGCTTTGAGACTCCTTACAGTTGAGAAAAGCAGGGTACATATGCAAACTCTTTTTTTTTCTTGGTGCCATTTTATCTGTCCCCTAATGGTCCATTCAAATGTGAATCAAAATAGGGCAAAATGATTGTCAACAGCAAAAAAAGTTTGCCTTATAAGAAATGGAGATGGATGAGTTTCAGTGTCATGGAATTTTGTGCTACATCATGCTGTGCCCAAGCGCATGGGCTCTGTGGGAAGCAGTTGATGCTAAATGGCACCACCTTTATTAAGGGCCCTGAGATCTCATGAGTAGCTCAGACTGTGCAACAAAATATACTTGTGCTCCGAAGAATAATGCAACGTGGAAAACGTATAGCACCTCTGAAGAACACGAGACCATCCCTGATTTTGAGCCAGGCATAACCAAGATAGATGCAAACATATATAGTATCAAATGTAAAGGCCAGCTTTATATACCCACCTAAGTAAGCTGAATTGAAAATGGCATCTATCTGCTTAATTAGTAAGAATAAATGCAGTTTCTCCCTGCTGGTGCGTTTAAAGAGCAAACCAGGCAATCGACAGTACAAGTGCCTGTCAGCCTGCCATATCCTAAATGCATGTTGAGGGATACAAGCATCACAGATGGCGTACTGGCTGTCTATTTTCCTATGAAATTGGCACATACAAAAATATCCCCATTGCAAAGGCAAATATAGATTCGGCAAGAACGCCTCTAAGCATGCCGCTGTGACCTGACACTTCAGAAGAAAATGAATCAATTGATTTCAGAGGCTCTTTTGTGAGCTCATAATATAAAGGCCAGCAACTGGAGGCTCCTGGGCGAAGCTCAGCCTTCCATCAGATACTGTCTGCCTGTCTTCCTTCACCCTCAGGTTGCCAAACTCTAGGTGGGGGCTGGAGATCTCTGGGAATTACAACTCCTCTCGAGATGACAAAAATCAGTTCCTATGGAGGAAATGGCTGCTTTAGAGGGTGGGCTTTCTGGCAGAATACCCTGCTGATGTCCTTCCCCTTCCCAGACTCCACCCCAAATATCTAGGAATTTCCCAACATAGGGCTGGCAACCCTACTCCACTACCATCCTCTATTGCCAGCCTAGGAACAAAATGGCTGTGAAGAAAGTGAGATTTGCAGCTGGCAATGTTCAGGAGTTTTCTTGGAGGGTTATTTTAAAAGACAAGGGAAGGATCATGAGCCAGCTAGAGAGATTGTAAGCCTTAGAAATGTAAACTTGATGCTTATTTGTCCATCTGAGCCTTTTGCAAATTTGCTGTATTATATTTGTAGTCTCGATAAGGACTTTCTTCCATTGGGTTTCAGGCTGTGCAAAATCATTACACATTTTGTAGTCTGGTTTTCTGTACTTTAACTCCAGAAGGAAAATTCATAGTGAGAAGGAATTTTTTTTAAAAACCAAGAATGCAAAACTGTGAGTTAAAATCTGGGCCTCACCTTCTGAACTTGAAAAGGTGATTAAGAAGTTTCATAAGGAAAAATATTACTGACAGGTGAATTCAATTAAAATGCCTAAAACTTACTTTCCATTTATTCAGTTTCAGGCTATTCATTCTCCCACCTGGTCAGTTTCTGATCTTTTTCTTAACAGGTTCTCAGGCCCTGGCAAAGATGCTGCAATGTTTGGGATACCAAAATTATACCAGGGATTTTTGCGTCCTGTTAATTTCTATTTTCATGAACGTTACCAAATGAATGATTGTATTTATAATTATAAAGCAAACTTACTGGGATATTGGTTTAAGCTAATTGTGTGCTTCCACTCTTCTAACATCAGCTTAATGTAACATAATGCCTGATCTCTTGATAACGGGATGCTTCTGTACTCCAAGATCTAGGAGCAACGAACTTTCTGGCAAATAGCATTTATAAATCTGTATTTTATTTGTCTGCACAAGCATGCATCTATTTTGTAAAGATAAAACAAAAGTCTGTTTTATGTACTGCCACGTCTGCTTTATAATACAGATGAGTGGTTACCTTTAAAAAACTCCGAGCCTACTTTGGGAAAAAATGTTTCAAATTCAGGTGCATGTGACTAGCTGTGGTTGCTTACTGAGGAACTCAGAGCTTTCTAACCATGTTCAGGAATACTTTTTTCCAGTCACCCTGACTATATAAAGGAAAACTGTTCCAGGTGGTTCATGATATGGAGAATATGAGATTAAGCCTCTAAGGCGAACACTAACTTCAAAACTGGCATAAGGATCTGCTAAGACAGGTTAAAAGCTGGAGTTTTTAATGAGACTCCAACAGATTGATTACAGGGTGGGAATGAAGCTTACCATGCAGGGATGTAGGTAAGGGGGGCGGGGTTTTCTCAGGTCCAAACCCCTCCCATTACATGTCCAGCTTGCTTGAAACAATGCATGGAATGGAACAGCCTGAAAGCCCTCAGTCACCGAACCCACCCCACAAAAAATTTATACCTACATCACTGCCACCAGTGCAAGATATAAGTAATCAGCACAACGCAGCCCTTTCCCGAATAGGACTCACTCAGAATTCTTCTAGCTTATCAATGCTGTGAACATACATTGGTTTTATATCTGCTCAATTGTCACAGCTTCCTCCTAAAGAATCCTGGCAATCGTAGTTAGCCTTCCTCTGCACAGCGATTCCAGTCTTCCTTGATGGACTCCCATTCAAGGACTGGCTGACTCTGCTTAGCTTCCAAACTGATGAGATCAAGTTAGTCAGGGCTATTGCAACTGCTGTAAGGTGATCGCACTTATTGTTTTGATAAGCCTTATGCCGTTTCTGTTAGAAGTTTGTGCTTCCGACTACCTGCTGGTTTGTTCAGGGCAGGCACAAGAGTCTTAATACCAGATATTCTCATAGGAACTCTTTTCTTTTTTTCCCCTTTTTGCTAGAAAACATTGCCATCCTTTAGTAAAATGATTTCTTCCCTCTTCAGTAACTTTTATAGGCAAGAGAGAGCCAGAATGGTGTAGTGGTTAAGACCAGCAGACTCTAGTCCGAGAACTGGATTCAATTCCCCACTCCCCCACATGAAGCCCTCTTGGGTGACCTTGGGCCAGTTACAGTTCTCCAAGAACTCTCTCAGCTCAAAGAAGGGCAGGCAATGGCAAACCGTCTCTGTACAGCTCTTGCCTTGGAAACCCTACGGAGTTGCCCTAAGTCAACTGTGACTTCACAGCACTTTTCACTCCCCTTGTAAACAATCTATCTATGTTATGATCTATAACCATTTATGCCAGTATTTGCAGCTTTGGTAGGGGTGAAGAGAAACCCCCAATCCTACCCCCTGCCGAGAACTACAGTTTCCAGGGTCCCTCGGACAGTTATAATGCTTAAAGCAATTTGAACTCTTAGTGTAGATACACCCTTTCTACAGTGCATAAACAGACTCTACGAATAAAACAGACTTTTCTTCTGTTTTTGTCTTTTTGCTTTTAACTATTATAACTGTTGTGAAATTATATCCCCGAGGGTGGGGGATGGCATACAACTGGCTGTATTGTATGTTATTTTTTTTAGCCAATTAGGAAAGAAAATAAAATATGCTGCAATTTTGTTCTTTGACCTGTTTCTGCCCTTGGTGAGGCCTATCAGGGAGGTACAGCTTAGAAACAACAGCTCAAAAGAATGGGACTTAGGCTACCACACTCTCATGAATTGTGTACACTCAGGGCTCAGAGATCTGAAAGGGCTCTTCTCCCCCAGCACTGAAGCTGAATAGAGAACTGCAGTATCAACCTCTGGTGACTGATAGGTGGAAGAAAGCATCCTCTCTGGGGATCAAGAATGCAACTTTACAAATGTTCCCAATCATGAACACAGAGTCTACAGGTATAGAGTTTCTATGTGCATAGGACACTGAGAGTTTGTGAAGTGAAAAAGAATAGGTAGGGGACAGGGCTAGCATCCCAGTTGTTTATGGACAGGGTAGGGCTAGTGTTCCGTTCCACTTGGTCCCCGGTATTATATTTGCCAGCCAAAGTTTATCAGCCCAACCAGCAGGAGACTGAGTGGCCGAGATATGGCGTTTCCAGCTTCATAACTGAAAGTGACATCACCCTATCATATAATGTTCTCGGGCTTCCCTGAAACTCTATGGCAAAAATTATAGAGAACAGGGTCATTCCTCGAGTGCTGTGCAATGTGTCAACACCACTTCTGGGTTCGTAGCTGATCCCAGTTCCCCCCATTTCTCCCCCAACTTGACTGAGCAATGGCAGGGGTTCAGGAAGCACCAGTGGGTGTTCCTTTGCCAGCTCTGGACACCTGGAAACACTTCCCTGTACACAGAATGAGCACAGAAATGGTAGGGTAAGACTGCACTCTAGTGTTGTCAGCATTAAGGTGAGGCCTTGAATTCTCCCAGAATAACAAAAGATCTCGACACTGCAGAGAACAGTTCCCCTGAAAGAAATGGCACCTCTGGAGCGCAAAGTCTAGTTCATCACATCCATGTTGAGCTCCCTCTCCCCTCCCCAACCCCCACCCTGCACAGACACTGCCCCCTAATCTCCAAGGATTTCCTAAACTGGAGTTAACCTACTGCACTCCCGTGACATTCTGAAATTGATCTGTAACAATAAAATCCAGGTTGTTGTGAATGTGAGCAAAACGTTTCAGAAGAAGATCACAACTGAACAAGACAGGCATCATCACCCAGAACCAAATTTCAAAGCCCTTGGGCTGCCTGCTGTAGGTCTTTTAGATGTCTTTGCACAGGTATACTGGCAGAGGAAGAGAAGACACTGTTCACTCTCATTGTTACAAGAGAACTAGTATAACCGTGTGCTGTAGATGCTGTTTCATTAAAGTCACTGCAAGTTTCTTCCATTTGTGCTCTTGACATCTACCAACTCCTTTCATTGTCCCAAGTCCATTAATAAACTGGGAGCTGAATGGGCTTGGTGGGAAAGGACATTGTGGAGGATGGTTTTGATCACTCAGGTTATCTCCTCATTCCACCAATCAATCAAGGTGGGCAGGAGAATCACCTTATTAGCAAGAAATTTCCCAAGGATCTCTGGGCTCCATCTTCCTCCATCTGACAGCAAAAGTTGATTCTCAATGGGTCTTAACTTCAACAGGTAATGGGAGGTCACAAAACACCCACACCTTAATCATAATGAGCAGTTATGGGTGTTTCCTGAATTCACATCTTCAAGAAAGAGTCTAAGGTTACCACAGCATGGGTAACACTCAGCAGATTAGCAGCTTGAAAAAGAGAAACAGAAACAGAGATGTGAGTTTTGCTGCAAGGAGATAACAGCTTGAGATAAAGGATTTCTGGGGGTTTGATGTGATGTTGTGGACATGGCTGCCTCTGCTTACAGCTTTTGGTTTGAGATAAAGCAAACATTATGACTCCGCCTTAAGTCTCCAATGTCCTCTATCTAAAAGGAATCAAACCTGGGTAGCCCTGCCTTTGGAATCTGTCAGGATTTGGAGAAGTGAGAACAAGTAACGATTCCATGATTCTCAATTATCCTCTTATTTGAATGGTCACTGCGCTTATCTCATATTCCTTTGGGTTTTGCATAGAAATGTTACCTCTTTCACTGTCACTTGTTTCTGATCTATGTCTGTTGTCAATGAGTGAACATGTGTACATATTTATATACATAAACACATACATCAGATTTCACTACAAGCATCTAGCCTGGATGGTCCAGGCTTGTGCCAGATCTCAGAAGCTAAGAAGGGTTAGTACTTGGATGGGGGACCACCAAGGAAGTCTCAATGTCAGATGGGCCACCCTAAGGAGTAGGATAGCCAACAGATTGCTGCCTGATGACCATAGCCAGAGGTGGGATCCAGCAGGTTCTCACCAGTTCCCGAGAGTGGGTTACTAATTATTTGTGTGTGCCGAGAGGGGGTTACTAATTGGGTCCGCTTTTCCATCTCCATGCCCTTGCCTCCCTGAGAGGCATACTGCCTTTGAACGTGAAGGTTCCATATGGCAATTGCGACTAATAATGTAACTCCCTGAACTGGGTTAATCCCTTTCAGGTACTGCAATTCATTGATTCTCATCCTTTCGTACCTTTTATCTCACCAGTCTCTATCAAAGAACCTGTGTGTTTCACCATTGCTGTGTTCAGATTTGTGAGTTGGGGCATTTTCTATAATGTGATGATGATTTAGAAATGACCTGGTGCAAAAAAAATGTTGGGGTCGTGGTGGGGTGGCTGCCCATGGGGGGGCATCCAACTCAGGTTTTGCCCAGGGCTCAGGTTTGCCTAGGTACGTCTCTGCCCCCTTTGCTGAGCGGGGGCTGGTGAGGGAACCTGTTACTGAAATTTTTGGATCCCACCACTGACCATAGCTGAAGCACGGGGACATATGGAAGGAGCCAGACCTTCAAATATGTAGGTTCCATCTTTCATGAAGGTCTTTAAATGTCATAACCAGCCCCTTGAATTAAACTTGGAAACAGACTGGTAAGCCAATGTAGCTGTTTCAAAAAGGGCAAAATGTGTTTCTGGCAGTTAGCACCTGACAATAGTCAGGTTGTCACATCCTTGACCAGTTGGAGTTTCTGGGTTGTTTCCAAGGGCAGCTCCACATAGAGCACATTGCGGTAATCCAACCACAATATTACAGAAGCACAGATCAACATAACCAGACCAGCTAAGGTAATGAGTTAGCAAATCAGATGCAGCTACTGTAATAGAAGGTGTTCTTGGGCACCAGTTTTGTTTTGCCATCTAGTCACAGCTGCCTTATGGTGACCCCTGGTGGGGATTTCAAGGCAAGAGACGTTTGGAGATGGTTTGCCATTGCCTTGCCCAGGGTCACAACCCTGGTATTCCTTGGAGGCCTCCCATACAAATACAAATCCCAAGTCAACCCTGCTTAGCTTCTGAACTCTGAAGAGATCAGCTAATCTGGGCTATCCAGGTCAGGCCTGGTCACCATGCCATCCTGCTGTTCAAATAGCAAGGCAGGGTTCATGATTATCCCCAAATTCTTGACCTGCACTGAAAAATCCAGTGTCACTTTATTTAGCACGTGGATTCATTCAGCCCCTCCAGAATGTCAGCTTTTCCAACAAGCGTTTCTTCTGTCTTGCCTGGTTTCAGCTTCAGTTTGTTCTTTAAGGTGCTGTGAAATTCCTTCCTATAGCATTATCCCTAGAATTTCTCTCCACAGAGACATAGGCAAAACAAAACAACACAACCATGGCTGGCAAAGGCTGTCTATCTCCACTCTGAATTATTCCAAGCAATTTGAAATGGCAATTGCCAAATTATTCCATGCTGTTTTTACTATGAGGCAAAACCCAGCTGGCTAAAATATTAGTATTATTATTCCCAGCTTCAAGACAGGTGCCAGGAAACAGCCCAGTAATTGCAGGCTTGTTAGCCTAATAAAAATCCTTGCAAAGTGAGATGCCAAATCCTTGCTTCCCCAATTGGGCTGGGGCTAATGACCTCCCTTTCAAGAAATAAGCAGGCTTTAGGACAGGATATTTTACCATAGACAAAATTGTTGTGCTTTCTCATTGGACCAATAAACACACTAAGAACCACACTAAGAGGTCATCTGCATATTTTTTATTTTTTATTAATACCACACTTTTATTGCCAATCTGGATCCAAAGAAGCTTACAACATTGTTTCCCCCTCTTTCTTGTGATCCTTACATGTGATCTTTAAAAGTAGGTTGAAGTAGCATTGGCTGAGAGAGTGACTGGCTTAGTATTACTCAGCCATCTCCACTGCTGGATAGATCACTTGTATGAATCTGAGAGATGTTATGGACTTCAAGGATAGGAAGGAACAAATAACAGACAACAACTGGGAAAAGGTAATCTGGGGTGAAGATTGCTTTGTTTGATCAGCTTGCTTTGTACTGGAACTTCCTTAAAAGTCAGAACTGCGCCTATTCTGCTATAACAAATGAAAGCCAATCTAGATGTGATAATGGCATGTGCCTGCATCTTTTCATGTGCTGCTTTGTTCACGGTAGAAAGCAAAAGAGGTGACATCACACTTAAAAGTGAAAGGAATACATGAGAGAAGAGCACTGACGTCTCCCATCTCTATGCCTTAATAATATGTTGCTTCAGGCTCTCTTTTCAGAACTGAAGGCAGAAAGAGCACCTCCAGCAACTAGCAATGGAGAAGGAAGGTGCAGGAGGCGATTGAGCTCAGCACTCCTGCTCTCACAGGTCGTTTTTGCTGTTTACTGAAGGAATAAACACACCTGCCCCATTTATTATGTAACCAGAATGGGCACACAAATCACATTGGATGACATGGATCTGACATCTAATTTGGCCTTGTAAGAGGCTTATTGATGACCACTGGGTTCTCACTATGAGAATTTCTATTCCGAAAACGATTTGCAGATGGTAAGCAGGACTGGGTTTCAGCACTATACGTAGGGTGTGCACATATGCCCCATGTACTACAACTGGCCAATCGACAGGTGTACATATGCTCCACATTGCAGGCAAGATGGTGGGCATGCACATACCACTTGAGTCACCAGCTAGCTGGTAGGCAACCTAAGCAGAAGCACTGGGCCCAGAGGCCTGCAACCTAGACAGAAGTATTGGGGCCCAGCCCCACCCACTGGTAATTGCCTCTAGGGCCATCTGGTAATTGCCCACTGGTAATTGCCTAGAGCAATTTAGTGGGTGGGCCACCTCTGATCATAAGCAGGGTCACTTATTGATTTGTTTCAGCCCAGCAAACCTGGGGTAAAATGTTCTGTCCCTGTAGCAGAGGTTTGATGGGTGACAACAGGCAGTTGATGCTTATTTTTTATTTACATAATTTATAGTACACCATTCTCACTGAAACTTCAGATGGATCAAACAGTGTAAGTCAATACACTCAACAGGATAGCAAATACAATAAATAATGCAATAGGATTTGGATTGTAGAAATCTGAAATAGAGCTGAAATAAAGCATAACGTGGCATGTTAGTGCATTCATTATATGGTAGGATCATATTTATAATACTGTCAGGATGGGCTGTTGAAGCTTTTCATGACAAGAAGGCAAATAATATCTCTTAGTAAATAAAATCCCATCAAAGCGTCTATCAATGGGGCAGTTGATTCCCCCCCCCCCCAGTAATTCTGGCAATCCTAATTTTTGAAAAGTTTTCTTGGTCTTCTGCAAAAACAAAATGTTTTGATACCTGCTATGAAAGATTCATTTAAGTTAAGCTTTATTTGTAACATATGTATGGAGGAGGTTTAGCGTCCCCATCGGAAGCCATCTTAGATGGCAACCACTGTCCTTTCTCCAAATTCCAGAAGAACTCACAGGCTCAACAAGAAAGGAGAACCCCTGCAGTAGACTACACTGAGCAAAGTGGTTTGACTCATTATAGAGAAGTTAGGAACACAGCGTATCTCTTATTTAATTTTTTCAAAGAACTGGCACCTCATATATCCCAAGGAAAACAAAGACAGAAAGTTTAAATCTCTACAAAAACTGTCTCTGGATTTTTTTTTTTCAGATGAACACTGCATGGCATCATAGTGAGAATCCAGGGCAAGGCTTCTTTATATCTGCAGCACTTGTCGATATTACCTTAGTATGCCAAGTTTCCAGTTTTGTTCAGAGATTGAGAAGTATTCTTTGGCCTCCCTCAGTGAGTCACATCCTTGCCTGCAGTGCACAATCATGACTTTGGTCCAGTAGGTACTTCCTTCCATCCAGCTGTTCTGGCTTCTGAAGACCACAGGATGTGATGTGGGTGAAGCAGGTGCCTTGTGTGTATGGAGGGCAAAGCAGCTTTGTTTTTGTCACTGCTGACACATATCCCGGACCTGATGAGGCACAAGAGCCAGCATTTGACGTCAGGAAGTCTTTTGCTACTTCAGCTGTGTCACCTCAACATTCTTTCCCTGAGAGGAGGCATGTTCCTCAGGACACCAGCTGACCTAGGAAGGAGGAAAGAAAGGGGGGTGGGTGGGAAGGAGCTAATTTCCTGAAGAGTCATATTGAGACCATTCCAAACAAAAAAACCCAAAAACAAATCCAAAGGGTCAGGACCAAATTTCAGCACAATGGCAACTCTGTTCCATAGCATTCTGAAGTCTAGGAAGACTCATGGGGAGGAATGCCAGAGGACCAGAAAACAAGAAACCTGGCCTACTCCTATGCCTTTAGCGGGAGTTTAAATTGCATAAAGAAGTAAGTGCTGGGCTGCATGAAAGAGAAACCTGCTATTAAACCTAGGGTTGCCAACAGCTTAGAGAAAATAATTGCCTCTTCTTTTTAACGGAAGCTGAGTTTGAGAAATGGGCAAGTGATGCTTTTCATGACATGGAGATGAACAACATCACCTGGTAAATATCCCATTGAGCCTCTATGGAAAGGGCAAAATATTGTTGGCAAACCCAGTTAAATCACAAGAGCAAGAAACAGGTTTGTTGTTGTTGTTGTTTTTAAAGGCAGCTATAATAACTGATCATAACTAAACCCCGGACTGGCCTTTCCAAGTCACAGTTCATGTTCCCAATTTCGATGTTACATTTAAGCTTTTGCTCTGATATCATTAAGCATGAACAGCAGGTGCTTTGCATGATGCAAAGAAACTGTGATAACTTCACACGATTTCCAGTCTCCCGGTAGCACCTAGAATTCTCCCAGAATCACAACCAACATCCAGATTATTTTCCAGCTTCAAAGGGTAGATTCTATGGCCCCTTCCCCACATGCAGAATAATGCATTTTCAATCCACTTTCAATGCACTTTGCAGCTGGATTTTACTGTGTGGAATAGCAAAATCCACTTGCAAACAATTGTGAAAGTGGATTGAAAGCGCATTATTCTGCATGTGCAGAAGGGCCCTAAGGCATCACATCTCTGCCAAGTTCTCTTTTCTCCCCAGACTTCACCCTCCTCTGGTAATGCCCCCAAATCACCAGGAATTGTCTATGACTTCATCATAACTGCCCTTGAATTAGACTGATTCCACATGGGCCAAAAACAACGGTGTAAAAATGGTGTGAAAACAGTATAAACCCTTTTACACCGTTTTAAACCCCTTTACACCATTTTCACACCGTTTTCACACTGCTTGTTTTGACCCATGCGGAATCAGCCTTAGATTGGCTGCCATCAAGACCTGCTCTCTAATCATGCTCTGTGTTCCCTTCTGCCAAAGAAGGGCAGACTCCCAATTATTGCAGATGCAGCATATCTTAACTTCTTGGTAGCTAAGCATTCTATAAGTCACTGCCCTGGGCATGCTTTCTTATTAGAAAGAGACTGAGCTATTATTCATATTGCCTTCTCTGAAAGCAAATAATTCCTCTGTGCCTCTGAGCTGATTAAGCTGTTTACTATGTTATGGTCTCATTTGGAACACTGCATGCAATTCTGGTCAATGTATCTCAAAAAAGGACATTTCAGAGCTGGGGAAAAGTACAGAAGAGGGAAATCAAGATGAATAAAAGGTTGGACTATAAGACTAATGAGTCATGATTTTTCAATTTAGAAATGTGACAACTAAGATGGGAGGTAAGGGTTTATAAAATTATGCATGGGGTAGACATAGGGGACAGGGAGAACTTTTCCCCATCTCCCAAAATGCAAGAACTTAGGGGCAAACAATGAAAATTATGGACGGTAGATTCAGGATTAACAAAAGGAAAGATTTCTTTACTTAATGAATTACTAAAATGTAGAATTCAGTGCTAGAGGATATACTGAAGGTCACAGGCTAAGGGGATTAGAAAGATTCATGGAAGACAGGTATATCAGTGGCTACTAGGCTTGGTGACTAAAAGGTACCTTCCATTCAGAAGCAATAAACCTCTGAATACCTGTGCCAGAAGGCAACTTCAGGAGAAAGCCCCACCCTCTATACCCTGTTGTTGGCCCTTCTGCGTACCTGTAAAAGACCGGATGCTTGGCTACATTGACCACTGGTCGGATCTAGTAGAGCTATTCTTATGTTCTTGCAATTGTAATTTTGATCCTGCACTTCTTCCAAGGAGTTCAGGTTCCCTTCCACCACTACCACCACCACCACCACCACCACCACCACCACCACTTATTCTCAATGTTATGAGGAAGATTAGGCTAAGAATTGCAACCAACCATCATTCAATGACAATCATGACAAGGTTGGGTTTCAAAACCAGGTTCAGCCCTCTGTTCTAATTATTACATCACGTTGACGTTGGAGAAACTCTGGCAAGGTCCTTTGGACTTACAGAAGCATCTAGTTATTTAAGTTGCTTATTTTTCAAGGACTCCTAGCAAGATCTCACAGCAGCACACAAAGCATGCCCCAGCATATTATTTGAGAATGTATACTATCAAGTTTCTCAGGCATTGCTGTTCCTATTTTTATGCAGAGATAGAAAACGAGAAGAACTACTTATCCAAGATGTCAGCTTTGTCAAGGACAGCAAATCGAGTGGTACGTATAACCTGCCAAAAAAATACTCCACAATTTGGTGTCAAGGTAACCCAAATTCTCTACTAAGAAAAGCTGCATTCTGAAAGCTCTATACGCTGCTTGCATACCTGCATATTTCAATGGTGACCTTGCTGTGGAATCACAATCACCAAATTTGCAACAAATATAAAATCTTCTCCGTAAGATCACGGGATGAGAAGACACCATCTATGCACAGTTCATAGCCTGAACTGCCCTTCACTCCCAATCTTATTTCTATTTCCCACTACATGTAGCCTAAGGTACATATTTGTGTACACAGCTTTGGGTAATTTGCCTAACTTAGGGCTCAAACAGGGGAGAAGATCACACTTGTTCCATAAAATGCAAAGTGCAGGCCTGCACAGCCTCAATTTGATTTGGGGCTGTGCAGGGAAGGGAGAAGGAGTTTTTGAAACTGAGCTCACTGATTTGTTATTAGTATACTAAAGGGAAAGATTATGCTCTTTAAAGGGCATCTCTTTTCTCTTTCAAATGACTAACTCAGCTGCTGCTAGTGATGGGACAGGTGGATGCGGAGTGGACAGAGCATTGAATTCTCATGCACTACCCTCCTTGTCCAGGTCCCGAGTTTTGTCCGGAACCCAAAGATTTCCATGCTTGCCTAATCTGAAAAAAATTAGAAACTTGACGTTTGTTATTTTTTTTAAAAAAAAATAGAATACTGAGATTCCCAGGAGGCCAAACTCTTCAACCAGTGTGGTGCAATCAGAGAAAACAAAAGCACTGCTTTGAATATAATATTGTTTCCAGAAATGTTTCTTCTAGAAATGTCCTAGTTAGAACAAAATAAATAAAGAACCAACTATGGTTTCTGGTAGGTTGAAACCTATAAGTGCATCTACATATCATGGATAGTCTACTCTTGTTACAGTACAGTAGTTATTCACAATTAGATTATCCTAGTGGGTCAACCAATACAGTTGCAAATGATAGCCACAGTACATTGATAGGCCAAATAGCCAATTATATGTAAATGAAGTTTTTGATTCCCTTTTGTCGTCTTCCTTTTGGTGGAGAAAGGTTTCCCTTGATGGGGAAGGTCTCTTTCCATTGATCAAAGACTTGGTGGAAACAAGTCATAGACTCCAACCCTAAGTCAGCAATAGTTCACACCAGCTGTCTCCAGTAGAGTTGCCAATTTTGGTTGGGAAATTGCTGTAGATTTGGGGGTGGAACAGGGGGAAAGGTGGAGTTTGGAGGGGAGGGACCTCAGCAAAGGATAATGCCATAGAGTTCACTCTCCAAAGCATTCATTTTTTTCACGGGAACCTATATCTATAGTCTGGGGATCAGACACGGAGCAAGGGGGGAAAGCGCCTGGTGCACTGGTGTGTCCTCTGCCCCTGCCACGCCAACGTCCACCCCCATTCCACCCTGGAATGCCCCCGGAACGCCCCTGGAACGTTCCGTGCCCCCACAGGGGTCCGTGCCTGGTGCATTGTGCACCCCCCCCCACCGCCACTGTCCCCTTGGAGCTACACCTCTGCTGGGGATGAATGGCAATTCTAGGAGGGTTGGCAACCCTAAGATGATCTTAAAATCCAGAATACAAAGACCTAACTAGATGTCTGAGAAATACAAAACTGCTGCCAATCCCTGTGGCTCTTTCCACACATGCAGAATAATGCACTTTCAAACTGCTTTCAGTGCTCTTTGAAGCTGTGTGGAATAGCAAAATCCACTGGCAAACTGTTGTGAAAGTGGCTTGAAAATGCATTATTCTGCATGTGTGGAAGGGGCCTGTGTCTTTCTGCCTCTCTCCTACTAACATGCAGCAGAACAAGCTGCCAGGATTTGTGAGTTTTTTGTCCCCACTGCAGACAACCAGTACTTGCTGTAGGGCAGTACGTATTACACAACGGAGTCACATCCTGAATCACCAGGGAGAGGAGAGAAACAGACCCAGATATATTTGATATAAGAGCTTTTTTGTGTGTGACGGTACTCATTTGTACTGAGTACTGGCAGCTTTATGTCCTTAGTGGGGAACTGGTAGAAATTGGCACACTCCCCACCCCATTTTTATATAAAACAGCATTGGATATACTCAGGGACTTGCTCACCACCATTGATACTACTTAACCAGGATGAACACATTTGGAATTTAGGGGCCGAGGGCTCCCAGGTCCTACAGGGAGTGTGTTTCAGGTTACTAAAAAAAACCAACAACATATAAGCCACAAGACTCTTTCTTCTACAACTAAACACTCTTCTCAGTCTTTGGAGTGGTTGACCAATACAGTCTCAACCACTTCAAAGCTAAGAAGTCAATCTTGTGACCTTGGAAACTAAAAGGAAAAAGGAAAGGAAGAAAGTATAATCTACCTTCTTTCATTCTGCTCTCTGGTCCCACGTGGCTCTGCCTCCTTCCTTCAAGGCCTTGGGATGCAGCTGGCTTCTAACTAACTGGAAAGTTTAGATCTGGAGGAAGCTGGGAATTTCAACATGTAGCACAGCTGCACTGGAAAAGGAAAAACAGTACATTGCCAAGAGATGGAGGGAAGGAGAGGGAGGATTTTCTGAACTAGGCTCCAAGGGAAGATATGTCACAAAATAGACACTTAGACCATGACTTTGGTCCCACTAAGAAATGTTACTACCATCATTTATCTTACTGCTGGTAATTTTTTTCTGAAATTGTAGACTGTGTGGTAAAGCCTTATTCATCAGAATTCTTGGTACAAAACACTTTGCGGGGGGATATGAAGCTGTCTGGGAAAATCACCATCTCTACTACAAACTGTTTCAAAGACAGAACTAGAGATGGCAAGGACAGCCATCGTTTGCTTGCCACCTACCCAGAAGAATGGGGCAACAGGACAGGGTGTCCTGTTTCAGACTACAAGAAGCAGATTCTACCTTGCTCCCTTCAAAAAAACAAAACCCTCCCTGTAAATAAAAGACCAGCGGGGCAAGGAGAAAGATTCCTGCCTAGCTTTTGCCTGATGGGCTAGATTTCTGTTTACAGGGTTCCTTTTTGCCTGAGGGAGCATTCATAAATGCTTTTCATAGATGGCTGTGTGAAATAATACAGTCCATGCAAGTGCTTCATTCTGTTATACATCGCTGCAATCGCTGTATAAAGTAGGACGCTGTTATGATCATTTGCACACTAGTAGATTGGGGGCAGGGTGGGCTCAGGTAGAGGGAGGTAGAGGGAGGTGGGTTCAGGTAGAGAGAGGAGCCACCTAATAGTCTATGACCACTGTGAGACTTGAGCTCCCCCTCTTGGCCACACCAGAAGAAGCATTACTTTCTAAGTACCCTACAAATAATAATAGAAAGAATAAATAACATGAAACGAAGACATAAGTTCAACACAATTTCAGCTGCCTTTCAAACCTGTTTTATGATTTGTTGTCATTGTCTTTAAAAATGTAGGCAAACTTATTTTCCCCTTTCAAGATTTTTGACACCTCTTCCAAAATGCCAGGCAGAATCTGCCTTCTCAGGTCTGCTGCTCACCCTTACCAATGCAGGGAATCAAATGGGAACATTTGAAAAGTAAAGGAGTTACATAAGAGGGAGCATTGTTCCTGGAAGAACTACCACTGCTGCTGTGACTTATTTTAACACCTTGCCGGTTCAAGTGCTAATTTGCCTTCCAGTTGAATAACTCCCTGGAAACAAAACCAAGAGTCCCGACCATGCTACACTAATATTTGAATTTGCTATTTAACTGGGCCTTTGCTCCTCAATTATGATCCTCACATCTTGGTGTTACTAAACTGGAGGCTCATAAACTGCTTGTTTTGTATGTAAGTATGATTACTGCAACTGTTCCCTGATCGTGCCCTTGGGTTCATGGAAAATTCATAAAGTACAATTGCCTTGAAGAAAACAAGCCAAATCCCAGAACTACGTGCTGTCTTTCCCAGGCCACACTTAATGTGCATATATTATTTGAAACAATTCCATGTTTTAACTACTTAACCAAAAATACCTGGAAGATTCAAGGCAAAACAAACTGATGCATCGAAATAACAGAATATTTGTCTTATTCCAGCTTGTCCTTGGGTCTAGCTCATACTTGGGTACTTGAGATGATATACAGCAATGCTGCTGAATCAGAATGCTGAGAAGCTGCTATAATTCAGTAGTGCCAGCATGAAACATTCTGCCCATAAAGTGCAACAGTAACTGGAAAAAAACCCTATTAAAAAAACAACAGCATTGGCTTGAAACACTGCTGCTAACCTATAGGCTGAGCTACTTTGCCACCCAAGGATGGGACCGGCACTGCTCAGGTCCTCAAATAAAATTAATGACACAACACTCTTGTCTGTGGGTTAAAATATTGGCCATAGCCAAACTGTTTTATTGACAAAGGATGAAAAGAAGCGTGAGGCATCATGGGATCTGATCTGAACACTGGGCAGCCCGAGTGCTGTCCCCCAGTGAGAACTTCCTCCAACCCGCCTGTTGGAGGTATTCGTTGACCTTGCGCAGCAACTGTGGAACCCAGCCGTGCGAAGTGCCCCGTTTTGCACAGCGCAGCGATAGTGGAAATTCAGGTGGGTGCTAAGCCCCTGTCTGAAGATCCATTTTACCGCTAAGGGGCGCAAGCCTCAGTAGCCCCTGGCTGGGCGTCCTGACCCACGGCTTACTCCACCCCAGACCTCTTAAGGAGGTTCCGCCAAATAGGGTTAGCTCCGCAGCTCCCCTCACCATCAGATCAGTTCCCATGTATTGGTTTGGAACACTGCTGCTAACCTATAGGCGGAGCTGTTTTTATGCCTAATAAAGGTTTTGGATTTGGATTTGGCTGAGCTGCTTTCAGTGGGGTTTCACTAAAGTAAATGGAAGAAACTTCCCAATTCTGTCAAAAGTAGCAAACCTGTGTCTGGATGGTTCTTCTTCAAACCATATTTAGTTTAGTTTGATTCAGTTTATATCCCATTCTCCCCACAAGTTTAGTTTAATTCAATTTAGTTTAGTTTAAATCAATGTATATCCCACTCTCACCAGGAGTGAGCTCAGAACAGCTAACAAGTCGCATAGAATACAATCACATAAAATACATTATTAAATAATAGTAAAAACATTTAAAATAATCTAATAGAAACATTTATAACACTCATGTGAGGTGCTGTGGCACCTCTAGATAGTAGAGAGGAGGAGAAGGGGAAAAGGAGACCAGGTGAAAGAGAAAATGAAATTGCCGTAGCTGTCCTCAACTATAGGTCTGGTGGAATAGTTCCGTCTTGCAGGCCCTGTGGAACCATGACAGATCCTGCAGGGTCCTGGTCTCGTTAGACAGAGCATTCCACTAGGCCAGGACCGGGGCAGACAGCTAGATACTTTTTGAGCCAGGAACTATCAACAAACTGTCATTTGAGAAACAAAGGCCCCTTCCACATGGGCCAATAAACGCGGGCTAACCACAGTATCAAACCCATGTTGGGGGGAACTTCGCACAGATCCCGCTCCTAACACGAGTCCGCTCCACATCCCCTCCCCCCGGGGTTTTCAAGAATCGCACTATCTGTGATTCTTTCGTTTTAATGTGGATTGCAGCCATGTGGCCGAGCAAGCGGCTGCCCCAGGAAGCGCATTACTTGGCCACGCTTCCCTTTCCCCCCCAGTCCTCACCTCTCTGCTGCATAGCTACGGAGGGGCACAGGGATGGCAGAATGGCTGTGGAGGTCCATGCCTGCCAGCCTTCATAGCTACGCAGTGGAAGGAGGTGAGTGTGTGTGTGTGGGGGGGGGTGCTTCCGTGCAAAGGCACACACCCCGGCCAATGCACTCGCTGTCAATGGGACACCCAGCCATGCCCAGGGCGCTGGACGATGACGGGTTCATTTATCCCACCTGCAATTTGCTTTACATTTGCTGTGCGGAAAGGGCCATAGTGTCTTCCAAGGGCTGTATCAGGAGTGGTACTAGTGTCAGTGATAACTAAGGCTTGGGTATTAGGGCATCTTGCTGCGTCCAAAGTCTCTGCTACCAACATCTTGTATTTTCCTTCTAGTGTCATATTAGAGTCCTCAGATTTCCTGGCAATTCCTTTTCAAAAACTGGATGCCCTTCAGAAAGCACAGGGACCCGTCTTGAT
Organism: Sphaerodactylus townsendi; assembly: GCF_021028975.2. NCBI lineage: Eukaryota > Metazoa > Chordata > Lepidosauria > Squamata > Sphaerodactylidae > Sphaerodactylus > Sphaerodactylus townsendi. The sequence goes on along the minus strand of NC_059436.1, from coordinate 27,447,402 downwards.
CTATTGTATGCTCTTAAGTGTGTGCTAATCTTTCCCCACCAATTCCCTTTCTTTTCTTTCAATGAATCTGCATACCAGGTTTCTGTGTACTACAAAAAGTGGCCTTTCTTTACCAGTTTGCTCAGTTTGGTAGCGTTTTCTACTGCAGGATAGGTTGCTCAGTTTGGCAATGTCTTCTACTGCTGCATCTGTCAAATCAATACAGAGAACCAACTATTCTTGGTAATTAACCAGGACATGGAACATTTTACAGGTCCTTCATTGAGTACTGCGCAATGTAATCAAGAAGGTATGACTATTCATGGATGGAAGGAGATAAAGGTCCAAAGGTAAAGATGTGTCAGAAGAAAAGAAAATCAGCCTTGCTTGCTGTCAGAACAGAAATGTGAAGGAATTTGCTGATCTCATCAACCCTTCTTAGTCACAGTGACAGGCAGCCAGTTCTATTGTCCTACATGAGAGTAGCACTGAAACTTATCGTGATTTGCGGCAAGGTATCCACAGCAACATTTCTATCTAACCCACTAGCCGTGGGTGTTACCTGGGCTAAGGATGGGTGTGCAAATATTAACCTACCTGAAACTGGTGACCCAGCATAGTTGTCATGGAACTCATAAGAGCATCTACTCCAAAAAGGGGGTTGTCATAGAAACAGTGTTGTCTCTATAGCAACAGTGTGCTCTTCTCTTCTCTTCTAACTGGACTATGGTAAATGAACTTGCAGGTAATGCTTGTTTATTGGAGGGAAAAGAGCTTCCTTAGCAGGTGGTTAAAGGAAAACTGAGGCAAACGTTCCTAGATTCCTCCAGGTCTGGCTGTCATCATGTCATGTCATCATTTAAATGTCAAAACAAATGTGTCTCTTTGGTATCGCCCTTTTAAGAACTATAGAACTTATTGCCAGGGAGGAAGTGTGGCAAAATGAAGAGGAACCCTGACCTGCCCAAAGCCTTTCTTCTTCTTTTTGGCAGGCCACAGTGGTGTTCAATTTCTGCACCTACAACATTTCCAAGTGTTTGAGGATTTTCCTTTGAATCCATATGTCATGTGAATGTATACCCTAACTTGGCTAAGAAGTACATTTGGTTTCCATTTGTGTTGCAGCCTGCATGCAAAAAAGTATAAATGGTGCATGGGGCTCAAAAGCATTTTTTCGCAAGTGAAAATAGTCTCTCTTTCTCTCTCTCCTTTGAACCTCAAAGCTTGACAGAGGAAGTTCAAAGGTTTTAGAGATTAGCTGGCCCCTAATAAAAGAATCAATTTCAGTTGTTTTGTGTATACAATCTGGATGTGACTGCTATAAGAAGCCAGACATGGCCCAAGAGGTTTTGCACACTAGGAAAAGAAATCTAATCATGTGCTATCTCCATTATATTGTTTTTAAAAATGTAATTAAAAAAGTGACCATTTGTTGTTTCTAAATAGTACCTCAAAAGCTATTCCCACACATCCCCAGGTGGAGCCAGCAGACCTGTTCTGGGGCCCACCCCCGCACCCACCCCCCCGGGCACATATGGGTCCAGTTCAGATTGGGACTGCAGCATGCAAGGAGAAAGTACTTAAGCCTTCACCCACATCCTGTTTGCTTGAGCCAGAAGGCACTATGGTACTTATCCCTTTGAGGGCACCACATGAAGTAAAGGTAGCTTTTCCTCATGGGATAAACAGTGCTTATGCAGGATTGTTTCAGGACAGGAAAACAGCACAAAAGGGAGACTTAAGCACCCTCCTACTGCACATCCAGTATCAATCAGAGTCAGTCCTACATGCACATAGAAACAGAAGAGTATCTAGGGTGGAGCAAGGCAAGGGCCTGTGCAGAAAGCTACGATGCGTACAGCTTTGCCTGTCAGATGTAACACGGTCAAATATGATTAAGAAATTGTCCGTGTAACAATGACGGCCAGCTTGATGACGTCTTGCTGAGGAAGCATAAACAAAAATGAGAATTAACTGTGGATCCGGCTCCTGTTTAAAGACTATCTGACTTTCAGCACCGGCATCATTTAGCAGACCAGTTGTTCCCGCTGTATCACTGCAGAGATTCCCTGTATCTGTAAATTGTTAAATCTGCACAGAGATTGCTGCGGTCAAGATTGATGCACTTTTGTTATATTTGGCATGTTATATTAAAGAAGAAGAAGAGTTTGGATTTGTATCCCCCACCCTTTCCTGTAAGGATACTCAAATGCGCTTACAATCTCCTTTTCCTTCCCCCCTCACAACAAACACCCTGCGAGGTGGGCGGGGCTGAGAGAGCTCTGAAAAGCTGTGACTAGCCCAAGGTCACCCAGCTGGCATGTGTGGGAGTGCACAAACTAATCTGATTCACCAGATAAGCCTCCACATCTCAAGTGGCAGAGCAGGAAATCAAACCCGGTTTCGCATATTAGAGTGCACCTGCTTTTAACCACTACACCATGCTGCCTCTCACTGTTCACTCAAGTGTTTGGCACTAGAATATGCTTTGCCAAATAGCCTGGGTACAGCGTTTTCCACTAAGGCACGTGCCCCAGGAGCCATTCCTTAAGGGTCACCAGCGATGTGTCCAGCAGCCTCTGGGAACAACTTCACCCCACCCCCAAACTCCATGTGGAGTTCGGGGCAGAGCACAATCGAACACTGACCCTAGGCAGTCGAGCTCATCCAGAATTCCAGTTCAGGGGTGGGCACACCCATCCAATGTAGGACTGGGCCTTGCTGAGCCCAGCTTTAAACTGCAGGCTTCGAGCTTGACCCAGCCCAGCATAGCATCCAGCTGGACACTCGGTCTGACCAACTCCAGCTTTATGCTGCTGGCTCCAGTCCCCCAAGCTTCACCTTCAATTAGGCGGAGCTTGGGAGGCATAGCCATAAGTATAAAGCTGGAGCTGGCCAGACTGAGTACCCTGTTGGATGCTATGCTGGGCCGGTTCAAGTTTTAAAAACTCAACCCAGCCAAGTCCAGCCTAGAGCAGGCACTCCCTGCCCCTGAACTCCACATGGAGTTTGGGAGCAGGGCAAGTCACAATCTTTGCACTGTTTTGAATAGTTTTTACCCGTGCCTAAGAAGCATGGACTCCTAAAATATAGCTGCTGACTCATCTTGTGCTGAACCCAGACAAATTATGTTGTTAGGCCCTTTAGTCAGGCTGTGTTGCCCTGCCTGACACAAAAGAGCTCTTGTACTTTTGTTTCGTGACACTACTTTTCTCACAAGAAAAAGGAATTCAGAGGTATGCAAAGTTCATGCAATTCCTTGCAGGGGACATAAGGAAATTTCAGGTATGGCCCAAGAATGTCTGGTACTTAAGGCTGAAAATACAACTGTCACTATTTAATATGGAGTCCAGTCCACCTGGAGTATGAAAACCTCATTGAAATGGACATCAGTTTCTCAGAGGATTGTCTTGCAAGGTCTCACTTCACCACCCTCAATGGTGTCTTGAGTCCTCCACCTGAAGTGGATGTCTGACCACACTTTGTGGTAAGGCTATTTTTGCCATCATTCCCATTTTGCATGTTATTGACACTCTGCGGAAAACTAAAAGGCAGTGTACTCTGCTCATGCTCCTACTTTTCATGTGGGTAGCCACATTGGTCTGTGGTAGAAAAGCAAGATTTGAGTGTAGTAGCACTGTGAAGACTTGCAAGATTTTCAGGGTATAAGCTTTCAAGAGTCAATGCTCCTTTGGTCAAATATCACAATATCTGATGGAAAGATTTTTGATTCCTGAAAGCCTGTCCCTTGGAAATCTTGTTGGTCTTTAAAGAACTATTGGACTCAAATGCTGCTGGTTTTTTAGTTTCATCTCACATGCCAGAAACATTTCTTATCAATGAGGCTAATAGATACTAACTCCCATTCTTTAACATCATTAAGCCTACACATGCTCGGCAGACATGGAGAAATACTGGATTATATTCTTAACCCCTGAACATGACTAAGAAACATTACTAACCCATGACCTCAGCAGTTAATTCAGAGGTAAGGAAAAAAGGACATTGATCTTCTTGTGCTCATTACTACAAATGCTTCTTTTCTGAACCTCTTGGGAAATGGTCGGTATTGGAGCTCTGCTGAGATCCACAGACTCAGTTAACAGTGATTGACTGGAGTTAAGGGGAAAGAAAACAATCCAGGAATTGGTTTGGACCAGATTTAAGGGTTCCCATCAAGAACTGGGAACGGTCCCTTCGTGCTGGTAAAGGATGTGTGGGATGGATTGCATTTGTTCCCTAGCCCAGCTCTTCCGCACCTTAAGTTGGTTCCCAGAGATTCATTCTGTAAATAACAATGCTTTCCTCAGTGCAAGGAGCCCTCCTCTAATGCAGACTCCAGCATGTTTCCTCCTCCCCTGTGCCACGTCTTGTAGATCAGTTAGCCAGTATCACCACCTTCTTTGGCTTATTTGCAGGATTACTGTGGTCATAACTGGTTCAATAGCAACATCTGGTGGTAGAAATACGTTACTTTCAGCATTGACATGCCTCTGAAAAAGTTCTGAAGTTCCATTCAGAAACAATTCAAGCTGTTTTTGCACAACATATGTAACCCTGTGTAGATGTTCTTACTTTCATTATTTTTATTTCAGGCAACTGTCTCCCAAAGCAATTCACATCAGTTAAGAGACAAAAGCCCCACCTTTGGAAGGCTTACAAGATAATTCCAAATGTGTTTGTCTGCTGTAGAAAAATAAAAGTCCAGTGGCACCTTAAGGACTAACGATATCTATTTCCGTATATGCTGTTGTGAGTCACAGCTCATTTCCTCAAACCCTACCTATAGCATCCAGACATTCCTGCTCATGAAAATTGATGGCAGAAGTAGTATTTTAACCAGGAACATCATAGCTCATTCACTTAAGTCAATCTGATAATTAACTCTCATTCTGCACAGCATATTTATAACAAGTTATAACAAGTATAGCAATAATTATAAATGAACTCATTTTCCCTTTTTTAAAATTGAAAATGAATTCATTTAGAAGGACTGCAACTCGTTATAAATATGGTGTGTGGAACGGGCCTCTGATAATCTAGGACATTTTCTGTCATGTACCACATTTTCCAGGTCCTTCAATACTGGCTACATGGTACAACACAGTTTTTCTGACAGGAACAGTAACATACTGGCTAGCTGGCAAAACTAGTAAGAAAAACTAGTAAGATCCTTGAATCACATCTTCACTCTCCTCTTGTACATGCCTTTTACTGAAATATTGAGTAAAAGTATTGTAAGTACTGTTGGTGTGGCAAGCTTCCAGAATTTTTGACAAATGAAATGGGTAGGCCAGCAGTTAGATGAGAAAGAGGTCTTTTCTCAGCTCCCAATACCAAAACCATCTATCTTTAGAAGTGCAGGCATTTCCCCCCCTCCCCCTCCCCCTTTTCTCCCCTACTGGGCCCTGGGATCAGTTAGCTTCTAAAGGGAGAATACCACAAGGATCCACTTACAGGCTAGCTTATGCAGACAGCAGCAGCTGAAGGGTGATTTTTGGTCTCATGACTGCTGGTATACATTATTGGTTTTAAGATCTAACTGCTGCAATGGATTGTAATGGCTGGGTCTTATTTAATCTTGGCTTGTCTTTTATCTATTTTGTGATGCTGTTTTAATAGTAAGTTGATTAGAATGGAAGGAAAACTGGGATGTACATATTTTAAACAAACAACTGTATTACAGATGGGATGAAGGGAACGGACTGGAAAGGGTGCTCATGGTAAAAAAATACAGCATTCAATAAGCCAAAAAAAAATGAACTGCCAAATCAGCCTCTTATGTGAAGCTTTGGTGGAAACCTATAATTACAGTTATGCAATAATCAGTTGAATTCACTGAGAAAAGTATTGGCCTAGGGTATATCCTGTCTGGCAGAGATGCACATATAAGGACACAATTCACACCGCTTCTTAGTATCTCCCACTGTGCATCACTTCTTGATCATCTTTCTAACATTGAATGCTCCATTCAAGGCCCCTTATTCTTCCAAGAGCCCCAGTCTGAAACATAAGATAAATCAAAGAACATAAGAATCATCATGTCGGGTAACACCATTCAAGGTTTGTCTAGTCCAACATCTGGTTTCAACAGCTGTCAGTGGACATGTATGGGAAACTCTGAGCAGGGAATTAAGGGAAAAGACCCCATGGACTCAGTAACAAAGCAATGGTTTCCGTGCAAAACTCCAAATATAATCCCTGTCATCTCCAGCTGATGGATCCCAGGTTGGAGGTCTCTTTCTAAAACTTGGAAAACTATTGCTAGTAAGTGTAGACAGTACTGTGCTGGATAAATCAATTATTTAACTCTACTTAAGTCAGCCTCATAGGATGGGGATGCTTATTCCCCGTTGGCTGCTGTCCAGAAACTTGATATTCAAATGTGTGTTCCTCTGAATATGGTGGTTTGGTTCCATGTCGCTATCGAGACAAATAGTCAGTGATGTGTCTGTCCTGCTGGCTGCCATTGGAAATGGATCGTTGAACTAGAAGACTCAGATAAAGAGTCAGAATGTGAGTTCTTTTATGGTTAAGGCTGCAGTGCATTAAATCTCATTCAGTTCAATTGTCCTTATGTGTGTGTTTGTACTTCAAAGGAAACAGTTGGAAGAATGTAAACAGCATGAACATTACCATGTGACAAGTTTGTGTATGTGAAGAAGAGAATATCTTATCACTCCTGTATAGATGTCCATTGCTGGAGAATATACATACTTTTCTTCACTACTGCTATTTCCTTACTGACTCTGCCCTTAATATGCTTTCAAGGATGTGCTCTCTGAATAACTTGAAAATGGCTGACTTCCACCAGGCATGACAATACAATGTTTGGCCAGCAGAGGTCACCCATGACCATTACATAAGAACCCCACAGGTGGCCATTAATAAATCAGTTCCCCGAGGCACAGATCAGCTAAGAGATGCAGTGTGTCCAGCATTCCCAGACGAGCTTGGCAGTTATTCTGGATCATGTCTCTTTTCTCAACATTACCAACGTCCTAGTAGTTGAAAGCTGGGAACAGAGCAGAAGGAAGACATGCCAGGACAAAAGCAAGAAACCTTTGGCTCAATTTGACCTGCTTTCCCTTCCGCAGGCAAAAGCGATCTTGTTGTTGGGGCACAAATTACAATAAGAAGCCACCATTTAAATCATCTCACTGTGCTGGACATGACTTCAACGAACTCTAGCAGAGATGCTCCTGTCATCAGGTTTTCTTTTCACAACACCCTAAACCTGTTCAATATTGGTTTCACAGCTCTGAAAAAGCACAAATACTTTTCTGGGAAATGGAGATATCCAAGCCCCTCTCTTCTGGAATGCTGGGAAATCTAGATGTATTGGTTAGTGATGAGACCCAAACATCAGTAAAATCTGTCAGCACATTGACGAGATCCAGCCTGGACTGGGATTTCTGCTCTTGGTTGAAATGATTCAGGTCTGCTCAAGCCCAGGGCTTTAACACTGCTTGTTTTTGTTGTGGTTAATTAAACCAGACAGATGTCCCCTCTTCATTGCCTTTGAACCTTTCTTGCCTCCTTGGGATGTTTAGCTCCAAGGCACTTTGTGCTTGTAACAGCAGCACAGAATAGATAATTTCACAGGGTATTTTTTTCCATTATAGGACCACAACAAGAGAAGTTGCACTTGGAAGAGGTTTTCACTTTCTGCATGCTGTCACTACACACTGTTTCCTCCATGTTTTACCTTTTCTTCTCAGTACCTAACAAGTTTTGCTTCCTTAGGCCATTTCCCCCATGAACCTCTACCTTCCAATAATATACAACTTCTCTTGTCCTGAGTATTTAATCTGTGCTTTCCTTGTCGGGCCACCATTTCCTCAGTTATTTGTCTCTTCCTCAGATCTCTGCCTCCTTCATTTATTACTTTAGATTCCTATTTCTCACATCGTAGCCAGCTCCAATCCCTTCCTTTCGCTATTTTGCTCTTAACCTCCACGACATATTCTCAATCCACCTGCTGTTGTTGCCTTCTATCCCTATAGCAACCATAAGGTATTTGTACAATCCACACAAACCTTTTATTGCAGAAATCTCTATTTAGAAAATCCACAGTGCTTGTTTCATTTTCTCTGTAGTTAGAGCATGCATGAACATTTCAGGATATTACATCAGCTCAACTAATGTGCCAGACATTTCCTCGCTGCCACCACTAAATTTAATAATATATCACAATGCAGATAAACCAGAACTCTCCAGCTTTTAGACATACATCCTAAAAATGTATCATCATAGTATCACAAAATTGGCTGGTCCCAGTGTGGATTACAAAACCATGTTGTTTACATACACGGCAGAGGTCTCCCTACATATGCAGAAAAACATGCTTTAGTAAATTAACCAAAAGACAAGGAAGCAAACATAAAATGTATATTGGTGAGGGCTGAAAAAAGCTGAGAACAAATCAGGTCAGTTTAAGGAAAAAGTGATGGCAGGGAACCAACCTGCTGTGGTTGTTGCATACTTTGATTTCAGCAAGGCCTTTGACAAGATTCCCCATGATATTTTTGTAAGTAAGCTAGTAAAATGTAGGCTATACAAAGCTACTGTACTGTTAGATGGATTTGTAATTGGCTGACTGACCAAACTCAAAGGGTGCTCACCAATAGCTCATCTTCATCCCGGACAAAAATGACTAGTGGAGTGCGACAGGGTTCTATGCTAGGCCCAGTGCTACTCAATATTTTTTATCAAAGACTTGGATGATGGAACAGAGGGCATGCTAATCAAATGTGTAGATGACACCAAATTAGGAGGGGTAGCCAATACCCCAGAGGACAAGGTCAGAACTCAAAATGACCTGGACAAATTAAACTAAGAAAATGAATTTCAACAGAGATAAATGTAAGATCCTACACTTAGGCAGGAAAAAAAAGGAAATGCACAGATATAGGAAGGGGGACACCTGGCTTGACAATAGTACATGTGAAAAGAATCTGGGAGTCTTGGAACACCACAAACAACATGAGTCAGCAATTGATGCAGCAGCCAATGCAATTGTGGGCTGCATCAAAAGCAGTGTCTAGATCAAGTGATGTAATAGCACCACTCTATTCTGTATTGGTCAGACCTCACCTGGAACACTGTGTCCAGTTCTGAGCACCAAAATTCAAGGCTACTGACAAGCTGGAACAGGTCCAGAGAAGGGTGACCAAAATGGTAAAAGGTATGGATTCCATGGCCTCTGAGGAGTAGCTTAGGGAGCTAGGTAAGTTTAGCCTGGTGAAATTTAAGGGGTGACATGACAGCCATGTTTAAATATTTGAAGGGATGTAATGCTGAAGATGGAGTAAGCTTGTTTTCAGCTGCTCCAGAGACTGGGTCAAAGTATAATTGATTAAAAGTACAGGAAAATATATTCCACCTAAACATTAGGAAGAACTTCCTAACAGTAAGGGCTGTGACAGTGGAACACACCACCTTGGAGTATTGTGGACTCTCCTTTTTTGAAGGTTCTTAAACAGGCTGGATGGCCATCTATCAGGAGTGCTTTGATTGTGTGTTCTTGCATGTCAGAGGGTTGGACTTGACGGCCCTTGTGTCTCTTCCGACTCTATGATTCTGTTTGAGCTGGAGGAAGAGATTGGGGGTTTCCAGACTGGCCCCCTGCCCCATTCTTCACAGACCCAGAACTTGTTTCCACTAATAGAAAAGAGTTACCTGCTGCCAACCAGTATGGCATTACAACATGACCATCCATAAAGAGGTTTTTGAATAAAAGGAATGCCACAATTACCTTATGTTAGGTAGCTGCTAGACTGAACTTTTAACAGTATTTATCCCAATTCCATTCCATCCTCCAGGATCTTATGGAATCTACCTTAGCTTAAGAGATCCTTCAAGGGGTACTTAACTGGGAACAAAAGGGTAAGCCTTTACACTGATCCAGTGCGATTATTTTAGCTGCAAAGGAAATTGACTCCCCCTACCCTCGACAACTTGGCAGGGCCATGGAAGGCTCATATGCATGGTCAGGCAACTCTCCCACTTCCAAGCCCTTCTAAACTCTATCATACAAAATTAAATCTTCACTTGTCCCCTCTAGTCCTGCAACCTCTTCTCCAACGCCAAATTTGTCCTTTACTGAAACTTGACTACTAATTGGGCTGTTTTAATGAACCATCTCCCCTCCCACAAATCTTTATGCCTCCAATATAGCTATAATAAAAAGAAACATTTGATTAATGCACTTGGTTGATCAGAAAAAGGCAGGTAAGCTCATATCGGCGTTCTCCTCAATGAACACTGCGCAGCTGGTGGAATTCCCTTTAGTAACACCTTCAAAACTGCCTCAGACAGGCTGCTTCACAACGTGAGGGAGTCAATCAGCGCTCTCAAGCCTATAAACCGTAACTTCTTCGTGCGGAACGCGGCAAAAACAAGACGACGATATGAGATCCTTTCCAAGAGTACGCGTGATGTGAGGCGTCCTTTGTCCACCTGCAGGCGCGTCCCTACGGCTGGCCTGGTCGGAGGGGGCTCCGTGAGGGAAACAAAATACGTGAGGAGAACAGGAGACAGACTCCTCTCGGGAGGAACGGGCAGGACCGGCTGCGCGCGCAGAGTCACGGGGCGAGAGAGTATCTGTTGGAGCGACCTCGCCCTTGTCGCAGAGAGAGGGGGAGGGAAGATGTAAAGCCGAGCGCGGGCGAGAGGAGGGACACAAGGAGCAGCAACTCCGCGCCCATTCCTTCACATACTTCCCCCACCCCCACCCCTTTTCGATTTCAACCGCCTTCTTGTACGAGTGGAGTGAAAGAGGCGGGGCTTCGCTCAGAACATTGGCTTCCGGCGTCTACCGTTCGCGCGCAGACAGGCACCGGAAGTGGGTATTGGCCGCGAGGAAGAGGAGGCGGCTGTCTGAGGGAGCGCGGAGTGCGTGTGCGAGTGAGGCGGAGGGGTGCGCGCGGGGAAGAGCGAGCGGAGGGGGCCGCGCGTGCGCGCTGAAGAGAGAGAGAGAGAGCGAGGAAGAGAGCGCGAGGGAGAGTGCGAGTGAGGAGCGCCTGAGCGGACGGAGGCAGCAGGCAGGCCGGGCTTGACGACGGCGGCTGAAGGAATAGGGAGAAGAAGATGGCGGACGGGGACAGCGGGAGCGAGCGAGGGGGCAGCGGGAGCGGCGGAGGCGGTGGTGGCGGAGGAGGTGGTGGCGGCGGCGGCGGCGGAGGAGGAGGAGGAGGCGGAGGATTCCAGGGGCATCGTGGCGGCGGCGGCGGCGGGCCGGGTCCGGAGCAGGAGACGCAGGAGTTGGCTTCGAAGCGGCTGGACATCCAGAACAAGCGCTTCTACCTGGACGTGAAGCAGAACGCCAAGGGCCGCTTCCTGAAGATCGCCGAGGTGGGCGCGGGGGGCTCCAAGAGCCGCCTGACGCTGTCCATGGCCGTGGCCGCCGAGTTCCGAGACTACCTGGGCGACTTCATCGAGCACTACGCCCAGCTCGGGCCCAGCAGCCCTGAGCAACTGGCGCAGGCCTCGGCCGGGCCCGGCGGAGAGGAGGGCGGCGGCGCCGGAGGGCCTCGGCGGGCTCTCAAGAGCGAGTTCTTGGTGCGGGAGAACCGCAAGTACTACTTGGACCTGAAGGAGAACCAGCGAGGCCGCTTCCTGCGCATCCGCCAGACCATCAACCGAGGGCCCGGCGGCGGGGGAGGCGGCGGAGGCGGGCCGGGCTTCCCCGGAGGAGGCCCGCCGGGTCTCCAGAGCGGCCAGACCATCGCCCTGCCCGCCCAGGGCCTGATCGAGTTCCGCGACGCCTTGGCCAAGCTCATCGACGACTACGGAGCCGACGAGGACGAGCTGGGCGGCGGCGGCGGCGGTGGGGGCCCTGGCGGCGGAGGCCTCTACGGCGAGCTTCCCGAAGGCACCTCCATCACGGTGGACTCGAAACGCTTCTTCTTCGACGTGGGCTGCAACAAGTACGGCGTCTTCTTGCGTGTCAGCGAGGTGAAGCCTTCTTATCGCAACGCTATCACCGTTCCCTACAAAGCTTGGGCCAAGTTCGGCGGGGCTTTCTGCCGCTATGCTGACGAGATGCGAGACATCCAAGAGCGCCAGCGGGATAAGCTCTACGACCGACGAGCTGGGCCCGCTGGACCGGGAAGCGGCAGCGGCGCCGGAGACGATTCCGACGGAGACGACGTGGACGACGACTGAGCCTCTTCTTCCTCCCTGCCCCCCAACTCTTTGACAACCTCCCCTCCCTCCCCAGTCACCTTCACTCTACCACGGAGGTTGCCACGGGGTGGGGATTGGGTGGCAACAGGGAAGAAGCTGGATCCCAAGCCTTCCTTCTTTCCTGCTATTGTTGGGGAGAGAGCGAGTGAGCAACGAGATTACCTGCATACGCCCACTGACTTGCATCACTTCTGGAACGGCCCCCTCGATTCCTGTCTCCCCACTTTTTTTTCCTGAGGATATAGCATCTGTTAGCCCAAACGGCCCACCCAAGAAAAACTGGGCTTTGCATCATGGTTGCCCTCGCTGTGAGGAGAGAGAAATCCCTGCGACCTCAATTCACCTCGACCCCACCCCACCTTGTAGGAAAGAAGATCTTTGTAATTGGAATTCACCCTGGCTTTCAAAGATTCCTCTTCTGCTGGGTCCCAGAGATGTTTTGTTTTGGGGAAATGAGGGAAAGAGGTTATTTCGATTTCATCTTCCTCCATCTCCCTTGCATTTTTGAGGTCATGTCCTCCATTGAAAACCAGCATCCTGGAGACTCTATGGCCACTGAGCACAGTTTTGAAGGGTGGGGAGAAGCCACTGCAGCTGTCCAGATCCATGGGGTGGGGATATGTGCAGATCCTGTTGGAGCAACTTGTCGGGGTTGTGAAGATCAATAATCATGGAATTAGTCCAGCACAAATCGGGGTATTAAGCGCAACAGTGAGGGGGACAAAGGGGGTGGGCAGGGGAAAGGAACAAACAAAAAACCCTAAAGCTTTGAGAAATGTAGTTGGGAGAGGGAAGCCTGTATCTGGACCAATGTCCATTGTTGTCTTTTTTTTTCTTTGCAGAATTGTTTTATTTCTGGGATGCAGATTGCTAAACTCCAGCTGCCTGAACTGGAATTGATAGATTAATTAACTCTGGCAGTTTCTTAAGATCTTAAATGGTATTTTCTTTATTTTTAAAAGGGGTTTGCTAACAGGTTGATTAAAGGAAAAACAGGCATAAAGCACAAGGAACACAGAGTGGACGAGTTGTTGCTCACTAAAGTTCTTCCCCTCTCCAAATAAGGTGAAAGAGCAAATTAGGAGGTAGACATTGGAGTTCCCTTTCCACAGGCTTCAAAAGATGACCCAGTCAAATAAGCAGAATCTAGTCTGCAGTTGGGTCTTACAGAAAATCTTCTAAAAATCATAATCTTGCAAAGAAAGCATGTGGCTAAAAGACAGTAGGAAATTGAAGGCTTCTTTCATCCTGCAAATCAGTGGACATTTCCCAAAAAAACTGTCATCAAGAACCTCAGGTCCAGAAGTCTGGTATCACTTATTCTTTTTAACAAGTTTTTTTTTAACAAAAAGAGAACTCAGTCCATTTCCTCAGTACCTCATGTTATGTTAACAGCAGAGTTGGCAAGCATGGATTGATGGTGTGGGTTGTTCAGAGCAATGCATGCCTTGTGCGAGCTTGATACCCATTGCTGAAAAGAAGCAGAAACAAACCGTCAAAAGTTCTGTGACTACAAACATACCCTAGCAGCATTCTACCAGCTTAAATTTTAAAGTAGACTGGCTACTGCCTCTTTGTCCCATTATCTTCCCAAATGAAGTTGGGTGTCCCCACCCAAAGAATTGCCTCATCTATATTTTAAATGGATTCTTATCTAAAATGGTATTTTTTTAAAATTAACAATGTCACTCCTATCCCCTTCAAAAAGATGTTTTAGATACATTATATACTAGCAACTTTGAATTGAATCGGAAATTGCTCTGTTCATTACAAAGTTCCAGGTATTATTTGTGTGACATCTTGGAGGCAGGTAAACCTTCCTCTAAAATCTCTTTAGTATTTTTTAAATTGTGCATGCCTGTACTTTATTTGAGCTGCCTTTTTAATTTATTGCATACCCTTATTACCTTATTTTGGTATTACTCTTATCTATCCTATCTTGTTTTATATTTATTACTAAGCAAGGAGACATATAAAGGCATTTCTTCACACAGCTGTGACTGGAGTGGGAAAACTGGCTGGAATTTTCTGTTCAAAAAATGATTTTACTGTAGCAGTTACCAAGATCAGCAAATAACTTCAGAATAAGTTACCACAAAACGTTCAGCCACACAAATTGATTGTCTGTTTTGCAGCTAATTCTTTACTCCTGGTGTCCATGGTAGATCTTTGTATCATTGAAGAAACTTTTCTTTCCATTTTTCTCCGTCGCAAAGAACTTGTTTCCTGAATTGTAATGGGAGCAATAGTATTTCTTGATGTTTTAATTACATCCGTATACTTGTACTGTATTTTGTACTATCCAAGGCAGCTGTTTTCAATAATGTCCTGCTGTATTTACCTATGTATTTTGTTCAAATGTATGTAGTTCTTTGCTGCGGAGAACAATTTTCCACCAACAAAAGTTTCAGCGGACAGATTAACTGAGATACCGCAGCCCTCTAGGATTGCAGGAAAAGTCTGCTTAATGAATTAGAACTCTAGGCAGCAATGAAAATTAAGGCTGCAGATGCTTGGTGTATATTGCTGTAACTCTTCACTCATTTTAAAACAGTGTATAATATTTGTATAGACCAACGATGTTTTGTTGCTTCAGTGGTAATTGATTTTTTTCTTTTGTTGCTCAGCTGTTGTGAGCCAATTAAGTTCTTGCAAAGATGCAGTACCTCTCCTTTTCAGGAGGATTTTTTGGCTGAATTGCAGTAACTAGCCTTACCTTTGTATTATGTGGTAGTGACAGGGTTTTGACTGTCCCTGGCCAGTGGCTACATAAGCTATAATTAGCTGCCTAGGAAATATGTGGAAGTGGACAGGAGCATATATCAATTGTATGCCAAGAACGCTGCCATATATGGTATGGGCTTTGGCAACCAGAAAGTCTCCTTTAGTCATTAGCTAAACCAGTGTATATTGAACATACAGATTTGTGCAAGTTGACACATGACCCTTCAAGATGGATAGGTGGTGACAATGCAGTGTGTCAGTAATAGCATCTAAATTAAAATACTGGCCTGTGCCCTGTTAAGCATAAACGATAGGTTTTTAAATTTTAACTAAAACTGAGGTTAATGACCAATCCTCTTGCTATGGGAATTTTTTTCATAGTGGCACATGGTCTTGTTGGGTGCAGAGGTTCACTGAGGAAATTGTTTTTCTTATTGGGCAATAGAACTCTGGACAGTGTGGGCAATAAGAAGGAACAGGCTTGTCTGAAATGTACAGCTTTGAACATGTGTGTTTCCCCCTACAAAATGCTGAACTTTTGTACTTAAAACAGTGGAGACTACAAAGAAGATCATTTCAGGGTCTTTTAGAAGCATTTATGGCCTCTAATGAAAGAAGAAGATCTAAGGCTGTGCTAGAAATCACCGCACCTTGACTGCACAAGCCACATGTTAAAAATCACACTGCTTTCTAAGGATGGTAGTTTCTCAATTATCTCTGTCACGTATTCTAAATAGGCAACCTTGTGTCTATTCAGAATAGCTGCAGTATGAGTTGGGATAGTCAACCACATTGGAAATACATGACACCTGGATTTTATCTGAGATGAGCAAAACCTGTTATTCCTGTTTATATTCTTGTGCATAAATGTCAATTTAAGTAACAGTTTTCCCCCCTTTTTGGTGTTGCAGTTAAATCATATCTTGGATTTTTTCTGCAGCATTGTTGACAATGCCTCAGTGCAGTCTACAACCACTGGATCCAGCATACCTGTGCTCGTATTAGCTCAATTGTAGTAAAGTTACCAGAGTTAAGATGTTTCATGTTGAGGTATGCCAATTTAAGTGGCTTGTGGATCACACTGTCTCCTTAAAATGTAGATTCTGTTGTGGTGGGAGGGATTGGACAGCCTTTCTGGGGAGTTCCTGCATATCTGGCATTTTTAGACAATTGTCCTTGGAATTATGATTCTGGAATGCAACAGTCAAAGCATCTGCTGTACAAAAATGTAAATCTTGTATAGCACCAAAATTGTAAATATTTGAGGCATACAGGTATAATCACCCGTAGCTTTAGCTCGCATCTAGTTACGGGTTCGTGTTCTTATTACCATAGCTGTCTAACTGCAAAGCAGTTCTAGGCCTAACAGTGGAGGCTGGCTTTTTTCTCTCTCAAAGTTAGCCAGCACTGTTGCTGACCCTGGAATGATCTTTGCAAGAAATCACAAATCTTTTTTTAAAAAGTAAAGATTCAAGCTTCTGCTTCCATTTTTCTCCCCCAAAACACACTTAATTATCCTGTCCTATTTTTTATAGTTTTCAGGATAATGGGCACAAGAGGCAGGTTACAGTAAGTCCCTCATATTGAGTGGTCCCATCATTGACTGCACACTTCAGGTATTGGAATAGCTGAGGATGACTTGTGACAGTGTGATCTGCTCCAACCGTTTGAGGGGGTGTAGTGTATTGACTACACAGGACATTTGAAAAGTGACTCAGGCTACTTTTCTCTTGTGAGGGTGGCAGTTTTGTGATTTTTGTGGAAAACTGTTCAATGCATAAATATGCGTGGACATCTCAAAAGTTCTAACAGATTATGGTACTTTATCTGATGCACAATTTAATCTCTCAGCAGATATTCAGTTTTTATTTAAAAAAACAAACTTGTGGCCTTGACTCTTTAACTTTGTGGAAGGGAGGAGAATCTAGTTTTCCCTATATGAAAGTGGCACTTTTTCGGCTTCAAATTATTCTAATTCTACAGACTTCTTAGTAAACATGTTCTTCATATGCTTCCTTTTTTAAGCAAGTAAAATGGTAAATATCTTGAACTATGTTTGCTATGAATTGAATTTAGTTTTATAAATGATAGTGTAATTAGGGTAATCAATTGTTTGAGGCTAAACTTTACAAATTTAAAAGATGCTGATAATCTTAAAATGGCTGTACTTAAAATTATTTTTGAAAACTTTTAATTTTACCCATCAGAACCCTTGAGGTGTATTTGCATTACCAACATACTGTTTTAATACCAATAGAACTGTGATGGCTTCTCCAAAGAATGTTGGGATTTGATTTAGTGAAGGTGCTAAGGGGTTCTGTTGGACATCCGTAGCTTTCCATAAAGAGCTGTGAATTCATTGGGGAGATGAAATTACTGTTTAAACCAGTGGTGCAGATTTGCCCAAACCTGCTGCACTCAGATTAGTCTTCTGCAGTTGGATGCTCAAACCTTGTTAAGCCTGTATGAGGTTGTGGCAAGTTTCTTGTGTATTTCATTCTCAGTTATTTGTTCACTTTGGATTTGCAGTGTAAATACATAGCTTCCTCCCCACCCCCCACCCCCAATGTACTTCTTGATAGTCTGGTTTCCAGGTTTGTTAAGGGTATTTAGAAAGCTCGCCTATTGTCCAGTAATGCTGCTTATGGTAATTTAGTGTCAGCAAGATTACTGTATTTCGATGTTGTGCTTGAGCATTAGCAAGATCATCAATTGTCGAATGAGGTATACCTCTTAAAATTGCACACTTGTGTATGATTTCTTAGATTAATGGAGTGTTGCTAAGGCTGGGAATGTCTGATTGTAAAATAAGAGAATTCTTCCTTTTCCCCTTTTACAGGTTCTGAGAAACCTTACCTTTTGCACTTTGTTGTTTTCAGCTAACACAGGAGGAATGGAGGAAAAACAAAGAAAGTGTAGTACTGTTACAGATTGCTCTGGTGATGTATTGCAACATTGGAGAGAGAAGCATGAAACAGGTGTTCAGCTCCATAAGGTTTTTAGTCCATACAAGTCTAATTTCAGAAGGAGACGCAGACTATCTGAATATGGTCACCAACCCAACTGCTGCCACCCAATTCTGTAGCAGGGCCGTTTACCTGCCATGGTGCTAGACTAAATTAATCTTGATTCAGATTGCTTCTTTTTTGTAATATATGATGGCATAAATTTTTCTTTGTTTCCATAATCACACATTCTTGTATAGTTATGAGGAGTAAGCAATAATGCTATGGCTGGGATCCAAACATTGAACAGTTTGTGTCTAACAGAACTATGCAGAGTTACTCCAGGCCGAGCCCACTGACTAGATTAGGCTGGAGTAATTCTTTATAGTATTCCCCTGTAAATGGTGTTTGACTTGTCTTTTTAAAAATAGGACATCCCCCCCCATCAGTGCAGCAAGCCCTTTTCAAAACTGAGAAGAGTTCTGAAAGAATTATGGCAAGGGAGAATTTGCTCACAGTCTCATTGAGAATATGCAGTTCCACTGAATGTATCTAAAATAACTACTTGAGTCCTGTTATATATTCTTCAACTTAACCTTGCAGCTGTATAACTTAAGGCTAATGTTACAACTTGATTCATGGCTAGTTTGGAGATGTAAAATTATGCCACAGTCTGTGGTTGATGGGACCACTCTGGGGGCTTTTGAGGATACTACCTTAGTCCCTTGCTCATCTCCCCCCCCCCCAATATTTAGTGTTTAGTGATGGCTATCCTGTTTGGGTACAACGAAGGGCATTAAACCTGTTACAGTGCTCTCTTAATAATAATAGAGTGCCCCAGAACTGTCTGATTGAGCTCTCTGATTTATTACCTTGCTTAGTTTTCTTTTGGAACTGCAGTTTTTCCCCCTAGGCATTTCATTCCACCTCTGCTGTTTTTAAATTGACAAGGGGAGAGTGAAAGAGCTCAAGCTCAATGCCTACTGGAAATACCAACAAACCTTTTGTCTCTGAAATTCCGTATAGGGAAGGTTAAGTGTGCTTTGTGAAAGGCGTTTTGTAATATGCTGCTATGTAGCCTTAATCTCGTAATGTACTGTATAAATAAGCATACACACGGAGTAAGCAGCCTACAACAAAGAAACATAATGTTCTCATTTGTCAAAGCTAAAATTGAGGTGCAGGAAAAAGTGGTCCCACTCCAGTCTACCACTACTCCATAGCCCAGGTAGAGCATCTTAGAACTTGCAGAAAAAAACTTAATTTAAAACAGCCGTTACTATGCATCATTTTAACAAAGGCAGATTTCCAAGGCAAGATGTTTAATTTCCTGCCCTGCTCTTCTACGTTGAAAGGCCCATCTGGTTAGAAAATCCCATCTTTGAATTTATGTGGGATTTGCAAGAAAAATATAGCTTAATCTCTTTGTTTCTTCCCTCTGCTCCCTATTCAGAACTGGGGGTTTTGACTCATGCAAGTGGCAGCACTGTTAAGAGTTCCATGATAAATGGATTCTTAAATGAACTTCTGGCTTATATGTATTGTGTGAATGTTTCTACTTTACCAACATTTTTGCGGGGCGACCAGTTGAGCTGTCAATAAAATGAGCTGTTCTCCATTCTAACTTCCTTTCCCGACAGTCCATTCTGATATATGCTAAATAGAAAATATGGCACAATGTATTGCTGATGCCTTGGCTCTTTATTAGTTAGCAGTGAACTCTTTAGAAAGGTAGTATCTGTGTCAAACAGTGATTTTTCAAACCGCTCCTGCTTTCTAGAGGCTCCTCATTAACAAGATTGCTTCTCCACTATCAGTATGCCAGTTCAGGTGCATGTGAGAGTGTTAAGGTATACTTTCAGTTTGTGAGACAACATGGTAAGCCCCAATACACCTAGCCAGTGCTTCTACAAGAGAAGATTTTGCAGGCCAGAATTATGTGCAGCACAGGAGCTGACTGTAACGTGGAATGAATTCTGGAGCAGGGAGCTGGAAAACGACTTTAAAAGTTAAAAAAATTAAGTACTGTCAGACCCTGTTGTTCTAGGCAGTTTATTTTTTGCTAATGTTTTATTGCCAGTTCTGAAATGCTTGCTGTCTTCCATCCTTTGACAAAACCTGAGGAACAGGCATTTGTGATCTGGTTTGGTGGGATTACTGTTCTTTATTGCTTAGTTGAATTAAAAACTCTGCAGAGGAAATCAAGTAAGCACAGGTTATCCATTGAAATTGATGATGGTGCACCTTAGTTATGCTTACGTCTTAGCCTCCTAAGTCTTTTCTAGTAGAGCAGAGGTGCCCAGCTGTGGCGCCCCAGATGTTAATAGACTACAATTCCCATCAGCCCCTGCCAGCATGGCCAATTGGGAATCGTAGTCCATGAACATCTGAGGCGCCAGAGTTGGACACCCCTGTAGTAGAGGAAATAACCAGCTGCCTCTGACCACTAGAGGTATTGCATACTGCAGATGTTACAAGCCCTGTTACTCAGCTTTCATGCTAATAGGTTTGTCAAAAGTGAAGGGCGGGGCTGTGAAAATGGGCAGGGTTTTAGGTAATGATTGCCTTCAGGGGAGTGGACATTTTGTTGGCCTGAATGTACCATTTCAGTAGAGAGAAAGTAGTTTAAATTTGGTGCCGAGTTGACTTGTGCAAGTGACATAACTGATCATACATGGATGTAATCAACCCATATGTAAATATACACATGTTTGTACATTGTATACATAGAAAAAGATGTCTGTGTACATGTGTATGTATTTATAAAATTGTTTCTCTGCTAGATAGTAAATGCAAAAGTAGCTCTAATTTTATATATATATTATATATTAAAAACTCCCCTCTATAAATATATTATATAAATGCTAGACGTTAATTTGTAGAAAAATAGGACTGATTTCAGAATATCTGCTGAGAGACCAAAAAGTTCACTTTTAAGTACCTTAATTAAAGAATAAAGTTTATTCCTCTTCTTTATTTTTTTATAAAAAATTAAATGCACTTTAACTGGCAACACGTACAGCTGCATGATGCAGTTTCAAACATGGAAATGTTTTAAAAGTGCAGCACCCATTAAAAAAATATATTCTTTTCTCACCTGTCAAGCAGAACGCTGGAAAATATTTGAAATTCCAGGGTTCAAACTGCCTGTTTGTCTTGCTGCCCGTTGGCTGAAGCTTAGATTCTGATTTCCCTTGTGGGGGGGTAGCAGGACTGCTTTTTAAAGAGCAATGCAGATACAGCCAAACACTACAGGCTGTCAAATAAAGGCAGGTCCTGGATTTACCACTAGCTAACTAGCAAAAAAAAAAAAACAGTCCAAATGACATTAAGAACTCCTCATGCTAGTTGAGCACTCCTTAAATAGCAGGTTTTTGCAAATGGAGTTTTACAGTCTATATTTAAAAAATTGTATGTTTGTAACAAATAAAAGTATGCAGAAAAGTGAATGAACCATGCACAGCGGTCTCTGAGTTTTTTTTTTTAATTGTGAGATTTGTATTTTATGAAATGCAACTGAAAAGCTCTACTCCTACAAATGAGGATTGTGCACTTTCTCCTGAATACTTCAGAGAAGCGAGCACAACTTTGCAGTCTACCAATGACTAGGCCAGAAAAGTAACCTTACTTTTGATACATGTCTAAAAACCTCTGCCTTTATCATAAATGAGCAGGTGTGCCATTCCAAAGCTTTACTGCTGTAGTATAGCTGATA
This sequence comes from Sphaerodactylus townsendi, assembly GCF_021028975.2. Classification (NCBI taxonomy): domain Eukaryota; kingdom Metazoa; phylum Chordata; class Lepidosauria; order Squamata; family Sphaerodactylidae; genus Sphaerodactylus; species Sphaerodactylus townsendi. The sequence goes on along the minus strand of NC_059436.1, from coordinate 27,425,850 downwards.
GTCGGAAACAAGGACCGAAAATTTCATGGGGGATGTTATGCTTTATATATTTAAAAATTGAAATTCAAATGGAGCGGAGGTTGTTTACATTAACTTTGCACAGAGCGACATTACTCACCAGATAATGCAGCTCCTTATCACTGTAGTATGAAGACATGATGGTATTGACCCCCCCCCCCCCTCCCGCCCCCCAATACAAAATCCTTGGATTAAGTATCTTGCATATGTTATCACAGAGGCACCGCTGATGTGCCATGATCAGGGTTGGTTTCAAGGCTCAAATTTGCTCTCTACGTTCACAGCCTATTGTGTTCCTTTCTCACAGATGTTGTGTGTGTTCTGTAGCCACACATAGTGTCCAGAGCAATGCTAAAAGTAACTTAAATTGAGTATTGGTACTGCCTCAGGAGCAGAAGCTGCAAAGTATCACTGGCTTCTTTCCTACTAGCATTGTCTATGGCAGGGGTAGGGAACCTGCGGCTCTCCAGATGTTCAGGAACTACAATTCCCATCAGCCTCTGTCAGCATGGCCAATTGGCCATGCTGGTAGGGGCTGATGGGAGTAACAAGTTCCCTAGTATCTGGAAAACCTGGATCTACTGTCTATGGGCTTTTACTATGGACACATTATTGGGTGTGGAATTCCTATCTGTCTTTCTATGGGTTTTTTTTTTAGTTTCTAGCCCTTGCCACTGAATATATGCTTTAAAATGTGCAGTTTATGCTAGGTTAACCCACATGTATCCAAGGCATGTTGGTGAGTAAGACTTCCAATTATTTTGAGTGTCTCATTACGCACTGGGCCTCCCCATCATTGAAAAATTAGAATATTGCAAACAAACCCATTCAAGACAATATATGCAAAGCTACTCAGCTGAGAATATTTTGTACAAGTTATGGATTTATGTTTTTCTTAATAGACAATTTGGATAGCTGGGACATACTTTATTTTTAATCTGGAGTGCTCAATACCTATTAATCTGATGTGCTGTAGTGCTATTTGCCAATGACACGCCAGGTTTTGCAGGAAATCAGCTTCAGAAGAAAGTATGTTTATTTGAACAAGTGTATTTATAAACTTGCAGACAAATAACTGAATAAGAATTTGCCCTTGGATTGGCATTGCTTTCTGTTTTGACCACTGAGTAGGTACCACCTTGGCATTAGCTGCAGTTTCTTCTCACAGGAGTAACATTAAGGCACTTGCAAGTGATCTGCTTAGATAGGAGACATCCGTTTTCTCAAGGTGCTGCAGGGTGCATTGCAGAGGCAAAGGTTTTTTAGGCAGTTTTGGGTGTATGCTGCAAGAGGATCCTATTGATTAAAAAAGAAGCCAACCAACCCCAAACCAGGAAGCAAATTGCTTCAGTGCTTGTAAAAGAGACTATTAGGGATGGCTTGAACAGGGCGTGCTGCACGTAGCTGCTGAGAGGGCTCCCTGCATGGAGCTTTGCCAATGCTGCTTCCTCAGGAGCCTGCAGCAGCCTCTGCTTTTACAACCCTGTTTCCCCCTCTCCCCTCCCCCCACCCAATGCTCCTCTTCTTATTGTCCTCAAGCCTGGTAGACTTTATTATTCCAACCCTGCTTCGCCTCTTGTGGAGTTTTATCTGCGTTCTGCATGCTTAACGTGCCATTAGAAAATTTTTCACCATGAAATCTGTCTGATAGGGCAGCCTGTTAATCCAACGATATTTTAAAACGTTCTGGTCTACTTCAAATAAATGAGTGCATTTTAGTCTTCCCTCACCCCTACAGCATGGGAAGGGGGGCAAGTCTCCTGGGTCCTTTTCCCTGTCCTGCTGTGCCCCTTAGCCACTTGTCAGCTGACAAATATCTTCTGCCCATCTGCCTCATCTTTGCTTTTTTCCCCGCCCTTTTCTTCCTCTGCTCTGGAGAGGTAGAGTTGGAAAGGCCAACCCAATTGCCCGAGCAGGGCAAGATTATGCAGCAGTTCTTGGGCGTCAACCAATACAACTCAAAACGGACCATGGTACAAGCTAAGAACAGGCAACTAAAGCAAGGGCACCAGCCAAAGTGTAAGTAGACCCACCTGAAGCTTACTAAATCCCATGGGCTCAGTCCAATTGTATGCCACGACCGCTCAAAAGTCCTCCGTTTGATGGGATTTATTTCTAGATAAAGTCAGGGGAGTACCTCCAACAATTGAGCGGGGTAGCATTCCATATGGCGCAGATTCCTTCCTTGTTTTCTGATGAATCACATCAGTGCTGATATCCACACACTTGAGGACCCATAACCCCCAAACCACTTTATCTTGACTCATGCAGAGATGACCTGAACACCCTCCCTTTGTACATGAACCAGTTCTAAAACCTTGTGACAGGAGTGACTAGTAATTCAATCCCACTGTCTCAGGAGGGATGGTTGAATTACCCGCTCCTTACGCAGACACCAATTGTAAAGAAGTAAGGGTAGAACAGATGGGCTCTTGGGCTTCTGGCATTCCATAAACTCTATAAAACAATTCTGGAGAATGTTTTCATGAAGTTCTTAGGACTTTATAAGAGCCAGTGTGGTGTAGTGGTTAACAGCAGGTGCACTCTAATCAGGAGAACCGGGTTTGATTCCCCGTTCTGTCACTTGAGCTGTGGAGGCTTAGCTTGTGCGCTCCAACAAATGCCAGCTGGATGACTTATGGGCTAGTCACAGTTCTTCAGAGCTCTCTCACCCCACCCACCCACAGGGTGTTTTGTTTGTTGGGGGGGGGGGAGGGAAAGAAGATTGTAAACCCCTTTGAGTCTTCTTACAAGAGAGAAAGGGGGGGGATATAAATCCAAACTCTTCTTCTGTTATAATAGAAGAAGGGAGATGTTTTAATAAAGGACACTGGACTCTGGATCACACTGCTGCTTATAATATTTATTACCTTCTTTCACTGCACTGTTTTCTACTAATGTAATACCAACTTTTTTTTTGCATTGTCTCATACACTGTGTTTAATACTTGTGTTTTGTTTCAGGGTGTACTGAAACACCCTGGCAGCTCCAGGTTGGGAAATACCTGGAGATTTGGGTGGGGTGGGGGTGGAACCGGAGGGGAGGGGAGGGATTTCAATGGGGTAGAATGCCAGAGTCTGCCTTCCAAGATAGCCATTTTCTCCAGCCAAACTGACCTGTCACCTAGAGAACAAGTGTCATAGCAGGACATCATTAGCCATCACCTGGAGGTTGGCAACCCTAAACCTAGTCATATTACATTGTCCACTAGAATGATATTCTATGGTATACACACTGTGCAATCTGCCTTGAGTCTGAGTGAAAAAGGCGGACTGTTTTTCCCCGTCCAGATTAGTGGCGAACCCGTAGGAATTCAAGGCCAGAGAAGTTCGGACGGGTTTGCCGTTGCCTGCCTCCGCGCTACTATAATAAATGATAATCCTACCATATAGAGAAGCATATTCTGGGCTCCTAAAAGCCCTTCGTGATTGATTTTTTTTAATATAGTCGTTTGGGAATTGTGGATCAAAAGGCACAGGATCAGTCTCAACTGGGAAAAATGGTCCCCGTGTCAAACCAAGAGGACCTGTGGACGGAATTAAATCATGCGTGACTGAAAGGACGCGACGGAGGGCCCTAGAAACACAGAGTCGCAGTTGCTTCTGTGTAACCTAATTTCCATAGCTTGGGCGGGCGCAAAAGGGCCCGGCGCCGCCGCCTGTTCATGTCGGGGCGAGAGCGAGAGAGCGGCGCGCTTGGGGGGACTGGAACCCGCCCGGCTGCTGTCCTCGTATGAGCCCGTTTCCCACAAGGAGGCGCGCACAGGGCTATATATAGAAGCGAACAGGCTGCCTGCTTATTGCGTCACCTGGTCTCTATTGAGCTGCCTCTTGCATTCATAATGCATTGGCTGGCTGGTTGGCAGCTTCCTTCGTACACCCGGCTGGGAAAAGGAAAAAGATATGCTGCCGTCCGGGGGAAGGGAGAGGTTTACTGAGACCCATGCTTCCATACAAAATTTTTGCCCCTGGCTTTGTGGGATGTCGGTGGAAAAAGCACGCAACCGAGTGTCTCTGGTGCCAGAGACTTGCCACCGGAGGTGTACATTTCTGCAGTCCGTCCTGGGGGCTGGCGTTTGAATGCACACATTTATGACGGGGCTGGGAATCTCAGGGAGGGGGTGCGCAGAGAAGCAAACGCATTCTGAATTTGGTGCGCGTGCACGTGCTCGCACATCAACGGGAGCAAAAATGCCAGGCGCTCCTCTGAAACCAGTACAGACCGATCCTCCCCGGGAGCTCTTGGAAAGGGAGGACAGGCGTTGATGAGTAACGTGGGAACGCGCGTCACTCCAGCAGGAGGGGTGGGGGGGGAAACGACTGCAGAGTAAGTGAACAAAATGTGCAGCAGGCGGGGCAGCGGAGCGAAGCGTGACAAGGAGGCGGGCGCCGTCCCCGCAGCGATCCTCGGCTGCGAACGTGCGGTTTGCAAGGACGCCCGAAGACAGCCTGTTTCCTCGGAGCCCTGCTGCGTGGGGAGCGGCGGCGGCGCCCGTGCCAAGGAGGGCCCTGCGCGCTCCGCCGCGAGCAGACAGGAAGGGGAAGCTCGCGCCATTCAGCCTGGCAGCCCGGCGTGCATCCGCCACCCGAGGGTTACGCACTGCGGCCGTCCCTCCGCCTCCACCCCTTCATGCAAAGTACACTCGAGCGCGAGCGCGCACACACACACTCGCGCGCGCGCGCAGGCCGGGTCACATTCATCAGCCAGCGAGAGAGATTTGCCCGCATCACCGGCTCTTCTTGTGCACAAGGCCCGCCTCTTACCTTAGATGAACCCGGCTCCTTGCTGCTGCTGCTGCTGCTGCTGCAGCCGCCGCTTCCCCTGTGCTCGGCAACGGATCGATAGCGAAACTATCGAAGTTCAGTTTGCAGCCTGAGAGGAAAAGGAAGGACCCGTTCGGAGGGAACTGCTGCTCAAGATCTTTTGGTGCCTGCTGCGGTGCAGAACCCAAAGGACAGTCCGATATAGAATTAACCGGGGAGGGGGAGAGACTTTTCCATTACTTTTCCCGTTTACATTAATAAGAGCTGCGTACAAGCACAAACACACCCTTGCATATGCACACCAGCCCATATGTCTTTTCGTGTGTCTCTTGCCGGTGCAATGTATCCATTGTGAGGCTACTAGACACACAAGATATTGTCAACAGCTCTGAACCTGTTGTAATAGGCAAGAGTCGTCTAAAAAATTAATGATAAATACAAATAAATAAAACTGTGCGCACACGCATAGCCCTCAGTCCTGTTCTTATTGCATCCCCTCCCTTTTGCAGTTAGCAACAGTAGAAAGCTGGGGTTCAAATCTGCCACTTCAGGCCTCCAGTTGCCAATCCTGGCAATCAGATTAATTGACAGTCTATTTAGGGAAGGGGAGGGGATTGCGTAGGAGTGGGAAATGCTGGATTGAAGTGGCCTTCCCACAAAACTTGTAGCTGGGCAGAGGTTTAAAGGCCTGAACGCGATCACGGGCTGCCGGCACACACCTGTGGAATTGCAGTTCATTACAAGCGTTTCCATGTACTGAGGTGACATCACTTCATTCAGAGTGGCAATTCCTACGACTGCATCTTTCTAAGACTTTGCTGCTCCAATATGGAATCAAGGCCGTACAAAGTACCTGGAGCTGCTGGATCAGGTCACAAGGCTTTCTGTCAACGTGTTCTATTTCCAGTAGCAATTAGCCAGCCGATTGACGCTGAAAAATTCACAGGCAGGTCATGGCAGTAGGGCCTTCCATTGTGGTTTGTCCATGGCTCCTCTCATTCCAAGGTATATTGCTCTTGGACATCCAGGTTCCATTTAGCTAGCCAGAGTCCTACACGGGAATTTCTGCTGATACAACTCTGATTCTCTCCAAAGAAACCTTACTTTAGAAAAGCTTATGGTTTCACTGCTATGCTTGCAAAGGTTTCGGCTTCTGTAGTTGACCAATCCCTTTGAAATCCCTCTGAAGTGTATCTACAGCCACACAGTTTAGTGATATTAGAGCATTACCAAGAGGTGGTTAGATGCCCTTAGATGTGTGTCAAAACTACAAGCTAAAGGCAGGCTAAAGAGTATGTGGGACTTTTCAGTTTTGAGAAAATACAGGGGTGGGGCATGACAGAAATGTATAAATGTACTTATTTATAAATAGCACTTGGGGTGGAAAAAGTAGATTCCTTTGTTGTTTCCCATAATGCTAGAACTGGAAGTGGGGGCATCCAATGCAGTTGATGGACAGTCTATTCAGAATGGACAAAAGGATGTCATTTCTCACACAATGTGTAATTCCCTGCCAGTGGATAAGTGCCAGCTGCTAGCACAGTTGGCTTTAAGGGAAATTTAGACAGATTCATGCTGGACACATTCCTCACAGGCACACATTCCATAGAGCTGGTGACTAAAGCAAAACCAAGCTTAGAGGCAAGTGCTGGGAGGCAAGATCAGGAAGAAACATTTGTGACTCTGCTGGGAACTGGTTGGCTACTGTGTGAGACAGAATGCTGGACTGATTGATTGCTAGCTTGCTTATAAGGTGGTGCCGCTGGACTGGGAAAGTCCAGGTTCAGAATCCCCACACAGTTGTCAAGTCAAGGCTGACCTTTAGTCCAATCCTTTTGTCTCAGCCTAACATACCTCACAGGGCTGTTGTAAGGAAAAGTAGGGGAGGTCTGGGTATGCTGCTTTGAGCTCATGGGAGGAAAGGTGGGCCCACTAAGTGAATAATGTGTGTGAACAAGCTGTAAGAGGCCCAAAATCTTGTGATTTCAAACCACATGGCAACATAACCCCAGTGCCATGTGTGAACAGCATCCAGCTCATGGTCCAGTTAGCCATTTCTAACACCCACCGAATGTTTTGCAGGAGTTCAGTCTTGAAAAACTGCTGTTTACCTCCAGCATATAATAAACCAGTAGTGGTTGCAGTATCAGACTAGGGGAATGGATTCATATCCCCATTCAGAGATGAACCTTGACCCAGTCAATCACTCACTGTAACCTGCAGAGTTGCTGTGGGAACAAAACAGAAGTGAGAGAACCGCCTCTAATAACTGCAAGCACCTTAAAAGAAGAGTTTAAAAATCGTATAGGCCCCAGTTTCTGAGAAAGATGTTCTGCCCTTGCCTTAAAAGCCAGTATGGTTATACTGGTCAGAATATGGGCAAGGATCTGGAAACCGTGGAAGTTGACCTATAGTTAATTAGCAATGGTCAATTCCCCTGCAAACTTGCCCTAGTCGTTCGCTGCGCTCTTTACAAGGCAGGTCAGCCTTAACTTTACAAAGGAATCAAGTAGCCCTTTTTACAGGGGAGACAAAATTAAATTATAAAAGATGGTGTAATTACCAGCCAATCAAGAAACTGAACTGTAAGCCTATCATTAGTCACCCTCTCAGCCTAACCTACTTTATAGGGGCGTTGTTGTGAGGTTAAAACCCAGAAGGGACCAACGACACTGTAAGCTGCTTTGGATCCCCACATGGGGGGAAAGTGGGGTGTCAAGAAGGAAAGGGCATTGTCAAAACCAGGCTCCTGCCAAGTTCTCCGTGAAGACCGAGCTGGAGGTCTGTGAAGACCGAGCTGGAGGTCCGTGAAGTCCGAGCTGGTTGGCAGAGAGCACACCCTTTGCGTGCCGACAGTGGAAGGCTTGACCCCCAGCATGGATCATCAGGAAGGCGCTGATGGGAAAGACCGCTTTTCCTCACAACAGCCCTGTGAGGTAGGTTAGGCCAGTTGTGGTGAACCTATGGCACGGGTGCCAGAGGTGGCACTCAGAGCCCTTTCTGTGGGCACACGTGCACAGAGTCTGTCATGGGGGGGGCGGAAAATCACCCCACCCCCCCACACACACACATCTAGGCTGGCCTGGGCACAATCCTTTACCTGGGAGTAAGCTCGGTTGCTGGCATTGGGGCTGGCTTCTGAGTAAACCCTCCTAGGGTTGTGATTCACCCATTCGAAGCATTGCACGGTTGCTTTACCAAGCTTACACCCTAGTAACGCGCGCCTCGGAGCCAACCATTTTTTCTAAACTAAAACCTCAGTATCCAGGTTACATTGCCGTGTTGGCACTTTGCGATAAATAAGTGGGTTTTGGGTTGCAATCTGGGCACTCTGTCTTGAAAAGGTTCGCCATCGCTGCGTTAGGCTGAGACACAAGGACTGGACTAAAGGTCCAGCCGCCTTCCCCGGCTCAACAGCCTTGCGGGCAGCTCTTAAGGGCGCCTGGGGAGCCGCGGGAGGCGGGGGCCGGGCGAGCAGCTGCCGTCCTCGCCTGCACTCCGAGCCCCGTCCCCGGCACGTCCCGCCACGAGCTCGCCTTGCCTGCCCCAGCGCCACCGCTGCTGCTGAGCCAGGCGGGCTCGTCTTGCTTGCTCCGGGCTGCAGCAGCAGCAGCAGCAGCGCCGTCTCCGCTCCAGCGCTCGCGGCCGGGCCGCCTGCGGACGTGGGTTCCTTCCTTCCCGGCGCTCTGCTCGGGCGGCGCCAGCTCCGCTGTCGCTCCGCCGGGATGCGCGCCTCCCCCTCCCTCCCTCCCCCCCCCCGCAAGGAGCAAAATGAACAATGAGCCCGACAGTACAGCTCGCCACGCACGTAACACCCGGGCGGAGGTTCGCGCAAGCGGCGCGCGGGCAAAGATGATGGGGCGGGGCGCAGGGGGAGGTGCCAGGCTCCGGCTGGCTTCTGTGTGCCGCCGGAACCCCCCGCTTTTCCAGCAGCCCTGCTGCTTCCCGGCAAAGGCAGGCCTAGGAACGCCGCCTCCCCCCGCCAAAGCGAACCTCCATTCCCAGAAGCAGTATATCCGCTGCAGCCTTCAGACCCTCTCCAGGGAAGCATCCGGTTTAAGCGTTTCTTGAGCCCTAGGCTGGCTAGATAGATCCTGGGCCTAATCCAACAAATGCATTCTTATATTCATATTTTGCATTGCTCACTCAGAAGGAACTTCCATATTCTGAGGCCAGGTACCTCTGAATACCAGCGGATGGAGACGATCTTCTCAGGCCAAGGAGGAGCCATACTTCAGGCTCAGCTTGTGACCATCTGGCAGGCCACTGTGGGAAACAGGATGCCAAACTACATGGACCTTTGCTCTGATCCATCAGAGCTGGCTTTTAAAACATTTTAATGCGTACACACACACACACACACAGAGAGAGTGAGAGAGAGAGAGAGAGACTTATTCCAATCAAGTAGTCCTAAATAGAGCTTATTGTTCTAAGCTTTCCATGGATTTAGAAGGGTGGGTTTAGGGCAGGGGTAGGGAACCTGCGGCTCGAGAGCCTCATGCGGCTCTTCTGGCCTTGCACTGCGGCTCCACGAGCCGAGCCACCAGCCCCATCCTTGCCCACCCTGCAAGCAGCAGGTCAAGCGCACCAATTGCCTGCTGCCGGCTGGGCCGCACCGCGGGCTTCCCCTTTCGTCCGCCCTGTTCGAGCGGGGCGGGTGCTTTCCCAGTGGCCGGTGAGGCCAAGCCACTGGCTACATCCTTGCCCACCCTGCAGGCAGCAGGGCGAGCACACCAATTGCCCGCGGCCGGCTGGGCCGTGCTGCGGGCTTCCCCTCGCCTGCCCCATTTGAGCAGGGCGGGTGCTTTCCCAGCGGTTGGCGAGGCTGCGCCGTGTGCTTCCCCTCTCGCTCGCCCCGTTCGAGTGGGGTAGGTGCTTTCCTGGCGGTTGGCAAGGGTGCGCTGTGTGCTTCCCCTCTCGCCCGCCCCGTTCGAGTGGGGTGGGTGCTTTCCCTTTCATCCTTGCCGCACCAATTGCCCGGCTTCCCCTCTCGCCCGCCCCATTGGAGCGGCGAGGCCGAGCTGCTGGCCCCATCCTTGCCCGCCCTGCGGGCAGCAGGGCGGACGCATCCATGCGCTTCTCAGAATGAGCGGAGCAAAAGGTAAAAAAACCCCAATATATACAGTGTTATCTTTATTTTAAATGTCAAAAATTATTTGCGGCTCCAAGTGTTTTCTTTTCCCCGTGGAAAACTGGTCCAAATGGCTCTTTGAGTGTTAAAGGTTCCCTACCCCTGGTTTAGGGTTACAGTGACAGAGGCACAGCAAAGAAAGGTCACATCAACATGAGTAAAATGCAAATTTTGTCACATTCAAAGTACTTATTATATACCGGTATTCATTTTTCTCCCCACATGTCATGCAAACTCTGGGTATTTTTCACTTCATAGCTGAATTTCTTATCAACAGTAAGAAGAAACTGCTGGTGATTTCTGTATCCATTGCCTGAAAACAAAAGAAGAGTCTTATGGCACATTCAAGTGGAATGCAGTCATTCTAGCGCAATCTTTCCTGGGATCCCATGGAAGTTTTGCCAGTCCTTAAGGTTTCACAGGATGCTTCTTCTGGTTTTGCTGCGATGGACTGACACCACTACCTGTTACTGGAATATATTATTGGACCATACCATACATACATATTCTGTTACATTTTTATCCCACATTTTTCTCATACAGCTCGAGAAGTGTTCATAGTTCTCCATTTTATCCCTGCAAAAATCCTGAGGGTAGATTAGGTTGATAAGGTGATTGGTTTAAGGTAATTCCCAGGGGATTTCAACCCAGTCATAGTCCAATTCTTTTACTCAGGGGTCTCCAACAGGTAGTTTAGGGGCTACCATACCAGTAGTTCTCCAGATAGTGCAGAGTAGCTTGTGCACCTTCTGAAAGACCCAGGAGAAGGTAGCAAAAATATCTGCTCTGAAAATTTTTTGAAAAGTTTTTATTTTCTATTTATTTCTTTGTCTTGCTTAGCTGACAGATGAATTTCTGATGTTCCATATTCTGGAACAAAACTTGGGGGGGGGGGGATAGTTCAGGATATCTTTAATTGCTCAGAACTCTTTCAAGTAAGGATGGACCCCCGTTCAACCCTGTACACCACAGTGGCTCCCAATCTGCTGCTGTCTGTCCGTGTGCCATCCAATATACTAAGTTATAGTGTGTGCACACAAATACAATGAAGATTAGTAACATGATGAATGGGAGATGAATTGGAGAGTGTAGCCAGCAGCTGATTCAGCAACCCGGTACAAACACATTTAAACTTTGTGCTTTCCCCACATTTTGAGCCATTTGTTTCTTTATGTTGTTTGTACTCCACCTTTCTTCCCAGTGAGCAGCTTACATCATGCTCTTGCTCTCCATTTTATTCTCACAAGAACCCTGTGAAAGAGGTTAGGCTGAGAGTGTGTGACTAGCCCACTATCACTGAGCAAGCTTCCATGGCAAAGTGGGGATTTGAACCTGGATCTTTCATACCCTAGTCCAACACTCTAACCACTTCACCACACTGGCACATCACACCAATGGTCAGAGAAAAGTTATTTACTTGGCACATGTGAATTTATGCCAAATGTGTAGGCAATATCTTGCTGAAGTCTCAGAAACGAGGGCACTGGCTGAATACGATTTTCAGTACTTAGGGCAAGGTTTCTGTCTGTGTCTTGCCTAGCTCCAGGCTCACCCACCCAGCCAGCACAAACAGATTAAACATTGCAAAAGAAGAAACATTTTGATGCAGATTTGCTTAAGGTGCCTGACCTAGGTTCCTGCTTGAAACATTTATCTTAATTTGAATAACCCTGGTAAAGGATTCTGATTCTTGGTACCACTACCACTACAGGGTCTATATGACAGAACGATTGCTATGCTGTGTGTGTGTGTGTGTGTGTGTGAGAGAGAGAGAGAGAGAGAGAAGGTCTGTGTGTAATGTCTAGTTCGGCCCGGAGGCACAATTTGTTCAAGATGTGCTGCTGACCCAAGTGCTTGCAACATGCAGTTCAGTGTTGGGTCGTAACAGCATTTTCACATTATGACAGCTTTACAGCACATTGCAGCATTGTGAAACAACTGAGAGAGACTTGCAAAGCAACCTAATCCCAAAGCTGGAGATACAGATGTTTGTTATTTCTTTGCACATTCTAAGCTTTGCCTTGGGCATTCCGGATCAGTGTGCCGGGGACATCAATGAATGGTTCATAGATAAGAACAGAAGTGTCTGTTTGGGATGCATTTCTCATGTCGCAGTAGTGTTCAGCCTTCTAGCCTAGACAGAAATTTTGTCAGCTGTACCTGTAAAGCCTGTCCTGTCATTACAGTTTTGGCACTCCAGTCTCATATAATGGGAGAGTGTGTTATCGGCAGTCTTTCCAACACACATTTGCCACATTGTGTGAATGCAACTGGAAAAAGTACTTTCCAGCACCAACATTGTAACAACTGGGCATGGTGGCTCATTGTCCACCATACAAGATGCAGCTATCAGTTTTCCTTTGAGCCATTGTATACTATAGAGTGTGTGTGTGTGTGTTAAGTGCCATCAGGTCACTTCAGACCTATGGCAACCCTATGAATTAATACAAGCATCCTATCGTTAACAACCTTGTTCAGGTCTTGCAAACTGAGGTTCCGTGGCTTCCTTTACTGGGCCACTCTATCTCATTTTAGGTCTTCTTCTTTGCATGTTGCTTTCAACGTTTCCTAGTATTATTGTCTTTTCCAGCAACACTTAGCTTCTTCATAATTTGAGTATAATAGCCTTTTAGCTTCTCAGGAGATTTAAGGCTTGATTTGATCGAGGACCCACTGATTTGTCTTTTTGGTGATTGTAGAATACTATCTAATTTCCCTCTTAATATTTGTGCTACAAACCTTTTTTTTTTAAAGACAAATTCAAAATTCCAGGAGAGGACCCTTGGGCTTGCTCCATAGCTATGGTCTGGGTTGTGTTTCAGCCTCTTTTGCAGCAATCCTTCTAGAGTGCACCTCTGAAAGCTTATATTGTCCCAAAACACAAGGCAGCCGCAAAGAATTGCTTGCATTGCTTGCTCATTTGGACGGGCCCTGTTTTGCAAGAGTGCAATAAAAGAGCAAATCCTAAACCAATCTACTAAGAACCATCCTCAGCTCAATCCAGTGGGGCTTAATCTCAGGAAGGAGATTTAAGGATTGCAGTGTCAACCTTGCTTGGACTATATGTTGTAATCAACCAAAGCACTTTGCTATAAACTAAGTTTGACCAAGCGTGTTCTGCTTCCCTTCCACCTATGTTTTCATCATACTGATTGGGTTGTGCAAATGGCCAGCATGGTGTAGTGGTTAAGAGCAGGTGGATTCTCTCCCAGGAGAGATCTTGAACCTCTGATGACCACCTTTTTTGTCAGGGTATGTTCTCTTACTGTAGGAGAAATCAGCATGACGTAGTGGTTAAGAGCAGGTGGATTCTAATCTGGAGAACCGGATTTGATTCCCCGCTCCTCCACCTGAGTAGCAGAGGCTTATATGGTGAACCAGATGTGTTTCTGCTCTCCTACATTCCTGCTGGGTGATTTTGGGCAAGTCACAGTTCTTTGGAACTCTTGTAAGCCACCTTGAGTCTCCTTACAGGAGAGAAAGGTGGAGTATAAATCCAAACTCCTCCTCCTCCTCCTCCTCCTCCTCCTCTCTTCTTCTTCTTCTTCTTCTTCTTCAACATCAGAACAACTGGGGGTGACTAACAGTGCATGAGGGCAAGGTGTGGATGGCACTGGCAGTGACCACGCCATTGAAAAATGATCCAAGGTAGCTTCTTTGGGTTCTTCACCCAAGCAACCAAAACAGCTGCTTGGGATACCAAAGTGGCAGATGGCAGCAATGTGGAAGGTGATGGGTATGGGCTGGCTGTTGCCTTCCGAATCTGTGCAACTGCTGACTGGGTCCAGGCTGCATCAGAGGAGGTATATGTCCCCCACAGGCACACAACCAGGTGCTGGGAGGACTGCAGAAGTGGACCTCACTAAGAACCCCAGAAGGGCATCACAGGAGAAGGACAAAATGTCCTGGGCCAGCCCTGTCTCTGAACCACACAAGTCTCTCTTGAACCCCAACATCATCCTGCTAACCCTGGCAAACCTGCTCAGCTCTATTCCCCCTTGACTGTGGAAATATGTATTACTCGTCTCAGGAGGAGAAATCTTGGGAGTGCCAGGCAGTGCTTCAATTGCTGGAAATGTCAAACCCGCGCTGTTGTCAAACTGTGGAGCTTACATACATTATCGGTGTTGTATTATTAATCAGCCTGACATATATACTTCTGGTGAGTCCTGTGGTGGTTGTAAAAACACCAGGGACGGGAGGGAGGCTGCAGACCTCAGTGCGGTGAGGGAGAGTTCAGTTGAGGGGAAAGATGCAGGGAAGCCTGCCGGAAGAAATGAGTCTGAAGCAAAGGTTGATGAATGAGATGGCAGATGACCGTTCCAAGCACCGTTGAACTACCTGATCATCAGAACTGGCCCTGGACATTTTTGGCATCTGAAGCGGAAAATCCAGATGGCCCTTTTCCATCCCTCTGGTAGAAGAAATATGTAACACTCAATTAGAGAAGTGAAGATTGACTTAAAAGAGGAGAGGGAGCGAAAGCTTGGTGGACTGGGTGAAATAATTTATTTCAAGGGAATGGGAGCAGGTGGGCAAAAAGCCATCCCGAATCCTGAGCACTGGAGTATCACTGGTGTTGGTGTACCTAGTCATTATTTGACAACCTCTCAGCAGATGTGATGATCTCATCCAACAAAGTGGAAAGTGTTGTCAAATCCCAGTTGACTTTTGGTAGTGTTACTATACCACCCTGGCATAGTGTGTGGGGTGTGTGTGTGTGCTTATTCACAGGAATCCCTGCCCGCGTGCCAGCCTAAAGGGTGATGCTAGCATTGCAGAGATGGGGAGCCCACTCTCTGGCAATAGACACGTCCACCTACAAGGAACTTCCAGGAATTGCTTTCCTGTTCTCATGCTCTCAGCTTACTTGCCATATCAGCACATTTTTAGCTGAACAGCCAAGGAAGAATATGTCCTCAATGTGATACAGTAGCTAGCCCTGCTGAATGGATACTCATTTCCAGCCACAAGAAGACTCCTGATGTCATTGCCTCCCCTGATTATCTTAACCCAGATACTCCCTTCTGTAACCAACTTCTTCTGATCACCTTACAATGTACTCTATTGTTTCTCAAACAATCCATCCGGACACCTCCCAGAGGTTGTCCTAACATCACCCAAAGGTTGTCCTGACACCCCCTGGGGTAGTACTTCACTCTAAAAATATACTACTCCCCAAAGGACCAACTGCTCAGTGCCATTGACACATTTCCATCTTTGTAGCCGTGTCCAACGCATTGCCCCCTGGAACCAAATGCTGGCTGTTCAGCTTCTTCACGCCACAATCAGGTCATATTACCCATATTTCCCATACCCCTTTCTATTCCAAATCTATTTTCCAACCTTTCTATATCTTAGGAACTGTGTGTGTGTGTGTGTTTATTGCATTGAATCAAATTCTTGTGAACCTCTTATCCCTACAATAAAGACTGTCAAATTTGCATTATATTCCTCTCTGTGGATTTTCTTCTAAGAGCTGATCCTCGTATACACTGGTATTAAAGATTCCTTACGCAGCCTCTCGCAACATTAATAAGCACTCTGTCTAAGCTAATGCTCCCCACTATATTGAGAGACTGTGTCTCTACTTAGGTAACAGTAGGGTTCTCAATGCAAGACGTATTCAGAGATGGTTTGCTGTTTCCTGCCTCTGTATAGCAATCCTGACATCCTTCGTAGTCTCCCAGTCAAGGACTAACCAGGACCAACCCAGACTAGCAGCCAAGATCTTATGAGAACTGGTTAGTCTCAGCCATATTGTGCATTCATGGACAAGATTCAATTTCTTCCTTGTAAAACATTAACCTGTAATTATTTTCACACTAGAGACTTTTTCATGCTAGCTTCCACCTCACTAAAACAAGTGCATTTTTCATCATTAATTTTGCGTCAGCTGTATATAAATTATATATTACATTCATAAGCAGTAAGCTCCCTGACCTGGATAGTTTCAAGCTAGCCTGATCTCTTCAGTTCTCAGAAGCTAAGCAGGAACAATCCTGGCTATACTCCTTTCCATTGAAAGATCCAAGTAGAATTGCAACTTCATCCACCACATGCTGAACCATCCTTGTTTTAGAATGTTCCGTTTGGGTCCTCATGCCTACCTAGTTCTGTTAGGTAGACACTAGGACCCAAGTGAAGAATTCTAAAACAAAGCATGTGATTGATGAAGTTTCAAGTCTGCTTGGATCTTTCGGTGGAAAGGCATACAGTAACTGGATGGGAGAACTCCATGGAATACCAGGGTCTTGATATGGAAGCAGGCATGTTTTAATATTGTTTGCCTTAAGGGTCACCATAAATCAGCTCAGCTGTGACTTGAGGGCAAAAAGAGCAGTATAAAATAAATGAAAGAAGAGAAGAGTTTGGATTTATATCCCCCCTTTCTCTCCTGTAAGGAGACTCAAAGGAGTTTACAATCTCCTTTCCCTTCCCCCCCACAACAAACATCCTGTGAGGTGGGTGGGGCTGAGAGAGCTCCATAGAGCTGTGACTACCTCAGGGTCACCCCACTGGCATGTGGTGGACTGCACAAACTAAACTGGTTTACCAGATAAGCCTGCACAGCTCAAGCAACAGAGTGGGGAACCAAACCCAGTTCTCCAGATTAGAGTGCACCTGCTTTTAACCACTACACCACGCTGACTCTCTTAACAACAGGACATGGACATGAGATGGACCAGAACCAAGGCAATGACAGCACACACGATTACAAATAAAAGTAGCTACCTTGGGTAATCCTTAACAGGTACCCTTCTTCATTACAGGGAACATGGATTTCTGTTTACACTGCAGGTCAGTCATGCTTCCTTTGAACACAGAGTGCACAAGGTGCCACTTGGAACCGAACTGGTTGATGTAACAAAACTTTAGCACCAATTGCTGTTCAAGGTCACCTGGTCTAGTTGTGGTTCTGCTCTGGTCCTGATGAGAAGGATCTCTACTGCTAAGGGATGGTGCTGGGACTCAGAGCACTTTCGCACACGCAGAATCATGCAGTTTCAATCCATTTTCAATGCACATTCACAATTTTTTTGCAAGTGGATTTTGTTATTTTGCATAGTAAAATCCAGCTGCAAAGTGCATTGGAAGTGTATTATTCTGCATGTGCAAAAGTGCCCTCAGTGGCAGGAAATCTGCTTTGCATGCTGAAGGTCTCAAAGTGCAAGCCTGACCATTTACAGTTAAAAAGATTGAATAATAGATGATGTGGAAGACCTGTCATTGAGAGCCTCTGCCAGGCAAAGTTGACAATACTGACCTCAAGAGACAACAGACTGACTCGGTATTAAGCAGTTTCATGTGTTCATGTGATCAGGATCATTAGGTGAAACTGGGCGTTCATCCAGGAAGATGAATGCTCTTCCTGGCATAAGAGTACCCAAAACAGCAAGTATGACATCCTTCTAATTAAGACAGGCCACAATTTACCAAGAAGTTCTGCCCAGACTTCATTGAAATAAATTAACAGAAGCTTTGCAAAAGGGCTTATGCAGGAGAACTTCCTGATGCCCCCTAAAGATCAGATCAGTCCCTCGCACTGGCACCCCAAACTGCTGCTTCTTTTTTAATCCAAGAATTTCTTCTTCTTCTTTTTTTGGAGACTGACAAATTTTATTGTAGTGTATGCTTCACAGCTATAACCTGTTACATCAGATACATAAAATGAATCCTCAGGCAGCAGATATGAATGTAGAGGGGAGGCATGCAAAAACCGAAGCTAAAGGTCTTGCACTGTAAGAAACGTAGTTATTGATATTTTCATAGAAAAATAAAAAACATGATAAACGCAATGACCATCTGTAATAGCTATAATATAATGCTGCTCTGAGTTTGCAGAGATACAGGAAGTATATAAACATTTTAAAGATGAAAAGGGGTGTTTAAATCCTAGCTAATAAAATTAAATGGATGGTTAAATTCTAATCCAGCAATTATTTATCCAGCACAAATGTATGGTACAGGACAATCCCAAATAGATTGAAGTAATTAGAGGGCAGTAGTTCTGCTTAGAACAGTGCTGTTAGTGGGTTTTTTTTTTTTTTTGCCATTGCTCTATGCTTCATAAGGTGGTTTCTGTTTGCTTGCTGGAGAAATGGAGCCTTCCGTATTTCAGTGCTCTGTGTCCTTCAGTGGGGAGCATGCTCAGTGTACGCTTGCAGCTCGTATTCCGTGCAGTTCTGCTTCATGAAGACAGCAGCGGCAGCCTGCTCCTTCGCAGCCTGTGTCCTCAGTTGCCCTCAGATGCTCTTCCATCTGTTCCAAACCTTTCCCATGAATGAGCGCGCCAACAAAAGGATTAATGGACGTGATCAATACAGGCTTCAACACTGGGTAGCCACAGGGGTTTCAGTTACCTACATGTTATCCATAGTGAGTAGCCAGACTGGAAATAAAAGCAGCTTTCAGCTTCGACACTAGATTGCCTCCCTGCACCCACCCCCGTCAATAAAACCAGTCTTGTTTCTATCAAGCATTTCCCAGTTATAAATAAGAGAATTGCAAACTCTGTTAGCACAGCATGGCCTGCTCCCACCCTCCTCCAGTTCTGCATTCTTAATTGATTTATGTATATCCAGGCAAATTCTGACTGCAAAAATTGCCTGGGGAAGCACACGCACACTAAATCCCAGGAAGAGTGTACACATATGGCATAATCCTGGATATATTTTTCTGCACACGTATGATCTTTGTAATACCTTCCTGCCTTTTCTAGAGTGGATGATTTGGGGAACTGGATGTACGCGCAGATCCTCAACACGCTGTGCATATAAAAAAACATCTAAAGGACTATCTCTTCCCATGCATCCCCAAGTGCCAACTTCAGACCTCAAGCTGCCCCCTGCTGGCTGATCTCTCACTCAAGACCGGCTACCTAACATCAAACAAAATGTGTGCCTTCTTCACTGTAGCTCCAGCCTTGTGTTCCACAGTACCCAGACATATAGCCACCAAGTGTAACTAGACATCTTCCTTTCCTTTCTTCATCCTTAAGTTGTGTCAGGGTCCAAAAATCTATAGTGGTACTGATATTTTCTGACCATAACTCCAGATTTATTATTTGGCCTTAAAAAACACCGTGGGGTGGGGTGGGGTGGTAGCTAAAAGCGATGGATTATAATCTGGAGAACCGGATATGATTCCCCACTCCTCTACACAAGCGGGGGACTCTTATCTGGTGAAGTGGATTTGTTTCCCCACTCCTCTACATGAAGCCTGCTGGGTAACCTTGGGCTAGTCACAGTTCTCTTCGAACTCTCTCAGTCCCACCTACCTCACAAAGGGTTGTGGAGAGAGGAAGGGAAGGAGTTTGTAAACCACTTTGAGACTCCTTATGGTTGAGAAAAACAGGGTATAAATCCAAACTGTTCTTCTTATCAATTAGTGTGGCGAGATGGGGGGGGGGGGAAAACAATTCCTCCTCCCACAGTTTTCCTCATTCACATGTCCCCTGCTTTGTGCCCTGCAGGGAGAAAGGCAGATTACCCAGATTGTGCCTCACTTGCTCCTTCCTGGGGCTGAAAGCAACCAGAGGTGGGGCACTTATTTTTATTGCTGTTAAAAGCAAATCAACATGTCTGCTCTTCCAGTCACCAAAGCCCTCCTTTGTGCGTAGTTTAGCTGTAAGTGAACTGCAGGATTGCTTCCTCCTCTGGCAATGGGGTCTGAGGAATGAACAGGCCAGGTTTCTTTGCAGGAGAGAAGATGGATCAGAGCAGAAGGAGCATTCAAGCCAGTTTTGCTAGTTTTGAGGGACAGCTGATGTTATTGATGATTGAATTAAAAAGCAGAAACTGATGGGGGAGGGGTCAAACTGGATGTGCCACTGTGCCCCAGTCGAGGTCCCTATCTTCCCAGATTCCATTCTGAAATCTTTAGGAGTTGTCCATTCTGGATCTGGCATCCCTATCCCCCCTCCAGTGTCAGGGAGGGGGAGAGAACTTGCCTATCCCAAATGTATTTTTTACAATGTAAACTTTTACAATGTGAATTACCCAAAAACCCAGAAAGGGAGATATCAGGAATGAAATCTGAGATCTGCAGCATGCAAAGAGTGTGCTAATAATGGTCCTACCTTGTTCTGCTGCTGATCAGCTACCTGCAAGCTAGGACTTCTGGGCCCTTGGATCCTGCCCTCCTGCCTTTTGGTTTTCCTTTTCCTCTCCTGCGTGCCCAACTCAGCAGCCCTGGACATTTTCTTCTTTCAGTTACTTTCAGGCTAGCCAAGCTAACACATCTCAGGTGTCACAGCTGAGCTCATACGTGGGGGATTTTTGCTGTTAGCATTACTGTTCATGCCCGACTCATGTACAGAGACCATTTTCGTTGGTTCCTATAAGGAACCTGTATGGAAACCAATTAAAATAGTCTCCTTACATGAAGTTGAGTGGAAAAAGCAATGTTCAGTTTCTCCCGGAGATGGTTCACTTGACTGATACCTGAGGATGGGCTGCCACCTCCTGGCAAATATAATAAGGATAAATGTAAACTGAAGTCCTCTGCACACATACTTCGGATTATACTTCACTAAATTCAGTGGGACTTTCCAAGACAACATGCATAGGATTGGGCTGTTGGTTGAGGCAGTGCAGGTGACTGGAGACCGTCATGGATTGAATGGGGAGGGAATCGATTGAAGCAGAATCCTGACAACATGAAGGTGCTGTTTGGGACATGTTCTAAGGTCCAGTCCATAGAGGGTCACCCTTGCCTTTTGCCCCAAAAAGATCAGGTGAGAGATTTGGGGGTTCTCCTAGATACCCAGCTGTCTATGGAGGCGCAGGTGGCTGCTGTGGCTGGGCCAGGAAACTACTAATGTCTCCAGCTGGTTCACCAGCTCCATCCATTTCTGGACCAAAATGACCTGGCCACAATTGTCCAAGCCCTAGTAACCTCCAAGTTGGACTACAGCAATGTGCTTCACATGGGGCTACCCTTGAAGAGATTTTGGAAGCTGGATCTGGTGCAGCATGCTACAGGTCAGCTGCTCACCCAGGCAATGTGCATATTACACTAGTCCTGAAGGGTCTGCATTGGTTCCCAGTTTGCTATCGGGCTCAAATTAAGGTGTTGGTTATGACCTGTAAATGACCTGAGACCACTTTACTTGTAGGAGCGAGCGGCTTCTGCCGTACAGACCAGCCTGGGTCCTGAGGTACTGGGGGAGGGGGGGGGGAGCTGTTGGTACTTTCTTCTCCCTCTGAGGTGAGGACGGTGGGGACTGCACAGAAGGCTTTCTTTGTAACAGCCTACACTTTATGAAATGCCTCCCAATAGAAATCTGACTATATGCCTATATTGCCTTTCCGCTCCTGGTTAAGACCGTCATTTTCACCCAGGCATTTGAACGACTGATGCCACCTACCCCCAGTCCACTGGTCTTTTTCGGAATTCATCCTCCATCTGCACCTGGACAGGTTAGGGATGGGGTGGGTATGTTTTTAGGTATGTTTTAGTCTTAGCTATGTTTCATTGTAGGTACTTTTAAAAAGGAATTTTTATCTGCATACTATGCTGT
Organism: Sphaerodactylus townsendi; assembly: GCF_021028975.2. Lineage (NCBI taxonomy): Eukaryota > Metazoa > Chordata > Lepidosauria > Squamata > Sphaerodactylidae > Sphaerodactylus > Sphaerodactylus townsendi. The sequence continues at coordinate 27,404,414 of NC_059436.1, read as the reverse complement.
TTTTATTGTAATGTGGGAAGCATTTTTAGATTGTTTTCATCTGCCCTGGGATGCATTTGAACGGCAGAATAGAAATCAACTAAATACATTAAACAAGCAAACATTTCAGCAAATCAAACATCTCAGCAAATCACCTACCAATCTAGCCCCTCTTTTCAAGCACTAGATGGACTTCTGGCTCTTTTTTAAATGACAGACATGCTTAGTCATTTAAATCTCTATACTTTATCTTGCCAAAAAAATCACCATTAAAAAGAACAACGGTTGCACAATTGCTCTGGAGAAAGAGCTAGCCAACAGGTGCCCTACAGAGAGAGAGAGAGAGAGAGAGAGAGAGAGAGAGAGAGAGAGAGACGCATGCACGCACGCACGCACACACACACACACACACACACCCCAAACTGATTCTGCTGGAAAAGGGCACAACTGGCTTTTCAGGGCTTGCTTCAGAACAGAAAAGCTTAGGTTTTATTGCACACAGAGAGGGGGTGTTGAAACAGGATCCACTACTCTACAAATATTAAACCTCTAATGAGAGGCTGTATACTTTTTAGACAAAAGGTGTCTATTCTGTATTACCCACTTAATCCAATAAAGCTGTTCTGAAAAGGCAGTGGAATCAAACACTTCCTTAACTCCATTATCTACAGATTCCTTTCTCCCTTTCTGTTTCTTAATCCTAATCAATCCCATTTTCTTTCCACCTGGGATTTGTTTGCATTGCTTACCCAGTCCCATTTTCACCAAGCCGGAGTTAGGGTCAATCTCTTGTCTCTCTGTTAAAAAGCACAGTCAGAGCAATTAGTTGCACCCTCCCCAATTAAGGAGAACAAAGAAGCTAACTGGCTACTTTGGTCTTCCAATGAACTTCAGCGCAGAGACACGGTCAGCTCCACTGTATGGATATCCAAAGTGGCCCTTTAGGGAACGCTAGTTTTAAGACAACAAAATGTACCCTAAGATCCCTTGAGGTACTGCAGATGAGACGGGGAGAAATTTTTCCTTTAGAGGCAATTCACTAAATTAACATTGCTTCCTAATGAGGTAACGTTAAATTTATTTTTAAAAATATTAACATTGTTAGAATAACAATATAAACAAACAACTTTCACATAAAAAGAAAAAAATAACATTATTTCTGCATTTAACAAAATACTGCCAAATCCACCTACTACCTAAGCGGGTTTGATACATAATTTATTTTTATTTTGAATTTTGAAACATTCAGCAGGAAAATATTTTAGAATAAATCTTTTTTGTTTGGTTGTTTCTTTTGTTTTGTCTTGTGGCCAATTTGTTCACCATGCTGACAGACAGCCTTTAACCTGATTCCTCCCGAAGTATCCGCAGGTATTTCCAGGCTCATTTGCACTACCCCCAGAGATTTCCCATCATGAGGACCACTGCTAAATGCCCAGATGAGCAACTTTGTCTTTCTGTGAGGTGACGTAAAGCTGCAATCTGACAGGAAGTTCATCTCGAGTATCACTTCACAGACTAACAGCACTTTGAACAGAGCTTGAAAAATTGGGCCACTGTTATGCGAGAAGCTGGCGAGGTCAACTTGTACTGGGGCAAGCTAGCTGGGGTCATACAGCGGGGCAGCAGAGCTTTTTCCAACGATGGCTATACTTGTCAGTTTGAACCAACCCCTTCTCAGTGGTGTTTGGTCATAATCTCCTGTCCTATGGAACAGCACAGACAAGAAGGCCTTGGGTGAACTTCTCTTGTCTTCATTTTATGCATTATAAAAAAAAAGGAATCAGACACACTCCATCCTGCCTTTTTTTCCTTTTCAGCAAATTGGTAATTTTGAGTAATATGTCTGCTTACTTACCTTACCTTTAGCAAGGTGAGCTGGGTCAACAGTCACTTAACTGAGATGTAACCCACTGCTAATTAACATTCCAATTCCATTCTGTCTCATATCTGCAGGCCTTCCACCACTCTTATAGCCCTTCCATTTCCCTGCAATGGGTTTCCCTCTTCCCAATAACTTTGCTGTTCTTATTTTATGTGTGGTTGTCTGAATAAACGTACGCTAGAAATAGAACCAAAGAGTGGAACAATAATTATTCCCACGGAGGGAAGCAAAGGAGAATAAGGAAAGTGCAGCTAGTCACCACATCATGCTGATCAGTAGGCACTGCAAACTTCTAAATCTTCTAAATCCATCTTTATTTCGCCAGCAGCTGAGGCTGAGATTAATAAACCCACAGATCATCCAACAAATGTTCTGTTTTTTGTGCGTCTTGCACATAGGGTATAACCTCTGGGTGCATTTGACGAAAGAAGGCATGGTGCCAAGTTCATAAGTACTGTGATGGCCTCACTGCAAAACTTTGTCAAGCGGCAGGGGAAAGCATGGCAATATATAGTGGAATTATCATACTGGATATTTAATTTATCTGAAGCAAGCATGAGATTAATCTTAACAGTATTCTTGACACTCCTGACATTGCATGTTCAGTCACTGGAAAGCAATGTTATTAGTATTTATTGAAATTCTTCCAGGCTTCTTCACATCTTTCGTTTTTTAATAAAGGAAATGTGGCATAGAGATACACATCCTCCCAGGGGAGATCTTGAATCCCTGATGACTACCTTTTTTGTCAGGGTGTGTTCTCTTTCTGTAGGAGAAGCCAGCATTTGTAGTGGGTAAGAGCAGGTGGATTCTAATCTGGAAAATCTGTTTTATATGAATGTACACCGCCCTGAGCCTCCGGGGGTAGGGCGGTTTAGAAGTGGAATTAAACAAACAAACAAATAAAACCGGGTTTGATTCTCTGCTCCTCCATATGAGTGGCAGAGGCTTATCTGGTGAACCAGATGTGTTTCCGCACTCCTACATTCCTGCTAGGTGACCTTGGGCTAGTCACAGTTCTTTGGAACTCTCTCAGCCCCACCTACCTCACAAGGTGTCTGTTGTGGGGAGAGGAAGGGAAAGGAGTTTGTAAGCTACCTTGAGTCTTATTACAGGAGAGAAAGGTGGGGTATAAATCCAAACTCCTCCTCCTCTTCTTCTTCTTCTTGAACTGAGGGTGCCTAGAGTTCAGAGAGGGAGCATCAATCAAACTGACATCACAAATGTGGTCCCAGTGAGGCAGTCTTCATCAGTCACACAAAAATCCAGTGCAAGAGAGCACCTCCAGCCAATGCAGGAGAAGACGCATGAAGGACAAATAGGGAAAGTGGCCCAAGAAGCCACCCCTGGTCTCCAGTTGAGGTCTCTGGAGGTCTCTTGTCCCTCAGTGATGTCTTGGCCCCCCAAAAAAGGGCGGCCGACAAGGGTGAGGGTACCATTTCACTACCCCCACCCCCACCTGGAAAGACAAGAGGAGTAACCGCAACAGGATCATGCTAACATGATAGGAAGTGTCACCCATGAACCAGGTAATTATGATGTCAGAATATTCACCTACCACCAGGTGCCCCAGGCAGGGGCCAATGGGCACGAAAGGCAGAAAACACCCTCCCGACATAAAAACACAGGTCTCATGCGCATGCCCCAGCAGCCAACCCAAGCGTGGCATTTCTCAGCCATGCTGATGTGCTGGCCCAAACCTTGACAACCTGCACCAGCACCTGCAGAAAAGCACAATTAGCCAGTTATTCTCGTGCCCCCACCTGGAAAGGAGGGGGACAATACTTGGCTCTCCTTACGCACATGCACCAGCAACCAACACGAGAATGTAGCCTCAGAGCCACACAGATGCTTTCAGTCAACTGCAGCAAAAAATGTTTTAAATTCCTCTATGATTGACGTCACAGGGACTAGGCGGAACAGGCCATGAAAAGCCAAATCCTTTGAAGAAGAGAAATTGCTGCTTTGCAGCAGATGTGTGTGTGGGGGGGGGGGGGGGGGGGGGGAAAAGGGGAGTGGGTCATTGATCTGCTGAGCCCTGGGGAGGGGAAAACGTTTTGGAACAAAATTCTACAAACCCACAGGGAGTTGTTAGTGCATAAACAGCCTGTGGAAGAAGAATGACTCAAGGATGACACTGTGTGGATGCTACAATCCCTCCAACTTGAGGCCAAACTAGACATGACGTTGCAACCATTTTACAGTGATTTGTAAATTATGTGATCGACGTCAGGCTCAAAGCACTTTTGTTTCCCCTGCATGCCCCTTTCTAAGTGCAAAAACAGCTGTCATGGGCAAACCAGCTTGAAAAGGTGGGGCGGGGAACAAAAGCACCATGCTGTGGGCCCAATGAGGCCCTTGTGGCATTTTGAACTCTCTTAAAAATGGCAGCAGTGTCCTTGCGGTGACCATGAGAATGCCACCGCAACCAGTTTGGCTGTAAGAGCCAGGATGCAGCAAATGGTCCATGTAGAGACAGCTGAAGTCCTAATAGCCTCTTTCTTTCTCCCATTAATGAGTATATGAGCAGATTTCTCTGCACAAGTCTCATTGAAATGAATGGGAACTGGGCATATGTGTTCTGTCAGGTCTATCTGGTCTATCTGTCACATTCAGAATGCTTTAATGCCCTGAATGGCATTCCATATCCATTGCTTGAGAGTGTTCATCTCTTGTTGTATCACATTTGGGGCCCCTCTGGCACCTGATCACCTACTTGTCCGTCTTCTTGAAAAGATGCAACTAGTTGTCCTCCTCTGTGCATCTTCAGAGGAACTCGATCGCATTTGTTCAGATATTTTAGGCCTCCTTAATGGCATGGAGAAAAAGCTTCTGCTGTTTCCTGTGAAGTCTTGCCTCTCTGCAAAGATTTGGTCAGTCAAACGAAAAATATATCAGCAAAACTGCCTTTCCAGACCCTAAAAAAGCAGCTGTTCTCGCCCCCCACCCCTGCATTCTTTAACTGAAATCTGGGCAATTAACATCTATTCTCTTCTACCTTCATGTCCCACTAACCATTTTATGGCCTTCAGATACCAAAGTAGAAAACAACACCAGCGCTGAGTTTTTTCAACAGGTGCTGGGGGCGGGGGCTGTTGAGCAAGTGGTTCTCCCCCTCCCCACAACTTCCACAAAGCACACTTTCCTCCCATCCCTACTGGGGGTGTTGGGGCTTCTGCTGCTATCATTTCCCCTCACCCCCTGACCTTTGATGCCATGGGACTGCCACAGATGCTGGCCACTGTCCCAGAAGGGCAGGTGCAATGCAATCCTATGAATGCAGCCTATTGTGTGTAGATCTTTGGCACGAGTGCAAAACCTGACAGGATGCACAAATGGAATGACCCTCAAGTTATGTGGGCGGATTGTGCAAAGCAGGCCAATGTCAGCTGCAGCAAAATCTTGGAGACAGATGGATGGCTCTCGTGACAGTTCTCCATCATTCTCTCCTAGCTCTTGTTCTTATCCAACTCAAGCACAGAACTGGGTATTTAGCCAACGTCTGGAAAATGTTCACATTTTCAGACAGTAACTAAAAATTACATGATGTCATTGTTTGCCCAGGAGAAGCCTGAAGAGAATATTTGGGAATAAACTCTTTCTGTCAGTGTGGAAAACTTCGTTACACTGAGACCACTTTGTTGTACTCTGTGGCCTGCTTATTTGGTCTGCGGTTCCTCTGCATATTGCTCGGTTTCCTTACCATTTGGCCAGTCAGGTAGGAAGATAGTGAAAAGGTACCAGTAAAGAATGGCTGCCACGAATGGTTGTCAATAAGCAATGACATCACGGCCAGTTGTGGCAGAGTACTTGGACGAATCTGGGGAGCGAAGCAGGCACTGAAAGCTACTGTTTTCTTTCTTTTTTAAACAAAATTGGTAAATAGACACTGCTGTCTGAATTAGCATTAAATACAACTCTTGTCCTCCAAAACTGCACAGGAACAGATGGCAATTGGCCAGGGGTTCCCAGCATGGTGCCCTGGGCACCATTCCTCCTGCGGATACCTTTCTTGGTGGATTTTGCCTAACAGGGCTTCTGATTGGATGTGGGAGATCTGATTGGGCAGATTTTTAAAAATGACTCTTGCTGAAGCTGCCACTACTGTGTAGTTTTCCTCCCTGATGTCTTGTAGTCAGCTCCACCTTCTGTGGCAGACATTTTTGGTTATGCCCACCACTATGAATCAAAATTCCAATGGTGCTCACAAGCTGTGAAAAGTTGGGGACTCCTGCAAGGGACAGTAATGAAGACATGATATTTGCAGTCTGCTCTGGGGGCTTTATCTCCACCCAGCTTGCTAGGAGTAAAGTGTAGATGGCTGGAGAAGACAATGACAAACCACCCCATAAATATGGTCTGCCTAGTATATGCCGTGATGTGCCAACCCCTCATGGGTTAGTAGTGACCTGGTGTTTGCACAGGGGACTTTTTACCTTTACCTTTTTACCTTTACCTCTACCTCTACCTTTGCACATGCTGATTTATTTAACTATATGCAAGCTAAAAAGGAAGAGAGGTAGGAAGGCAGGAAAAGACATTACCACTCATCCATGCTTAGTTCAGCTCAGATTGGTCCCTTCCAGGGACGTAGGTATAGATTTTTTATGGGGGGGGGGTTCGGGGGGGGGCACATGGTGGGGCACATGGTCACGCCTCCCCAAGCCCCGCCCCTGGCCTAGCGCTTATAAAAGCAGCTCTCCGAGGTCGGGGATGGCAGACTCCCCTCCCCTGCCCTGCCCTTCCCCTCCCCTCTGGGCAGAGGCATAGAGGGAAAATGGAGCCTGGTGCAAAAGTTTTGCACGCCCCCCCCACCCCGGGCAGCTGCTGTGATGCTGGAATCCACCCCCAAACAGCATCACTTTCAATGGCATTTAAACTAGAGAGCCCAAATTCTCCTTTTAAATCCACCTTAAAGGGAGAATCTGGGGCCCCTAGTTAAACAACATTGAAAGTGATGCTGTTTTGGCGTGGATTATCCCCCACCCTGAAACAGCATCACTTTCAATGTGGCGTAGTGGTTAAGAGCAGGTGCATTCTAATCTGGAGGAACCGGGTTTCCCTGCTCTGCCACTTGAACTGTGAAGACTTATCTGGGGAATTCAGATTAGCCTGTGCACTCCCACACATGCCAGCTGGGTGACCTTGGGCTAGTCACAGCTTTTCGGAGCTCTCTCAGCCCCACCCACCTCACAGGGTGTTTGTTGTGAGGGAGCAAGGGCAAGGAGATTGTAAGCCCCTTTGAGTCTCCTACAGGAGAGAAAGGGAGGATATAAATCCAAACTCTTCTTCTTCTTCTAAACTGAGGACCTCAGATTCTCCCTTTAAATCCATGCCGAAGAGGGTGGATTTAAAACGAGAATCTGGAAAAATTTGGGGAATGCCTGCTGTCAGGGGTGCAATTGTTAAGCTAGAAGCACCAAACTTTCAGGGTATCTTTAGGAGTCTCTCCTAATGATACCACCCAGGTTTGGTGAAGTTTGGTTCAGGGGGTCCAAAGTTATGGACCCTCAAAGGTGTAGCCCCCATCTTCTAATCGCTCCCATTGAAAACAATGGAGAATGGGGGCACCCCCTTTGGGAGTCCATAGCTTTGGGCCCTCTGGACCAAACTTCACAAAACCTGGATGGTATCAGTAAGAGACTCACCTGATAATACATCCCAGGTTTGGTGAAGTTTGGTTCAGGGGGTCCAAAGTTATGGACCCTCAAAGGTGTAGCCCCCATCTTCTATTAGCTCCCATTGGAAACAATGGAGGATGAGGGCACCCCCTTTGGGAGTCCATAACTTTGGACCCCCTAAACCAAACCTCACAAAACCTTGATGGTATCAGTAAGAGACTCACCTGATAATACATCCCAGGTTTGGTGAAGTTTGGTTCAGGGGGTCCAAAGTTATGGACCCTCAAAGGTGTAGCCCCCATCTTCTATTAGCTCCCATTGGAAACAATGGAGGATGAGGGCACCCCCTTTGGGAGTCCATAACTTTGGACCTCCTGAACCAAACCTCACCAAACCCGGGTAGTATCATCAGGAGAGTCCCCCAAACAATCCCTGAAAGTTTGGTGCTGCTAGCCCAGGGGTAGGGAACCTGCGGCTCGAGAGCTGCATGCGGCTCTTCTGCCCTTGCACTGCGGCTCCACGAGCTGAGCCGCTGGTCCCATCCTTTCTCGCCCTGCAGACAGCAGGGTGGGCGCACCAACTGCCCGCGGCCGGCTGGGCCGCGCCGTGGGCTTCCCCTCTCGCCTGCCCCATTGGAGCAGGGCGGGTGCTTTCCCGGCAGCCGGCGAGGCTGAGCCACTGGCCCCATCCTTGCCCGCCCTGCAGGCAGCAGGGCGGACGCATCCATGCACTTCTCAGAATGAGCGGAGTAAAAGGTTAAAAAACCCAATATATACAGTGTTATCTTTATTTTAAATGTCAACAATTATTTGCGGCTCCAAGTGTTTTCTTTTCCCATGGAAAACGGGTCCAAATGGCTCTTTGAGTATTAAAGGTTCCCTACCCCTGTGCTAGCCCAAACAATGCGCCCCCTGCAGGCCAAAAACCAAAAAAGTACCAAAATGTTTTTAAAACCCACAAACGGGTGGGCGGAGCTTCGGACATGAATTGGGGGGGGGTTCAAACCCGAGAAATCCCCCCCCCCCTTCCTAAGTGCATGGTCCCTTCTTTTTGTCTTCAGTTTTCTATGTCTGTTAATAAAGTTGGCTTGGGGTCACCATTTAATTTATATTTCATTTTCTGAGTCTCTTTTGTTTAGAGATCGGTATTTCCAAACTCTGTTTTTCAATGTCCTCTCTCTCCCCACACACATTTCTTCTTGCAGGTCCATCTAACGGATTATTTTAGTTTTTAAACTGAAATATGTCCTTATTCTTTTAGGATGGAATGTTGTGTTTTATGAATACTGGGAGCCGCCTCAAGACAAGTCACAAACCTGAAGACCCAAGCAGACTCTTAGGGGCGCCAATCCAGCAGGGAGCATCAATCCAAGAGAGGCTGCAGAGAAAGGGCTCCCACTACTGATAGCCTTGGATCCTTCCCAAGAGAAGCAATACAAAGGGAAGTGTGCACTTCGTTGAGTATTGCTGCTGCTATTGGACCTCTTGGTAGCAGCTTCAGCGAGGTTGCACATGCATGGCATTGCCTCCCTGGGAGATTCCAGGGTGGGTTTACAGTCAGACCAAAAAACCCCTTCCTGTGCACCAGGCCTTGGATCCAGCAGGGGCACAATGTGGAGCAGAGGGTAGGCCACTTAGTGCTAGTTATTAGGATAAACTGGTGCTAAGCAGTGTTGGGGGCTCTACTACAAAATCAGATGAATGACATATTGATTATTAACACTGTTCTTACTACATTTTTCAAGTTTTTAATCTGCATTGATTCTCAGTGAGAAAGGCAGACTATTAAAAAAAAGTCAGAAAGCACATTGGGAGGCAAAAATAAATACATAAATCCAACCACTTAGTGTAGGGTTGCCAGCTCCAGGCTGGGGAATCCTGGAGATTCTGGAGGTGGAGCCTTGGGAGGGCTGGGTTTTGGGGGAGGGGGACATCAGCAGAGTATAAAGCCATATAGTCCACCCACCAGTTTTTGTAGTTGGCTCCACCTCCACAGGAACTCTTCTCTGCAGCCTGGAGATCAGTCGTAATTCCAGGCACCAGCCACCACCTAGAGGTTGGCAACCCTAACTTAATAGCCTGCTGACCCCTGCTTATCCATTCTTGGCTAATCCCTTAAGAAAATCTACCCAGTCTCCTTTACATATAGGAACTGCTTGGAATGCATTGCTGAAATCAAAGCATCCTATCTCCAAAGCAAAAGCTGTCCTTTTTCTGGTTTTATTTGTGGGGTTGTGTGTGTTTGCTGGCTTAGTTTTATAGGCATGTTGTTGCCCATGGCAACTAAAACCCAGAACAGATATTAAAACTGTTTTATTAGCTTATATAGCTACATAATCTCTTCTTTTAAGATACAAGTCTTCTTCACAAGTTTCAATGAAAGCATGTACTGGGTACACTCGATTGCTCTTTGTATTTGTGCTGAGTAATTCTCAAGTTACAGTCTACACCTATGTAGCTGAACATGTGATGCGAACCCCACATTTATTCAGGTGATGGTTCCCAGTGTCATTTATAAAGTGAATGTGTGTTGTCTCTATCTTACAAACAGATGTACATATGTGTGTCCTGGATATACATATACATATACATAGGTTCACTGTAGTGTGTGAACTGAGCTACTGAGTGAACTGAGCTACAGTGAATCTGGCTGGTGTGATCTTAAAAAATTTTCTGCTTCTATTTTTAGATATTTATACACCATTTTTCCCAGTGAGGACCCCAGTGTATCTTACCTTGTTCTCATCTTTTCCATTTTATCTTCCCAACAACCCTGTGAGGTACATTAGCAGATCAGGTGCTCAGGAGCAGCAGGTGCAGATCAGGTGCTCAGGAGCAGCAGCAGCAGCAGAAGGCCATTGCTTTAACATCCTGCATGTGATCTCCCAAAGGCACCTGGTGGGCTACTGCGAGTAGCAGAGTGCTGGACTAGATGGACTCTGGTCTGATCCAGCAGGCTTGTTCTTATGTTCTTATTAGGCTGAGAGAGAATAACTGGCCAAGGTTACCCAACAAACTTCTGTGGCTGAGTGGGGAATTAAAACACAGGTTTCCCAAATCCTCTAATTATAGAAGGACATTGACATAAAATCTGATGTATATGCAGTTACGGGGGGGGGGGGGGGGTTCCTACCAGTCCATGAGCCTTGATGTTAAATGTAAATTTGGTGCTTTTGATCTTAACTAGTTCCATGTCTCAGTTGACTGAGAATCTGCATGAAGCTGCAAAGAGTGGGAGATGGAGATGGAGTCTAAGAAATACAGGTTCTCCTTCACTTCACACGTTTTAATTTATTGACAAATATAAATATATGCTTTCTTCCTTCTCCTTTGAAAATATATTTTGCTCCTAGCAGAAAATATATTTTGCTCCTAGCAGCGGGGAAGCAATAGAGGCAGGGAATTCAAGGTTCAGTTCTCATGCTTTGAAACCTCTACTTGATCTTGTGTTCAAACTGTTCCTAAATGTTGGGAAGGCAGGAGAGTGTTGTTGTTTAGGTAGGAGTCAAAAGTACCCTGCGCATTCTTCAACACACTTTTCCCCCCATTTCTTTTCTCAGTATTGCTATTTAAAACACCAAATCAATCAACAGGGAGCAGAACAGGCAAGGAGAGTTTGCCTGTAACAAGAGGGGAGGAATATAATGCATAGCACACAGTCATGTCTGTGGAAGAGGCTAGATTTGAAACGTGGACTTCCTGGATCACAATTCAGACAGTTAGACTGAGTACAAATGGACCACAAAAGCACTGTTCAGGAATATTAGTTCAATATTACCCACAACAACCCTGCCAATGTAGATCAGTTGTACCGCTGGGCTGAGAATGAGAGAATACTGGCTTGCCTAAGGTCACTACATTAGTTATAGAGACAGGCATGACTGCACAACTGCTCTGAGGCCATTAATCATTTACCACAGTTCAGTTTCTTATAAAGTTCAACATGTTTACTCAAGGAACCGTCAACTCTTCTCACTTGGGACACCAACCCTATTTTATGTGATCATACACTCTCCAATGAAAAGGATAGTGAGTCAAAGTCAGTGACTTTCAGCTCTTTCAAGTGTGTTTCTTGAATATGTAAGCATATCAGGGGTTATTAAGAAATGCTCACCTAAGGGTTCTGAGTCTTTCCTACTTGCTAGGCCTTCATTCAAGAGCAGTGAGGTGGTGCTGTGGCTCAGTAGTGGTATTTCTGTTGTACAACACGTAGAGGTCCCAAGTTCAATTCCAGCAGTTCCAGTTTAAAGAAGGAAGGGACAACTTAGGTAAAAGACCTTAATCTGAGACCCTGGATAGCCTCTGCCAGTCTGTACAGACAATATTGAAAGACCAAAGCCTTGGCTCAATGTAAGGCAGCTTCATAGCTTCAATCTGAATCAAGTTTGCACCCAGCTAGCTATTGTCTAAAACTGCAGGACACCGCTGATCTAGAAAGCTGCTGTATTGTAGGGGCTTTGTATAATTTGGGAAGCGTAGGAAACGAACAGCAGGAAGGGGATATAGATTCAAATCTTGCATCCCCCGTAAACTCACAAGGTGTTCGTTGGGCAACCTACTCTCTCTAATCTTCACATCTGCAATTTGGGACAACACTGATTTGCTTTGTATTCAAGGAAATTGTTTGCTTTTTTATGTTCAGGAACTGATATGGGGGAATGGTGCAGGGTGGATGGGGAGCTGTTCTTCCTTTAGAGTGGAAAATACTTTGATTTTGGCATGCTTGCCAAATAAAGTATCTGAATTTAAAATATGTGGTTGTGCTCCCTCTCGTGGCTGAGCCAGACAATGACATAGTTATTGTCCACTAGATGCTGAAATTCAAGGCAGGTCATTTTTATCACGAAACATGAGCTAAGAGCAAGTTGTGACACTGACACCCAGATGCTATATAATAAGCATTTTTTAAAAGAATGTTTTCCTCTGGTATCTACATAGAATAGCAGGTCATGGGTGGATTTTGACATGTAACGGACTTCACAGATACTAGCAGAATCTAGAATACGTTAGTTTTTTGGATGTCAATACCATTTACCTGAGAGAAAATAGCTTTACTGGTTAACACCAGTTAACTACTGTTTGGTAACTCTAAGCTGTTTGAGATACTGGTAAATATCACACTGAAAATATTTCCTTTCTGTTTTGCAGGATAACTGAGATGTTAGGTCCTGCTTCTCAAACTTCCATTAAATAACACTGGGTGCCATCTGCTGAGAAGTTTTCTTGTTTGAGAGTATGGATGTCTTTTCAGTGGTCCTTGTGCTAGGCAACCTCACACCAAGCCATGTTCGGTGCATCAGATCTGTACCTCTCTCATTCTGTGAGTCTTAAAGGTGTCCCAAAAATGCCCCCATATATATGAGATATATGTATATTCAACGTTATGATGTGTCCTGTCCCATTGTGTTCAGCTAAACAAAACATTTCTCATCTAAAGAACACAAAATAGTCATCATGGTTTATCTCATTTTACATGCATCTCTTGGAAAAGACTGGATATAGGATGGGAGCAGAGGGACTCAATATTTTTTTTAAAAAGTTCATGCAACATCTGGAAGCATCCTAAAGGTAGAATTCAACACATTTGAATGCACTGGAAGAGTGGGCAAATGTGAACAAGATGCCATTCAACAAGGCACGTGCAGAGTTCTACAGCTAGGTGACAAAAATGAGATGCATGCATACTGAATGTTTGGGTACACCTTTGGGTAACACTGGGTGTGAACAAGATCTAGGAATACAGGTGGCCTATAAGCTGAATATGAGCAGTAAATATGATGTAGTGGCAAAAAAGGCTAATACGATCTTGGGTGTATCAACAGAGGCATAACATCCAAATCACAAGACATCATATACCCGCTCTACACAGCATTGGTCAGGCTGCACCTGAAATATTGTGTGCAGTTCTGAGGCTTCACTTCAAAAAGGACATGGACGGAATGGAGCAGGTACAGAGGAGAGCCAGGAGGAGGATCAGGGGCCTAAAAATAAGGTGACCAGATGGTCACCTTTGTGAACCAGGACGGGGGGGTAAGCGGCCGTGTGCATGCGCGCGCAGCCGCAGGAGCGCACTGCCTTCTGGGGCTTGCCGTTTCCCACCCTTGCCGTTTCCCACGGCTGTGCTCCTGCGGCTGCGCGCACATGCGTGAATGGCAAAGCCCTTCCCCAATGGACAGAGGCGCCTTCAGTTCCCGGGCCGCTCCCCCCGCGGACAATTTGTTATTTCAATTGTCCTTATTTTTGGGAGGCTGCTGCACTGCCTTGCGCCCCAGAAGCCTCCCAAAAATTGGGACAATTGAAATAACCCGTGGGACGCTGTTTGAAGGCGGGACTGTCCCGCCAAAAGCGGGACGTCTGGTCAGCCTGCCTAAAAACCAAGCTGTACAAGCAAAATCTGAGGAACTGGGAATGTTCAGTCCAGAGAAAGGGAGGTTGAGGAGGGACATGATTGTTCTCTTTAAATATTTGAGAGGAGGGCAGGGAGCTATTTCTGTTGGCACCAAAAAAAAGGAGTTCTATTAAGGGGCATAATGGATATGCCTGGGGTGGTGGTATGTTCTCCTCTCTGGCACTCCAAACAGCAGCTGAAGAACATGTCAGGAATGGGCTTATCCTGCATATTGAGCAGGGGGTTGGAATAGATGACCTGTATGGCTCCTTCCAGCTCTATGATTCTATTATTTTTGATGTTGTAAGCAGGGGCATACCACCCAGGGGGACATATGGGGTCAAATGTCCCCAGGTTGTGGCCATTTAGTCACCCTCCTCACACCCCATCTCCTCCCCTCCTCCCAGGTCCATACACTGATTTCAAGACTTGGTTGATTCTTATCAATTAGCTCTTTATCAATAGCCCACCCTCCTTAACTCTGTCTAGTGCTGAAATCCGGTGTTGGTTCCAGCTGGGAAAGAGCGCCAGCTTCAACAGTTCTGCCACAAGTAGCAGGTGCAGCAGTAGTGAAAGAGAGGAACTGCCACTAATGGACTGGGGCCCAGAGACTTCAGGGCTGATACCCAGACCTTAGCAATAGAAGCTGGAACATTAGACCAGAGACCATGAAACGACAGTCTGGGCAAGAGGGGAAGCATAGATGCCTCACTAAGTTGTGGGGCCTGCTGGAGAGTATTTCAGTCTCACAACTCATAAGGAGGAATCCCTGACTGACTCTAGGGCAGCTATAGGAGTATATGATAAAATAAACAATACTCTCCTCTGATGTTGTACCAAGTTGCTTAGAGTGTGTGTGCACATTAAGTGTCATCAAATCACTTCTGACTTATGGCAACTTATGAATTAATGACTTCCAAAACATCCTATCATTAACCTCCTTGCTCAGGAATAAATTCATCTCATGTAGGCTCGTCTTCTTTTTCTGCTGCCTTCAACTTGTGCTAGCATGATTGGGGTTTTTTTTCCCCAGTGAGTCTTGTCTTCTCACAGTGTGGCCAACATATGATAGCATCAGTTTGGGTCATTTTACCTTCTAAGGAGAGTTCAGCCATGATTTTTTTTCTCCATATTGTTTCTTCATATTCTGTCCTAACAGTGGCCTTTTGTCTGGAGCACCCGTTGCGCAATCAAATATGGTTGTGGCATAATCATTTCTTTTAAAATCAACCATGGCTTTTCATGATCCACAGTCAAAAAAATTTCTGTACTTTATGAAATACAAGCTACATTTCTTCTGATGTTCTCTTCTAAGCTGAAGTAACTAATGTAAATTTGCAATATGCTCTCTAGTGCCTCTTCCTTTTTTGAATCCAGTATAAACATCTGGCATTTCTCTTTCCATATGTGGTAACAGTCTTTGTCACAAGATTTTGAACATCACATGAGAAATTAATGTGATGGTTGGATAGTTGCTGCAGTCTTTGTGACATTTCTTTATTTTTGGAATTTCAATGTTTATGGGCAGTTGTGTTCTCAGTTGTGTTCTCCATATTTGTTGGTATATGGTCTCTGGTTCTGTGTTTTGGAATAGCTGTATTGATATCCCATTGTGAGGTCTCACAATCTTAAGCCAATAACTGGACTCTGAAGTATTGATCAGAAGTGTTTACTGAATAGGCATCAAAGCACCACACTTGACAAAGCCAGTTCTGACGAAGCTGGCATTCACAGTCCCTTTATCACTTGTAGAGAACCCCCCTCCCGTTTTCCCAAGAGTTTGTGTATTCTTTGGAGTTAAGGTGCCCCAAGGTCAGCAGCAGATAGCAAGAGAAAGCCCTACGAGCTTGTTGCCCTACGAGATAACGGATGTACCGCAGTTCCCATGCGACAGAAGTACCAGGGAAAGCCTAGTTGTCTACAAAGTGTGTGAAGCCATAAAGTAAAGATCAAGGAAAGAATGCACATATCGCAGTGAATACATATAGCAGGTTGGTTACATATATCTTTCTAGCAGTAGTTTGGTTTCCATTGTTATTATGATGTATGTTTTTAATTCATTAGTTGCCTTGGTGGCCCTGATGAGTACAGGAAGGCAGGGTATACATTTTGTCAATGATTATGATCACCAGGCCACCTTTCCAGTTTGGCACTGACTTTTAATAGCTGCCAAATGTTCTGTGCTTCCTGGAGCTTGCTTTGTCTTCATCAGAAATTTTCATTTAGTTAATTTATGAAGTCATATTTTCATGCATACCTGTGTAGTCCAAATATGTAATAACTCCTAGCCTGTTTGTGGTTCATGCCATGTTGCTGCTTATCTACACAGATATTTAGCTGGCAACAGAATAAAAAGAAGAGTTTGCAGTTATACTCTGCCTTTCTCTCCGATAAAGAGTCTCAAAGCAGATTAAAAACTCCTTTCCCTTCCTCTCCCTACCACAGACATCTTGTGAGGTAGGTGGGACTGAGAGAGTTCTGAAGAACTGTGACTAGCCCAAGGTCACCCAGCAAGCTTCGTGTGTAGGAGTGGGGAAGCAAATCCAGTTCATCAGATAAGAGTCTGCTGCTCAGGTGGAGGATCAAACCTGATTCTTCAGCTTAGAGTCCACTGTTCTTAACTACCACACTATAACTAAGTTCCTGGCCTCAGCTACAGACAATATGCAAACAAGGGGACTGGCAAGGACTTGTGGGGGGGGGGGAATCTCATCCCCCCCATTTCCTTTTCCTGAAAGCCCTCATTCGCTTTCTCTTTTTCCTGCTTCCTTCTCTACATTCTATCCTACAGTCTACCTATTATGCTACCCATCTTCAACTATAATTATTATTTAATGTGTACGCCATCTTTCTGCACAATGTGAGTTCAAAGCAGCTTAGGTTATTTGCATCTCTTTTATTTTATCCTCAAAACTGCACTGGGAGGCAAGCTGTGATGAGTGTGACTGGTCCAAGATCACCCAGTGAATGGCGAAATAAGGATTTGAACCATATCTCCCAGATCCTAGTCTTAAACTCTAACCACTACCCCAAACTTGCTTTCTTGTGGAGGCTGCGCTCTTGAACAGTAGTGCACAAGTACCTGGATAAGACAAGGAAGTTGTGTGGTGGCAAGTCACATGGCTGCTACCAATCCTGACCTAGGATGAATCCTCCTTCAAAGGCTACAAAAGCCCTTGAATCAGTGAACTCTGGGACTCGCTTCCAAGATTAACTGTGAGGCAAAGGATCAAATGAACGGATCTGGTAACAGTCCATAGGATCCCCCTCCTCTATTCCAAGTCAATATTAAATTTTACTTATACCTGTGAGGTCAGTTTTTTTGGCGGGGGACAAAAAGTTAAAGACTGACAATTGGCGGCAGGGAGGAAGGTGTCAAAAAGAAACAATTATTTCCATTTAGGGCATCGACATGATGACTACTGACGAAACACACTGAAACCTCTGAATGAAGATACAAAACCAACCCCCACCCCGGAGTCGCCGACTCCATTTTTTTCTCCTCGCAAACAAACAACTGGGGGGAGGGTGAAGACAACATGGGCGGGAAAACTTCCTTGCTTTCGATTGGTTCATATTGCTGTTACCTCAATGATATAGCCTCCTACATGGCGGCTTCTTTCTTTTATTGGGCAAAAGGCCCGCCACTCAGAACTCTTCCCACCCGCACGGAGCGACAGTTTGTCGCGCCTCCCACCTCTCTCGCTCTGATGTGCCGTGTGCAAAGAAAGAAGGGGGGCAAAAAACAGCCGTTAAACGGGCCGCTGGGCGGGACTTATCCGAGGAAGTAAGAAGCCGTAATTGGATTGGTCAAGGCGGGAGGTTCAAACTAGCATGGTTTGTCTTGATTGGCTCGCCGTGGCCGCGGCAGGCCAGGCTCCCTCCTCGCGTTCAGGCGGGTTATTGTCTTTCGACTTTCTGAGGCAGCTCTAGCTCGGAATCGGGACCGAACCTTACAGGGCAGCGACGAAACCATGGTGAGGGCAGAAAGATAATGGCGCGCAGGGCGAAACAGCGGAGAAAATAAACCCGGACGGTCAATCAAGAAGTGCTTGCGGGGCTCCCACTTATTTCTAGCGCCGGCAGTGAGGGAACGACGTCCGGCACCCCTGGGGGCGGCGAGAAGGCGATGCGTTTCTCTCCGTATCGTGTCGTGTCTCTCGTCCGGCTGGATCGAGGTTGACTCTTTTCCTGTCACGAGTGACCTTAAACCCCAGTTTATTAAGGGAGTTGGGTGGAGGTCCGGGAAGTCGCCAGGGGGCACATCCTGCCTTTTCACGGGGTGTTCTGGAAGCCCTGCTTGTTTCGGGGACTTCTCACGTATTCCGCTTTCCGGTGTTCCCCATTAAAAAGTAAAGTGTGAATGCGCTAACACGTGTAGCATATGGGTATCGCCGCCAGGAAGCTGGAACTGAGCGGCGGCTTTTCTCGCTGAGGAAGGCGCACTGGGTGACAAACCCTGGTTTCGCCCTGCGTTCAGTGGACCCTGATCTTAGGGGTGGGGGGTGTCTTGTTAGGCTGGTGTGCATTGCGCGCGGGCAGGCTTCCCCCCCTTTGAACTGTGCCCCCGTGTCACTGACACGGCCAAGGCCTCCGGGCTCCCCAAAGGGCGGCTTCGAGCGCTGCCAGCAGGCTTGCGTAACGCTTCTTCCGCTGCGAAAAGATTTCCTAGCAACAGAATGTGGCATAAATGTCATCTGTTTGCTCACGCGGGCGTCAGTTGAAGTGTGGAGGGTCCCACCAGAGGCAGCTCCCGCTATGACAGCCTTGGACCCGCTCGCCGCAACTTCGCGCGAGAGCCCAGCCCCCTTCCCGCTGTCACTGTGTTCCAGGCAGGTTCTCGCTCGTGGCCTGTGAAGATCTGCTCTGCATATTTTCCGCGAAGAATCTTTCGTTGGCTTTCACTCAGAAAGGCTTCCAATTATTTGGTGTAGAACTGAGGCTTTATCGCAGGATTGTGTGTACTTTTACTCAGGCGTAAGCCCAGTACTTAGGAATTTAAAGGTAAAAGTGCATAGGCTGGTTTTCAGAAGTGACAGCTAGCATGGTTGGGAAAGAACTGCCTTTCATTGTCTATCGCAAGTTGTCAACATTCCCAGTAAACACGTTCCCAATGAAATAAGTACAGTTATTCCTTCCACATAATGACTTTCCCTATCATGGTTTTGATATATCACAAGTCCGCATAACAAACTAAATGGGGATTTGGGGGGAGTTTTGCAGAAGCAGCAGATGGCAACAGAAAAAGTTTAGAAACTCAAATGCTTGTGTGTGTGTATGTGTGTGTGTATATATATTGTACAATGTAAACATATTTTATCTTTTAATCCCATAAATATGTACAATTCTTTTTGAAAGTTAAAGAAAAAATATAGACTTATTCTCTGGTAAGAAGAAAATTTTTTACAAGGATTTTCAGATTGTGGGGGGCAGCTTGTCCCTAAGTGGTGGTGAACCTATGGCACTCCAGATGTTCATGGACTACAATTCCCATCAACCCCTGCCAGCATGGCCAATTGGCCATGGAGTACCATAGGTTCGCCACCACGGCCCTAACCCCAGCGATGTTGAAGGGTTAACTGTATTCTGTACTTCAGTCAGGAAAACATTCTTGGTATTAAAAGTTATTGCAGAAACTGCTGAGTTTTACCATTTCTAATTGTTCTGTATTCTTTTAAACCAGTGATTCCCAAGGGACCCACTTCATAGTTTATTGTACCTTTGGGTACCCATTGTTGAATGTTCCTTAATTTTTGGAACCCACTTACAAAGTAACAGATGTTATCTTCACTCTCCAGTGTGAACACAAGAATTAAAAAATTGTTAACTTTGAACATGTTTATAATTTATTTTTCATGTTTGGTAGTTATTGCATATTTTTATTACATTATTTTATGGCCATTTTATACATTATGTATATGCAAACATGTGTCATCTCTCCTAGCTTGCCATGTTTCACTGTTCTCTTGCAACTCACCTGTAAAAATGACATGATCAGTTCAATCTACTAAATGAAATGCTTGAGGCTATAGCAAAAGTCATATGTTTTTATAGAATGTCCATTGGAAGGTTTTGTCTGTAATTATTTCCCTTACAAATTCTCTCCAGTCATTTCAGGGGTATGTGCCTTTTCGTGTTGCAAATTATGGTATACATGTATGGCAGTTTAAAAGTCTTGCTAATTAAAACAGAAGTCCAGTGGCACCTTAAAAAACTAACAGCATTTTTTCAACATGACCACTGAGTTATAGCTCATTTCTTCAGATGCTAGAAAGTGCCACTGGACTTCTGTTTCATTTGCTAGACTAGCACTTATACCCTAGCCTTGCTAATGGTCTGTTCAGTACTCCCAAATCATTTGAAAATAGTATGTACTCAAAACTTACCAATACCTTGTTTGTTCGCTTCAGGCCATGTTTGGTAAACAAATGTGAAGAGATTTGCTTTCTGATTTTGTGTAATCCAGAAGTGTGTTTCCCCTAGTCCCATTCTATACAAAGTTAGATAAGCTTAAACCCGTGAAATAATTGGACTTAGATGTGCCTAACTGTGTATAGGATTGTCACCTCAATGAAAACTCGTGTAAGATTCAAAAGTGATGTGTTGCCCAAATTTTTGCCACACAGAAGTATAATAATAAACACAATTTTTCAGGATACAAGTTTCTTTGAACTTCAGAACATTCAGAATAAATGTTCATAAAAATTGTATCCTGCCATTCTATTAAACATTTAAAGCTATTCACATAAACAAGTTAAACTTGTAGAAATATAAAGTGTCTGGCTAAAATTGCTTGAGATAGGAATAAGGCACTTTAAACAATATCCAGTTTAATCTTATTGTAAGTTTTAATGCAGAAACTACTTTCCTTTGCCTAAAATAATTTAAATGAACATCAGATATATTTCTTTGGGTTTCACATACAAAGGTGTCCCAGCAAAGAAAACCAATCCCACAGTAGCATGGCTTCTGTTGGAGATTTCAGTAAATGGACAGGTTTACACAGAAGAATTTGATTATACTGATTATAGTATTTGTTAGTATCATATCTTGTTTTATCCAAATAAATGCTTAGGATAAGGTTTGCGAACAGTTTTTTCCTCCCATGCCACAAAGTGCATTGTGACAGCAGTCGGGCAGATCTGCAGCTAGTTCATATGCAGGATTGGTAATTTCATGCAGCTCAAAACGTTGCATTTGGAGCTATAATCTGTGTAGTTTAAGAGCATACTTAACTATGTATTCTGTGTAATGCATTTAATTCTAGTAATGGCCCGACTGAGATGATTGGCATAGAAAATATATTGAGGCAAGAAGAACTGAACTCAACAGCTTGAGCAAGTTGTTTCTGTGGCCCCTTCCGCACATGCAGAATAATGCACTTTCAGTCCACTTTCACAATTGTTTACAAGTGGATTTTGCTATTCCATACAGCTGCAAAGTACATTGAAAATGGATTGAAAGTGCATTATTCTGCATGTTCGGAAGGGGCCTGAGAACTGTAAGACTGCAGCTAGCCTTTAAAAGCTTATTGAAATAAAGTATAACTCTGAGTTAACTTGAAAGTTGTTCATTGATCATTTGAAATTTAGTGTCTGGTACTTTTTTCCATTAACTTGATTAGGATGGAGCTGCAATCCTGTTCTTGCATGAGAGAACTGGGACATCTTGAGTTGGTTGTTCAAGTGACAATAATTTAAATCTTCTTTTACTGGTATTTTAGCATTCTTTAGCAGACATTGTTATTGCTGTGGTGAAATTTATAATTGAAAACCTCACAGTTCTGTCAAGCTTCAGGCTAGTCAGTGTTGTTGCTTTGGTGGGTGCATTTCTTGCCTTTAAGGTCCAGGGAGAGGCAGCATTTACAGTTGATATCTAACACAAGGCTTCTCTTCCTATATTAAACTGATAGGAGTGAGCAGTGGGCTAATTGCACCCCCCTGCATTAATCTGGGCAATATTGATTATCCTCTGAAACAGTCAAAACCTTAACTTCATCTGTTGAATTTAACTCTGTTACTATAAATACAAAAACATATTTTCAAGCATTTTTGTTGGGGAGAGGGAGACAATCAGCCTCTGAGTTGTTAAAGCACTAACTGGGTTCTTAGAAATATGAAGTCGTGTGGGTATGAGAGAGAGAGAAATTAGAGCAGGCAATACAAAGATGCTTTCTGACTTGACAGATGATTCAAAACTAGACTTAAAGAATATGACAGTGAAATTTACAGTCTGGTTTTGTCTGAGAGGAGGGAGGGACAAGATACAATTGCAGTGTAATTAATGGCATAATAAGTTCAGATGGCAAAACAGTGGGTAGGAAAACACCCTCCTTCCAGTTTATGCAGTTGTTTATACGTCATGCCTGCCAATACAGTATTTATATTGCAAGCAAGTGCTTGTGCAGTGTGCAAATGCTTCTTTAGTTATAGCTTAGGGTGTTAAGTCAAAGCACTATATTAAGTTCTACTGAAGGGAAGTAGTTCCTTTACTGATGTAATTGAGTGGAGGCCTGTTCCTCCTGATTTGTAAGTAGTCTGAAATAGGATGAAATGATTACTGATGGGTGTAGCCCTAAGATGCATGGTGAATGTAATAGGTTTGGAATCCTATAAAGATAAGATCCTGGTCACATAACCACATATAATGTAGACTGTATAGTTCTTCTAATAAAATACATGGTAGCATAAGGTCTTTTTACCACTCCTGTCTGTTTTGAATCTGTGCTGAACTGACAATGTGAACAGGTCTGAAGGTTCCCTATAACTTGTTCTGAGCCTCTGGCTTGGATTGGCATAATAGTGCAAAGTAAAAGTTCAGCATTCCAGACACAGATGCAAGGCCACAGCTATCATTGTTATTTTCAAGCATAGAAATTTGTGAAAACAGGGAAAGATCTGATTTCTACCCAGCCATTGTAGTCTATGATGGCATTTTGAGCATATTAGATAATAATCCTTAGTTTATACTGCTGTATCTAAAGTACAGTACTGCCTGTTACATTTTATAGCAATGAAATAAGTCAAGGCAAAAAAGTCAAGGCAGGAAATAGACACCACATGAATGACTGTATGTAGCTTCATGGTGTCTTGTTATAACTTTAAGACTAATATGCAGAAAATCGTCCCTGGCATGAATATTGCTCTTGTTATGGTGTCTTAGTATTAGGGTTGTGTTCAGACTTATAGACAGTTTTCAAGCTGTCCTACAAAACCAAGAAGAATGAAAATCTCTCAGTCATATATTTGATTGTATTGTCACATAATCAGCTCATAATGAGCAATGCTTTAATGCTGAATTCAATGGTGAATTGAAATTCTGGTTATTGGGATTTCCAATTATGAAATATTATTCTAGTGCCAATATATTTGTCGCCGAAGCAAGCATATTATGAAGTATTTGGTTTTAATTTCATTCTAGAAGTTGTATGCCTTCATTAATTATTATTCTTGTCTTCCAGAAGAGTTAGGGGTGGTTTGTGTGGATTATCCCATTTTATTATTAAATCAAGATGTCTGCTTTACACAGCATATATTAATTGTGGTCTTCCAGCTCAAATTTCAGATAAGACTTTAATGCCTAGATAATTACCAGTTAAAAAGGAGAAATTAAGCTGACTGTATATGTTTTATTTTTTGTATAGGAAAATCAGTTATTTAAAATGGGCTGGAGCTGTTCATGTATAATGTAACATCTTTATTAATCCTAATACAGTTTAAGTGGAAAAAGAATTGTGGGTTGATATGCTTAACATAAAAGTTCCATTTGATCAGTTTTAGAACACTTATTTTAGCTGAAATCCTAGTAAATCAATGGTCCTATCCCCACAAATCCTCAAAAACATTTCTAAAACATTTTCAATCCCCCTCCTTTTTTTACGATTTTATGTCCACACTTGTTTAAATATTTACAGCAATATATAAATTGTGAACAAATCCTTATTATTTAATCTTTTATATTTTACACGCTTATTGCAAATTAAAGCTTCTTATTCCATTTATCTTCGACATTTAAAATAAATCTTTCCCTCTTAAAAAAACTAGGTAACTGAACAAGATGTACAGATTTACACTGTACATTTACTTTGCAAAAGTACTTCAACTGAATACTTGCAGCTAGAGGGTTTCGGTTGTAATGTCAAACAATCATGACAACTTCATGCCATCTAAATTTTGGAGTCACTTTCTTTAATAATGTGTTTGTTTTTTAATTTACATAATTTATTAAACACCCCCCTTTCCTGCCTTTATCAGGACCGCCAAGGTGGATAACGGATTAAAAACATAATAAAATCACATCTTTACATATTAGGCTTTGGTTCAAGAATAACGGTGGGATTCTTTATCAAGAAAAGAAATACCAAAGCATAACATTAAAACTTATGACAATTTCATGCTTTTGAGTTTATAGAAAATGTGGCTGTTAACATTAAGCAGACATTTCATCCCTACATGTTGGATTCTTAGTTTTGAAATGTCCTGTGTCTCTGACTAGTGTCTTAAAAACAAGTAAACTTTATTTGTGTGTGTGTTTTTAAAAAATTTAGGCTGGAGGCAAGGCTGGCAAGGACAGTGGAAAAGCCAAGGCGAAAGCAGTGTCTCGCTCACAAAGAGCTGGACTTCAGGTAAAATTTGTATATTGGTTACCTCTACATCAATGTCAGATTTTATTCAGATTTCTTGAGCAATGTTGCTCTATCGTTGTAACAATTATAACATTGTATGCTGTGCATTAGAGGTGTGCATTGAGATATGCCCTGGGGGAAAAACCAAAAAAAGGACCCTGAGAATTTTTTGGCTTTTTATGGATTTTTCAGGTCCATAGTTTTTGTGAGGCTCTGGGGGTGTGGTTTTTTGAGAAGCAGCTACTAAATTTGCATGGCAGCTGCTGGTGCCTCTCCTTACAAGAACCCCAGAATTTGGTAAAGATTGGGACAGGATGTCTCCAAACAGGGTATACCCATCTGTCCTCCATTAGAAACAATGAAGGAAAAGTTGGGGGCCCATAACATTGTATCCCGCACTAGCAGTTGCCATGCAAATGTGGTGCCTCTGTCTTAAATATAGCTTTCCCAGAGCCCCAGGGAATATTCCCATTAACTAACATAGGAGCTGTTCCCCTTAATTTTTAAAGGGAATGGCTCCATGTTAGCCTATGGCAACTTTTTCTGCTGCTGCTGTGTGTGTGTGTGTGGGGGGGGGGGGGAGGTTTGAAGCAGAAGCACCAGATTTTCAGCATAGCTGTAGGTGCCTCTCTTTACAAGAGCCCTGGGTTTGGTTGACTTCGGGTCAGGGGGTCCAATTTTATAGGCACCCAGTTTTCTTCCATTTGGGAGTCCATAGCATGGGACCTCCTGACCTAGTCTTCACCAAACTTGGAGTTTCTCATAAGGAACTGCACCTGCATCACTGCCAAAAATCTATCTTAAAAACAGCCCTCCCTTGAGAGCCCTTAAAAGATTTGCCATAGGGTAACATGGAGCTGTTCCCTTTAAAAGTTAATGGGAAGAGCTCCTATGTTAGTTAATGGGAAAACTTTGTGGGATTCTGGGCAGCTATTTTTTAAGATAAAGGCACCAAATTTGCAGCACAGCTACTGGTGCCTCTTTTTACAAGAGACCCCAAGTTTAGTGAAGATTGGACCAAGAATTCAATTTCATGGGCCCTTACATATTCCTCCATTGTTTTCCCCTCTTTGGGGCCCCATAAAACTGGACTGTGTGACCCAGTATTTACCAAACTCATGGGTAAGGAGAGTCACCTGCAGTTACTCTGAGAATTTGGCTCTACCTCAAAAAACTGACCTTGCCTAGCCCTGCAAAGATTTCCCATAGGGTTTAATGGACCCAAAAAATTTCAGATATTCAATTAAAGCTAAACACAAAAAACTCATCACAAACTGAGAAGGAAGCCGAGTTTCCCTGGAACAAAGTTGTTGGTTATTCTTGCCTCTTGGCCAGAGAAGAGTTCAGGTAGTAACAAGAGCAGTGCTTAACTTGGCAACTTGGTTGACTAGTCTGGAAAAACTTGAGTTCAGGTCCTGATTATAGATTACTTATAGTGGAGATAACCACATTCAGTGTACGTGTTTTTATTAAAAAAGGTTCACAGTCACTGTCAGGGCCTTGAAGCAGGCTTTGACTGTGAATACTGAACAAGTCTTTCTTTTAGTTCCCAGTGGGCCGTATACATAGACACTTGAAGACTCGCACTACGAGCCATGGACGGGTTGGTGCTACAGCTGCTGTATACAGTGCTGCAATTCTTGAGTACCTCACTGCTGAGGTAAGTTCTATTGCCAAATCCCATGAATGTAGTCCATGGCCCTGTAGGTATCTCTGAAATTCCATTACATACCCTGTTTCCCCAAAATAAGCCCTAGCATGATTTTTTGGGATTTTTGAAGGATGCTTGAAATATAAGCCCTACTTCAAAAATAAGATTTCCTGACGCAGCTGATCTGGTCATGTGAAGGGGCGCAAAATCATGGAAAAAATAAGACATTCCCTGAAAATAAGCCCTAACACATCTTTTAGAGCAAAAATTAATATAAGACCCTATCTTATGTTCGGGGAAACACGGTATCTGATCTTGCTTTCTTTAAACATGGATCAGACAATATTGTATGATCCTTAACAGGTATTAAACTCTAATATGGGTTGTTTTCATACCTTCTCTCCAAGTCTTCAGACAGCGTTGGTACAAAAGGTAAATGACTCACCAAACATTCCAAACATTATGCTCTTGCCTCTGTGAATGGGAAGAAATGACAACTGCTTGACCCTTCACCCTAGAGCAGTGTGGGGAAAAGCTTTTTCTATTGGTCATAACTGCAGACTCCAAAATAGTTAAAGACTTCTGTTGTCTTCTCTGGGAAATCAGAACCTTTATTATGAAACCAGCTCTCTATATGGTTAAGAGGTTTTCATGAGCTGTATTAAACCATCTTGAATTGGTTACCTTGAAGACCATTTATTTTAGGGGCCCAGAATTATTTTTCTAATAACAATATAACAAAGTTGGCTCATGTTTTGGCTAGTAAAATATAGGCCTTGTTTCCCAAAAAACAGATGAATTTGAATCCTTTTAAAAGTGTCCTATTTCAGTCTTTCCTTTCTCCTGACAGGTTTTGGAATTAGCAGGTAATGCTTCCAAGGATCTCAAGGTAAAACGTATCACTCCTCGTCACTTGCAGCTTGCTATTCGTGGTGATGAGGAATTGGATTCCCTTATTAAAGCTACAATTGCTGGTGGAGGTATGTATCAGCATTGTTTCTGAAATGATTAGATTATAGTAAAAACTGATGTTGATTACAATCAATTAAGTGTAGCTTTTCTCAGTGTACTTGTATCTAAATGGTAAGATGTTAAATGGTAACATCTGCCAAGTAGTGAGAAATTTGCTTCTTCGTTGGATTTCTACTCAAGTGAGGACATGCATGAAATTCCCCTCATTGCTTGACAGAACATTGATTGGTTTAGCCATACAAACTGCTCAACTGTGATAAATTACAGTTTGGTAAATGGCTGTCTGTATTTTATTGTATGAAGTAGTTGTAAATGGTCATGCTTATTAATATGTTTCCAAGTCACTGCTTCAAATGCAGCTTTGTGACAGAGGTGGGTTCTGATCTTTTCTTTGCTGCTTGTTGAATTTGGGTTTTAAAAGCATGCTGATATGTTAATCTCAACAGAAAAATAGAACAGATTTCACAGCAATGTTTGGGGGGTTTTTGCTCCACCAGTGTCCTGGATGTCAATCCCTGAACACCTTTCTTGCAAAATAATTTTCTTATTTTAAATTTATGGCTACAAAAGTAGATCAGGGGGTGAAACCAGAAACATATTTTCACAGTATGTCCCACACAGCCCACTGTCTATGTACTTGAGGAAAACCTAATCTAAGTAGAAAATCTGCGGGAAGGGTGTGTGTTAGTTGGTTTTTAAAGTGTGTGTAATAATTTTTCTTGGCATTGTGTTTTTTGAGCTGAGCCAGTTCAGTCCCAAATACTAGTATTAAATGAAAGGCAAATTGCTTGGTTCCTTCCTCTTTTGAGTTTACACGGGGTTTTCATAAAGGCGGTTGGTTGCTTTGACATCTCAAAGTCTGCAAAATATGATCTTTTCAGCTTGTGAAGGAACTGGAAGTGAATGTAACATGATATGAATGGCTACCAAATCTCAACTTCTAATTCTAATCCATTATTCTCTTTGCAGGTGTAATTCCTCACATCCACAAGTCTCTGATCGGAAAGAAGGGACAGCAGAAAACTGCATAGAGAAGAGTTTTAAACAGCCCTCTTCCTCCCTGTCATTGTACTGTAACTGGGACAGAAGAAATATGGGGATATGTGGAATTTAAAAAAAATAGTTAAATGGAAGAGCACAGACAATTGACTGTAAACTTAAAACATTTGTTTGTTCTTTAGATTCAAAGTTTGACAAAAAAAGTACCTTGTTATGTGGCAGCAGTTTGTGTGTTGATTGGCTAAGTTTCTCCCATGTGTTTTATACAAAAATGGAACTGATAAAACCATTTTTTACAAAACTTGTTCTTGTGTGTCATTTTGGTTGTTTGTAAAGTCAATGTGGTTGAGACTCCATATCTTAGGCCGTTTCCGCACGGCCCATAAACGACGGCCTGGGGGCGGTAAAAACGCCGCCCCCAGGGCGGCGTCAGGCCGCCCTAAACAACAACCCTTTAAAGGGTTGTTGTTGGGGAGGAAGCGTCTTCCCGGCGGCGCGGTGTGAACCGCGCCGCCGGGAAGACGCCGTCGCCCTCCTCCGTTCTACTCACGATGTCCTCGTCGAGTTGCCGCCTGCTGGCTGGCCGGCCCGCCCACACTGTCCTCCGACCTCCAGGGGTCGGAGGGCAGCGTGGGCGGGGCTCCGACGGCCAGCAGGCGACGACGAGGACATCGTGAGTAGAACGGAGGAGGGCGAAGAGGCGGCTCCGTGTGGAGCCGCCTCTCCTGCGGCGGCCTCCGCTTGGCGTGCAAGCAGGCTTGCGCCCCCACGCCGCCAGCACTCTTGGCGGCGTGGGGGCGCAAGGAGGCCGTGCGTAAACGGCCTTAGCTATAAAACTGGTGCCTTCAAATCCTATTGAGCTTCATTTAAAAAAAATACCTTCCCAAATTGTAATTTTTAACATGGCCACATTTTTGATTGACTTGCCTTTTTCTTTGACAGGTAATTGAAGTAATCCTATGGAATCAAAGGCCAGAATTTAATGTATAAAAGAATGTGTAGTTTAATAATGCAATACTTTTACAAGGGTATCAGATACAAGGGTAGGTTCTTGAACATAGCATGTTGGCTTCTGCTTTAGTTA
This sequence comes from Sphaerodactylus townsendi, assembly GCF_021028975.2. Classification (NCBI taxonomy): domain Eukaryota; kingdom Metazoa; phylum Chordata; class Lepidosauria; order Squamata; family Sphaerodactylidae; genus Sphaerodactylus; species Sphaerodactylus townsendi. The sequence continues at coordinate 27,375,212 of NC_059436.1, read as the reverse complement.
ATGCTTAGTTGTGCTATAAAGTATTTATTCTCAATTACTCACCAGTTATAAAGGCAAATTAAAATCATCAACAGCAATAAATCAAGTACTTGTGCAACAAAATGCTACACTAGCAATGCTGCCATGATTATAATGGCAATTTTGTCATATGATTACTAGTATATGATTTGACCACTATATAGTATAGTATAATAACCTTGTGGCTGGCTATACATATTAGTATGTTCTGTGAATTAATTTTCCTGATGATGTTATTAATCTGGTTAGCTCATACAGTACAATTTCAGGCACACTGGTAACAAATTATGATGGCAAAATGAGATTTGTTTCATAAATACTTGAGTTCCTGGCATGGCTGTATCTGTCATTAAGTAAATCTGTGTAAACTCTTGAGTTGTGATTTCAGTCTGAAACAAATGTCCAGAAGCTCTGCGACTTGAAACTCATACAAGAGATGGAGCTTTCAAGTGAGACCCTTGTCAGGAGCTTTCAGAAGGAACCTCCTGAGTGAATTAAGCCACATAAAGTGGGGCTTTGGTTGCATCTCTATCTCTGGCATTAGTAGTGTTAGCCACTTTGGATTTCTGTCCAGCATATTCTGCTAGAAGAATGACACTTTGAAGTTAATGCCAGGATCTGATCAAGGAGGAAGCCCTTGAGAACACAGATAAAAGCCCTTGTAAACATAGATAATGATTTCAAAATCAGTAAGACGCCTGTGGTGGCAGGTAAGCTGGGGTTGGACTCTTCCCAAGGCCCATTTTTGTATTGTTTGTGAGACAGCAAAATTGACCACTTTAATAAATGTTTTCAGATGCCCCTTTTACTAAAAAATGCAGTGGTGTTTCACATTGCTGTGGGACAGAAAACTGGCATAATCAATAGGGGAATATACATCGTAATAGGGTATTTATTGACTGAGTTCCAGGAATGGCACTCCTATGGAACACTAAACTAAGATAAGCAAACCTGATCGTCAGTCTCCAGCAATAAGCACGCTACTTTCTATCTCAGTCTCTGGCAGACTTATGAAGAGCAATGAATTCATTGTTTGTAAGGAACTGGTTCTCTAAGAAGTAGACAAGAAAGGAAAGCTTGTGTTGGTATGCATTATTGTGAAGAGAAGACTGGCATGAGGTGTCTTCCTTAGTTCTTGTGAGTTGAAGACCAAGAACCTGTTGCAAGACTTTCCACTGAGCAGAGTACTTCAGTCTGTATGGTATCTGCATGGCTGGATTGGTCATGAGCAGATGATGCTGAATGCCTGTCAGTTTTTCAGGAACAGGTGAGATCTTTCTCTGATGCCTTCCTTACACCTTTACTGTTTGAAAAAGGCACTGGGGAAAACTGGGTGTAAAAGTGTAAGAATCCTTCAGTGATCACTGGGGCAACCTCAGCCTCCCAATTCCCTCTTGTTCTGACTCACTTTTCTGCAGAAATCACACTTAGTTTCCCACAGACAAAGGTATTGTTTGATAGGGTATAGAACTGAGTTGGAAATATATAGTTCCACAGAAGCAGCTACGTCTGCAGTTGAATCCACAGGGGTTCCAGGATATTCTCTTTCAGTAGCACCTGTGTGATTTAGTTCAAGGGAATACTAGATGTATCTGCTAAAAGTTTTTACTTGCTTTTGCCACTTGTGCGTGTGCAATACAAACTAGGCCTATGGCCTATGATTGCCTATCCAATCAAATTCAATAAGGCTTACTCCAAGTATTTGAACATACATTACAAGCTTGTTTCAACCAGAATGCTTCTGCACCCTTTGTGCACTGTTCTTGGCTTCAGCAAGAACCATGTGTCCAAAAACCATTTGCTGTTTGCCCTGGTTGAAGCAATCTTGAGAGCTGCTGCAGCTGGAATAAATGGCATTTTTGCAAAAAAAAAAAAAAAACCTACTGAGGACTAGATAGTTTGATCTAGAAAGGGCACTGCTGCAGCTTCTCCTTTCATGCCCAGAGAGCATGCAAGGCCCTGGAAATGTCATAATCCCATCCTCAGTCAAGACGGGAATAAGCCCCAGTTAATGGGATGTTTGATCAAACATGCTATATTCAGGTCTCCCATGCAGTCATTCTGCCTCTCATTTGCTGATGCCTGTGCTCTTTATGATTGGCTCTGCAGCCACAAATGCAACACAATGTCAGATTTTATGAAAATTATGAGGAGGAATTTGGGCTACCTTGTAAAGGCTGCCTGAAGGGATCTTTCTGCATTTGTCAGGCCTGTGTCCCATCAAGGGGCTGCAGTTCAGCAGTAGTCCTCATTAAGTGCATATATGTCCCAGGTTTTAACCCACAGTATCTCCAGTTAAAAGGGTCTTGGGTAACAGAACTGGGAAAGACCTTTATCTGTCTGAGGTGGCTTAGAAAATTGCTGCCAATGTAGTCAATACTGGGTTGGATGGTCCAAGGGTCTGAATAGATCTGAATGGTTGAGATGCAGTTCCTACAGTTGTTTATAGTATGAGGTACAGAATGAGGAAACTTATTGTGTAAACAAATGGTTTACATTTTCTGCGTTTGGCTCCTCACACAATTGCTGGACATATACTCCAAGGGAGATTGAATCACCAATAGCCTACAATGCATCATCTGAATATATAAGATACAGGGTTCATTAGTCTTACTTGGTGTGAGATCTGGAAAAAAACAGCCAACTGTTATATTGAAAGGCTCAGAATACGTGAGTGAATGGGTGGGATATGATTGCTACTATATAAGCTACTTCCTGTTGTGCTCTTTCCCTCAGGGTTCAGAGGCCACTGAATTGCTTCTCCATGGTAGTGGTCCATTTCCAGTTCACTAGAAAACAAGGGGAACAAAGATCCACCACAGAAGCCCCTGTCCCTATAGGCCTTACCCCAGAGCCAGTCCACTATCTGAATATCTCACCAAGCCTCAAAGAGGACTCAGCACCAGTTGAAGGTCCGTCCCACCATGGCAAAGAAGTTCTCATTGTGCTCACTGAAGTATGTGCAGAGTTGTTCCAGCAGTAGTTCATCTACAGCTGGATGAGGTCGCCCTTTGGATTGGTCCAGGCAGTGCTGATGTCCTCTGGCCTGCAAGCAGAAGAAGCCCTTGGTTTGGTTGAAGTAAAAATTGTCTGGGCCTAGGTAAGGCTCCAGTCCTAAGAAGCGCTCAACCTGGCTCATCTCTGAGAGCGGCTCCCGAATCAGGCCACCTCCGTCCACTACATGAATCTGGGTCCTCGGAAAGAATTCTAACCATCGAGCCAGGTGCACAGCGTAGAGGCTCCGGTGCATGGCCTTGTATTTGGTGTTGAGTCCTTGACCATTCTTCAAGAGGATCTGTTCCAAAGACTGGTAGGGCTTCTGTTGTGCCTTGCGGTTGTGCAGGATCTGAGTGTAGTCAGACACCAGCCTTTCAACCGGATCCCGGACAATAAGAAGCAGCTTCACAGAGCTGTCCATTGCGTGGATCCTTTCTGGGGCCTTGAAGGAAGAAAAATAGCCTGGGGTCTTTTCGACAGTAACTTGCCCAGAGTGTGAGATTGGCATCTGCTGCCTGTACCAACCCAACCCCTTGTCGTAATTCTCATCCAGGTTAAAGAAATGCATTTCTGAGTCAGCAGCTGCCACCTGGGGGTGCAGACTTAGCATCTCCAGTAGAGCTCTTGTGCCCCCTTTCCGTACCCCTATAATGATACTTTGAGGTAGGTGTTGCTTCCAAGCTTCACTTGGGAACTGGGAGTTGTTTCCTTTCCACGTGGTCTCCCAGCCATGATGGCTCCTTGTTGCTTCCTCCATGTGAATTCCACATGTTTTCAGAAGCAACAGAAGCAGGCAGGTTTTCCCCATCTCTGACTCTGTCTTGAGATGGGAGGTGACTGAATATGTGTCGGGGTAGATCAGTGTGTCTCCTCTAGTGCAGATATTCCATCTCTGTACTTGCTCACAAGAGGCCCTGGTCACTCTTCTGGATGTGGAGGACTTTTATAAAGCAGACTCTCCCTCTGTTGCCCAAAGCCTCATGGGATTTCCATTTTAGTGTTGCAGGGAATTTGTGCTAGAAGAGCATCTGCGCACCAACAGTCTAGCCCACAGCAGCTGCTCCTGGGGAAAGAAGAGAAGACTATTGTGAATGGCTGTCAGTTTGTTGGTCCTTCAACGTTCTGCAGAGGCAGGAAAATAATAATGGCTGATTTGGAATTACAAGGGGATCTGGAGTGTTACGGAGCTGAAGCCAGGGCTTGATGGCTATCTGGTGGTCTTGAACATTCCCCTAACCCCATTGCTTTGTTAATGAGACCATTGAATAAAATCCCTATCTATATATATATAAATCTAACAGTGTGTTTGTCCCTGATGGTGTCCCTCAGAAACTGCTGGACGGATCGCCCCCAAATTTTCACATGACGTCCCTCCCTGTTGCAGGCAGGTAATCAGACCTTCAAATCACTGAAAGTCCATATCTGAGCCAGGTAAAACGTCTTTTTCCTGTCGCACCAGGCCATGAAGCTGTTTGCGTTTAACTGTCACCCTTAGAATGTTCGTGCAGCCTGCCTGTCTGTGGCCTGAGGGCTTGGTATGAGGGCTTATGTTCAAGCAGATGGCCAGAGATGAGCAGTTTAAACAGTAAACAGGTAATACTGTTAGGTAATACGAGTGGAAGTGAAACACATACACACTTTGCCGTGTGAGACGTCAGGTGGGATTCCCCCCCTCACACGCTGGTAACTTTCACTCTCTGTGCCTCACTCACTGCTACCACTCAATACACATACTCTCATACACATCCAGCTCATCCTCACACACCTCACTCTGCCCTCCCTCACATCCAACCACCACTTACCCACTTCCTCACCCATATTCGCCACAGCTCTCTTTTACTAAAAGCGAGCTGGAGTTTGCCTTTTTCTTCTAAGAAAATCTGCGGGGTGGGGGCGAACCAACACTACTGGCTCCGCTTCTTTTGCACGTGGCCTTTAAGAACCTAGGGAGCTGGCCTCGATCTGAGCGCCTCTCCACCCTGCCTCTGCTGCCTGACTGGGATAGCCTCCTTGCCCCAGTTCTGCCTTACCCAAGCCAGGACTGTGCATGTCAACCAGCCTCATGGACAGTGGGATTCACACTCTGGACAGTTCCGTTGTGGAATGGAAAGGATTACCTTATACTAAAAAAACAAGACAGCACCATATAACGATGTGCATTGAAAAGGGAAAGAGGGATTCCATTTGACCACCCCAAAAGGCTATGCTGGGGATCATTGGACCTGCATGGACATCTGTGTGGGTTGCGGACTGTGATGAGAAGGACAATTGCCACAGCAATGCGTGGCCGGCCCCACTAGTTAGCAATAATTATCAAGTAGAAGAGGGAAGCAATTAGAACAATGCACTCTGCTATGTTAAAAAAATGGGAGGGAAGGCACCATGGTATAACCTGATCTTGTAAGATCCTGGAGGCTAAGTAGGGTCAGTACTTGGAAGGGAGACCTCCAGACAAGACAGTGGCAAACCACATCTGCTTCTCACTTGCCTTGAAGGCCCCTTGCTGAGGTCCCTTGCTATGAATTTAGCTCCCTCTAGAAAAGGTTATGCACCAATTGCTATGCTGGCTTTCCCCAAATCTCATCAGTCTTCTCTGGATTATTAGTCTACATCCAGACCCAGACTGACTCCCAAGCCCCAGTTCAGGTTTCAACTGCTTTCTTGTAATAGAAAGGGGAAAGATGGGTTAAATGAATGGGATGAAATAAAGAAAAGATGGGAACAATGCACCAAAGAACTACACAAAAGAGATGAAAAGATAATAGATTTGTTCCATACATATTTGCCAAGTCTTTTCTTGCATTTGGGTGGGGCCTGTATTTTGAATCTTTCAGCTGGATGTCAACTCTTCCTATTGTTAGTGGTGCTCGAAGCAGGAATAGCCAGAATCTCATAGAGAAGACTGTTTCAGATAGCAGGCTCAAGGTTGACTCAACTTTCCATCCTTCCGAGCTCAGTAAATGGATTTAAATATGATGCATGATCCAGCCAGAATTAAGTACATTGAAGTCCCCTTGATTCCAAGCCAGGAAATGAAGCATACAATTTATAGGGGTGTTAAGAATTCAACATCTGGCCCTTGACTTTTTTAAATACAAAAGGTAAAACTCTTCATGTGCTGAATTGGATGGATTTTTTCTTCCTTTTCTGATTTTTTTCTGCACCCTACAGACAGTTCTACAGCTGTGAGCGGTGCCACAAGGCAAATTGGTAAATGGAGATCTTCACCAGTGTTACATGTTTCTCTCCTTTTTGTTTTGAGCATAGAAATCGGGTAATAGAAGAGCAGAATCTGGCTTAGGTCTGGTAAAAGAATAAAGTAGGAAATCCTGTGCATCAAGTTTCTTGCACAGACAGTCCTCACTGCACAAAGGGCAATTCAACAAGCCTGGCTATTTCTCAGCCCTCTTAATTTCAGATGATTGGCTGTTGCCCAGTGCCAGCTTGGTGGGTAACTGGCATCTCCTTGGTCACTGAGCCATCCCTTGATGCAGCTGGGTGATGCCCCCTGCTGCTCTTCCAAAGAGGGGGACAGTTGCAGCAGGGGTGACAGTGTTGCTATCCAGACAAATTTGGGCGCAGGCCATGCAGGTTGTCTGGGGCAGCTCCTGCAGGACGGTCCCATTTGAAATGGACATCTGCATGAAATTCACACACAGGCATCATCTGGGAGATGCCCCCTTCTCGGCCACACACAACAGTTGTGGCAATAAGAGGCTGTATCTGACTGGAAATGAAGGGGCAGAAGAAATAAAATTCACCCTCCCCCAATTTACTAGTTCTAAGTCGCGTGACAAATTTGCTGCCAGATTTACCCACCTCATCCTCAGACCTGCATTGCAAATTATATATAAATAAAAAAGCTAGTTTAGGTGGCTGTGAGTTGATCCAGGCATAACATCTTCCTCTTCCCCCCTTCTTAATGTCCTTTTCTTTTTCTTCCTGTTAAATGAGACTCCAGAGGCCGAAGCCCAGAATTCTTGCTCTGTGTGCCTGACTAAATTCCTCTCCCGGGGCCAGCATGGCGTCACTAAGTGCCACACCGATGCTCTAAACAGTTTGACAAACTCCACTGCAATCCTCCAGGGCCCTCACAGTTCCCTGGTCATGCTTTCTCTGAGTTCCGGCAAATTTCACACTGCAGCTGCTAAGATAAAGAGAAGGGGGAGCAGAGAGTTCCTGGGTTTTTCTCAAAGAAATGCAGAATTGCAACCTAGGCTCTAATTACTGAGGAGCACAACCCAGAAAATGTGCTGGGAAAATGTAGATCCTGTTCATTTCAGTGGATAGGAGAGGTTCCCCAATAAACTGTTCCCTATCTCCCCTGTCTGCTGTTCCAACAACACTTGGAATCCACAGGTCAAAGTATCCTTCTTTGTTGCCTCGGGGCTAGGCCACCTGTGGCTGTCAGAATGTACATGGTCTGTGTTGGCTCAGTTGGGCTTGCTATTATGACCTGTCTCAGTTGGCACCTGGCCTGGGGCATGGGTACCAAGGCTAGTCACTGGTGGGGTTGGCTTTTGCTAGAAGTTGTTTTCATTAAGACCTGCTTTGATGCAATGAGGTGGATCCCTCTGGAATTGAGGATGCGTGCCACTTCCGAACACCTGATAATGATGGGGTATGACATGATTGTAGGACCCAGGGGTGGGGCACGGGAACAGAAGCCATCACTGAGGTAACAGCAGCTGCAAGGGACACAGGAGAGATCCCTGGGAGTACAAAACGTAGTTTAGGGAAAGCATAGCAGAAGATAAAAGCATAGCCCTCCAATCACTACGCTTGTGGGCTCTTGAGAAAATAAACAAGATTTCTGGGTCAGGATTTTCAGGAGGAATATGGCCAAAAGTCGGCAAAGGGAATATGGGGCTGGCTGGATGTAAAAGGGGACAAGAGCCCACTTGCTTTGAAGAGCTGTACAGAAGTTCAGCAGGTTTGCCATGTTAAACGGAACCTGCCAAGACACTGTCCCCTGTGACACCCTTAAAAGCCACAAAGCCCCATCCTCTGATACATCTGATTATCCTACAGAGCCAGAAGAAATACACGGAGCTCTTTTGATAAAACTGGGATAAGCTGCTGGCAGCTTGGGAGCCCCGTCTGGCCTTCGAGTGCTTTCCACTTGGCCTTCGGCATTGCTGCCCATCTCAAGAAATGGATATTTTCTCTCTCTCTCTATGCATTTTCACTGCTGGCAGCAGCCACGAGCAACTGGACTCAGCTCCTTCTCAGCTGCTGATTCCTGAACAGGAGGAGTGAAGACCAGCGAACTGATGTGGGTAACTGTGCAGGTGCCACACCTGGGGAACTCTGATCAAAGCCTCTGCTCCTTTTCTTATGGGGACATGGCTTAAAGAGCCCATTACCCAAACCTTGGCTCAAGTGCATGGATGGAACCATTGCAGGCTTTTCGGTCCTTTCCTCATGGAGCAGTAGGAATGGGGAGATGCAGGTTCAAATCCTACCATGCCATGAAATTCACTGGGTGACTCTGAACCAGTCAATCTCTCAGCTGAACCTACTTCACAGGGATGTTGTCGGGAGAAAATGGAGTAGGAGGTGATCCATGTGTGCTTCCCCAAGCTCTCTGGAGGAGGGACGGGATCAAAAGATCATCAAACAATAAATAAATGTGCTCAATTCAAACTATATCCTGGGAGGGACATGAACCTTGGCTAGGATCTCCAAGTACAGAGGCCTTTTGAGGCACAAGATAACACATAAAATCCAAAAAAAAGTATGGAGAGAGTAAAGAGCTACCAGAAAGAGTAAATAGCTATTGTTTACTGTAGCTTTAAGAAAGAAGGAGGAAGAGGAGGAACTTGAATGTATACACCACTTTTCTCAAACAGTCTTAAAACAGCATAAAACCCCTTCCCTTCCTCTCCCCACAACAGGCACCTTGTGAGGTAGGTGAGGTTGAGAAAGTTCTGAAGAACCCAAGGACATCCAGCAGGCTTTGTGCATAGGAGTGGGAAATCAAACCCAGTTCCCCAGATTAGAGTCCACCTGCTCTCAATCACAACATGACATTGGCCCATTACTGACTACTGTGGATATACTGTTGCCATATTGCCAGCCTTCAAGACTTGGTTGATGTCAGTAAACGGCAAGGGGAGTGCAGAGCCCGGCTTAACCTTTAAGGAAGGACTCGTTAGGGCCAGGAGACTCAGGCCTGCCAGTCACCACCATTGTGCAGCATCTGTTCAGTTCAAGTAAATATCCAAGAAAACTTCCCTTTATGCCCTGAAGCTCCTAGCTTTTCTGCCCCAGTCACCTAAGGCTGCCATCTTTTTTCACCAGCCTTTGCTCCAGTGCCCTTTTCACCTACTTTGTCTACAGATCTTGGGAGGTTACTATTTTTTTTCCTTTATACCAGGAAAACCTTTCTGCAGATTGAGCAGATGTTAAAGCAGATCAGCAGGTGTGGGCTCCCCCCCGCCCAGATTTGTTGTTCCTCTAAAGGCAAGCAAATAACACTGGCCCATTCATGAGTCCCCTTTCTGAAGAGGAATGGTCCCTCTTAATGGTCTGTCCTCATTAAGTTTAAAAAATAAACCATAATAGTTTCAGCTGGGATTCTGAACTAGGTGGTAAATGTTACTCTGAAGGGCGGGGGAAGGGAGGAACTGGAGCGGGTTTGCAATAATTGTAAGGATGGTTTTTTTAAAAAAAAAGTAAGTACTGGATAATAATTTGCCACCCTCTGCCCAGTTGTTTGAATTCTCAGGCAGTTCCTCTAAGGACATGATTTCACCCCCAGGAATTATTATTATTTTCCAGAGTTCCTAAGGTAACCAGGTACAATATACGCATGTATTCAACATGTAACTATTGCTTACAGATTTTATTATCTAGCAATGAGACACACAAAGGAAAGGAGGGTAGAGGAAAAAAATAGAAAGGGCATGAGATCAGTTAAAGAAAGGGGGAAAATATATTGTCAGAAAGATGCCAGGCAGATTTCAGGGCATTACAAAATATATCCAACGGTAAGGAGCAACAAAGGAAAACAAATGCAGTCAGGTGAAAGAGAATGGAAGTTGGGAAATATGGGCAGATAAAGGAGTGAGTGATTGAAGATCCATTGAAGTCAATAGAAGTTTAAATACAAAACATTAAAAGGAAACAACACAGATACAAGACAACATTCCTCAGGACTAGCACCTCTGTCCTCTGCTTCACACCCAGGTGTCAAAAATTGTGCCTACCAATAGATTAGGAACTTCCATAGCAGGCACAGTTAGGTTCCCATCAATGCAAACACTGAACTGTACACATGGCCAATAGCACTCAGACACCACGCTATGTGGTTGCCTCCAAGCCTGATACTTATGGCAGTAAATTCAGCTCCCAGTCCTTACCTGTCAAAATGCAGGACTCCAGAGTCAGCGACAGCCTGGACCAGACGCTGTGCTTTCGCTTTCTCCAGCTGTTTTGCCTGGTGCCAGCCTCTTTGTACCGCTTCTCCTGCCCGCCCACAAGCACATGGGGCTCTCTAAGCAGTAAGTAATCCTGTCCTGCCCTCCCTCCAGAGGGAGGCGGGGGAGAGAGAGAGAGATTATTGTGGTCCTTAGGGAAAGGTGCTGGAGAGAACAACAAGGTACAAGATGGTCTGAGTCACCAAAGCACAAGGGGTGGAAAGGGATTATTCCAGACAAGTCAGAGCCTGAGGAGAAGGGCTGGACAGCTCACCCACAGACAGGACCAATAATGGATGGAGCCTTCGGGCACAGCAATGGTGCTTTAGATACTCTACATATCAGGAAGTCTTGACCACAACCATTTAGATAGTTTTACATAAGGATGAAGTTGATCCCCATTTCCCATCTGCAGTTCCTGATTCCTGATTCTCCAGTCCCTCCACAAATATTAGTGATTAGGTAATACAGTCCAACGAGATTCCAGGGGGCATCTGATTTTAAAGCACTATGAAAAAAAGGGGATGGGGGGTTTGTATCAAGTGTCTGCAACATTAAGAAATGCAGTGCTGCAGTCAAACATGCAAAAGTAAACTGTTTAGAATTCCTGGAAGGGATATTCTGCATTAAGCCCCTCACTCTGCTGTGCCTCCACGTCTGATCAACTTGAAGGCTGACAAAGGAGAGTCCAGCTATGCACGAAGGGCACCTCAACAAAACTTGTGCGGGAGAATTTTCCTGTGGATTTTGACCCATATTCACGGGGAGGGGGGTTTTCTGCCTAAGGGAGAAACATAATGAAGTTGTTAGCAGCAGGTTCAACCACAGTTCACAAGCTACTGACCTCAGATTCTCCGTCCCAGAGGTGCAGACATTTCAGCAGATGAGCACTAAATAATTCAAGAAAAAAAATGATGTAAAATTAGTGTCACAAGGACATAATCTGGGTTTTCCCATGGAGCCTTTGCCCCCTCCTGTATATTCAGCTAGTTCCATTGGGTAGACACATCTTCATTTGGATGCCACATATGCTTTCATTGTGCACTTAGGGAGCATGGGCTCTCTCTAAAAGCATCACTCTACAAGATCTAGATTACATCCAGATTCCCATTCCCAACAATTAAAAACCACATGCATCCAGAAAACCAAAAGTGAGTCAGGAAGGCATTGTTTAGCAGGTATTTAGGGCTATACTGCCTCTGAACATGGACGTTCCACTTAGCTATTGTGGCTGAAAAGCTGCTGTTGAAAACAGTCGTCCAAGCATGCTCTTTGAACTATCTAAATTAGAGGACATCACTGCGTCTTGTGGCCATGAGTTCTATAAAATAATTATGCACTGTAGGTTGCCGTGCCTTCTTTTATCCAGACTGAATAAATACCTAATCAGTTTCATTGGGTGATTCTGGGTTCTAGTATTATGGAAGAGGTCAAAATAAATCTCTTTTTGTTACTCTCTCTGTCTTACCTATGATTTTATAGACCTCTGATGTTTCACCCCTGTAAGATCAGGTATGGTTTGCAGGGCTGCCAGCTCCATCTTGGGAAACTTCTACCTATTTGGGGAGGGGGCTCTTAAGATATGTGATCCTATGGCACACCCTCCAAAGCTGCCATTTCTTCCAGGTGAATTGATCTTTGAATTCTGGAGGTGAATTGTAATTCCAGGAAAAATTCCAGGTCCTATCTGGAAGTGAGTAACCCAATTTGTGGGATAGGAAACTTTGACCACAAGCGGTGCAGATACAACTAATCTTACTGTTACAAAGATGCAAAAGCATTCAAAGAATAGCTGAAATTAATCTCCCATCTGGGTACAGATATACCCCCTGGGACCTGGATGGTATGTCATCTCCTTTAGATGGAACCTATATCAGATTCAGATTTATTCATTTACAGTCATAGATCAACAGTAAAATAATACAACAATACAAATTCCAAATGCAAAACCAGATCAAGACCCTTTTTGCCTCATATAGGGCAAAGCACCACAGATATTTTAGAGACTATACTGGGATCAATCAATCAAAGGCAATCTTTGCTAATTGCTGGTGAAACGTTGACTTCTCAATATATATGGCACCACACACTGGATGTTTCTGCTTAGTTCCTTTGATCTATGAAAGACCGCTTCCAAACCATCTGTCCTAGCATTGAATTGAAAAGTCCCACACTCTAATACTTTCCTTATAAGAAAGGTGCTCCAACCCCTTGATTGTGTAGGTTGTCCTGTTCCATACCTCTTCCAGAGATCCTTTTGGTGAAGGGGAATGCATAGCACACAGGAGCTGCACCATCGCGGATTTATTAAAAAAGCATTGCAAGGTTGGTTCTTCTGTTTTCAGTTCTTGCCTTTGCACGGAAGTACCCTCTGCTACTTCCCCATTTATTGTAAAGCTCAACTGTTTTGTTTCAAAAAAGACACATGCCCTCTGCTTGTGGGGCAGTCCCCTTTCTGCATGGCTGCCCCACTTGTTCCTCTTCTTCATAGGGAACTGAAAGGAAGACAGCCAGGCAGAGCTGGTTCAAGGGTGGAGTCAGATCAGGTGGCGGTTGGGTAGCAGGGTTTTGATCCCACAAGGCTCGTTCAAATGTGTACATTCTCTCACTTGACAGTAATTCCAGAGGGGTAGCTATGTGGTGTAAAGATTATGAATGGCATATTCTAATCTGGAGAACCAGGTTTGATTCCCTATTCCTTCACCTGAAGCCTGCTGGGTGATCCTGAGCCAGTCACAGTTCTCTCAGAACTCTCTCAGCCCATACAGAGGCAGGCAATGGTAACCCACCTCCCAATGCCTCTTGCCTTGAAAACCCTATGGGGCTGCCATAAATTGGCTGTGACTTGAAGGCATTCTACCATTGCCAGTTGAGTTAATCTGGATCAGCAATGAAACGGGAGACTAACAAAAATGATAGCAGCATGAGCTTCCTTGAGGCTCATTCCGCACATGCAGAATAATGCACTTTCAAACTGCTTTCAGTGCTCTTTGAAGCTGTGCGGAATAGCAAAACCCACTTGCAAACAGTTGTGAAAGTGGTTTGAAAATGCATTATTTTGCGTGTGCAGAAGGGGCCATAGTTACAGTTCACTTTATCCCGATAGCTGCAATAGGCCATGCTGACTTGCATGTAGGAATGCCATAGCTGAGTCCTGGCATGCAAAGGCACATCTTCTACATTCCTCCAAACATGATGCTCATCAATGGAACCAGCTCAGATGGTCAGTTGCCACAGACAATTACCAGTGCAATCACAAGCACAGAATCAAAATGATGCAGTTGCAGTTAAGAGCATTGGAGCAGAACCTGGGAGAACTGGGTTTGAACCTCTGCTTTGCCACAGAAGCTTGTCAGGTGACTTTGGGCTTGTCCTACTCTTTCAGCCTAATGTATCTCACAGAGCTGCTGTTTTGCAAGGATAAGGCAGAGAAAAGGAAAACAATGTTAAAACCACTCTGAGTGCCCCTTGGGGGCAAACGTGGGATGTAAATTTTAAAAGACTCAATTAAACTTACACTCTTCCGCCCCAATTGAAATTGAAAGGGGCAACAGCTTACATTACACTGTATGTATTGTGCATACATGTGTGAATTGATTGTTGATGACTGGAGCATCAGGCATCGATTTGCATGTGCAAATGAGATCCAGAACCACATATTGATTTTCCACATTGCCTCAGAAGCAGTGCTTTCCAATGGCACCAGCACATAGATTTTGCACTGGGTGTAACCAAGTGACTATATGGGTGTGTGAGGGAGGCAAAGCAACAAGGTGTCGCGTGATCTTGTCAGATCTCGGAAACTAAGGAGGGTTAGTACTTGGAAGGGAAACCTCCAAGGAAGACTCTGCAGAGGAAGGCAATGGCAAACCATCTCTGCTTTTCATTTGCCTTGAAGTCCGTTGCTGCGGCCACCATCAATTGACTGAGCATTGATGACTCTTTCCACACACATATGGGTGAGTATGTCACTCACAAGCCTTTATTGGCATAAAATAAACATACAAAATCAGCATACAAAATTTGCCCATTATTGCTCACAATTATAGACACTGGTACTAAAATACTAAATACTAAAATATATACATGGTCCTTCTGTAACTATAGGACATTCCTTCAGCTAAGTTAACTCACTTAAACGTCATCGGATACTGACAGAAGCTAGCAAAATTACTGCTGGCTATATGTGGTCATAATACATAGACATTGGTTGGTATTCATCTAGACTTACGTCTATTATTGTTAGCAGAAATTTTGCTACATTCTCACACACTGTGGGATCCATGTTGTTCAAAAGCATAGGTATCTTAAGAGCATCAGTTAGATTGTTATACAGAAATGGGATAAGTGCAGATTGTGACATTCTGATTTTTGTAAACCTTACACAATGAAAGAGGGTATGATCGAGTGTCTCCACCTGACCCATATTGCATGGACATAGCCTCCTCTGTTTATCAATTTGTTGATATCTGCCATAGAGCAGCATAGAAGGCATTAGATTGAATCTGGCCAGTGTTAAAGCTCTTCTTAATTTAGGGTTGGTGATCCACTGTAAATAATTGGCCATGTGTCCTTGTTCAATTGGAATAAGCAGGGTCAGGGGGGAACATGTTTTCCTCGCAGCTGTTATCATAATATGGGTGAGTAAACTAGACCACCGTGACTCAGCAAGATGCATAGAGACTGACTGTATGAATGCTCTCAGCCACATGACACAGCTAGATCTGCCATACAAGAAACGATGAACTGATGTAGTTATAGAAATACTTATCAGTACATATGCTCGATGTAGATCTGAGTGGGTTGACAGGAGGAATGTTGGGAAAATAACACACACCCCTCAACAGAAGACAGCAGCTGGACCTCCGCAAACAAATAAAATTGGTGCGAGTACCTTGTCCCCACAAAGTGATGCTGATAAAGATGACCATGACAAGATTGACATGGTCACCATTGGAATGATCTGGGAACTACATCAAAAAGTCTGGCTGAAGAGTCCTGGAACTAGCACAGATTGATTGAAGCAGTGGTGGGTTTCGTACAACCAACAAAATATGCCAATGCCAAGAACTGGGCTCCCATCTATAAGACACCCAGAAGCCTGACACTTCTTCGGAGAAGCATCATCTGACTATCCAATGAGACATTGGTATCCCACTGCCAGGACTTTCCCATCTCAAAGATCTCACGAGATGGGCCAGTGTGGAGTGAATATATAAATATGATTGTATATGCACCACTGTGCTCCAGTAGACATTTTGATATATTTTAAAGAAAGGTGAACACAAAGAGTGTAACAAATTCAATCTTTATTGGATCCTGAAATTTAGAGTGGGGAAAAGTTACACATGTCAGTCCCCGTTCTGACCTCAGAGTCAGCAGTAGGGCACTGTTCCTAAAAGTAGCAGCAAATTCAATGGTGCATTGTTAAACTGATGTTTACATAACCGTGTCTCCTGTCTGGCAGGACAAAGGAGCAGGAAGTTAATAAATGCCCAAAGCAGATTTTGATGGTGTGATTCATGCTGCAAAAAGACAAAACAATTGTACAAAAGATGCATTCCTATTGCAGCTGCTGTCAGTAAAGCATACATTTAATTCTAGCATCATTTGGGTTTTGCAGAACCCCAAAGTAGAGGGTGCAAATATATTGAATCTAATGACCCCTGAGAACAGGCACCAGTCACACCAGACACTGTCCTTTAAGGTGTTTGTGCCACAAATGAAATAACATGCTAAGTAATGGCTAGAATATTTGAATATCTGTGACACTGTTTTCCTCCCTGAACCCCATGGGATTGCTGTGCCAGTAGCCTATAAGAATCCAACCCCCACCCCCACCCCCCATGTGATGCCTTGAACTCCAGGGTGCAGATGATCTGACTCCTAAGGTTGGTCATTCACAAAGTCCACTTGACAAACACACTGTTGACAGACATGGCCAGTGTTCTAGACTGAGGACTTAATTTCACAACAACATCTTTTATTGGCATTATGTATTGGCATATAAATACATAAAAAAGCATAAAACTACCCACTAGGGATAGCAGATAGGGGAAGCAGGAAATATGCAAACTAGTTTTAATTGACTGTCCATAAAATTAGAAAGGAGTGACTTGGAGATTTCGGATCTTCATTGCCCTTATTAGGAATGTGGCTACATCTGTAGTAATCTGAGGGTTTTTGTCACAGAGTAAGTATTCGAGTTTTCCTTTGTCAGAGGTCAGTAGAGCTTCATTCAAATGGGGTTTGATAAACGTGTCTCTTGGGGATGTATAGAAATTACAGTGTAAGAATACATGCTCGGTGGTCTCTATGTGCCCCTGTGAACATGGGCAGAACCGCTCACTATACGGGATATTTGCAAATCTTCCCTTATAGGTAGCCAGTGGAAGAATGTTAAGTCTAGCTTGCATAAAAACACGCTGAAAGCATGGAGAGGTGAGATTCGAAAAATATGCTGGAAGAAACCCAGGTTCTGAGGGGAGATTGTATATCAATGGGGAACAAGGTCTCATTGCGTGAGCAAGGGTTACTTGTTTCTCAATGTCAACAAGTCTTTGCTTTATTGTTGTAAATAAATATTGTTCATCTGAGTTGCCTAAAGAGTCCAAAGAGATTCCAAGTGTTTTTATCTTTGTTGTTATTTGCTTATACCAGTGGTGGTGAACCTTTGGCACTCCAGATGTTATGGACTACAATTCCCATCAGCCCCTGCCAGAATGGCCAATTGGCAGGGGCTGATAGGCCAATTGGCAGGGGCTGATGGGAATTGTAGTCCATAACATCTGGAGTGCCAAAGGTTCACCACCACGGGCTTATACCATGATGACCGGAAAGAATCTAACAGCATATAATGTATAAGGCTCTTGGGTTTAGTCCTGTAGCGGAGGACTGTCACCTTCCTTCAGCAGGTGGGGATAAACCCAGCGAAGGGCCTTTGCCTGTCAATCAGGAACACACAAAACATGGTGATCTTTCAAGTACTTTAGCTTTAGTAGTGGAAGATACCTTGTAAGCTTTCAGCCAAATGCACAGGATAGAAATCAATAAAGGTAATGAGTTTTCCTATTGGCTTACGTGGCATTTGTTCCTTTCCTCCAGCAGTTATCCCCAAGGGTAACATGACAGCAACTGGTGACCCTGGTTGCACAGGACTGTCTGAGTTCAAAACACACTCAAAAGGCTGCCAAGGTTGTCACGTCTGCCAGAAATGCTTGTACAGACAAGTCTCTGAGGGCAGCACAAAGGAAGAAGCTCCAAAGTGGACTCCATACAGGACGCTCACCCACCACAATCATTATTTTAAAATAAGACTGAACAGTTTCTCTTACCCACTGGGACTAACACCCCTTAAACCACCATCAAGCAGGCTTCTTGTCCATGCTGCCCAGAAACTACAGGTATTCCTCTGCTTTAAGGAAGAGTATGAACTCTGGCTGACCCAGTCTGCTCCCTGATTTCTCCTTCCTCCTGGATGTGTGAAACCCTTCTGTATCCATTGAGACAATGAAGTAGCAAGAAGCCCTTTGCCTCCCTCCCATTATCTTGGGCGCACACTGACATAAATAATCTATTTGGGAGAAAGGGGTGGGTTATGTCAAAAAGGTTTGGGCGCAGGGTTACAGCAGCTGCCACGATGAAATATTCAAGACCCCCCAAGCAGCCCGTGCAGAAGGAGAGTGGCAAACACTTATTGGATCTGACTAGGCGGATGACCCAGTGGAGGGTGGTGGTGCTGGAGATGGCAGCTCCACTCACGGATATGACTGTGCCACTGAGGCATTCAGTCACGCAATGGTGCATTGTCTTGGGCACGCTTTAGTGGGAATGGTCATAGGCGACTTCAGCTCAGTTCCCAGGAAGAATTCTCCATGACATCTACAGCTTCACTTTCTTTTTCTTGCTGTGTGGACAAAGTTGTGTCTGGAGAGAAGAGAGGGCAAAGGAGTCATGCCTGCTTTGACCCAGCTCCTATACTAAGGCAGGGAGAAGAAGAGGAGTTTGGATTTATACCCCACCTTTCTCCCCGGTAAGAAGTCTCAAGGTGGCTTACAAGCTCCTTTCCCTTCCTCTCCCCACAACAGACACCTTGTGAGGTAGGTAGGGCTGAGAGAGTTCTGAAGAACTGTGACTAGCCCAAGGTCACCCAGCAGGCTTCATGTGTAGGAATGGGGAAACAAATCCAGATCACCAGATAAGAGTCCACTGTTCATGTACGGGGAATGGGGAATCAAACCTGGTTCTCTAGATTAAAGTCCACCACTCTTAACTACAATACCAAGTTGGCTCTCATGCAAAACTTATGATCTCTTCCTACACCTGGAGCTGCCTGCCTTCAAGAGGCGAAAGCAGGGACTTTCCTGCATAGGGCCCTCATTGGAGGTAGCCTTGTAGCAGAAGTATTAACCGAACCTCAAATGCACTTTGTGGTTTCCCCCCATAAAGGTGTATTCACATATACAGGAAAAAGCGCAGCATACACTCAAGGCTACCATTCAAGAGAGCATATGCACATTTCATCAAGGCCTTACTTGTCTGCCTGCAACTTTCTACAGCATTCTTTGCTAATCCATTGTGGACTGCATAGGCTGATTTGCCAAAATGATGGATGACCCTTTGGGCATCATGCTGGACAAAGCAAGGCTGAGCCATAACTAGAATAAAATGGTTAAATTGGTAAGAGGAGGATGGTGATGATAACCTGGTGGAGCAGGGAGGAGAGGACGAAGGGTCAGGTCCCAGCTGTGATAATCAAATGGAACAGAATTTCTGTTTTCTCCTTTGTAAATCCTATACTTTAGACAGCTGAAGGATACAGCTTAACCTGTAGGATTTCTGCCTATCACTTCATGCCCTGACGAGCTTTTCCTATTGAACTTCTGCCTATCATACAGCACAGGATTGCTGGATGAAAGTCAGTAAACACCAGCACTGACTGGCAGCAACATTCAGGCACAGCCTTGTGACTTGAGAGCTTTTAACTGGAGACGCCAAAGACCACCTCTCACCTCCAACCCCGGTCCACTTTCAGAAACTGGCTGTTCAGAAAGATCGCTGCCAGTGTCCTTGGGTTTTGCAGAGATTTAGGAAGGTGAGGGTAGCCAGCACAGGATTTCCTCAGAGCAAAGAACAAACTCAGACGAAAAACAAGGAAGAAATGCAGCTTGAAAAATGTGTATTTCTTTAAATTCTTTTCAGCATCACAAGGACTATGTCCGAAGGAGCCCTTAGGCGCTCGCCCCCTTCACACACATGGAAACAAAGAGCCATGTTCAAACATGCCCTTTTCTGACTCAGCAGAGTTAAGATAACCGGCCCTTTATGTAGTGGCAGGAACAGGTGGCTCCAGATCATTCACAGGAAGGTGGGTGGGTGTGGGAAAGAACATGACTGAGGCACACCTGCTTCTTTGGAGATCATGGGAGCCGAGTACGACCAAGTAGTTTCCTTCCCTGCAGGACCAGCATCAAGCATTTCTCTCTTCTGGAGGTATAAAGTCCAAGCCTAGATGCTGAAAGATTTCTTCCTCCGAGGCAGCTGACAAAAACATTTTCTGAAGAGCATTTAAAAGAATCAAAAGCTGTGACATCTGTAGCCTAGCCTGCTCACCACACCCTACTTATCCCCAACGCAGTTTTTTTTTAAAAAAGGAATTCTGTATACAGATTCTGCGATGTGTCTAAATCAGGTAATCTAAGCATCAGGTAATCTAAATCAGGTAATCTAACCTTCATTTCACTTATTTGCATCCGCTTCCATTGGAGGCAGTGCCCAGAGTGCACATTTGGCACGGCAGCTTATATTATGCTTCCTCCGGCTGTGCTCTGTATGCTGGCAGCCTGCCAATTAGGGAAGCCTCTCAGCCCCTTCTCTAGCTTCTGAGGCCTACAGAAGACCACGGTTGGGGCTCCCAGCTTAAAAAGTCCATTATCAGGCATGAGGACCAAATCGAACTGAGACCATGACATGAAGAAAGGGAGAGTTAAGCTTCCATGTGCCATTTGCTGTATCTGAAAGAGCCCCAGGGAGCTGCTATTTGCCTGCCCCCTCCCTTCAAGTGACAATCCTAATCTAAATATGGGCCCCATCTGGATTTTTAATAATACCAGAGGCTCAGATCTTTGCCACGGTTAGACTTTGATGTTTCAAAGGAGCTGGATACATGCATTCCAAGTGCTGTGAGCAGCTTTCATGGTTAAACACTTAAACCAACCATCTGCTGAAATGGTGCGCATGTGTGACACAGTAGCAAAAACAGGCACCTGAACATGAGATGGGCTAGTGGAGGAAGTTTCCCAATCAACAGACAGTTCCCAGCATTCCAGATGTGGGGGAACTAATATGCTCACAGAGACACCCTTTCAAAATGGCTCTTACAACGTCAGAATTAGGATACACCTGCTACAGTTTTGTCCTGCTGTACCTCCAAGGAGAGGAGGGCAACATATATTTTCTCCTGAGAACCTAGAGAAGCCACTTAGGTACAGGGTACTAGACAAAGGTTAACCCAATGACGTTCAAGAATTTGAACACATGCTTATTTGTAGAAAACCAAAAATTGCACATTGACAGTTGGCAAGTTTTTCTGGGAAAGTGAGCCCCCAACAAGAAAAGATTTTGAAGCTAAAGGCAGAGAGCTCTTTCCTCATGATTTCCTCTCCCCGGAAGTCACATACCTTCTCTGTGTGATAAAGGGTATGACTGTTGAGCATCATTTTCTTCTCATACTTGGAGAATCTCCTGAGTTCCCGCTCAAAATTCTGAAAGGCATTAAATCCCAAACTGAGAACCACAAGAATTAATCTTGTCTCCATATACCAGACTCAAGTCTTGTTTCACTGCCCTAAACATAATAATCTTAGATCTGACCTGGTTGCATTATTTCCTACAGGATTTGCCTCTCTTCGGCTCATTCCGCACATGCAGAATAATGCACTTTCAAACTGCTTTCAGTGCTCTTTGAAGCTGTGCGGAATAGCAAAATCCACTTGCAAACAGTTGTGAAAGTGGTTTGAAAACGCATTATTTTGCGTGTGCGGAAGGGGCCTTCCAGACAAAATAAAAATGATTAAGTTACTGAATAATCCTGAGGTAGAAATATCCGAAGCTGTAGCCACATTCTTAATAAGTGTTTTGAATGCCTTGTAATAATGTTCTTTTAACTGTAACTTCATTTAGTTTTAACTGTTTTGGGTTTTTTTCTAATGCTTATTAAAGGTTTCTGAAATCTGAATTAATCCAAGGCTTGATGCATTGAGGATACCTAATTACAAAGTGGTTTGCTTATAGCATCCCTGCATGAGGCACTGTTTTGGACTAGCCTCCTTCTAAAAAGGAAACTGAAACCATATCTGCTCTGGTGCACTTGGATCTTTCAATCTTTGCCCAATGTAGAAATGCTGACGAATCAGGAAAAACATGTGCGAATAGGTTTTCCACAGAGATAAACCACAGATCCAGCAAGCTCTAAAGTATCACAACCCTGCTATTGGCTTGCTATGAGCTCAGCTCTTCAAGATGGAATGCTGAAGCTAGATTGAACTGAATATCAGGAACAGAACTTCAAACTCATGCGTGCAATCTCAAGCACACAACTACAGTTAAAGCGGAAAAAAGCTATACGCCACTAGCAGGATGCCCACCAAATAGTAGGATATGTGGCTATATCATAGCCCAGTTGACTTTGCCCCTTGCTCCCTTCCTCCTCCTCTATATGTCTTGAGACCTTCAGCCTTTTCCACACTTTACTGTCTCACTTTAATCTATTCAACCTTATGCAGTTACAGGGAAAGGCCTGCCCCAGCAGATGTGTTAGTACGATGCCTAGACAGTATAAATATGTATGGGAAGAGGAATCAGGACAGGATAGTTCTTCCATAGATATGTAGGTTTGCTGCAAAGTAAATAGAGCTGAGATGAGTGAAATGGTCACTGAGGTCATAAAAGAAACTGATGGCTCCATAAAGAGAAAAAAAGACAGTCCCTAGGAAGGAATAAAAGAGATACAGAACATCACCGTCGAAGGTAATATCCTACAGAATGACAAACTGGCTCAGGTTCTTCTCAGGCTTAACAAGAAAAATTTGGAACTAAAAAAACCGCCAAAACAAGATAAAACAAGACTCACCTTTGAGCCAGTCCAGCCCAGCAAAGCAAATGAAAACTGACTGTTGGGGGTCACAACCAAGTCAACCCTGACAGCTTTCCAGTCACAGGCATCTCCAGAGCCCTTCCCTTCACAGGCAAACTCCCGATCACTGGAATCTCTTTTGATGCTCTTGTGCGAGTAGTTCAGGCAGAAAATAGAGAAACAACGGTCAAAATGGTCCATGGTTGCTGTGGTGACTGACAGCTCTGGATCGTCAAAGGTCTGGAAGGTGTTTCTGTGGGTGCTGTGGTACAGCAGGAAGCCCTGGGGAAAAAGTGAAGAGGGAAGGCCTGGGTCTTTTGAGAACCACAGCATCTGCACAAATCCCAGGCCCAATGCATTATGTTGTTTCACTTGGTATCTCTCCTGTTAGATGCAAATATTTTATAACCTGCTTGCTGATGGATTTTGTTGTGTTAGGATTCTCTGCAGTTACAAAATACAGTTGTTATATTTTGATTGACTTGAATAGATCCATCATACTTGTCATCTAGCTCAAGTCCCAGTGAGAAAAGCAAACAAACATAAATAAAACATTACAAATAAAATAAGCACCAGGATTCCTAGACTTTGGATAGTCAAGGTATCATTTTCCACCCTGAATTATGATTGGCATAATCACTCTTACATTCCAAAATGTATGAGAATTAGTGTATGAAAGGAAAGATTATCTAATCTCAAGAGTTGCCCACCCTGCATTCATGTAAAACTCACTGATCTGTCAGTGAAGATGACTCCAAAATCAGGCCAATGGCTCAGAGATGCATCCAAGAACAGGCAGTTCTACTCTGCTTCTGCAATGGAATGGAGTGAATCATCCATTCACATCTGAAGAACATGCAGACATACCTGCTTTTAAGCAGAAGCTATTTGGAAAAACTGAACAGAGACTGAATGCCATGTGGTGTGTCTTTAATTATATCCTTTTCAAGACATTTATGTGTGTGGACACACACTTAAATGTCATGAAAAGGATATAATTAAACATTTTTTGTGGCAGTTACCAAATTACCCCTATGGGGCTCTGGAGTGCTTAAAGCTCTTCATGGGCCTTATCTGAGTAATCTCTTTTCCCTTTCTGTCACATCCCGATGTTCTTTCTTCCCACAGATCCTCAATTGAATGCAAACCTGCTCCTACCTGACTATCCAGCCAGCAGATGACTTTGCTCAACAGCCCCACCTCTTGGCCTTCTGTGGGGTGTGTGATGAGCAAGTCCACATCATGACCACTTGGTTTTCCCCTGTTGGACAAGCCAAAAAGCAATCACAGAGGACCAAAAAGGAACCACTGGCTCTCAATCAAGCCTTTCTCCACAGTTTGATCCTTCAGACGATCCTCTGAAGGTGCCAGCCACAGATGCAGATGAAACGTCAGGAGAAAATACCACTGGAACATGACCATACAACCTGGAAAACCCGCAACATCCTAGCAATTCTGGCTATGAAAGCCTTCGACAATATCATCCAGCTGTTCACACCAGCTGCCAGCGCAGGCTCCTCTCATGGCTCAATCTAAGACAGAGTTCATTTGGATAGTTTGCCAATACACTGCAAATCTTTCTCCATTTAACGTGAAAAATAAGGACACCTCTCTTGCTCTCCTGGTGTAAAATCTGATGGATGGAATCAAACACTATTGCAACAGTATGATTTTTTGTACATACCACCTACACAATGGGGTGCAAAGACAGCAACAGATAGCAACATGTCTGCTTTATGCCCCCTGTTACAGGAACCTGGTGCTTCCACAGTACTGGCCATTCTCCGTGGGCCCATAGCAAACCTAAGGATTATTTCTTATGTAAAGAAAATTGGATGAGAGAACACATCTGCACTACAAGAACTCTAGCACATCACAGGACAATCCCTAGAGTTGTTAACTGGCAGACATGGCAGTCAAAATGGGTCTGAAAACTAATTTCCATTTGTTTCCAGAAAATCAAATAATTCCTTTACCGCACTGAAGGAAAAAGGGTTACTGGGCATTAGAAAAGCAGACACTAGTGCATTCTGGGAGCTGGCTATCAAAAGTCCATTAAGCAAAACAATTCACCTTCTAAACCCTCCCGTCAGAGTCACAGAGGCTCCAGGCAGCAACTGGTCCACTGCTTTTTGTACCACCTGAACAATGACTTCAGCCTCAGAGCGCTTCACTGGGGTATTGAGGTCCCTGTAATGCAGGAGTCCTGGTGGGAAATAAAGCCACAACCAGGAGGAAGACATCAGCACATCAGGAGTAAAAGAATAAGAGGAAATAAAATTTATGTCTGTTCTGTACTGATATTGCTTGCTTCCTGTTCTGTCCCCGGAGGCAAGATCTACTACTCCAGTTTTGCTCAAAATGCCTTGGGAGGGCTTTTGTGGCTCCCAGAACAGACACCACCAATGTCCACAAAGCAATACAGAACAATGGATGGACCTTCCCACCATACCTCCTTAAATTTGAACCATCAGTACGCATAGATTACTCACCAGCTTGCTGCGCACTGTTCAGTTTTGCATGATGCACCTGCAGGTCACTAATGGTCCTTAATCCTTCCTGATACCATCGACCAGCAGTTTTCACCCCAACACCAAAGATCTTGATGAAATGCTGCAGAGCAAAAGCAGTTCATTATAGCCTCCCGCTGTGCAGGTCTTACAAACCCGCCCTGTGGTTTTTCCACCTGGAGAGAAGGCTTTCTATGATGACTAATTTGCGGAGGGACTGCAGCTTAGTGGTAGAGCACCTGCTTGACAGGCCCCAGGTTCAGTCTCTGGCATCTTCACTGAAAAGAATCAAGTAATAGATGTGAAGGACCTCTACTTGAGATCCTGGAAAGCCACTGACTCTCTGAGCAGACAGTACTGAACTTGGTGGACCAATGGTCTGATTGAGGAGTCTAGAAAATTGGGGGGGGGATTCTTCTAAAGCAGGGGTAGGGAACCTGCGGCTCTCCAGATGTTCAGGAACTTCAATTCCCATCAGCCTCTGTCAGCATGGCCAATTGGCCATGCTGGTAGGGGCTGATGGGAATTGTAGTTCCTGAACATCTGGAGAGCCGCAGGTTCCCTACCCCTGTATCTAAAGTGAAGGAAAAATATTCCCTGGAAGTTGAGTTCCACACCCAGCCTTGCCTCTCCTGGAACCAAGATTTTGAATGGGTACAGAGGATAGGAGACTTGTGTAAACATTCAGTGGCAACCACTAGGCCAGTGGTGGCGAACCTATGGCACTCCACATGTTCAGGGACTACAATTGGCCATGCTGGCAGGGGCTGATGGGAATTGTAGTTCATGAACATCTGGAGTGCCATAGGTTCGCCACCACAGCACTAGGCCATATACCACACCACCCAAGCATCACCGTACCTTCATAGTCTGGTATCTCTCAGACTGTCTTATATTCTCCACCTCTGCAGATGCGCCATCTTCCAGCACCTCCTGTTCAGAAGACACAAACCTGCTGAGGACTTAAATCAGGGCTGTTTTAGCTCAACATCATGGCATCTGTACAGAAACATTGCTCCTGTCCAAAACCCTCTCCCATGCACATCTGTTACACTGCTTTGCAATTGCAGACAGGAGGAGAAAAGGACCAACACTGCATCTGGCACAGGACTATGGGATGCTGAGGACTGTGCTGTGACCTTAATGGGAAAAGTATTGCCTTGGGCAACCAGTGACTGACAGACAGGGACACTGTCCCTACAGGAAGTGCTCTGTAGTACTCTGCAGGGATAGACTGGGAATCTCCTAGACTCTATAACAGAGATTTCTATGATGGCAGTTGGAGTCTCTTGGCCACAAGCACAATAGAAAAAGAATGGAAAAACATACGAAGGAAAGAAGTGCTTGTTACCCCTACTACATTAATTTCCACAGCACAATCAACATGCATGGTCCTTCACTGAACTCCTTCTTTTACCTGTTCCCTGCACATCTCTGTCCTTGCATTTTTCTTCTTGTAAGCCTGAAGCTCATTCTCAGTGTTACCATCTTGGACTATTTCTGTGGTACCTTGGGGTGCTTGAATATTTAGTTGGTTGCTGTAGGCTTCCTCATATTGGGTATTGCTGAATGTTTGACATTATTTTGACCATATGAGGTTGATAGTTCTCCAGTCAACATGGTCGTGTTCTTCTCCTAAAATAAACCTGGCTCCACTCTATCCAGATTTTCAGGTTTTCGTCTAAACTTGCCACTTACTATGGTTAGTGTGGCTCCCTGCCCAGATTCAGACATTCCTTTAAGGTTGGCATACAAGCCAAACCAGAAATTCTCTGAATGAAGAGAAGAATGTTCTTCCTTTTAGTCAGGTTATTTCAGTGTAGATTTAAGCTGTTGGAAGGTGCTCTGCATTCCAACCGACACATGTCTAAGAGACGCATCTTTGAGACGGCACATGGGAGCAGGCCCCACTGATTTCAATACGTTTGTGACAAACAAAAATTCTGAACCTGTTCCTACTATGCAGAAAAGGAGCAGGAAGTTGAAGGCAGTGTGTGCTGAGAAAGAATAAGCAGCCTCGGGCAGAAAATTACCTGGATGATTTTCCTGGAGTGCTCCCCAATGCAAGGAAGGGAATGTATCTCGATAACACCTGTGACAGTCCAAGGTAAAGACTTGACCACCGAAGCAGCCCTGGAAAAGGCCAAGTTGCGAGCTTCGCTGCCACAGAAGAGTGCCTCCTCAGCCACTGTTTCTAAAGCTTCCTGGGAAAAGGAAGGAAAATAAGGATAACCCCTGGGAGATGACCTCTACTGGCTATAGCCAAAAGCAGGTCCCAATGGTCAGAAGAGAGTTACGCCACCTCAGATCTGAATACAGGAAATACCAGATATGAATGTACCCACAACACATATATTCCCCACTACAGAATCATCCTGCATGCGTAAATACAGGGGGAAAACTAAGATAAAAGCCTCCTCCATGATACACTAGTTTTGCAACCAGGAAGAAAGATCCAAATTATTTACTCCTCCAGTGTCTCTAACATAAACCTTGCACACAAGAGTGAAAGGAGCAACACTCAGGGCCAAGAAGGGCAAAAAGTGCTCCCCTGGGGTCATTTCAGTTCAGGAAAAGGGGCCTGCCAGCATGACAGTCACAGTTCACCTCAGGGAACTCTTGACACAACTAATTAAAAATGCATTATGTAGGCTGGGTCTTAATGACTTGATCTGCTATTTTTTTAAAAAAAACTGGGCACGCTTGGAAGATGTTTAGGGCATAGGGGACAGGCCAGCAAACAGGACAACACTATTTCCAAAATGGGGGCAAATTCAAATGCAAAATCTTCCCTCTGCACACACACAGAGTCCTGTTAGGACTGTACCACACACCTGTCCCAATGTTTGTATCAGCTCTGACTCTGCCATCAACACAGTGGGGTCTTCCATGATTCCCCCTCATTTTAATGAAGCTTGTACAGGTAAACTTCCAGATGACTTACTCCTGTTAGTCGCTAGAATCAAAGAGGGGGACCACCTGATTTTTCACCTTGGCTACCAAAATTTCTTACTCTTTGATCACTGCTCCAGTTCCCCAGGGGCAATGGATTCCAGCTGCAAGAAGCACATAAAGTCAAATTACCACAAGCAGTTGGTTTTTGTGGGCAAGCGGAGTTCGGCGCTGGCAGGCATAAGCAGCCACCTGGCATCTGTCCTCAAGTGTTTCTGTATGGACAGTCACCTGAAGAAGAAGCAGAAGGATGTATTTCCAGGATCTGTCCCCTTCCAAGTTATTCAACTGAATATTCAAAGTTTACTTATATTTCAGGAGTGAGTGGGGAAGGAAAAGTAGTCCTGGAAAAGGGTCCCACACTCTGTCCTCTAAAGGAGGGAGAGGCAATCTGCCTGCCTCCTGCGCAAGTCACAGGTGGGCCATTCACCACCTTTCTGCCAGAGGGTTGGCCTGGTCCAACTAAGAAATCCCAATGACCAAAACGGACAACCCACCCCTGCTAATTTTTACACAGCAGCCAGTTCCCAGCACTCTTTCTGTTATACCACCAGAGTTACATTCAGACATTCCTACTCTGCTATCATGTCCAGAGTTTCCCAAGGAAGAAAAAAGAAAGAATTTGGGAAACTATCTGCAGGACACATGGTTAAGCAAACTGTCAGAAGGGCATGCAGTGAGGCCCTGTCTCTATGCAAGCAAGCATCAATAGCAGATCCCACAAGACACAGCCACTCTGGATGCAAACACCAAGTACAAGCACAGGAAGTAGCTGCTATGTTTCTGCCCTTTCACAGCAGCTTCTATCTCCGCTGGAAAAAGCTTCACATGCTACCGGTAAACACCCTCATGTCATGTTGATAAATGTGAGAACAATGGGCAGGACAAAAGCTCAAGGAAAACCCAAGGCCTGTGCTCCATAGTCTACATGCACCCTAGTAGAACACAGAGTTCTCTAAGTATCCGCAAGGTGTTCCTTTTCTACAGATCAGTTAACTTACCCCCAGACAGTGTCTGGGTTCAATCTCCACAGGCTGTCCAGCGCTCATGCTCTCTGTGAACCAGCTGAGATCTAGCAGTGCTGGGCCACTTCCTGCAGCACCCACAGAGCGGCTCCCATTCCTCTTCATCCACTCCACCACCTCATCTCCAGAGTTGCCTTCTGACACCACATGAGTCACTCTCTCACTGCGGAGGGAAAGAAGGGAGGACTCAAATTCTAAGTCCAAGTGACACAACCCACTCCAGTACTGTACAGAAAAAGTGGTTCAGAGATATGGAACTTGGGCTCAGGCCACACCCAAGGTGGCCAAAGACATTCAGTGCCAGAGGTGAAATTAAACAATCCATCCCTTTGAACCCCAATTAACATGGGGCACAGCTTATCAAGATGTCTTCATGCAAAAGCCTTGAAACTCCTGCCAATTTCAAAAGGATCTGTGGTAGAAAACTACAATAGACTGGTCCACATTGCTCTTAACTATACCTTGTCTCACAGAAAGACAGAACCTCAGCGTTCAATTAATCTGCAGCTACTTCCTGGATCTTCTTTGCATTGAAAGGCGGTGGTAGCCATCTTAGGGGACCAGGAAAAAATGACAAAAATGGAAGGTTTGAGTTTTGAGAAAACTCAAGGTGATCCCAAGCACAATGCAATTAAAACCACTGTGATAGCTCTAGGGATTCCAGAGTTCCAGGCATTTTTACCTGAGACGGCCATTTTGGAAACATGTGGGGAGGTCCAAATTTTTTTTAAAAATGATTGGAGAGACTCCTCATGGGGCAGTGGGCAGAATGCAGTTTAAACTGCTGTGATAGCTCAAGGGATTCCAGAGATAAAGGTGGTTTTATCCACAGTGGCCATTTTAATATTGGGACTTTTTTTCTACAGCAGAAGCCAACTGCTTTCACTTCCTCCAAACAACACAATTTTTTATCTTTTTGTAGGACAGACTTTAGGGTTGCTGGCTTTGGGTTGGCAAATTCTTGAAGAATTTGGGGATAGAGCCTAGAAAGGGAAGCATTTGGGGAGGGGAGGGAAATCAGTGGGGTATAATGCCAGGAGGTCTCCAGGCCCTACATGGTGGTTGGGAACCCTACCCTCAACAGTTACTTTCCTTCTCTACTGCTCTTTAACAAAACACTGGAAGTTCTCTGTCTGAGGCAGGCACTTGTAGCAGGATTCTCTGGGCCCTGCCAGCTACAGTTCATGGCTGGTTTATACAACCCTAAGAGGGGCTTAGAACATGGACAGAAGCTATTTGGGCCAAATCTCAGCACAGCTGGTTTGGTTGTAATACAACTGAAAATTCCATAATTAACATATGGAACTCACTGCTACAAATATAGTTAAGAGTCACTGACTACAACGATTTTAAAAAAGGGAAATAGACAAATTCATGGAGGTCTGCTGGCAACTATAAGCCACAACTGCATTTCCATGTTCAAATGTAGTTGGTGATGACACAGAATGAGGTGTGGCTTCCTAGGTATATCTGTCTGTCCATCATGAGAAAGAGGATGCTTTACTAAACAGATCTGAGGCCTGATGCAGCAAAGCTTTGCTTGTGTTTTTAATCAATCCCCATTCTTCTCAGCATCAGTAGAAATTTCATGGTTCAGCCATTAAAGCCTTCATTTGTGGGCTGGTAAAATGTCCTCTTGATCTGAACAAACAGATAGCAACATTAATACAGATGCTTTAATTTGTTCATTTACACCAGACCCAACATCCACCCTGACTTGGCCCAGCTGTTTTTTACCTGTTGGCACCCTCCACACAGAAACCCTTGCGGCGGGCCAGAGAAGTGAGGAAGGCCTTGCGGCTGGCGCCCATCCTCTTCTCCACCAGGCAGAGCACCACATCTGAGAAGGAAGCATGGTCTTCTGGGTTGGCTGGCAGGGTGGTTTCAGGCTGGTGCTGGTGCTTTTTTTTCACAGGAATCTGCAACATCATCAGCTCAGTGGAAGAAGGCCTCTCATCGTTGCAAGAGCCAGCCTTGGTACAGTGACAAGAGTGAAAAAATATGACATAATTTGGGTTGCCAACGTTTTATTTGGTCCTGTGCTCTCAACAGCAAACTCCTCTGCAGGTATTACACTCTGTACCACAGAAAGACAATAGTTTGATCAGCTGAGGTACAGCAGTTGAGAAAACTGTATGTTTCTCCATTAGAATATAGTCTGAAACGAATACGAGAATTATCATTCATTTCTGAGCACTGCCTTTGTCAAAACCATTATTTTGTACATTATACTTTGATACAAGAGCATTTATGCCAGAATGTATTTTTTCTTTCAAACAAATGCGAGGCACTAGTACCCAGGTGGAACATCGTACAACAGAGAAAGTCCAACATGCTTTGCTCTGTGGTGGAGGAATATACAACCCTACTATCTTCTTTCCAAGGAACCAACTGTTAATGCTATGAACAGCTTCACCTCCAGATCAAGAGGTTTATGAAAGCACAGAAGCAGGCCAAGCAATGGTAGTGCTAAGAACTACAGTACCTGGTTCAAATCCTAACTCTTCCATAATCACTGGGAAGTCCTAAAACCACTCAAACTCAGCCACCCAACAATTTGCTGGATGTTGCATAGATTACTGCACTAATGCCCATGCATTATTTTGGACACTTGACATGTACTGTGGAAATGCTATATTTATGCTATTGCTGAAGTTTTGTCTACACATGAATTGAAGGTGCTGACAAATCTACACACAACAGAAAAATACTCTACAAGTACCCATATGCAAAGCAGATATTCCACTACCACGGCACCACCCCTTTCCTTGGAGCAAGGGCAGAGACAGTAAGTTGTCAAAGAGCTCTGAGAAGTGCTGAGAGCATTGTTAACAAACCCAGACTATTGGGAGAATCTGGTTCAAAACCCACACCCAGCCACAAAACTCACAGGGCAATCTTATACCAACCACTGTGTTCCCAAGTAACCAACCTGATAGAGCTCTTGTGAGAATGAAACTTATTCATTTCATTTATATGCCGCACTTTTCTCCCTAATGGAGACCCAAGTTAGCTACAACATTCCCCACCCCCTTTCTCCGTTTTAGTCTTATATCAACCCTTTGAAGTGGACTAGGCTAACAGTGCTGACTTGACCCAAGTTCCAAGGCAGAGTGGGGATTCAAACTTGGGTTCTCCAGATCCTAGTCTGGAAACCTACTCTAACCATTTCATCACGTGCATCGCCCCGAGTTCAGAGGCAGGCAAAATACAGCCAGACAGATTTGGCGGGGGCAGGAAACACCCCATTACCAGTAATGCAACTCATGTTGCAATTCCACGCACGCTAATCCTGGAATTAAGCCCCCGCAATAGAATTGCATTACAAGCAAACACGCACGGGACCATACCCCACTGCTAGAAGAAGCGCCTGCTCACTTACTTAAATCATGGACTAAAAAGGTATTCACTCCACGTGAAACACGATCCCCCAACACACAAGCCCCGGCTTTCAGAAATTGATCAGCCTCAGTCCCGCCCGCTCAAAACGTAACAGCCGCTTCCTGACCACGCCGCTCATACAAACAAGCCCCACCCAGGGGCGGGTCTTACGCGCTACAAGTCCCGCCCACTTACTAGTGAAAGTGACCCCTCTCTCTTGGCGCTTGGAAAGACTGCGGGGTCGGCTGGTGGTGCCACTCCAGGCTCCCTCGGCCAGCACAGCCTTGTGGGTGGGGGGAGCACGAGAGAGGCAGGTGGAGTTTGCACGCATCATATGACCAGTGGAAAGTTGCACTTCCTGAAACTCTGCTCTGCAAGTGTGAGGCTGGCTGCTAGGAGTAGCCTTTGCTCTGCCTAGCGTGGCTGTGCCAGCCTTTTCCATGGGGGGCTCCTTAAACGATGGGACTCGGTTATGTTTCTTAACTACCTGGCTACTGGCCGTGGGGGCTGTGGTCCAGGCAGCAGGTATTAAGGAAGGGGAGAAGGGAGGAAGGAAGCACAAGCATACTACTAAGTCTTGACCGATGAAGCCGAGAGATCCCTGAGTGCCTCCGGGGCATGAAGTAGAAAGTAACTCAGGTCCGTCTACTGTGGGACCCCCCTTGCCTTGTGGTTAATTAAAGTTCTGAAGGCTTAACCCGAAGGGGCAAGAATAAGTTGTGTTTTGGGGGCTTACCAGGGTTTGGATGTGAAATTCAAAACAATACCTGCGCATACCTGGAGGCCGTTTTTCTTACCACTGAAAGATTCAGGACATGCTGCTCCTAAGCAAGTCTCAACCATGTTTTGTTTTTTTAAAGTCTGCACTGATATGATTGTATATAAGTACTTGCCCTATGTTGCAAGCAGAGAGATTTCTTTGGAGTTATGTTACAAAAGAATGAATAAGTGGGAAATCTGAGAACTAGTAAGTCCTTGGAAGAGTACCCAGAAGTTAAGGAGCTCTTTGACTGCACTTATACAAGTTTCCCTTGCAGTAGATCCTTCTTACTTTGATGGCATGATGTAGTCCCACCCAATGTCTGTTTGTGTCAAATCACATTTTGCTCCTTTGCATATTGGTATGGAATCTGATTGATTTGCTCTTGAGTGACAGCATAGTACATTCTGTCCTTAAAGTAGTTTGTTAGTTTGTTTGTTTCTCAGGTGGTTCAAGACCATCACATAGTACAGTCGTAAAGGTTGTCTTGCCACTAAATGTGGTTAGTTTGCTGGAAGAGAAAGAAGAAAATTGCTAACCCAGAGACAATAATGTACATAACTTCCCCATTCCCATATCCTGAGGCATAACTGGAGGTTTAAAAAACAGAGAATCATATGACTGGAAGCAATGGTACAACTAGGTCTAAAGTCAAGCAACCCAAAAGTCAAGCAACCCCTGTCAATCCAAGGCTTGCAGGGGAGTGTTTTAGCATGTGCCCCCCCTCACCCCCAGCAGATCAGCCAAAGCAGGTATTGGGCAAGGCCTTCTAAAGTGTCCAAATCTCTTTAGGCAAGGTGGTTTAGTTTGCCTTTCCCTTCCTGACTGACATATGAAAGTAACATGGTATTAACACCCAGTAAAATGTTGTTATTGCCCTATTATAATATGTCCTGCTGAATACTTTATAAAATGGTGCTATAAGAGAGTAAAATGAGTAAAAACCAAGAAAACTCCCCCTAATATCAGGCAACCATGTCCAACAATGGAACTCAAAATTTTCTAGGTTTTGGTTACCTACTGGGAACTCCCAGAGCAGCTTCTGTCCATGTGTAGAAATTTTCAATTCCTATTGGTGTTACAGGCCCATTACATATTCAGTAGCGTGGTGTATTGGTTAAGAGCAGGTGGATTCTAATCTGGACAACCAGGTTTGATTCCCCACTCCTCCACCTGAGTAGCAGAGACTTGTCTGGTGAACCAGATGTGTTTCCGCACTCCTACATTCCTGCTGGGTGACCTTGGGCTAGTCACAGTTCTCTCAGAACTCACAAGGTGTCTGAAGGAAAAGGAGCTTGTAAGCCACCTTGAGTCTCCTTACGGGAGAGACAGGCGGGATATAAATCCAAACTGTTCTTCTTCCATTTATAAAAAGCTGTCCAGGGCTTCGTCTGTCTAACTTTGGCAGGAAGTGATGAAGTGGGAGGAGGGGCTTAGTTCTATAAAAACTGGGCAGCTGCATAAAAATATTAAGCTAGATGTTGGTTTTTGGACTTCCAAAGCTGCAAAATAAGTAAGATGTATATTATTTGAGACTTTGAAGGGTTTATGGTTCTTTTAATTCATGCAGCATGATTTAAGACTACATAAACAAAACTGTACGGAAATAATTGATTGGGCTGATGACTCGTGTATAATAGTGTTCCAAAAGGAGATGCAGTAAGCTATATAAATAGTATGGAAGATTTAAGTTGTTAAAATATATATTTTAGTTGTTGCACAGGACTACATAAAATAGTTCTACCATTTTGGTGCAAGGGGAAGAAAGCTCTCTGTTGTATTACAACTAACTTCCTAAACAGGTTCCTCCTCTGTAAACAAACTAATAATTCTGGATAGCTGTAGGAGGCAAAGGCCAGATAGCACCAGATTGTTACCTTAGCAACACCTAACTATAAGATCAAATGCATTCACCACAGAACTCTTGTAGTGGGCTGCTTGTACTAGCTGAAAATTAATTGTTTGGGACACAAGCAACCCTCCCTTTCGCTGCTTTGAAGCCTTTCTGATGGACAAGATATTAAAGAGGTACACCCCACTCTGCCTCAGCAACAGATAACCAAGGACATCAAGGGCAGAAGACTAATCTCTTGGTGCATCAATTCTTGGCTACCCTCTAAGAACAATCCATTTCGTTTTGCATTATTTTATCTGAAATGAGGAAGTGTTCTGGATCTTGGTGCTGCATGACTCTGAATAATGGGAGTGTGGTGGGTGATCGAGGTGGTGGAAGCTATTGCAGAGGTCCAGGTTTGCAAACCACTTGAGGAAGATTGCCCACCAGAGAGTCCTGTGGCCTTTTAAAAACTACCTGGGTAGTTGTCCAGAAATTCTCTTCTAGTTTGCAAAAGCTTCTGGCACTCCATCCTGACTGTAACAAAGACCACCAGCTACTTTAACTATAATTTACAATATCAGAGGAACAAAATCAAAATGGGAGGGGGGGGGGTTAGGTTAAAAGAGCAGTTATGAGAAACTTAATCGTCCCTGATTTCAGAGGGTGATGTCTCACAACAAGATTCAAAGTTAGATGGGTGGATGTGTGTGTTTGTGTGGAACCCTCAGAATAGTTTAAGAATCTCTTCTGGGTTACATATGTATAAACACGGTGGCTAAGAGGGGGAAGGGGTTACATTTGAAAGTACTGCTTGGTGGCCAGAGAGAGATTCCTGTTCCTGAGAAATAATCCTGTGGCTTGGTGCGAATAAATGAAGAAGAAGAAGAGTTTGGATTTATACCCCACCTTTCTCTCCTATAAGGAGGCACAAGATGGCTTACAAGTTCCTTTCCCTTCCTCCCCCATAACAGACACCTTGTGTGGTAGGTGGGACTGAGAGATTTCTGAAGAACTTTGACTAGCCCTAGGTCACCCAGCAGGAATTTAGGAGTGTGGAAACACATCTCTGTCCCCACCCCACCCCTCGCCATGCCATCATTCATCTGTCGTGACCAGAAGTGAAGTACATGTTGATGGGATGCATATTAGATGTACAGGTTAAATGTATCATCTTGTCCATTGCATTGATTTACGTGACTAGAGTGTTTGTTTTGATTTCCAGACTCCCATGAAAAAGACACAAGTGTTGATTGGCCAGTCAGGAGCCTCCTTCACCAATGCTGTGAGTATCCTACTAATGTCATTCAGGATTGCTCTGTGCAGTTGAAATGTAAGAATCAACACTTTTTGAGCAAAGCCCGTTCTCTGTGACCATGATGCTAAGCAAGACCTAAGCAGTGATGTGGGTTAGAAAACATGAATAAGAATTTCTTCTAAACAGAATGTGATCTAATTTAGCATATTGATTTTGAATTATATTTAGCAGTGAACAGTTTTTAATACCCCATGTTAATTTTATCTCCCAGTAGCAACAATACTTGATCTGTAATATTTTTAAAGAAAACAATAAATTCGGCATGGCTTAAATGTTACATACAAATTCAAATCTTTAATTGGAAGTTACTTTTAAGGAACAGCTGGTAAAAAATTAAAGGCAGTTTAGCTTATACTTCCCTCATATGGTTTAAATTAAGAACCTCCCCCAAGGCATTGGAAACTGTTAACAAACTAATTTTAGCACACCCAGAGAACTGTGCATAATATGCTGTGAATATTTCTGTACAACTCACCAATTCAACAGAATTAATTCAACAAAATTTGACACGTCAGGATCACTGTCACTCTCCATAGCATCACTTAACTCTACACGGTGGCCCCCTTGACACACTAAAGTAATAGCTTACATGTTGCAGCAAGAAAAGATTTTATTTTCTTAGTCCTGAACCTGCTATCAGTCAATGCATGATGTCTGCTCAAGTTTGCTTCTGTTCTTAACGTATTTTACACTGCTTTTTCAGTATACATATGTACAGATAGTCACATCATAGAGAAACTTCCAGTTAGGAGGTACAGTAATGTAAATGAAAACCAAACACTAAAGAACCCTGCATCGGGTCACACTGAAATTATAGTCTAGCATTTAGGGTTAAAAACTACTTAAGTGGTGCTTTTGATCCACAGGTGGCACTAGACAAGTTGGAAAGAATATTAACTGACCTTTCTAAGGATTGACAGCATTTAGCTGAGAATGAAAGATTTGGCCAGCCTCAAAAAACAAACAAACCCAGAAAGTTTGATGCCAGAAGGTAGCAGGCATTCCACTCTCTTGTTACCACCAACAGAAAGATCTTCTCAAATGTGGCTACCTGTCAGCCCCCTGTTGACAGTATACACAGATAAGGGCACTTCTATATGATTTGAATGTCTGGGTAGCTAATGTTGGAGAAGGAACAGATAGCATGGATTAAAATGTCTCCCTTCAGTTTGCAGTAACTCCATTGTGCTGTCCCAGCCGCAGCAGCATCCTGACTGGTTGTTATCCTCACAATCACCTGGTGAGAAACAACTCCTTGGATGGCAACTGTAGCAGTCAGTCCTGGCAGAGGTTGCAGGAGCCATTTACCTTTCCAGTGTATCTGCAAAAGCAAGGCTACCAAACTTTCTATGCTGGCAAATATCTCAATCAGGTAAAGAGGCTGTCCTCTGCTGGTAAATGCCCCCAGAGGGCTTTTATTGTTTTGTAGCACATTACTCAGCACACCTTGCTTTTAATATCATACTCCTTCCCTCCAACTGGAAATTCTTCTTTGCTTTTGTAGTATGGTGACCCCAACGTTGGAGGTGTTCAGCATATCCCAGTGGGCTGGACCTACTGGCTAGGTCTGGTGAGTTTTGTTTTTTTTTACATTATTCTTCTTCCCTAAGTTTACAACTATCCTGTTTTCCCGAATATAAGACATCCCTGGAAAAGAAGATGTAGTAGAGGTTTTGCTGAAGTGCGAAATATAAGGCATCCCCCAAAAGTAAGACGTAGCAAAGTTTTTGTTTGGAAGCATGCCTGACGAACAGAACACAGAAAAATAAGATATCCCCTGAAAATAAGACATAGCGCATCTTTGGGAGCAAAAATTAATGTAAGACACTGTCTTATTTTCGGGGAAACACGGTCAGAGAGTAGTGTTCAGATTTTGCGACAAATCTCTGTTTGCTCCATGATGGGTGCAAACATACATGCTCCCATAGTTTCTTCCCTCCTTGCACATGGAGTGGAATTGAAGGCATCCAATGTGGGAAGTTTTAAATCCAACTCCAGCATGCCATGAAGTCCAAATGTAGGTTCCCAAGCAAATAATGTTTTGTTTCCTGGGCTTCCTTTCTAGTTCAGAATCTTGGTTTGTGGGAAGGAAAAACCTCCAGTTTGTCCAAGTGCCTGTATTCAGATATTGCAGTGAACTGAAGTTTGATTTAAGTCTCCTTTAACCAGGAAGTATTCAGTTGCATGTGCAGGAAGGGAGGGCATAAGCACCAGTGTTGTCATGCCCATCATGGATAAGCAGAAGGTTGCTGTGACATCTGGACAAAGGCAACGAGTTGCTTAGTCATTCCCACAAGAGTCTTGGGAATAGATGAAATGGAACAAGACTGCACTGAGTATTAGGAACTTGAAATGTGGTGGGGGAAATGAAATAAAACATGGTGTTTATAGGCTTGTGGCTGGGGCTTGGTTAGCTAAACTCAAAAGAAGCCCATTCACTAATAACTTTGACTCATGTGCCCAACAGCTGGGGAATTCCAAGTATTACAACTACACTCTTTCAGTGAATGGCCATGAAGAGAAGCATGGAGATCATTATGAAGAAGACTACCTCACTGACCTCCTTGTGAGTCTCTCCACATCTTTTCCCTTCCTGTTTTCCCTGCTGCCGGCGGCCCTTTGAGGCCTCAATCATTCACAAACCTCTCTTTCCCTCTGTCTGTCCCCATCACTTCCCTTCCTCAGGCAAACCGGAGTCTGGAATTCCTGCAAAAACTCTCTCGGTCTCCCTTTCTCATGGTGCTAGCCCCGCCTGCCTCACATTCCCCCTGGACTGCAGCCCCCCACTACAAGTCAGCCTTCAGCACCACCCAAGCACCACGTACTGGAAGTTTTAATGTTCATGGGAAGGTGAGTGGCAAAACAAAAGAAGTGGCTCTGGGTTTATATGGCTTGTGAGCAAGGTACTGTTAAAGCGAGGCAGGCTACCAAGGGAATATGGCATCCGTACTGTGGCTGTGGATGATGTCGTGCAGGTTGCATCTAACCTGTGGCATCTATGGTGGCTCTCTGCCTTTTCTGGGCACTGTTCAAAGTACTAACTATAAGCTGTAATTCAGTAAATGTTTTTGGCCTCTCAATTCCTTGGAGGCTGCAACAGGACACAAAAGGAGAGCCAATCTGTTAAAACACATCAGGGATACTGTCAGTGCATCAGGTTCAGACAGCAAGATAGACTCTACTTATGACATCTTCCACCACAATGGTGACATTTCCTCTCAGTTCAAGCTCTTCCAAGTTCTAGCCTGAGCAACTTCTGGAACCAATTATAAGACATGCTTGTTTGGATAGCGTTTTAGAGATTGGAGTTATGAATATGGAATAGGATTCTGTTTGGGTCTAAATTTGATTGTGTTCTGTGTGGAAGGGAAAGGATGCGAGTCTGCTGCAGACTGCAGATTTTTTAAAGTTAGAGTCATGTTATCTTTCTGCTGCCTTAGCCATTCACAACATTGCACTAGATCTCTTGAAGCCTAGGTAAGAGCTGACCACTTTGGATTGGAAAACAGCAGCCTCCATGCATGTACAATATCTTTATTGGGTTACACTTGAAATAAACCTGGAGCCTAGAATGCTGATATGTTCAGGTTGCTTTAGTTGGTGCTAGAACAGATAGAAGTGTTCCAGGACTCGAGGAATAAAAACATGCTAGTCCTGAAGGTGCCACAAAATTCCCTCATATTTTTGCTGCAACAGACAAACATGGCTACCCCTCTGCAAAAAGCTGTTTTCCTCAGTTGATGGTTCACCGGGAAGGCCTCTTCACATAAGTCAGTTACTTCATAGAAGGAACAAACATGATTCCAATGTGTACAGTTGGTATAGTATACTGCCAAACATTCCAACAGTGAAGACAGAAGTTCCTAGTTCAAATCTTGCCTCTATCATGATAGTTAAACTTCAAAAAGCCACTGTTCTCCCAGTGTTCTCCATAGGTATAAGTGGCCTGTCTTACTGGGCTATGTGTTTGACTTAGTGATTGTAAGGAATGTTCTCCTGTGTTTTCTGTTTTAATGTGAGTTTTAGTTGTAATTATCATATACTTGTCTGTTGCAATTTGGTGGATGCTGTCTCGAATATGAGGAGGTAAATATGTTGAATAATCTAAGCAAAGCACTGTGAACACTCTGGCATATAGTACGTGAATGAAAAATACATCCGTGTCTGTGGAAATGTGAAGAGAGAATAAGGGGTCATGTATTTTCTGGGTGAGGGAGGTGAATCATGTCTCAGTGGTGGAGTACATATTCTTCTTGCAGCACACCTCTGTCATTTCTTAAGTAAAGGATATCTGACAGATGGGAAAGATCTTGGAACACTGCTGCCGCCAGTCAGAGCAGGCAATACTGCATTAGAAAAAGAATAATTCAAGTCAGCATAAGGCAATTTTGTGTCTCTTGTGCCCCCTCCTGACACTTACCAACCAACTGAACATTTACCAGTTCTGAACAAATCATCCCTAATCATCATCATCTTGTTTGGCAGGACAAGCATTGGCTGGTGAGGCAAGCGAAGACTCCTATGTCAAACACATCTATCAAGTTCCTGGATAATGTCTACAGACAGCGGTAAGAATAGATTCGGAACATTTAGGGAGGGGTGGTCTCTCTCTCTCTCTCACTCTCATAAAGCAATAATGTAAAACCACAGTGTCAGGCATCTAACTTAACTTGGCAACCTGAACAATTCTCGACATTGTTTCAACCTGTGTGCAACCTGTGTGCAACAGCCCATATGTATCCAGAGGATGCTGTGTAAAGACTAAGTAGTACTGGACTTGGGCAAGGCAGACCTACGCTGAAACCTCTACCTGGCCTTTAAAGTTCACCGAGAGACCTGGGGCCAGATGCTTTTAGAATTAACTGGAGACCAAAACGGGATACTCCTGCCACGTATACAGTCTCAAGCTTCTTGCAAGCTTGTCTGTAAGAAGGACAGGATACAATTGTATTTTATAGTTTATAGCGCTTTGACCCTGAGGCAGTTTCCTCTTGGTCCTATTTTGCAGGTGGAGACACTGAAGTTGAATATTGCTTAAAAAAAGCTATGCAGAGAGTTCAGTGGGCAGATACAGAACTGGGGCTCAGGTCAAGTCCAGTGGTTTCATTGTCTTCAAAAACTAAAGCAAAAGAGTAGCTTTGGTTTGGCTAGTTGATTTCCAAGAGCAAATGCTGAACTAGATGGACAATAGTCTGACCCAGTAAGGCAATGCTTGTCACTATAGCTAATTCTGCAGTGTTGGCCCATGTGCAGATAGTAAATCTGTACAGTGAAGCCAAAATGAAGGGGGGGGGGTGGCTGTGCACATCTGGAAGAATGCCCAGGTATACTGAAAAATGTAACTCCCAAACTGGGATAAAACAAACCTTTTAAGAACCCTGCTATTTGCACATACATCCAGGATACATTGCAAGCTGTTACAGTTGATCATAATAGTGCCTGAAGTTTTACAAGACTTAGGACAGGCTTTTGGGTTGCCTTAGCAACCTGGCTAAATCCTGAAGTTTTCAAAACTTGCCCTCAGAGTATAGCATCCTCTGCTAAAACCCATTGCTTAGCTGAGGTCCGTGTGCTCTGCAGGCAATTCCCATGGCCTTGTGTGTACCGTTTGGGATTGCAATAGCAAATAATTATTAAAGTTTAGCAGCAGCATCTTAAAAGCCTTTGGGCGCCATCTGTAGGCTGCATCAACAATCAAGCAAATGCCAAGAATAAGATTGAAGAGGGGGAGCAATAAAGGGGCCACACCCATGCAGGTCCTCATGAATCATCCATGTATCTTGCATTTGTTACAGTGGGAATGCTGAATAAACTGTGTGGCCACACAGATACTGAATACGTGTGAATGCCATATGAATGGTGCTATGACTGTCTTGAGTTGGGAAACAAAGAGTGGATTAAGTATCTTGTTAATGTAATGCATGGATAGACCTATACTGGGGCCGATAGTTATGTGTCTCTCTCTGCTTGCAGGTGGCAGACCCTGTTATCTGTAGATGATATGGTGGTAAAGGTGCTGGCCCAGTTGGAGTCTCTTGGTTTGATGAGTAACACATATGTGTTCTATACCTCCGATCATGGTTACCATGTTGGTGAGCTGCAAATTGGTGCTGTCTAGATACCTTGTGGTTGCGGGTGGGGATAAGGAGGAATGGTGACAATTGGGGAGGAACAGCTTCCTTT
Source organism: Sphaerodactylus townsendi (assembly GCF_021028975.2). Classification (NCBI taxonomy): domain Eukaryota; kingdom Metazoa; phylum Chordata; class Lepidosauria; order Squamata; family Sphaerodactylidae; genus Sphaerodactylus; species Sphaerodactylus townsendi. The sequence goes on along the minus strand of NC_059436.1, from coordinate 27,332,680 downwards.
CTTTTTTCATTAAAGAACCAGTGGTACACTTGGGGAGTGATCATGCCTATAGCCAGATGTCTTGCACTTGTGGAGGGGGGTTCTTGAGTTGCAGTGTGAAGGTTAAGTGCTTTTAAAACCCACTGCTCTCAGTGGAAAGTATTTCAGCATGTTCTTTATTCTCTTGATAAAACTGGTGGAATTTACTTTTGACTGGATCATGCTTAAGTGTTTTAAATAACTTTTTTAGCCAAATGTATTGGTTACCTTTAAATAAACAAAATGCAATATGATTCAGTAGCAAACACTTGCCAATCATTCTGCTGATTGGGCAGAACTCTGTGAAGTGGGAGCAGGTTGCATTCTTACTAAATGTTTAAAGGGAAGACACTGTATGGTTTCCCTCTCATCTTTGTAAGTAAAGGGGCTTACTTGAGTGTGTGTTTAAATCAAAGCTGAAAGTTAAGGGAAGTGTCCCGAAATATCACGGGATCAGGGAAAGCTCCTAAATTCCTGGCTGGCTTGGCAGAAAAGGCCCGGAGGAACAACTCTGTTTTACAAGCCCTGCAAAACTGAGACAGACTCCGCAGAGCCCTGATGTCACCAGGGGGTACATTCCACCAGGGCCAGGGTCACAAAAGCCCAGGTCTGTGTCGTTGCCAGCCGAACATCCTTGAGGCCCGGGACCACCAACAAATTCTCTTCCATTGACTGGAGGGGCCTTTGAGGGCAATAAAGGAAGAGGTGGTCTCTCAGATATGCAGGTCCAAGACCGCTAATGGCCTTAAAGGTTAACACCAAAAAAATAGTGATGTTGCCTTGGAGGTGAAAATCCACAACAAGGAATTCTTTGTCTTCACAGGTCAGTTTTCACTGCCCATCGACAAACGGCAGCTTTATGAGTTCGACATCCGAGTCCCGTTGCTTGTGCGAGGCCCAGGCATCAAACCGAATCAGACCCGTCCGGTAGGCGCATTTCTTCTTTCTCACTGTCACCCATCTTTTTATGCAGAAGCCCCCCCCCCCCCCCACCTCCTCCTCAGTGGTGGGATTCAAATAACTTAATAACTGGTTGTTTACAAGCACCATTTTAACAACCGGTTCTGCCAAAGTGGTGCGAACCTGCTGAATCCCACCGCTGCCCCCACTAGATTTTCAGGATTCCCTGTTAAAATGATTTCTAGCAGCAGGACTGGAGGACTTTTCTGTGACTGAGACCAGTTGGAATAGGCAACAGCGGGTGAGAAGGAACCAATGATCTGCCTCTGTGTAAGGCAGTTTCATATCTATGAATGCGACGGATGTCTTCCAAATGGCTGGCCTTGTTTAGTGATATGCATATGCTGAATAGGTGCCAGCCAGAGTGGAGATTTTGGGGGGTGGGGCCTGAGGAAGGCAGGGTTTGGGAAGGGGAGGGGCAACAGTGGGGTATAAGGCCAATAGAGCCCACCATTGAAAAAAGTCATTTTATCCAGGTGAACTGATCTGTCACCTGGTGATCAGTTGTAATTGTGGGAGACCTCGAGCTGCTCCCTGGAGATTGGCAACCCCTACTGCAAACATGATCTTAAATCTTTGCTACTATAAATATTTATAAGCAAAACTAAAGCCGGTGTCGTAGTGGTAAACTGGAAGCTCGTAGATGTTAAGCTTGATGCCAAAACTGAGAAGGATATGGGAAGCTAGGGAAAACTTGGGTGGGAATTCTTAGCCCTGACATGCTAGATCTCTGTGGGTATTGTCACAATTAGGGAGAGCCTTCAGTCTTGTCTCTTCATAATGGAATTTTGTATATTGAGTTGCATGTTCTAGAGATCATTCTGTAATTCTTCCTCACCAGGAGCCCATCCTCAATATTGACCTGGGTCCTACATTCCTGGACATTGCAGGAATCAATGTATCTCAGACTCGCATGGATGGACAGTCCTTCCTGCCCCTGCTGGTAACAACTTCCTCATCACTCCATTCAAGAATGTTCCGGGCAACAAGCCAGAGAGTTTTTGTCAGGCATTTTGCATACCTGTAGTTTTCAGTTTTTATGCATTGCAAGGGACTCTTGCCACAATAATTCTCTATTTCTGTTTGGGCAAATGCTCTCTGGGAATAACGCCTAGGGGTTCAGAGGATAATGATGTGAGATTTCTTTAATTGGTTACAACATGGTGTGTGAGTGGAAGAATAGACTGTAAGGTGATAAAGGATTTTTATAGCCGAATCATGTCCATTAGTAAGAGAGAAGGTACTGGTAATGGGAGAAAGAAGAATCTAGAATTCTATTTTAAAATATGTTGCATACCACTTTGAGGCTATTATGGGTCAAAAGTAGAATATAACAGGTTTTTTCCTATTGTTGCACCACCTGCCATGGAACCCCTGTGTGTTGCAGAGGATATTGGGCAGTATTATAGATGGATGGATGCTAGGTTTGCATGCAGCCAAAACTTCTTGAGCATGCCATGGGAACCAAGGTTGCAGTATACAATACACTGCCTTGTAGCATGGGACAGCAGTGTTCAATTTTTTCAGGGAAGCTTGTCTCCCATTGCTGAATTTCCTAGAACCAAGTTTGAAAGATTCAGCTCTCGAACAGGCAGTTACTTGCTAAAGAATTTTTCCCTCTTATCACTACCAGTTGGGGGTACTTAGATTGGGCTAGAACAGGGGTCTGCAACCTGCGGTTCTCCAGATGTTCATGGACTACAATTCCCATCAGCCCACCAATTGGCCCTGGTGGCAGGGGCTGATGGGAATTGTAGTCTATGAACATCTGGAGAGCCGCAGGTTGCAGACCCCTGGGCTAGAAGTTCTACCATAGATTATAGGACGGTAAGTTTGAGAAGTCATGGTAGAAGGCAAGGAGAGGAGAATGTTCCAGCTGGGATGCTTCTTCAAGCATATGTCTCTTTTGCTGTAGGTGAACAAGACCCACAATTATAGCTGGCGTTCTGATTTCCTGGTGGAGTACACTGGAGAGGGCAGTGGTGGCAGAGACCCCAAGTGTCCTAGCTTAGGACCAGGGGTATCGGTAAGTGTTTCTACTATTGCTTACAGCACTGCCCTTACTCTTCCTTTGTGGGAAAATCAAACTCCTGCAATGAGCAAACTGGATTATTTATGTTCCACCTTTTCTCCCAAAGGCACATGAAAGCAGCTGACATTGTTCCTCCATTTTATCCTGACCATGACTCTGTGAGATAGATGAAGAGGAGGGTGTGATTGGCCCAGTAGGCATGCCAGCCTTTAGGCGAGACTTGAGAATCCCCTGGAATTGCAGCTCATCTCCCGACTACAGAGATCAGTTCTCTTGGAGAAAATGGATGCTTTGGAGGGGGCTTTGTAGTCCACTGCGGTCCTTTTCTTCTCCAGGCTCCGCCCCCAAATCTGCAGGAGTTTCCCAACCTCGACCTGGCAACCCTGCTCCCTCCAATCCCCCACCCGGGAGGGGGGGGTGCGTAGAATCAGGCAACCCTAGAACCAAAATTCCACAGCAGATGTTCGTGGCAGAACAGAGATTTGAACATGGGGCTCCCAGATCCTAGTGCAGCTCTCTTACCCCTACATCAAACTGACCATCACTGAATATATTGTGCCATTTGTTTTTGTTTAACTTGCTTGTTTATTTGAGAAAGTTATCATTTCTATTATTTGAATATTAAGTAGATCCATACAGTACATACAATGCCCTTAACAAGAAGTTCAGTAATAAAAACTGTGCTTAAGTTCCAGATTACAATACAGATTTGTTCACACTATTGCACTTTTCACAATAGTCGGATTAAAACGAATTGGCCTACTAAATGCTCCTTGGACCAATAATTGTTTCCAGACTGTCTCTGGTTGGCATCTGGAGCTTTTTGTAGGGGCATAAGTCTCATTGCAACATATTTCCCTGGCCTTCTCCATCTATTCAGTCTCTTGAGGAAAAGTATTCTTCCTCTAATAACTTGCGAAGAACTTCCAAGCTGCAATAATTACCTTTAATATTATCTCTGGTACTGGTTCGGTAGTTCAAGCACGTAGCTCAAGAAAGCAAGTTTGGGAGACCATAGCATGTAGTAAGTACTGGAGATCTTTCTCTCTAATATTCTGCAGAATAGTTGAGCCCTAAGACGGGGTGCCACAGATACAAAGATGTAGTGGTACTACAGAAGCAGTAATTATTAGTATTTGTGTTGTGTGTCTTCGTGATTTTAAGTGGTGACTGATGTCAGTGGACAGCCACCTTCAGGTTTTTTCTTTCAATACTAGGTTAACTGAAAATGCCGATCCAATATGTGCACACATCATTGTCCATGTTCTGTTCTGAATGTTTAGACAGCTTTCAAAGTTTTTTACATTCTTGTTCCAGTAACTGGTTATATAGCATGGGAAGATTCCTCTTAACGCTACCCTGAGACAGATTCTTGAAAATTGCCAGCCCATTTCTCAGTTTTGTTTCTGTTGGCTTTGGTAGCCTCAGTTCAGAAGTAAAACTAGGCTTTGTTTATGAAATGGATAGTTTCAGGCAAGAACCACCCATGCATCTTCAGCCATCCCTTTCAAGAATCAGGGCTAGCTTTTACTTCCAAACAAAAGCTTTGTGTCCACAGAACATGCAAACCCTAGTATATTTTTCCCCCGGCATTCTGTCATTAGGGATTTTACCCCAGGACTCACTGTGTTTAATATTTGCCTATGCAAAGAGGAGTTCGTTTCCAACCCTTCCCATAATTTTCATACATGCCAAAGCCAGCCTTCCAAACAGTTAACAGAAGCTCTTGGCTTCTTTTGTGTCAGTGTTTTCTACCTTCAATTTATATAACAGGCAAATTAAAATGGATGCAGTTACCCCACACTCTCTTATGCCTGTGCAATCAGAGTTTTGGGTTCTGAACTGAGAGAATAGGGAAGAAAGTCTCTCCTCCTTCCTGTTACTGAATCCAGATTTCATCCAAATATTTTGAAACAGTTTAGAGCAGGGGTGTCCAACTCTGGTGCCCCAGATGTTCATGGACTACGATTTGTAGTCCATGAACATCTGGGGCACCAGAGTTGGACACCCCTGGTTTAGAGGAATGATATTCCAGTACTCTGGGTGAGGCCAGGCAGGTCATGTGATTTTTTTCAACCAATGAACTAAATCATGTGATGACAGAACGGGTCCAGAGGGAGTCTTGACCTAGGTTCTTGTGATGACTTTGGACAACCCTGGTTGATGAAGATGTTTTAGGGTGTTTCATGGTCTTGGCTACTTTTGTTTAACCTCTTTTGCTTTTTTTTCTCTCCTCTTAGCATTGCTTTCCTGACTGTGTCTGTGAGGATGCCTTCAATAACACTTATGCCTGTGTACGTACACTGAGCCACATCAACTTGCAGTACTGTGAGTTTGCAGATACCCAGGTGAGCTTGGCCACATTCTGCGCCCTTCTTCCTTTCCTAAAGAGGTTTTAATGAGCTGTGGATTTTTTATTTATTTTGCTTCTCTGCCCTAGCAGCCTTTGGTGCAACTCAAGAAACTGTGATGTCTCCTGCACCATTTCATATTAAGGTTGAAGAAAATAAGTTCTTCAGCAGTGCTAACATTCAGCAGCAAGTAGAATTAAAATGGAATTTTAGCAACGCTTAATATATTACTACATTTCCCTAGCAATGCCCAATTCCAAGGACCATGATGATTTCTTGGAAGTAAACAAGTGTTCTTCCTGCAATTGTCCTTTTTAAATGTGATTCATCTCAACTGCTTATTCTGTCCTTAATTGTTTGGTTCCTCTGGTGCAAGTTTCTGAACCAATTACTTTCTCTTGGAACAGAAAGACTTTAATTACTGTTTTTTACGGCAGCTGCAATATGTGTTCATGATCCCCCCCCTTATTTTTCATTATTATAGTTTTGTAATTGTGAAATTATTCTAAGGAAATAAGTTAATGAACATTCACATGTACTGGAAAGAAAGAAAAGGAGCAATTAAATTCCTTCCCCAGAAGAAAGGACATGATTAAGGAACCCTTCACAAATGACCAAACTAAGCAGCAAGTTAATTAAGCATAAATAGAATCTGCTTTTGTTTGGTTTTTAAAAAAACACCTGTAATTTCAAGGGATAGTCCTGGAAAGCCTCGATAATGCTTCATTGGCCCATGCTGTGATTTCATATCAAGTGGGGGGAAATTTTTACATGAAGTCTGAAAAAAGTCAAAATCTCAAAAACTGGAAAAACTGGAAAGTTGATGATGCTGTCATATGGATACTTCATTAAAAAAAACAACTAAGTGAACAGCCAGTATCTAATCCAGACCAAATTGCTTGTGTGGAAACACCCATGTTTTGAGAACTAATGAATAAATACCATTGTTTGTATGAAAAAACACCTATTATTCCTTTTTTTTGTTGCCTTGAAGATACACGGCATTTTGACTTACCTGAATCAAAGATGCAAAAAAATGTTTACTGTTGCTTGCTTAACTTTATTTATACTACAAAAAGTTTTATCTCCTGCATTTTTTAATTGCAAAGTCTTTGATCATATCCTCAAAATTAATCTGATGTAAGAAATCTGCTTCAATGCTTAGCAGAGATAAGGAGGGGAAAAACCCTCTGCACAGGTGTCAAACTCACAGCCCTCCAAATGTTATGGACTACAGTTCCCACCATCCCCTGCCAGCATGATGCTGGCAGGGGATGATGGGAACTGTAGTCCATAACATCTGGAGGCCCACAAGTTTGACATCTATGGTTCTTTACTTGAGGCTCTAAGCATGTTCTTATTTTGCTTAATGGTTAATCAAGGGCTGCTAGTGCTTCCTTAGATGGACATCTCTGGAGCTTAGCTTGGTATTCTGTATGGTTCCTTGCCTAGCTGCATCCCTGAAGATGAATCTTGTGGTGAGGGTATATCTTCTGTTTTTGAGGAAATCCTCACTCATATTCTCTTTTGCAGAATTTTGTCGAAGTTTATAATCTGACTTCAGACCCACATCAACTCCTCAATATAGCCAAGACTGTGGACCCATCCCTGTTGGAGCAGATGAACCAGAGGCTAATTAAGTTCCAGGCTTGCTCGAGGGATAGCTGCCGCTCCTAGTGCACCTTGATGATGATCTCACTCAATGACTGTGCCAAGAAACCCAGAAAGTTTTCATGTTCTCTAGATTCTCTTAAATGACCTTTATGCTGGTTTTATGTACTGGATTTCTTGAGTAGTAAGCCCAGGTCAGCAAACAGTTTTGTTGATGGGGCCTGGTGTGAAGAGGATAGGGTGGTGAGCTGGATGAAGTTCTGTGCCTCTTTTCCCCGCAGTGGACCTGATGTCACTTCCTGTTGCCACATGTTCTGCCAATCATCCACAAACTTCTTTATTGTGTCGGGGATCAGGAGGTCAAATGTTGTCCAGTCAGCAGGCTAGATATGGTTCAATGGGCACCCCATGCTGCTTTGTACACAAAAGAGAAATTCATAGCCAGATAACTGAAGGATTTTCTACCCTTCTTGCCACAGGGTCGGGATAGTTTTATTTTCTCATTTAACCAATACATTCAATTCCTGATAGCTACTGGATTATCACTGTCATCACCATATTCTCTTCTCCTTTCCTAAGCAACCAATGTCCTTTCTTGGTTTTTTTGTTCCTGTCCCTCCCCTGCCCTTAGAAGTTTTGATTCAAATGCTGTGTAGCCTATGCTGATTCTGGAAGATGTTGTTTGATCCCATCCATGACTGTCTGTGTTAGTGCTGTGAAAGGAAATTGAATAAAGGACTTTTTATTAGGAATGAATCACTTGCCTTAACATTTGCTAAACCAGCTTCTGCTGTGAACACAAGTAAACAAAAGCCAGACATGCATGACTTTTATTAAAAACTGAAAAGGAGCCAAACTCTCTGTTCCAAGTTCACCCTGAGATTTAAAAATATAAGATATTCTGCTTTTGAAAAAGCTGTACTCTTTTCACAGGACAGCACCACCATTGGTTAGCACCTTCATTAATTCAATTAAATAAGGGGCCACTTATTTAAGTGTCGATAAAGGTCTTTTGTTGGCCATGATACATTCACATTAAGAAGTTGCCAAATCATTTTTTTCCCTGGATTTCTGATCGTATTTAACATTGAGGATTGCAACGTCAAAAGGAATAAAATGAATATGCAACAAAATACATAAGGGTCTACACAGTACAATTAAGCAAAAAGAAGAAGAAGAACATCTCTGCCAGCAAGGAGTTTGTAATATAAATGTCAACAGTGGAAGGAGGCAGCGGATTAATGGGAAGAGTGAAATGAAATTCTGTAAATGTAATTGATGTAAAAAAATTAAAAATCCACCAATTTCTGGGAACTTTGTTGTAACTACCTGACCATAAAAGGCCAGGTCCAATAACATGGATATAAGCAGCACCTTTGGAAGATGCTGGCGTTGGGACTTGAGTGAGTGGGTAAGTTCCAGCTGGGTATTATCTACCCTGAGATAATTCAAACATGACATAATCAGGATTCTCTAAGCGGATTTGTGTGGCTAGGCACTGAGAATGCATCTGATCTTGTGGGAATCAGATGTTTCCATGGATCTGGTCCCCGTGGATCCACATTCCAGTTCCTAGGCTTGTGAATTTAGTAATGCTTAGCCTGTGGTAAGGGCAGGGGCGGGGTTCAGCAGGTTCGTACCACTTTGGCAGAACCGGTTGTTAAATTATTTGAATCCCAGCAGTGGTGGCGAACCTTTGGCACTCCAGATATTATGGACTACAATTCCTATCAGCCCCTGCCAGCATGGCCAATTGGCCATGATGGAAGGGGCTGATGGGAATTGGAGTCCATAACATCTGGAGTGCCAAAGGTTCGCCACCACGGGGGTAAGGGGTTAATAGACCAAACTATCTGGGCTTAATTGATCAGAGTGACGGATCAGTGTGTAATGGAGTAACTTCCCCTGCTCAAAATCTCTGTTTTATTTAATAACTTACACAATACTGAATCCAACTCCAAAGTGCTTTGTGAGCTGGTAAAATACTTGGCAGTTAGCACCCCCACTCCATGAGCTTTGCAATCTGCAGGCCTGGCTTTCTGCTATTTTCTTTGGAAGGTTTTAGGGTGAGGAAAGATGGTTTTGATGAAATAGCACTCAGTACATTATGCTCATTAAGCGGAATTTATCAGTTGAATTTGTGCATTGCTTTTCAAAACCAGTGCTGTCTTCGCTGTGTGCAGAAAACTTTAAAACAGACAGTAAAATAACTGAGGTTGAAAAGAAGGGGCTCTCCAGGCTTGACAAGGAAATGCCTGGCCATTTTTTTCACATCCTGCACGTGAGCTCCCAAAGGCACCTGGTGGGCCACTGAGAGTAGCAGAGTGCTGGACTAGATGGACTCTGGTCTGATCCAGCAGGCTAGTTCTTATGTTCTTATGTTCTCTTGTCCTCCTTCCACTCTCTTTAATAGAAATCCCAGGTCTGAAGTGAGTGGGGGTGGGTACATTTGCTTTTTTTAAAAAAGCCTGTGGACTTTTTGATGTTTTGACATTTACTCTTTTGTGCAGAGTACATTTCTCTAAAATCTTCCTGGAATACCAGTGTAATATAGATAAGCTACAGCAGATTAATATACCTGTATTTATTTGAAAGGAAGATGACCCTGAATGTAAGCTAACCCCCTTAAAAGACAGTGTTATCTCTTGAAAGTTCATACCCTGAAAATCTTCTTGGTTCCCAAGGTGCTTCTGGACTCACATTCAGCCATGCCCCTTAAAAATATTACATTCAAATATACAATTATTGGACATAACTGTGACTTCTATGTGAGTGTAAAATGTCCCCCCTATTTGATGGCATATGAGTGAAAAAATCTAGTTTTGCTTTTGTATAAATACTGTATCTGTTTTTTGCGCACTCTTTTATAGTGTATGGCTGGTGTATGCTGGCGAGAGGGGTCACTCCTTGGGTGGGTTTATTACATTCATCAATTATGTCCATATGACAGTTACCAGCAGTGAGCCTGAGGTAACATTACCTTCATGAGGTAACATTTCAACTCGGGATCTCCCAGCTCATGTTTATAGTGGCTTTCTGTTTTTCCTCTTTTTGCCTTTCTGTTGTATCATAATCATAACATCTGAGATGGATCTTACCACTGGACCAAGGAGAAGGGACAACCTCAACATTTGGCCACAACCTCACAATGGCTGCCATCCTTCTGGGGAGTCAAAGGGATTCACTCTTGGGCCAACAATGTTCAGTTGTGTTTACTTATTAAAGTATTCAATTGCATGTTCTTGTTGATAATTTACTTTGTCAGTAATCAGCCTGTTAAGCTAGATAAGTATATTGTATTGAATATTGGAGGTTGAGAGAGAATTGCTTACTTAAGGTCCACCAATAGAGTTCATAGCACAGAAGTGATTGCTCTTGGCCACTTCCTGGTTCACAACTGAGTCAGTCACCAGGTGGCTTGTAAGGGAGTGGGGTGGGTAAGGTGCCAATGGCAATGTTGGACTCTTTGTGTTGCTCTAAACTGTTTCCCACATTCTCAGTTTTTGCTCCTGCCGTATGACTCATCAGTAAGGAGATATATGCAAATCCATTGTACAGTAGAGTTTTGTCCCTGTTCTGCAATCCCAGGCCACCATTTGCATGGGAGCTGGAACCAAGGCGGTAGAGTGGAGCTGTGTTTTTTCTCCCAGGATGGTAAGGCTGCAGTTTTTCTGCTTTCGGCTCTTATTTTGTGTGTGGGTCAAACACTCTTGGAGAAAAAAAGACATGGCATTGCAGGAACAGAGAGCTAACTTTCTGTTGGGAAACAGTTATAGCTGGCAAGAGGTTTTGCAATGTACAGGAATGGGATCCATGTTGGCCTGTGTTATGTTGATTTGTTGGTAGCTCATTCTAAAATGTACTCAAAGCTTCATAGTTCTTTCAAATAGTTCATAAATAATTGCAAGCAAAGGTCTGGAAAACCAAGGTTCGAATCTTCACTCAGCCGTGGAAGCATATTGAGGGATCTTGGTCTGGTGATACATTTTCAGCCTAACCTAACTTACAGGGTTGATTGAAGGATAAAATAGAAGAGAATGATATAAGCTTTTTTAGGTATCCACTGAGGAAAGAAAGAGGGTATGTGTGGACAACTGGGGGCCCTAGTTGTTAAGACTCAAGCCTGCTTTTGTGTATGTAGTTCAATCCTGGGTCAATCTACCATGTAAAATTGCAGACTGGCTCAGTAGAAGCAACACTTGTTATGGAGGATGATTTTGACTTCCCAGTGCAATCCCGAACAGAGTTACTCCAGTCTGCAGACTGAGTAGCTCTGTTCGGGATTGTACTGTTAATGTCATCAGTTTACTAATTCCCTCTGCTTGTTATTTGTTGCAGAATATATTTGGGAAGAGCAAAAACCCGTGAGTAACTGCTTCCTATTACATTATGTGCTTTATACTAACGACTGCAGGAAAATGAATTTGAGCAGGATGTGAGTGGAACTCCTTAGACCAAAGATGTCAGATCTTCATTAATCAAACCTGAAACAAATAGTTCCACTTGTCAATAGATTTTTTTTGTAATTATTCCAAACTGGAAATTAATAAATACCAGTAATATTAAAGAACTTTACCAATCAGCACAGTTTACAGTCAGATATCCCACCCACCCACCCACCCATCCCAAGAGGATTGTATTAAATCTGCATTTCCATAGCCCTATTCGCACAAATCACATTGCTGGACCATAGTCTTGGTGGTAGGGAAAACTTCTGCTTGCTTGCTAACTCATTCTTCAGGGCTTCATTCTGCTAGATGCACACAAGAAAGATTTTTGATGTCCACATAGCCCTCTAATTCTGCAGACTGGTCGGGGGAGGGGGTGGGGATAAATGCAGCACTTGCCCTTTCCCCAGCAGCAGACAGTATCTGTTGTGTGTCTTCTCTGAATCTGTGCTACAGTTCATAACACAGGCTGGTTTAGGGCAAAACCTGAAGGAGCATAAGTGATCAGGAACGTCTCTGAAGGACTAACCTGCTTCACAGGTACATGGAAGTTTAATTCAGATTGGTAGAGTAGCATGTGGAGAAAACACTGTATGTGAGGGGGACATGTAGAGTTTATAACAGTGATGGCGAACCTTTTCGAGACCCAGTGCCCAAATTGCAACCCAAACCCCACTTATTTATCGCAAAGTGCCAACATGGCAATTTAACCTGAATACTGAGGTTTTCATTTAGAAAAAAACGGTTGGCTCCGAGGCATGCGTTACTCGGGAGTAAGCTTGGTGGTAGTTGGTGGCTTTGCTTTGAAGCAACCATGCAACTCTTCGAATCACAAACCTAGGAGGGTTTACTCAGAAGCAAGCCCCAATTGCCCTCAACCAAGCTTACTCCCAGGTAAAGGATCATGCTTTAGTTTTTCACATGAAAATCAGTGGGGTTTAACAGTGCTTAACAGGGTTACCCACACTGCTTCCCCAAAACTAGGTTTTAGGTTTGATGCTAATAATCAAGCCCAGTGGCCCAGGCCAGCCTAGATGTGGGGGGGGGCCGATTTCCCCCCCCACATGATGAACTCTGCGCGTGCCCACAGACAGGCCTCTGAGTGCCACCTCTGGCACCCGTGCCATAGGTTCGCCATCACTGGTTTATAACATGCAGTGAGGCTTTTGGTTGGCTGTAGCAAAAATATGCAGGAAATATGCACGTTCTTCAAGGGGTTACAAGACTTATGTTTATTTGTTCTGAATCAATTGGTGCATTTCATATGCTAACAACTGATAAACACTTAAATTAACACTAGACTTTTACGAATGTCCAGAGTCTCTGACGAGATTCTATTTCTTTGAAGGTCCACAAGGAGATAGGGCAATCTCACCTCACAAAGAACTCTAGCTACAGTCCTGCTGATGAACTGTTCTTCTTAGATACTCCCCAATCCCCAAAACCCTCATGAGACAAGTTGATGTTGGGGGGTGGGGGCGTGGGGGTGGGCAGATATTTTGAAAAGATGCCTAGTTTTTAAAAGAAAAAACTCCACACAAAGGAGCATATACCACTTTTCATTGTCAATTGTAAAGCAAAATGGATTAACACAACAGCAACTCAGGTTAATTATTATTTTTTATTTTGTGGCAAAGGTCCCAGGTCCCACCATCTCCTCCAGACCGGCCAGGTAAGTGGCATGCCCATGATGGGTCTTGCTTTCCATTAACTTATGTAATAGATTGGTGAGAAGGACGGGCCTGGCCATCCTATTACGGTACTTGAAGGGATCTACCCAGTCTAGAAAAGATACATCCATTCTAGCTTGAACAAATTTTGGAAATTAGAGTTTGCAGGCAATTTTGGAAGCTCTTAGAAATTAGGCCTTGTTTTCTCTTTTTTAATTAATACTTCCTACCTTCTGGGGTGGATACTGGCATTCAGTATTGTTTCAGGGATGTGGTGTCCAAATCGAATTACCTTTCTGCTTCTCTTTATGCCATCCTGAATCACTGGTGCAATGACCCTTGGAACTCTTGAATTATGGCTCACACGAGGCCCTCTGTTTTCAGTGAATTTGGAGCAAGTGGTAAGTAATATTAACCCCCGACCAGGTCTCCAGAGTTATTCCTGTGCTATGTTGCTGCTACCTTAATCCCCAACCTACCATCCTGACACCCTCTCCCTGGTTCTTATATCACACAGCCTCCTAATCTTGATGCATCTGTTACTCCCAAATTTCAGCCCCAGGAAATCCAGCCTCTTAATGTCACCTACTGATTCAAGGTGCATTTCAAGCCCACTTAGCGTAGCCTTGTTAGTTCAAATAATCTTTTGCCTTGTATACCTAATGGTGGGAAGCAGGTGGATTGCTTTAGCATATTCCTATGAGTAAATAAAGGAGTAGTAATTATTTCAGATCAGACAATCATTCTATTGAAATTTGCATTAGTTATTCTTTTCTTTATATTGTTAAAGAAGTAAAATTATGGATTCTATTCCCATTTACTACCAATATGTGAAATGTCTCAGCCATACTGATGATTTCAGAAACAGAATCCACGTCGGTAGTTATTCCAGAATAAGAGAATGTATTGAGTAAGGTGACCAGATGGTCACCTTTGTGAACCGGGACAGGCGGGTAGGCGGCCGCAGGAGCACACTGCCTTCTGGGGCGCTCCTGTTTCCCGCCCTGTGACAGGGCGGGAAACGGGAGTGCCCCAGAAGGCAGGGCACTCCTGCGGCTGCGCGTGCAGGAGGCTGCTGCACTGCCTTGCGCCCCAGAAGGCAGTGCGGCAGCCTCCAAAAATCGGGACACTTGAAATAACCCGCGGGACGCGGGACAAATTGTTTTAAGGAGGGACTGTCCCGCCAAAAGCGGGACATCTGGTCAGCCTAGTATTGAGGCACCTCCCCATCATTCATTCCCTTCCCCAAGATACCTGTTTGCCATATTTTCCACACTCAACTAATGGTAGTGATTTTACCCATATGGTATATATACACATCAGCTTGGGTACTCTTTTAGAGGGCATGTGACTCCTACATGCAGCGAATAAGCAAATTAGGCAGGAGTCACAGTGAGGAAGGATTTCAGTGCTGCAGAGCCCCATAATAAAGCATGAACCACCCCACAACATCTGCACATACAATTGGCGGACTGTGTAACGGTTGTGGCAGCAAGCTTTGTAAAACTATGATATGGACGTATATCTTAAACAAACTCTTAACATGGTGCCACATCTAGACACAAAGTGGCTGCTGTCTTAGTTTTCAGTTCTGATGGTTTTTCCTGGAATGGCCTCCTCCAAGCACCAACTCACAAAATTATTTGGTTCTTCCTGTTGGCACAAATTGCCCTTCTTTGAAATGCCGTTGCAGTATGTCAGTCCCAAAGCTTCATTTTGCTTCAAAATGCTCTCAGATTCTTCTCCCCCTCCCCCCGCCAACGAATGAAATTGCTTTATACTATGGGCAAGTAACGTGCATCCTGGAATACATCAAACTTCTCCCTCCTGTTGTGCATTGGTGGGAAAGTTCAGTAACTGCAGGCTCAGCAATCTTACAGGGAAGATTTGTAGCCATAAATAATCTTCTATTTTGAGGAATCCTGATAAGATTCCCTGCAACACAGGCCATTTATATATGTCTCCTTCGTTTTGAGTATGCCTTTCCTTTGGGTTTGATTCTTGGTTATGCACACATTTCCCTCTCCTCAGTACTCACCCAGCTCTCAAATCTGAGAATCCCTGCAGTTTCTGAAAGCCCTGTAAATGCAACTTTTCTTCTCCCTTCGCAGGGAAAGCAATCCCAAAACGTTACCAATTCCTTGGGTTTTCTCGTTCCCCCCCACCTTCTTCCACCCACACCACATCAGTTCCTCTTACTGCACTGGCCAACATTTCAGGATGATCTGGAGCAGTAGACTGGAGCAGTGAACTCTGTGTAATTGATATGAGTAGGTTCATTAACAAAGCTCTGGCCAGCCTTCCCCACCAGCTGCCACCACCTTCATTCCTCCCTCCCCTCCTGCAAAACTTTATGCCTGTATTGTTCAGCATGGCAGACTTTGCCATCAAACTGTTTCAGCAATCTATCGATAGGCAAACAAACAAACAAACCAGCAGGCAACCTTCCTAAATGGAGGTTGCATGGCAACAACGAAGAGATGGATGGGCAAAATGGTGGATCAGCTGGGACAAGGAAGCAAAAAAACATGGGGGGTGGGGCGGGAAAGAGTGGTGTAAGCAGAAAAACCACACTGCGAAGCAAAGTGAGAGAATCGACTGCTTCTTAGCCACGGGGTAAGTAGTGCATGCATAAATGACCACAGTTTGAGTGCTGGCCTGCCAGGATATCAGTCAGTTTGCTCCTGACATTTCTCAGGCTCACATGGACACAGACGAAGAGCAGGACGAGGAAGAGGAGGAGGATGACCAGTATACGTATGAGGTTCCACCAAGTGAAGGCCATAACAAGAGGCTGGCTCCAGCCAAGCAGCAGGAGGCTGCAGAAAATGTGTATCTTGGTAAGAGTGAAAGCATGGGTAGGCATCCGGGAAGCTGATGACCATTTGGTTGGTGGAGGAATCTTTTTAGTCAGTGGGTCCCATGTGTGTCCCATACCATGAAGCAAGGTGACCACTGCCCCCCAAATCCTCAGTGCAAAGAAAAATGAACACAGAAGAGAGAAATAGTCTACCCCTTCCCCCAGTATTGGTTTTCCAGTTGCAAGGAGCTTGTAAAGCATTGCAAAATGTGGTTATCTACCAGTAGGTTGAAGCAGTACAGTCTATTCTGCTACCTGCTACCTGCATATTGCCATATGTATGAATATGTATAGGCCTAAAGGTAACAGAGAGATCAACAAGTCTGACCCATGGGGCACAATTCACCAGGAATAGGCTCCTCTGCTCTGCTACCAATATTTTGGGCTGACCTTGAATGTTCACTGTAGCTTCAAATAATTTGGGGCAGGGTAGGCAAGAAGAACACTATGATAATGACCCATCAGGTAGTCTAACAAAATTAGGATTACCTCTTCAATGTTTTGGGAAAGGTCAGCAGAGATTTCAGACTACTGGGGAAGGTAAGGCAGGATGGATTGACTGGGAAGAAGAAAAGCATGGTTGAAAGGTGCTTGGGAGGACACTGCAGGTGCTCTTATGAACTGTGCCACATCTTTTGGCTGTCTCTTTGCCTTCAGATCGCCCAACCCTGAGGCGCTTCTCTGAGCCGAATAATTTCCTGCAGACAAAGCCCAGTTTGGTGAGTGGTGTGTTTGGATAAGGAGAAGAGTGACACTGAGGCTAAAGTTGCCCCCTGGTCTTTCTGATTTGGGGTTAGGCTGTGGTTTAGCGTTAGTGCCTCTTGGTCCCAGGTTCAATCACCAGCATCTCCAGTTAACAGGTAGGAGGTGATGTGGAAAGAGTAGACAGAACTGACCTTGAAGGAACCAAAGGTCTGACTCAGTAACATGGTGGGTTCATCGAATGTCAGAAAAAGAGAAACTATAAACCAGGGTTGGTGATGTAAGAAATGTAGTTTACATGTTTTTCATTATTTCCCTACTTTCTGTAAAATAACCCCCTCCACACACACACACACAGAAAAAGAATATCCTTTGAGGTGGGGAGGCACTGTTCAGCTGTACATGTGTTGACTATAACCAGAAAAATACTGATCTCACATATAAAGAAACATCAAGTGTACGCTGTAACACTGTTCACATGTGACAATGATTATCCATATGCGTATCAGTTTGTAAGAGAGCCAACGTATGTTCGCTATAAAATGAAATGAAGGACCAGTAACTGAATAAATGCGGGGTTTCGATCACATGTTCATCAATACCAGTGGTGGCGAACCTTTTGCACTCCAGATGTTATGGACTACAATTCCCATCAGCCCCTGCTAGCATAGCCAATTGACCATGCTGGCAAGGGTTGATGGGAATTGTAGTCCATAACATCTGGAGTGCCAAAGGTTCGCCACCACGGATCTATACAGTGCATGGAATGTTACATGGGCATTACTTAACACTTATATAAAGAAAATTTAAGTGTATGTTGTATTCATACTGTACAAGCATTTACTGTAAACGAGGCAAATGCAGTGAGGGTTAGGTAACATTGCTGTCGCAACGGAAAGACCACTTACAAAATCTTTTACCGTTAACTGACGAGTCTTTTCTTTTGCAGCATTTCCTTATCGAATATCCTACTTATCACACTTTTGCCTCTGTGGGAATTGCTTTAGATATTCCAGAACAGAGAAGGCGACAGTGTACCAGAAGATCACCAATTTATATCCTGCAGAATAATCTGTGCTAGCCTAATATATATGTGCGTTTTTTTTAAAAAAAAAAATCTGTCAGATCTATCCTTGAAAAGAAAATGTTATGATATAGAATCTAAAAAGGTAGGCCCAAAGTACACAAACCATTAAAAAAAATCCACAGCTTTGTTAATAACTCCTTGCCTTTTGTGCTCTGCAGCTCCCGTCAAAGCATGGGGCTCAGAGTAGCAGTGAGGAAGAGTTGACCAAGCTCCAGTCAATAGAGAAAGGTGAGAGGAAGACGCTAGGGGCTGCGCAAGAGGAGGGGTTGTTGTGGATGGGATGGTATTAAGATACGATTTGCTTTTTTTAAAAGGCTGGCTTTGAAAAGAGTATGCCATTTCTCCTTCAGGCTCTGGATGTTCAGGCTGAGGAGAAACTGTGTTGATGATGGGCAAGCATCAAGTCTTTAAGCATGCTTGTGCCAGAGCCCAGGTCCACTCACAGATGGGGAGTGATTTTTTTTTTTTTGGAGGTGTCGTGGTCAAGTATCAGTCTGTGATCAGATTTCGACAGCATTTTCTGGATGCTGTGGAGGACCCCTACTCCCATCAAGACCATACAATAAATACCCCATATGGTGGTTTACCACCATTATTATCTCAGTAATTGAAATAGGCTACAGCTCTAGAGAAGGGGCCTGTTTCCTGCCCATTCCATTTTCCTGTCAGATAATACCTATGGCACTGAGCCCCTTTAGGGAAAAAGACTGCCCCCCACATCCCTCATAGGTTAAAACAACCAGGGAAATAGTGTGGGAAGAGTTAGCACACCACACACACACCATACCACACCATGCTTTTTTAAAGGACTAAATTACACATGGAAAAACTTCAACATCACACTCAGTTTGTGCCCATCAGGCTAGTCGATGTGTTTTGGTTCATGGTGTCAGAGCCATCTGCAGTGGCTGTCATTGAATCCTAGATATAGTGAGGATTTAGGGCTTCTCGCTTCTTATCAGGCAATTTTTGACAGAACGAAAGAACAGGGCACTCTCCACATGCTCAGATGATTTCATTTTTGAGCAACTTCCTGTTAAATGAAAAAGGCACTCTGCTGATGGCTTTTCTCAGAGGTACTGTGCCCTTAGTTACACACTATTAAAAATAGTGTCATTCCCCTCCTAAAGGAAAAACACCTTGCACATGGTCTGTGGCACTTAGCCTTTAGGGACCAATGCTTTTTACAATCAGCAATTGCCAACTCTTTTCGAATCTGTACAGCACCTAACATAGCTTTGACAGTAGAATGACAGAAATGGGTTTTCCGTCCACATTTTTGATATGTCACAGCATCCCTAATGCAGGTCTCTTGCAACCTAATGCATGTCTTTTCTTTCCATTTCTGAAAGCAGGAAAGATGAAACCTCCCCCACCTCCTCCTCTCTCTACCCGTCGAATATCTCTGCCAGTCCTTAGTGCCTTTGGGCAACAGGCAAAAACGTCCACAAACAGAGGTATGTACTAGGATTGCATTTGGGCTGTGATTTAAGTAACTGCTGGGCAAATCTGAATTGGCAGCTAAAACTTTCTGTGGTTAAGTTCCTGTTAAAAATGGACTACAAGCCTTCAGCCAAGGAATGACATGGAAGTATATCTCATAAGGCACTTTCACTACGGCACTTTCACACATGCAGAATAATGCACTTTCAATCCACTTTCACAATTGTTTGTAAGTGGATTTTGCTATTTCGCACAGTAAAATCCAGCTGCAAAGTGGATTGAAAATGCATTATTCTGCACATGCAAAAGTGCCCGTCTTGTGCCTCTCATTTCACACCCCTCCCCATCCTTTTGGTAATTCTCTTACCTGAAGACTGGCTCCCGCACTTCTTGAGTCTTTCCCCACAGTCTGTTCTGTACAGCTACTCCTTCATCTGTTGTCTGCTTCAGTTTATACTCCCAAAGTGATAATTTTCCTTCCATTCCCAGAGACTGACAGTTTTGTTCACTGAGCAGCTGTAATGATTGTGAATGTTCTGTGGCCATTACACTAGCTCAGACAATGAGTGTCAGGGGCTTCACTGCCGTAAGCACAGTTCAATGTAGATCAAATCAAAGCTTGCAGCCAGACTAATTTGCCTATCTGTGATCCATCTCTCTGCTGTGTATTGATTATCTATGATCTGCAGGCTGTCTAAGGGAAAACTGCATTGGCCCTTGGGGAAAACTGCCCTGCCCTGCTTCCCAGCCAAAACTCCTGAACAGCTTGCATTGCAGTTATGTATATAGTCAATGAGCTCACTGTAAAACTTGTTTCTATCCTATCCTATCCTATCCAGAAAGCTGAGAGCAGTTGATTAAAATGTCTAGAGTGTTGCATACAATTTAGTACAGCCAAAACATCAGCAAGCCCCAACAGAAACCTTTCTTTTCAAATCTTTGCATCATTTCTGTCTTCCATTGTGTTCTTTCCTCCCTGTTAGACCTGCTATCCTTATCTCTTCTAAAACCTGTACTCTTATTTATTAATGAAGCATGTTAGTCCTCCTGGAATTAGAATAAAATAATTCTGCACTATAAAAAAATACAATACTAATTATGCAAATTAAGCAAATGTGCTGATTTACTTAACTTGCATTATTGGTTCTGGTTTTGCTAGTCATGGGAAGGCAGACTTTTGAAATATATACATACATACATAAGCCTTTATTGGCATAGTACTTTTGAAATATTGATAAGAGTTGCCCATATACGTTTACGCATATTTCTGAAACCAATTAGGAATACAAACTTGATTTTAAAAACCAAATCTTAATTTTCATGAAACTGCATTTGTAGCACAACTTTTGCACTTCCTTGGAGCTACTGCGTATGTGAAATACCAAGTTACAGTAGGTGCCATGGAGTGCCACATACGACAGAGGGTAGGCAGGACAGGAGTAGGGAAAAAGAATTAGCTCTCCACTGCTGATTCTTGCCAATCTCTTTGCAGATCCTTTCCCAAGCCTGAAAGATGAGGTAAGTAAGATATCTTTTTAATCAATAGTACATTCAATTCATGGGGAACATCTGCAGTTCTAAAGTATGTGCTCCTTGTTACAGCTTGCAGCAAAGTAAACTTTCATGGTAGTGGCATGACACAAGAAGTCAAGGGTGTGGGGAACAAGTTGTAGACTTCTCAGGTGTCTAAGCTTTCTCTCCTTTCCAGGAGGAGTCCACCTACTTGGAATTCGAGCCCAGCCCTGGTAAGGCCTCTTTCTGTAGAATCTCACATCCTCTACTGATATGTTATGGTAGCAGTGATGATGCTAGATATTTGCTTCATTCATTTATATCTCACCTTTCTTCCAAGGAACTCAGAGCAACATATACCAAATTCCTGGACAGTCTCTCTTCCAGATATCAACCTTCTTAGTAGGGTAGCTGCACCATACCTTCAGACTATGTCCTGGGAAGAGTTTGTGTTCATCTGAAACTAATCAATTTTAAACCCAAACAAAGAGAGTCCAGCCCACTACATTTCTCCTCAGTCTGATTTTCTTTTTCTTTACAGCTCCACTGCCCTGCAAGCTCCACTACCCTCCACTACCTTTTCCAGTCTTTACCCGCCCTTTGAAGCAACTCAGGTGAGTGTGTTTCCACACATATACACACACATTCAAAGCTGGGTCGGAGGGAGGGAAAGATCTCCTCACAATCTCTGTGAACTATTTAAAATGGGGTTTCGTTGGCCTGGCATTTATAGTTTAGATGACCAGACATACTGTTGACACCCTTTTCACTGCACAGATATAAAAGGAAAGGTGCATCTCTGCAACCAAAAGGCTAAACATGTATTTTAATGAATTCAGGGGAAATAAGAGCTTATAGCAGTAAACTTGTAATATTATAATACTATAGTGCTCAAATAATTACCAATTTTTAAAAGCCATAAAAAGTTCTATGTGGTATGCAGGGAGTGGTGGCTGTGAGGGGGCAGAGGCAAAATGGTGTTGATGGAGGAAAAAAATATTTAAAACTGCAAACCTTCTTATATGCACACATGTGCTTTGATGGTAATTTTTCCAAAAAGATAGTATCAATTCAGGTTTGGGAAATATTGGAACAAAGATGAGAAAACCTGGATAGTGGCTCAATAGTGGATCCAGCTGCTGTGTGGATACTCCAAGAAAAATCTCTCTAGCTTGGATGTCAAATCAGAGCAAAACATTTTGTAGAAGTCATTCCAGGCCTGCATTTTCAGATGGGACCTAGACCTGAAAATCACAGGGTGTTCTTGTTACCGCTGCTGCTCGGGTAACAATAAGTGATTTCAGCTCAGCAACGTAATGAGGCGTAGGAAGCTGGTACTCTTCAAGGCAAATGATTTTATTCAGAGGTGATGGTCACAGTTCGGGCAGGAGAATCGCGCCTTGCAAACAAGCGCAGGAACTTTTATTCACAAAACATCAAAGGGGGCAAGGGGCAGGTAGAAAGGGGAGGTAAGGGGGCAAGTCCCTTACCAAACACCAATAAGAAAACAACAATACAAAAGGAAGATACAATTACAACTTTGAATGGGATTCCGAAATCCCGCTGTCAAACGTCTTCTCGCAAGATCTCGCAGCGGTGCTGAAGGGATAGCAGATAAAGTCTATTCAGAAAATCCAGGTAGGCTCATTGCCGCACCCAGCTATCTCCCTTATCAGATGGCTGTTTCCTTCAGTTATGTCCTGAGGCTCCCGCGTCTCATCTCTGTAACAATGGAGAGTTCAAATTGTCCAATTTGCACGTCTTCCAACGGCTGAGACCTCTGGGTGCTACCGACAGAGTTTAATTTGTAAATCCAAAGGGGGTCTTTGTCCTCGTTAAGGAGTTAGCTGGGTGTTGGTCTAAACTGCATTCCAGGGCTGACTTCCTTGACCCTTAATATCAGCCTCTACCGGCCGGTGCTTTCACTAATAGTACAAATATCAAAATAACTTTTCTAAACGTAAACATTAGGGAAAACAATACAATACAAACATATCAGAATCTCCTAACTTAACAATAACAAAACCTTATGCTAACTGGGGGACCTAGTTAAACTAAAATCCTAAACAACGGGCAAATCATAAAATTTAACTCCAAGGGGCTTCTGAAACACACAGGCCTCTGCGTCCTGACACGAAGCCAGTGCAGTCATGTAGTTTGACTTCAAGAAAATATTTTCACTATTTTCTTGGGGGGTAACATTCTCACTTACTCCCATCCTAGTTCTGTTCCTTTCTCTCCAACATTAGGGCAAAGATCTCCCAGGCTGGAGCCCTACCGGTGAGTGCAAAGCAGAAGGAGCACGGTGGGATGCAGCGGTGAAGGGATCAGTAGGAAGGTCTCTGGCACTTGGCATTTGAGGATGTAATTGCAGGGTAGCGTTGCCAACTCTGGTTGTATCCTGAGGTGGGCAGGGTTTGGGAATGGGCGGGATCTCAGCAGGGTATTATGCCATAGAGTTCACACTCTGAAGCAGCCATTTTCCCCAAGGGAACTTATCTCTGTTGTCTGGAGATCCATGGTAATTTCAGGAGATCTCCACGCCCCACTCAGAGATTGACAACTTTGTCACAAGGTCTTTTGCTTTGGGGTATGTGTGTTTTGTTTGTGTTTTTTGGGTAAAAATGGCTTGTACGACTAGCGATCCAGCAACCATGTATCAGGGCGTGTCACACATTTGACATTTCCCAAATCCTGTGTTTGTCATCCCAAGTAGGCAACCAAAACAAAAGGTTTACCAAGCTCTCGGTAGGACATGTACAGGTAGGGTTGCCAGTTCTGGGCTGGGGCTGATGCCAGATTCTACCTTTTAAAGAGGCCATTTTCTCCAGGTGAACTGATCTTTATTGGCAGAAGATTAGAAATAACCCCAGGAGATCTCCAGCTACCACCTTGAAGTTGGCCACCCTACCTACAGGGCTGCCTTTGGCTTTCTGGGCTGCAAGCTGTGCTGCCTTGTGCTGGGCAGAAAGGCGCTGGGGAGGGGCAGGGACTTGTGCAGGGGGATTGGTGGAGGTGTGTTTAAGACCAGGAACTGAATGTTATGTGCCCTCTCCCTCTCTCCAGGACCTTGCAGAGAACTCATCTCAGGGTAAGTGGTACATTGTAAAGTATTTACATTCAGTCCATTATCTTTTAATACTGTTTTGGGGGAGAAGAGTCACTTTTGCTTTCTTTGCATCTCTCTCCAACCTCTATCAGCGCACCTCAAGATGCTGAGACCAGCCCCACATCACTATTCCAGTCTCTCCTCCCTGTGCAGGACAACCTGAAGTGAAAAGGATGTTTCTGCATGCATGTTTGAAGAAGAAGAAGAAGAGTTTGGATTTATATCCCCCCTTTCTCTCCTGTAAGGAGACTCAAAGGGGCTTACAATTGCCTTTCCCTTCCCCTTCCCCCCAACACAAACACCCTGTGATGTGGGTGGGGCTGAGAGAGCTCTGAAGAATTGTGACTAGCCCAAGGTAACCCAGCTGGCATGTGTTGGAGTGCACAAGCTATCTGGTTCACCAGATAAGCCTCCATAGCTCAAGTGGCAGAGCGGGGAATCAAACCTAGTTCTCCAGATTAGAGTGCATCTTCTCTTAACCATGCTGAAGGGAAGAGTTGATGAGATGGAGTGGATGCATAGTCCCTGCTGCATTCTATCCCATTCAAACCCCATTCAATCCCCGCCATTCATTTTCTCTCCAGATGGGCTTACTTCTGGTTTTGCAAGATGGCTAGGAGAAAATAAGTAAATAATGGCCAATTATGTGTGATTTAAGGAAGGTGATTGGCTTACCATTTTTCCACACTTGCAAGTGGCCCCCTTCAGGGTTATTGTCTCTACAGCCTTGGAGTCTGACTCGACAGAAAACAGGAGAGAAATGGGGAGTAGAAAAGGACACTCCCTCCTCCTTGCTGTTTCTTCTCTGTAAATGCTCTGTGCAATCCTGTGTTTCCTGCAAGGGGACAGAAACCTGTGTGTTGGTGAGATGCTAATGCATAAAAGGGGTGAGAGGGTAATTATTGCACCACTAAAACGTTGCTGTGGCCTGTCTCTCTTTCAGGAGAATGTCTGAAGAGTGGATCCCTGCCAGAGGTGAACACTAAACCCTTGCCTGAGGGTTCACTGTTTTTACAGCCAGTTCTTTTTAAAGAGCATCTCTTAACAGTTTAATTTCCCAAGCTGGGGGGGGGGGGGGGGGGGGGAGCGTATATTGTTGTTATTTCGATTTATTTTCTGCCCTTTACAGTAGTCTCAAGGTGCAGGAAAAAGCCTGATAAAATCCAAGTTCTAAAACTCCCACCCCAACCTCCCCTAGACGGGATTGAAAGCATTAGAGAAGGGTTCTTTCCTTACTTCTTGACAGCAGCAATCTGTCTTTAAAAATGTATTGTCGAAGGCTTTCAGGGCTGGATTCAACTGGTTCTGGTGGGTTTTCCGGGCTGTGTGGCCGTGGTCTGATGGATCTTGTTCCTAATGTTTCACCTGAATCTGTGGCTGATGCCAGCCACAGATGCAGGCAAAACGTTAGGAACAAAATCCACCAGACCACGGCCACACAGCCCGGAAAACCCACCAGAACCTGTCTTTAAAAATCTCACAACTGATTAAATTGTACTAGTATGGCTCATCCTATTAGGAAAAAACAGGACAGAGACCAAAATCTATCTCCCTACAGAATCCTTTATACTCACCGGTATCCCTAATGAGGAGAGGGATTCAGGAGTGTGACCACCAAAATGAAACTACAAGGAAGACCTGTTGGGAACTTCAGGCCCCTCCCTCCAAGGTATCTCCAGGCCCAACAGTGGAAGCAAGACATGCCCAATACATTGGACAGGGAGGAATGTTGTTATTAATTGGCAACTTAATTATTTAAACCAGTGGTTCTCAACCTTCCTAATGCCGCGACCCTTTAATACAGTTCCTCATGTTGTGGTGACCCCCAACCCCAACATTTATCCATTTTACAGATGGAGAACACGGATGCAGAGAGTCTTAGGCGACCCCTGTGAAAGGGTCGTTTGACCCCCAAAGGGGTCCCGACCCACAGGTTGAGAACCACTGGTTTAAACCATCCCAGAATGAGCCTTGCTTGCAGTTTAATTTGCTCTGCAGTATTGCTGTTCCTCCAAGGAGCTCATGGGGCCAATTTATGGTCCCTGTCACAGGCAGGCACAGGGTGGAATCTGATTTTGGTACTGAGTAGTAGGGTAATGTAGTCAACTATGCCAAACCATTTGGTCCACGTGGTCCATTTATTTAGAGGTTCCTCTAACCAGTTCCTGTGTTCTGTATTCCACCCTCCCCTGCTATCTTCCCTCAGGATCCCAGCGTACAGAACAAGTCCTGGTATGCAGGCAGTTGTGACCGGCACACAGCAGAGGCTGCCCTTCTTCGATTCAATAAGGTATGGGTATGTGCCCCCAAATTGCCTTTCATGATGGTCCCAAAGGAGTTGGTTTCTGTTTTCCCTTACATTTTGCAGCTGGGAAGCACAATAGTTGTATCAAGTTTGCCTTCCAGCTCAACTGGCAAAAGCTCACTGCTTTTGGGATCTAGCAGCAGTACCTTAAATGTTGTTAGTATGAATTTCTGCATGTCACAATGGTCTCTTCACACAGAGGTTGACTTCTGCGCTTATTTTTTTTCCTGGCTAGAGCTTCCTGCCAGAACTTCCTCTGATGTTTTTCTGTGCTTTCTTAAAATCATGTGAGAAAGTTTGGAGTAACAATAAAGAAAACACAGAGAGGCAACAAATGGAAAAATTACGAGGTGAGGAAACTTGGAGGAAAAAAAACCACTACAGTCCATCAAACAAACTCTGTAAACATCTCTGTAAGAACATCCTAAGCAAGATGGGATCACCCGTGGGGCAGATTTTGGGGGATAGAACAGGAGGGACAGATCAGTGGTGGACAGGTTCCGATGGTGGTGGGATTCAAACAGTGGCGCCGCTGCACACACGCACCTCCAGTCCCTATTGGGCAGGGAGGTTGCTTTAGTAACCCCTTCTCGGCACTCAGAAAAATTAGTAACCACTTCTAGAGAAGTGGTGAGAACTGGTTGGATCCCACCTCTGGGACAGATCTGATATCCTGGGCGTACTCTACAAATACATTCTCCTGCAAAGCACCTCTGATATTACCAGAAGTTGTGAGGAGAGAAGGGGAGTAGTAAGGAAGTTGTTCTGTATGGCAGGTAGTGTAAGGGGCTGCCATTTGGATTTTCTGCCTCAGACATCAAAATGTCTTGGACCAAACCTCAATGGTCCCCCCACGCCCCCGTCAGATATTCTCTTGTAATTTGGCTAGCCCATCACTCTATTGCACACTTTATCCAAATATTAATCCAGACTGAGCTATGTTTAGGTTGCTGGGTTGAATGATTTTTGTTAAGGATTTGAAATATTTTGCGCCTCCTCTCCAGAATCTTGCTCAAGACAAGAATATACATAGGCAGGAGACAACTTTATTCTGATTCTAAGATCTAGAATGATTTTCAACTACTTGAGATGGTCTGGCCAAAGATTAGAAGGAAGAACGTTTTGGGAACTTGGTAATGGTAGTCATGGTATCTGTGAGTGTTGAAGGGAAGAAAAAGCAATAGTGGGGGTGGGATTGACAACATGTTCAGCCCCTGAAACTTCATCAGGTCCATGCTAAATATAGTAATGTCATCCTTAGAGCTACAGAAAGAACAGAGTGACACACACCCTTGAATTCTGGTTCTCATTTGAAAGCTGCCATTTGCCAGTGCTTAAAATTACTTAATTGGCTACCAATTTGTTTCTTGGCACAATTCAAATCACTAGTTTTGATCTCCGAATCTCTAAACGACCTGGGAATGGAATATCCAAAGGATGACCTACCTTGATTATTATGAGCTGGCCTGAAGCCCTTTCTTTCAGTTGTTCCCATTTTCAGGGGCAAAGTGAGTAGCTACTGGGGACAGGGCCTTGTCTATCATGGCACCCTCACTCTAGAACTCTTTCCCTGGATCTATTTAACTAGCACTACGTTGATGGCTCTGTTGGAGCAGGTGATATATTGGGTTTGTAATGCTTGTTTTTTCTTGCTCGTGTTCCAAGAAGAAGAGTTTGGATTTATATCCCCCCTTTCTCTCCTGTAGGAGACTTAAAGGGGCTTACAAACTCCTTTCCTTTCTCCCCTCACAACAAACACCCTGTGAGGTGGGGCTGAGAGAGCTCAGAAGTACTGTGACTAGCCCAAGGTCACCCAGCTGGCATGTGTGGGAGTGCACAGGCTAATCTGTATTCCCCAGATAAACCTCCACATCTCAAGCAGCAGAGCGGGGAATCAAACCCGGTTCCTCCAGATTAGAATGCACCTGCCCTTAACCACTACGCAACTGCTGCTCCTTTAATTTAATATTGCTTTATTTTAACCTTTGTTGTAAGGTGCCTTGGAAACCATGTTAATTTGCGGTGCTAAACCCCAATGTGGAAAGGAAGAGCTGGAGTTGCCCCCTTCTTCTGTCTTGCACTAGTTATATTTTACGTGGTGGCACTCAATCTGTGCTTAGTTTGTAGTGCTGGAGTCCCACTGAGATGTGCCCTCTTGAAGACTTCGATCTCCCTGCTTTCTTCCCTCAACATTGTTTCTCTCCTTTACTTCCATGGCAGGACAGTGCTTACATGGTGAGACAAAGCTCAGGACATGGCTGGAATCAGCCTTACACTTTGGTGGTGCTGTATAAGAGCCGTGTCTACAATATCCCCATCCGCTACTTGGAGGGCAGCCACCAGTACACTCTCGGCAAGGATGGCAAGAGCCACGAGGAGGTGGGTACTACAGCCCCAGCAGGGTGTGAGGGACTTCTCTGCAGAGATCTGTGTGCTCTGCATGAAAAATTAAAATTAAAAACTGCATGTAAAAGTAATCAAATCCTGCATTTACCCAAACCATATTTAATCAAATATGCAAGTAATTCATGCAACCATTACAGTAGGGACAACTTCAATGGAGGAGCATTTCTCAGCAGTGGCTGTTGTGCGTTTTCTGAGCTGTGTGGCCATGGCCTGGTAGTTTTTGCTTGTAACATTTTGCCCACATCTATGGCTGGCACATGCCTCCAAAGCCAGCCATAGTTGCAGATGAAATGTAAGGAGAAAAAACTACCAGACCATGGCCACACCACCTAGAAAGCCTAAAACAGCTGGTTGATTCCAGCCATGAAAGCTTTCAACAACACATTCTCTGCAGAGGTTTATTTCTCGAAAGACAGATGAGGGACTCCAGCCTGTCTGGAAACACCTACTCGTGTTTTCTCATTTGTAGTTCTTCATAGGTGAAGCACATGCACTTGGCTCTTCTGTTCTCACATCGTATGTTCCATGGTTAAGTCCTGGCACTAATAGCCAATGCTGTGTCTGAGCCTTGACATGGATTATCAGACCTCTGTATCTCTCTCTCTGTCACTCTTAATGGAGCCCCGAAGTCATTAGCCGCCTTGCTTGGCCTTATGGCTAGTGCCATGATCTGGTGGAAACCAAACTGGCAAAGAGACTTCCGGGCAAAAGAAAGAGGTTAGCCAACTAGTCTCCTTTGACCCTCAGCTGCCAACTCTCCCGTTTTGTCTCTTGCCAGCTCTTTGACAACATATCTTGCATCATCCAGAGCTACACAGAACGTCCGCTAGTGTTGATTGATGGCACCACTTCCACCAAGGAACAGACTTGCTTGTTGTTTCCTGTGAAGCCATGAACAGTCCGGCCTAAACAGAAAAGAAAAGAACTTTCTAGAACAAGAAATTACAAAAGAAGAAAATCCAGGACATTATTAAAAAACTTAAAGTGAGTAAGTCCCTGGATTGGACGGGATACCAAATGAATTTTACAAAATATTTGAAGAGCAACTCACTCCAATATTGTGCCGTATAATGAATAAAATTAAGGAGGATAAGAACATACCAAAATCATGGGAGGAAACGGTGACAACAGTAATACCCAAGGAGGGGAATGATTTGAATAATGTTAAAAATTATCGACCGATCGCATTGTTAAATAACGATTATAAAATTTATGCGATGGTCTTGGCAAATCGACTTAAACAAGTACTAAATAGAATTATGGCACCTGACCAAAACGGATTCCTACCAGGAAGATACATACGGAATAATATACGAACTGTGATTAATTTAGTATAGATACTCCAGAAGAAGATAAACCAACCAGCTTTAATGATTTTTCTAGACAAAGAGAAAGCTTTTGATAGCTTAAGCTGGGATTATATGAAAGAAACACTAACTAAAATTGACTGTGGGGAAAATTTCCGAACATGGATACAGGCAATTTATACACATCAAACAGCTAGAATAAAAATAAATGGGGAGGTCTCCCACAAGTTTAACATTGAAAGGGGTACGCGGCAAGGTTGCCCGCTTTCCCCTCTGTTGTTTATATTGTCTTTAGAGCCCCTTTTAGAACATATTAGAACAACAAAAGAAATAAAAGGAATAAAAATTAACAAATACGAATACAAAGTAAAGGCATATGCCGAAGATTTGGCGCTATTTATAGACCCACAGGAAGAATCTCAGCAAATACTGAAAAAAACATTAGAGAACTACAAACAAATATCAGGATTACAAGTAAATGAAAGGAAAACTAAAATATTAATGTTTAATTTAAATAAAAGTAAAGAAGAACAAATTAAGGAAATAATGAAATTTGAAATAGTAAACAAAGTAAAATATTTGGGAATTGTAATTACGAAATCTAACATTCTACTTTTTCAAAATAATTATGAAAAGGAATGGAATATAATTAGAGGCAACCTTTAAAAATGGAGTAACTTAAATCTTACTCTTCTAGGGAAAATTGCACTAATCAAGATGACGGTGTTAGCCAAAATGAATTATTTATTTCAAACCATACCGATAATTACGAACAGATCTTTCTTTGAAAAGTGTAAAAAAGATATATCTAAATTTCTTTGGGGCAAAAATAAAGTCAGAATAAAATACCAAATAATGTGCAATGAAACAAAAAGAGGTGGTTTAGGACTTCCCAACTTGGAACTTTATTATAATGCCGCGAGTATGATATGGTTTAGAGAATGGATAACTTTACAAAACACAGAATTACTCAACATAGAAGGATATGATTTACTTTATGGGTGGCATTACTACGTTTGGTACACAGAAGGAAAAGAATTTAAACACTTTATGGACCATATTATAAGAAAGTCAATATATAGAACATGGGGAAAATGTAAAAGAGAAAATATGCTCAAAACACCTAAATGGATATCACCGTTAGAAGCTGTGACTTTAAAAGTGAACCAAAGTAGTATGGAATTAAGATATAGTGACATATTAACTAGGATAGGATCTGAGTTTAAACTGAAAGAGAGAAATGAAATTATAATAAATAATGTACAATGTCAATGGTTTACTTACAAACAGATAATAGAAAAATATAAAATAGACCAAAAGAGAGGATTTGAATTGGAGGAAAGGGAACTCTGGAAATTGCTAATAGAAGGAAAGAAAGGAACCATTAGCAAAATATATAAAATACTGCTCCAACAAGCTGAAGAAGCAGAACAAAGGTGTGCATGGTACGCTGGGCCCAGGACTTTAATAAAACGATCTATTTAGAGCAATGGGAAAGAACCTGGGAGGACTTAAAATTTACCTGCTGTACAAGATTAAAAGAAAATTACTACAAAATGATGTTCAGGTGGTACCTCTGTCCAAGTAAATTGCCCCTAATGTATAAAGGGGTTTCACCCCTATGCTGGAGATGTAACGAAGATAAAGGCTCCATGTATCATATATGGTGGAATTGTAAAATAATTAAAAAATGTAGGTTGAAAATCCACCAAACTATTAGGATTATATTAGGATTGGATAAATACTTTAGGCCAGAATTATTTTTGTTAAATATGATAGATTTAAAACTTCAGAAAAATTGTAAAAGCCTACTTTTATATATGATCACGGCAGCTAGGATGTTGATTGCGCGTAGTTGGAAGAAGACAACGCCTCCCCAGATGCAAGACTGGATTTTACTCTTAACTGAATTTGCATCAATGGATAAACTTTCGGGCATAATAAGAAAGAAGAACATTGAAATCATATTGAAGACTTGGAAACCATTTAACGATTATTTACAATCAATATCTGAAACAAAAGACTTGTTGGTTTACCTCCAATGTTAAATATTAATTAACTAATTCAAGGATTTACGAATTGAATAGAAATTTTTTTACTTGATATTGAGAATATTAAGTATCAGACCCTTAATCAGAAGTCAATTTGTCTTTGTTTTTATTTTATCTTTATTTATTTATCTTTTTTTCTTTCTTCTCTCTTCTTTTCTTTTATTCTATTTTTTGTTTATACATTTATGGCTGTGGTGGGATTTAATATATATGTCATATATTCTTTTTTCTACTAGTGATATGGTACTCTTGGAGTAAGTAATTTGATTAACATAATTATATAAAGTAAATTAAGATAGAGATAAACTGTTGTACGAAATGTAACTTTTTTGTTTTTTATTTGGTGATTTATGTAATAAAAACTGTTAATTTAAAAAAAATTAAAACAGTCCGGCCTAAGGAGGGCTTGGCACCAGGCACTGAACTCTTCTCTTCGCTGGCAGGGTTAATGTCATGCCAAAGTATTGAAGCTTGGTGTTGGAGTATCCTGATATCTTGCAGGATTAGTGCTATTTCCAGCTATCCTTCCAGGGTCAATTACGAGAATGCTTGACATGTGATGTTCCTCTCATGTTGAAAGGAGTGGACTTCTTCAGTTAAAGGGATGCTGGTGCAGAGGGCAGAGTTTAAAAGAGATTCCCTTTTTAAGGCATCAGTTTTCGCAGCCGCCAGAAAGTTAAGCTATCCTCTTGTGTGTGTTTTTTAAATCTTTGTAAGAGAGTTGAGTGTTGCATTTGATTAATCAGACATTTTAGTTAAACTCGGTTTCATTATATTGATACTACATCTTGTTATGCTATGTTATATTATGCAGTTATTACTTCCCTTTTGAAAGTAGATTTCCATTCCTCTCACACCAACCTTTTAGCTCTGCAGAAGGATTGTCAGTTGCTGTTTTGCATCTCCCCCACCTCCCGGTGTTGAACGCATACATCAGTGATGGCGAACCTTTTCGAGACCGAGTGCCCAAATTGCAACCCCAAACCCACTTATTTATCACAAAGTGCCAACACGGCAATTTAACCTGAATACTGAGGTTTTAGTTTAGAAAAAACAGTTGGCTCCGAGGCGTCCGTTACTCAGGAGTAAGCTTGATGGTAGTTGGTGGCTTTGCTTTGAAGCAATTGTGCAACTCTTCCAACGGGTGAATCACAACCCTAGGAGGGTTTACTCAGAAGCAAGCCCCATTGCCAGCAACCGAGCTTACTCCCCAGGTAAAGGATCACGCTTTAGTTCTTCACATGAAAATCAGTGGGGTTGAACAGCGCTTAACAGGGTTACCTACACTGCTTCCCCAAAACTTGGTCTTGGGTTTAATGCTAATAATCCAGCCCAGCGGCCCAAGCCAGCCTAGATGTGTGTGTGGGGGGGCACTCTGTGCGTGCTCACAGAGAGGGCTCTGAGTGCCACCTCTGGCACCCGTGCCATAGGTTCGCCACCACTGGCATACATAAAACGTTTCCCCATGGAGTTCTGCATTGTTTTCCCCCCTTTAGTTCTGAAAATGTTTTATTTCCAGCATCAAAACACTTTCAGTGAACCTGCTTAACAGACCAGGTGATCGGGAGCAACAGCCGCAGAAGGCCATTGCTTTCACATCCTACATGTGAGCTCCCCAAGGCACCTGGTGGGCCACTGCGAGTAGCAGAGAGCTGGACTAGATGGACTTTGGTCTGATCCAGCTGGCTTGTTCTTATGTTCTTATGCTTTAAAGGCAGTTCTTTAGGCTGAAATGTTTTCAAAACAACTTCGCTGCTGCGTTGTCTTTTTCAAATGTTTTACACACCTCTCTGCCATCCTCAAAATTCCTCATCGGCACCATTTTCTGAGTTCCCTTTCCATTCCCCCTTGCCTGCGTATTTCATCATTTCTGTGAGTTTTCAAAGCTATGAATACATATGGAAATGGCCAGGATTTTGTGGCTGTTAGCTGGATTCTGCACTGAGCGTGGTGGCCTTCCTCCTTTATTTATTCTCTGCTGTTTTACAACCTGTGGCACCTCTGGCCTTTGATTTTTGAAGTGTGACATGTATGAATATTATTAAATTAAAGGGCTGCAATAAACCTCTTAAAGCTTTTGCCTTTTTGTTTCCTAGTATCTATCATCAGCTGCACAACAGCTATAATTACTATAGTGCAGGTTGTGGATACTGAACCCCCGTGGTCTGTTCTTTCTTCTCCACTAGGCACAGATAGCTGAAATGAGTTCTGCAGGCACCAAGGTACCGTGGGAGGTTACTACAAGCTGAACAGTGAGCAGGCAGAGAGGTCAGCTCCATTCTATGTCACCGCTCCGCTCTCAAGAACCAGCCTGCGCTTCCCTTCCTCCTTTAGACAAGGAATAAAACAAGTGGGTCTGAGGCCTGTCGTTGGAGCCTAGTTACAGTGACTAGAGACTCCGTGGCAAATGGGGATTTTGTGCTTTCTCTGGGGCATTGGAACATGTCGTGGGAAGCTTTTACGGCACAGAGCATTCATCCCTAAGGAGCGTGTCGTGGCAAGCTTTTAAGGCACAGAGCATTCATTCTTAAGGGAGAATGCATTTGCTTTTTTCCCCTTGTCCAGCAACCTAGCAGGGTTTCCAGGACAAGAGATGTTCAGAGGTGGTTTGCTATTGCCTGCTTCCACATTATGACCTTGGTATATTCCTTGCCTACCCCCCCCCCCCCGCGCAGTGTGGTAAACTGCAGTACTAATGTCAAAGCACCATTCACAACCTGAGTTCGATCTTGACAGCAGTCAGTTTCAGGTAGCCAACTCAAGTTGATTCAGCCTTCCATCCTTCTGAGGTCAGTAAAATGAGTATTCAGCTTGCGGGGGCAAAGTGTATAGGATTGGGGAAGGCAATGGCATACGTGATTATTTGAACCTGGGCTTCACAGATCCTAGTACAGCACCTTAATCACTACACTATGCTGGCTCTTTTGCTCATCTTAGCCCCTTGAATATACTGTAGGAACTATCATATCAAACATAAGAGGAATGTCCTATTTCCATGTGTAGCAAATATCAGTGTAAGATCCACTCAGAATAGGTGTTGCTTGATGATACAGTAGCATCGTAGGAATGTACTGAATAACTCCTGTGAGAGAAAATTATTTTGGCAGCCAGATAGCCCTTCTTAGGAATGCTGACATAAGAGGTAGTACCTCCAAAGGCCCACCAGGTGTCACCAACAGATGCCCACTATCCAGAGAGATGTCAGAGCCAGCCACACAATGTCATATTTTAAGAACTCTTTAGAATAGCTACTTGAAAAGACAAACCACCAGATTGTTAGTTATAAAGAAAAGGTGGTTAATTTAATGCTGCAGTTCTTAGATTTATATAATTACAGAACAAATTGCAGGCAGGAATACCTGCATCTGCACTCTTAAAGGCGTTAGCTAAGCTCGCCAGGAGAGGCACTGACTGACTGAGCAGCTGCTTCCGGAAGGGAGGAGGGAAAAGTCCCCTTACCTGCCAGCAGTGGCGTATCTACCTAGGGACAAGGGGTACCCCTTGTATCTACCTAGGGACAAGGGGTACCCCTTGTCCTGGGCGCCACTCTTCTGGTCACGTGGGGGGCGCAAAATCATCCCACCACATGACCAGGAAGTCCTGCTGCTCGTCGTTTTCGTGTGCCTCGACCCGTCCGTGTCAGTCGAGGCATGCAAAAATGACGAGGCAGCAGGACTTCCTGCTGCCTCCAAGCGCCCTCAACCCCACCCTGGACTCCCTCCTCCCTCCCTTCCCCTCCCCAGCCAGCAGGGGGAGTCTGGGGGGGAGGTGGGCACCCTAGACCTTGCCCATGTCCATGGTGACATGGGCGGGGTTGAGGACAGTGGGGGATGGAGCCTGGGGGCATCCTGGAGACAATTTGTCTCCAGGCGCCATTTACACCGGGTACGCCTCTGCCTGCCAGTTGTAGACCTACTTTGATTATTTTTTGAGCGTTACATTTCTAGTATCGTTGTTGTGCAAGAGGAAGAACCATAAGGGGAAAATCGGTTTTTTTAAGCGTTGTGTAGTTAATGCTTTTTTTTCTTTTGGAATTGTGATTTTTGTTAGTGATGAGTGCATCGATAGGATGCCAACTGAATTAAAAACAGCTTCTTCAAGTTTTGCCATTCGGAATGGAACTTTTGCCTCTCCTTAAGGTCAAACAGATTGTGATCCCTGCTTATACACACATAATATTGTGTAAAGGGCTATTTATAAAAGAGTAAAGGATCCTCCTTATCATCTCTGAAGGATATCTGTCTAACATTGTGGAAAGGGAGGGTTGGAATGGGGCAGGTGTAAGGAAACAATCCTGATGTTCGCTTTCTTGCTCCCTACCAACCCAAATAAACTCTAGGCAAAGATCTGGCTTTTAAATCACCTGACATTCAACTGTAATGTTGCCTTGCCCTTGGCAACTACTAGAACTTGGGAAAGGAGGACAGGTCTCACAGCACAGCAAACAGAGTGATGGGTGGAGTGGGAAGATTGGGTGGCATAGAGGCAAGCCCTTTCCTGTGTGGAGGAAATAAGTTTATTCAGATATTGTTAATGGAGATTTAAAGATATATATGAATTGACTGGAGAAGGGAAGGGGCATAGAAAAGCTTTCCTCGGTTGTTCCTTTAAACAAATGTAGTCAGGACAGGCAAAAAAAGAAAAGAAAAAAGAATTGTCTCTTTCTACTTCATACTACTTCTTATTAGTTTTAAGCAGATTATTAAAATATTTTAAAAGCTAGACCACATCTGAACAGCTGTGAAAATCAACCACAAGGGCATACCATGTTGCTACTGAAAGAGTATAAGTCTACTATTATCTTCTAATAAAAGAGATGTATACCCTGCCTTGGCTTTCTCTCCTGTAAGGAGACTTACAAACTCCTTTCTCTTCCTCTCCCCACAACAGACACTTTGTGAGGTAGGTGGAGCTGAGGGAGTTTTGAGAAAACTGTGACTAGCCCAGGCCATAGATGATTATTCTGGGGTATGGAATAGAATAGAATAGAATCTTTATTGGCCAAGTGTGATTGGACACACAAGGAATTTGTCTCCGGTGCATATGCTCTCAGTGTACATAAAAGAAAATACATTTGTCAAGAATCATAAGGTACAGCACTTAATGATTGTCATATAGGTCTAGTAAGCAATCAGGAAACAATCAATAGTAATAAAAACATAAAATGTAAAATCATAAAATAAAATGAAATGTCAGCACAGGCTATAGTCATACAGTCATAATTGGGAGGAGATGGGTAATAGGAATGATGAAAAAAGTAGTGCAGTAATTATATAATAAATATATAATAAATAGTTTGACATTATCGAGGGAATTATTTGTTTAGCAGAGTGATGGCATTCGGGAAAAAACTGTTCTTTTGTCTAGTTGTCTTGGTGTGCAGTGCTCTGTAGCGACGTTTAGAGGGTAAGAGTTGAAACAGTTTATGTCCAGGATGCGAGGGGTCAGTAAATATTTTCACAGCCCTCTTTTTGACCCGTGCAGTATACAGGTCCTCAATGGAAGGCAGGTTAGCAGCAATTGTTTTTTGAATGAAAAATGGATACACAAAAAGCCACCTCAGTTGGTCTCACTGCCCTTTTCCTTACGCTTTTGGGAGCTCTTCAAATCACTAGAGCACAGGCTGGGGGACATTACGTTAGCAGATCTTTGGTCCTGTTCCTATGCAGTGCGCTCCCCAGCTTCTTTTAGTATAAATTATATGACACCCTATCGTTGTGCTAATTGTTTGAAGACCTTGTCTGTTCCGCATTATTGTAGGCTTTTTACAGAAGCAAGGTTAAATGTATTCTCTTCCGAATACCTGAGAAGTAGGTTCAAAGATGTTCCTTTCTTGCTTAGGTTGTGTCCTTATAACTCTGCCAATTAAGGATTTCCCCCTTATTGTTGAAGCTGAGAGGAAGCTCAAGTCAATCCTATGTCCATTTTCTGTTAGAAGATAAAAGTGGCAGGATGGCTTTGTGTTATAGAGGGATTAAACAGTGCTTCTTTTAGAGAATGATAACAACTTTGATTCATAGTCTTATAGAAACACAGCATTAAAACAGCACACACAGAGACAGGTTACATCTTTTCTCTGAGGAGAATATAACACACACTGACAGGTGAAGTGGCACATTCTGGAGTGGACATTCTGATCAAACAACCCTATTAATCCATAAGCAGTAAACACTGTATGGGTGTTATTGCTTTTTACAGCACTTTGGAGATAGCACAAGTTTTGGCAGAGATATTCAGATGGAAAAACCAGAGAACCTCAGATGCTGATTTCTAGCACAAATTGTTTGTTTTAATACTGTGTTGTGTAAGTTTATAATATTTATTTGCTGTTTTGCTATTCAACTGGTATTGTATTTTCTGAGTTGTACATGATTATATTTATTGGCTTGGGTCAGTAGACCATGATGAATAAATAATAATAATCTAGATAACTCATTGGTTCATAGCTAACAATGAGATAATCAACACAGGTGTAAATAGAGCAATCAGTATGTGCACATGAGTTACATCTGATACTGCAAGATAAGGAGGCCAGTCTCAACTCTTATAAATTGATCAAATGTTCCTGAAATTGATTCAACTAACTGTCCAAGTAGTAGTGGATTTAGGGGGGCAAAAGGGTCTGATGACCCAAGCACTACCCTAACACATCACATGGGGGGCGCACTGGGCCATTCCCTCACCTTCCCCCCAGGAGCAAGCAGCAGCAGCTCACCCACATGCCTGCTTGCCGGCTGTTTTTTCAGCTGCTTTGCTCCCCTGCCGCTGCCACCACCTGCTGCCACCTGCTCCTCTGCTGCCGACCAGAGCACAGCCTGGCCATGACATTGGGGGTGGCCAAGGGGGCCAGACTTTCTGCAGCAGTGTGGCGGTGGGTTAAGTGACGTTCTTGGGTACAGCTGTGGGGGTGTGTGTGTGTCCAAGAAAAGTAACTTTCCTGTGTCCAAGAAAAGTAACTTTAAGCAAACAAAGCTTTGAGCAAACAAAGAAAAGGTTGGTTGTATAATAGATATAACTAGTGACATAACTAGAGAAGGTGGGGCTCAGTTCCTGAAAGGCCCTTCTAAGGTTGTCACATTTTTGGGGTGGTCTCCTTAAGCAAGCACTTCCCCAGTAGAACATATGGAGATGCAGCGAATCAGCAATAACTCAAACTTCCTAGTGAAACTTTGCTCCCTGACTGCTGAGGTCATTCTGCACATGCTCAAAGGCACTAACGTCTTCAGCCAAATGGCTGGAAAATTAATCCCAGTTTCTGGTTTATAGGAGAGCTAAGTGCTTAGCTCCAAGCAACCTTTGAAACGTCATTCTAAACACAGTCCGCCAGATGTGTGGCAGACATTCAGAAGGGGTTTCATAAACCACCTATTTTTCACTGAGATTACAAAAAACATGTGCGTGTCTGTAGGATCTAGCAGGCTGCAGTCTATGGCAGCAGTGGAGGGCTGTATTGAATTATACATCTGCCAGGTTATGCAGGTCTAAGATAAGGGCAAGTGCTGGTTTGTGACATATCTAGAGGCAGGACATCGGAGAGCCCTGAATTAAATGCAGCACTGACGTAAGTTTCTCTGCCTCGCCATTCACACCTCCTAGATCTGTTAACCGAACTGTTGGCAGCCAGGGAAACGAAAGGTACAGTAGCAGATTTAACTCAGACCTGACAGATTCCTGGAGAGCTGCCTACGTTTCTCTTCAGGAATTTGTCCTGAACTTTTAGTTGTGTGCCATGCGGCTGCCTCAGGCTGATGTTATGTGTAAGTGAATCCTAATCATGAAGTATCCAAGTACAGGAAAGGAAGCAGGTTTATTTATAAAAGCAGATGCTGCAGCTGCTACAAATGTGCTTGGCAGATCTCCATGCCACATTGATTTTAGCTGCATGCACAGCACCCACAGAACATTATCTACATCTAGTGCAGGATTTAGTTATCAGCCAAACTCAGGATTTTTCATGGAACATTTTTAGTTCTTGTGGCTGCAGAGAAAACATGTAGGCATTATCCAGCACTTAATTTTGCAGGTGAATAATGTCAGGGCCTGGGAATCATGCCCTTGGTTTTTCCTCTTAACCCCAGTTGCAATTAGTGCAATACCCAGGTCTTCTGAAATCTGTCAGGGTGTCAGGCTTACATGGGCTGGAAAGCCAATTCAAGCCCCCAGAAGAAACCGAGGGGTAAGCCCCATAATTTTTCACAGGGAAGGAAATTCCACAGAGATTTATGGTCCTTATAAGTAAGAGCAGTCATAGATTGACAAAGCAAAAGCCAGGGGTCCCGTGCGGCCAGTGAAAGATTCTTGAATAATAGGTCCTTTTCTTGCACACCAGACTGGTGAAGATTCCTTAAAACAGCTGCTTGAACCCAAATCAAACTGTTCAGTGCTTTCATGAGCCGTACAAGATAGGTGGAGGTGTGTGGTTATGTTGACATCAGATTGTTATGTTAATGGGGCCTTCATTGTGAAAGGTAGGCGAGAGTTTTCAGCTGCTTTGCATTCCTGAACAGAGCAGGCAATATTTACAGTCCTATTTACAGATATTTACAGATTCTTTTTCTTTCCAGTTCTTGGTAAAAACCTAGAATAGTTTGCTACTACTGTGCAACTTTCCAGCTATGACTCAGCAGAAAAGAGGTTAAAAGGGAGGGAGAAAAGAGAGAGAAAATAGGAATGATTATTCATATGCTGTGTGTCCAAGGTCCATCTCCAGTGTAGATTACTGCATCTTTTTTTCAGAGTCCTTGTAGGCCTATTTGCCCTTCAGATGCTTTGTCCAAGATGGCTTTCTGCCAGCTGGACAGGGAAAAAACGTTTTGCCCCTTGAATAACAGTATAACAAGTGACAACGAGCAGTTAAAACGTTCCATTGCATGATGTTAAATAACATTATCTGATAACGACTTGCAAATCAAACTGATTTTAAAGGGCCAGCTAGGGGGCCCAATGGTCAAAGTTGGCAAGCCTACTCTTTGCAGGTAGACGGCATGTACCCAGTCAGTCAGCAACTAGATTATACAGAGGCTTTTTTTAAAAGAGAAAGTGAATGAGGGATTGAAGGCCATAGAGATTACTCCAGAAATTGTGCATAAGCAAGGTCTGTTGGCACAAGCAGTATATTCCCTTTGCTACTGGGTAAGCAACGGATCTTCAGGGAGCCAGATTCAGCCCATAGTTGCCAGTTACCTAACCCGTATGGTACACTGTGAAATTGAGACAAATCATTCTACCCATTATTGTCCCAGTAATCGAAAACTGAAGTGAAGAATTTTGAGAAGGGAGATTGAACTGGGGAATGAATGCCTCTCAAATGCACCATGCAGTGAGCAGCCTGCTATTTTGCACACTGCAGCTGCTGAGATATTTTGAACTCTTGCAGAGCCATCAAGAGCATGACTGGGTTCGCCACAGCCAGCAGCCATGCCCTATTTATATCTAGCTCAGACTGAAGAAGAAAAAGAGTTGGTTTTTATACCCCACTTTTCTCATAAGGAGTCTCAAAACAGCTTACAATTGCCTTCTCCTTCCAACAGGCATCTGGGTGGTAGGTGGGGCTTAGAATGAACCGTGACTTGCTCAAAATCATCCTGTAAACTTCATGTGAAGGTGTGCAGAATCAAACCTGATTCTCTAGATTAGAGTCCATGGCTTTTAACCATTACACCATGCTGGCTCTGCAATATGCTGTTTGAAAACTGTCCAGAAGCTACAACTAGTGCAAAATTCAGCGCCAAAAATGTTGGCAGGCATGAGTTAATAGCAACAGGAGTAACTGCAGCAAAAATCTTCCTGCATCGCCTTTGCAATATGGGAAGGTAAACAAGTTCATGCAAACCCTCCCCCCTACCCACTCATTCTGCAGTTCATTAAAAGTCAGGTTTAATCAGCATTCAGATTTCTCATCTAGGATGATTCTGGCTGCAGTAGGTCCACTCAAACTCACCTTGGCTTGTCACATATAGACCCAATAAGATACCTGAGAAAGGATCCAAAAACCAGCAGTAGTTTTTGGATACCAGTGTCACAAAGGGGGAGATATGATGTTTGGATTTCTTTCTAAATGGCCAACATAGTAGTGTACTTTGTCTAGCGAAGTGGAAGTGGTTTTTGAAGGCATGTTAAAAAAATCCAAATTTTCCTCATTAAATAATATGGGTCCCCATCTGCCAGAAAGCTCTACCGAGCAAGCCTAATTCAAATAGATGGAATCTACAGAAGAGCAGTGCAAGGTAGCTTGATAAACTTTCTCACTCACCCACAGGCCAAATGAACGCTACACCAGACCACAATCCATATCTACTAATGACTACCAAGATTTATTTATTTATTTATTTTATTTATAATTAGTCTTGTATACCGCCCTTCCCCCGAAGGGCTCTGGGCGGTGAACAACATGATAAAAACAATAATTACAATACCCCCATTAAAACAGATTAATGACCCTTTTCAAAGCAGACCAGAAATCCGTTTAAACCAACCACATTACCTAATCCAGCCTTGTTGAGCCTGTGGGCACATGTGGAACTCTGACGTGGCATGGTGGGTGCCCTGTAGCGCAGATTGGTCAGCTGTAGTACTGCAGTGAAAGTTCTGCTCACAACCTGGGTTCAGTCATGATGGAAGCTGGTTTTGAATAGCCAGCTCAAGGTTGCCTTACCTTTCCACCCTTCTGTTGGTAAAATGTGAACCCAGCTTGTTGGGGGAACAGTGTATGTGACTGGGGAAGGCAATGGCGAAGAACATACCGGTAGCCTGCCTAATAAATGTCATGATGTGACATCACCCAAGGGTCAATATTGGCAGGGAGCTTGCATGGGGGATTACCTTTACCTTTATGGTTGGTTCGGCAACAAAATGGCTGCCACAAAATGGCTACCACAGCAGGTGGAGCCAGCCACAAAATGATAGCCACAATTAAACTTCAGTAACATAGAAGCAGTAACATAGAACAGATTCTTGTGCTGTCATGGTAGTGGCCAAAGCAACATTTAAAAAAAAATCTGCCCAGCCAATCAAATTTCCAAAAGTCAATCACAAGCCTTGCTGGGCAAAGGAAAGGTGTTGGCAGGTGCCTTGGTATCCACAGGAACTACACTGGGGATCCCTGTCCTAACTTCTGTTTTGGTTTGATGTTGTTACTTGTTTCCCTTTCCTGAGAGTTGAGAAATCATGATTCAGCATAGGAAGGGTTTCGTAACCCTTAGCATACAGTTTCCTTAGCAAAAGAAACATTAGGCGTCTTTACTAATTTATGAGCAGAACCTTCTGGATGCAAATGTGCAAAAAAATTATTCTAAAAACAGGTAGAGGCACTGATCATCAGAAAGCAATGATGGGGTCCCTCACCGCCCGCCCCCCCACAACTGCTTACATCTAAACTCAACCTTCTGACAGTGCTGCAATACAAATAGTAGAACAGATTCTGAACTGTTTTCTATTCCCATATTACTAGCAGAATAGTATCAGTTTTGTTGCCAGAATCTGATAGGTGTCTGATAGTCCCATCAAATAACATTATGCTGCCGTCACACCTCCATTTTGTTAGTCTCAACCACCCACCATTTGTCTGTCATCTTCTCTGCCGGTCACATAAAACATGTACATGAATTATAAGGCATCATGCAGGGCATACTACAGCTGTCAACGAGCATAGTTTGAGCAGTTCATAACCTGTTGTGGGATAATTAGTTTTTCCTAGTATATCTTTAACCAAAAGAATCCTTCTTACTTTTTAATGA
The DNA here is from genome assembly GCF_021028975.2 of Sphaerodactylus townsendi. NCBI lineage: Eukaryota > Metazoa > Chordata > Lepidosauria > Squamata > Sphaerodactylidae > Sphaerodactylus > Sphaerodactylus townsendi. The sequence continues at coordinate 27,289,073 of NC_059436.1, read as the reverse complement.
GTGTAGAATAAGCAATTGCTAAGCAAATACAGCATATAAAAGAAGGGTAGTGGCTTGGGACTTGAGCAATGACTCTTACTTAGTATGAGAACCTGAGTATTCTGAGCATGTCCTCTTTTCATTTATGAAATGTCAAAGATATAGCATATAGATTAAAATTTTGCTTCCCAGCCAATATCCTTTGTTCACAGAAATAATAAGAGGTGGACCAACTTAACCTATAAAGCTGCACGGAAAGGCTAAACAAGAGCAACTTCAGACACATCTACTGTTCACCCAGTCCAGTCTGGCTTCGTGCCTAGTTATGGGACAGAGATAGGATTGCCAACCGTTTGAGAAAAAGGTCCTGACTCTTTAATAGAGGCTTAATGGGATGCTATTGCCAGGTAATGTTGGGTGGGACAGGACATGGTCCAGTGGCAGAGCATTTGGTTGGCATATAAAAAGTCCCAGGTTCAGTCCGTCACACCTCAGCCTGAAGCTCTGGAGAGCCACTTCCAGCCAGAGTAAGCATTACTGACTGACCTTAACATACAAATAGTCGGACTCAGTATAAAGCAACTTGTGTCCCTCAGTGCCATGAAAAGTTTCAGGGGCTGATTTCAGCAAGACTTTTTTCTCCCACACTAGTTGGGGACCTTAGACAGAGTCAGGTTTGGTAGTGTTGGTGAATGACCCATATTTATAGGGAGATAGGGGATGTTCTGCCCCCTTAACTCTACTTGCTCTGTAAGCTATGTTTGATGCAGTGAATTATTGTTAGTTTTTCTGTGTTAACAGCAAAGTTTAGCAGATACCAATAAAGACCCAGGTACTAGGGAGTTGCTTAATAAAAAGTTTATTAACTAAAAGGTAGGAGAACGTTGAGAAAAACCATAAATACTATATTGCACTGTTATATTCTGCATGGTGCCACGTGGCCTAGCTGGCACATGGTCCAACTGGGCACAGAACAAAGAGCTAGTGCGTCACCAAGAAACCTGCAGGGAAATTAGTATTTTTCTTCTCCTCTCCAATGTAATATTTAGTTCACAGTTTCTAATAAGATTAACCCAAGGCTGTCTTCAGGAGATTAAAAAATGACCCACATCATAATGCCCTGGCTGGCAGGAGAAGTGATAAATGACCACAGGCCAGCCTTTGCACTCTCTCCCTCCCTCGCCTTTTTCAATGCAGCTTCAGTAGGCACACTCCAAGATGGTATTTCAAAGCACCGGTTGCCATGGCAACTTGCTCAGGCCTAGCTTACCCTGTGCTGTTCTGAAGCCTGAGGTGGACGGCAAGCAGGCATGTTAGAACCTGCTAGCCGAGGAGAAGAAACAGCCCTCAAGTCAGTGAGCACCAACTGCTCGGGCTAAACCTGGATATACGCAAATAAATTGGAGAAGAGGACAGTTTGCCTGCTGCACCAAATGTGGCGGGAACTGTAATTCAGACTCTTTAAATGGTGAAAGGGGTATAATTAATCACAGAGAAAATCCAATTTTAAGACTTCTTTCTCTGTAAAGGTATATTACAAAACATTTCTGGATGCCCTTCTGGATGTGAGAATAATGCAAACCTAAAGACAATTCCTAACCTCCATTCAAATGTAACACCTGATAACTGATTGAGTAAAAAAAACAACCCTTTTTGTTATCTCCTACAATATGCTTTCTTTTCAATAGTGCTATGTTAAATTGGCCTGTTCAGAATAACAAATCATGTATATTTCAGTATTTCATGTATATTTCATTTTGCAGCCGATCTGCTTCAGCTTGCCCAAGAAAACATAACCATTGTTAGTTTCAGATGTTTTTGAATGCAACTGGTTTTAATTTTTTTTCCACTTTAAAGTGTCTCAACAGAAATATTTAGGGTTGCCAGATCCAGGTTAGGAACCTCCTGGGGATTTGCAGGTGGAGCCTGCGGAGGATAAGGAGCTCAGTGGGCTACAAAGTCCGCACACCATTTTCTCCAGGGAAAGTGATCTCCATAGACTAGAGAGGAGCTGTAATTCCGGAGGATCTCCAAGCCCCACCTGGGGGCTGACGTCCCTAAAAATATTAGATGGCTAAAAATGGATAGGATTCTAAGAACTCTACAGCCCGATCCTATGCCTGTTACTTGTAAGTAAATCCCATGGGGACTGAGGCCCCTTCTGCACCCGCAAAATAATGCATTTTCAAACCACTTTCACAACTGTTTGCAAGTGGATTTTGCCATTCTGCACAGCTTCAAAGAGCACTGAAAGCAGTTTGAAAGCGCATTATTCTGCATGTGCGGAATGAGCCTCACAGAATTTGCTCCCAAGTAATTAGTTCTGGCTGTTTTGACAGTAGGTCATATGGAAAGACAACATTATAAAATTTTAAAACTGCAGGAGCCACAATATAGTAACTCTCATTTACAGTGTCTGTTTACAACCATTCACTTTGGCTGCCAAACTGTCTGCTGTATACAGCTCTAAAAAAGCTTTGGCAAGATTTAATGGCAACCGGAGCAAAGTTGGCTATGTTCAGTATTTGCTTCTGAGGAGCAAGTAAATAAAGATACTCTGCAGATTTCCAACTGGCTAGAATAAATAACAAGTTACTATGCAGAAAAGATGCTACCTTTCCCTCTTTCCTATCCTAAATATAGTTCCTAATACCAGTAAACATTTACCTTTTGCCCTTTTAATCAGTTGTTAGCCGCTTCTCTGTGCAGTGAACTCCCAACAGTTTTGGCCTTTGAGAGAAGACTCCTTTGGGCCAGGCTTGGAGGCAACCACTCACTGACTTGATACGATTCACTCAGGCCTGGCCGCTGACTGTTTGCCTTAAAAACATCAGCGCCAACTGATGCCATATAGAAGGGGTAATGTCCTGGGCTCCGCTGAGTTGGCTTACCCAGATTTACACCCCTAAGTTCCCCGCAGATGGATTTATAAATTCTCCTATTGAATACCATGGCATGATGCTTAGATAAAGAGTAACTTATTTGAGAAAATGCTTTAAAAAACCCCTCTGTTGTTCAGCTACTATTTTAATGCGCTCAAGCTGGCAAAGAATACAAGATCTACAGCATGGTTAGCAAAGGCTGATTCCGCATGGACCAAAAACAGCAGTGTGAAAACGTTGTGAAAACAGTATAAACCCCTTTACACCATTTTAAACCCTTTTACACCATTTTCACACCGTTTTCACACTGCTTTTTTTGATCCATGCGGAATCAGCCAAAGCCTTTCAGAAGCATCTGGGTTTGGTTAGTGACCAGGTAGGAGATTGCCTTGGATCCTTGTGCGTGCCTTCCAATGTTTCACAGAATAAAAATAGAGCCAAGTGCAGCCCCTTTATTTTCATAGCAAGGTTCCCTACTGGAGGCCCTCATCCCCATGCCATACATTGCTGAAGGATCTATTCTGCTTGTTGTATGCTGTATTCAGTTACTCTTTAACAGATTTAAAAGCCAAGATGGTTACAGATATACTAGAAAAATGTAAGTAACCTATTACACTTCAAAATGTTTACCAGTTTGGTAAAATGTTTACCAAAAATGCAATGTGTACCTCTCTGCCTACAATTGCCAGCATCCAAGAGGAGCCTGGAGATTTCCCAGAATTACAACTGATCTCTAGATGACAGTTCCCCTGGAGGAAGTGGCAGCTTTGGAGGGTGGATTCCATGACACTGTACCCCACTGACCTCTCAACCCTCCCCAAACCCCGCTCTATCCAGGCGCCACTCCAAAAATCTCCAGGAATTTCCCAACATAGAATTGATCAACCCTGCAGTCTTAGGTCCCGTTCTGCAATATGCAAAATGGGGTAACCATACAAACCTATCTTACAGAATTGTTTGGACTTCTTAAATATTTGTGAAGTATATTGCATGCCGCAAAGCACTGCATGGTTGTTATTGTTTGGATGGATGTAGATGCTTTAAGTGGCAGCCTTCCAGTGGTTGGAAAATCTATTTATTTTACTGTTTTAGAAATTCCCTAGGACCATTCTTTTCCAACAGGCATTTGGTTGATCCTGGCTTTGACCTGTTCTAGAAATGTGATATATAAAAATAAAATATAATATTGTGGAATAGCTATTTCACTATTCCTAGTAAAGAGGAATGTAGGGAAATATTGCCCCAAGGGTGAGATGCCATTGGAGTCCCCCTGCTGCATTTAAGGGATTGTCATCCTTAGCTGCTTATAGCATTCCTGCTCGATATGGCCTGGAACTGAAATGGAACCTTGACTGCCAAAGTAAAAATGAGTGGGATCGAGAATGCTGGCAGAAAACTGAATAGTGCTGTAAGTTTAAACATTTTAAAATTTGACTGTGCTCTCAGAGTTGTGTTGTGAGTGGTGCTTATTTTTTTTAACTTTTAGAAAAGATTGATGGGGCAGATGCCTGCAATCCCCTTCATACCATCTGACCTGAGAAGTCATTCCCCTTTTGCATGTTCACCTGTTTAGGAATTTCTGTTTTATAGGTGAGAAGTTCCCTAGCATTTTTACTTTGTGTAAATAGAATAGCTATGAGGATAAGAGACAGACCTTGGATAGGTGGAGTTTATTTAACCCTTCCCACTGTACAATATTTCCAATTTGTAGAAAGCCCGTAGAGCTGCTACTTACATAATTGGAGTAACTTCCAGGCACCAAAGGGGCAAATATCATCTCAGCCTGTAGGAACAAGAAGATGATGCTTTGTGGTCCCAGGGGAGTGCCATGTGGCTACTGTTTACAGTTGGGAGCTCTGAACATGGAACACCCATCTTGGAAGGAAAAAAGTAGGCCAGGCGTGGGTTTTTCTGACAAATATTTTTACTTGTAATTATCTATTAAAACATAGTATCTAAGATTGCCAACCTCCAAGGTGGTAGCTGGAGATCTTCTGTTATTACAGCTGATCTCCCTGCAACAGGGATCAGTTCACCTGGAGAAAATGGCTGTTTGGGAAAGGTGGACGCTGTGGCAATATACCCCGCTGAAGACCCACTTTCCCCAGACGCAGTGCCCTCCTCAGATTCCATTCCCACAATCTCCACGTATCCCACTTTTTATCACAAAGTGCCCCAAAGTCAAGTGGCACTTGGTACAATGGCTGCAAAACACTAAGAACAACAGCAGCTGCCAGAGTTTGGTTTTGTTGACTTGCTCCACTCCAAAAATAGAAACTGTGCTGATAAAAAGCTCCCTGGCTGAGTAAATTGTTCTACTCTGTTTCTGCTCATTATTGGCACTGAAGTAATTTATAGGGATTCTTTTAAGTTTTGACTTCAAAATGCACTTGTGGAAAGGCATAATAAAACTTTACTACATGCCGATGGTGTGTTCTTATTCATTCAGGGTCAAAACTCTGCCTGCCAATACAATTTCTGATCCTTCATCTCCTATCTCTTCTATCGCTTGAGCTAAGAAAACAAAAATTGCTATGTTGGCAGAAAGGATCTGATTGGCGGAGAGTCTGGGTGGACGCAAAGACTCCTTCTGCTCATGCTGATGAATAGCAGCACCAGTTTAATTCTGATATAAAAATAGCTTTATAGATTGGTAGCGCACTTAAAAGGAGAGAGCCTGTGTCTCAGCTGCCTGCCCTTTTGTACTCTTGAAGCATTTTTATCTGATAAACCAAGCTGAGAACAAAACATCAGTTACTTAGTAAAATCTCTCCCAATAATCTTTAGACTTTTCTAACAAGACATTATTTCACTCCTCTGCTTAGTTAATCTGTGTCCCTAAGTTAATCAGCATTGGTTGGCATTTTGGGGCTTATGAATACCATTTCCAGATCAGGGTGAAGTGTCTGGTTTCTTGCCTTCCTGTTCTCCTCCTTGGTTGGTCACAATGGAGAACAAATAAAAGCTGGTGTAAAACAACCTTTTATATGATTAGCGGGGCTCTTACATTAGCTTGAGAGTTGCTCAATACAGATTTGATGATTTTTACCCTAACTCCATCTCTGCCATACCAGGCAACTTTTGACCTGCCAAATTCTTCCCTCATTCTCAGGGCCCCACAACAACCTATGACTTAAAGCCAAATGTGGCTTAGCCTGGAACCAAATATGGCTCTTTGAAAAAGAAATCATTACGTTAAGGATATTGTAGGGGTGGGCAGGATGCTAAAATAACCAGTAGATGACAGGAATAGCAGATAATGGTTTTATGAGACTAAAGGACTTTCTGGAGATACTGTACAGAAAGGGAAATGACAAAGGTGAAGAATCTGCAGTAATTCAAGTGTGACCTATGCACAGATTTATGTGAGCACACTAAAAAAATATGCAATGTGTTCCTGGGTATATTTATTACTTATTGTGAAATCTAATGAAGGATTCACAACAAGCAGTTTTTGAACTGTAGGAACTTTATGGATTATGAATTAACATTTAAATTATCAGTAATGTTACATTGTTGATCTCTTACTCTAAAAATTGCTGTAATTTTTGGCTATAAAAGGCTTCACACCGCTATCATTCTCCTCCTAGTTGCTGCCCCTAATTCATATTTGCTCTCATCCTACCCTTCATTGGTTATGTCAGCTGTGTTATTTGAAGCCATATAATTTATCAATTCATTCTTCAAGAATCTATAGCAGGGGTTTCCAACTCTGGCACTTCATATGTTCATGGACTACAATTCCATTGGCCATGCCAGCAGGGACTGATGGGAATTGTAGTCCATGAACATCTGAAGCGCCAGAGTTGGACACCCCTGACCTATAGAGATGGTTTTTCTATGAATAAAAAGTATTGAATGAGTTAAGGGGCCAGCGTGGTATCGTGGTTATAATGTAGAATCAGGATTGGGGAGATCCATGTCTTTGCTCTGTGCCATTAAATTTTCTGAGTGACCTTGAGCTGGTCATATTCTGTCAACCTAGTCTACCTCACAGGGTTGTTGCATGGATATAATGTAGAAGAATCACGTATGCTGTGCTGAGCTCCTTGAAGGGAGGGTGGGATAAAAGTAATTGCAATAAATAAATAAATGCTCCTTGATTCCCATTTCCCTCAAGGGTTAGTAAGAATCATTATGGCTGTTTCCTGTAAAGCAGGGATGGATTTGGGTTGCATCAGCTTTCTGCATATGGCCACAAGGAGTTATTTTCCCGGAAAGATTTCTCAGCCACACAAGACTGCATCATTCCGGAACAATAAATAAGCAAGATAAAGGGTGGGTTGATGAACTAAATTACTTCACAACAGGATATCCTATACTTAAAAGTATTTTATGACCATTAGAGCTAGGAGATGACCTTCTTTCTTTTCCATACCTTGAAATCTAATTATGCGTAGCCACTGATGCAAGTCTGTTGAGTTTTGCATCAACCTTACCATGGATCTGTCCACACAACAGGTACATTTTTCTGGACACCAATGCGCAACTATGATAATGGATTCATAAGCACCTTCTTATATCAGATACCCGCTGACTACTATGCAGATCTGCATGTTTCCAGCTATTAACCAACAATGACCAACAATAGCCTGTAGTAAAGTTTTACATTACCATGAAGTTTTAATTTTTAGAGTTTTGGGAAAGAAGTAGAGTCTTGAAGAACAACTTGCACAAATATTTTAAGAGGACTTCTCCAAGCAGCTTTGAGTCTCTTGACTCCAAACGCAGAGTATATAAATGTGTAGATTGAATAGAAGGCAAAAGTAGGGACAAAATGAACGTAATGATTTACCAGGGATTGTGGCTAGAAAATGGAAACTATCCCTAGTAAATGGCAACCAAAGGAATGCACCTTCATAGCTAGGGGCAGAACCATTAATTGCTTAACAAATTACTCTTTGCACAGCAGAAGAACCAGCTGACTGGTCAGAACCAGAGGTGCGTCTGATGAATCGTTTTAAGTGGTCTGAAAACCAGAAACATCTGGAGCTTCCAAACTGCCATATGGAGTGTTTTTCCACAGCTAGCTGAGGTGTCTATTCTTGACATAAATGGTGCTTAAACTAAGGGTTTCTCTTTGCAATCAGAAACCATTCAGTAAATACACTTCTGACCACACTTAGGGCTTTGAATAATTTCTCCTCTCTGCTTCTTTTATCTCTCCACTGTGTCGCCAGCATTAGGATAATTTGTGTTTCTGAATTTTAAAAGCATAAAACTCAGAAATCTCAGTCTTTGAGCATATACATCAGAAATATTCCCTGCATAGGCAAAGCTAATTTTTTAATACCATTCCTGCCAAGTATTAATTTGAAGCATTTTGGTGGTTACCTAGTATGTCTGAATAAGGCATATGCTAAATTCATAGAAGCCTAGTTTAGAAAGCAAAAAATCAAGATTAAGTGTTTCGTGTAAAAACAAATGCTATGTTTAGCACTCTTTAATTGCTGTTGGTTGCCAGCTTTCTTGCTGCTCCTGGTCCTTTAACAGCAGCCTCAAAGGCAAAACTAGTGAAAATAAATATTTCCCCATCTCATTCCAAAATAACGTTGCCATGACTTTCTTTTCATTGTACAGTGTATTTTTACGTTTTAACTGCAAACTGCTTTGACATTGTCAGCAGGATGTAAAACAAACAAACAAACAAACAAACAAACAAATAGTAAAAGCATCATTGAACCAGGAGGTGAGAGAGACCTTTTCCTTTCCTTTGGTTTCATCCACTGTAACTCCTGCTTCTTAAACAAGCAGTGAGCTCCACAGTGAAAGGAGAAGGCAGACAAAAAGCAAAGAAAGGGGGAAAGGCTGGGAAATGGGCAAGGTTCCATGCCACCCAATTAACTGGAACATTTGAAATAAAGACACTAAGCTGGCACCACATACATTGTCCCTATGAAAGCTTATCATTGCTTTCTAGAGTTGTCAACTTTAAATTGGTCCCTTTCTATCTGTCCCTTTAGTATCCATTTGATCTGTAGCCAAAATCAGGGATGTTATTTCTGTGCCTTGAAGACACATTGATAATACAGTCATCCTATACCCTGCTGTTATAGACTGCAAGATTAAAGGAATTGGTATCGATCTTACAAGTTGCTTGTTGGTTTTTTAAGAGGAAAAAGTACAGAGGACGCTTAGATATAACCTCCCCTAATATAGATTGCATGTAAAGGTTCAGGCACCTTATTGTTTTAATAATCAGATACTACACACAGATAAGCAAGGGAGCATGAGGCTGTGCATGAGATTAGGACACCTGGGTCTCCTCCATCCCCCTCAGCAGTGGTGCAGCAGTGGCGTAGTGGTTAAGAGCAGGTGCAGGTAGATTTCCTATCAGAGGGGCTACCATGGAGGACCATAGAACAACAAAGTATCCTTAGAGTACCCTTTCTACTTTTACAGACTCAGCCCCATAAACATATCTATCATAGGTCCAGAAAGGCCCAGGAAGCCCTCACCCCAGAGGGTAAGTTCCAGGGGGGCAGGGCAGGGGGCACGACGCACTGGGCGTGGGCCTCTGTGGGGGTGTGGCAAGGGCATTCCGGGGGTGTTCCGGGGGCATTCTGTGGTGGGGCGGGGCGGAGGCCACACCAGTGCACTGGGCGCTTTCTCCCCTTGCTATGCCTCTGCCTTGCCCATAATAAAAAATAGGGAGGCAGACAAATGTTCAGCCTCTAAAAATAACTGGAGTAGATGTATGACATGACAACCGTAGAGGTTTAAAACAGGTTTATTTAAGGCTAACAATATGAACTATAGAACAGTTAACAGCTAACAGAAGCTCTCTCATGGATAAAATTGCATTTGGGCACAAAATATTCTTCAAATTTTCCCAGTTTATGATGGTTCACTTGAAACTTAATAGAGTGCCAAAAGCAGAATGCACTTTGTAGCAACTCATGTAGTTAACTATAATTACAATGACCTGTTGCATCGCCAAGAAGGTGATATTAGAACTACCGCCTGGATGGTTTATTCACTGTGGGCTCCTAATGAGACTCTTGCTGTCTTGCAATGCCATCATCTAGCAACAGCTGCTTTGTCTTACGTCAACCCATCTTAAAAGATGAACTGCCTAAAGGTGTCCAATATTCCTAATATGTTTGTAAACATCAAAGCAGGTATTTCTACTTTTTCGAGATCCTGCAAACTATGGCTTAGAAATCAGAAGGATCAGAACACAAACAGTTGCTCTAAGGATGTACACGAACAAGTGCGTGAATCACTTTGACCTATTTTGCTTAGAAGACAATAATATACAGCATTTCTCAAACCTATAATGGATATCACTTCTCCCTTTCTAAGGTTACTTTTTGGAGATCCTCTGGGGTTTGGGGAGGGGAGGGGATGGATCAGGAATGTAATGGTGTAGAATTAAGCTTCTGAAACTGTCCTTTCCTGCAGTCAAATTGATCTTTGTGAACTGAACTGGTAATCGCTGGAGTGTTGTGGGGTTTCTGGGCTGTATGGCTGTGTTTCACTATGTAGTAATGCACTGCTGACCCAGCAGCACCGTGGTAGAACGTTGGGACGCCAACGGACCTACGGCCTTCTGGTCGCACCGCACCCCCACTCCTCATCCCCCTATGAGTCACGGGTCATGAACTGTCTGGCTCAGTCACCGGGCGCAGGGACAATGGTCTTGCCCCCAGGTGAGGATTAGGCTCAGGCAGCTTAAATCCTCTCCATGCGTAGCCAGGTGAGATCATGCATCACATGATGATCACCAGGTCTCCCGTTATAGCTCATCTCCCTACCCACCTCCTTTACACGCCCTAATGAAACCCTAATAAAAGGTGCCAGAGACCAGCACAGGGCAGAGTTGTCAGGATCACGAGAAATCGGCGCTTCCTGTTGCTGGCGCTTCCACCAGATGAAACCTCCTCCCAGCGTCTCGCCTATTCCTTAGCGACCCTGCGGGGATGACTACAAGCTGGTGCTGAAACCGAGAATCCTCGAACCTCCACCCTATAAATTAAGCCTGGAAAGGGCAGCGATACCGAGAAAGTCCGCTGGATCGAGCATCCAGGGACCACCGCTTCGGTATCGCCTGTCCTCTGAGATCGGTAGCATCCAGAGACACGCGTCCTAGGACACTCTCGTCCGGCGGAACACCCGGTGAGTAGGAGCTTGCAAAAGCAGGGCTTATATGACAAGCGTTGGCCGAACTGGCGTTAGCTGAAATCGTGGGGTCGATAAAGAAGGGAGCTGCTTAAATTGGTTGAGGAGATTGAAGCTCAAATTGTATGACTTTGGAAGGGGGGGGGACATTGAATCTTAAGGACTAAGAGAAACATCGAGGCGCCTCTTCCGCTTGCGACCTCGGCGTGCCGATGTCACTGCTACTGGCGATGGAGACAATGTTATGTCGCCATCAGCCTGCAGACCTGGCTCCCTTGCTGTAGGCCACCCTCGCTTCGATCTTTCACCTTCAATTTCAACCTCGGAATTTTCTCTATCCACTAAATTGGGCGTCTGTCCTCCTTCTGCCTTATCCTTCGCCCATTTCAAACTCTCCGGAAACAGGCGCCCCTCTACTGCTCCGCCTTCATTTCCAAAGCCACCGCACCTGGCCGTCGGCGCCAGTAATGGCGGCGGGTTTCAAAACTCTGCAGAGCGTATTAGCCCACGATCTGCGGAAGGGAAGAGAAATTGACGGAAGACGATGCCGATATTCGCATTGTGCCCCGGCCCATTTCACAGATACCGAGGATGGCGTTGTCCGGGTTGGCCGATTTTAAGCCCAACATCCTCACTGAGCTCTAGCAGCGGTCACGGGGCGGTATCAGTCCCTATGGAGGCATGCTAGAAGGCAGTCAGCGAGGAATCACTTAATGGTTCCGGGCTGGAAGACCACCTTCCATGCTCCTGAGCCCTGCACAATTTGTGATCTGGGAAGCCAGTTCCGCCAGCAGTGCTTCAGCAAGGCAACCGCCTCCGGCGAGCGCCTACACCGCCGCTTTACGGCCGATGCAGCCTTCGCAACCCCAACAATCAGATTGTCCTACCTGAGGCCATCCTTACGATCGCCTCAGGCGCTACAAGGCGTTTGTCAAGGTTCCAATGCCGGCCAGCCCACCCAGAGCTTCTCCACCATCCGGCCAAAACCCCCAGAACCCTATGCCGAAGTTTGTGAGCAGGCTCCAGGAAATCTCAAAAGGCAGGTTGACGAGGAGGCTCAGGCGGAAACAGCGCGCGAGCGCTCGCGAGTGTTCGCCAAAGCGGTCACAGGCCTAGGAGAGGAACCCGAGCTGGCGACATGCTCAAAGCTTGCCAGGATATCGGGTCTTTCGCCCATCAAGCCAGCCTTCTAACCCGCCCGCCCTCTCCGCTGCCATGAGAGAGGCGGAGTGTCTCCAATTGGCGGCAAGCCAGGACATTTCGGAGGAATTGTAGCAGGCTGCCGGGGGCCACCTACAACCCGGTCTCCCAGAGGCCAAGACCCCAGGAAAGTCTAAGACCGGCCCAATGCCGCTGGGAGGCCAGCGCCGGGCATCTCCCCAGCCCGGAACAAGATCCACCTCAAACCCTTCCCGGAGCTCCCCATGAGATCTTGGCTGCCCCAGCTCAGTATAGTGATCCCATCCCCACGGAGACCATGGGGCTGGTCTTGCCAGCTTGCTCCCCCTCGTCTATACTTCCTGCTCTGCTAACCCTTCTACTTCAAAGTCACCATGCCTCCGTAGAGTGCCCCAGAATGACGCATTTCAAAATCTCTGCAGAGTCCACAGTCACTGAATTGCAACAGAAAGAAATGCTGTGAGGACTGCCGTTTTGAACCCTCCTCAGAATGCCCCATAGCCAATCTACAGGACAATGAGGCATGGAAAGGGAAGATGCTCACACAATGGCCTTAAGCCAAAAGTCCTTCGTGAAGAAGAAGCCCCTTGGCCCTCTCTCCAGCTGTAAGGTTCAAACCAGATCTCATAGCCTCTCGCTCTGTGCAAAACCCTAAGCTCAAAGCTCCCAGTGGCAGCAAAATGCGTCAGTACCTCAGAGAGCAAGATCTCAAATCAGAGTTGTAATCCTCCTTGTTACTTTATATGTGCTCTCTGTATGCTGCTTGTATGTTCTTATGTCTTGCCCCTTTCAAGAGACCCTAAAGTTTTCCCCTCATAAGAGGGATTTTTCCATTGCTTCTAAGCTATGCTCTTGTGCTTCAATTAAAGTCTCTCTCCTTTTGACTATGTGTGCCAATGCCTTGAAAGCTTCACCCGTGACATCAACCTTAAACGGGGCCTTGGCTCGTGCATGCTCCTAGGAGGCCGATGGGACCTGCTTCAAGGCACTTCCCATCTTGGTTAAACCCTCGAAACTCTTCATTCAAACCTTTCCTTAGAGAACCTTTTCCTTGTCCAATGCAGGCTGCCCACATTGGGTGAAGCAAGTTTACATATGAAGCCAAAATCATTTTCTGCTCCCATTTCTCTGCTGGCTCCCTAGTCACAGTGCCAAGGGGTCTCTCAGCCACACCTATCTTACACAGCCTCATGAAGGTAGGAAGCCAGCTCAAACGGCCAAAGTCCCTTACAGGAGGGAAGGTAGAGCCTGGCTTCAAACCGCCTGCCTTCCTTTCTGCACCTCCCTCTTTCTAATGGGCTGGCACCCCACCTCTGGAATAGGAGGATCTGATAAAGGGTTTTTGCAAACCCCCCCTCTCAATTTGCTCCTGTGATCAAACCTCAAGCCCAGGAACTGTTTTCTTTGCATCTTCTTACATCTTTCCTATAGATGCTATTACGATATGACTATAATTGTGAATTGTTTAAGTTGCTTTTAAAAAAACCCCACACCTTAGGCGGTGGTGGGATTGTTTTACAAACAAACATCCGACCTGGATATGACCTCTCCTTCTCCTAAGCCTTGGGCAATTCCTGCCTTGTATCTCTTAGCAGATGTTGCAAGTGATGGATTGTGGAATGGGCTGACTAGCCTAATAAAGCATTTATATAAGCGAAAGAAAAGAGATAGTTCCCCCTATTGACCCAATCAAGGTCTCATCAGCAGACCATATCAGTGCTACTTCTCTATTACTCTATCAAAATTGCTTGCTACTCAGGGCTCCGGGCTTTCCATTGTCATCTATAAACTAACTCGTATGCTTGAAAACCCTGGGGCATTAAGCTTGTTTTCTCTTCTATACAGGAGTCCAGCTTCATGCCATGCCAGAGCCAGCCCATCGGAGATGGGCGGGGCCTCCCTGGAGAATCGACCCACTTCGCCCCTGTTGAGAGAGAGCCCGATTGCCCCCAGCCTGGGGCCGAGATGGGAGGGATCTCTGGAGCCAGCACACCCATTCTTCCACACAAGGATCACAGCCCCGCTGCATTCACCCAGAACGGCAGCCTGGAGCCAGCTGTGGCTCAGAGGTTGATGCCCGGCGTGTTGCTGCTCCTGGCCGTCATTCTCTCTCCCTCTGCCTGCGCTGGCTGAAACTTGGAATTGCAGCCAGGAACATTCCTGATAGATTAACCCTTGGAACTCTCCGCTGTTTTTCAGTCAGCGAGATGTCGATGAACACGCCTTCTCTCACAACCTTGCTCGTGAGAGTCACTGAACCTGCAATGCTAAGGAGCTATCAGTAGCTCTCCCTCATCTTGAGAAACCCATGGACTCCTACGCCATGGCTTCTGTAGCTTTGGTAGTCAAACAGCAAGAGCCATGCATTGGACAATTATGCAACCGGGTTGCCTTCCTTCTTTACATCTAGCCTATGTACCGTTTAGCTATGTTTATTGTTTTCATTTATATGATGTCGCCTATCTACAAACATGCATGTCTTGTATATATTGTTGCCAATGTCTGATGCCTTGCTTATGCCCATTGGGCGACCTCCAAAGGGGAATTGTTGAGTACTGTGACCGACTGATTATTGAAGTTACTGCATGCCTGTAATTTTAGAAGTTATAAGTATTTACTGTTGTTGCATTCCATACAACTATCTGCCTGGGGACTCTCTACTGCCGTCTCACCATTGTTTTGCATCAGGCTTCACCTCGGGGAGCCAAGCGCGGTCGCCGCTCCGCCCCTCCCCTCGACCCCCCTTTGCGAGATGACACAGAAGCGGCTCTAGCCAAAGGCCGGAGCATGTTTTTCCCTTCGCGACTCCTTGTAGATCCCCGACTTGTTTCATGTAACACTAAGACTATCGGCCCGCTCTGGCCTGTGCCTCTGCGAGAAGTCTAATAGCTCTACCTCCACACGCTCTGGATGCCCTGGCCTCCGAAAGCAGCAGGAATTTCGTCAGCGACCTTAGATAATGCGTGCAGCTATTGATTACTTATTGTTGTTGCATCACCAAGGTTGTGAAAATGTCGTAATATGTGTTGCTTTAATCTCTGATAATTCCCAATTGATTCATATGAAGATGCCTTGAATTGCAGGAAGTTGTATCTAATCTGAAGTATGATGTTTTGCCCCATTGGTGGTCAGCCCTCTCTGGAGCTGGCTGCGGAGGATGGTTGCTATTGTACAGCTCTGCATTGGTTTAATTATGCCTCATTATCCCGGATCTTCTTTTCGTTCAATGTATGTCTAATATTGCCTGTAACCTATGTAAGAAGCCCTCGAATTTCCCTTACCCGCCAACCAAGTTCTAATGTGTTACACAACTTTAGCTCGGTCGAAGCTTGACCAGACGGAGGAATAGCGTCATAAATCACCCCTTAGCATTTCGTCCCCTTCTAAATATAAAAAAGGAGGAGATGTCTTAGTAATGCAATTGCTGACCCAGCAGCACCGTGTAGAACGTTGGGGCCATGTAGCGGACCTCACGGCTTCTGGTAACACCGCACCCCCACTCCTCATCCCTATGAGTCACGGGTCATGAACTGTCGGCTCGAGTCACGGGCGCAAGGGACAATGGTCTTTGGGTGAGGATTAGGCTCAGGCAGCTTCAGCTCCTCTCCGCCCGCACGTAGCCAGGTGAGATCATGCATCACATGATGATCTCCAGGTCTCCCGGTCTCCCGCTCATCTCCCTACCCACCTCCTTTGCGCTGGCGAAACCCTAATAAAGGTGCCGAGAGACCAGGGCAGGTTGTGGATCACCGAAATCAGCGCTTCCTGTTGCTGTATCTCCAGATGAAACCTCCTCCGCGTCTCGCCTATTCCTTAGCGACGACCCTGCGGGGATGACTACACACTAGCATTTTCTCCTGATGTTTCGCCTGCATCTGTGACTGGCATCTTCAGAGGATCATGCCTTTGACAATACATTGAACTGAAAATCATTGTAATTCTGAGAGGCTGACAACACCACTTCTATTACAGATGAGGATCTTTGGACTGGAATAGGTTCTATTTTATCATTCATTCATTAGATTTTCATCTTGCTCTTTTCCCAAGGAGCATGAAGTGACCCTTGCCCCATTTTTTCTTCACAACAATTCCGGTGAGCGTATTCTTGGCTGAGAGAATGTAATTAGTCCAAGATCACCTACAGTGCATTCCTAAGAAGAGCTACTGCTATTCACAATGGCTGTCTTCTGCTGCATGCTTTCATTGGTGCCTTCCATATCTGGCCTATGGGGAATAGCCAAGTGCTCAACATTGTAATTGGTGGTAAAACCTCTGGCAATGGTGTGTTTGATTGTATTTAGCTTTTCTGCTCTTGACTCTATTGCTCGGACTGACTGTCCCTCCCATTATCACTTTTCAATCATGACGGCCAAATGCACGATATGACCTGAAATAGAAAAGCCCTGTAAAAGTCCATATGTATTAGAAGGGTGTTTGTTCGTGTGTTAGATAAGAGCTAAGTAGCTCGGATAGACTCTAGGTAGAGACTTGAGCGGATCAGATTGACCTCTGTCCCATTATCACTTTTCACTCATGACGGCCAAATGCACGATATGGCCTGAAAGAGAAAAGACAGATCCAAAAGTTAAAGAACATGCGGCAGCCAGGCTCATCACTGGAGCTTCAGTGAGGGAGCACATTACTCCCATCTAAATCAGCTGCATTGGTTGCCAGTCAAATTCCAGGTCATGTTCAAGGTGTTAGTTTTGACATTCAAGGCCTTAAGCGGTCTGGTACAGTCACATGTTTGGGACCGTATTTTCCCCATATTGCCTGTGGAAGTTACTTCATTCCTACAGTGAAAATCTGCTGGCGGTCCCTGGCCCCAAGGACATTAGGTTGACCTCAATCAGAACCAGGTCTTTTTCAGCCTTGGCTCCAGCCTGGTAGAACTCTATTTGTGCCAGGGCCCTGCAGGATTATAATCAGTTCTGTGGGGCCTGTAAGACAGAGATGTTCTGCCGGGCTTTTGGTTGAGGTCATCCATCATTGTGTATCATCCTGCTGGCCTCCTGACCACTTAACGTCAACCAAAATCGGACCACTGAGATTAATACCAGGGAGCGCCTTTTTAATGTATTTAACCCGTGCACCTCCCCCCTTCTTGCTTACATCTTACTGTCCCCACTTATCTTTTGGTGATTTAGATAATGGGGATTTTACAGCCTGAATTGATACGATTATTGCCAGCAGGGAAGTAATTTAGATCTTAATATTTCAACTGTATTTTATTGTTTATACATATGTAGTATTTTTATTGTTTGTAAGCTGCCCCGAGCTTGGCCATGCCCTGGGATGGGCAAGATATAAATGTAATGAAATAAAATAAAATAAACTGCTAAACATTTTTAAAAATATACAAGGATATTTTCAAAACAAAGCATTCTCAAATTCTCTGTGAATTTAAGACTTGCATTGCATTCCCTGTTCCCTTTAGATAATGATGTTGATTTAATAGCCGTTGGGCCTATTGACCACAACAGTGTCCTGTGATAAGCTGCAGAGGCTAAATCTTTTCCATGTGCCATTTCCTACTGAAGCCTTGCGTCATCAACGAGGCAGATAGGCCTCAAATCAAGATACGTGAAGCACCACTGATAGAGCAAAGAGCACTGTGACAAGAAACAGGTGCATTCTGGAAACAGTAATTTTTTAAAAGCAGATTATAGAAGTTATGCCTCATACTGATTTGGGAAGGAGAACAAATCTAAAGGGATGGGGGTGGGGAAACCTGTTGGAAAAAAATTATGTGAACTTTTCAGTACACTACAGGTGTGTCAGGAAGTACTGACTTTTCCATATTGATTTTAACCAGTTACCACCTCCTTTTTATTTTCACTTGCCCCATAGCCTTCAAAAGTCTTTTTCCTGCCCATTCCCCAAATCTGAAGGAGGCCTGTGCTCTCTTAATAGTGGGGCAGAAGAGGGGATTTTAACAGGTGTAGGTGCAAGGAAAGCTACACCTGCTGAAATACTTTGGTCCAACTAGTCAAGATTCCCAGTACCATCATTCTTGGCATCCAATCTCCCTGGTTCCAGTAGGCATGCCAGCTGTGATAAAGCCAGACACTTGTTGTGGTTTAAACAAGAACATCAAGTAATTCTAAGGATGGCATTTTGCAGTCTTTTTATGTCACTAGCCTCTGGCCATGGACAGCCCCAAGGAGGGACTGGTTGGCTCCTTCTTTAAAATAATCAAGTCATGCTAATAATCAAGTCACACTCTTATTAGAGTGAGTCTGGCATGTGATGAGAAAGATAATGGATCAGAAAAGAGTTTATGTTTGTTTATGGGAGGCGGCATGACCTCCAGGATATGTCAGGCTGTGATGTGTGATGCAACAGAGCCGAAGCCTTACAACAGTGATTCTTCTGCTGTCCAACAGATCCTGCAAAGTTCCAGAGAGGAATAAGATTATAAGGCAAATAATATATTTTTCCTCTATCAGCAAAGCACCTGGGTTAATCAAATGCTTCATGGGACTGCACGCTCGTTGATCCACACTGGATTTCTGGGAGTGAATGGACTCTTAATACTCTGCTAATCTGATTTAGGAAAACGGAGTACACAAACACTGGTCTGTTAATATCTCCCCATGACTAGTTTGAAGGTAGGAGGGGTCCACAGACCATGCCCCAGTGAGATATACTGTTGGATTCAAATTCCAACTCTGCCATGAAGCTCGCTAGTGGTACAATCCTAAACAAAGTTACAGCCTTCTGAATCCATTGAAGCCTAGAAGAGTGATAGTACTTTATCTATATACATAAATACCTCTTTCCATATCAAGTTGCAAGCATGCCTCCACTCACAGATTACAGCAACTTCCCAGCCCAGGGATTCCTACTGCCTAGTGGTCAGGAAGCACAAAAGGAGAATGATTTGAATTCAGACAAGGGACTCAAGGATTCAACTAGTGTTAAAAATTTTGTATGCAACATAATCCATCCATCAAAACTTTGAACAACACAACACCTGACAGAACAGTTAGAGTCCATCATGTAGCCCAGCAACAGGATTTATTATCATCTCAGCAGTAGGTGGAGGTGGGGAGAAGAGACAGGAGATCTTTGACGTTTCCTGTTGCTTTGTGCTGCAGTGGCTAAGTTCATTAACAAAAGAAACTGTAGTGTAGTAGCAAACTGTCCTTTTCAAGAATACATTGGAAGACAGTGGAATCCTTAGTGAAGTTCTCTTTGTATTGTGGAGTTCCAGGTGGGCATTTTAAGGTTTTGAGGGACAAGTGTTTTTCATCTGTCATTCTTTCCCCCTGCCTGTTGGGTGTAAATCTGTGTTAAATGTTTCCTTTGTGCATCACCAAACTCTCCACTTTTGTACCCATAATTCTTTCAGCATGGGGCAAAACATTGCGATTCTTGTGCTATGACTTTTGATATGTGGTCAGTGTTTCCTGCTGTGGATTGTATATGCTGGGAATGTGATTGACTGCAAAGCTGGTTGGAATTGAGCTGGGGTGCTGTGTGTGTTGAGCTGGGGTGCCTGTGTGTGTGTGGGTCTTCCTGGCTTTACAATTAGTGACGTGAACTTGTCTTAATTTATGCCACCTCTTTTGCAAGGGTAACTTTATGCCATTGCAGAAGTTGGGACCATGCCCTTAGCACTTCGACTACGACACACTTATGCCATGACATGCCCTAAACTTGATAAAGGTTCCCCCCACTCCTTTGCATAACTGCTATTTAGACAGCATTGACTGCCAAAAGCACTATGTTGGTGCTGTCCAACACAGATTCACTGTGCTAATATATCTTTGTACTGCACCAGTGTAAGGCAGTTTAGGAAAATCTTATTCTTCCACCTTTTCAGCATATTTGAACTGGTAATAGGATTGCCTGTTGCTCTGTTAAAGCTTATTGATTAAATTAGCCCAAGCCATTTTTCTCCACAGTGGTGACATGGGTGGTTTTTTTAAGCTGATCGGCTGATACACCACAGAAGCAGCTTTGCACCTGCACAGTAACCACTTGTGCTGAAGGGTCATGGCTGGTAGTCATACCTTGCTGTTTATACATGTTGTAGCGTATGGCCACTTTTGTGCTTGCATAGTTGGTGAATGAAATAATCGTGATCTAGGGAGAAGAAGGCACGTGGGTCATTAAGTTGGCCCACTTGTCCAGTGTGGGTCATTAAGTTGGCCCACTTGTCCAGTGTGGGTCATTAAGTTGGCCCACTTGTTGAACACATAATCATTTCCTTACCCACAGTCTGATGACTGACCTTCGATACGTTGATTGCACAAATGTTTATACCTATCCTTATGTGGAAAGTTTGGTTACCTTTTATTTTTTTAGTGCAATAGTCCAGCAAAAATAGCCCTAGGACACATGTTTAAAAATTATTCTAAAAGATGTAAAAAAAGATTTCTGTAGATATGTTTGTGGGGGAATGCCTCCTACAGTAGCCATTTTATGGCAGCAATTTGTTGCTGTGCTCTCCAAGCTGAGTCAGAATTCAGTATGTGCCACAGGATCAAAAAAGTTGGGGACCCCTGCCCTAGAGTGTTTTCTGTTTTTTAGCATTCTTTTCCTTTTTTCCCACCAGTCCAATAGGATCACAAACTTTTTCTTCTTGGTAACTTTAGCAACTGGGTGACATGCAAAAATTCAGTTAGTTAAATCTTCATGGAGCATAAGCTTGATTTTGTTCTAAGCCTGAATATTCATAGCCTCTCAAGGCTTGTTGGTAGAACCTTGACTTGGATCAAGTGTTGATTTGAAATATTTTATATTAATTAAATATTGTTGTATAAAGTAGACATTTAATTGTAAGATAAGGAGATTTCCAATTAAATTCCAATTAAATACACAAATGTCAGTGATGTGCAATAAATCATGGAGATGAGCTTGTTTTTAATATATACTTTAAAATTAAATTGAGTTATTGAGTTTTTGCTAAAGCTGTACAGTTTGGTCAACAATTTGGTGATATGTATATGTGTGTGCATATGTACATACGTACGTACCTATATGAAAAGAGATAGGAGATGGATAATCTAAAATGTGGGAATTGGTAGGAATGTAAGACACAAACTCTGATTCTCAACTTGATGATTATTTCTTATACTCCTAAAAGAAAACAAGGAGTTGTATAATTATGATAACAGTGATTGGTTTACAAGGCCTGATTCAGATCCCAACTCTCCCATGAAGCTCACTTGGAACCTTGGGCCAATTGCTTTTTAACTTGGGTCTCTGAAATGTTATATACTTAGACCACATGGTTACACCCTGTCTTCAAGGAGTGGCAGTGGTTCCTTATCTAGATGGCCCCACAGTTTCCACTGCTAGCAAAAATGTGCCTTTTAATTTTATTACAAATTCTAACTTTGGAAAACTGTGAACCTGAGAAGGGGAGATTATGGAATTAATGAGCTCCTCCGGAGAAAATGGCTCACGCTCCATCTCCAAGTCTCCATGAATGTCCAGGCCGGAACTTGCAATGTTACACACTAAGAGATGAAGCAGGAACAGTACTGTATATTGTAAATACCATAATATGTTGTGCATCCTGACCATCTGTGCACATTCAAAAGCGAGTCCCATTGCATTCAATGGGTTTACACCCAAGCACTGCAGTGGTGCAACCTGATCCCATGTGTACTTAGAAGCTTGCTCCCAAATAACTAGGCACTGGAATTCCCACAGTGGGACTTACTCTCAGGCACATACAAAGAATTGCAGGTTTACAGCATGCTCCACATACTGTCAATTTGAGGAGGACAGTGAGGTATGGCTGGTGTGTGTTGAGCAGTGTTGTGCTTGATGCTAAGGCCCCCATGTTTCAGTACAGCTATCTGAATTTTTAAAAAACCCGCACTAATGAATTTGAATTCTCAATTTGTGAATGAACCTTGGGTGATTCCAAAAGGAAATAGAAACTGAACCAAAATGGCCGTCGTCACGGAGGACCACACAGTTGTTCCCTCCTCCACGTTAGGATACAGAAGGCAAGCTTTCAGGAGGTTTCAGGAGTTACCCTTACAGCCCGAATTTAGGCATGTCTTGTTAGAAACAAGCCCTGTTTACTTCTGTGCGATTTACTTCCAAGGAAGCGAAACTGCGAGGAAACACAGACCGATTTATACAAGCGGCGCCTTTCCTGTCACGCAAGGCGGGAAAATTGTAAGCGGCGCTGCGACTCCCGCAGGCGACAACGACTGAGGAGATTAGAGGCAGCCAGACACACAGGGGCGGAGGGAGCGGAGATAGTCGTATATACATATTTTGCCTTGGCCACAACAGGTAATAATTATTTATAGGAGTTGCTCTCGTAGTCCTTAATTTAATGGGGGGGGAGGGGGAATTCATTTGCAATTATCCTTTCCAAGCGGTACGTTAGATGCCGAGATAGCGTTCGCTCACCGTTCCCGGCCTCGCCCTAGATTATAGTTGGAGGATAAGGGGCGGGGCCTTATGGAAGATGGGCGGGGCCTGGTCCTATAAATACCCTCGTTGAGGGCCGCCGCGTTCATTCCTTTGAGGCGCCAGCTGTTGGGAGAAGGGTCGACGAGCGGTGGTCGTCTCCACACCTGGTTGCCTCTCGAGTGATTCTCTGTTGTGTCTGTTTTTGCAACTTCTCCCCTTTTTTTAGTTTCCCGATATCGCCATGAACGGCTATCGCGACAGCAGAATCGAGGAGGGCACCTTCCTTTTCACCTCAGAATCAGTGGGGGAGGGGCACCCAGGTGAGTGAAAGGGGAAATCAAGCGGGGGAGGGGCATGCCCGGACTGACCGAGTCGATCGGGGGGGGAGGAGGAAGGGGGGGCTGCGGCGTCGGCGGTCATCTGAGGCTTCTCGCGGGCGGGCGGACGAACCGACGAAGAAGCTGTGGGGGAGGGCCTCCAATCCCACGGATCCGACTGAGTCGCGCTGGATTATGGGGCGAACCGGGTTGGGGGTGGGGAGGCGTTCTGTCCCCCACTTTGTGTAATCATGGGAATGGGCAAAAGGATAAAAAAAGATGACGAAACCGGCTTCTTGTACGGGCGCGCGCTCCCGCCGACTCGCGTGCTGGCGGGGACGTGCCCCCGCATTGCAGACGACTCTGGCGCTGACCACGTGGTGTCCGCATGGAGCCCTCTCAGGAAAGATGATGGGGACGAGAGGGGAAAGCAGAAAAGCTTGGAGGCATCCATTTTAAAAAGTCTTTTACATGTTGGGGAAAGAGAAGAACGGGGTTTCCTTGTTAAGCATTTTTTTAAAGAAAGAAAGAAACTGAACAGGATGGGTCCCGTTCCGGAATTATTTAAGGAGAGGCAGGTCATACCTAGCGTCTAAATTGGTTTGTTTTTCTCAAAATCAGTAGTGGGGCAGGGGAGAAGAGGCTAAAAACCTTCGCAAAAATGCTTGGTTTGGTTTGTCTCAAATGGGAGTAGTGGTTGATATGTCGACATGCTTGAGAAGGACTTGCTTTGTGTCCTCCTTCATGGCGGCTGGGTAGTCTGCCAGTGCTGAGTAGTGGCAGAGGGTGGGATGGTATGTATGATTTTGTATATGGGGAGATCTTTTCTAGATTAGACCTGTAGAGGTGACCTGTATGCCAACAAGGAATTTTTGATTCAGGAGAAAATGAAACAGCAGCAAGCCGCCTTTTTCTGGAAAATCCATAGCAATTGCAGCAAAAAGACACGTGGGCTAATTAAGCCATGTGGCATCTCAGGGCACCTTTGCTTTATGGAGGAAATATAAAGACCTGCACAAGAAAACCTAGGCAAATTCCAGTGGTTTTATTCTGTCTTTCATGTTACACCTGCATCAATAATACATTCTTCTGACCTTGACAATGTGTCCAACAGTCATTCTTTTTATGTGATAAATGTTGATTCCCCCGAAGTCCACATTCTTGTGTCACTATCATAGGCAGATTTTTATAATGCTTTTCTGCTCTGCCAATGAGTCATTTATATTGGGGAAGAAGGGTTAGGCTTTGGTCTATGATACTAAATTGTGATAGTACTCACAGTTGGAGCTGAAATATAATAAGCATTCCTGTTAAGGTTTTGCTGGAGAAATACTGGGAGGAAGATGTACTTTCCTTTGGTAAGCTGGACCTTCCTTGGTGGATGTTAGGATGCTAGATCTTTGCTGTTGTGTTCTGGAGACTGCCTGTTCACAAGTGCTCTGAAAGGTCTGTTACAGACTTCTTTCTGCCTTTAGTCAAGCTGATCTTGCTCATGCTACAATTAGTGCTTCATCAGGATCACAGAGCATACCACCAGTGGAACATCTTGGCCATAGAAGCAGGGGACTTAAACATTGGGAAGGGACGGGGAGAGAAGAAGAAAAAAATTGTAATTATTTTGTAAGCCATTGGAAGAGTTTTATGATCAGAAAACAGGTTAAAAATCAAGTAGTCTCTAGATGATACCAGCTTTAACTGTAGTATTTTAAGATGTGGATTTTCATTAGGTAGGATTGGGTGAAACACCTACACAAAGTGCTTTTCTTCTGCTTAAAGCTAGTCACTGTGCACACAATACTTGAAAATTTGGATGTGACTTTGGGGTCATCACTCTTGGGGGGTCCCATGAAGATATCAAAGTAAAAGACTAAATGTATGTATTTAAGTCCTAATTGGATGTGGAATCTTGACAACATGAGGTCTGAATAGAATTAGGGATGGCTGAAGAATATAAATGCAAGACTTAATTACTTCTGCTGAACCTTGATGAGGTGAATAGTTGGGTATTCCTGCAATTCAGCGGATAATGGCTATTTTGATTCTAGTGTTCTTGAAGTAAAAGAATAAAGGTTGTCTGTGAGGGGTGACTTCAGTTAACTTAAACTCCTATTTTGGCATTAGACAGGCACCTGGATATATGATTTAGTACTATGCAAGTTGATTTAAATTTTAATAGCTATTCATCTTGGGAATAGCCAGTAAATGGCTAGATTGAATTTTCCCATTGCTTGTCATTACTTTTTCTAAATGAATAATAGGGTTGGTAGTTTACTGAACTTTTAAGCTTTGGAGTAGTAGCAATCAGATTTTGGCAAATAATGTGGACTTTCTGTTTACAGATAAGATTTGTGACCAGATTAGTGATGCTGTCCTTGATGCACACCTTAGACAAGATCCAGATGCCAAAGTAGCATGTGGTGAGTCAACTCTTTCATTAAAGGA
This sequence comes from Sphaerodactylus townsendi, assembly GCF_021028975.2. Classification (NCBI taxonomy): domain Eukaryota; kingdom Metazoa; phylum Chordata; class Lepidosauria; order Squamata; family Sphaerodactylidae; genus Sphaerodactylus; species Sphaerodactylus townsendi. The sequence continues at coordinate 27,263,767 of NC_059436.1, read as the reverse complement.
AGAAACAGCACCTGTGGGGGTGCGGCTAGTTAGAGTAGCAGTCTTTTTCTTGAAATTCACCTGGTACAATTTTCTTTTGTAGAAGCAGTTGCTAAGACTGGAATGATTCTCCTGGCTGGGGAAATAACATCTAGAGCTGCAGTTGACTATCAGAAAATTGTTCGTGAAACAATCAAGCATATTGGGTATGATGATTCCTCAAAAGGTAGGTGGTCTGGATGTGTGGCTTTTTCTAGCTCCGAATGGGAAACTTTTGGCTGTTGATACTTTATTGCTTTTGTGTGTCTAGGTTTTGACTATAAGACGTGCAATGTATTGGTGGCTCTGGAGCAGCAGTCCCCTGATATAGCTCAGGGAGTTCACCTTGATAGAAATGAAGAAGACATTGGGGCTGGAGATCAGGTTGGTGTTCCTAGACTACATGGGACACAGTAACATTTCAAAGGCAGTCTTGGAAATTGAAGTTCCACATCTTTTTGTTACAGGGCTTGATGTTTGGTTATGCTACTGATGAGACTGAAGAATGCATGCCATTGACGCTTGTTATGGCACACAAACTGAATGCTAAGCTGGCAGAGCTTCGTCGTAATGGTACTTTGCCTTGGCTGCGACCAGATTCGAAAACTCAAGTAAGTGGCTTGTTGGTGCAGCTCTATTCTGAGAGGAATGTGAATGAAAGAAGTAGATGACAATTTTGGATTCATATCTCACCTTTCTTTCCTTGAGAATCCAGTTAAGGAGACTCAAGGTGGCTTACAAACTGCTTTCCCTTCTTCTCCCCACAACAGACACCTTGTGAGGCAGGTGGGGCTGAGATAGTCCCGAAGAACTGACTAGCTCAAAAAGCCAGCCTACATATGTAGATGCTGCAGAGCAGCAAGAAAACTCCATGGGACTGCTTCATATAGTTACAGTTATAGAACATTTCTTTGTTAGAAGAAACCTGATAGTTCGACCTTTCATTTTAACAGTTTGGCAGTAGAATCTTTTATGACGAACATGTGAAATGACACAAAATGCTATTTTTCATCTGTTTTGTTTCAGGTGACTGTGCTGTACAGGCAAGACCGAGGTGCTGTCATCCCCATTAGAGTCCATACGATTGTTATTTCTGTTCAACATGATGATAAGATTTGTCTGGATGAAATGCGAGATGCCCTGAAAGAGAAAGTGGTCAAAGCTGTTGTGCCTTCAAAATATCTGGATGATAGTACAATCTATCACCTGCAGCCTAGTGGTCGTTTTGTAATTGGTGGACCCCAGGTATGAGGTGTGGGGCTGGCTTCTTGTCAGTTGCCTACTCATCGCAAATGTGGTAGCTTTTTGGGAGGCCACAGATGTTAACTTAAATAGTTCCATTTATGTATATCAAATTGGTATAATTGAAATTGACAGGTTAAGTACCCAGGATTTTAAAGAGAAAAAAGGCATGTGAAATATAGCTGTTCTTTACTACCATTTGCTCCATCAGTTAATAAACTATTGTTAATTGCAGGGTGATGCTGGCTTGACTGGCAGGAAGATAATTGTTGACACCTATGGTGGCTGGGGAGCTCATGGAGGTGGTGCTTTCTCTGGTAAAGACTACACAAAGGTTGACCGTTCAGCTTCTTATGCCGCTCGCTGGGTAGCAAAATCCCTTGTAAAGTCTGGTCTCTGTCGGAGAGTACTTGTCCAGGTAAGTTCAACCTGCCATTCCTGTCCTAAAAGATTGAGCAGGGGGAAATGGGGATCCAGTTAAATTGCAGTTGGCTAATAGTCCTCTGTAAACCTTCAGGCTTATGGTAGACCAGGCAGGTAAACTTATGGTAGATCAGGCAGGTAAACTTCAAGACAATAGTTCAGGAAGCAGGTGCACAGATAGAGAGATGTCTGAACAAGGCACTGTGATGTGTTCATAATGCATAATTCTAAATTGATAATTTGTTCTAGAAGAACTTTCAGATGAGTAAAAATATGGCACTCAGGTCCCAAATCCTGCATCAGATTCTTATAGTGAGAATATATGGCATATTGGTCTGTTTAGCACCAGTGATGCTGCTGATGTGCAAAACAGAGTAACCAGTTCCAGTCTCTCCTTTTTAACAGTTAGATGGGATATGGGGACAGATCAGAGTGTTGCAGCGCTAGAAAAACTACTAATTGAGTAACCTAGGTTATACGGTAGGCCCGTGGTGGCAGGGGCTGATGGGAATTGTAGTCCACAACATCTGGAGTGCCAAAGGTTCGCCACCACCACGGCGGTAGGCTGAGGGTCAAATGCAGTCACACAGGCGTGCCTGGAGGGAGGGGAACTGGTGGTCTTGCAGGATGTTTGAAGTTTCTGCATGCTTTAATCCTTACGGTTTATATTAATTTAATTTTGTTTCCAGGTTTCCTATGCCATTGGTGTGGCCGATCCATTATCGGTGTCCATTTTCCATTATGGCACCTCCCAAAAGAGTGAGCATGAACTACTAGAAGTTGTGAAGAAGAACTTTGACCTCCGCCCAGGGGTCATTGTCAGGTAAAAAAACCAGTGAAGAATAAGCATGCACATCTGTACAGATAAATACAGACAAGGTAATAAGGATGGGGATAGGCTGCAAATGTAAGCCCAAATTTATGACACAGCCAGTAGTCAAAACTGCCTTGAATATACATAGATTTTGACAGCACTCTCCACTATGCGACCCTCCCCACCCCCCACAAATCTACTGCAAGGTAGCAGAACCGAGCAGTTAATGAAGAACTGTTCTTCTCATGTAGTGATAAAGAAAATGGCAGGATTCTGCATTTGAAGTCAGGTCACCTGGACCTACTGCAGGGCATCTGGAAGTCTACCTGTAGAGAGATAATTGTTCAGTATGAAAAGCAAGCACAGGGTCAGTGCTGACTCATGGGGTGATGTCACATACATGATAAAAATAAGGGAGCACTACTGTCAGAAGACCTTTTAAGAGTATTTTGAGGACTGGGTGGTAGTCTCTAAGGCTTTCAGGTTGGTACTGATTGCCTTAAGAGTTAAGGCAACTTGTGTATCAAGGCTGTCTTCTGGATAAATGGTAAGCTTTAAGATAGCCTTGTTAGGGTCATTGATGCCCAAGACTTGAGAGCTTTGGTATCTGTTACTAACTGCAGCCCCAATCGTGACTCCATTGCAATTCCTGCATTGGAGCTCTTCAAACACTTATGTTGCTGCCTCTGTCCTTAAGAATGTGCTCTGGAAGCATCATGTTGGAAGTGGGCAGGCCTGGTTAGAAAAAGCTGGTGATTCAGATAGTGTCACCTCCATTGGAGAACCATGTGGTGATCTGCGGTTGGATGTAGCGGCTGCTAAAGGCTGGTAAGTATTACATAATGCCAGTTGAGCCCAGGGGCTTAGTGCTTCAGGACATACTTTACGTTGGTGCCTGAATTTCCCAAAATGGGAGTAGATGAGTTGATCTGAATTGTATAAGGCAGCCATTGATCCATTTGGGGCCTGCATCATTGAGCATCCCTGCTGACAAGTTGATCCTTCAGGTGTAGCTGCTTTTTGCTTTGTTTGGTGAATGCCCTGTATTGAGTTACGGACTTGTATATTCCAGGGATCTGGATCTGAAGAAGCCCATTTATCAGAAGACTGCAGCCTATGGCCACTTTGGTAGGGACAGCTTCCCATGGGAAGTTCCCAAAAAACTTAAATACTGAATATGTTGTGCTTCTTTCCCCAGACCTGTTGGTGTAATTACAGAGAAACTTTCAGGCTCTGTGGGAAAGAGCACCCCTTCCCTAAACTGGTCCTGTCCTTCTTTGCTCTTAACGTGGTGCACACTATCAATTGCCAGGCATATTAATTTCTATTGGGACCACAAATTGCACTGTGCTTTTTCCTCTTCCTTGCCATACAAGTAGAGCCAGTTGAACATGGGAGCTGCCTAAATGTATTGTAGAGAGGAACAGGCTGTAATCAACAGTGCTTCGATCCAATCTCTGTATTCTCCAAAGCCTAACAGTACTCCTTTCCTTGAAACGGTGAAAAAAGAAATTTCCCTTGTAACGCACACACAGTCTGTGGTTCCACATACTCTGTCCAAATACATAGACCAGTATAATGCAATGACTTGGCTCCACTGAGAATGTAAAATTCACTTTCCTCTGACTTAGTTCTCATGTGAGCCATCTTACCAGAGAGCCTTGCATGCAGCACAAGTTCCATATGGAGAGCCAGTCTGGTGTGGTTTTTATATGGAGACAATTTGACAAGCGACGGTATTCTCGTAAATCCAGTCAGCACCATATTTTAATCATTTCCTACTCTGTCTTCTTGGAGGATGTACGTAATAAGGTTTTAAAGAGATCCTATGCATGGTTTTAGCACTAGCCAAACCTCACCAACTTCTATCAAAACAGGCACTTGACCAACCTTGTGATGTATTACAGAGAAACCACAGGGATGTATCCAAGGTCTGTAGGCTGCACACTTTGGCACCTGGAATTATTTTTCTTCAGAAAAGCCAAGGAATCCATGTTGCACAAAACTCCCAGCATTTAAGTTTTCAGAGTCAGGTCCAAATTGCATTCTGAAGTTAACTGGCGTTGCTACAGAGAAACCAGCTTCCTTCAGAACACAAGTGCATTTGGAATGGAAACGGGGAGAAACCCTACATACTTGAAATTTTTTTATAATTGCTTATTTATTGTGTTTGGGACAGGGTGTGAGTACAGAGAAGCCCTTGTCTCAAATGGCAGCTTTTAAACTTCTTTTTGACACCACAAATTCCTTGAGTTTCCAGTATTCCCTGCTAGGCCAAGGTGTCCTACAGAAAAGCCTTGGGTCACAACCTACAGGGGGTCTGGCTTGTGTAAAACAGGAGGGCAGTGCTGAGGTGGCTGTCCTTGGGAAGGGCGAACTTGGCTGGTGTTGTACAGAGAAGCTAGCTTGTTTACCTGCCCCTCCCATGGCCAGTGTCCTAAGCAGGAAGTGCCTTTGCGATCCAATTCTGGGTGTTTATTACGTATGTCTGGTTCATGAAAAATTCCAAGTTGATTGAAGATCTCAATAAAGTGATAGGTTCTATCTCTGTTTTGTCTGTGTATTCTATGGCCTGTAAGAGTCAGAAAAATGGCCACAGGTTTAAACAAAGGTATGTGTGGGAGTCCTAGAGCACCGGTAAGACTGTCTTTCTCTAGCTGCTGCATATACAGGAAAGAGCAGAGCATTTTGGGAGGTACTTTCTGGCTGTGCAGAATTTGACTTCTTGAAAACAGGCTGCCATATTCAGTAGAGAAAATATGCCTAAAAGGAATTAGGGATTTATGGATATTCCTGCGCTTTGCAGTTTCTTTTATAAAGAGAACAGCCTTGCAGGTGGGAGAAGGTACAGTGAGGATTGCAGCTGGATTTAGTTCACTGAGCTCATCAAGCAGCCAGAAGCTGTGTTGTACAAATGTTTTCATTGTATTTGAGTCTGCCTTCATACAGGAACCATGAAACGTCAGGTATCTTGTCATATTATTGCAGAAGATTCTAAGTTTGCCTACTGAAGAATGCTTATACAGTTTGGAGGATTGATGCATACCTCATGACAAACATCAAGGGGCCCTGATTCCATTTGTCAGAAACTGAGTGTATACCTTACAATGCAGTACAGCAAAGTACTCTGGCAGAATATTGACAATTAAAAGCAGGATGTTTTTCCAGGGAGCCTTATGTGTCAAAAGTAATCTCACAGAGCTGTCCCTTAAGCTAGGCTTCCTTTGAAGACTGCTGGAAGTTGCATGTGTGTGTGCATGCTGCGATGACAAAATTCCATGGGGCCTGCTTGGCATGGTGGTACTTGGCAATACATTTTGAGGTCCTTTTTTGAGGGGGAAGTTACTTTGGCCCAGTCTGTGTTTTCCTTATTTGCTGTTGGGGAAGAAACCATGTCCGCTGCCTGAATTTGATGGAGAACGGTTGAAATAATGAGGAAAGTGCACACAACAGTTCGTACACATACACACTCATGTGAATGGTAACTTGTGGTTTGTTTCCAGATTGTTAGGCTATGTGAGATGCAGCCTTCAGGGTTCCTTTGATTGGGAGTAATCAGTAGTTTTTTGTATTCTTGCTTCTGCCAAGGACAACTAAAAAATGTCTGGACCAAGTTCTGCAGCTCTTCAGGTGAAGCAGAGCCAACATTACAAGATACCTTTCTTACGACTCATTTGTCCCTTACATGCATCTCAGGTGGAACAGATTTCTGAAGCCCCCCTTTTTGGAGGCAGGTGCAAACTGAGCCTGACACGGATTGCCGGGCCCAGCCTCTTGTCCTAGTGAGCTGCAGCCTGTATAATGAACCCCCTTCCTAAAGCTTTTAAGCGGATTTCACAGAATCTGTCTGTGTCTTAATGGGCCAACTATATTTAAAATACTTTCTCTGGTTTTCAGGCAGTTGGCCTAGTTTGGACCTTTCATTACTATTGCTGCTCTGATTTGGTGTAATTCCATGTTGTTAGGAGCCTAACTCGGTCCCTTGTCCTATTTAACTTGTGTGGTTCGTGAGCCTGATTCAGCCATTTGAACAAATAAGGATCAGCAATAATCTTCCTGGGATTAATTGAAAGTGCCAGTAGCTCAGTTGTATTCTTTAAATTGGAGCCATGTGTTAATAGAATGGTCTGGAACAGCTCCTTCATTCCTCCTCCACCTCTGGGCCCACCACTGAACTCAGTTCACATAATGGTGCAAAAAGTATGACAGTATTAAAACTTGCTTGCCCCTTGTCTCCTTTACAAAACAGGTAAGGCTTCAATCTGAAACAGCTCAGTTCATTAAAATTCATTTGGATTGTAGCGTGAGGCAACAATGCTATGTACACTAACATTGAGACCATTGTGGCACAAATAAGATAATTGAATATCTGCTCAGTTCAAAAATAGCATGATTTTCCTTGGAAAAAGCTTCACTTTCAAGTTCTGCAAATAATGCAGCAAAGCTGTGTCCACTGACAGCAAGTGATTGAGAAGACAGGTGTCCTAAAATAGGCTGTTTTTTTCTGACCTAGGAAAGGTTGCCATATTGTCATTGTTAATTAATCGGACATGCATCTGTCAAGATATTCAGATTCAGTTTGATTACCTGTTGCAATACAGATATATCATTGTCCTGACCTGGAAGGCAAAGGCTAGCTGGTTCTTGGAGGTTAAGTAACATTGGACCTGGTTAGTATTTGGATGGGAGGTCAGCAAGGAAGTCCAGATCTTTGCAGAGGCAGTCTATGGCAAACCACCTCTGAATATTGCTTGACAACCTCATGAGGGGTGCCGCAAGACAGCTGTCACTTGACAACAATATCCATAATTCTCTTGCTAGCAGAGCACTTTTCTATTGAAGGCTGCTGTACTGCCCTCTGGTGCTGAAAACACTAAGGAAATTTGGTCTAGGAATTTCATGATACAGAGCTTCAGGTCTGGGAAGTATAAGAAGGATCCAATTGTCTCTTCTAAAGCTTAGAATATAGAGGCATTGCTGCAGATTTGATTAGGGAAAACAGGTGAACCTGTGTATCCCACTTCTGAGCAGCCTCCAATGTGACATTTGCAGGCCTTGTCTAAAAATATTGACTTCCCTCCCTTGGAAGCATTAAATTATCCATTTTATCCTTTGCACTTCACCGTCTCATTTTCTACATCAGTGGTTTTCAACATGGGGGTCGGGACCCCTGGGGGGGGTTGAACGATCCTTTCACGGTGGTCGCCTAAAACTTTGCATTAGTGATCTCCAACTGTAAAATGGATAAATGTTCAGGTTGGGGGTCACCACAACATGAGGAACTGTATCAAAGGGTTGCGGCATTAGGAGGGTTGAGGACCACTGCTTTGCATGTTACAGAGTGGTTTAATATAAGGCACTCCCAAGCATTCATGTCTGCTGTCAAATGTCAAGAATACTAAGCAAATTATTTTTGTGCCCAAAATGGTGTAAAGGGTATATGACAGCTGACTGCAAGTTTCATTAGAGGCATGAATCTTGCCATCTCAGAACCTGCTCCTTATATGTTTTTGATCAGAATAATTCCTGCAAGTTTATTCCACTAATACATGAAGAAAATTCTACACATATAGCTGCATTCATGTACTGGAGGTACATGAGGTACCAGAGGCTATTCGTAACTTTTAAAGGTGGGTTTTGGTCCACTAAATATGGTGCTGAAATAAATTATCTGAAATGCGCTATAGAATCCTGTCTGATGCAGTGTGCTGCATGGAGCCTATGCAGGATTGGATTGGATTCTCTGAGCTGCTATAGTGTTATAATGTCAGATCCTGAGTGCATGGCAGTTTGCAAGACTGTTAACTATAGGATTTTTGGGGGGGGAGGCCATCAATTCACAGGGTCATCATAAGTAGAAAGTGACTTGACAGCACAAAACACATGTGGTTTCTGTTGCTGTTAACAATGCTGAAAGGTTAAAGAAGAACTGTTTGGTTACCAATAAAGTGCTAATTAATGGTACCAATTTGCTTGTTCATCCTCCACAAAATTCTCACTTTAAAAATTGTAGATAAGTTCTTTTCACTATAGTAGACCACTGTTATGGAGAATCAAAAGTCATTTCTAGGAAGTTAAAGATAAATGTAAAGCACTGTAAGGAGGATGTGTGGATCAGTGACAGCATTATTTTATGCAGAAGATCCTGAATACAGGACCGGGTCCCGCATCTCAAGGCCACTGATGACGAGGCCTCCACCGTCCCTTCTTGTCAGGCTGAAGGTCTCTCCTCTGCTTCCACGCAAACGTACTTTATGCAGAAGATCCTGGTTCAGTCCCTGAATACAACGAATAAGGATCGCAGACAGTGGTTATCCAAGACTGACCTTTCTCTGCTTGAATCTCAAAAAGCTACCAGAAATTTCAAAGAAGACAATAGTGGATTAAAATGGACCAGGTCAAATGATGCTCAGTATTAAGGATTCATATTTGATGGGAATGACATGAGTCCATGAAGGCAGTACTGTGGCCTTCCTATTTTCTGGTCCCTGACCTGACAAATCCCAGTTCTGTCCTTAAGTTAACTAGCCTTTGGGTGCATTGTTAACATCCCACAATCTTATGCACCCTTAGTTTTACTCATGATTGTACTGCATATTCTTGAATGAAATATATTCTCTCGAATGTGCATAAATTCATGCACTGTGAGCATCACGTAGGTCACAGCCTGCCATTTCAGACTGAGGCATATTTTGAACAGCTATTGTAACCCAACTCTGTTTTTCTTAAAATACAAGCACCCTCATGGTTTTTAAACTGGCAGAAAACAGTTGATTGTAAAGTACTCTCAGCGTACAAGAAGGAACTATGACATCTTGCTGTGTGGGGAGACGACCTTCACACGCCAGTTTGTAAATGCCCCAGCTCTAATTCCAATGCAATGACCCATGGAACGAGACTCGGAGCGTTACAAGGGTGAGGAGGATTATTTGTGAAATACATTCTTCCCCCCCGCCGTCCTTGGGCTATCACGGGTTTCATGGCGGAATGTATAAGGGTTCTAGAAGGTCGTGCATCTAGCACCGACAGGGGTCTGCAATTGGCCATGCTGGCAGGGGCTGATGGGAATTGTCCATGAACATCTGGAGAGCCATAGGTTGCAGACCCCTGGACCAGACCAACGCGCTAGCCAGTCTTAGCGAGTGCCTTCCAGCCACACCCTAAAACTGAAGCATGTGCAGTTTGCTCCACCAGCCTTGATTGAGCAGCACATGACAAGGGTCACACTCGTGGGGATCGCTTTGGCAGATTTTTATTACAACACAAACTTAATCTCGTGCACGTTTCCTCCGACGGAGAAGCGGTCCTTGCTACGAAGGCCGTACCTCTCCGACGCCACGACCCTTTTGTTGTGACAGCACGGAAACCCCAACAGCACAACAGTTCCGGGAGGTGAAGAGCATCAATGCGCCTGCGTGACCACCGTGACGAAGACGGAGGAGGGCTGTTTGTTGAGCGATGCGCGCCTGCGCACTGCGGTCCATTCGGGAGGAGAAGGGGCGGGGCTAGAGCGAGGCCTGGAGCGTTACGCTTGCGTGGAAACGGAGGAGAGACCTTCAGCCTGACAAGAAGGGACGGCGGAGGCCTCGTCGTTGGTGGCCTTGAGGTGCGGGACCCGGTCCGGCCCTTAGCAGTGAGGAGGGGCGCTTCATGTGTCCCCTTTCCCCGGTGGGGAGTGAATCCTGGCCTGGGTCGGGACTGGGAAGGTCCCGAGGGGTGAAATCCTTTCCCCACCGCTGGTTAAAGGAAGCTTTATTCGCCTTTCCCATCCCTGTACTTCTGTAAAGCGGCGTGGAGGCTGCCTTCCTTTTACAACAACCCTGCGAGGTGGGCCATGCCGAGAGGGGGCGGCTGAGCGGGGTCTCGACCTCGAATTGCCCTTCCTAGGTTAATCTCCCTTACAGAGTGGGCTTCCCCAGGCTCCTGGTCTGTACTCTTTGCCTTCCTGAGGGTCGTTGCCAAGGACTCAAGTCACAGAGGTTTCTAGGAGGAGGGCATTGTGAGTGTGATGAGGGTTGGATGTGATGGGGGGGGGCACAAGTGTGGGATCTTTGACTGGCCACAAAGCAAGCTAGTGACCAGCTCGAGAGACCTTAGGTGAGTTGACAGTGAGGTAGAGTTTTGAATGGTCTGTTGTGGACTGTTCTGCTGCAGACACGTGTGGGTGGCCTGGATCTGGGTGTTTTATCTGGGTTTCTTCAGGCAATTTACAAATATGCAGGGCAAATCTTTTAAGAAACTTTATTGCTGCAGAAAATAATAGCTTGAACTGACAAGGCTTGTTCACACGTGCAAGTTACTGGTTCTCTTTGTCCTTTGATCAGTAAGCAGCAAAGTTATATCTGTGAATTAGTTGTGAGTTGCTTCTAAAGGGTAGGAGTAGGTTAGAAGATTGGTGGGAGATTATTAATGCTGTTTGTGTTTAATTCTTTCCCCCAAAAACTAGGATTGATATGCAAGAGGGAGGGTTGTTGCACATTTTATTCTGTCTACACCCTGAGAGGTGGATTAGACAGAAAGTGTATACTGGTTCTGGTGGGTTTTCCGGGCTGTGTGGCCATGGTCTGGTGGATCTTGTTCCAAACAGAAAACCCACCAGAACCAGTTGAATCCGGCCGTGAAAGCCTTCGACAATACAGAGAGTGTATAGCTTTTCTACTTTGGGATAGTGAAATTTTCCAAAGATACTTCATGACTAAAAGCTGCAGTTTTGGATCTTTAGCTACTCTCCTATACTGGTGACACAGTTTGTTTAAACTGTCTCAAGGGTCGGCCCTGGAAAACCATTGCAAGTTAAAGCTATGTTTCTGGTATCACTCCTCACTTACCACACCTCACCTGCACAAAATACTGGTTTTTCGTTAAATTGCTGTAGCCAGTTCTCAGTGTTAATGTGTTCGGTGTTGAGAGTCTTCGTTGTTCCCAAAAGATACGCAACTTTTACTTTCAGCTTGTTGCTCAGATAGTCTTCTGTGACCTGAAGAGTCACAGAAGAGTTATGAAGTCAGCAGAGCTGTCACAGTCCACACAAGAAAAGGATGTGCAAACCCCATGGCAGTTTGGTATCATGGCAACTGAGTGTCTAACGCCTATGGCTGTGGTGACGAACCTGTGGCACTCCAGATGTTCATGGACTACAATTGGCCATGCTGGCAGGGGCTAATGGGAATTGTAGTTCATGAACATCTGGAGTGCCATTGGTTTGCCACCACTGGCCTGTGTGTTTAGTACCTTAAAGGCTAACAGATTCAATACTTACTCCTATATTTCTGATTTTGTAGTTAAATTTCTGAACTAGCAATACAGGAAGCTGCCATGCCCAGAAGAGTCCCATGTCCCCATTCTGTTTTGGAGGTGGTGGTGGGGTGAGTGTACAGTGTTTTCCCCAAAATAAGACAGGGTCTTATATTAATTTTTGCTCCAAAAGATGGGTTAGGGCTTATTTTCAGGGGATGTCTTATTTTTTTCCCATGATTTTGCACCCCCCACGTGACCAGATCAGCTGTGCCAGGGAATGTGTAACTATTTTTGGAGTAGGTCTTATATTTCAAGCATCCTCCAAAAATCCTGAAAAACCATGCTAGGGCTTATTTCAAATTCTCAGCCTTAGCGGATGAAATGTATGCAAGTGGCATAATTCACCATGGAAACAAGCAGGGGGAGGGGGGAGGATGAGCTTTTGACGTGTGTCAGAGGTAATGTTTAGTGTGGACTTAAGTAGTTATCTTTCACTCGTCTGAAAGGCTATGTTTGTCAGGCTATGTTTGTCAGTGCAAGGTATTAAACTGCACGTAAAGAGTGGAATTCTGTATGCAGTAGGTCAGTGATTCTCAACCTGTGGGTCGGGACCCCTTTGGGGGTCAAACAACCCTTTCACAGGGGTCTCCTAAGACTCTCTGCATCAGTGTTCTCCATCTGTAAAATGGATAAATGTTGGGGTTGGGGGTCACCACAACATGAGGAACTGTATTAAAGGGTCGTGGCATTAGGAAGGTTGAGAACCACTGGGTTAGAGAGAACAATAGAGAGACATCTTTATTGAAAGTGCTTTGGTGGTGTGATTAGACCTAGTGGCTTGATCTATGTTAGGAAGTGTAAATTGTGTAAATTGCTCCTATCCTGCTTCCAATTTTGATTGTCCTTTTTTGTCATAGCAAGCCACGTCTAAATAGTTGCAGATCTGAAAAAGTAGATTTGAACGAAGCACACTGGTGAGAAGGACAGATAAATGTCATGGTTACCTCTCACAAGCAAACCATTTTAACGAGTGACATGTGATGTGAAATGCTCTTGACTAACTATATTGCTTAAACAACTTGTTGAGAGTGATGAGGCTTAGAATGGGTCTGGAAAAATGGTGAATTGCAAGGGCAGCTTGGGTTGTTGTTGTATTCAGAATGCATTCTTGCAGCCAGTAGTTACAAAAGCTACCTGCATACTGTTGGTTGTCTCACTTCTACACCTAGCATTTTAGTGCAGATTTGTAATATTCCATTCATTTCATACTTGACATTGGAAATCAGTAGAATCCTTCTGCCTCTCTCGTGACTTTCTCTTGTGACTTCCACTACATGCTGAAGAGCATTCTGGAACACTGAACAGGGGTCATACCGTCTAGTGTGTCGTAATGGAGTAGTGCGTAAGGACTATTTTGCACACACCCCTTTATGTGGACAAAGGAAATAGTACATGTGTCTTTTTGTGTCATGTGTATGTGTGACAGTAGATCCCAGTATGTGTACAAGTGGCAAAATAGAGACATGGATAACTTACGTTATATATAGCGTATATGATGTTTTTGCTGTGTGTGTGTAGTATCATCAAAGTGGCCTGTTCTCTGGTCGTCTCTTTTGGGAACAACATCAATGGGAGAATGGTTTTAACTTGTTATATTTCCTGGTTTTGCACATGCTTCCAACTCAAGCCACAGCAGGATATACATTTCTGTGAGTAATCCATGTGTCAAATTTAGGTGGGATTGGCTAAGGGCTTTTCAAAGAGTTCCAAGAACATTATAAACAAAGAATACTAAATTCCAAAAATGACAGTTTTTCTTCTCCCAGAATGATAGTGTTGATCTTGTAGCTTTAAGAGAAAAAAATTTGAATTTAGGTGTTGCTAAGCAAGCATGAGTTATATTTTGAACCCATGGTTTGAGCTGTATGTGGAACTATTCCGAAAAAAATTAAATCAGACATAAGTAAATAGCACTGAATATGCTTGCTTCTAAAAAAAAACCCCACAGCACCAGATGTGCATTGGGAACCATTCCTAACCATGAGTATAAGAAATCACATCTGGGATTAGATAATATAATTTTGTGAATATGAAGTGCATATTTAAAGGTTAAAATTGATATGAACCTAAGGTCAAATACTGAATAGAAAATTACCCTTTTGTCGAACAATCTGTAGCATAGGTTGCATGGTCTTTTATCTCTAACCCTGCATGCATTTTCCCCATGTATTTGACAGGTGTAAATAAGAGCTAGAGGAGACTCCTTCAGTAGGTTCACGTTTGAGAAGTAAATGATTTAGGAGCTAAATTGTCAGATAAGAAGTCTGCAACCATGTTCGGCTGTTCTACTTCTACTAGAGCCCGAGGTATTTATATGTATTCTCATAGCAGTTCAGATAATACAGGTAAATTGTTAGAAACTGGATGTGTTAAGATAATATTTGCACTGGCAAAGAGGTAAACTACCCAGTCGCACACAACTGGTTTGCTGATGTTCTTCATGGTAGAGTTGTGCAAATCAGTTCTGTGCTTGACTAGTGCTATACTTTGCAAAGCGATGTTAGATGCATTATAAAGCAAGACTGGATCACTTGTCAAGCAAAGGTCAGAAGGGTGCCCACTGGGCTTCCAAAGGGAGCAAGGGGGGAAAAGGGGCTTATAATAGCGATAAAGCTACTGTGCAGCCGTACTTTTCTGTAGTGCCAGACACATAAGCATTTTGACTCTGGAAAGCAAATGGTCAATTTAATGCCTTCCTTTTTATTACTTTGGTGTCTCCAAGTTAGAATATTGTAAGAAAGCTACTTTTCAGAATAATCAGGCAACACCTTATTGCTGGGGTGCTGTGTGGTTTCCGGGCTGTATGGCCGTGTTCTAGCAGCATTCACACACACGGCCATACAGCCCAGAAACCACACAGTACCCCAGTGATTCCGGCCGTGAAAGCCTTCGACAATACATTGAACACCTTATTGTCTTTATTGAAGTAGCCATGATGACTAAATAGAAACAGATGAAGCTTCCTTATACCAGATCAAACCATTGGCCCATCATACTCCATATTGTCTTCTGAGACTGGCAGTGGCTGGGCAGGGCCAAGGGCCAAGATCTTTCACATCATCTTCTACTTGAGCCTTTTAACTGGAGATACTAGGGACTGAACCTGGGACCTTCTGCTTGCCAAGCAAATTCTCTACTCCTTGAGCCATGGCTCCTCCCAAATGGAGCTTTGCTATTCAGAATCAGTAATTCTCTTAATACCAGAGCTGGGGAAAACAGGCAGCATCCAGTTTGAAGGTATCTAGTTGACCACGTAACAAAAAAGTGCACTGAATTAGATGGACCACTGGTCTGATCCAGCAGGCTATTCTTACATTCCTGTTGTCTTTGTACATTCAGTTGCTAGTGGCCTGGAAACTCCAACCCAAAAGAACTGGGACCAAAACCTTTTACAGTTGATAGAGGCAGCAGTTCTTGTCACAACAGAGGCAGTCTGTTATTCTTGGAACTGTACCCAAGCTTTAGATGTGTGTCATTTTTTGATATAACAGATTGTACCTTGGAACAAATATTGCTGGAGTCTCATTCCACTAATGAAGTATATCTTTTTTTCTGGTATATTTTGGGTTAATTTCCACCTTCTCTCCAACTTTGGAAGGAAGATCTCCAAATACAGGTTTTTGATTCTTCATTATGCATTACATCTAAAGGGGCTGTGAGTTGATTGTCATTTCATGAACTATTAGCATTCATGCTTATGAATGGCTACTTTTAAATCTATACTGCCTTTTTCAGATCCCATGGCTATCCCACCACCTTATTGCGACCTGGGGAAAGCTGCTAGGGATGTATTCAACAAAGGATATGGTATGTAGTACAAAGACCACTCATTCATCTACTTTGTGCTATCCCAGCACTGCATAGGCTGACCATAAAAATTACAGGTTATCTGGATTGCAGAAGTAGTCTAGTAGCATCTTTGCACTGATAGTCATTTATCCTTGATGGTTTTTCAGGAATGTTGACTAGGGATGCAATGTTTCTGAAAATGCTGAAGTTGCAGGCAACAATTGAAATTTTTGGAAAAATTAAAATACATGCAATACATGTAGGGCCTAAACATCATTATTTTTAAGAATAATAAAATGCTGTTAACAACATGCATAGTTGGATTGTTTGGTATATTTATGAAGTATAAATGTGCTAGTGTTATTCAAAGAGTAATTTCAACTATTCTATGCTCTCTAAGGTATATTGATGTGTAACCTTGTTTGTACCAGTTGGGAAGACCGGGAAAAATAAGTTAAAAGTAGATGTGTGAGGACTGGTTGAATCTAGTGATAGCTACAGCGAGCAGTAGGAACTAGATAGAATTGCTTTCCTCTGCCTCTTGCACCTGTGGAGCTGCATGCACTGATTAAATCCTTATATTTCTGAAAGTGGGGTAATTTACATGATGAATAAGAAAACCCGTGTCTTGGCAATTTCAGGGTTCGGAATGATCAAATTAGATGTGAAAACCAAGTCTTCCAGTGGAGTGGTAAGTAACAAACACATTGACTTGTTGGTGTGAGAGGAGACTGCTGGTGCCCTATTTGTCCTAACATGATAGCTCTGAAGTGACTCAAGGGCATCACTGACGTTCATAATTTCTCCTTCCTTCAGAAATGTGACTAATAAAGAAGTAGCCCTTGCCCCGTGCCTCCCTGTAATGTTAACTGTGTGTCGAGACACACACTTAGCATCCGATAGACTAGCTGTTAGTAAAACATAAAGTTGTGGGAGGTCCTCTTGGCTGCAGTGTTCGAGATGATAGAGTAGAAGAGAGATGGGTATGTAAAAGAATGAGGAGCTCTAATGACCATGGAAAGGATCTATCTCTGCCAATGGAAACAGCAGCATGGACATTTGAATGAACTGATCAATACTGATGGATTGAAAATTTTTAATTACTAATATGTTTTCTCCCTTTTCCATGCAATACTGGTTCTTGATGTTTATTCAGCTGGTAAGAATATAGCGCTTGCTTTTGTGTCTCTTGTATTTTTTTCCTTAGTGTTCATTTGCTTGTGTAATGGGCCGCTACCATGCTTCATTCCGCCCCAGAACTGGTGACCAGGCATGAAGCACTGGTTCTGGAGATGACTGCCAAAGAACTGGAGACAGGAATGTAGTTATATCTCTGGCCAGACACCTACTATTTGTAGTATTGTTCCAAATGTAGAATTTAGCTTTTGTGACCACATTCTAGCAAGAATTGTTCGGGTTGCTCTAGGTTTGTCAGATATTGTCCCCAAAACACCACACGTGGCAGCAAAGGAAAAGCCCTCTGTGTGTGTTTAGAAACACACCATTACTTGCTCAAAGGCTATCTTTGTAGTAAAAAGAAAGTCTAGGACTAAAGCAAGCCATGGAAGTTGCAGCAGTTTGTGCCTACTGGCAGGGCTTTTCATGTGTATCTTTACTATGCATAGTGGAATCCATGGAACAGAATTCAACTTTTGGAATTTTAACTTATTTAGCTTTTAGGTGAGAAGTGTAGCATTCAAGGGATGCTTCTAAGTTGGGCTGAATTGTCTTTTCAGATGCCCTTTTGCAAATGGTACGATCTGTGCTGTTTCAATGTAGAACATGAGACTGATTTATTTTTTGCACCAGGCACTTCTGAGCTCTTTTTCTAGTTGGCTTAATGTGTGTGTTGGGACAGAAGTTTCAGATTCTGCTTTTGCCTTCCTCTTTTGATCTCAGTAAGATGTTGCCAAAGCTTTGAATTATGATTTGTGTGTTTTACTGAGTGTCATCTGTGGGGTGAACTGAATTGTCAGAAGCAGAATTTTCTTAGATCTGCCTCGTTCATCAACCCTTGTGTTTTGCCTCTCTCATCTGGCTTCCCCTGGAAATCGCAACATTTTATTCATGCCCCACCTGGTGGGATCTCTTTCCACTGCCACACATAAGACCCCTTCTCTTTCTCCTTTGGAAAAGCTTGAAGAGCACTGCTTTTCCAGAAGACACCCTCTTGATTATTTTGACTGCTGTCAATGCTGCTTTGGGAAGTTTTCGTGGTGGGCTGGGCCTGGTTGGTGTGGTTTAGGTCTTGATGAATGTTAACAGGACTTGGGTGCTGTGTGGTTTCCGGGCTGTATGGCCGTGTTCTAGCAGCATTCTCTCCTGACGTTTCGCCTGCGTCTGTGGCTGGCATCTTCAGAGGATCCTCTGAAGATGCCAGCCACAGACGCAGGCGAAACGTCAGGAGAGAATGCTGCTAGAACACGGCCATACAGCCCGGAAACCACACAGCACCCAAGTGATTCCGGCCGTGGAAAGCCTTCGACAATAAGTTAACAGGACTGTTTGCTTTTTTCAAACATGTTGCTACCTATGCTACCTATGGAAAGCAGGGATATACATTTTTCTGAATTAAGTTCAAATTAGCAATGCTGCATTCAAGAGGCCTGGGGCACTAATGATTATCCTCTCATTACATTGCTCATGCAGTTATGAGATGAATAGTAGATTCATTCTGCTCTAACCTGGAAGGGGAAGACATTCTTCCAGCTGCCAGAGAAGCCTTCCTAATCATATGACCACAGGGTTTTTTTTCTTCTGTGTATAGTGAAGGAGGCCATTCAAGAAATACGTTTCTCCTCCATTGGTATATTTTCAGATGCCCAAAGATGACGTGGAGATTATTTCTAAATAATTGGTCTTTGAAATTCTCACATTTTGAAACCAATTTTCTGATGCAGAATTTACTTTCTTTTTTCTGCCCCTCCTGGATTGATTTCTTGTTTTTGGACAGGAAACTGTTGTTAATAACTTGTTTTTAAGAAGGACCTGTTGGGCAACATTACAGCTAACACCTACCACCTAAGTATTGTAGCAGAATAACTTGAGAAAAACTGGACCTCATAATATAGCCTTAGGATAGAGAGGTACAGAGAGTGATCAGGTTTATGAATTGCCACTAGCCTGGGTGCCTTTGAAAGAGAAAAACTGCTTCCAAACAGCCACAGAAAGCTGATGTTGTCTCCCGGACCAAACTGGATATTAACGTTTTTAAATTAGTTATGGGTTCACTGGAACAGACTCCCTTTCCAGAGAGTTACTCAGAAGCTGAGGGGCGCTAATTTTTAAAGTACTACTGTACTGCAAAGTTCTGGACAGATGCAATGGTGCAAGAGGAGCCATTTCTATTTAGGGAAAATGGTATGCGGGGAGGGGAAAAGCCATTGCCCCAATCTGACCCAGTCTCTTTCTTTAAAAATTCCCTGCAGCTTCTGTGTGACTGCGGAGAATGAGAGTTAGGTCTGGGAAATCCGGACCTGATTTGTTGAAAAATGCCACGTCTGCTTTTATCCTAAGTGACTTACACAGTCCTGTTGTAGGCAAGGTGTTCAATAAGAATTGTGGTCAGTCAGCAACATTTATTTCTCTGGCAAAACAGGATGTTTGACTTGTCTCTTTGCACACCCTCCAGAATATTATGGATTTTCTGATGTGCCTGTGGAGTTTCGGTTCAAATCAGCTACTCCTTTTCAAAACTTGGTGAAAGGAGTTAAGGCAGCTCCATTTATACAAGTGGGTGCTTGTCAGGAATATCTCTGTTGGTAGGGGCAGTAGAGCCTTGTGGGTTATGTACATAAATATAATATGGTGTAACTGGCTGCTATAACCTGTGTTGTTTAGGTGAAGTTAGGCTTGCATGATTGTCAGAATCACATTTTAACCATCTAAATCTGCATTTGTGGTCCATAGGAATTTACCACCGCAGGCTCTTCCAACACAGACACGGGCAAGGCCTCAGGCACTCTAGAGACCAAATATAAATTCAAGGATTATGGACTTACATTCACCCAGAAATGGAACACGGACAACACCTTGGGGACGGAAGTGGTCATGGAGGATAAGGTGAGAAGGGATGGCGTTTGAGACAACTGGAGGAAATCAAAAGACCACGGTGTGCTTCCTTAATAAGGCTAATAAAAATCTTAAGATTATGGGGAAGTGGGGATTCACCAAAAATGTTATTGCTGGTAATAGGTAACTAGACTAAGTAGTCAGATGTACCGTATATACTCGTGTATAAGTCGACCCGCATATAAGTCGAGGCACCTAATTTTACCACAAAAAACTGGGAAAACTTATTGACTCGCGTGTAAGTCGA
The DNA here is from genome assembly GCF_021028975.2 of Sphaerodactylus townsendi. Classification (NCBI taxonomy): domain Eukaryota; kingdom Metazoa; phylum Chordata; class Lepidosauria; order Squamata; family Sphaerodactylidae; genus Sphaerodactylus; species Sphaerodactylus townsendi. The sequence continues at coordinate 27,243,866 of NC_059436.1, read as the reverse complement.
GGGTGGGAAATGCAGCAGCTGCTGGTAAATTTCAAAAATAAAAATAGATACCAATAAGATTGCATCAATTGAGGCATCAGTAGGTTAAATGTTTTTGAATATTTATTTCAAAGAAAAACAGTAAACTGGCTCTGTAAGTGGAAAAGAGGGTCAACAAGAACAATATGGTATCAACAATAACTTTAAAAGTACAAAAACCTTAGCTCAATCAGCAACCAAGCTAAAACAAAAGAGTTCAAATCCTTCAAAACTGGATTCCTCATCATCATCTGTATGTCCAAATGTAACTCAACTTAGATTTTAAGAGGGATATTATCAGAAATGGAAAATCTACTATTAGCTTCCATTGTAAACAATGGGGGATGGGGCACCCTTTTGGGGATCAATAACTTTGGATCCCCTGACCCAAACTTCACCAAACCTGGCTGGTATCATAAAGAGACTCTCCTGATGTGACCAGCCAGGTTTGGTGAAGTTTGGTTCACAGGGTCCAAAGTTATGGACCCTCAAAAGGGTAGCCCCATCTACTAATAGCTCCCATTGAAAACAATGGGGAATGGGGGCACCTCCTTTGGGGGTCCATAACTTTGGATCCCCTGAACCAAACTTTACCAAACTTGGCTGGTGTCATCAGGAGTGTCTTCTGAGGGTACCCTGAAAATTTGGTGTCGCTAGCATAAAAACTGCGCTCCCTGCTGGCCGGCAAATTAAAAACACACAAACAATTTTAATGACCCACATATAAGTTGAGGGGAGCTTTTTCAGCATTAAAAATGTGCTGAAAAATTCGACTTATACATGAGTATATACGGTAATTTAAAAAATGAAGAGCAGAAAAAGGAAAGTGATAGTACTTAAAAGCAGTGGGAGGGATGTACAACAGCTGAGTGCAGTTCAAAATGATTTATTCTATCACGGTAAAATTGAGTAAGGGCGCTGATGGGACTATGCCTAAGGCTAGAAACGTGAACACTCTTTGAATGCCACAGATTCATTGTGCTAATGGCAGTGCCTTCTGCCCAGTGAAGAGCCCCTTGTAGTATACAAAGGTGATTCTTTAATGAAATGGATCTTCAGGGTCCAACCATTTGATTCTCTAGAATCTCCATCATATATTCTTCTTGGCACGTGTAGACTTTGATTTCATTTATGTATGGAGAGCTGAAAAAAGCTTAAGTAGTTGAAGAAAGTGAAAATATACCTTTCCCTTCGCACATAAGAGAGACCCAGTATAATATCTCTTTGTCTTTCAGCTGGCTGAGGGACTGAAGCTGAACCTTGAAACCATGTTTGTTCCAAACACAGGGTAAGTATTCATCTTTGAATGGAGACATTCTTTAGCTGCGCCTGTTCCCTGACATATGGGGACTGCATCGTGTGCAGCCAACTGCTATAGCTATTAAAGAACATTGGGAGGATATTGTTCCATCTGTGTGTTTATTTGAAAATGACTGTATCACAGTGCTCAAGCGTGTCTTCATGAGATCAGGTAGCCCACAGAGATATGTTGCTGCCAGATTTCTTCTGAGCTTTCTGGGTTTAAGGTTAGAAATGTTGTCTGTCAGATATGTATTACATACGGTATTCCATTTGTTCCCTCTTCAGGAAGAAGAGTGGGAAGTTGAAGACATCCTACAAGCGAGAATATATAAACTTAGGATGTAATGTCGACATTGATCTTTCTGGGCCCACTATCCATGGCTGGGCTGTGCTGGGCTACGAAGGTTGGCTTGCTGGTTACCAGATGGCTTTTGACACCGCCAAGACTAAATTATCACAGAATAACTTTGCATTGGGATACAAGGCAGCAGACTTCCAGCTGCACACAAATGTGTGAGTATTGCTTTGAGCTCAGAGAGACCAGGCTGCTACCTTTGGCAGATGCTGATTTCAGGCTAAAGGAACTGAAATTCCCCTTCTACCCCTCTGATAGATATTTAGGCATCGATCCCCCATCTCCTAAAGCTCTAGCCAGGAAACATTTTAGTACTCAAACTCTGCTTTGAAATTAACCTTAGTGTTTGGAGGAAAGTTTAAATTTAAAATACAGTTTTCCCTTCCACATCAGTGAGGTTAGGGATATGATCCCTCCCCCCCCCCCTTCTTTTTTCTGTTGGAGCTTGAGTTAAACTTTGTGCTGTTCTACCAGGAGCTCATTACAGAAGGAAGATAATGCGCAATCCTCCGTCATCTTCATAGTGCTCCAGGAGGATGAATGTTTGGGAGCCACACTATAATAATTGTTATACTATAATAACAACTTCTAAACAGCCTCGTTCGAAGGCTTCTTTCTCCATTTGCCTACTTTCGTGCCTAGACTGTACCTCAAAAGAGCACATTTTAATTTGTTGGGCACATCTACTTCGTCTTGCAAGGCAGCTTTTGACTGGGGGAGGAAAGCTTGTTTCTGTGACTATTCCAAATCACACTGTTGTGTTTCAGCAGCTATTGCTGCATCTTCATGAGTGAGGTGAAATCTAGGATTTTGGGGGATATAGAATTCATAATGGAGTGGAGAAATGTCCAAGCAAGAAAACAATATATTTTCCATATTTAAAGCTGCTGTTCGCCACTGAAGGAAAGAAGCAATCTCTGTAAGAAGGGCTATAGTGCTGGGATGGGGCTATGGGGGACTCATCTGGATGTCTCAGGCTAGCTAGCCTAATCTCATCAGAACTCAGAACCTAAGTAGGCTTGGCCCTGGTTAGTATTTGGATGGGAAACCATCAAAGACTTCCAGGGTTGCTATGGAAAGGAAGACAGTGGCAAACCACCTCTCTTAGTCTCTTGGCTTGAAAACTCCATAGGGGGTTGCCATCAGTCAGCTGCAGCTTGCTGGCATTTTACACACACACGGTATGGGGGTGTCGGAAGAGAGAATATTGGGAACAGTCGATATTGAATTGGCTCTTCTTACACACAGGAATGATGGAACAGAATTTGGGGGTTCAATTTATCAGAAGGTCAGTGACAAAGTTGAAACATCTGTAAGTCTTGCTTGGACTGCTGGCAGCAATAACACTCGTTTCGGTATCGCTACCAAGTACCAATTTGATGATAAAGCTTCTGTCTCGGTAAGAACATTAGCATCGTCAGAGTATATTATGAATGTTAGTTGCTAGCTGTGTGACAGTGAGGCAGTCCTTCCCCGTTTTCCCTTGCTTCGTGATTGCCTTTTGAAAAGATCTTCATGACTATGCCAGAAGACAATGTAGTGTTGAAAGGTTGAGAAGAAGCAAGTGCAAACTTCAGCACGTACAAAGATCTTTTAGAAATGCATTCCCCTTGCCTTGCAGCTTGCTAACCATGAGCTGTCTGTCAAGATGCTAGAAGGCAAGAAATAATTGTTTAGTAGGATTATGAAGTTTAGGCCTAGTTTGCACATATAGCAAATCTGAGATAGAACATACAAGCTGTTGGTGTTGAGGCTCCATGTTAATGCTTTTCCATGTAGTAACTCCCTGCAAATAAAAACTGTCTAGAATGGGGGAGAATGTAAGCCTTTGCTAGGAGCCTAGCTTTTCACATGCTGTGGTAGTCTTCCAATTCATAAGTGATAATAATTGTAGGGGACCAGTGGCGTAGGGGGCAGAGGTGGTGGCTTGCCCCCGGCATGCACCAGGGCGGGGGCCGTTCCGGGGCGTGCCCCAGGTGCAATCCCCCCTCGCTACAGCTCTGTAGGGGATCTTTAAAACATGTAAAGCCAACCTGCAGTCTGAAGTGATACAGTTCATTTTGTCACCTCGCAGTTTTCCTCCTCATTACTGCTTTGTTCTGTTGCATCTCTAGCCCAGACCAGAATATTAAGCAATGAGATGCCTGCCATTGGTGACAATTACAAATTAGTTCTTACTGAGCTGAACTTGTTTCAGCTGTACCACTGTAGGCCATAGCAGGGGTTATCAGAATCAAATGCTCTTCCACATAGAAAGCTAGATAGTGAGGATTCTAGCCTAGCCTCCCTGACATGTTAGTTTTCTGTGTGCAGGGAATTATCCTTTTGTAGGGAGGAGTCATGATGGTACATCCCAGCCATTTTGGCCATGTCAATAAGTTGGAGGAACATTTCCAGGATGGTGATTACACAGCTGTTACCAGTATTCTTAGTCTTCCATGCCTTTAGATGACGTTCTAGGAGTCTGCTAGCTGAGGAAAGTGCTTATGTCTACATTTCTTGAAAAGGAAGTAAAGATCTGTTATCTCGTTCCTGTTTCTGATTTTTTAAAGGCCAAAGTTAATAATGCCAGCCTCATCGGACTTGGCTACACTCAAACTCTACGACCTGGTATGTTGACTGCTGAATATATTAAATACTTACATTTCTTGACATTGTTTATCTCACCTATAAATTAGAATATATAGATATAAGAGTTTACATTTGTCCAGACAACAAACAAATGCAAGGGAAACAAGATACATTCTGTGCAGCCATGAGAATTTTCATATTATTTACAGAATCATGGCTGTGTAAAGATCAAGCAAGTTTCTAGTCCTTCTGGATACAATAATATGCTTGAATGTATGGGGGGCAGTGCATGATGAAATTTCAGAAGTCAGTAGTGATAGAGAAGGGTTGTTATAGGTTAGTGTGGGTAAGACTTTGGGACATTGCAGAGTTCCTTATTCATCCCACATGATAAAATTATTAAAAACTAGTTGAGTATTACTTCTTAGCTAGTTGAATGCTTTCAATTGGTGATTGTTTTCAGAGAAAAATGCATGGAAGTAAAAGCTACAATAGAAACTGATTAGCCTGTCCCAAGACTGGTTTTGTACTGAAATCTGGACCATCCTGCTTCATCTCTGTCTTATTGGGTCTTATGCTTGACTTTTCCTCATTATGCTTTCCTTACTGGAATTGTGCTGATATTTTTTAACCCCACTGTGTTTCTGCCAGGTGTGAAGTTGACTCTTTCAGCTCTACTTGATGGCAAGAACTTCAGCTCTGGCGGTCATAAAATTGGGCTGGGATTTGAGCTGGAAGCTTAATGCAGGTTTTGATGAAGTATTAGATCTTTATTTGGAAGATGAAGGAGAAAACAAACCCCACATGTTCTGGCCTTAAACTCTTCTGTGAAACTTCAAAAAGTGTGAACTTGATATTCTTCCAAAGAATTGTTGTAACCCCAAATATTGAAGTCTGGAGAGTGCAAACCACCATGAAGGAAATACTTGAAGGCATGGATGGAAGTTGTAATGGTTATGCTACATTTCAGTTCAGTTCCACAGTTACTTTAAAATGTGTTCCTCAAAAGACAGTATAGCATCCAGTGACAGACATCTCCCCATCTTTCTTTGTTACCTTGTCACATCCTGCATGTCCTACACCTCATGACTGGTCTCTGTGCTGTAGTGAAAACTTTAGTTTTTCATCAAAGCGGAATAAATCAAATCACATTTGGAACCTATCCTGCGTGTGCTTACTACTGCCTCTTTAGCAACACAACACTGATGGTACAGCTGATGCTAGAGAACTTAGAAAAATAGTTTGGGGATTTGCTCCTTCACTGAATTAATGTGCTGACCTGCTCTGAAAGGCAGCCATTTTAGAGTACTGGACCCCTCCAGGTCTTCCTGCAGTGAGTCAAAAGCACCCCCCTGAATTGAAAATGGATGGTATGCATGAGGGCAACTTAAAATTGCTAGAAGAAGCCAAGGCAGTATAGAAAATCAGTTTTATGTACAGATATTTAAAAGATTTTCAGGCAGAAACGTTAACAGTTGTCCCGTTGTCAGAATGGCTTGCAGACAGCAGGGCTCTCAATAGGAAGAACACATTGGAATACATTTAAGAACACAATAAAAGCACTGCTCAATTAATGTTTTTTACATCTGAGTTTGTTCTGGGTCCTCTCGTTCTTCCACTTGAAGTTTCAGCCAACTCCAGTCCAAAGCCTAAAAATAAATCAAATATAAAATTAGATGCCTCTCATCCAACTTACTCTCTTACTCTTCCCCAGTGCTGGGCAGAAGTTCCAAAACACTGTGTGGAACTGACCAGCCTAGGAGAGCCCCATGCTGGGCAGCACCAATACAGTGACGGTGTAAGGGTGCAGCTGCAGGGAACACTGATCTCATCTATAACCTACCTGTCTCCTTTTCCAGATTCTAAATATGTTACTTTCTCTGCTAAGAGCTTTAGTTTGGCAGAAGAATAGCAAGAGGAATACAGTCAAAAGGAGTGTTTGACAGAGGAAGAAGATGTCATTGTACTGAAGGTTAACAATGCCTCTTTCCCTTCCTTGGTAACTAAGCACCCAATACATTTTAAAGACAAACTAAAGAGTGACTGAGTCAAGTGGGGACTTTTGAGCCACTTTCCTTTACACCAACACCTTACAGTAAAAAACAAATAAACTAGAGGTATTACCATAAAGCTGTGGTCTTGATCCTTCATTGTGTCAAGCATCACGTTCTCTAGCTGGCTGCAGAGGGTTTGAGATTCCAACAACAGCACCTCACTAAGAGACACATTGCAGAAAAATCTGTGCAAAAGAGTGTCATGCAGGTACAGGAGAAGCATTTGCCACAGAGAAACTCCACCCGAACTGAAGCACAATTTTCACTAAAATCTGAAGAGCTGCTTCGGCTCCCTCAAGAAACCTCTGAATTTAGGTAAAAGACGGTCCCCTGTGCAAGCACTGGATCATTACTGACTCATGGAGTAACATAAGATCACAGCATTCACTAGGCAGACTATGTTTATGGGGTAGTCTGGCACTGCCTTTCCTAGTTATCAACATGTTATCCCAGCAAGTTGGGTATTCATTTTACTGACCTCAGAAGGCTGAGTCAACCTTGAGCCAACTACCTGAAAATTACTTTAGTTGGCATCAAACTCAGGTCTTCAGCAGAGCTTGGACTATAGTAACTGCAGCTTACCACGGCACTATGGGGCTCCTCTGAATTTACCCTTTCAGAATTTGCTCTGCAGTTTCAAAAGCAGACTGGATGGCTAGAGGACTGTTCTTCACAGACAACGTCTGACAACTTCATGGGTTCTTTAGCTTGTTTCTATTAGAAAATTCCACAGCTTTCATAAACAGACACTTGAAGGGGAAATTTCAGCCCTGCTGCAGAAAGCAAATTGATGTGGGAAACTGATTTGAGAAAACTGATTTGAGAAAAAGCAGTTACTGTCCACACAGCCAAATGGACAATGTGAAACTGCTGCTGAAGTAATTCAAGTACCCAAGTACAAAATTTCTGGCCAAGAGTAATTTACAGCAACATCATTACTGAGGCCCTAAGTCCAGATATCTGAACAATCACCTCTAATGTTACCTTTTAAGCAGAGATTCTTGTGAATTGCTGTTAGGGGCTGAGTTCTGCAAGGATAGCTGACCAGGGTTACTAAGGCGTGATGTATTCATGCTGTCGGAGCCACCACTGACAGGACCACGCACTTTACTCTGCGGGGAATGAAGAGAAAAATTAAGTTTTCTGTACACAGCAAAGTGGAAAACAAGAAGAGCTTGGATTTATATCCCCCCTTTCTCTCCTGTAAGGAGACACAAAGGGGCTGGCAATCTCCTTTCCCTTCCCCTCCACAACAAACACCCTGTGAGGTGGGGGGGCTGAGAGAGCTCCAAGGGGCTGTGACTAACCCAAGGTCACCCAGCTGGCATGTGCTGGGAGTCCACAGCTCAAGTGGCAGAGCGGGGAATCAAACCTGGTTCCCCATATTAGAGTGCTCCTGCTCTTAACCTCTACACCATGCTGGAAAAATAAATTGTTTTAATTCAGTGGGAAGCGTTGCTGCCATCAGGTATTGGGGAAGATGGGCAACCTGATCCAGATGCGGGCAAAGCTCTGGGGCAGCCAGGAGTAGTGCAGTGGGCATAGAAAAGAGAGAAAAACCCTCCTGCTGCTTGAATAGCCCCATAGGCTAGACAGGCTTATGCCACCCTTTCTGGCGGCATAAGTCTGCTGCCACAGAGGGAAGCGTTCCTGGGTTGAGAGGCTGGTGGAAGCCAGCTAAAGTCAGCTCCATCCTTGGGAATGCTCTTGGCCTGCCCACCCCATGTTGCACCAGCTTGCACTCAGACAGCAACATATCTTCTGGGCAGCAAGCATTTCCAGGTTTAAGCTCTGTGGAGGTATGCGGCGCCAGCATACTGGCACCTTTGCTTTGATTAAGGCTGTGGTTTTTATACTGAGTTCTAGGGAGCCCTAGGTTTCCTTGATGAGGGAATCAAAAATAGCAGGGAAAAAATCCTTCAAATTTTCCCTGCAATGTTTAGCCTGAAACAGTGATAAGAGTAGTCTATGGCACACTTCTACTTAAAGCAAGGTTTATCCAGTGTCTTAAATAAACAAGTATGACCAAGAACATAATCAGTTTCTGCAGTGAACAGGGTTCCACTGCGGACATGCAGAAGTACTTCAGTACATGAGGAAGGGAGCGTGTTCCAGTGCAACCCTGTGCACTGCAGACATGCAGAAGTACTTCAGTACATGAGGAGGGGAGCGTGTTTGTGCCAAGAAAATGTCTGCAAGTTGCTCGATTATGGGAGGGGAAAACAGATTCAGATTTGCCATCTAATCTTCTCTCAATGGAAGAAAAAAATTTCCCTTGCACTCACACAGGCAATTTTCAGCAAGTTCCACAGCTCCTTCTGCCGTTTCTCTTGGAGCCCGATAACCTTTTTCTCGTCTTCATTCATCAGACGCATCACTTCATCCACCTTAGGAAACAATTTCAGTGCCTTTTGTTTGCACACGACTGTATTGCTGAAAAAACACCAACAGTGTAATCACCAGTCAGAAGCTGATTCCTGAGACTAGCAATGGGCACGATGAGAGAATACACTGCTCACTAGTGTTGTTGGTATGACATGATGCCATTGATAGCCTGCAAGACTGTGCATTGTTCCAGCTCTTTTCCAAGTACCCAGCATAGCCTTCCCCTTTTCAATATGTGGTTTGGGATCCTACCTGAGTTGTGCATAAAGAAGGCAGACTTTCTTTTCAAAGGTCTGGATTGCCTGCAACAGCAGCCGCACGACATCCTGGCAATCTCCATTAGTCCTTTGATCTAGAGAGAAGTGTGAGATATCAAAATGTCATATTGGAGGGGACAGAATTTGGCAAACAAACTGCACTTACTCCAATGAAATGAGCACCGTCTTCTGTTTCTGTCCTCACAAAGAATGAAGGTTTGAATAATCCATACAATATTTGGGGGCTCAATCTCAAATATTGCTCAATAAAAAACGGAGCCAATTTTAAGGCCATTTTAGAGCTATCGATAGGGAGTTAAAGCTTACAGAAGAAGAGGGAGAGTTGACTGCATTCATGATCTTCAGAAGATGTGCAGTTCTGTCTTGTGTACTTTGAAGGAAAGAAGTCGGATTAAGGAACTAGGAAAAGGGAAGGGCAGATTACATGAGTTTGCGGGGAAGTAGCTAAGTTTGCGGGGAAGTAGCTAAGTAAACCAGTAGCTGAGCAACACTGCAGAGTTGCACCAAGCTTAGTAGGGCAGGCTGGGGAACAAAGAGGAGAAAGAGGTGCGAAGGTCCAGACTTGCAGCCCTTCCCTCTTCTCCCATTTGGGTTCCTATAAAAGAACACACGTGGAAGGAGTACTGAAATGCTGTGAAGCCTTTTACCTCTGGGCTTTTCCCTCAGTCTTCGATACAGGTCCTTGGCTTGCTCCTCTCTACAAAAGCAACAAGAAACACAACACCATCATAAGGGTTTTAAATTTGAAAATAGTTTTACAGTGCTTGAGAAACTGACTTATTCTGGACATGAGCTGGTAGATTTCTGAATGGTTGAGTGTAGTGGTTTTGTTTGTTTCACTGAGTCAGGGGAAGGCCTATCATACTTCTTTCTCTTTTTGTCCTAAAAAAATTACCTGTGTGTATTTAGCAAAGAAAGAGAGAAAATAAAGAGGCAGGGAGCTACACTGAAAGCGGAATGACCAGGTTCAAGTCTGTCTGCAGGGCCCATTTCTCAGTCCTCTACTTGTAAAATGGAAATAGATTAATACAGTAGCATCCCTTACAGATCATCCAAAGAGCTCCCTTGTTTGCGGCCCTGTGGGATTCTCTGCAGGTCCACAATCTCGGTCTGCAGCGCCATTGTTTTTTTCACCAGCTGTTCAACTTCCTCCTCCTGAGAGTCAAAGACAGAAAGAAATGGGAGCAACAGTAACTCAGGAGCGGTTCCATTATGTGTTGAGAAACTTTCTCCTAGCAACTTCAGTTGAGTATTGATTAATCTTGGAGCAGAACTGAAGCTTCATCTTGTCTTCCTAATATTTCTTCTGGTTTTGCTTCTTTTTCTTTGCCTCTTCTTTGCACCCCCACCACACCCTCACTGTGTAACTTGAGACTGTGCTTGGCTCTGGTCCTCCTTTTCATTCTTCTATCAGATCTGATTTCAGCTGCTTAATATTTTTAAATGCACTCATTTTTTGCTATTGATACATTTTAACTACTAACACATTCCCTTATTCCTTCTATACTTGGTGCCTATAACAATTTATTTTAATTTCTTGTCTTCCTTTTGCTGGCATCTAAAATTTCCATTTTGAGTTCCACTCCCCATCTCTACTTTTTTTTGTGCATAGCTTCTGTCTCCCTCTGATTCTCATCTTCAATAGCTTTCTTTTCCTTCATGTAGTCACCTTCTTTTACTGTTAAATGCAGATACATGTTTAGTCTTCATTATCTTTCTTCCGTTTCTTGAAGGTACCCCATAGTGTCTACATTCTTCTGGTGCTTTTTCACTCTCTAAACCAAAAGTTTACTTTCACTCCGAAATGTTGTGCCAACAGGCACTATCTGTTAAAGTCACACCTGAAAACTTTTTGTTTTAGCTGAGCCTTCACCCCTTGAGTCTCATCTTCCCTCTTTTTTTATGTCTTAATTCTCAGGTTTTTTGTTTATTTTGTTAGACAGTGCATAGCACATGTCTTATGTTTTAACTTTCATACAGTGCCTATTTTAAGGTGCTTTACAGACAATATTATTACATTATTGTAACTCAGAAGAGAAATAAATGTATTCATCTGTCCCTAGACCAACAGTCTGCATCTTTCCCATGAAGTCCAGCACCACAGACTAAGCTCTCTGCTGACCAAAAATCATTCCCACTCCCCTTGCCAATTCCTGGGACCTGGCTGGATAACTCAGAAGAGATACTCAATGAAGAAATTCATATTAAAAAGGCAGAGACATACTTGCCCACAGAGTTCCACATCTTGCTCCATCTCCTTCCAGGCAAGCAGCAGTTTTTCAGATGCTGTGAAGGCAACATAGCACCGTTTTTGAAACTCTGAATCAAATGAAGCTTCCTAAATCAGGAAAATATTCACTTGAGTCTTCTTAAGGGCAACAAAGAACAGCAGAGATGCCTAATCGGCTGGAGAAACCAAGGTTTGGTAAGACAAGGCAGGGATTTAGGCAAATTTGACTCACTGCATGCATTACTTGTTACAGAGATGATATCACAGGGACCTGGGCTGAACAACAGAACAAGTCCTGAAGGACCAGTGAAGCCTCCTTTATTGGTTGCATTGGGAAGGGGAAGGTTAGAGTCTTTTTGTTGGAATGTGAGTGAGCCCCAGGACATAGCAAAGGAAAGGTCAGCCAAATGGTAAAGTTTCTAAACAGTTAAACATAAAATAATGGACTATCCTGATTATTTGGCTTCTATTAGTTCTTTGTCTAGTTAAGGAATTGAATCTCTGGTAATATCAATTGTTAATATAAAGACCTCTGTGTTTTATTTTTGTTCTGTGTCTTATTGTTGACCTAAATGAGCCCAAAATGAGGCACATTTGACAGACACAAAGGGGAATGCCCTATATTTCTTCTCCTTTGTCCCAGCAACTTGGTGCCACTTGACAATTTTGTACCAAGCACCATCTATACTAATTGCATTAAATATACAGTACATTCTGAACCCAGGCAGTGGCTGCAGTCTTCAAAACAGGTCTCCAAGCAGTCCCCTCACTTTAAAGAATGATCTGCTACTACCTGGGCCTAAGCCTTTCATGTTGTCACCCCACAGCTGAGGAACTGTCTCCTGGAAGTCCACCTTACCCTAGAGATCTTCAGGTGAGGCAGAACTGACTTAAGAGCGCTTAGGGGAAAAGATGTGAGCCCCACCATCATGTCTACTCTGAGGGTGAGACTTACTGATTCCAAACTCAGTTTGCTCATTGTACTTCTCCAAGTCAATCTGGATGCTGGCTTTGAAGAAGTCCAGCTTTGCCTTCAGCTGCTGGGACAGGGAAGCCATTGAGTTCTTCATCTTGGAAAGGGTGCTGTTATGCCGCAGCAAGTTCCTCCTGAAAGGCCAGGGAAGGAGAAAGAGAATATTTTGTAGAGACTAAGCTGTGTGTAATGTATACAGACACTTAACCACATTCAGGCAAGAAAATTTTAGAGCCCAAAGGGTTAATCTAGAACTCCACGTGATTGGCTAAAAGAACTGCACAGCATTCTATAGTCCAGTCAGGCATGCCCCTCCCTTTCACAAGGAACTCCATCACGTACATGGCTGCTCGCTGACCATGCTGAAGTTGGTTAAAGTCACGATTCAGCTTCTGGATCGAATGCCAGACTTGGCCCCACATCTTGCGTAGTTGGGAGAAAGAGAGGGTTTTCTTTGGATCCTGAACTGCAGAAGAATGAGGTGAAAGATTATCATCAAAAACAGTTGGGGAGCTGGACCAAAACTGGGGAGAGGGGAAATGAAGCTGAACTATGACTGTCAAATACTGGCTTCCGGGAAACTACAACTACATTTTCCTGGGTTTCTTTAGGATTTCCCAGGCCTGTATTTGCCCCCAACTAGGCCACTTAATTGACTGGAAGTTATGTAGAATTCTCTCTATGATCAGATCAGGTTCTCCCTGTTGGCAACCACAACCGACAAGCCAGGACCCCTTACACTCCTTGGCCTTCCTTTTCCCCAGGCCCCACTTTTTTTGTCCTTTTTTTAATGCAAGTTTTTAGTTCTACAAAAGTATGCTTGAATGTATATGTGTGCTGAAATCTCAGAAGCCAAAGGCTGACTAAGGTGATTTCTACAGAAGGACTGACTTGCGTGGTTTCCCTGCTGCTGTTGGGGCTGCTGATAACAGTGCAGTGACAAGCAGGCTTCTACATGCCAGGTTTCCCTGAGGTTCCTTGCCCCAGTTGCCTGGTAGCAGCCAACCCTTCTCCATTGGGTCACTAGGACTTTTTCTGTTTACAAAGATCAGCTATTGAACACCATTATATCTATAGAAAATTTAACAATTTGTGTACCAGGTCCTGTGAATCACCAGCTTTTGTTTTCTACAAATATACATCTCTGTAAGTCTTTTGTTATAGAGAGATGCCTTTCCTTTTATATCTTTGCAACAAAAGAGGATAGAGACATATTTTGCCAAAGAAATTAAAGCCTGGAATTCAGAGAACTTGATGTACAAATTGTTAAATGTTATATTGTTGTAATGATATTCAATAGCTGATTTAAAACAAAACATCTCCCAATAGAGTGGGAAGGAAATGGCTGCCACAAGGACAAGGAAAATGACTAACACATGGATGAGAATATCTGAACTTTCCTACCATATTGTAGCCAACCAAGTTTTACTGAAAATCTTCCCCAAAACTCTGCAGAAGAGGAGGTTTGATAAAGTTCGCATAGACAGGGAAACCACAGAAAGTTCACAGCTGCACCATGATGTCATGGGGAAGCTGAAAAAACCCACATCTCAACAGAAAGGAACATGGAGCTGATAACCCATGTGGAAATGATCTAAGATTCCAAGTGACTGGAGGCCCACCTAGGGTTCCAGGACCACACACAGCTCACAACAATCAGAAACAGAAGTTTATGTTCTTACGAATGTAGTTAATGCTCTCTGGATGAGGCCGCAGAGAAATCTGAGGCTCATAGGTATCTTTTCTGTTGTCAAATAGGAAGATCAGGTCTCCAGGAGTAGCAGCAACATCATTTAGCTGCAAGAAAAACCAACAAGATAGGTCTCATTCCTTACTCTTTCCGGTGCCCTGTCCTTAAGAGGGAACATGCAGTAAACAGATGAAACATTTGTAATATAATAGGACAAATCTATCATCTTCATTTTTCAGTCTCAATCTTTTCCACTGTTTCCCATGTTTCCTTTCGGGAAGCAATGTAGTAGGTTCTGAATTATCTCTTAGCCAAGCCAACTGTCACCAAAGAAAGATTCCCCTGCTAAACCTTGAACTCTCTCCGTTTGAAACTGACATTTTGTCAAGGACTCTGAAGTTAAACAAGGAAGACAAAGTTCTATCCAGCCAAGTTTATGTCATCAGCAACAGAAGGTGACTTTGTGCCACTTGAGGAAAATGTTCTTGAACCCACCTTGCTGTCAGCAAGATACTGAATGTCTGGTTTTTCAGGGAATAATGCTAACCCCCCTTCTTGTAGCAGTTCTTGGTCCTGCTCTGGGATCCCAGTATCAGCCTGGATCTTGGCTTTCACATTCTGCAAGGTCTCTTCTTCTGCCAGACGGTACACATGAATGACACCTGTTACCATATTGAGGATATGAATGAGCTGCAAAGAGAAAGGCATAAACAGGAGGAGGGAACAAAAACCATCAGAGGCATTACTCAGTACACAGAATGTCTCACCAACTCCTGAAGGAAAGCAATAAGAGGAACTCACCCATTAACAAAACTACCCTTTTGCTCTCTCTGCCAGAATGACTATAGGCAAGAATGGTGTCTTTTATGCCCAGAGAATTCTGTTTTCAATGCAAACCAACTCTGTGACTGACTCACAAGCTTTAAATAGGCAGAAATTTTAGTATGAGGATGCAGACAATTCCTGTCATGTGTGTTCTGAAGTGGTACAGTCTAGCGATGGAGACACAGGGGAAAATAAAAAAAATCTACCCCCAAACTACTTACTTCCTCCCCCACTACACAGGAAATTTTGGGGAACTCTGAAAAACTCTTCCTTTGGAATATGTGGAAGACAAAACTAGATTCATTCAAAATATGCTGTATGAAGATGATCAGGTCAAACACCATTAACAACTAATACTTCCTGCTTATACAAATATCTTCAAGCATCTGTTTACTATTTTAATTGTCCACAATTAATATATCTTAATGCAAAATACATTATTGATGAATTCACCCACTAAGTTAAAAAGGTTTTAAATCAGTCTATCTGGAATCTGGTAATTGGCTATACATCTCAGTCACATGCAGAACCTCTCATTTCTTCACTCCAAACAGGACTTACTTTAATATTCAGGATGTCATCCAAGGCCTTGAAACAGCCATTGGGGCCATATGTGGGGTCAGTGCCTCTCTGCCGGGGATTCCACTTGAGCATCAACTGTAGCCATTTCTCCAATTGATCGGCCAACACACTGCAAACACACATGCATTAAAAAGTGAGCAGGAAGGAAAGAATGGCCAGCTGTGCCAGATGGATTCTTAAAAAGTGGTGGATTGAATCGAGCATCCTTCTTTTTTTTTCACAGAAGGCACTCAAATGTCTGTGGGAGGCAAGGGCATGTGAACGCAATACCGCTCCATTTACTGTACACCCACAAGGACAAATCCAAACTGTACACCTATAGGACAAATCCATTTCCCCCTCTCCACTGTCTCCTCCTACTACATGGGAATATGAACTCCTTGGTGCAAAGGCCTTTCTTATTATGAAATGAAGTTATAATTAAAAAATAATAATGGTTATGATGATGCCACAGTGATGAGAGTGATAAGTTTGATTTTGGAAAACCCAAATCCCAACTTGATTCTAGACTACAATGTGCAGCCAGTGGAAGAACATATTATTCTAATCAGGGTTACTGTGAGGATAAAATGACAGCGTAGACTAACAGATGAAACGTCATTCTCCTTGCCAGAAGGGTAGGATTAAAATGAAATGAATGAATTGGCTATAGTGCAAATAAGACTTTAAAAAAATCAATTTCTTCCTGTAGTTTTCCCTACATTAGATTTAGCAGCCATGATGTAAGCAAAGAAAAATACTGAGCACTTCTATCTGCATAAATGATTACCATTTCATAACTGGGAGTGAAGAACCAAAGACACTGACAGCCCAGACAATCTATATAAGAAGCAACTAGCTTTTTCTCTGTACAGATATTTCCTTACCAGTTGAGATTGTTGGGTTGTGGCAATTTGCTAGAAAACTTCACTTCTCCAGTCAAGTCTTCATAGACAACAATATCCAGTTCACTTTTCTGCCTCACTTTTGCGTGCCTAAAAGAATCAAGGTAAGTTTGAGGGGATCTTTTTCCCAGGGAAAGTCTCCTTGTATGCTGAAAATTGATTCATTCTTTCAATGTATAACCCACCCACCCCCAACACAGTGGCTAGCAACAAATATAAAATAGAGCAGTTTAAAACAGTCCATCTGTAAATAATATAAATCTAAAAACCCAATGAACAGTCGAATAAACCTTAAGTCTTCCAATAGTGCAGATATTACCATATTTAAAGGAAGAGCTCTCTCGGTGCTGGATGATGAAAATGAGAGAGCATCTGGTGACAGAAGCCAGCAAATATAAAAACGGGAGGGGGGGTGGGGGCGGGAAGAGAGAAGTGCACGTGGAAAACAGTAAACCGGTGACATGGGAATAAGTATAGGAATAAAACTGTAGCATGAACTAGAGTCTGCTTTGCAAATGTCAGAGGTTTTGTTCTAAGAAGGCATATATATGAATAGAAAGTAAAAATTGGGGATGAAAGCCATGAAATGCAATAGCTCAGGGGTCTGATGGAGCTGATGGGATTTGTATCCATGAACATCTGGAGAGCCGCAGGTTGCAGACTGCTGCAATAGCTACTGTAGGTCGGTGGTGTTTTTATACACCGCCCAAAATGTATGTCAGATAAGAACAGAATAACTCACTCTTGGGCTTTGTGCAGAAATGGCACAGACCTCTCATATTTCATGGTCTCTGGGTCCTAATATTTAACAGTTCTCTCTCCTGTACCCAGGTGAATATTTCTGCCGACTGAGAAGAGCAGTTTAAGTAACTGATGAATCAAGTGCTAGTTCACAAAAATAAGCACAACAAATCTATTAGTTTTAAAAGTGCCACGCAGCACCTTTATTTTTGCCATAACAGTTTATTCTTCTTTGTCTGCTACAAAAAGTAGCAGCCATAAATGCCGCAAACAATAAATGGTTAATTATAAACATGCAACCTGTACAAATAAAAGCAGTAATAACAAGAAGCCACAGGATTCAACTGCAAGTTCAACCATCAAGGAAAAAACTACAGTAGCAACAAGAAATATAATCCCTCGCACTAAATAGCACCCCAAAGTGAGTAACCTTCCTGAAAATCCCACCAGCAATTCTTCATTCCTCTTCTTAAGCTTGAAGGGGGCTCAGTGGCTTTCCTCCTCTTGGCTGCCCCAAACAACTATTGACCAAGTTACAGGAGGGAAGTTCAGAGTTTCTTTGAATTACTCACCACTGCACTGGTTGCCAGCTGGGGAGAAAAGGTCGAAAGCCTGTTATGCACTCAAATGCCAGAGTGCCAAAGCTCCAGTAATCAACCGTCACAGTGTACTTCTGCTGCTCAAGCAGTTCTGGTGCCTAGAAAAGGAAAACCAGAAAAAGGCTAAGTCAAGCTCCTCATTTCCCTGAAAGGCTCCCTGGAAGCCAAGCAGAACTCCAGAGGGGGCTCCCCCTCAGCCCCTTCCAAAACAAAAAAAAATGGCAAAAGTGACAATCAAAAGCTTTTTTTACATGGATAAATTCAGGACTAACAGAAGGAAATGCTTCTTTGCACAATTAACAGAATTCACTACCACAAGAGTTAGTGATGAATGCTAGCTCAGATGATATTTTAAGAATGATTAGACAAGTTCATGAAAGATAGCTAAATGGAACCTGTTTATACAGAGGCATTATACCTCTGAATACCATATACTGGATGCTAACAATTAGGGGGGGAAAGCAAGATAAGGGATAATTGACATCATGCTTTGCTTATGACCCTGCCTGAAGCATCTGACTAGCCACTCTGGGCAACAAAACACTATGCTGGATGGGTCTTGTTTAGACCAAGGTAAGCAATTATCATACCATACAGCTGAAACACTTACTTTTTTAGTTGTTATCAACACACCACTTTTTTAGTTGTTATCAACACACCACCCCACTTTGTTTGTTGAAGCAGGCCCGTTGGTTTACTCTAACTGAATCCTAACAGTTCTCTCTCTCTTGCTTACCCACATGCAGGTAGAGTTCTTACCAGGTACTGCAGCGTACCAACGAAAGAAGTGCAAAGGCTGCCTTGATCCAGCTCTTTGGCATATCCCAAATCAATGATCTTGTGGATTAGCTGAGAGAAAGCACAGAGGCAAAATTTATGGGAGCATGTTAACATGGCTTGGAGGAAAAAAAGAATATGGTCACTTCTGCACACCAGGGGCGTAACGAGGCAGCCCTGGGTAAACTGTAGCCCTGGGCAAAACCTGAGTTGGATGCCCCCCCCCCCCATGGGTGGCCACTCCACCACGACCAATTTTTTTTTTTTGCACCAGGACATTGGTGCCTGCAGGGGGTGCATTTTTAGACATATCCATAACTTTGGTCCCCCTGAACCAAACTGCACCAAACTTGGGGGGTGCCATCATCTCCAGATGATACCCTGAAATTTTGGTGCTGATACATCCAAAAATGCACCCCCTGCAGGAACATCCTAAAAATTTGCCCAAGAATCTTTGTTCTGCGTTGAGTTTTCTGCATTGCTGTCAATGGGGGTAGCAGGCTGTGGGGGCACATTTCTGAAGGCAAAGTCTCAAAACTTTCAGGGTCTCATCAGAAGACTGCCCTAATGATACCCCCCAAGTTTGGTGCAGTTTGGTTCAGGGGGGCCAAAGTTATGGACCCTCAAAACTGTAGCCCTCATCTCCTATTAGCTCCCATTGGAAACAATGGGGATAGGGGCACCCCCTTTGGGAGTCCATAACATAAGGACAGTCTCCTGATGATATGCTGAAAATTTGGTGCCACTAGCCTAAAAACTGCGCCCCCTGCAGGCCGGAAATGGAAAACCACTAAAATACCCAAAAACGAACCCAGCATTTTGATGCCCCCCACAAGGTGATGCCCTGGGCAGCTGCCCACCTTGCCCAATGGGCATTACGCCAGTGCTGCACACACAACTATTTTCTGTGTCTTCCTAAGTGATATTTGACCAGTGGGGTACATTTCTGCCCAACATCTTGTACTTCTTTGTGACAGTACTAGATGACACCATAAGAATGCTCTGTGCGCCACTCACCCGCCCATTTCCTTGCTGCAGAACAATGTTCTCTGGTTTCAAGTCTCTGTGGATGATTCTGTTCTCATGAAGGTATCTGAGAGCAGAAGCTGGGGAGGGAGGAGATTGGGGAAAGACAGAGAGAGAGCAAGAGAGAACTGTTATCAGCAAAATGATCATAACCTATTAGCATCAATTCAAAATCTGCAATCTACTGCCAATGGATAACAAAAGGCAGTGAAAAACACAAAGGCCCAGAACACCAGAGGAAAGAAACAGGGCAAGCAACATCCAATATGCACGCTGAATGGTGGCATGCCAGATCATTTCACTTGGCAAACACAGGCCACTCTCAGCCCTAAGAACTGAGAGGCATCCCTGAGGTACTGGCAGCACCACCAAAGGTCAGTTTGCTTCCAGCGTTTCTGGCCAAGTACACACCCCATCTTTTCCTTCCTCCCTCTTTGGTTTGCAAGTTAGACACTGAACGTTTTCTGGTACTCAGTTTGCCTCGCCTTGCCTAAAACAGATTCTGGTCTTTAGAGGTAACCTTCAGTGGAGTAGACAGGTCAGCCTGTAACAGTGAGAACTCTGGCACCATAAGAAGACTCATTTTCTAGGCATACATTTTATTAACCAACTACTGTCCACAGTGGCACAGCACATTTTTGCTGTTTCTCTACAAAGTGTGTTTTGCACTCAGAGATCGTTCTATCTAAGTCGCTAACTCCTAGTCACACCAAAGGACAAGACAGAAATGTTTTGATTTGTTCGAATGCTCACTTCGCCAACATCTATGGCAGGGGTGGGGCATTTCCTGAGATGAAAAACCCACCACACTAACGAAAGTGGGCACACTGAAATGAATGGGAGTTGTGCAAAGGACCTGCCGTACAGATCTCATTCATTTCAGAAGTGCTCAGGCAGGAGAAATTCCCACCTTGCACCAGAGTTGTCTGTACCCCATCCTTCTGCCTTTAATTTCACTCAATAACACTCTGCCGGAGGTTACTGCTTCTCTCCCCTCGTAGCGGGGCTGTCTTGGGCACTTACCGATGTCAGACAGCAAGACACGAATAGCTCTTTCCTGAAGGCCACAGCAGTTATCAAGCTGGTTTAAATACTGCAGAATTAAAAGGGATAACATAAGAAAATTCCTTGTCTCTGCAGGAGGTTCCACATAATATTCTTGTTGACAAGTTGGTAAAATGCGGTTTGGATCCTGTTACTGTCAACAAGTGGATTTGTAACTTGTTGACAGACACATCTAAAGAGTGCTTGATGACGGTTCCTTGTCCTCTTGGGAAAAAATGACAAGTGGAGTGCCTCAGGAAGCTGTCCTGAGACCTGTGTTGTTTGACATTTTTATAAATGCTCTGGATGAAGGAACAGAGAGGATGCTTATAAAATTTGCAAACTATACTAAATTGGGAGATAGCAAATATGGTAGAAGGCAGAGTCATGACACAGGATGGATTTGAAGTACAAAAAGACTGAGAATCAGTACACTACACCAAGGAAACACAGTAGTCTGAGCAAGTCCAACTAGGTCTCCCCAGACGTCCTGCTTCTTCCCAGTATATGGTGCGCTTCAAAATACTCACCCGTCTAAGATCTCCTCCCTGGCAGTACTCCATAGCCAACAGGGGTAAGTCATTAGGGGTAAGGTTCTGCATCCCTTCTGGGACATCACGGGCAGCTACCACATTGGGGTGATTTAGTCTGTGGGAAAGGAAGTAAAATAGATAATATGGTTTTCAAGGTCTGTCTGTCTAGGGGACATTTCTGCTTTAGTCTGTTGCAGAGAAATACCTGTGAATATCTGCTATAGATTCTTTATTCTCTCTCTCTCTCTCTCGTTATCTAGCATTCAGCAGCACCCTAACATATCGAAGTGGGGAGTCCAATAAAGAGGAAAGGAGAAAAACAGCTAAACTGCCATTTAATCAGAAAAATGAAAGGGGAAAGGGAAAGAGAATGGGAATAAGAGACCAGTTATTTGGTTGTTGTGGGTTTTCTGGGCTGTGTGGATGTGGTCTGGTAGATCTTGTTCCTAACGTTTCTTACATGGACAATTGGCCATGCTGGCAGGGGCTGATGGGATTTGTAGTCCATGAATATCTGGAGAGCCGCAGGTTGCAGACCCCTGAATGATCACTTTCCTTAGCATATAACTTAATGCATCTTGTTGGACTATCACCAGAATTCTCTGCAAGCCTTAAATATGCCGTAGTGGGCAGGCAAACTCCATGTAAGAAAGCATATCTGCAACTGATTCTCTAGAACACAGCTTGAAAAAACCCACAGAATTATACCAGGGCATTTGTGAAATGTTCGTGTAAATGAACCCTCAATCTGGGGTTGTGCCTTTTCTTCAATTCTTTAGAAATAGTCACACACTACCTTAAAGTATAACATTAAATTACCTTCCTGTGTTAAATTTTGTTTATTAAATACATCTTTTGACTCCCCTCTTGGGAACCTTATTATAAATGTTACATGTTATTAAATTGAGATATACATGTAGCTCCAGGAGTTTGCGTTTGTTTGTTTTTGCTGCAAAGTCACAGTTGACTTATGGTGATCCCATTGGGTTTCCAAGCAAAGAGACATTCAGAGGTGGTTTGTCCTTGCCTACCTCCCTGTCATATCTCTGGTATTCCTTGGAGATCTCCCATCCAAATACTTGCCAGGCTGAGAGAGTTTGACTGGCCCAAGGTCACCCGGTAAGTTTCCATAGCAGAAAGGGGTTTTCCCAGATTCTAGTCCAACACCTTAACCACTACATCACATCATGGCGCTATTCATAATTTGCTCAGCTGTGACTAGCTCAGGGCCTTGATAGCCGGGAGATTCGCTCTTGTTACCAAGGTGAGATGCTTTAGTTTTAATAAGAGTTGGGACCAATAGCTCCTTTTCCCACTCTGTTACTATTATTTGATAGCTGTATAGAAGACAGAAGGGCTGCTCCAAGCCTAGCAAAATGTCAGGGATTATGTGTTCAGTGTCGTTTTAGACTGTGTGATGTAGGCAGGACAAAGGACTTTGAGAATGTGAAAGTCTGGTGGCCCTAATGGTTTATCTTGCCCTTGTCAAAATATGAGCAAAGCCAAATAAGCAAAAATTGTAATGTATTATTTCTGTCTACTTCTCTATAAAACAAACTACTCTGAAATGAAGAGTTCTGCCTAAGGTTATAAATTCTGCATCCAAGTTTTAAGAAACAGCTTACTAGATTGCTTGGTAACCATGCTGTATCAAAAATGGTTTCATGCCCAGATTAGCTTGGGGAACACAGAAGTCTGAATGCAGCTGGTATTGTTTTTGCTGGCACTCATATGACTAACAACTTGGATGCTGGCAGATCCAGAGAAACAGTTCCTGGCAGCAAGTTAAGATACAGTGAATGGTGACTGTTTTAAGAGCAATAAAAAGCTGAACAGGGTCAACCGTAGTTAATAATCACAAGGAAGATTGAGACTGGGATTGCTATGTAGAAAAAGGCAATGGTCACTTCTTGCCTTGAAAACTGCATGGATCAGTGGTTGCCATGAGTCAGTTGTGACGTCAAAGCACACAATTATTGTTATTAATGCAAGGACATGGCATGAGTCCAATCTCCTCTTCCTCTCTGTTTATTGTAAACTGTTTAATGTACAAATGCATAAATGCTCTGAAGCCCACAAGATGGGGCATGTTCAATAAATACATCTTCAGTTGAACAAGGTTACTATCCTGATGCACCTTCACATAAAACATACAGAAGCTACACGTTTTCCAGTGCATGCACACTGCTCACCGTTTCATTATCTGTATTTCCAAACACCATCTTTCTCTGTTGCGGAGGCTGAGCTCCTGGCGGCACTGCTTAATGGCAATTTGCTCCCCAGTCTCCTGTTTGTTTGTTTTTAAAAAAAGTTCAAGAAGCATAAAAACAATGCACTGACCTCCACATTCTCAGCAAGCATGACAAGAATACTGGCTTTGATTTAGATTTCACAAATCCCTGCATACTATGCAGTACTATTAAGGATTCGAGAGATAACTATGTATTGATTGAGTCATGTAACAGTTAGGCCTATGGGGTTTTCACTGTACACACACTCACACACATACAGAGGCAGCAAAGCAATCCTAACTAGCCCTGTTCCAAATGTTTGTATTTTACTGGAAACGGTAACCATTGTTCTTTACCTGTCCCTGTTAAAGTACTGACCCTATTTTGCTCTTCAGAGAGATGAAAGGTGTGCTTTTTCTATTTTTTAAATACACTTACACAGAAAAGTTTCCAACCTGTCCTCTGATTCCCTAATTTGAATGCGAGTAATATACACATTGCACACATTTAAACACAAAACACCAGTGCAGTAATGCTATCTCTCCAGATATCATACACTGCTGAAACTGTGCAGTTTCTGTAAGCATCTCCTGGAAGGGATAAACATTCTTCAGTTAAAAGTAAAGGGAGGACAGATGTTAGAGAAACTGCTATTGTCCAGAGAAGAACAATCTACTGTAGATAAAGGAATGCAGCACTAGCAGGCTGGGAAAAGTTTTCAGCAATGTAGAATTTGGGAGAAGGGGGCTGGTTTCAACTTGCAGGATTATTTTTGATACAAGAATAGAGGCATTTCAACTAGCATATTCTGTTCCAAGTCTCTGTTTTCATCTGTGAAAATATTTTAGAGTACATATATAAGAAAGAGGAGGAGTTTGGGTTTATGCATTACTAACCCAAGGTCAAGTGGAGGAGTGGGGAATCAAACCTGGTTCTCCAGATTAGAATCCACCTGCTCTTAACCACTACACCACGTTGGCTCATATATATTGACAACATATATGCAGGGATGGAGCGAGGGGGAAGTGCGCCTAGTGTGCGCGTGCACCCCTCCATGCCCCCGTAACGCCACGCCCCTGTAATGCCCCATCCTGCCCCCCCATGCCTCTGCAGGGGCGCACGCTTGGTGCGTTGCGTCCCCCCGTCCCCTGGGCGCTACGCCTCTGCATATATGGTTGTCAACTTCTAGGTGGGGCCAGAAGATCTCTCAGAACTGATCTCCAAATGTGAAAGGTGAGTTCCCCTGGCAAAGATGGCAGCTTTGGAGAATGGACTTTATGGAATTATACCTTATTGATGTCCTTCCCCTCCCCAAACCCCACCATTCCCAAACTCTAAACACACACACACACACACACACACACACACACACACACACGACATCAACCTTTTTTATCTTTTAACACCATAAACATACACAATTTATTTTAAAAAGTTAAAACAAAAAATGAGACTTCTTCTCTAGTACAAAGGGAGGGCTAAAAACTTTTATGCGGATTTCCAGACTGCAGGGGGAGGGTGCCATGCCCCTAACCTCAGTGATGTGTGAGGGATACCTGCACTTTCCAATGCTGCAGCCTCAGGCTAGCCTGATCTCCTCAGATCTCAAAAGCTAAGCAGGGCTGGCACGGGTGGGCTGCACATGAGTTGTACATAAGTTCACTGTGACTTGTGAACAGAAGGGGTTCACTGCATGTTGCACTTGACTCTTACTCCAGAGTGCTATTTTTATTCACAATTAACTCCCCTGACGTCACCTTCAAACTGGGACGCCTTTCCACACAACAGCTCCCGTCACTCTGCTGACGTCACTCCGGCGCGCTCCCGCGCGTTTGCCCCCTCAGGACAGCGACTTAATTCCCCCCAATTTTCCTCCTTGTGAGGGGCGCGCGCTTGCCCCGCCGGCCTCTCCGGCGCACCCACCCACCTTGTGGTGCCAGCGGATGACGTTGCCGAAGCCGCCAGTTCCGAGGCGCTCCCGCATCTCCCACGGGCCGCAGCAGCCCATCGACTGGAGGGGCGCGGGCGGCGGCGGCGGGGGAGGCGGCGGCTGTGGCGCCATAGCCGGGCTGGTGGAGGAGGAGGCCCCCTGGAGATAGGAGGCCCGTCGCCAGTACTGACAACAGCAGGCCCAACTGCTTCCGTGTGGAGGGAGGGAAGGCAGGCAGGCGAAGGCGGCGGGCCTGGGCAGGGCGGCTTTTAAAGGGGCAGCAGCCAAGCGTGAAACGGAGGCCGGGAAACGAGGGAAACAGTCGGCGTCTCGATCCTGAGCACTAGTATGTTTGCATTTCGACCACAGCCCTGACGCAGGCTTAATCTTATAGCCGTCGCCTTCCAGAAATCACAGCCAGCCTCCAGCTCTCCCCTCTGTGAGATCATGCCGTTTGCAGACTCGCTGCATGTTGCACTTGTCTCTTTTACTCCACATTGCTGTTTGCGAGTTATTTTTTCCACTGCAAGTTCGCTGTATGCGCTTCAAGTGTTTCTGCCCATAAAAAGTGTAGAAATCCCACGTGCGCTGTTAGCAGTTTTGCTCACAAGGTGGCTTCCAACAACTTTTGTTAAAATAGGAATGATTTTTTTAGAAAGCAGTAGCCTCAAGCTAGCAATAGCTGCTGCCTGATTATGTGCTCATAGGGATAAAAACAACAACTGTTTTGTGTGTTGTTGAAAATCCACAACAGCCAAAACCTTTAAAAAAAAAAGAAAAGAAAAGGAGGTCATTCAGCCTAACCAGACATAATATTGTCCTCATGTATCCTTAAGACTACCAGTGTTGGAGCAAACAGATAAGTCAGGTTTCTCCTCTTTGAGTGTATTGCAGTTTTCAGGTTGTTTTTGTTAGTATGGTGGCACATCCTTCCTGCTCACTGAGACTGAAGCACAGAGTACAGGTTAAGTTTATCAGTAGTCTATATTTTTTATTCACCATGTTTGCATATGACAAGGGGCACTGCAGGTAGGTATCATGTGCAAGTATTTTTTTTTATGTTTTGGCATCCATGTAGGTTGGAGGCAAGTGAGTTTCGACAAAAATTGAAAATAAAGATTGACATCACCTTCAAACATGATCCTGTGCATGATTGTTTGTTTGAATATTTGTACATACAAACTCAAGGGAAAAAACTGAAATCTACAATTGGCCTTGTATGATTCCCTTTAAGCACACCATCAGACATTATTTGACACTACCTCACAGTCATAGGGTGAGGCCAACATTAGCAAACCTTTCAGCTGTGGTGTAGTGGTTAAGAGCAGGTGTACTCTAATCTGGAGGAACCGGGTTTGATTCCCTGCTGTGCCGCCTGAGCTGTAGAGTCTTATCTAGGGAATTCAGATTAGCCTGTACACATGCCAACACACGCCAGCTGGGTGACCTTGGGCTAGTCACAGCTCTTCTGAGCTCTCTCAGCCCCATCTACCTCACAGGGTGTTTGTTGTGAGGGGGGAAGGGAAAGGAGTTTGTAAGCCCCTTTGAATCTCCTATAGGAGAGAAATTGGGGATATAAATCCAATTCTTCTTTCATTATGAAGGAGGTGAGGAGTGTGTTCAGAACTGCAAGGGATCATGGGATGGTGTTCAGGGGGTAAAAGCCTGGTGGCACTGGAACAACAATTAATGTTTGAGCGGCAGCAGGCATTCATAAAAATAATTACAAATGTGGCTGAAACGATTCATTTCTTATATACGCTGATATAAATGGATGAAGGAAATTTTACTTTGTACAAGGATAATGTCATCAGTGGTCAGTTTGTGGGTTCTGTGGGGCAGAATTTGGAATGAATCTTGCAAACAATTTTTTAAAAATTTACTTTTCACTTAACAAATCTTACGTCAACATAGAAGTTAGTAATACGACAAAACCATCTTATTTAAAAGTGAATAATTAAGTTTTCCCTTTCTCAAGGCGTGCCGACCTCAAGTCCATTTCTTTACCTTTAGTAGGTGGTCCAGGAAATCTCCAGGTAAACTCTTTGTGCTCTGGCCTCAAAAGAGGAAGGTCCCAGGAGAATTCCCACCAAATAAACACAGCCCTGAAACAATTCTAAAATTTCCAATTCAGAGCTAAAGTCTCTCTCTCTTACTAGTTCCCATACAAACACAGTTATATTAAATAAGGTGCTAAAAGCCTTTAATTTTCAAGCTTAACACAGCCTTGCTTCTTTCTGCTTTCCATCCATTCTGCACCCTTCTGAGTCTAGAGGCTCCACCCCTTTCTGGCACATCCCATCCCTAAGTAGCGGTTACGTGCGCATACAAAAAATGAGAGGGTATACTACAGGCAATAATGGTTTTGTTGTTTTTCTGTATAAACTATTTACACAATGACTCAAGATGCTATAAAAAGGGAAATTTAAAAAGATCTTATATGCTAAGAGATGCTGCTACAAATCCTATTTAATCAACTTAAATATTTTGCTTTCTCAGTGCTGAGGTTAGTGTGGTATTAGAGAGGTATAAGGAGCATTCCTGGATTAATGGTTGCTGCTTAGCTCCAACTCGGGTTTAAAAATATTGACATTCTTAGTGGTATTGAATAAGTCTATCCCAACATCAGACCCAACTGCTTCCATGGTATATCCCAAGAGGTTAGGGGGCAAGATAGAGACTAAATCTATCCAAACCCATGATATACTTAAACTACACATTAGATCCTAGGGTCCTATGATAGAGGATGTGTTGTTCCTATTAAACAGCACTCCCCCTCTGTGTCTACCTGACTGTGCTCAATACAAAGAACATGATGTAATGTAATATCACCTTCAGCAGTTTCCCACCTCTGTTCCGTTTCACTGTCATTTGCAGAGAGTGGAAGAATGCTACATTATATCATACTACATGCTTTCCAGATGTTACTGTGAGTGTACATTAGTGACAGCCATCTGTGCACCTTCCGTAATGTATAAGTTTGCTATATACTTGAAGTAAGAGGAGTTCAGCAAGCAACAGTGTCTGCAGCTTCAAAATAATTGGAAATCGATTTATGGAAATTGTGTTTAAACCTTTGCTTTGAAAACATGAGTTAATATTATTGAGATGTTTTTGCAGTCATAACATCCAAGAATTGTTCAATAGTCTCACTTCCCCAAGAGCACAGTTCAGAGAAAACTGCTAAATTAGAAACTATGAGTTATCTGCAGATACTGTTTAGATCTTACATGAATAGCACTGTTTGAAATTCCAGATTAAACTTCCGGATTAAGGATACGTTGCAACAGAAAAGTTCATTGTTAAATACGGGTACCCAGAATACAGTGATTATTCAATAGTGGAGACAGAAATGTCAGGAAGTAAGGAAGACAGCATACCAAGAAATTAATTCTGAGACCAACTGTTCTAAAAGTTAATCTAGAAGGTTTTGAAAGTTGCTCAAAGGTTTTGAAGCTGCCTAACAGAAGGATTCCTCAGATGAAAAATGTACAAAAAGAAACTGGCTCTAGAGATCTAACAAACCAAGTATGAATCTATGAAGCCAAACAGTACTGTACTACTGGAAAGACTGTCACACTAAATTAGTTTGCTAAAAGGCTTAGGTAAGCTAGGAACATTAAAATCAAGTGGTACAAATCCTGCCAAGATGTTATTACTGTGTAATGAAATGAGTACGCATTGACTCTGAATCCAAGTAATCTCCCTGTTCTGGATTAAGCAAGAAAAATAAGTATGGTACATCTGACAATAGAACATATGGGAACTGACTATCCATTAATAATTGCTAGTTGTGTCCCTGATTTCCATTTAAGCAATGAATTGTCGAAGGCTTTCACAGCCGGACTCAACTGATTATTGTGGGCTTTCTGGGCTGTGTGGCCGTGGTCTGGTAGATCTTGTTCCTAATGTTTCGCTGAAGATCTACCAGACCATGGCCACTCAGCCCAGAAAGCCCCCAACATCCATTTAAGCAGTTTACTGCACAATCCCACTTTCCTGGAAATAAAGCCCATTGAATAGTCCCAAGCAGTCCTAAGCAGGTCTACTTAGAAGTAAATCCTAATTGATTAATTGGGCTTACTCCCAGGACAGTGTTTTTAGGATTAAAAAACTAGTTGAGATCCAGAATATGGAGAGCAGGCTCCGTGAGGGGAGAGTAAAGTCAATAATGTTCTGAGAGCTGTTTGCAGTCCTGCTCGCAATGTGGTTAGAGGAAGGAAACCTCTTGTTCCAAGGGAGTGGTTTCCACTGCCAAGCATCCCCACCATCCCCTCTCCTTTAACCCAAGGTTTCTAGTTCAGCGCTCACTTCACAGTCTTATGTCAGCTCCAGTCCAAAGGTCTCTGACGCATCATCCATTGATACATCAAGTATTTTGTACAGTGAAACAAAGATGACACAGAAAAGCAGTCACTGGTGTAACTCAAAGATCAAATGTTGGATTTAGTGAATCAAAGCACATTAAGAGACGTACACCTGATAAATCCCTGTCCTCCAGTTTGTGCCAACTATGTAGGAGGGTGGCGTGGAGTGTAGAATACAGGCAGCTTTGTATTTTGTTTCTGCTGCCCTTTACTCCTTATCGGGAACTTTGTCCTGCCAATGACTTCATCTGTGCTATGAAGAGAGAAAGCCAACTGCTTTCCACAGGCGCATTTATTCTGGCAGCTAATTTCCCCCCACTCCTTGAAGAAGCAGCTCTCCCACAAGATAAGGTGAAATAGTTGAGAGGATTTTGCAAGCTCGAGGGCGAGAGACAGGCCTGGCCAATGGGGCATCGTCTCCCATGAAACATGGCTGCACAAGTCCCATGGAAATGAACAGGTGAAGTACAAGTGCACAGGCAGAAGGCCAACAGTTCTGAGGCAGATCATTTGTTTTGCATGCAGTGAACCTCAAAACACAGTTGGAAAACTCTGGAATATAGAGCTGCAGTACTTCTCTTACCAAAAACAAAATCAACAATTAAATCAGTAGCTGATTTAAGGAATGCAGCAGGCACAGAAGTTCATATAGGGAGAGATTATAGTCTTGCAGATATGTGGGTTCCAGGTTGTTTGGAGCTTTAAAAGTAAGAGCCAGTACTTTAAATTGAATGTAAAAACAAATAGGCCGCCAATTAAGTAGTTTCAACAGAGTTGTAATGTGTTTCTCTTCAGCTAATTCCACATAACAAACAGGAAATTACATTTTGCAAGTTGAAGTTTCCAAGTTGTCTTTAAGGGCAGTGCCACACAAAACTGCCCGGATCAGCGTGCTTGGATGTGCAGAATCTAAAATGGAAGAGAGCTGATGAACAAGATGTAGGCAATATTAGACATTTTTGGCCTCACCTGGATAGCTCCAGGCTATCCAGATCTCACCTGCTAAGGAGGATTGGCCCTGGTTAGAATTTGGATGGGCAACCTCTAAAGACTACCAAAGTTGTGATGTGGAGGCAGGAAATAGCAATCCACCTGTGAACCTCTCTTGCCTTGGAAATGCTACAGGGTCGCCATAAGTCAACTGTGACTTAACAACACACACATAGGCATATTAGTAATAGAACCCTTCTGCTTTTCAAACAATAAGGCTTGGTCCCAGAGTTCCCAAGGAGAATAAAAGGCCCATCACTGGAGATAAAAAAAGGTCAAGACTGATGGTGTAAAATACATTTTACCTATTTTGTACCATTGACCTTATTTTTATGCCCAAAGTGCTCTCAAACATCTCTATCCAACATTTGTGATCTCAAACTTGTATGGGACTTCAGCACCAGGATCAATAAGCAATATAGTAAATAGAGGGGAAAAGGAACAAGAAAGAGGGGAAGGAAGGAAGGAAGGAAGGAAGGAGGGAGGGAGGGAGGGAGGAAGGAAGGAAGAAACAACCTGTGGGAAAAGAACTGAAAGCATTGTGAAGCCTTTGCCCCTTAACAGCAACCCCATTTTCAAAGTCATGGGCAGAATGGAGTTGTGGGTTGTGTCAAAAGCCAGAGGAAGATCCAGTTGGATCAAAAAGAAAAGCTACCATTATCAAGCTGTAAATATTCATTATAACAACCAAGGCAGTCGTTGTCCCAAGACCAGGCGTGAAGCCCGGGTCTAGCTAAGCTAGAGAATTCAGGGATCAAAGGAACTGATCAGTAGCTCTACATAGAGGCAAGCCTGAATCAGGGATATGGGCATCAGGGTAAGTCTGAAGACAGATGGCTACATTAGTCTAGCCAAGGAGATAGTCTGCCTTGCTCAACCCTAGTTGGGATCCAATCTTGCACAAATGTATCTGTTTTTGGTTGCTCTTGAAAGTCATGTTGTCCAGTGAGAAGTGTTCAGGCTGCTGGTTGTATACCTCCTCTGAGGAGCAGGCTCTTTGCTGCCATCATTCTTGGAGATCAGATGGAGACTCAAGTGGCTTGCTGGCTTGATGAGGTGGAGTCACCTCATGGTGAATAATCTGAACTGTCAGGTGGCTCAGCCGCTACCATAGGGTTTTCTTGCCATGACTGGCCTCCTCAGTGTCCTCTGAACAGGAGGATTTCTGCAGGTATCAGAGCTCCCAGTTTTCAAATCTGGATGTTGATAGAGATGCCAGACCTGGGGAACTTTGTGAAATGTGAATGTAAGGCATGTGCTCTCTGACTGAGCTATGGATTGTCTTCACAGCTGGGGGGGAGTTGACTCATGTCTTGCTCTGTTAATCTTCCCTATCACTGTTGGTTTCCTAGGAACAGACTACAAAAGCACTCTGCTAAGTAATTGACGAGGTATGCGTAGGCATGGAAACACCCAGGTTTCTCCTGGGAATCTGAGGAATTTCTCTTATTAGCTGAGCTTATGAGACGTGTCAAAGCCAAAGTGTACAGAGTTGGCAGGACCTGCTAAAGGGCGATACT
This sequence comes from Sphaerodactylus townsendi, assembly GCF_021028975.2. Taxonomy (NCBI): domain Eukaryota; kingdom Metazoa; phylum Chordata; class Lepidosauria; order Squamata; family Sphaerodactylidae; genus Sphaerodactylus; species Sphaerodactylus townsendi. Next base: position 27,211,961 of record NC_059436.1, on the reverse strand, counting down.
GATACTTTTGTTTGGGAGGGCAGAAAGCACGATGCTGAATCAGGATATGGAAATGGCATTCTCACCTATTTGTGCAATTCTCAACACATTTTTAAATACCTTGAGAGGAATATGATATGCTTCTGTTGGTAGCTACATAAAGTTAAGTGGTTCTATGAGAATAGCAGCTGTATTGGAGTGGACAGCCATCCACAAACCAAATAGTTTAGGATATATAGCTGATGAAGTGATGACTAATGCTAACATCAGCTCTTTAAAGGGTCCAGCGGTGGTATAAGTGTTGAACCCACAGCGACAATGTGCATCCTTCCCTCCTACTCTATTTTATAAAATTTATCAGTACATGACAAATGCACATTGGTTCTTGGCTTAGGAGTATTACCTGTCTTTATAATTCGTCACAATCTGTGTGAGGCTACAGTGTTTTGCTAGATTTTGTAATCATCGCATAATGAGGCATCCACTAGCAACTATGTTTTTGATATCATCAAAAATAAGGTATGCAGGCATCCATTTTGATATGGACCATGGTGGAAGTGGAAGGGAGGTTTAAGTGTTCTTCCTGTACTGTTTTCTTGACTAAAAATGGCCCCAGGAAACTGCTTTTTGCCTCACTGGGGCAACATTTACAGGTATGGCTGGCTCCACGAATTCTGGAAGCTTTAATCACAGAATTCTCAGATTTCATTTAGTTGAGTTGCTAGACTCAGCTGATCAAGGGATACTGATCCAAGCTACTGTACCTTTGAGGTTAGACTATTGCTATGTGCTTTTTGCAGGACTGTGCTTGAAAACAACATAAATTTCATTCAGCGCAAAATACTGCAGCTTTTCTGTTGACTGGAAGCAGTAGTTAGACTATGTTATTCCTGGGCTGAAGTATCTTTGGCCAATTATACCCTGGTGCTCTGCCCCACGATGAGGGTACATGTCCTTTAAGGGAAAGATTTCATTGCAGACACACTCACACTTAGAAACGGAAGCTCCATAGTTCCCAAGAGTAGAGAAATCCCCAGTGCTTTCCTAGGCTCATTCTGCACATGCAGAATAATGCACTTTCAAACTGCTTTCAGTGCTCTTTGAAGCTGTGCGGAATGGCAAAATCCACTTGCAAACAGTTGTGAAAGTGGTTTGAAAATGCATTATTTTGCGTGTGCGAAAGGGGCCCTTGTTTCAGGGTTTTTTGGTCCATCTGGTTACCCCCATTCCAAGCAGGTATTTCCAGGGGATCAATAGCCAGCTTTTCCCCCCAAAAACAAAAATTAATGATAATGAACCTGCTCAAGAGTGATATGAACAATATCAATATGAAATTTAAAGGACTCAAAAAAAAAATCAGACAATCTTGTGATTGACAGGGAGCAACCCAGAAGTGAGGGCAGGCAAGTTGTGCAAGCCATGCAGCAGGAAGTGGGGCTCCTCCTTGCAAGGAAACATGAGGAGACCCCACTGCAAATGCACTGTGGAGCAAGGAGTGTTGCAGAAAGTGCTCCGTGCATCATGGGCCTTTATTGGTTGCCTGTTTCCAGCTTCAGTTCAAGGTGCTGGTTCATAGCTCTGAAGCCCTGGAACCCACATACTTGGAATCTTCATGTGTCAGAAAGTATTAAATGGCATATAGGAGATGGTCTCCCTCCTCCTAAATGGGATGCTAAGGCCCTCGGGTCACTTAATCTGACAGAAGTAATATGACAGAATGGCAATTCCATATAAAGGAAAGGGGCAGGGGTGGGGTAGTGTTGTTGTGGCCCAATATGGAGGTGTTGAGGTGCTGGGCTGTAAAACAGCCCAGAGGGGCAAACAGGAGGCACAAATTTCTGGAACCCAGGGCCTGAGGGAAATCAAAGGAGTTAAGTGAGCAGGCAAAACACTGGAATGCCAAGATCAAGACTGTCTGCTGACTGCTAGTAGCTCAAGCTTGATCCAGAAGTTTATGCTGTACTACTAGGACAGGGAACACCAATGAAGTCTGGATGAATGAAGTCAATCTGGGCAACACGAGCAATCTGAGACCTTAGCCTTCATTCCTGAATGGCCCAGGGGCACTTCTCACCAGGCTTCTACTCTTTAAAAAAATTCCTTGCCAGGAGGTGGGGGAAGAGACATTGAGGAGGGGGAAAAAAGCTTGGAAGGCTGGGCTGGCCAGCCTAGTGTGAGAACCAGAAGTTGAAAAATGGTGCCAATAAAGGGTGGATAGGAGTTGTGACATCCAAGGAGCCATTCAATAGGCCTGCGTAACATTAACACATCCATTACCCTCTTAGCTCTTTAAGTGCTTTAAGTGCTCAATAGGTGCCCGAGTGGAAGTGTCAACTCAGGTTTGCGGCTTAACTCCTGGGAAACTGATTTCTGCCAAACAGACCTGCTAGTCAAGTGGGAATACAGCATGGCCAACTGAAAAGAAACCGTGTCTGGGGAGGGCCTCAGAAGCTGGCCGGTTTCCTGTGTAACTACAAAGAGCCATTATGTTGCTAAACTATGGAATTAGGGTGGCTTTTTCCTGGTACAGAACACACAGCCTTTGTGTCTTGGTGAGACTTAGTACTTACTCGCCATGCTTTCCACCATGCATTCAAAAGACAATCTCCCTGTGCAAATGTTAAAAACTGTGTTTCCGCTTGTCTGGAGGATCTTGAATGATGGTACTCTTATACAAGTGTAGCACTCGCTGTAGACATTTGACTGAGCACATGAACATTATCCTGTTTCCTATTACCCTATCATCCTGGGCACATTGTTTTTAACATCTGTGTAGGGCTCAGAGTGAAGCTCTCAAACTTCATGTTAAATGTGAGTTCTGGACTATGATTAAGCCAGGGTTAGCTGATTGTAGAGAATTACAAGTATTTTCCACGTAGGGACAGGCATGTGTGGTTTTCCAGTGGCTGCTGTGGCTGCAAATATAGTGGAACAGCAGTGGGACTTCCACATGGTATGCTTCCTCATAATTTCCTTGCCTTGGTCCCTCAGCAGCACCCATTTCTTTTCCCTTCCCCACACACCACCAAGACTTTTGGGAGGGGGGAGGGGTGTTTCACCCCTGTATGGGCAATCGAATATCATTCAGTCAACATAAAATTGACAGAATGTATAATAGGTCTTGAATTCTCAGCTTTCTTTTTTTTTAAAAAAAGATAAATCACTAGCCTCTTTCATTGTGGAGATGTGCCTTTCCCCCGGTGTCTCCCTGTGGTAGGGAAGGTGCTTAGTTTCTAAAGTGTCCCCACATCAATGCCATTCCCTTCCATGTCACTCCTGCCCTATTGGATGACATTTGAAAGGCTTTTAAAAATGGTAATCATTAGATCACTATAACAATATAATCTCTCGATGATTCATTGTCATGATGTGATCATTCCTCTGAATTTCCAGCTTTCAAAAAAAAATCTCAATCCCTTTTCATTGCAGAGTTACAGGTCATATAGTGGGTGTGTATCATTTCATATCTTGCAGGGACTTGTCATCACAGATGTATGGTGCAGAGATAAAATGTCTTGATGTAATTGTGTTGCTTAATGGCACGTAAAGGTCTGAAAATATTTTTAAACATGTGATACTTTGATATTCCTCAAGAACAGGAATGGGTTCGGGTTTAAGTAATGAAAACTACACTTGATGGTAAACAAATTCATTGGTAGCAGTGGGTTAAAATACAGAGAATTTTAAATGACTGGCAAATTAGTACTAATTAGAAATAGTTCTTCAGTCTGACAGGACAGGACTTCAGTCTGATCTTTGAAAAAAGAGGGCCATACAAAACATAGAATATTCCTCTACTGACTCCGCCAACTCTTCTTCTTCTTCTTCTTCTTCTTCTTCTTCTTCTTCTTCTTCTTCTTCTTCTTCTTCTTCTTCTTCTTCTTCTTCTTCTTCTTCTTCTTCTTCTTCTTCTTCTTCTTCTTCTTCTTCTTCTTCTTCTTCTTCGTCTTCGTCTTCGTCTTCGTCTTCGTCTTCGTCTTCGTCTTCTATATGCAGAGGTACATGGGATCTCTGGTTAAAATGTCAGAAGTCGCAATAATGAGAAAGACCTCTTGTTAGCCTGGATGGTGCTATTGAGCTAGAAGGGCAAGGGATCAGTATAAGATAGCTTCATGTTTGTGGACTACTAGCTAGTTTCTGGTAGGCCACCTAAGACCTGCTGGCTGCTGAGTCTTGCCAGGGTGCTGGAGTACATGTACATCTAGATGCACTTCTGATGTTCTTAACCAAGACCTCAGCATCATGTCTCACAATTTAGTTTTGTCAACTGTTATGTGATCTTGAGGATGTGGTCTTCTTCGTGAAATGTAAAGTCCATTAGTGGGTGATGGAAATTCTAGAGGGCATAGCGTAGGTTATAGATTGTATAAGGCTGAAGCTGGCCCAAGTGTGCCTTTAGTGTAATGCAGCAAAAGTGCTAAGTACAAGCAACCTAAGCACCAAATACTCAAAAGCTTGTAGACAGCGGTGGGATCCAAAAATTTTAATAACAGATTCCAATGGTGGTGGGATTCAAAAAGTGGCGCCGCTGCACACACGCACCTCCAGTCCCTATTGGGCAGGGAGGTTGCTTTAGTAACCCCTTCTCGGCACTCAGAAAAAAATAGTAACCACTTCTAGAGAAGTGGTGAGAACTGGTTGGATCCCACCTCTGCTTGTAGATCATTCCAGTTATTGCCCTCATTGGCAGAATGTTGGGTTTTTTAAGGCATAACATCTGCAAGGCTAATTTTTGCTCAGAATTGGATGACAAATTGGATGAATAAGGAGGATTGGGTTAGAGGAATTAACAGAATGTGTTTGTCTATGGAAATTAACTTGTTAATTTAACTAAGCCAGACGTCTGATAAATTCGAAAAATGCAATGTTTCTCTGTCTAGAATGAGAAATTAATTTCGAGCGAATATTCTTGACGTTTTATAACAGTTCTGTCGTTTGTATTGTAGAGTGTTTGTATCAGTTCAGTATCTTTGGTTTAATAAATACTCATCAATTTTAAAAAAAGAAAAAAGCAGGATCAAATCTGCTGAGCATCATTCTGGATAGAATGCTGCCTGCCCATTTCCCCAGAGTAAAAAGACTAGAGTAAAAAGACTTTTGAAAAGGTTCAGGTTTGCATAAACCCCGTGAAGATAGCCATAGTCGTCCAAACACAAATAATATTGTCATGAAAGTGTAGCTGTTAGGATTCTGGGATATTAGGGCAATTAAGCAGCATCTCCGTGGCAGTCTTTTTCCCAGTTAGTTTCGATGGTAGTTATTTTCCAGATCTGGGAGGATATTGGGCAGAAATAATTGCAGACCTTCTTATGGCAATGTACCCAACAGGCCTCCTCTCTGAGTCTCTCCTTCTTCCCTCAGCAGCAAGTAAAATTGACAGTGATTCTACTAATGAAAATTAATCTGCACATGGTGGTTTAGGATGCCTCCTATTATGCTGCTTATTACCCTTTCCCCCAGTTTCCTCTCTAATAAAGTATTTGTGAGCAAAAAAAATTGATTTTTCTTCCCTTTCCTTTCTCCTTTCCTTTGTAAAAACTTGCAGTGCAATCCTAGGAATGTACATTGTAGGCTATTGTGTACTCACTGTTTTTTGCAATGGGGTTTTCCATTCTTAAAGGAAACCCCAACTGCAAGGTGCCTCCAGCCATACTACTCGGATCTGCCATTTTGCCCACCTGTTGCTTCTGTTTTGTTCCTGGGCAACCTCCCTGTGTGTGTGTATGTGTGGGTGTGTTGCTGACTGCAGTCTATTTTTGGAGTTATAGATTGTGTCAATTTCATGGGTCTGTTGCTCCAGTGATGAACCCACAGCATGAATATTTTTTTAAAAAACCAGACTGGCAGATGCTGCCCAGAAGAGCTTTGTGTAGGCAGGGAAAGGCGGAGAGGAGTCAGAAAGCCCAAATCAAGAGCAATGTTTCACTTTGCCTTCCCTGCGAAGGTGAAGAAAAGTGGCCCGGTTTCAGAAACCATGGACTTTCTCTGATCTGAGAGCATGGTGGCTTCCAAAGAGGGGCAAATGAGTACATAGTCGAGAACCCAACCAACAGGAATGTGCACTCCATGAAAGGCAGACCTCAATTGCACAAAAGGCCTGTGGGTTCAATAGGACTTGCTCCTTAGAAAGTGTATTTAAGTTTGCAGCCTTCCTTTCAACCTCTCACATTAACTTGTCCATCTGTTTTCAGCTTCGATCTTTGCCAAACTCTCTGCCGCTTTCAAAAGTTCACTGAATCGTTTCAATCTATTTATAAAAGTCTATTATTTGTTCTCTGACGTTTTTCAGAAGTATGTTTTAAAGTCACAAAACTGTTCAGACAGGAAATAGAGTCCCTTTGTTTGTATAATCCACTAATTTTACATCAACAAATTCCTAGTTATCCTGCGCAATTCTTCTGTAGCAACAGCAACTGGTCATCACAATTCCAGCAAATCCCAAACAAAATACACTATCGTTGCCTTTTATCAAATCTGACGGCACTATGTACCTTCCAACATTTTGCTTTAGGACTCCTATCACAGTATTGTGATAAGGCCTCAGGACTGACGTGAATAAATGGTTAGAAGATCACACATGGAAACAGGGTTGTCTGTGGAGATGCTCCAGGATTTCCTCCCAGCAAAAGCTGGTAGGTAACATTCTCATTTCAGGGCACTGCAGCTTCTTCCTGGTGCCCAGACCTCCCCTGACTTCCTGGATGAGCAACTGATCTGCAATTCCTGCATCATTGCTGAGATTCAAAATGTGACTTAAATTTGAATCAGCTTTCCCATCATTCCGGTGAGGTTACTGCTCTAACAATTATCTCAAAAAGTGAGAAGCAGGTCCTGCTGATGATGAAGAAGCCTCTCCGCTTCTTGGCATTTTTAAATATGACAGTGGCTGTGCTTCCCCCACACCCCGACCTCTGTCATTCCACAGGTGAGAGGCATACTTTAGTCATCTCTCTTTTCACACCATGCCAAAGACCAGTGCCTGAATTCTGCAACCCTCACAGCCTACTTTATTAAAGGCTCATTGCTACCTGCTGTGTTCATGTGCAAACAGGATACAGATTTCATGCAAATATGTGTAAATAAATTCCTGACAACCAGTTTTAGCAAAGGAAAATGGACATTTTTGCAAGGTGCACCAATGGGACAAGGGATGCTTTAACTCTTTCCTGTTTCTCACCGCAATTCCATCTCTTTCTCTTCAGTTTCCAAATGTTCACATAGGCAAAAGAAGTTGTTTAGCCGGAATGGCTTATAGCAGAAAACTTGCAGGACGAGAAAGAGATAAGCACACACCATTACTTCTCAATCGTTTTGGTTCTTTAAATCGGCCCATTGCCCCTTATTCTGGAACAGTCTGTCTTGGCCGTGGCTTCTGCAGCAGGGTGTATTGACAATCATAGTTTCCTTTCAGAAAATTATGACAGTTGAATGCCATATTAAATTTCACAATGGAATTCATTGTGTTTAATACAAAACAACAATGATGCAAACACATTCAGCAATATTTAGTATTCACATAGGCCGTGATGGAGACAAAGAAGAGAAGCAGTGCGCTCAGCTATTATGTTCACGTGTCTGCATGCGAGTTTTGATTGCTCTTGGCCCTAAACAGAGGCCCCTTCTGCACACGCAAAATAATGCATTTTCAAATCACTTTCACAACTGTTTGCAAATGGATTTTGCTATTCCGCACAGCTTTAAAGAGCACTGAAAGCAGTTTGAAAGTGCGTTATTCTGCATGTGCGGAATGAGCCAGAGATTTAACTTCTGATGACTGCCTAGAGAGGACACTTTTATGCATTTGGTTATATAAAACATGGACATCCTGCCCCAAGTGGCATACAAGCATATATGATAGAAACTTTATCAAGCCCTAAAGTTGTAAAGCACATATATGTGTTTGTGCAGTTTAGTAACAAGACCTCTGGAAAGGAACTGTTTTATAACATCTTCTAAAAAGTAAGGAGGAGGCCCCCCTTCCCTAATAAATTATTCTAGAAGTCATGCCAACAATGAGAAGGCCTGTGACCAGACAGAGAGCTGTCGTGTAGCCCAATGGGATGGCACAGCAGAAAAGAGCTACTGGAGAATGTAATTGATACATGCATCAAGATGGAGGTAACTGAAAGTTGCAGAACTCCAGTACACATGTGGGGATTCTGGGATCACCTTTTTGTGAGGTCCCCAGGTACTAGAGTCCATGATAGGAGGGAGGATGCGGATGGAAGGCTAGTCTAAGTGGTAGCAGTCAGTCAGTTCCCCCTGACCTTATGAAAGTCTTCCTCACAAAGTCTTCCTCAGGAGCAGAGGCCTTCCCACAAATAGGGGTCTCTTCCCCAGCAAAACCAGGGACTAGGAAATCAGTCTGAGTAAAAGAGTCCACTGTAAAGAACGAAGAAGATAGTGAGAAGGATGAGTAGATGGCAGAGCAAGACCACTTCCACACAGGAACCCAGGAGCCACTTTAGCTAGCCAGGTTCACACCTGAGACCTTCTGCATGCCAACCATGTTCCTTACCAGTGAGTCACTCATATCTGGGTGTTACTCAGGGCATGTACCAGAAAACAGGGACTTCCTTACATGAGAGATTATGGAGGGTATATACTGTGCCAAAACCACCCAAACCTACTATCTGGTATTTCCTCAATCTGTGTACCAACTGCAGGCATATGTGTCCTTATTTATCAGAACATTTCTTCAAAATGCATCCCTCTCCATGACTAGGAGAATCCTGGACATTTTACATCAGTACCAGAGCCAACAGTTTTCTTGGTATACAATATAATGAAGATTTAGTTAAGCTGTTAATAGTTTAGTTCTGTGAGTAGTGGTTTGTTTTGCAACATGACTGATCTGGCCATAGTGTTGCAATATCTACTCGCCCCCTTCAATTGTCATAGTTCACAGAATATCCGTGTTGCTGTACATAGTAAACCAAACTTACAATATTTTTTGGAAGTCGCTGGACATCATAAATCAATTTTTTTTATTATGAAAGAATTGAGCAAGTCAGATACTTTAGTTTCCTGGGAATCATTTCAAGAGAACGAAACGGAGCGTTTGTATAACAGCTGCCAAGCTGAAACTTTTGAGATTCTGTCATGCAGTTTTAGCATTTATAAAAGGTTGAAACTCTGTTCATACACCATCCTTGGGGAGGACATACAATACAGGCAGCCCCTCCAGTGATGTAAGGGATAGTGGTATGAGGACTGCTGGATACAGATCTATTTAATATTTTCCCACAAACCCAAGTTTTTCAGGTCCTTATTCAGTGATTCCCTCAAGTTGCCTGTTTGAGAGGAGAAAATAGAGTTTATGCACATGAAGTCCTACATTTTTATGGCTGCCTTCCTGGATTTCTTCAAATTGCATAGTTTGTCTGAAAATAAAATTTTAGTTTGTCTGAAAATAAATTTTATAAAAATGCTTTTGGGAATAGATGTTTACCCAGAATTATACTAGCTGGAAAAGTAAGCAGCTGTGAAAACAAAATGCAGTCATGTAATGACGTCTATCAAAATGGGCGGGGGAAAGACGGATTTTTGCTTGGGTACGCGTATCCCTAATGTAATCAAGTTGAGTGTGTTATGTTTAAAGTTGCAAACTTGTGATGGTCACACAATAGTACAGGCTGTTATTGTACAGCAAACAGCTCAGTAAAAACTGTGCCCCCTCATGTACTGCAACATTTAGCTGTCCCTGGATCATTAGTAATTGTGGTCAGCCTTGATGCTCATTTGATTTTCCTGAAATGAGTTGTACTCATTATGGTCACTGTTATTGTCAGTTACGTACTTTTACTTTGCAACAACCATAGTTTTGCTTTAAACAAAATAAACACTGATATTCTGAAAGTTCATCTAGACCAGTGGTGGTGAACTGATGGCACTCCAGATGTTCATGGACTACAATTCCCATCAGCCCCTGCCAGCATGGTCAATTGGCACTCCAGATGTTCACGGACTACAATTCTCATCCGCCTCTGCCTGCATGGCCAATTGGCCATGCTGGCAGGGGCGGATGGGAATTGTAGTCCATGAACATCTGGAGTGCCATAGGTTTGCCACCACGGATCTAGACATTTTGTTTTGGCCATCAAGTCACATCTGACTTATTGCGACCCTGTAGGGTTCTCAAGGCAAGAGACATTCAGAGGTGATTTGCCATTGGCTGCCTCAGAGTCATGACCCTGGACTTCGTTAGTGGTCTACCATCAAATACTAACCAGGGCCTCTGCCTCCAGTAGAAGGGTCCATTGGATACTTACCATGAAGGGCCTTTCTACTGGTAGGCAAGAAGGACATCTTGGTTCTCCCTGGTCTCTAATTGGTCCCCGATGCCAGTTCCCAGGATGTATATTTTCAAAGTTAGGACTCCTGTTGAGCCTTGTTTTGCGTGTTTTTCATGTTTCCTCATTATATGGTGTTTAGAGTGTCTCACTATTGTCTTTCCTATGGTCTCTGTAAGTACTGCTATGCCATAATGGGTACTGAGGTAAAAGGGCCTCCGGGACCTCTACAGGAAGTGACATTTTTTGATTGGTTCCTGCCTCCTTGCAACTGGTGGAGAAGACATGTTTAGCTTCGGAGATTTGATGAGATCAGGCTAACCTGGCCTATCCAGATCAGGGTTGTATAAACATATGTAAATATAAAAAATCATGAGTGTAATCTGGTACAAGACTAAACATGCCCAATTATTGTTTTATGCAAAAAGTAAATTTCTTCACCATATTGGGCTCTATGTGGGTGATATGTTCCAAGGATCTGTTCCAAGGATCAGCAGTAGAGACAAAAAGAACCCTTGAATATAAAAAAACCCTGGCATTTAAAGAAAAAGATCTCAGCTTCACCTTCTCAGTGATAGGTTGTTTTAATATATACCAGAACTTTTATCCTGAAGGCTATTCAGACATGAGGCTCAAATTGTATTTATAATGTAAATAAATTTGAGGAACTTCTGATTAACAATCGGATATGTTTGCACACCTGCATCCTCTAGCGGTACCGTCTGGTACCCTAACCCTAACCCTTTCCTCTAAAATGGGAACCAACATGCTAATACTACAATGAAGCCAAGAAGCATTTGCTTTCAGCCCTAAAACAGCCATACCCCTTCACAATTCAAAATAAAATCTGCTGGATCCATCAAATTTAAACCTCACAATGAAGCTGGAATTTGGAAACATTTGACAGCAAAAAAAATGAGAAGTGGCGGTGTTGTGATCTCCAGGCAAGGGTAGTCTGCAAGGAACAGGGTTTTTGGAACACTGCCTGGAATCTTTCACAGACTTTACGGCCTGTAACAATAATTACTTCCAAGATGACAAAGTCATCATCTTATAAACTGATGTGAATGGCAGTAACCGTGAGGTCTGCTGAGGAATACAGCATTCCACTTCTTCTTGTGTGGTCAACATAATACAGTCTTAGTGAGACTAGGTGCCAGCATGGTCTGGCAAGCAAAAGGAAACCTTCAGATCATACTTAACAGAGTCTGCTTTACAGAGGCATATCTAGGGAAAATGTAGCCCGGTGCAAAATCTGAGTCCCCATCCCATCCCCCCCCACCCTGGTATGGGTGGTTGCTCTCCCTCAGGAATGTAGGTATAGATTTTTTATGGGGGGGTTCGGGGGTGGGGCCACACCCCCACCTGCCCCTAGGGCATGGCCACGCCTCCCCAAGGCCCGGCCCTGGCCTAGCACTTATAAAAGCAGCTCTCCTAGGTCGGGGATGGCAGACTCCCCTGCCCTGCCCTGCCCTGCCCCTCACCTCTGGGCAGAGGCATAGAGGGAAAATGGAGCCTGGTGCAAAATCTGAGTTTTGCCGCCCCCCCCCCCCCCCGGGCAGCCGCTGTGATGCTGGAATCCACCCCCAAGCAGCATCACTTTCAATGGTGTTTAAACTAGAGAGCCCAAATTCTCCTTTTAAATCCACCTTAAAGGGAGAATCTGGGGTCCCTAGTTAGACAGCATTGAAAGTGATGCTGTTTTGGGGTGGATTATCCCCCACCCTGAAACAGCATCACTTCCAATGTGGCGTAGTGGGTAAGAGCAGGTGCATTCTAAAATCTGGAGGAACCGGGTTTGATTCCCTGCTCTGCCGCTTGAGCTGTGGAGACTTATCTGGGGAATTCAGATTAGCCTGTGCACTCCCACACATCCTAGCTGGGTGACCTTGGGCTAGTCACAGCTTTTCGGAGCTCTCTCAGCCCCACCCACCTCACAGGGTGTTTGTTGTGGGGGGGAAGGGCAAGGAGATTGTAAGCCCCTTTGAGTCTCCTGCAGGAGAGAAAGGGGGCATATAAATCCAAATTCTTCTTCTTCTAAACTGAGGATCTAAGATTCTCCCTTTAAATCCATGCCGAAGGGGGTGGATTTAAAAGGAGAATCTGGGGAAATTTGGGCGATGCCTGCTGTCAGGGGTGCAATTGTTAAACTAGAAGCACCAAACTTTCAGGGTATCTTTAGGAGTCTCTCCTAATGATACCACCCAGGTTTGGTGAAGTTTGGTTCAGGGGGTCTAAAGTTATGGACCCTCAAAAGTGTAGCCCCCATCTCCTATTAGCTCCCATTGGAAACAATGAGGATGTGGGCACTCCCTTTGGGAGTCCATAGCCTTGGACCCCCTGGACCAAACTTCACAAAACCTGGGTGGTATCAATAAGAGACTCTCCTGATAATATATCCCAGGTTTGGTGAAGTTTGTTCAGGGGGTATAAGGTTATGGACCCTCCAAGTGTAGCCCCCATCTTTTATTGGCTCCCATTGGAAACAATGGAGGATGGGGCACCCCTTTTGGGAGTCCATAACTTTGGACCCCCTGGACCAAACCTCGCCAAACCTGGCAGGTATCATCAGGAGAGTCCCCCAAACAATTCCTGAAAGTTTGGTGCTGCTAGCCCAAACAATGCGCCCCCTGCAGTCCAAAAACCAAAAAAAGCACAAAAATGTTTTAAAAACCCACAAACGGAGGGGTGGAGCTTCGGACATGAATGGGGAGGGGTTCAAACCCGAGAACCCTCCCCCCCCTTACCTACGTGCATGCTCTCCCTTGTCACAACCAAACAACTTTTTTTGCACCAGGTCATCTCAAAGTCATCATCACATAGAACATGCCCCAACTCACAAATCTGAACACAGCAATGGTCCACTGAAAATGTGCCATTTTCTGCCCCCCAAGTGACTAAATGGCCGCAGCCCAGGGACATTTGACTCCATATGTCCCCCTGGGTGGTACGCCCCTGCTGCTTTACCACTTTGCTTGCTAACCCTTCACAATACCTGTGGAGATGCAATTATTTTTTATTATTTACTTATTTATTGAAAACATATTTTATATCCCACACCCCAGCAGCTTATAAGAACAACAATTTAAAATATAAAAATACACAATCCATGTCCTCAACAGACAAAATCATCACAAAATGGACTTCAGATGCGCTCGTTAAAAGTCCTACCATGCAGACTTTCCTTACGGCATCAAGGGGTAAAAATGCTCCTCCAGGGGGAGCCCCTTCCTCAAAGGTTGGGCCTTTCCCCACTCTCCTCGTTCCCCTCTATGCCACGCGCTGCTCTCAGCGCGCAGCATCCCAGGCACGCGCCCGGCCGTCCCCACGACCCCACGCTCTGTGCGGGGCCATCAAAAGGCGCCGTTAAGAGGAGCACTTGGGATGCTGCGCGCTGAGGCGCACGACAGCAGCAGCTTCGGGGCGGCTGCGCTGTCGCCGCCCCTCTCAGTGGGAGTGCCGAGGGACCCTGCGCTACTCTCCTCGAGTAGCGCGGGGCTTAAGGTAAGTGGGGAAAGGCCCGTTGTTTGCTTCTACATAGGGCCAATTCCCTGTTTTGGTCTCTTTGCTGCCAGATGTGGTGCTGTGTATGGAGAGGGTGGTCCAGAAATTTGTACCTTCCTTCCCACATTCTCCCCAAACCCAGCTCAGATATGATTGTTTAGGAAAGATTGTTCTAAAAACACACTTGGAAAAAACATAATAGTGGAACTAGTAAAATCCCAGAAGGAGGACAACTGGCTGATGATATGGAGTGGAACCCCCCGGATCTGCAACCTGCGGCTCTCCAGATGTTCATGGACTACAATCCACATCAATTCCCATTGGCCATGCTGGCAGGTGCTGATGGGATTTGTAGTTCATGAACATCTGGAGAGCCGCAGGTTGCAGACTCCTGCCCCAGAAGAACCACTAGTATTAGGAAGGATGATCATCACCATGAAAATAGACTGTATGTTTTGCAGCTGGATGATACTTATTCTACAAATAAATATGCATCCTGCTTTCAGCAATGAGAATGAATATCTGGCCTATTGTTCAGACAGGGCTTATCTTGTGGCTCTATTGTTAGCAGTGGGTCTTTCTGTGGTTTTCAGTTCAAACTGAGGATTCTCCCACTATGAAGCTTCCCCAGCCAAGCCTGCTGCCATTTTCCTTACCCACCACTTCTCTTGTTGCCTGCTGCTTTCCCCCTTGCTCTGGGGGAAAAGAAAACCTTTTGCATCGCTCTGGTGGCCTAGAATGGGAGGAACTGCTGTTGGGTGGGAAAGGCAAGAGGGGCCAGCAAAGTCGAGGTCAGCTGAACACCCAGCAAAGATCTTCACTTTCTCAGTGTAGAGAAGGGAGATGTCACACCTTAAGAGAGTTTGGAAGCTGTGGGGCTTCTCTGCTCTGTGTCACAGTGAATTCAGGAGAGGGGGAAATGTGTGCACAACCAAGAATCTGACTTGAAGGGAATGCATGCTCACTGTGGGGCAGTCCATAAGTGCATAAATGACCTCTGTATATCAGAACATTTGGAACTTCAGTCACTTCTAATGGAGGTTGTATGAGATAGTTTCCTAATCAACTTTCTTTAGCTTACTTTCAGTCAGGACATGCAGCTAGTCTAAACTTTCTCCTTTGTATTTTCGCATTTTGGTACTTATGAATAGTAGTTCCTTCTGACAAACAAGGGTATTATCTACCAATCAACTTAATAATCATTCTATGTCCCCAGGGAGCCCTGGGAACTGTAGTTGTGTGTAGGGCACTGGGCAGTTTGTGTGTAGTTGTGTGTAGTTGTGTGTAGTTGTGCGTAGGGTCACTTAGCAGGTAATTTCTAGTACCTTAATAACAATTTATAGCATTCTTGGGGAAAGTCAATTAAATTATGTCAACTTACATAATTATAGTGTATAGAAATGCTTGTTGGCAGGAGGGGGAGCATGACACCAAAGTTTAGACAATTCTTTCTGTTTTTTGAAATCAATGTTATTATTAACCCATGGCCTTTCCATCCACTTGTCTCTTCCAAAAGAGTTGATTCCCTTTGTTTAATGTGGTATGTTTACACAGCACAGCAAGATTGCATACATCTTTACAGAGGTTCATGAGATCGTTCTTTGCCCCATGGAGCTTACTTTTTGAACATGGTGGACATAAAAGATGGAGGGATGAAGAGGGAAGGCAAAGCTGCTTTCTTATTCATCCCTTTAGAGACCTTTGAGACACTGGGGCCTCCCCAAAGCCTGCTTCTGAACTTAGCAGAGAATTTAAATTTGGGCAAGTCCTTCTGTACATGAACCCAAGTCCCTGTCACACCCTGTCATACTTTTTATAGTAGAGTGTGAAAGAATATGGTTAAAGCTGCCATCTTTCTTCACCAGCTTCTTTTGTACTGGCAGAACACCCAGAATTATAGCAACTTTATCACTCATCTCTATACTAGAGAAAGTCATCGCTGCTTCATTTTTGTATATCAGACTGCTGTTCAAAGGGCACAGGAGCAGGGAGGGGAAATGAAAACAAAGGTAGGCAGTTCTGTAATGGTAATTTCCCTCCCAGAGGACTAGCATGTAGCCAAACTCAAATCCAGAATGCATATTTCTAGGTGACTCTATGCTGTATGCTTTTGCCAGCTCATTTCCCTTGCTCCTTTGATTGGCCAGTGCTATGGGCAAGTTACAAATGCTACCTCTCCAGGGATGTTTTAGCTTCCAAGTTAGACAAGACCAGGACGATATCTGTCAACACACACACTTTTGATTGTGGTGAGCTAAGAGCCTAAAGGGCATGTCTTTCCTGTCTGGCAGTTAGTCTGCACTGTCTCTGTGTTTCACACCCGACACACCAAAGATGACCTATTAAGACCCTTAATTTGCGGTAAGGCATTTTCATTGACCCATCACTTCAGAGCTGTCAAGGGCCACATCTGTGGCCCTGCTCACATAATTGGACCCATTCCTCCTAACGCATGCACGCACGCACGCACGCACACGATTCTTGACTAGGAAATATATGCTGCTACTTTCTTCCACTCACACCATTTTCACCCTGGAAACTTAGGATGATCCAGGAATTTTGTATCTTCAAGTCTTTCCTCGGCAGTCTTGTTCATCTGTAGTTTAACTGATAAAGCAGTTGTATAAATTTAAAATGCGTCTATTACAGAAACGTCAATATGGAATTGCTTATGTTGAAGGAAACTAAAGGGGAAGGGAGTCAGAAAGGCAAGCAAGGACAAAGGACATTATGCAGCAGCCAGAGTTTTCAGAGCAGACTGCCGTCCCTGTCAGTTTCAAATCATTGCCATTCCAACAAACCTTTGTACATTGTGGAAGCACAGACATGTGGAATTTATGTTCTGCTAGCCTTGAAGCTTGTTCGAGACTGGTGCACGTCCAGGTTCCGGTTAGCTTAGTGGATGTTTTATACTACACAGGATTTTTATCCATGTTATTAGGTTCTGTATTTCAAACACCTTGTGGTATTTTTGTATCGTTTGTAAGGTCCCTTCCGCACACGCAAAATAATGCATTTTCAAACCACTTTCACAACTGTTTGCAAGTGGATTTTGCTATTCTGCACAGCTTTAAAGAGCACTGAAAGCAGTTTGAAAGTGCATTATTCTGCATGTGCGGAATGAGCGGATACTTATTATAACAAGAATTCACCTGAAGAAGACAGCAATGGTTGTGAACCTTCTTCAGAGTAATTTCTGTTGGGTTGTACTGAGTCTGACAATAGTCAAAAAGAGAGGGGATATAAATTTAACAAAATTAAAACAAAATTATTTGCTTCCCAATTCTATCACTCTTAACAGTTGCCTTTCCAGATATGACCAAATATTCATTTATGCCAGCAATCATTTTTCTACACTTTTCAGCCCAGATGCTACTTAGAAATTCATAAGCAGGGCATTAAGGGAATTGTCATCCTCCCTCTTGCCTCTGTTATTCAGAGATACATTGCCTCTGAACATGGAGGTTCCACTTAGCTTTCATTTCCTAGAAGCTACTGAAGAATCCTATCCAGGAACTTGTCTCATTTCTTTAAGTTAGTGGCCAGTGGCACCAAAACTTGAACATACAAGTATGCATCAGCTGAAGAAGTCTTTCTTTTTGTCTGTCAGAACTTGACTGTCAGTTCATTTGATTGGTTGATAGCAAATTCTAGTGTTTTGAGAGTTGCCAAAACATTTTATTCTCTCCACACTGTATATAATACTTCTGTAAACTTCTTGTCATCTAAAGCGGTCTCCCTTCCCTTTCCCCCAACCAACAGTCCCTTGTGAAATCTGTTGTTTCGAGTGGCCCTTTCACCTTAAGGTTGGACTGCCTGGAAAAAAGGGGTGGGGGACAGATACTGGTGGTCTCTGCCCATTTCCTGAGAATAGGTAAAATATCTGTGGAGAAACATCACCGTGAAGTCATGAATAGATGACTGCTGGTTGACTTCACCAGAACGATTTCCTCATTCTCCTCTGCAGCTCACTTGCTTCTTTTATTCTCCCCAGTATCACTCTCTTTCTCGGCTACTACAGAATGGATAGTTTTCTTGGCCCCGCCTCTGAGACCGCAGTGCTGGCCCAGCCCTCTGGCTGCAGGTTTTTAAGCCGAAGCTGATACCGGTGATCCTTAGAGAGAAGACAGAAAGAGAGGAGACGATTTGCTGGTCGGATGAAAGAAAAGCATCTCTGCTGGAAGAAATATACTGGGACAAAGTCCTCGGTAGAAGGTGACGTGAGAGGCCAATACAAGGTATGTGTCACTCTGCTATGCACAGTTTCTTTGTGTGATGGTTCCCTGGAGGGCAGGTTGAGGAGAGGGGCCAGCTTCTTAGAAGCCACATGGTTAAGTTCTTCTTCCTAACTACAGATGCAGGGGGTCTTGGTGTGCTTAGGTGAGGAAAAGTTCACTGCCAGAGCTGAGGCATTCTTTGTTGTTGCTTTTATTTGTTCCAGAGGTTCCAGTGTAGAAACTAGCTGTGGAGCTCTAGCTGACGACCTGCATGTGAGAGAAGGGACACTAGAAAGAGTGCATAAATAACTCCCGCTTCTGCTTGCAGATGCTGCTGCAGGGAAGAGGCTGCACTTGCATCCAATCTCTGCATTCCAGACCGTTGATTGAGATGTGGTACAATTTGGTTTATGAAAACCCTTCCCAAAGTGTTTTTACAGCTGTTATTTTGTTTAACGTAGAATTAATCTCCTCTGAAGTCAGTAGGACTTTTTGCTGTGTTTAGGGTTGCAGCCATGCACTGAGTTTAGTGAGGCTGCCTTCCGATCAAAGCTCTAAAGCGTTAAAGCCTCAAATCACATTTGTTAACAACCCGTTGCAAAACAAAAAGTACAGAACACAGCAGAAAGAGCAGTATCTATGCTTGCTTTGCCTCTTCCATCTTTCTTTGCCCCCATCTGTCCTCCCCAGTCATGAGAGGAGGGGTAGTGCAGAACTCAAAGGAAGTCCTGTGTAGAGAAAGAGGTAAAACAAAAGGAGGCAGATGTTAAAAGGAGAAAGATCTGGGACACAAGGCTTGGATACTGTCTTGCATTGTTCCTGAGGGAAGTTAGAACTTGAAAGGGGTTGGGAGGAGGGGGGGCTGTTCAGCTCAGGTCTCTGAAAAGGTTTCTCCGGCTCATGGAGCATGACATCAGAGTTTTGCCCTCTCACACCTTCCAGGCACACAAGAGAGAGTGAGACACTTGCAGGTCACAGAAAGAACAAAAATCTTGGGTGAATTTCCCTGGACCAGGGGTAGGGAACCTTTAACACTCAAAGAGCCATTTGGACCCGTTTTCCATGGGAAAAGAAAACACTTGGAGCCGCAAATAATTTTTGACATTTAAAATAAAGATAACACTATATATATAGGGGTTTTTTTTTACCTTTTACTCCGTTCATTCTGAGAAGCACATGGATGCACCCACCCTGCTGCCTGCAGGGCGGGCAAGGATGAAGCCGGTGGTTCGGCCTTGCCGGCCGCCGGGAAAGCGCCCACCCTGCTCCAACAGGCCAGGCGAGAGGGGAAGCCCACAGCGCAGCCCAGCCGACCATGGGCAGTTGTTGCGTCCGCCCTGCTGCCTCCAGGGCAGGCAAGGATGGGGCCGGCGGCTCGGCTCGTGGAGCCACAGTGCAAGGGCAGAAGAGCCTGGACCTTGTGAGGGTTTATATGCAGGAGGGAATACTCCTCAGGAAAATGCCTACGCTTTCTGTGTGCAGGGAAATTGGCAGGCATTGAGTTCTCTTTTGTCTCCCTCTCCTCCATCAGCAACCTGTTGTGCCAATATTAGGCGAAATCTACACAGGGAAGTCTTGACTCCCCCCTCCCACCTTTGCCTTTTAATGACCACAGGTGAGGGTTGTACATTAGTAGGTAGCTATCATGGCCAACGCATTAGAGAAAACAACACTCAGAATGCAAACCCCATACAGAATTACACCCTTCTAAGTACACTGAAGTCAGTGGGTTTAGAAGGGTGGGCTTAAAAGGACTGCGCTGCTACAGAAAAGTCTTTCAGGCTTTTTATGAATGTGTATGGTTGCACAAAGTCTTACAACAGTAATGATTAAGCTTTTGAGCAGGAGGAGAGGGATGAACAAGGAAGTGTCAGCTACATAAGGGGAAATTTCAAACAGAACTGCCTGTCCAGAAATCCATGTCAATATATGTTGATAAGGGGACTGCAGGTCAGAAAAGTTTTTCAAGGGCTTCAGATTACTGTTGTCTGTCCCTGTCATTTTGGACATCAAGTATATAAAATAGCAAGCTTCTGTGAGCAAAATTATTTTTATTTATTTTTATATTTATACCCTGCCCTACCCCCAAAGGGCTCAGGGCGGTTTACAATAGCATAAAGCCTAAAATCATACATAAAATTCATTTAAAAACCTATAAATAACCATCAATAAAAACAAATAATTAAACCATTTAAAACAATCTAGCTAAACCCCCCAGATGGTGAGACATAATATTAGGTGCAGATCTTGTCTGGATTTTCATCTGCCTCTCTGTTGATCTCTTTAAGTATAAATAACTGCAACATGCATGAATTGAGCTCTGTTTCATGTAAGATTATGTTCTTAGTCTTTTCTGCTAGACTTCTTTTTAATTGTTACTCTCTATAATCATCTTTGCTAGCCTGTAATAAATTTCCCAGTTCCCTGTTGTGCTATTACAGAGAGATGCATTAATGGTTTCTTTGTTAAAGGCATAGCAGACAACAGCCAGGGTTACTTGCCTTATTGTGCAATCAGCTTTCTGTTCATGCAACTTTTATTTATTTATCATTCATTTATATCCTGGTTTTGGGACCCAAAGTGTACAATGTTTTCTTCTCTTACATTTTATTCTCACAACAACCCTGTGAGGTAGGTTAGGCTGAGAGTATGCTCAATATTCTACCCAAATATCTTGTATTTCAATTCTGTCGAGGAACAGCAATGAGATTAATAGCACTATTCAAGTCTAATTTTCATCATAACATTTTTAATTTTGAAGGTCTTGGAGTATTTGACTGTTATATTGAATAAAGCAAAATATAGGTTTTTAGTAGCATCCCCAGAGAACTCGCAAGATAATGTAATGGTCAATTTTTCATCTAAAACGTTGTGGCATGAAGAAATACAGGTTTTGAAATTAGGACTTAGTTTTGTCCCTCATCCCTATTGTGAATTCTTTCAAATGCAAATTGACCTTTTTAAGTTTATTAGACTTTGGAGGTTAAGGCTTTTTTTGTGTGGGATCAAACAGGCATGCAAGTTAAGACGCTTAAATACAAATCACATTTTATTCCCCCAATAGAGAACCCCAAAATACAAGGCTTTGTGAATTTTAGCACAATTTTCTGATATTAAACACATTTATTCAAGATGGTCCCTTGAATAAGCCTTTGGACAAAATGCAGAAGTAACCAGCTTGCGTTGACTTATGGCAACCTTGTGGGCAAGAGATGTTCAGAGGTGGTTTGCTATTGCAGGTCTCTGTGCAGCAGTCCTAGACTTCTTGATCGTCTCCCCTTTAAATAATATCCAAGGGCGACCCTGCTTAGCTTCCAAGATCTGACAAGATATGGCTAGCTCAGACCATCCAGGTCAGGGAACTTTGCCTTGAGTGTGTGTATGTATGTGTGTATGCTGTCAAGTCACAGCTGACTTATGGTGACCCTGTGGTGACCCTGTAGTGTTTTCAAGAGGTTAAACTTTGCTTTACTGAGTTATTAAACTGTCAGACATATGAGCCAATTTTGGACTTAGAAGGGGCAACTCTGCTTAAAATGTCACTGGCAAAGTTGAAATTAGTATGATAGCCTTGCAGTCTTTGGGTCATCTTACCTACTCTTCAACTGTTTGCTTCTCAGTGGGTTTCCCCCACAGTTTGTTGTTTAAAGTGTCCCCAGCTGAGCCCAACTTCCTTGTTCTATCTGTGGGGAAGTTGCCTGCTGCCTGGGGGGAGGGGGGGTGTTGCCTTTGGTTTGGCATTAATTTGCCATACCATGTAAAATTTAGGTCAGTTTCAAGGATCTATTGCTCAAGCAATAGACCCTCAGTGTGAAAATTTAACAAAAAAATGACCCTTTTGAGCCTTCTGAAGTGGTACCTGGAAGAACTTCTGCTGTGAGGGCAGGGAAAGCCAGAAGAAAACCTGAAGAAAGTGAAATGCACGTTGATTCCCTTCACTCTCCCTGTGAAGGGAGAAGAAAAGTTGCGCTTTCAGAGGTTTCAGAACCATGGAAATTCTCAGATATGAGGCACGGTGAGTTCAGGAAAGGGGGAAATGTGTGCCTATCTGAGAATCCAATCTGAAGGGAATGAACACTCAATGCAAGGAAAATCACAAAAGCATAAATAGCCTCTGTATTCTGCATTATCTCCAAGCTGATTTCTGCTCACAACCTGGTAGGCTTGGACTATGTTATGAACATCAGTGGTACATAAAACCCAGGACTGTGAAGTTGTGTCCTAACAATAAGAAGCTGGATCCACAATTCCCAAAGCTGGGGAATTGTGTAGACCATGAGGGAGAGGCAGCTGATGAGTCCTCTTCTCTCACTTCTGAGGATGACAAGAGGCTGAAGACGCTAAAAGGCCTCGCAGCTGAACAAGCGAGGGAGGATGCTCTGACCTGCAGGGATGCTACAGCGTACTTTCTTGTCCTGTTAAGCAGTCTGTTATTCATTGCAAGGAGAGCCACTTTTTCCACCTGAGGACAAAATAAACTACGCAGTGCCCTCTGGCACTATAGTGGGAAAGCAGCTGTTTGCTGTTGATGCTTCTTAACTTTAGAGTTGGAATTGGTTCCTTCAAAGCAAGTCCTTTCCCTTCAGTCTATTTATGAACATCCCCAAAAGTGATATTTTGATTTCCATTTAAATTCAGCCAGGCAGCACCCTCATGAAGGGAAATGTGTGCCCCAGCTTACTCTTTCATGCTTATGCAGCTGTTTTTCCTCCTTTTTAATACTGGATTATACTTGGACCACGGGGAGGAAAGCCTGGCTATGAAAACACATAGCAGCAGCCAAAACTAGTGAGCCAAGAGTCATTGCTATGGCTGCATGGCTGAAGGTGACCTTATTTTGGTGCAGAACCCAGCCTTATCAAGCATTTGCAGGAAAAACCTATCACTCAGCGGGGAGAACACATCCATTGCATGCATAAAATGCACAAGCCCCATGGCCCCTTCAGTATTCTGCATCTCCTGTTGAATGGATCCTGGGTAGCAAGTTCAGGAAGGGTTTCAGCTTAAACCAATGAGAATACGACAGCTTCTTCTGTTCATATATCTGACTGCTGAAGGCTACATGGTTGAATGGTTCAGTATATTTGACTGACATTGAAGAAAGCCATAGAAGAAAAATGTTAGGAGTGTGGCCTACCAAACCATGACCACACAGCACAAAAAACCCCACAGCCGCCAGTTGATTCCAGCCTTGAAACTCTTGACAATGCAGTGGCTTGGGTTGTTTGCTTCACATGAAGCTGCATTATACTGAAGCAGACCATTGGTTCATCAAGGTCAATATTGTCTACTCTGACTGGCAGTGGTTCTCCAGGGTTTCCAGCAGGGGTCTTCTGGATCACTTACCACCATTACAGTTGGATCCTCATAGCTTCTACGATCTCTGTAGCTGTCTTATTGGGGTGCACCCTTTGACTCATCTACTGGTGGAACATGGTAGTCTGTCTTCTGTGTGGACTGATGTGTATGAGTGGTCATGCCTTGGGAACTGGTTGGCATGATTGGGGGTGGGGGGGAGAAGATTGAACTGAATGGTGTTTTGATCTCTTTCATCTCTGTGTTCCAGTGACATGTGGCTGCCAAACTAGACTTCCAGCCGCGTAAACACTGTTATATTCTTCATGCAGCAATGGTTGTGTGGTTCCCGTTAGATACAGCTTATCATTCTGAACATCCATGTTGACAAGTAGACAGGAGCCACAGCCAAGACTGGAGCCTTGCGACCTTTAGGTCTGCACTGCTCTGGAGAGATGCAGATAGGGGGACTATTTACACTGAAAAAAGGGAAAGGACTGGGCTTGTTTGGTTTTCATAAGATTTGTTAATTGCCTAAGCACTAGAGGTAATGTACGTAAATGTAAGATAAGCTGCTCAGCCACCCAGAAATAAAAACAGAAGGGACAATGTTGAATCCTGTCCTTTGCAAATGAGTTTCTTTTTTAAAACTCTGCCTGAGGTGAGGTCTCTTGGGAAATGGGCTTTGAAGCTGCAGGGCCACCTCACAGAAGGATCTGGTGACAGGCCTGGCAAAATTTAACTTCATATGGAAATGGAATCCAAATTGAGACCTGTCAAGCGGATCTTAAAGACCAGGGAGATGCATATAGCAAGAGTTGTGCTGGTTCACCCTCTATGTGTGTGTGTGTGTGTGTGTGTGTGTGTGTGTGTGTGTGTGTGTGTGTGTGTGTAAAAAGCCAATACTTGGGGGTGGGGGGGGAGGTTTAGCAGAGCCCTCTTCCTTCCCTTCCAATATATTTAGAGTCTTTTTTCTCATGTAATGCAGATTCACTTGTTATTTTAAAAAGGGAAAAGAAAGAAATTTGGCAGCACAGGATGGTTAAGAGAAGCATGGACATAGGGCATGGAGTTCTCAAATGAAGCAGAGAAAGGTCTTTCCTCCTGGCTCTAGCCCCTCACCTGAGATTTCTCCCTGAAGATCCTGAGAAGGCCAAAACCTGAAGCTTCACATCAGACATTGGGATCCCTGCCCTCCTGCCTTTTGTGTGCAATACAGAGGATCAAGTATGTTTGTTGCTGAAAGATGTTCTCCATTGATTCCTCCATACCAGTGGTATACAATATCTTTGTATACAAAGATAAAACTATGAAGCAAGCCAACAATTTTCCTTTTGTATAGATCATGGGAAATCCCCCCACCCCACCCCATCATTGACACCAATGCCCAAATAGTCTGAGGCAAAGGATGTCCCTCCTTCCAGGATTTCAATTAGCTTAGATCCTTTGGACCTGTCCTGTTAGAAGCAGTCTGTAATTTCCCTTGTTGTGGGTTTTAGCCCTGCATGATCTGAATATTCTGTTTGATTTTTCCGGCTTGGAAACGGGGCATTCTTGCCTTCATTACTCACACAGATCAGTTATCCTTTGAACCAGAGTGATTGCTAACAGCTAAGCAGAATGTCTCTTGTTTTGTGTTTAAGTTCAAATACTTTCCTTGACCAAGATCCCTCTCCTATGAATCACTTCTAAACTGCATTAGCATAAAAAGGGACTTGAGAAGGGATTTGATCCTCTGCCTACCAAGTTGATCAAAACATCTTTGTGGGCACAGTGTTAATAATATTCACACCAACAACTGTGGGAGGGGCAAAATTATAGCAGATGCAGCATTTAGCAGGGGAGGGTGAGAGGAATACTTTTCTTTTCTTTTCTGAGCTAATATTGTTGTGCTGCATCTGAATTATGGGTGCCAAGGTTCATATCCTGTTTGGCCTTAAAAGACCTTAGTTTGGCCTTGAAAGTGACCTTAGAGTCTCCTCTTTCCATCCTCAGTTGCTTCCAAAAATGCACCTCAGTTATGGCAGCAGCAGCAAATGGTGTGAAGGTGGGTGGCAACAGCATCCAAAAGCTCTATACCTACCCTGCTCATTACCACCACTGCCCAATCCCTCCTCCTTTTCTTCTATAATGTCTGCACAGAAGCACAGATGTGACAGAGATCATATTTCCTCCCTCTTCTCCAGGACTGGCAATCTTCTTTCCACTCCCTTTCCTAGTTTAATTGTGCTTTGGGATAAGGAAAAAAAAGTTAAAGGGTCTAAAGGGAGAGGGGAGAAAGTGCAGACCTTAGGTCTCCCCTCCTTAATTAAAGGCTGCTGGTATGGTGTTCTAATGCAGAGTTTCCTAACCTGCTGTTCAGGACCAAGAAGTGGGTTACAAAAAGTCTCTGAAAGTGGGTCACAGACTAACACACACACCCCACACACACGATTGTCCCTGCCTTTTCTATTGCTCTCTTTTGTAATTTGGAAAACTGAATTTGATCCTGGAAACAATATATTCTATGTCATACATACCGTAAATTGTTATTTTTCTTTACTGCATACATTTTTGGTCAAGTAAAATGTGTGCTGATGAGTTTCTTAGAACCTTAGGGGGAATTAGAGTGGAATCCTGGAGAAGGAGAGGACGGTCAGAGGCTGGAATCTAACCTCCTGGTGCAAAAGCTGTGTATGTTGAAATGCTCTGTGCCAGGGGTTTATAGTGGAGGCAACTGCTCCCTTTGTGTGACAATTGTTGGTTTCTCAAAAACATCTGGTTGGCCACTGTAGAAAGTGGAATGCTGAACTAGATGGTGCCAATGTCAAAAACCCCTATCTGGGTCACCATACCAAGTAACTTTGGACGTGTGGGTCACCTTACAAAAAAGGTTGGGAACTGCTGTCCTAAAGGATATTCCACCCACAGCAACCTTACAGTTTCCTCTGAGAGCAGGATCAAAGGAGGTTTTTCTTGGAACTGACTTAAAGGAAAAAGCCCCCTTGTGGGCCCATGAGTCGTGCTCAGAATGAAAATGATATTGTGTGATTGCTCTAGTTTAAACTGGAGACTTCCTGTGTTCCATGTGGGGGGGGGGAGTACCATTTTGGAAGCAACCTTACAGAGCGATTGTGAAGCTCAAAGACAAAAGCGCCATCTTAACTGATCGCTCTCACATGTTTTGGCTGGAAAGTTCTGGAATTTTTAAATTTTTGTTATAAACAAAAGTCCAGACTAGACCGGTCTTAGAAGCTAAGGAGGGTCAACCCTGGTTAGCATTCGGATGGGACACCACCAAGGAATAGCATGGTTGCTACACAGAGGCAAAGGCTGTAGTCGACCCACGTGGTCAGCGTAAGAACGAGACGAGACGCGGAGATAACATCTGGTGGAGATCGCCAGCAGCGGGAGACCGGAGGTCCGTGTTCCTAGCGAGTCTCCCGTCTGCCGGTTCCTGGCACCTTTTATTGTTATTCTATCGGGGGCGTGTAGGAGGGAGGACCGGGGGGAGTTCCGGGAGAGCGGGAGGTCGGGAGATCATCATGTGATGCGTGATCTCATCTGGCTACGTGCGGAGAGGAGCGTAAGCGTCTGAGCCTAATCCTCACCTGGGGGCAAGACCATTGTCCCTGCGCCCGGTGATTGAGCCAGGCAGTTCATGACCCGTGACTCATGGGGGGATGAGGAGTGGGGGTGCGGTGCGACCAGCAAGGCCGTAGGTCCGTTGGCGTCCCAACGTTCTACCACGGTGCTGCTGGGTCAGCAGTGCATCACTACAAAGGCAAACATGTGAACATCTCTTGCCTTGAAAACTCTATATCGGGTCATCATAAGTCAACTGCAGCTTGGTGGCAAAAAACAAACCCCCCACCCCATTCATGAAGTTTATGCAGAACAGGCGGGGTGGGGGGTGGGGAAGGCAGCAGGTATATAGCCCAATCTTATCAGCTCTCAGGAGCTAAGTAGGGTTGATAATTAGATGGGAGACCATCAAAGCAGACAGTGCAGAGGAAGGCAATGGTAAATCATCTCAGTTTCTTACTTGCCTGTTGAAAGCCTTTTTGGGGGGGTTGTAGCAACTTGGCAGCACTTATGTAGGTGGAACAAGCAGAGTACTTCCTGTATCCAACAGGCAGATGAGTCTTGTACTATGTGTAGTAGAGAAGGGGTTGGTCTGAAACATGGGAGAGGATGTGAAATAGTTAACTCAGTCAGTTGCTTCAATAACAGCCCTGGCTCTATTTAACTAAAGCCCTTTTGTTCTTTGCTTTGCTTTCTAGCCTCTGGTGACTAATTGATTTGTTATGCTCCCATCCCACCAACAGTTTTCTAATTACCTTCATCAGCTTTGCTTTAAACTGCAGAGGCTGAATTCTGTGTTAAAGGTGAAATGTCTCTTAAATTGTTGGCCTGATATTGAAGAGCCTCAGAGTTCTGTTACTCATCTGCTACAAGCTGGCTTTCCTGTGGAATTTGATGCAGAAACTGAGGTCAAAGATGTTCATCTTGCAAACGATTTTTGCACTTTATTTGATTGTGGTATTTGATTTCCTTGAATAGGCAAGAAAAGTGATTGATTTGTATTGTTGTGGTATCTCTCATTGTGATCCTCATTTATTCTGGTGTGATTAGCATAATGCCACCTGTGTTCTGAGATTTATAAACATGTCTTGAATAGGATCACTAGCAACTCAGGGTGGATTTAAGGACCTTTTCCTGGCAGACTACATGTGTAATTTTGTGAGAATCTATCTGATGAAATCTTTGAGCCTCCCCCGTTTCTACTATAGCATTTCTCAGTTAAACAGCACTTATATAATGAACTTGCGGTTGCACTGCATCTTGGGCATTGTGGAATATACAGAAGGTACCTTTTTCAAAGTAGTGATGAATGTATGTGCATGTGTGCAGAATTTCCTTTCTAAGTTTCATCCCTCTGGAATTATAAATGCTTTTTTAAAAATTAACTTTTTGAGAGGCAGGTAGTACATAAAACTTCTGGCATGTGTAATGTTTATTCTGACACGAAGCAAAATCAGATTTCAAGTAAATGTTTCCAGAATTATGCTTTCCATAACAGTCAGGATGGAAGAGCATCATAATATGTGCATAAATTTATGCAACCCTTTCAGTGTTCAAAACAGGTCAATAATATTATTCTCACATTGCAGGTGGGAGGCTAGCTACAGACACCTAGTGAATTTATGACCAAGCCAAGATTTGAACTAGGCAATAGCACTTTCCACATAATTCTTTAGTTTCTTAACTGCTGTGCTAAGCCAGCTCATATCTAACAAAGCGGAAGTTTATCTGATGCTGTTTGCCAAATGTAGTTTCCACTTTTTTTATCAGATAGGGCTTTGTCAATAAACTAATCAGAGACATCCTGCAATGTGAAAGGTACGGTAATCCTTACATCTTCCACTCAGGACAGATGATTCTCATGCAAAAGTTAATATATGCAAATGAACAATACTTGGAGAGATTGTTTCCTCTTGGAAGAGTGTTCCTTAAAAGTAACATTTTAACAATGCAGTCCTAAACAGAATTATTCCCTTCTAAACCCATTTACTTCCATGGACTTGGAAGGATATAACTCTGTTTAGGACTGCACAGTAGGTTGTTATTTTGTTCTCTTTACTTCTTCAATTTTAATCCAGGCTTACGCATTAGGCCCCAAGTATATAGAAAATGTTTAATTAATATATACACTAACAAGCATTTATGTTAATTAGGTTCTTCCTCCCAACACATAGGGGCAGTTCTAACCCACTGCAGTAATAGAACTCTTATTAGCAGAAAGTTCCTTGACTGGGGGAGAGGATCTAATTACCAACTTATAACAGTTTATAATGCTTTAGATATACATCCTTGCCCTAGTCAATAAAATTGGTATAAATATTATTACCTCACATTGCTTTTGGCAGCTTGCAAGCACCAGTGGACCTCTGCAGAAAGGTCTTTTTGCCACTATAAGTCTTACCTGTAGCCACATCTGTGTACAGAACAATGTTGGGATAGTGAAAGACTTAAGGGGGGAAAAGGGGAAAGCACTCATTCTTTCTTGGGAGAAGATGGACAAGCTGGCAGCTGCCACAAGGATCAGTTGTTTCCGTGACTACGGGGGACCTAAAGAAATGAAGATGGCAATATTTTTAAAATGCAAGGGTAGAAGCCCAAAGAGGAGACCTTTGGGAGCCTTTGGGAGGCTTTTGTGGTTACAGAGAAATGAGTCAAGGAGGCCAAAGCACCAGTGACCAAGACAATCCACAAGCCGCACTTCTCAGGCCAAGTAACCTACTTTCAGCAGCCAGCCAAAGGGAGGGAACAGGATAGGAACTACAAGCCTGAGGCAACACTATAAGATAGGTTAAACTACTTGAGTGGATGAGTCTAGCGTTAAATCCGCCTGTAAACATTTCTGGACTCCAGCGACTGCTCTGCTTTCAGTGCTTGAACCAGCAAATCTTCTCCCAGCCATCTGCTGTGTGTTCTATTAATGTTTGCAAAGCTCCCACAGCGAAGCTGTTTTGCTTGGTTCATGTGTTTGTGATGCATGACCTGTCCTCCAGGTGTGGATTTGTTTTATTAGAACTTTATTAGGTGTTGTCTTCTTCCTTTCCCCCTCCTTTTTTAGATTTTTTACTTCTGGAGGGGAAAGCATGACCATGAAACTGGAACAGAAATTCTTCCCACTTTTGCTGCTGTTGGGCGCAATCACTGCTTTCCAGTGCCAGGTAAGGCTTTGCCAGCATGCCACTATTTTCTGCTGTGGTTTCTCTCCCCTTCTGCTGCCACGCACCTTGGCGTGCCAGCAGGAAAATGCTGCTTGTGCCGCAGATTTGGGTTTCTCCAAATAGTAGGCTAGGATGAGACATTTTTGCTGGGAACCCCCTAGTAGTTGCTGTGTCCAACTCTGGCCTTCTGATTTGAATTAAGTGCGTGAAAATGAGCCCAGAAAACTAGAAGGGTGTTTGGCTGCTATCTCCTGTTTGTGATTCAGTGACTAAGAATTTCCACAAAATCTTAAGGCCAAGGAGGGAGCTTTTGCTTGAATGAAACGTTCAGGAAACCTCGGGAGATGCAGACATAAGTAAAGGTCCTCAGGAGACCTCTGGGTATCCTTGACTTTTGTATCTACAGCACAGAGTGTTTTAACTCATGTCAGATCCAGGTGATCCCCAGGTCCCACCTGAATGTTGGCATCCCTAGTTTGAAATCTGCCTCCATCCTTTTCCTTTGTGTTCAAAAGAACAGGATTAGAAGCTTACTTTTGTAAGCGAAAAATGAACATTCAGGGAAAGGATAGACCCTCCTTAAGGATACACTTATAACTAATTGTTCTATAAACCAGTTTTGGTTAATTTTTTAGAAAGGTATACAAGTTGCTTAAACAAAAAGGCAGTTTGAGGCCTATAAGCTACCCACGCTCAGTTCTGAACTGGCTATGCATTGTACTCTGATGCTACAGATCTATGCTGCAAACTGCTCTTGAGCTTGGAAAATAGTGGTAGTCTGTAAGTGACTTCTTATGGTGGTGGGATTAGGTTCATGGTGGGATTCAGGTGGATAGGAATTGCCTGTGAGAGTTAAGAAAGGTGGTGGGAGGGGTTGGGCAAAGCTTACTGGAGTGGGAGCTAGGGGACAGGACCCATCTCCCACACAAGCAAAAGGGGACCCCATTGCAAAGACTGATCTGAGCTAGATCTAAATGTACTACATGCTCATAATGTCTACAGCTGGATTCTTTCCCCAGAACATCTCTGGTTTTACAATTAAAATTAAGCAAATGTGGAAATCTGTAGCAGTGGATTAAATCTGGAGTTTCAGTATATGTGACATTCTTTTCACAAGAGGTATGGGAAAGGATACCGAGAGCTGTATAGAGGCTAGGAAGAAATGAACTGTGTAGGGTCAGGGACAGGCAGCAGTATTGTGGACAGAGCAGGGACAGCTGTGTCTTGTTATGAGATACAGTTGCAATTATAGAGCTCATCTCATGTTCCCAAATTTCAGGAATTTCTAGAGATGGCCTCTTGACAAGGTCTGTTCTGTTGCAACAAGGCAGAGCTCTTGAATTGTCTGTTTATTTACAAATGTATCAGCAGAACATACTGAAAAAAAGCAGGCTCCTAAAACTGGCACCTCAACAGTTAATCCTGCTCCAGATTCCCCAAAAAAGGAGTCATTGCAGCTACATCTGCCTAGGTTGTCTCCAAGATTCAGCTCTGCTAAATGTCCTAGCATTCTTTATCTGTCTTATTTCATACTGCTTCACTAATCCTTCTGCTAGTTGTTGTGTGTGACTTTCCAAAGACCATTGATAGATTTTCTAGCCATTGAGGTTGCAGGTTGTGCAAACTAATAGTGATATACCCAGTCACACTAGTCAAGACAATCACATTTAATCACCAGCTTTGGAATAGCAGATTTTTAGACTGATAGATCATTTCTGGTTAGTTGTGTGAAGTATAATTTGTGTGATCAGTTGTGAGGTACTGCTGGCAGGGGCTGATGGGAATTGTAGTCCATAACATCTGGAGTGCCAAAGGTTCGCCACCACTGCACTAACATGTTATGTGGACCAACATGCATAGTGGGAAGGAAGGCAAAAGTGGGCGACAATATTGGATGAAAGTTAAGTCTTAACATTCCACACACTCAGCTCACTTTCCCCTAGGAAAACACAAGTATGCATGCAGAATTTTACATTCATAATATAGAGAAAAATAACACTTTCTGCCCCACCCATGCCCTCCCCAGTTGTTTCAACTTGGGGAAAATAGCGCAAGGGGGAAGAGTGGAATCTTTCCTTGCCAGGTGTTGTGGTCCCAATTTGAATCAGATCCTGGGGTTCTTGAGTAAATAAATTCTCCACCGCTGCCGTGGGGTTGTGGGGGAAATGAGTCAGTTCCTGGGAACTCTGACCCGACTGGTGGACAAACATATTGTATAGTTTATCTCTGTTTGTGTTGAGTAACAAGAATCTACGAAGATAAGCTTGGGGTGCTTGAATTGTGGTGCTTTATGCATATATTGTTTGTCTGAATGGGCACCTTTATTTGTAAGTCGTCTACTCTTCTCCGTATTCTAACAGCGCTATCTTGAGCAAAGTTTGGCCCTTCTAAGTCCACTGAAGTCAATTAAATTAGATTAAAATCTGTTAATGGTTTTACTGGAATACCACTGGAAGAACTTCTCCCGTCCTGTTGTTTTCTAGCTTGCGGGTTTGATAGTCATTCTTTTCTCTACAGAAATGAGAACTGGAAACGTGTTTTGTTAGAAAATTCTGATCTTATCAGGGTGCAAAATGTTATGTTTGCATGGCAATTCTGTGTGCAAATTAAGAACACCCCTTTGAATATTATTTTTGGATATTTCATATACGAATAATGTGACAAAACGTGAATCTTGCCAAGCATTCAGAAGAGAAGGAAGGCGTTCCTCTTCCCTTTGACCAGAACAAGTATCCCTGGAGAGGCTACAAATCATTTTACACCCCACATACAATAGAGGGAAGAAAAAGCATGACAAAGAAAGGGGGGCCATATGGGAGGCATAGATTGTTGAGAAGGAAAATGGAGTGGGTGTAAATGGAGTTGCAGGGTCTGTCTTCTCCTGAGGTCTTCCTGTTTCTTGACTGCAGCCATATGTAGAGACCCTTCCACACAACGAATTTACCAGCAAAGGGAAAGCTGGCTACGCCTAGCGAACAGAAGTGTTGAATACTGTCGGTGCGAGAGTGGCTGCAGCCGCTGCCACGTGGTGCCTGTCAAAGGTAGGTCTGGATTGTTCATGAGACAGAAATTGGAATAAACTGAGATTGGGTGATGAATGAGATGGTGTAAGGGTGAAAAACTGCCCTGGTTTCCTTCAAATGCTTCTGAGAAATACAGGGGGAAGACAGACAAACATTCCAAGTGATTCCGGCCGTGAAAGCCTTCGACAATTCCAAAGTGTGCTGAAAAATGGTTTCAACAAAGGTTCCTTCCACACAGATATTTTTCTTTGCGTTTGCTTCCAAACTGGAGTGCTGTTTTGAGCATCCACAGGTTTTCCCTGTCCTTGCCATGCTTTTTCTTAAAACGGCTTACTATGTTTTCTGAAGCAAAATCCATTTGCACGCCCTCTGAACGGGAAGGTGCATATTTTCAAAGGTCTTGCCCACATCGACACTTATTTCCCTTCCACCGTCTTCTTGCAGTTGGCATTTTCTCTTTCATGACGCTGATGAGCTTCTGTTTAAAAAATGAGAAATTGCTATGGCACTATAGTGCTTGTTTCTTTAAATGGGTCTATCGGTATACATTTCACAGAGGTACCCCTGGAAGTCTGTTACAACAAAAACAGGGCCTTGTGAAACTTTGAAGCCTGACAGATTTATTATGACACAGAAGCTTATTGTCATAATACATTTTTAGAGACTCCACAAAACTCTAGGTGCTTTCACACGTGCTAAATTCTATGGTTGCAATCCACTTTCTAAGAGCTTATCAATCATTTGCAAGTGTATTTTGCCATTTCATACAGTAAAATCCAGTTGCAAAGTCCATTGAAAGTGCCTTATTTAATGTGTGTGAAAGTGCCCTTGGGATCTCACCAGTATAAAGAGATAGTTCACTGGAGTACTTAGATTACACCAGGAGTGGCGAACCTACGGTGCTCCAGATGTTCATGGACTACAATGCCAATTGGCCATGCTGGCAGGGACTGATGTGAATTGTAGTCCATGAACATCTGGAGCACCATAGGTTGGCCACCCCTAGATTACACAATCCAGATTCTACCATGGAAACCTTACTCTACCATGGAAACTCACTGAGTGACCTCAGCTCAACCTGCCTCACTACGGGGTTGTTGTAAGGTTCAAATGGCAGAGGGAAAAATGATGTAAACCCCTTTGGGTCTCTATAGGGAAGAAAAGTGAGATATAAATATCTAAATAAATTACTCTCTGAAGAACCACTTATGTTTAAATCAAACAGAAGAGATCCTGCCCCATGGGGCTTACCATTCAAATTCCAAGAGGAGGGGAGACAATGACCAGTTCAAGACAAAAGAGCAAAAGGATGCACAAGTGCCATATTGTATTTTTAGGCTTTGTTCCCTTTGGGGATGAGGACTAAGCCAGTTTAAGTCTGCAGTGGAAATATGGGCAGGAGAATCCAAACTACCACATAAGTCGGAAACTGAGCATGCCTGTGTTTGTTTTTGTTGGGCAGCCTGTGCGCAGCATAAGTGCTACAACAGGGGCATCTGCCAGGAGGCGTTGTATTCCCCTAGGCACTTCATCTGCTCATGCCTTCCGGGCTTCTCTGGGAAGCAGTGTGAGATTGGTGAGTATGCCATCTTGGAGAATGATGAATGGGTGCCAACAAAAGAAGGCCTGACTTGAGTTTAATGCTGCGTAGTGGATCTGTGGCGGAGCACCAGCCCCTCTTATTATTCTGTTACAGCGAATGCAGATGCTGCTGGGCTACAGCTAAAGAAGGTTAAAGAAGCTAAAGTTTAGTATGTACAGCCATGAAAACTAGGCCAAGCTGCTTCACTGCACAAAGTTTATCAAGGTCATAGTATTTGACCTGTGGTGGCATGGAATAATACACTGTATTCTCTGGAAGTTAGACCAGGATCTCCTATAGTAGCTTCAGAGTGCATGGGAAAATTACCGTATCTCCAATACAGAACTTCCAATCTTGCACAGTTCTTGCCACACATTTTATAACATTCGCCTGTCATAATCAGGTATAAGTATCCCTCCAGCTCCATCCAGACCCCAGCAGCTGTGGCTCCTCCAGTCTGCTATCCTAATTGAATTATTCATGGTCTGCCAGTGCAGAGCTGACTCAGGAATAGAGGCGTGTGCAGCAATGCCCTCCGTATTAGGGCCCTGCTGTATGGAACTTGCAACAACCAAATGGACTAGCACGAGTGATTCTTTTTTCATATTCTGGTACAGATGCCGAAGCTACATGTTACAATGATGCCGGAGTAACATACAGGGGAATGTGGAGCACAACTGAAAGTGGAGCCGAGTGCTTAAACTGGAACATTAGTGCCTTGGCACAGAAGCGGTACAATGGGCGCCGGGTGGATGCCATGGAGTTGGGCCTCGGCAATCACAACTACTGCCGGTGAGAAACCTGACTTGGGGCTGGTCTGTGAACATAGCCTACCAAATATTCCATCTCTCCTTCACAACCTGTGTCTGAATTGCCCTCCCATATCTAAGCTGGGTGCAGGAAGCTGCAGTTGTCAAACATGGGTCTACATGAATATATTTTTTCTTACAAAATTTGGTTTGGTTTTTGTGAGGCTGTTTTTTTTTTTAAATGCCGAGTTAGCCACTTCGATGGTGCTAAATGGTATTTTCGTACTTTCTCTCTAGAAATCCAGATGGGGACACCAAACCCTGGTGCCATGTTTTCAAAGCAGGGTTGTATACCTGGGAATATTGCACCATCTCTTCCTGCTCCAAGAGTAAGTGAATGGCTCCCTCTGAAGGGAAGGAGAAGGTTTAGACCATGAAAATGGCATTGGGGGAGCAGGTCCTTGCCCCAGGATCTTATAATCTGACAAGGTGAGGGAGAAAACAGATGAAAGGAGGAAGAGGCTGAATCTTCTGTATTGTTCCATGTTCATGACTGGCTGTTTCCTATTAAAGTTGCCATTTTTCTCACTTTTGTCACAGGAAATGATGACTGTGTTTCTGGAAGGGGCACTGATTATCGAGGCAGACACAGCCGCACGGATTCTGGCGCCACTTGCTTGAGATGGGACTCCAAAATTCTCACTAACAAGGTCTACACTGCCTGGAAGTCCAACGCACAGCAGCTAGGCCTTGGCAGCCACAACTACTGCCGGTAAATGGAGTCCCCACTTCCTCTTCGTAGCCCTATCTTTAAAAATGCATTGTGTGACCACATAAAAGCCAACTGGCAGTTAGTTCTGGTGGGTTTTCCGGGCTGCGTGGCCGTGGTCTGGGGGATCTTGTTCCTAATGTTTCGCCTTCATCTGTGGCTGGCATCTTCAGAGGTGTATCACAGAGGGAAGTGTGTTACACACAGGACACAGTCCGGAAAACCCACCAGAACCAGTTGAATCCGGCCATGAAAGCCTTTGACCAGGCAGTTGTTTCTTCTTTGGCCTATAGGAAATCATGTTTCCAAAGGGGTGGTCAGAGTCGTAGCTATCTGAGCAAGCTCTTCTGCGCAGCCTCTGAGAGCTTCCCCAATCTTCAGAGCAACCTTGCAAAGCATTATTGATCTCCCTTTTTATACTTATGTCCCAAGAGTGACTGAAGATATTTTTAGAGTAAACTTGCTTAAAATGTATTGTAATGTATGGCGCCTGGGTCATGAGACTGGTCTATGGCCTCAGGGCTGACTTGGGGATTTTTAACTGTGCTCCACACCCTTAAATGTCTTAGCAGCAGTGGCGTTCCTGCATACAATGGCACCTGGTGCAAATACTGAATTGGATCCCCCTGCAGGGCTACCCAAACTTGCACCCTTGTCCCAAAGTTGTACCCAACCTCTACCTCTCTAAAGCAGCAGCCAGACAGTGAGTGGGTGGGCGGGCCCACCAGGCAGTGAGCAAGCGGGTTGGGTGGCTTGTGGGGGAGGGAGGGAGGAAGGGAGGAGGTGGATTGGCTGGGCTAACCAAAGGCATCTTGGAGTAGAGAGGTGCGGCTGAGGCACCTGGAGGCAGGGAGGAGAATTGGGAGCAGCAAAGAGAGTGGGCTGGCTGGGCACTTGTGAGGGAGGGAGCAAGCAAACAAGCGGACTGGCTGGGCAGCAAACAAGCGGACTGGCTGGGCAGCAAGCAAGTGGGCTAGGTGGCTTGTGGTGGAGGGAGGAAGGGAGGAGGTGTGCTGTCCAGGCCACAAGTGAATGGGTGGCCAGGCAGTGAGTGAAAGCCAGGCAGGTAGCTTAGGGAGAAAAGAGTTGGAAAACCGTAGCCGGCTGGTGCTCGCTCCATGCAAGCTGGGAAGTGAGTGGGCGGGCTTGTGGCTTGCGGGGGAGGGAGGAAAAGAGGAAGTGGGCCAGGTGGGTAGACTGTAGTACCCAGCTTGTGAGAGGAGAGGAATGAAGCATTACAACCCAGGTGAGACAAGGCATGGGTCACATGAGACCCATAAATGTTCCCCCTGGTACACCTGTGCTTACCAGTACTGCATGCCTTAGGGTGCTCAGAGCAGAAAATGGGAGGAGCCACTTCATCCAGTTTCTTACTGCTACTCAGTGCTGGGGCCCATACCCAAACATACATGAATAGATAAAGTTGCCTTGTAATGAACCAGACCCTTGGTCCATCAGGGTCAGAACTGTCTACTTGGATTGGCAGTGGCTCTTCCAATGTCTTAGGCAGAGGTCTTCCACATCACCTACTATCAAATCTTTTAACTCATAGGTGTCAAACTCGCGGCCCACCGGATGTTATGGACTACAATTCCCATCATCCCTTGCCAGCATGATGCTGGCAGGGGAAGATGGGAACTGTGGTCTATAACATCTGGATGGGCGCGAGTTTGACACCTGTGTTTCAACTGGAAATACCAGAGATTTTGGCATGCCAAGTAGAAGCCCTGCTGCTGAGCTGTGGCCCTTCCTGATAAATGAGACGTTCCTATCTGTGGCATCTTGGGAAAGAGTCAACCCCTGAAATATCCCCTTTCTCTCTTGTGTGTATTTCAGGAATCCAGACAATGAAACCAGGCCCTGGTGCCATGTCCTGAAGGGCGGCCGGACACAATGGGAACTCTGCAGTGTGCCTGTTTGCTGTAAGCAAATGCTGCTGTAGTGCCTTCTTTGCCCAGCCTGAGCTATAACTATTAGCTGGTTGCAGCCAGACCTAATGCTATCCACATTACAACAAAAGTAGCATCTCTGGGGCTGATGCAATGTTAGTGTTCTGCTGGTTTAATGATGATTTCTTCTCCCCAGAAATCTTGGGAGTTGTAGTTTGAGCTTGGTCCACACCACAGATCTATAATCAGAGTTCCCCAGAGAAAGGGGACATTCTATCTATCCGGTTGTGGTGTAGATCTGCTCCTAGTCTTCTGCCCAGAACTCTTTCCTGGCAATAATATTAGCTTCAGGGGATGGCATGACCATTGTGCAATTCCTTAAATTTCTCTTCTTCACCTCTACAGCCACCTGTGGATTGAGACAGCACAAGGAGGCCCTGTTCCGGATCAAAGGAGGTCTCTATTCACAGATCCAGTCACATCCTTGGCAGGCAGCCATTTTTACCCGGTACCGCAGAGTACGTGGAGAGCACTTTTTATGTGGAGGGATCCTAATCAGTTCCTGCTGGGTCCTCTCAGCAGCCCATTGTTTTGAGGAAAGGTAAGGAACCAGGATGCTTGATGGGTCTTCTCTGGATTTCCTGCTATCTAGGAAGTCTTCTCTAGATTTCCTGCTATCTAGGAAGTCTCTAAGCAGCAGGGTGACCTGTCATTCAACTACAGTATTCCACCAGAATTTCATAAGCTGAAAGGGAATAGCACACATAAGGCAACATGAAATTGTTCTCAAAATGCCCCTGGAGGCCTGACTTAGTGGAATGGCTTCCAGACATGTTGCTGTCCATGCCTGTTGAATTTGTAACCTCTGACTGCAGCAGCGGCCTTTATTGTAGCATCTGTATTCTCAAGCCTGCAGTGATTTTTGCCAGCACAGGGGGTGCTGTGAGTCCAGCCTTGATAACTGACTCAGCCAGAGCCTGGGAGCACAGACTATGGCCGTGGTGGTGAACCTTTGGCACTCCAGATGTTATGGACCACAATTCCCTACAATTCCCATATGGACTACAATTCCCAATTGGCCATGCTGGCAGGGGCTGATGGGAATTGTAGTCCATAACATCTGGAGTGCCAAAGGTTCGCCATCACTGGACTATGGTCTATCCAAAATCTTAATCCCAGGTTTAAGTCCCAAGAGCTACTCCAGATCACCTGCAGGAGGGACATAACAGCTTACCAAAAGCAGAACATTTAATGTTCCATATTAGCCTATGAATTTGCCTTATACCAAGTCAAAACACTGGCCTGTCAAGGTCATTACTGTCTAATAAGACTGGCAGTGGCTGTCCAGGATCTTGGGCAGAGGTCTGCCACCTCACCAACTAGCAGTACTCTGACCAGGTGGCATAAGACCCTCTCAAATTAAATAAACAAGTAAATAAAAACCTGTTCCTTTTAACTGGAGACGCCAGGGACTGAACCTGAGGACCTTTTGCATGCAGAGGACATTCTGTGCCATTGAACCTTGGCTCCTTGTTTTGCATATGCTATTAAGTGTACTGTGGAAGTCGTTCACTTAGATTAGTATATTTTGTAAAGTCTGCTTTGTTCTCCAGACTTTATAACCCCACTCCTTTGTGGTCTCAAGAAACTCAAAAGTATAGAGCCTTTTCTCCTTTGGCAAGAGATTGTGTTTTCTAACAGCAACACGGGCAGCTGCTTGATGAGTCAGCCCCACAGATCAGTCTAGGCTTTATGACTTCAAGCAGGGATCTTTCCCAGCCCAGCTAATTTGGGTTGCTGGAATTTAAACCTTGGATGTTCTTCATGACACATATATGCTTTTCCACTGAGATATGGCCCTGTCCAAGTCTCAGCAAAAGAAAAAAATTGTTATCGGGAGGACTTTTTGTATTGTTGTGCAAATGCAGCCTGCTAACTGGGGGCTGGGGCATCTGCTTGGGGGCACAAAAACAAGACCCACTCCACAGCAGCAGTATTTTTGGGATGGGTGGGAGTGGCATCCATATGCTCCATGTCACCTGATGCTGCCTCCCCTTTGCCTCCATCACACCTGTGCAGGTTCAGATTTATCTGTTAAGGGTAACATTAGCCTCTTAATAGACCAATAGTAAAGCATGGAATAAAACCATACAAGTTTCAGAAGAATAAAAAGAAGGACATTCCAAGGAAACCAGAAAATTATGCATGATTTATAATTTGCTATAAAAAGGAAGTAAATATATTTAACAACTAAAGGTGAGGTTGTTTCTATCCAAAAACATTTCTGTGCAAAAGTGCAGAGGTCATTGCCCCACACAGAACCCTTCACTTTCTCTGTTGAGCCATTCTGTAGCTTCATTGCAGTTTGACAAAAGTGGGGGGAAGCCCTTGAAAGGACCAAAGTGAGGGCAGCATGCTACAGCAAGCTGCTCCACACCATTTCTGAAAGAGGAGCTTAGCTTTGCTCCTCACTCCCCATAATGCCGAGGGCTGGGATGCCCATACTAATGTTCCTCCTGCTGTTGCCCTGTAGTTCTCACTCTGAACCAGATTAAACTAGGTCCAGTTAAAAGAAGGCAGTTCTGGGAAGACCAGAGCTCAGCGAACACAGCATCATGTGGATGTTCCCACTGAATTTGGGGGGCACGCTGTGTTCCATGCAGGAAAAATCCTCATGTGGAAATAGCTTGCCATGGCGTTCCAAAAAATCTTACCCTTCATTTGGAAAAGTGAAAAGTTTATCTCCCTCTTAATGGCAGGTTCTCATGAACATTCAATAATCTGTTGAGAGGAAGAAGTAGCCACTAGGAGGTAGCTGTCCCTGCCTTAGCCCTCCCCATCCCTGCCCCCGCCCCCAAAGGACAATGAGAACGCCAGCCTTGCCCCAGACACTATGCATAGAGCCACAATTTCTGAGAAATTGCTTCCTCTTCATTCCACAATACTTGCCAGAAAGGCCATTGCTCCTACTGCTAGGACCCTGAGACCACATTAGTGAGGGAAGAGATGCATTGCCACTAGTTAGAATCCCAGTGGTTGCAGATTGGATTTTTAGGTGGCAGGATTGCTTTAATCATTTGCTTCTTAGCTACCTCGAAGAGTATTTGATTGAAAGGTGGGTGACTGTATCTTTCAAATAAGTCCCAGTATGTTTTTTGAATTCCCATTCTCCTTTCTCCCCGATCTCTTAATTGGCAAACCATTCCAAATTTATTTCAAAACCTAGAATATGGAAGCAGAACAGAACAGGAAAACTCTGTAAACTTGTGCAAATGTATTTCATTTGTACAGCTTATCCTAACTGCAGAATTTGGTTTCCCGGTAGTAGAATATGGTATTTCAGCATCCAGAAATTCAGTTTTTCTAGGACCCATAGTGTCTCTCATATATTAATAATCTGTATGTTGACAAGTATTACCTATGAAGTGAGCGCAGGAGAGGATGAGGAAGAAGTTTGCGGGAGACCACCCTTGTGTGTTTGTGGCCAGGCTGAAAGCAGAAAAGCTTCCAGCTCTTACTTCCAACCTCTGTGCTAGGTTAACTTTTCAGATCATGGAAAGTGGATCTAGGAAAGTGGAGTCATCACCTTCAAAGGAAGCGTTACTGAACATGAAACTTGCTGACTACAGTGGAATAATCTTCTATTCTGCAGGTTTGTTGTCAATCGCCTCAAGGTTATATTGGGCAGGACTTCCCGTGTGATCCCCCAAGAAGATGAGCAGAAGTTTGAAGTGGAAAAATATATTATGCATGAAAACTTTGACCGAAACACATATGACAATGATATTGGTAAGAATAATCCCTACTTACCTGTTGAAGCAGATGCAACATTTTCACCTTAATACCTATGAACTCTCTCCCTTCTTCCCCCCAGTTTTGCTGAAACTGAAGTCCCAGTCAGAAACGTGTGCAAAAGAAACAGACACTGTTCGTGCCGCCTGCCTCCCAGAGCCTGGGCTGAAACTGCCCGCCTGGACAGAGTGTGAGATCTCAGGCTACGGCAAACATGAAGAATGTAAGAATGGCTGTGCTCCATTACCCTCCCCTGTAGTAGCTGTGCTGAGGAAAAGCTCTAGACTCAATGGCTGGAATATTTTCCTAGACCACTTCTGTGTTTGGAGTCATCGGTCTCTCATCATGCCTCCCTTTATGGCACCCACAATTCACCATTCAAGGTGGTTGTCTTGGCAAGACTAGAGGCACCCTAGAATGGATTTTGTACTTGCTAAAATTCAGGCCACTTGATTAGATGAAAAGATCACAGGTCTCATCCCTTTTGTAGCTGGAGAAATAGCCTTGGCAATGATGACAACTCCTTAAACAAGCCTCTTTCCTCCATGGCAGGAGTGTTAAACTCATTGGTTGTGTGTCAGATGTCCAAAACTCATTTGGACATCTGGCTGAATATGATATAAATATGACTTAATTGGGGTGGCTAACGCAGCTGGTGAGCCCCCATCATGTTCTCCAGCCTAGATCAGGCTGGGTGTGTGTGCATGTGTGTATGAAAGCTTCAGCTGGCAAACCTGCAGCAGCTTCATCGGCCCAGATTGGCATTGGGGGAGGTGGTTGGCACTGAGAGGTGAGGCTGCCTCAGCTGGCAGGTTTGCTATCTCAGATCAGCATGAGGGGGATTACATCATTGCATCACACCAAGCTTGCCAGGCCAGATTGGCATGGGGGGAGGGGGAAGTGTGACTTGCCAGGCCAGATCAGGAGCAGGGTGGGGTGGCTGCCTGGACTGGGCACCATACAGTGGCCTCCCCGAGCCAGATCAGGGAGGGAGAAGGGCTTTTCTGAGCTGGCTCTTGGGTCTGATAAGCTCTCTCAAGGGACCAGATGCGACCCCCGGGCTGCATGATTGACACCCTTGCCCTATAGCACAGGTGTCAAACTCGCGGCCCTCCAGATGTTATGGACTACAGTCCCCATCATCCCCTGCCAGCATCATGCCACATTCCTATCTGGTTACTTTACTGTTCTGTATGACTGAGCTGTTTGATGTACTAGGAGGACATCTGGCTTTCGTTAGAGCAAGTCAGATCATCTCAGTCCTGATCTTCATCTGCAAGAACTCAAAATACTTCTCTGCTTCATCTCGATTTTTCAAATTTAAACAAGAGGTGGGGGAGGATGTGAAAAGAAGTCATGGAGCTCGTGCAGGGATGGGCAGTTCCTACACTATGTTGCTGCACATTTAGTTTTCTCTCTTTCACCAGTTTCTCCCTTCTACTCGGAACGTCTCAAGGAAGGTCATGTGAGGCTATATCCGGACAGCCGCTGCACACCCCAGCAACTCTCTAACAGGACGGTCACAAAGAACATGTTGTGTGCAGGAGATACCAGACAGCTGGATGATGCCTGCAAGGTAAACCCAAGTTCTAAAAATAGTGGAATTTCTTTGTAGGTTCTGGCTAAAGGT
Source organism: Sphaerodactylus townsendi (assembly GCF_021028975.2). NCBI lineage: Eukaryota > Metazoa > Chordata > Lepidosauria > Squamata > Sphaerodactylidae > Sphaerodactylus > Sphaerodactylus townsendi. Next base: position 27,168,521 of record NC_059436.1, on the reverse strand, counting down.
CATCTAGTCACGCACCATGTTTCTATCAGCAAACAGCCAGATGGGTTTCCCAGCAGTTCAAATAATCCCAGCACCTGGACTAGTTCAGGTCTGGAAAATAGCATTATAAGGTTGATAAGGCTAAACCCATTCTCCCATAGTTTTGTAGTCTAAATCTTAGCACAGTGGTGGCGAACCTTTGGCACTCCAGATGTTATGGACTACAATTCCCATCAGCCCAATTGGCCATGCTGGCCCCCCCCCCCCCCCCCCCCCCCCCCCCCCCCCCCCCCCCCCCCCCCCCCCCCCCCCCCCGCCCCCCCCCCCCCCCCCCCCCCCCCCCCCCCCCCCCCCCCCCCCCCCCCCCCCCCCCCCCCCCCCCCCCCCCCCCCCCCCCCCCCCCCCCCCCCCCCCCCCCCCCCCCCCCCCCCCCCCCCCCCCCCCCAGCCCCCCCCCCCCCCACCCCCCCCCCCCCCCACCCCCCCCCCCCCCCACCCCCCCCCCCCCCCACCCCCCCCCCCCCCCACCCCCCCCCCCCCCCACCCCCCCCCCCCCCCACCCCCCCCCCCCCCCACCCCCCCCCCCCCCCACCCCCCCCCCCCCCCACCCCCCCCCCCCCCCACCCCCCCCCCCCCCCACCCCCCCCCCCCCCCACCCCCCCCCCCCCCCACCCCCCCCCCCCCCCACCCCCCCCCCCCCCCACCCCCCCCCCCCCCCACCCCCCCCCCCCCCCACCCCCCCCCCCCCCCACCCCCCCCCCCCCCCACCCCCCCCCCCCCCCACCCCCCCCCCCCCCCACCCCCCCCCCCCCCCACCCCCCCCCCCCCCCACCCCCCCCCCCCCCCACCCCCCCCCCCCCCCACCCCCCCCCCCCCCCACCCCCCCCCCCCCCCACCCCCCCCCCCCCCCACCCCCCCCCCCCCCCACCCCCCCCCCCCCCCACCCCCCCCCCCCCCCACCCCCCCCCCCCCCCACCCCCCCCCCCCCCCACCCCCCCCCCCCCCCACCCCCCCCCCCCCCCACCCCCCCCCCCCCCCACCCCCCCCCCCCCCCACCCCCCCCCCCCCCCACCCCCCCCCCCCCCCACCCCCCCCCCCCCCCACCCCCCCCCCCCCCCACCCCCCCCCCCCCCCACCCCCCCCCCCCCCCACCCCCCCCCCCCCCCACCCCCCCCCCCCCCCACCCCCCCCCCCCCCCACCCCCCCCCCCCCCCACCCCCCCCCCCCCCCACCCCCCCCCCCCCCCACCCCCCCCCCCCCCCACCCCCCCCCCCCCCCACCCCCCCCCCCCCCCACCCCCCCCCCCCCCCACCCCCCCCCCCCCCCACCCCCCCCCCCCCCCACCCCCCCCCCCCCCCACCCCCCCCCCCCCCCACCCCCCCCCCCCCCCACCCCCCCCCCCCCCCACCCCCCCCCCCCCCCACCCCCCCCCCCCCCCACCCCCCCCCCCCCCCACCCCCCCCCCCCCCCACCCCCCCCCCCCCCCACCCCCCCCCCCCCCCACCCCCCCCCCCCCCCACCCCCCCCCCCCCCCACCCCCCCCCCCCCCCACCCCCCCCCCCCCCCACCCCCCCCCCCCCCCACCCCCCCCCCCCCCCACCCCCCCCCCCCCCCACCCCCCCCCCCCCCCACCCCCCCCCCCCCCCACCCCCCCCCCCCCCCACCCCCCCCCCCCCCCACCCCCCCCCCCCCCCACCCCCCCCCCCCCCCACCCCCCCCCCCCCCCACCCCCCCCCCCCCCCACCCCCCCCCCCCCCCACCCCCCCCCCCCCCCACCCCCCCCCCCCCCCACCCCCCCCCCCCCCCACCCCCCCCCCCCCCCACCCCCCCCCCCCCCCACCCCCCCCCCCCCCCACCCCCCCCCCCCCCCACCCCCCCCCCCCCCCACCCCCCCCCCCCCCCACCCCCCCCCCCCCCCACCCCCCCCCCCCCCCACCCCCCCCCCCCCCCACCCCCCCCCCCCCCCACCCCCCCCCCCCCCCACCCCCCCCCCCCCCCACCCCCCCCCCCCCCCACCCCCCCCCCCCCCCACCCCCCCCCCCCCCCACCCCCCCCCCCCCCCACCCCCCCCCCCCCCCACCCCCCCCCCCCCCCACCCCCCCCCCCCCCCACCCCCCCCCCCCCCCACCCCCCCCCCCCCCCACCCCCCCCCCCCCCCACCCCCCCCCCCCCCCACCCCCCCCCCCCCCCACCCCCCCCCCCCCCCACCCCCCCCCCCCCCCACCCCCCCCCCCCCCCACCCCCCCCCCCCCCCACCCCCCCCCCCCCCCACCCCCCCCCCCCCCCACCCCCCCCCCCCCCCACCCCCCCCCCCCCCCACCCCCCCCCCCCCCCACCCCCCCCCCCCCCCACCCCCCCCCCCCCCCACCCCCCCCCCCCCCCACCCCCCCCCCCCCCCACCCCCCCCCCCCCCCACCCCCCCCCCCCCCCACCCCCCCCCCCCCCCACCCCCCCCCCCCCCCACCCCCCCCCCCCCCCACCCCCCCCCCCCCCCACCCCCCCCCCCCCCCACCCCCCCCCCCCCCCACCCCCCCCCCCCCCCACCCCCCCCCCCCCCCACCCCCCCCCCCCCCCACCCCCCCCCCCCCCCACCCCCCCCCCCCCCCACCCCCCCCCCCCCCCACCCCCCCCCCCCCCCACCCCCCCCCCCCCCCACCCCCCCCCCCCCCCACCCCCCCCCCCCCCCACCCCCCCCCCCCCCCACCCCCCCCCCCCCCCACCCCCCCCCCCCCCCACCCCCCCCCCCCCCCACCCCCCCCCCCCCCCACCCCCCCCCCCCCCCACCCCCCCCCCCCCCCACCCCCCCCCCCCCCCACCCCCCCCCCCCCCCACCCCCCCCCCCCCCCACCCCCCCCCCCCCCCACCCCCCCCCCCCCCCACCCCCCCCCCCCCCCACCCCCCCCCCCCCCCACCCCCCCCCCCCCCCACCCCCCCCCCCCCCCACCCCCCCCCCCCCCCACCCCCCCCCCCCCCCACCCCCCCCCCCCCCCACCCCCCCCCCCCCCCACCCCCCCCCCCCCCCACCCCCCCCCCCCCCCACCCCCCCCCCCCCCCACCCCCCCCCCCCCCCACCCCCCCCCCCCCCCACCCCCCCCCCCCCCCACCCCCCCCCCCCCCCACCCCCCCCCCCCCCCACCCCCCCCCCCCCCCACCCCCCCCCCCCCCCACCCCCCCCCCCCCCCACCCCCCCCCCCCCCCACCCCCCCCCCCCCCCACCCCCCCCCCCCCCCACCCCCCCCCCCCCCCACCCCCCCCCCCCCCCACCCCCCCCCCCCCCCACCCCCCCCCCCCCCCACCCCCCCCCCCCCCCACCCCCCCCCCCCCCCACCCCCCCCCCCCCCCACCCCCCCCCCCCCCCACCCCCCCCCCCCCCCACCCCCCCCCCCCCCCACCCCCCCCCCCCCCCACCCCCCCCCCCCCCCACCCCCCCCCCCCCCCACCCCCCCCCCCCCCCACCCCCCCCCCCCCCCACCCCCCCCCCCCCCCACCCCCCCCCCCCCCCACCCCCCCCCCCCCCCACCCCCCCCCCCCCCCACCCCCCCCCCCCCCCACCCCCCCCCCCCCCCACCCCCCCCCCCCCCCACCCCCCCCCCCCCCCACCCCCCCCCCCCCCCACCCCCCCCCCCCCCCACCCCCCCCCCCCCCCACCCCCCCCCCCCCCCACCCCCCCCCCCCCCCACCCCCCCCCCCCCCCACCCCCCCCCCCCCCCACCCCCCCCCCCCCCCACCCCCCCCCCCCCCCACCCCCCCCCCCCCCCACCCCCCCCCCCCCCCACCCCCCCCCCCCCCCACCCCCCCCCCCCCCCACCCCCCCCCCCCCCCACCCCCCCCCCCCCCCACCCCCCCCCCCCCCCACCCCCCCCCCCCCCCACCCCCCCCCCCCCCCACCCCCCCCCCCCCCCACCCCCCCCCCCCCCCACCCCCCCCCCCCCCCACCCCCCCCCCCCCCCACCCCCCCCCCCCCCCACCCCCCCCCCCCCCCACCCCCCCCCCCCCCCACCCCCCCCCCCCCCCACCCCCCCCCCCCCCCACCCCCCCCCCCCCCCACCCCCCCCCCCCCCCACCCCCCCCCCCCCCCACCCCCCCCCCCCCCCACCCCCCCCCCCCCCCACCCCCCCCCCCCCCCACCCCCCCCCCCCCCCACCCCCCCCCCCCCCCACCCCCCCCCCCCCCCACCCCCCCCCCCCCCCACCCCCCCCCCCCCCCACCCCCCCCCCCCCCCACCCCCCCCCCCCCCCACCCCCCCCCCCCCCCACCCCCCCCCCCCCCCACCCCCCCCCCCCCCCACCCCCCCCCCCCCCCACCCCCCCCCCCCCCCACCCCCCCCCCCCCCCACCCCCCCCCCCCCCCACCCCCCCCCCCCCCCACCCCCCCCCCCCCCCACCCCCCCCCCCCCCCACCCCCCCCCCCCCCCACCCCCCCCCCCCCCCACCCCCCCCCCCCCCCACCCCCCCCCCCCCCCACCCCCCCCCCCCCCCACCCCCCCCCCCCCCCACCCCCCCCCCCCCCCACCCCCCCCCCCCCCCACCCCCCCCCCCCCCCACCCCCCCCCCCCCCCACCCCCCCCCCCCCCCACCCCCCCCCCCCCCCACCCCCCCCCCCCCCCACCCCCCCCCCCCCCCACCCCCCCCCCCCCCCACCCCCCCCCCCCCCCACCCCCCCCCCCCCCCACCCCCCCCCCCCCCCACCCCCCCCCCCCCCCACCCCCCCCCCCCCCCACCCCCCCCCCCCCCCACCCCCCCCCCCCCCCACCCCCCCCCCCCCCCACCCCCCCCCCCCCCCACCCCCCCCCCCCCCCACCCCCCCCCCCCCCCACCCCCCCCCCCCCCCACCCCCCCCCCCCCCCACCCCCCCCCCCCCCCACCCCCCCCCCCCCCCACCCCCCCCCCCCCCCACCCCCCCCCCCCCCCACCCCCCCCCCCCCCCACCCCCCCCCCCCCCCACCCCCCCCCCCCCCCACCCCCCCCCCCCCCCACCCCCCCCCCCCCCCACCCCCCACACCCCCCCCCCCCCCCCCCCCCCCCCCCACCCCCCCCCCCGCGCCCCCCCCCCCCCCCCCCCCCCCCCCCGCCCACCCCCCCCCCCCCCCCCCTCCCCCCCCCACGGCCCCCCCCCCCCCCAGCCCCCCCCCCCCCCCCCCCCCCCCCTTTTTTTCCCCCCCCCCCCCCCCCCCCCCCCCCCCCCCCCCTCCCCCCCCTCCCCCCCTCCCCCCTCCCCCCCCCCCCCCCCCCCCCCCCCCCCCCCACCCCCCCCACCCCCCCATTCCCCCTCCTCCCTTTTAGGCAGGCAATCATTTTTAAAGAGAGCTGAAGATGGCATGGGAGAGGCTACATTGGTCTAGACAGTCTCCCTTTTGCCCCACGGATCATCTCCGGTTAAGCGGGTTTCCAAAGTACTATCCAAAACTTTATTTTCCAGAGACAGCCGTGGGATGAGCATTCCCAGTACAGGCCAAGATGCTTCTTCCAGCTCCCTGAAAAACCTGTTTCCAGCCACTCCCCCAACCAAAATATTTCTCTAAAGTGAAGGACTGACTGAATATGGGTATGAGGACAACACCCCTTTCGTCTTCTACAGCAGGCTTTTGACTGGATTGCAGCAGGAACTCTCTTTCAGTCAGTCTTTGGAAAAAACCAAGACAGACTCCTCAGTACTGAGGGAACATTTGGGGGGGGGGGATTCTCTCAGCTCTCCTGATCATGCTGTCGTGGCAGCATTTCCTTCTCCTATCCCCCCAGGACTGTGAAGGAAAACAGCTAAACGCCGGCCACAAAGGGAGGAAGAAGGGCACAGAATTCTAGCAATGGGGGGAAATTAGCTAGTGAACCTTCCCCGATGTCACAGTTCCCCTCATTTGCTCTCCTTTTCCACTTAAGAGCTTTGAAATTTAACGGACACCACTTTGCCTGGTTTGGAGAAAAGATCCACAGAGGTCACAGCAAAGAGCAGCTCCAGGGGAAGATGGGAGCAGAGGCGGAGTAGGAAAACTGAGTCCAGGTCTTCTCTCGGCCCCAGGAGCTTCTAAGTCCGGACCTGGAACTTGCCAGCCTTGGTCATGTATTTGATCCCTTTGAAAGGTTTATACTTCTCTCCATACATGTCCAGTCGATTCACTTTTAACCCTAAAAGAACACAAAAAGGTAAACAGAGGATAGAGGAGAGCAATTGAAGGAGACAAATGCAGGTATTGTTATGGGCCCAGAGAAAATGTGGAATGTAAAATGCAAGTGGGAAGAGCACATTAAGCATCTATTTGCTTAACCTGCAGTTTAATCTGGAGCACAGCAAAGAGGGATGTGGAAATCAATACACTTGCCCCAACAAGAAAAACCTTTACTGTTCCTATTCTCTGTCACCCGGGGGCCCTTTAACAACTTCCAGGGAGTCCTGATTGAAGTGGCTAAGAAGAGAGGATTCTCTCAGTGATGGCACACACTTCATGGAAGATCTAACTACACTGGTCACTGGTCTCTTTATAAAGTGGGTGTTTCTGCTGGAAACAGACTGCCCACTTGTTCTCTAGTAATTTAAATTGAGGGATCAGTGGAATATTTATTTGCAAAAATTAATAGACTTTTTTCCTAAGCAGGAAAAATTGTTAAGGTTTATAGCATCTTAAAAAACCCAAATCCATGAAAAAAACTCAGAGAAATACAATGTAACCAAACAAATTATTTACAACTACATAACCTCCAAACCTCTATATGCCTGACAGAATATCTGTCCACAGAAGGAGATATGGGAAGAATACAGAAACAGCTTCCCAGTAGAGAGTGATATACAACTCCCCGTCCCCTACAAAATGTGTCTTGCTTCTGGTATAGTCTGGTCTGCTTCTGGTATAGTCTGGTCTGCTTCTTGCTTCTCAAGAAGAAAAGGATACCCTACTAGAATTAAGGACCTGGAAGCCTCATATGGGGAAAGACAATTCCTAAGGTACTTGATACCCAGGCAATAGAAGGCTTTTGAGGCCAAAATCAGCATCTGGAAACAAACCATTATCTGTAAATACTGTAAAGCAGATGTAATGTGTTCTTATGACCAGCAACCTTCTGGGTAAGCTGAAGGCCATTTATTCCTGCACTACTTACCCTGTGGCTGCTTGTTTCGCAGCACAGCTTTCCCACAGTTTTTTGTTCTCACGAGGATTTTACTCCTGCAAAGTGTCCCTAGCTGCCATTCTGCTGGCCCCCACTTCCTTGTCGTTTTCATGCAACCTCCCTTTGGGGAGGTTGCCTGCCACCTTTGTTTTTCTTTGCCTTCTTTGGTCTAGCATTATTTTACTAGACCATGTCAATCTTCTTTGGTCTAGCATTATTTTGCTAGACCATGTCTATTTTACTCAGTGTGAAAATTAAAAAAAGAAAGCCCTTCTAAACCTTCTGAAACTATGGCCTGAAGAGCGGGAGGAACTGCTGTGGTGTGGGCAGAGAAAGGCGGAAGGAACAAGAAACCCTGAAGAAAGCTAAACAAATGCTGATCTCCTTTACTTTCCCTGTGAAAGGAGCTTTCCGAAACTATGGAAATTCTCTAATCTGAAGGTGGAGTGACCGCTGAAGATGTGGAAATGTGAGTGTAACAGAGAAATCAAACCAGAAGGATCTGTAGGCTCAATGTGAAAGGGACTACAAGTGTGTAAGTGGGCAAAGTTTCCAAAATCTCTCCAAGGACAGCCCTATATAGATAGCATTCCAGCGGTCTAATCTGAAAGTTACTGAACCATGAATTAGGATAACCAAGTCTTTCTGCAGGGGATGTAGCTGGTGAATCAACCAAAGTGGATAAAAGGCACACTTGGCTAGTGTATACAGTATAATCCAGGAAAAATGCAGGTCCAAGCTCCAATAACCCACCCCCCTCCCTGAAAGGAATGTACAGGTCCATCACAGATGGATATTTTCCTAGTAAACTGGTCCATTGACTCCCCATAACCATAATCAACTCCCTACCATCATCTTCCCAACCATCATCAACCATTATCTAGAAGAAGCTTTGGTTTTTACCTCTGTGTCCCTCTCTCCCCCATGCTACATTCTTACTGGGATCTGATGAGAAGAAGACATGGAACCAGGCATCATCAGCACCACAATCTCCCATTGTATTCCCCTTGTAAAGTCACAATAAATAAAACATCCCTCAATTCTAGGCCCACGTACCAGAAATAGCCAACTGCTGTATTTTGAAGTGAAGGTTGATAGTGGGGTTCTCATCAGGTTTGGAAGCACCTGCTTGGAGACTCATTGTCCCCTTCAAACTTGGTAACTTTTGGGGGTTGATCTTGCCCACATCCCAGGATAGCAGCTTCAGAGGGAGAGAAGGGAGGAAGGAAAACAGGTAAAAATAGCATGAGGGCTGCTTCAGGAACACAAAGCAAACCAACATGGGTTTCATTCTGCAAGAAGGCTAGACTGGTGCTTCCAATGTGCACAAAGGAAGTAGGGCTGTCAGATCCTCACCCAGGAAGGGAAAACTTAATTTTATAGCTCTAGGCACAGAACAAGCAAGATTTGTGACAGAGGTGTAACGAATTCCAACATTTTTCTACAGTTTGAATGCAGCACACAAGGAGTTAAGGAAGCACAGCTTGTGATTGGATGGCTCCTAGAAGCAGAGTTCTTACATCAGTGTGTAGCGAGTTCTGTTCTGTTCAGAGTGTGCTAGTGAACAGATGAATGCTCAGATACCAGGCAGTAAAGCTCATAAGAGTTGTGGGATTCTAATAGAGGAAACAGAGGAAATTGACTTTCTGAGGTCTCTTCTGCACATGCAGAATAATGCACTTTCAATGCACTTCGCAGCTGTGTGGAATAGCAAAACCCACTTGCAAACAATTGTGAAAGTGGATTGAAAGGGCATTAAAGGGGTCTGAGAGATTGAAGTAATTCCTGCTCTGGAAAGCAATGAGTGGGTAAAACATATCTAGTGAAGGGATTTGGACTAAACATATGAGTGGAGTAAATATATCTAGTGAAGGGACCTTAAAGTCTGTGTGAGGAAAAATTGTTTCGGAATATTTATCAGAGGGTAATCTAAGGACTTTCTAACTAAGAAAAAGGAAAACTGAATACTGAATATTATTTCACCAATACTAAAGTGTAAGTATTTGTGTATATCAGCCTGAATGTAACATCTTAAAGGAATTAAACTAGGGAACTGAATTAGATTGTAACCAAATACAAAAAAAGTTACAGCCACAACTGGTATATAATAACGTTTTAACTTACCTGCTTCAAATTTCTCGTTATTTATTATTTTGAGAAAACTTTTTCTGTTCCTGTAAATAAAAACTTCATTTTTCTTCTTTTAAAGTCTTAAAGCCTCTGGTGCCTAAGTTTATATTTCTGACAGAAGGAAAAGGGTTTATTTTGTGTTTCTTCAGAGCAGATCTCTGCCTGGCTGAGAGGTGCCGGCACCAAACAGCAGAAGAACTTTTTAATTTTATTATAGAGGTGGGAAAGTACAAAGGGACATATAAAGTAAAATCATAATCACACTACTGTTTTATTTTAACAGAGAACAAAGGGACTGCTCAATAACAGCCTAAACGGATAGGTGTAGGAGGTTAAGAGTTCGTGTATCTAATCTGGAGGAACCGGGTTTGATTCCCAGCTCTGCTGCCTGAGCTGTGGAGGCTTATCTGGGGAATTCAGATTAGCCTGTACACTCCCACACATGCCAGCTGGGTGACCTTGGGCTAGTCACAGCTTCTCGGAGCTCTCTCAGCCCCACCTACCTCACAGGGTGTTTGTTGTGAGGGGGGAAGGGCAAGGAGATTGTAAGCCCCTTTGAGTCTCCTGCAGGAGAGAAAGGGGGGATATAAATCCAAACTCTTCTTCTTCTAATTTTGGAGGGAAAATCTCCTTTAGACACTTGTGAACAGAAGGAACGCTCCAGGAGGCAGAGGTGTGCAGGTCAGTTTGGATGCTAATGTCTTGTTGTCTCATTCTCACAATGATTCCCTGTCCTCAGATGAAGGGAAAGGGGTGGCAAGTCAGCAAAGTCTTTGGCTTCCTCTCTCCCTCTCCCTTTCCTCCCAGGCAGAGCTTCAGGGAGTGGCTCTTTGGCCTCTCTCTTTCTCTGCCTTCCAATACTAGATCTGTTTCCTGTTTCTTTCTTTGGTATTCAACTCATTTCCCTTCACAGTTTATTGTTTGTTATGAAAGTTCCAAGGCACTGCTATCACTTATATGCAATGAGGGCATCTCCTGCTCTTTCTAACTGCCTCAGTTGATGACATAGTCATGTGTGCACCTACAGTAGTAATCCCCACCAATCCTCCTGCCTGGAGGGCAAAATAAGGCCAAATTCACACTGCCCAAACCAATGAGAGCACCACTTTCTAGTGACTTTTCCCCATGCTGATTTGGTATGTGGCTACCCCCATCTCACCTTTGTAACAGGATCAAAGGTGTGTGTTCCCTGAGAAGGTGTGAGGGTCATGTTGAGGACACCTTTTGGCATCTGGCTGGTAACTGTCACCCCTTCCACAGTCTTCCCCATCGTCTGTTTGGGACCCACTGTGATCTCGAAGCGGCCCAATGAGTTGCTGTCTCGGAAACTGATGTTGTGCTTCATGTAAACAGGGATGGCCACTAGGCTGGAACAGAAGAGGACGAGAAGAAGGCAATTGTAGCTGCATCAGCATCAAGCTGCATCCTTACCTGCCTGGACCCATCTAGCCCTGCTTAACACTGAGCACAGAGATGCAGCTATGGCTAATGATGCCCTATCATTAAGGAAGATGAACCCTTTCCCACTGCCTGGCTACAGCAAAAAATAGTATTCCTTCAAGGGCAGAATTTTATAGTCATGTGCTTCTTTCTCTGTCAATGTACTGGATATTCACTGTCTTGCCATGCAATTATTAGGTATATGACATCTTAAGAACCCTAGATTTCTCATCTAAAATTTTTTACACTTCTAGCCCTTAGGAATATAAAAGGAGAAGACTGTAAAAGACTCTCCCACACACAGGCTTTTCACTTTAGTTCCCAATGTATCAGCAGTTGCTTCAAAGAAGCCAGAAAGGCAATTGAATTTCAGAGGGCAAAGGAGAACAGCTTCAATGTCCTGGATAACTCCCTCTAGGTTGTCATTCTAGTAACCCCCAGTTGCTTTTATTCTTTGCCAAATCTTGTGAAAACCAAGATCGTAGAAACAAATTATGCAAAATATGCGAATATGTGAAATGTACAATGTACTGTAGCAAGGAAATGTGGGTCTCAATAGAATAATCTGGATATTTGATGTGCTGATTCAAGATTTGGGACTCAAGCAGAAATAAATCTAAGCCTAGGGAACATTCAAGCAAATACAACCAATTAAAATCAGCTGATATTTTTACTTTTAATACTAAAATAACAAATATTGTTGAACACAAGTGTTCTGAAAAAAATCAAGGCATAGAAGTGTCAAAATTTGGCAGGACTAGGGTTGAGCAATACCTAAAATATTCGGTAAAATTCAGATTTGGTTTTTTGGTCATAAAATTATCTGAATGCCTAAATAAGATTAATATCATATTTGTTATACTCTAATATATTCGGGTCCGTCTTTTTTGGTATTTTTGGGTTCTGGCCTGTAGAGGGTGCATTTTTAAAGCTAGCAGCACCAAAATTTCAGGATATCTTTCTGACGATACCACCCAGGTTTGGTACAGTTTGGTTCAGGGGGTCCAATTTTATGGACCCCCAAAGAGGGTGCCCCATCCCCCACTGTTTCCAATGGGAGCTAATAGGAGATGGGAGATATCCTTTGAGGGTTCATAAAATTGTACCCCCTGAATCAAACTTCACCAAGCTTGAGTGGTATCATCAGGAGAGTCTCCTGAAGATGCCCTGCAATTTTGGTGCCACTAGCTTAAAACATGCGCTCCTGACAGGCACTCCAAGGCAAGTATTAGGGGGATTCTCTGGAAGGGGGTTGGATTCTTTAGGGTTTTTAAATTTCTTTAAACATTGCTTGGAGGGAATTCAAGAATCCACTTTTGGGGGTAGAATCCCTCTCCTCTCTTACCAGCATGAACCTGCACCCTGTGGATCTTAAGATCCACTGCGTGCAGGCTCTTGCTGAGGAAGGGGGGAAGCAGTAGCATTTGAGGATTGTTTAAACCAGGGGTAGGGAACCTGCGGCTCCCCAGATGTTCAGGAACTACAATTCCCATCAACCCCTACCAGCATGGGCATAATATATTCAGGACGAATATTGCCCGAATCTGCCACAATTCGGCCCAAATAGATTATTCGTTTCATCCGAATCACCAACCCTAGACAAGACCCTTAATACTTTCAACTTAAAATTTATCAGACATTTTCTAAACTGTGTCTTATGAAGCTGCCTGATACAGTATCAGAGCACTGGCAGAGGGTATCCAGGGTCTTACACATGGAAAGTATTTCCTCAAGACCTGGTACTTGAGATTCTTCATCTGAAAATGTTAACGACTGAACAGGGGACTTTTTATAGGCTCTACCACTAAGCTACAGCCCATCAACATTTAAGACATTTGAAATTTATGTGCAGTTCTTAAATTTATGACACATTCCAAACTAGTCAAGTAGTCTATTAAAACAACCTCATTTAGGATTATTGGATTAGACTGGAGTGTGTGTTGCTGTACACATCTTGTAGTGAAATGATTTCTCATCGCACAGGTCTTCTTGCTAATTTCCATTTTAATGGAAAACATTTTTACATTTGTACTCTGTTATGCTAAGAGGATAATCTACCAGTTACTCCAGACCGAGTTTCAGCTGAGAACTCAACCATATAGGAAAGACAGTTGTTGACTGCAGTCTCAACAAATGTCTCACCCATCACCCTGTTGAATCACAAAAGAGAAACTCTACACTAATGGGCACCCATGTATTTTTTAAAAAGGAAGGCAAGCTGCTGGCAAGCCTGCTGCTTATATTTGATCGTAGGCTGAATGTGAGAAATTAATTATTTGTTTCTTTTCAACCATATTTTTAGATGGGGCAGGAAGAAGAGTCACAAGACACCAAGATCCGTTACTTTGATTCTTACTTCTGAGCACTGACATGATAGGAAAGCAGGCGGAAGTTCCCGTCAGGAGGGATGAAAGACAGAATTCGTTCTGATTCCCAGCGCTTGAAACGCACACAAGGGTGGAAGCTGACATCATCTAGCAACCTGGGATTCTGAAATGAACAGTAAAGAGGCATCAAAACACTGCTCAGCAGATCATACCCAGCTATTCTCCAGCTCAAACAGAGTTGCCCTGACATTGGGATAATGTATTTTATTCCACTCCATTCTGAAAACGTAAGCTCTCTTCCCTTCCTCTTTTAAGCCCTATCTTGCTTCTCTAGCCCTCACACACCGATCACTATTGTTCTATCTGCATCTCCAGAATCTACTAAACCCTGCACTTTCCACAACAGTTTACTGCTTCTGCCCTCCCTGCATCCTCTGTCACAATAGCCTCAGAAGGTCCACTTGATGAGGCCCACTCCATTTTCAGCAGCCCTTTACAAACTCTTTTTTACTTACCATAAAGGACAGTGTAAGATCTGGCATCCCAGTCAGTTTCACGCAGGCATCAATCACCCCCTGAATTTCAGCTGTAATCGTGGAACCTGCCTCAGGAAAGAAAAGCCATGTGGATCATGAAGGAAACCATGAACCTGACAGAATCTGCTATGGACAAGAATAGGTGGAGCCTACCAGTCTGGTGGCTGCCATTCAAAAGGTACATTAAAGAGCAATTGACAAAGCTTTTTGCAGGAGGGCAGAACGCAGGGGATTTCAAAGACACTGTGGAAATATAACATCTTTACCTGATTTGTCAATGATGGCATCTATCTCCTCAATCACGTCAAAATAGGCTTCATTGTTGGTGTATTTCACACCAGTCCGTCGCCAGGGTACCACAGACAGCTGCCCAGTGGGGAGTTGTTCTCCTACATTGGTGCTTCCTGAAATAATGTATTACTTATTACATTTCGTAATTCACCCTGCCTCCAAGGAGATAAAGATTGCAAAGATGACAGTCCCCACCTTCCTTTCATTCTCACCATGCATCCAGCACCAAGTTCTACCCATATCTCCAGAGCATTATTTTATGTGAGCTAGGTCTGGCTGCAAAAGAGCAATAGGACCACAATCACACAAGGGGTTTCATGGCTGAGCAAGGCTTTGAACATGGTCTCCCTAGTCCAGCATGGTGTAGTCATTAAGAGCAGTGGACTCTAATCTGGTGAACTGGGTTTGTTTCCCCATTCCTACAAATGAAGCCTGCTGGGTAACTTTGGGCCAGTCAGTTTTCTCAGAACTCTCTCAGCCCCACCTACCTCACAAGGTATTCAAACTATTTTGTGGCCCTGGATTAAGTAAGCTGAAATACAGAGTTAATCCCCTTAACTAATCAATACATTTTTCCCTGGTTCAACTCTGATAACACGGCCCACCAAACAAAATTAAAGAATTGTGTATCAAGGATTCCAGGAAACCCAAGATGTGAGACTGTGCCCAGACAGATAAGGCCCCTTAGATTGTGCGCTTCACAGAATGCCCTTCAGGAACAAAAGAGGTCCATTAATTCACCTGTAATTGTGTTGACAACTGTTCGCAAGATGGTGGGTGGCTTAATCAACTCTTTCAGAATGTTGGATTCTGTAGCCAATGGGAATCCATTGTCCAGCATCTCCTCCAGGACCTCATAGACCACCACAACATTGTCCTTGATGACTACTTCAGAGCAGACTCCAAAATAATCCTGTGAAAAGAAACAAAAATATTAACCAGCCTAAACTGAATGCTCTGAAGCAAAGTGAAAAGGTCTCCTTCTGGGAGCAAAACTAGAATTGTCATGAGCTAAGGGAAGACAGCCCTCCTTAGGTAGCAGATGTTGTGTCTCATTAAGGGCAAGCAACAGATAATCCTATCCATTGTACCATAGTTCAGGGCAAATTTCTCTTGCTCAAGTTGTGGAGAGAATTTTGTCACAGCCAAGAGACCCAAGTTCCCCCCGGTTATCTAACCCAAGCTTTAGCGAAGCTCCCATCCATTTCCAATCACATTTTTAAAGAACCTTTCCCTGGATTGTGTTCTATGTTTATTTGCAAGTGTGGTAAATGGTTTATACTCCAGAAGTATAGAGACCTGAATTCAGATCCCTGCTTTCTAGAAAGTTCACAGGCTGACTTTGGACCCAGTTATACTCTCCCACCCTAACACACCTCAAAGGATAGTTTTTGGGAGGATAGAAGGAAATGGAGGAAAGAATAACTGTGCCTTCAGCTCTTTGAAGGAAGGGTAGAATATAAATATATAGGCAGATGGGCAGGAATGAAGTATTTGGATTTGCAGCCTCAGGCACCAAAATGTTTTGGGTTAACTCTGAATGTAGCACTGCCTCCCCCATCCCCACCTGCTCACAAACATCAGGAGCTGTCTTCATCTGATAAAGACAGGAAGCCCCAACGGTAATTGGAGGAGAGCAACCAGGCATATGAATAATGAAGGAAGCCTGGATAAGGGATTTTTTCCACATTCTATCTAGCTGAAGGCTCATCAGGTTACAACTCAAATTCTGTCACTGTTCCTTACTTGTCAGGAAGCATTTAGCCAGAAAGTTTGTCATGAAATGGGCCCCAATGATGCTCAGGAGGTGGGAATTGTAAGTTACAGTAAAGCAACAGAAGTCCCAAATATTTTAAAATCATGAAATGGAATTTAACTTTCACCATTTTTAAACGCAACAAGTGTCCAAGCACTCATCACCTCAGGAAGTCCTTGATCGTAATGGTGGGGACAAAAAAAAAAGTTTCTTGGAATATTGCTTCCTTGTTTTTATTTGCATTTCTCTGAGAGGGACAGACCCCTAAGAATCAATGTGATCTAAGACCCAGGGCATTAGAGCCAAAACCCCAAGATCAAATCTGCATGCAGCCCTTGGTGATTTGGGGGTCTTTCTCACTCACTTAAATTACACACATTTGCCAGAATGAGGTGGTTGAGTCCTGAGATGATAGAATGGACTGTACCACTTCAGACTAGTGTGAGCTTGGACCAGTCACCTACTGTCAGTCTGACCTCCCTAACAGGGTTGTGGGGATAAAATGGGGGAGAGGAGAATGATGGAAGTTGCCTTGGGACTCTATTGGGGAGAAAGGCAGGCTATACATTAAATAAAAATAAAAGAGTGTACACAGGTAATCATGCTCCCTTATATTAGAAAACCCTACAAATTAAAAAAATGGCACATTAGCGAGAAAGATTCTAGCCTAGATTTTTGCAATGTGTGCAAGGAACCTATTAATGTAGGGGAGCTTCAAAAATAATGTAATCCCTGCAGTCTCAAGTAAAGCAAGCCATTTAACACATTTAACGCAAAGTTAAAAACAGGAGTGTCTAACAAGAATGACATGGGGCCTCTGAATGGGGCCTCTGCAAAAATTTAAAACTCAGACCTGACATTTTTAAAACTATTGGTTCGCCACTAGGTGTGGTTTGCCACTAAATTGAACAGTACAGGAGAAGAGTATTGTCACTTTCTCCTTCCTATGTTAAATAAGAGCTTAAGATTCATGCTTTCTAGAATCTTCATTCTTAGGGCTTGTACAATCCAGTTTCTTCTTCTCCAACAATTCTGTTTCTCCTCTCTTTGGTGTTGAGCTGTACAACATTCACGCTAATCCATACTATGGTAACCTCCAGGCTGGACTAATGTAACCTATTTTATGACAGGCTGCTCTTGAAAACACCACCTAAACAACAGTTGGTCAGCAGCTAATCTGCTGACAGGAACTTAGCATTTTTAACACAGTGCCCCGTGTTAATCTTCCAAACTGAAGGTGCTTGGTGTTCACTTTCATGACTCTTCATGGCCTTGTACGTTCACATTTTCAGAACTGCTTCCACCCACATGTGCCAATCATTAGACCAGGGACTGTTAGTAGTTCCCACACTTAGATCAGTAAGCCCCATCACACCTTGGCAGGCTCTTTCCCTATGGCAGCACCTGTGCTGTGGAGTGGATTTACCAAGGAAAATCCCAACTTTGCACAGATTACAGAGGCTCTGCAAAAATCAAGCTCTTTTACTGTGGCCTTCAGTAGCCCATGAGTGAATGTTCTGGCATGCTACCTCATATTTGGATTTTGATGTGATACCATATTTGTTTTAAAATTTAATGTGAGCTTCCTTGACTCCTACTGATGAGGAGAAACACAGGATACAAATATTTTAAATAAACCAACGTATATTCTGTGCCTTCTAAAGAGCAAAGAATGTGTTCAGGCCTCATCAGGCTATTTGGCTTTTGAGGGAGGCAGGTAGTTCCTAGTCACACATTCCAGCAGACCTACGCCTAGCAAAGCTCCTCAGCCCCACTCCACAAGGATATGTTGAAAACCTTACTTTGCCTGTGGTTAGTTCTGATTTCTGCCCTATAGATAGGTACTCAACCACAAAATTTGCTGTTACAGGAGAATATGCACACAAACGGAAGTGCAGACAGAAAGAAAAAGTCAATAGTGGGGTCAAAATGCCAGGAATCGTGAGAGGACCGTAGGTCTATAACACCTCAAAGTACATAAAATAGAACAGAGACCCATGTATAGCAACAGCTTGTGGTGATAATATTAGGTTTCTAGCCTTTATGTGCTAATTTAATAACTATAGAAAACATGAAACTTTATATCCCAATTAACTCCATATTGAATAGAATCAAATTTCCTTATAAATTCTAGTTCAGTACTTCCTGCAGGAAATGATGGTATACACTGTGCAAAAACAAGTCATCTGTCTCCATCCACACTTAAATTTAGATCTTTCTGCATAGAAATTCAAGCTGGGAATATGGAGTGTTTCATAAATCACATGAAAACAGATCTGGGTTGGCTACTCAGTTTACATTCATAAGAAAGCTGCAGCTAATTCTGCCCCCTTAACTAAGTGCTTGCAAACTGATGTTGGTGACACGCGTATGTTATGGTTTATTTTAATGGTGTATTCTTGACTTGCATGTACACTTGAAAACAGCACTGTGCAAAAACTGTAGTGTGTGAAAGTACCATAAATTTGGTTGCTGTGTGGTTTCCGGGCTGTATGGCCGTGTTCTAGCAGCATTCTCTCCTGACGTTTCGCCTGCATCTGTGGCTGGCATCTTCAGAGGATCTGAAGATCTGGCATCTTCAGAGGATCCTCTGAAGATGCCAGCCACAGATGCAGGCGAAACGTCAGGAGAGAATGCTGCAAGAACACAGCCATATAGCCCGGAAACCACACAGCACCCAAGTGATTCCGGCCGTGAAAGCCTTCGACAATACAGTACCATAAATTAATATGATGTTGGCACCTACCTGAAAAGTGTCCACAACCCGATGAAGAAATTCAATGACAAAAAGCGGTGGCACCTCAGTCTGGATCACAGCTACGAAGAAGATCTTGTGCCGATAAACACTCAAGAGATAGTGATGAGGTGTGGGGATGACAGGAGGCACATTTTCTGCCTCTGAGGCTCGTTCCTGGGCCTCGAAGAAGTAGTCACATACTGAGCGACTGACCACACTTTTCCAGTGCTTCTCCAAAAAGATGTCCCCAGAGGAATTAATCAGGAAGAGGCTGTGAATCATGGCTGGTCCAAGAGGAGGGCAGATGATAGAGACGCTGTGCCAAACCAAAACAGTATTTGATGGAACTTTGAGCCTAGAGAGAGGCCCTGACAAATATAATCTGGAGAGAGCAACAGACCTTTGTGGGCATTCAAGATGCTCACTTGGTGGCTAAACTACAGAGTCAGATTTTTAAAATTTACAACATTGGGCTGGTTTGGGTGGGGGGAGCAAGGTATTTCATAGCGGTACTACTACTAAATGCCTTCTTTATCCAACTGTCCTCAGGTAATCTCCAAATCTTCCACACCCCAACACTTCTATCCCCTCCCTGCCCAAGGGTAACTACTGAAAGACTCTGACCCTCAACCACTCCCACCATTAGCCTTCTCTCCAGGATTTTCAACACTGTTTTCACCCTCCTCCTTCATTCCTGAAGGAATGCCCCAGCCTCCCATCAGGAGCAGACAGCAGCCCCGCAGCACTCCTGACTACAACCTTCTATCTCTCCACTGACATAATCTGTATCACACCTGTCCTCTGTCTATCCTAAAACCTCCCTGACAGCTCCACAGGCCACAACCCCACTTCCACAAGAATCTTCTAAACACCCTCCAAAGGTTCTGCCCGCCCAAGCTATCCATTTCTCCAGGACACAGACCCCTAACACATGTGATGCCTGTTATTTCTAAGCATCCCCAATTACAATGTATTTAACCCCAGAGCCAATTTCTGCTGGGATTTCTGGACCACCCAGCCCATTACAAGCCCTCATGTTTCCAGAATCGACAGCTTTCATCAGACCCAGTTATCTCCTCCACGTTCTGCCCAAGAGCTTCCATAGGCCTTACGCAGCCTACTACACATGTCCAAGTGCAACCACCACCACCACCCTGCGTTATTCCTCAAATGAATGCAACTCTTTGTATCTACAGAAGCCCAAAGTGAATGCTTGGCTACAAAGCATCCTTCATGCAATTATTCAATCACAACTTTAAGATCTGGATCTGCACACCATCCAGCCTTTATCTTCCACTTCTTATCATGCAACCTGCCTGTCTCCAAAATCCCCTAATCAGGGGTGGGGGGCCTTCAAGATCTGTGTGTGTGTGTGTGGGGGGGGGGGGATTGGCTGCATTTGCCCAAACAGACTGGGAGCAAGTTGAGCTCCTGTAGCACTACCAGTGTCTTGGGGCTTTGCAGACAAAAATCTGCTTGCTGACCAAAACAGCCTGGGGATCCATTCTTTGGAATGCAGGCCAGGGGGTGCCTATCCCTGCCCTAAACCCCAACACCTACTTCGTGGGCTTACTCTTACTAAACCTTACCATCTTCAAGCAGCTCATTCTGAACCCAAGCATTATTAATCCTCTACCTGCCTACCCCGTTTCCCTTCCTCTGTCTCAAACGCTTTCATACACGGACCCCCAAGCTGCAGCCATCAGCCCCCTAACAGCCCTGCAGCTTGCAATCTCCATCTTCTCCAGCACGCGCATCCTCATTCCCAGCCCCATCATAACTCACCTTCCTCCTTTCACCTGGTGCAGCAGCTAGAACCCGATTCACCGCCGGGAGGGGGGTAATCGGCACCGCCCACTTATGCAAACCCGCCCCCGTGATTGGCGAGCAGCCGGTATTCTATCCCCACCTGCCTCAAGTAGCATCGATCGCTTCGGACTGTCAAGAATGGTGGCAGTGGGTGGGCGGGCCGCAGTTTTCCGGCTCCAGCCTCTGATAGGCTGGAACGAAGGGGCAAGAGCTGTTTATCTCTTTGAGTGGCCTCCCAGGCGGCAAGTGAGCATCGAGCGGAGGTCTTTGCGGAACTGAGATTGGTTGCGCGGGTTTCTTCGGGAAGCTTGTGCAAGATTGGGGTCAGGTCGCCGCAGGCGCCTTAGCAACGAGACTTCTCTGCTGCCCAATGGCTGCCTCTGGCCGCCTACGCGTTCGAAGCGCATGACAGTCAGCTGCAGCTGAGCATCACCCCTAGATGCCACACTGTGTTAATATCTGTGAAACAGCTATTGATATGACATTGAGAACAGTATTGTTATTATATTTGATTGTCCATCTCCATATATGTTGACGCAACAGTCATTTAAAAATAAAACACTTAACAAAATATTGCATATCTATAACATATCTATAACATGATGATTAGATTAACAGTGCATATCTATAACATGATGATTAGATTAACAGTGCAGTGTATTGTTGCATCTATATTGTGTAGTGTATGTGCAAAAATGGCTTTCTGCCCAAGATAGGAAGATGCACAATTAAAATATTATCAGAATAACAGTATTTTAATATTAAGAATATGATATTCAGAGGTAATGTCCATTTTCCCATCTTTTGACACAAAGCACATTTTCGCTCAATAGGCTTAATATTGCAAATAAACTATAACATTTTCCTCTCTGGTTACAAGGAACTCAGAGATTGAAAGGCTTAAGGGTGTGAATAAGAACATGAAATCTGGTCTTCATAGTGCTAACCCAACATGTTAAAAACTGCACCATATCTGTTCTCTAAAAGAATACAATAGTAAATAACAATTATTTTAATAAATGTTGTTTTGTTATTATCACCCTGTCTTTTGCTATACTAGCAATACAGGTGACCACATAGAAAGAAGGCCCAACACTCCTGTACTTTTAATACAGACTTTACCCCCAAAAAAGACATTCCAAGAAACCCAAGAGTTAATCAGTAAGGAGGGCAGTATAGTGGCACAAAAGGTTCCCTGAAAAACAGTTTGCCTCCAATGTGGATGGTTCCTCTGCATTTTTACTTTACACAGGGGAATTGAGTTGATATTCAAGAATAAGCCCCATAATTTTCTGTCCTGAGGTTCTAAGGCAAAACTGTCATGGTTAATCAGAAGATCACATTTGTTGCAAAAGGATTCCCTGAAGGCAGACCTTATGAAAATCACTACTTCAAAAGCAACACATTTCAGACAGGTGCTGTCTTTGTCACATCAAAAATGACAAAAAGCCTTAAGACACCTTAATTTCTGTTAGTCCTTAAGGTGCCACAAGACTTGTCTTCAAGTTTGCTTCTAACTGCTATATATATTAGATTAGGGAATTTCTGCAGATGCAGTTTTTCCTCACCGCTCTGTGGCAAACCCCTCCCAAATGATCCACAGTTTGTATCATCAGTCCCAAGCCAAGATTACATCACCATGTAAAAAAAACCCTTTACCCTATTCTGGTTTCTCTTCAGACGGGTACATCTTTCACCTTGTACCACCCATAGCTTGCCAGTAATTGATTCACTGTGTGTATTAAATGCATTTAAACAGGATTGGGTACTCAGACATTCACTTTGCATATAATCTGCACCTTATATTAAATCATCAAGTATAAATGACCACTTGGCAAATGTCTTTATTGCTGGATCAAGGAATAGGCTGTATGTCAGTGGCAAAGAGCAGGTGCAGACATTGTTTGTAACATGAGCTCCTCCAGTTTGGCCTCTAGAACTGCAGCCAAAGCTGGAGTTTTCAGTAACAAGCGGGCTGCAAGCCTGTTGCCAATGTAAAAGATACAGAGTCATTTTAAGATCCCATTGTGAATATTTTTGCACTGCTGCCTGCTTCTGCTCCACTTTCATGGCATGGCCGCCCTTTTGTCAATAAATCCAGAGGTTTAGCCCTATTGCTAAAGTGGGTCATTTCCTGGTGTGCTTTCAGCCACATGAAGAACGCCAGTCAGGAGGAAGGTTTAAAAGGTCTTTATTCAAATAAAGGAAAGTCCAGCAAGTGACGGAGCAGAGGCTTACCCAGTCTCTAGGGACTGAACCTTTTATACAAAGCAATGAGTAATATTGGTACATGTGCAGGACATTTCTCTAGAGCTGTCTATCCACCCTGTATTAAAACTTTTCTCAACCCACTTTCTAAGTTCTCATCTTATCCGGGTTGCTGGGCTGCTCAACCACATCTCCATAGTAACAGATCTGAACTTTGAAGAAAGAGGCATAATATTGTTCTTCAGAAATACCAGACCATAGGCCACAGTATCACACTGTATCTCCTCCCTCTGATATTTCAGGCCTGCCTTTTACAGCTATTTCTGCACTTGCCTGCTTAAGCTTTTAAAGCTTCCTATAGCACATTAATCTCTACCTGGAACCTTTTAAAATGGAGAGTCTTTGGTTCATGTCCTTCTTTACTATGTTACAAAATGAATAAATAGAGGCACTGTAAAGACGGACCAAAGACATTTGCAGCATAAGGCTTCACACAGTAGAACACTGTAGTAAGCTGCTCTTCACTAGGAAGACCTTCTTGTATTATTAGTCATTTTTATCTTTATCCCACTTTTCTCTGTAATAAGGACTCCAATTAAGACAAGTATTAAGTGGAATCAGTGATGTGCTTTGGATTTTTAAAAATCACAGTTAGCCACTAGGTGGAGCCATACAACAGAACTGGAGACCACTCAGATATAAATTATTTGTTTCCTTGGACAGATCTATTCCAATAAACAAACAAAATAAAGCTCCTCCGTATGGGTAAAGCAAAACAAAGCCTCCAGCAAAAATGTCTGTAGAGTTTGGAATGTACAGTATGACAGAAAGGATTGGATGGGTATACCTTCCAAGACATAATGCCATCTCTGACAGTGTTTCCTGGCAGTCTCTCCTCTTCTGTATAGACGGGATGCCTGCAAGGTCATTGGACAACTCAGGCTCTTACTGTCTCTCACCCCTCGAAGGTAAGGACACAAGAGCTTCTATTCTGGTCACTACTGACCAGCCTCTATGAAGGAAGATCTCTCTCTCTGTGTGTCACACACACACATGCTCATTGCTCAGAATTCTGCAGTTCCTGCAGAGGCATGCCAAAAGTATTACAACAGGATTCTTACCAGGATAATCCTATCCTAAAAAAGTTAAAAATGGGGTTTTATTTTATTTTATTTATTTATTTTATTGGATTTTTATACCGCCCCATCCCCGAAGGGCTCTGGGCGGTGTACAACATATAAAATACAATATAAAATAAGTAACCATTTAAGGCAGCGATATAAATTATCAATTCCTATTCTAATTATAAAACTCAGCAGGTTAAAATGGCATCCAGCATTCCAGTAATAAAAATGAAAATCCCTCCCCCCTCAGAGAGGGAGGCATGGCAAGTCTCGTTGGATGACAGGTGGCCCAGTTGTCAAGGGCCGAAGGAAGGGGGCACTATTAGCGGCTGGTTTCTCCAAAGGCCCGGCGGAACAGCTCCATCTTACAGGCCCTGCGGAACTCCCCAAGGTCCCGCAGGGCCCAGACAGCTGGAGGAAGAGCGTTCCACCAGGCTGGGGCCAGGGCCGTAAAGGTCCTGGCCCGTATGGAGGCCAGCCGCATCACTGAAGGGCCAGGGACCACCAGTAAATTGGCCTCTGCCGATCGGAGAGGCCGTGTAGGGACATATGGGGTGATGCGGTCTCGAAGGTACGATGATCCCAGGCCGCGTATGGCCTTAATGAAATGGAGATCTGGAGGAAGGCCAAAGGATTGCTTGTCTTTACCTTCCGAGATGCATACCTATCAGGAAGTAGGGTGGGCTACAGGCAAATCCACTTATACCATTTTAGAATCAGTATGCAAAGCATCCAACAAATGCTCAGTGGATAGCTGGTAAAATCTGATCATCTTTATCAAGATTTTCTTCAACGGAAACTTCTACAGGATGTACGATAGTCAAGCGTATACCACACATAAATGGACCTGATTTTACTAGAAGCCTGCTAAGCAGTTGCATGGCACTTCGTGTATTGATTTTTTTTTTTTTAGTGCTGAACATCTCTTGGGATTTTTGTTCTGTTGCCTATCATGTATATTATGGTGCAAATAAATCATTTTACAGTAAATGACATCTTGCACTTTGATGTGTGTGTTCAGCTTTTTGAAGGTCAAGCAAATAAGAGGTCAATTGATACAGTTGGTAGAATGAGATCGCAGAGCTTTTCTTCACTACCCTGAGAATAAGGCGGAGTTGCATTGATGCTCTTCCGAGGAGTAGGAAGAAGAATCCTGATTCTGTCGATTATATACATACTTATATGGTATGTATATACCAAGAACTGCCAACCCTTGGTTGAAAAATTCATGGAGGTTTGGGGGGAGGAGCTTTGAGAGGTTGCAGCTTCGGGATAGGAGGGATCTCAGCAGGGGATAATCCCACAAGGTCCACAGTTTTCTCCAAGCAGAGGCTCATTCCGCACATGCAGAATAATGCACTTTCAAACTGCTTTCAGTGCTCTTTAAAGCTGTGCGGAATGGCAAAATCCACTTGCAAACAGTTGTGAAAGTGGTTTGAAAATGCATTATTTTGTGTGTGCGGAAGGGGCCAAAGTGATCTGGAGCTGATATGGAATTCTAGGAGGTCTCCACACCCTTCCTGGTTGTTGGCATTCCACAGCCATAGAGAATATCCTACCATGAGCTTCACAAAGCAAAAAACAAATGGAGGTCCTAGTCAGGAACATCCAATTAATGTATTCTGAAGAGCAGAGGTGTATCTGTCTGGTGACATGGGGTACCTAATGGCCCCGGACGCACGCCATCTGGTCACGTGGGGGTGCAAAATCGGCCCCCCACATGACCGGTGAGTCACAGAGGCTCAGTGCGCGCATCCCCGCTGCTCATGCCGCTGCCATCACCAGCCGCAGAACTCAGGAACTGCGCAAAGTGAGCCCCCCTGCTCGTTTGCTCACCCGCCAGCCTCTTTTTTTTAGCCTATTTAGACGTCGCCAGGGTTACGCCGGGGAGGTGCTCTACAACCCACAGGATGGCGCCCGGAGGAGGTTCTGTCCCCAGGTGCCATTTCCCCTCCATACGGCTCTGCTGAAGAGGTACAACAGAAGAGCAAACTCTGAGATAGGCAGCTGTACTAGCATAGCTGCAAGATTCACCATTCCGTCACTTAGTGTACTTTTAAAAATTGAGTCACTGTCTCAGGTACTGTGCTTCAATCTACCACTTGGAAGGTGCTTTCAATGCAATCTCCTTGCACATTTGGAAATAAACACTGCAAAGACATTGTGAAGTGTCCAGCAATCTCTCATCACAAGAAGAGTCTATCTTTGATGCTTACCCTGGTTGATGCCACATGGTTGTCTCTTCTCAAGCAAGAAACCAATTGCCCCAACAGCTCTTCCAGATGCTGAAACTTGAGGATGCCAACAGTGGAGAAAAAAAGGCCTGTCCTTCTGAGGATGGATGTTATTAAGATCACAGGATAAATAATGTCTCATTGAGTCTCTATTCAAGGGACATGTTTTTTCAGGGCTTTTTGCAAACCGTCTGACACTACTATAACACAATATAGTAGTGCCTTTCGGGGGAGGGTGGTATATAAATAAAATTTCCATTCTATTGTGGGGCGTCTCTGGTCCTACACTATATACCAGGTTAGGTAGTATACAGGAGTTAATAGTACAAGCTCACAAATTTGTGCTAGTGTTTATGCAGATCCCAAATTTTTCAGGATATATGAAACACTCCACTGTGCATTGTGCCCCAAAGAATAGATAACTCCGCACATGTTGTGAAACCACACCTTCTTGCAAGTCACAGCTGAAGGAAGAACAGATCGATTGCTCAGTGGGAAGGCAGATCTCTGTTTTGTTGCGCCAAGGGATTTTGTTGAGATGAATCCTCGGTCAGCGATAGACACAGCTGACCAGCTGTCACACAAGGGCTGGACTGTAAGAAGGGCCTCTCTAGCTGAGTCTGTGCAAGCAGTGTGGAATAGCAGGGGCAAGGAAAACAGCATGGGGAAAGCAGGAAGAGGGAGTGGTCCAGGAGAAGGGAAAGCCAGAGGAAGGAATCCAAGAGAGGAAGAAAAATGAGCCAAGAAGCACACTGCAAATCACCAGGAACCACAGAAGCAAAGCAGTGAAGTTTTGTATGCTAAGTTGAGAAATAACTGGTCAGACCTTTGGCTGCAGGCCTCTAGCCCTTCCTGAATGACACAGTGGGAGCAACCTTTCCTTTATTTGTTTATGATTTCAAATCTGACATGAGCGGATTTCACAAGCCTCCGGACAAGAAGGTAGACAAGACCTAGTGGAGAGAATCCACATTTTCGTTGGTGTGTGTGCTCTCGTGCATGTACATGGCAGAACATCCCCAAAATGCTAATGACACAAGGCACTGCAGCCACTAAGAGCAGGTTTATGAGGCAGTTAAGAGATCTCAAGGGTATTGTGAATCTGATGCAAAACCAGCTGGTGCCTTGAAGCTGTGGCCTACCATTTATTTTAACTCTTGCCGCACTGTATGGACAGATGGTTCCGGATGAAACTTCTGTTTGAGACTGGGGGTCAAGGAGCCTGGTTGGATTCTTAAGCAGATGCTCTAAGACAGATGCTCTAAAACAACCAAGCCTTTCCTTTTGAGATGATCAGGAACTGATCACTGCCCTCCTTATTGTATTGGATCTTATTAAGAACAGGAAGATGCTCAACCTCAGACCTCCATCTGCTTGCTCATAACAAAACACTAGCTGAGGATTTCATTGTCTTTGCTACTGGCTGCCTATTTATGATATTACATCAAAGGGTTTCTTAGGGCCCAAACTTTGATCTTCCTGGGGGATTTCTTTGTACTTGTATGATATACGTGAAGGATAATATTATACAAATACATATATTATGAAAGAGCCAGTGTGGTTATTAGTAATTTGACTGTCAGACTAGCATCTGGGAGACCCAACTTAGAATTCCCACTCTTCTACAGAAGCTTGCCAGATGACCCTGAGCCTCTCACTCTCAGTCGAGCTGACACTTCATTGTTGTTGTGAGAATAAAACAGAAGGAGGAGAATGATGCAAAGTGCTTTAAGTGCCTGTTTGGGAGAAAAGGGTTTATTTATTTAAATATTTATATCCTGCTTTTGCAAAGACTCAATGTGGCTCACAATAACAATTCAATTAATTTTTCTTTCTGCTCTTATGACTACAGTCTTGACACTAACAATACAACAATAACTACACACACACACACACACACACACCAACCAAACAACAATCGATCTTGGGCTGGTTGGGATTTTATAGCTGGTTCTTCCTAGGTCAGCGGACAGGAGCCAAAGGATACACACCTTTGGGCACACCCAGCCATTATATCTGTCGGCAGACAACATCACAGCCAAGATGGTGTTCAGCTGGCAAGATGTTCCTCAAACAATTCCATTTCCCTGTTCTCATAACAGGACATAAATATGTAAATAAATACTATAAATGAAAGGGGAAGAAAGAATCTTTATGGCTGTTACTTATAAGCAATCAGCATAGCACAATTGACATAATCTTCAGCTTGGGAGGGTGGACTCGATGACATCACATTCCCGATTAACTCCCGCCCTTACCCAAACCTTACCCTACCTTATCCAGGTTTCTCTTCCAAATCTCCAGGAATGTCCCAATCCAGAGCTGGGAACCCTAATTTCTACTTATATAATACAATTTTCTGCAAATTGTATTCTATAATACACCCAACCAAGAACATAAAACCAGTATAAGATAGTTCTCTGGTTAAAAGCAGACATGAAAACAATTTTAAAAGATCAACCCCTTCATTAAAAGACTGGATAAAATTAAACATTTTGGCTTGAAGCCTAAAAGAAAGTAGAATAGGCACTGGGTGAGCCTCAAGCAGAATAGCATTCCACAGGTAAGGTGCTACTACCACTTTACGGCATGCTGTACTGTTGCTGGAAACCACCTTGAACTGTAAGGGAAAAGTGGTATACAAACACCTCTAGGAATCATAAAACATAAATGCTATTCAAAAAAGAAGAGATGTCTCATTACAAGTGCGATGCATTCTTGTAAAACTCACAGAATGCGCTGGCACATATCATTGTCTTACAGTCACACAACATGCTTTGTATTTTGGAGTTCTTCAGGCAGCAACTCTACTTACCATTCAGTTAGGGTGGTGACAGCAACGCCAAGGCAGGCAGCAGGCAGAAAAAGCAGTTTTCCTCATTGCTCAAACAAACCTACAAACCTGACTTTTCAAGAGTTCAGGAAGTGCCACCTGATTTACTCTGCCCAATCAGGGTAAAGCATCTTCCTTGGTAGATAGAACTGATCATCCTATAATTCCGTCCTTTGGCCCTAAACTGCTCTGAAGCTTTGAATCCAGCACCCAAGGACACCAACAGGTGACATGAAGATTGCTAGTCTCTGTAAATCAGTAAAAGATAAATTACAGATGCAGATTTGAACTGGAGCTGCTGGGGAAAGGGAGAGGGCATTTAAGTCTTTGAACATCCCTCCCTTCTTGATTAGAAAAAACTGAGCTACTTGTGCAGTTATTAATATTTTAAAGGGAAGCAAAGATTTTTCCAAAAAAACCCAATCTTTTCTCCTTAAAAGTATCATTATGAGGGCAGAGAGCCCTGTTCTGATTAGAGAAACAGAGTTGAGGTTGAAAAGTTAAATCTTCCCTTCCCTTTGTGGTCCCAATCTGAATTACAGCTGCATACAATTTACCTTCTACAGAGTTACAGAGAACTGTGATCTTCCTCACATCTGTTTATGTTCGGAATCTGCTTTAGCAGTTTTCTTCGTACCACCTTTGGTCTGTTTCAGAGAGGGCAATAATTTGTTTAGAAAACCTGCACCGCATGAATTTGACGCTACTTGACAGCATTTAACACACATCCACCTTTTACTCTACAAGGACTCAAGGCGATGTAATATTTATGCCAGAAGGACTAACCATGTTCTTCCTACATATACCTGACTGAAACGAGTTAGTTGTTTGGGCATAATTCTGGTTACATGTCATCCAGTGATGTAAGAAACTAGTTAGTTGCTTTCTGCGCATCACAGAAATGGCTGAAATTATTCCTCTCCATTTCTTGCACCTTTTGTAAATATCTTGAAATCTTTCATAGATAAAAGTAGCGTTTACTACTGGTAAACTGTTGTGCAACCCACTGTCTGGTTTTAGATCACTGCAGTTATCTGCCCTCAACTATGGAAAGGGATGTTTTTTCATGCAATGCTGTCCTTGTGGTAATGCTCAGGGAGTCCAATTCCACAGCTGGAGAATAAGAGAAAATGGAAGCAAGAATGCTAATTAAAGCAGGGGAAAGCCTCTTGCTAGGCATTATTTATTTATGTGAAAGGGCTTTGCTCTGCCTTTCCACACTATGTTGTCTGCAAAGTCCATGAACACACATGATCAATACTGAGAAAAGGGAGTCTACCTAGCAACTTGCCAGTTCCAAGGATTTTCAGTCTGCTGTCATCTCCCTGGGAGCAGCCTGTCAGAGGTGGTCACAGAGTAAAATATTCCTTGTGCCCAAAATAGCCAGGCAAGCTCAGCACTCTCTCTCCAAGAGCAGCTTTCCTGCCCATGCTGCTGTCACTCTGCTGCAGAACCCAACTGCTCCTTCCTTGGAAACAGAAGCAGCTGAAAAAGTCCTGGAATGGATGGTGTTGCTTCAATGGTTTTCTCCCTAGTCTTCAGGATCCAACTGCCATTCTTTCTTCACATGACAGCAGGGCCAGATTAAGCTAGTGCAGGGCCTGTCGCATGGGTCATAAAGGGCCCCTAATTTTTTTTAAATGCTCATAAATATTAAAACATAAATCATTTGCTTGCTTACTAATTTAATTTTGTTCATTTGCTGTGCAGCCAAATAATGCAACAAATGTCGGATACTTCAATAATACTATTACTTCACCACACCTGTGCACATGAGACACCAAGGAGCCAATACATACCTGCACACACGGAATCCACAAAACATCCCATGCAGCATGCTCTCTCAGAATGTAAACAACAACGTTGCCAGATAGTGAGAATATGGTAAGATGACGGTTTCTTTCTTTCTGAAAGCTTGCAAACATTTAGTGCCGGGCCCTCGAAAATGCAAAACCCATAGCATATGCTACTTTTCCTATTAGTTTAATTTGGCACTGAATGACAGCAGCCATGGTATAAATCCACCTTCCCCTGGAAATAAGCTTACGTTCCTGATTTGCTGCGCGGGTATCCAGAGGAAGTGTTTCTGTTCCTCCACTTGTGCGTATGTATGTGAAGAGAATATTTAATCATTTCAGCACTCAAAAGGACAATATCGCTGGGAAAATGTGTCTTTTCTTTGCACAAGCAATGAAACGGCAGGGTGCTGAGAAAGGCCTGAAGTGTCCAGTAGCAACAGGGAGGCCAAAAATGTCAGGTTTTTAGGAGCTCGACCAGAAAAAACTCAGAGGGAATTAAATGGCTGCTTCAATAGTTAAGAGTCCAACTGAAACATTTACATAATGCTTCTTGCCAAATGGAGGCCTAAGTCCACTTTTTCTGCTGAAGGGGTTGGCAGAGACTTGGCCTGGGGGTGTGCCCTTTTGGCATTGCTGCACCACTTGCTAGTGTTCCCAGCTCAGCCTGTAGAAAGTGGGGGCTATGATAGAGATGCTGCTTCTTTATTTCAAGGACTTGAGCCAGAGGTGAGATCCAGCAGGTTCTCACAGGTTCCCGAGAGTAGGTTACTAATTACTTGTGTGTGCCGAGAGGGGGTTACTAATTGGTGATTTTGCCACGTGATTTTTGCCTTAGTTATGCCCCTCCTCTCAGCACGCAGAACTTGAAGCAGTCTAGCAGGGGGTGCACCGGCATGCATGGCAGCCTGTGCCTGCGTGCATTCATTTCCCGCCCAAGGACCGGCGCAGTGGCTGCATCCTTGCCACAGCCCCGCCCAGGAATGTCCCACCCCTGGAATGCCTGGCCACGCCCCCGTTGTGCCCTGCCCTGTCCCATTGGTGCTACACCACAGTTTGAATCCCACCACCATGGGAACCTGTTACTAAAATTTTGGGATCCCACCACTGACTTGAGCCCTTGGCTAAGGAATGAAGTCAGATGTCAAGTTATGTGTGATGTAATAGTTAAGATCAGTGGACCCTAATCTGGAGAACTGAATTTGATTTCCCACTACTTCACATGAGTTGCAAACTCTTATCTGGTGAACTGGATTTGTTTCCTTGCTCCTACATATGAAATCTTGGGCTACTCACACTTTCAGAATTCTCTCAGCCTCACTTACCTCACAAGTTCTTTGTTGTGAGGAGAGGAAGGGAAAGAGTTTGTAAGCTGCTTTGAGACTCCTTACAGGAGAGAAAGGAGGGTCCCAACTCTCCTCCTCCTCCTCTTCCTTGGGGGTGAGTTCCTTCCCTTAGATTGCTCCTGGGGGCCTCCGGGCCTCCAATGTAGCCTTCTGCTCACCCAGATCTATATAAGCTCCACTTTGTCATCAAATTACCAAAATATCAAGATGGCTGAGGTTGAGAAAGCCAGTTTAAGTGGTGTCAACCAAGGACTGGAGAACCTGAGGAAACCCCACTGTGCCACAAAGCTCTGGGCGACCTTAGGTCAGTCATTCTAGTCTTCTCACAGGGTTGTTTTGATGACAATGAAGAGATCTTTTTCTTTCCTTTATCTAAACTTTCAATGTTTTATTTTTAAAGTGAGTGTCCCCACGCAGAAGTAATCAGGTACAAGGGCACCACGTAGCTCTTCAATTGTTTTTAAACTGTGAACATGAGCAAAGGTATTCCCTCCCACACAGTAACATGCTGTTATTTCTGCAGAATCACGTATCTTGAGGTCCTAACACAAATAACAACGGTCAATTTTATTACTGTGTTATGAGAGCCTATTAAGGCCACAGCATGAAAGTCACAGTCAGATGTCACAATAAGCCATGGTTTGATCAAACACTAGTTAATTGTGCCACTTGAATGCAGATAGCCAACACATTGGGATTTGCTAGCTGAAACTAAATCAGGATTTCAAACTAGGATTTAAACCTGGTTTGTAAAAAAAAACCCACAACCAGTTTCTACTCATTGTGGTTTGCTGCTACATCTGCATTTACACACAAATTTGTGATATAGCACAGCCTCTCCCAACCACTATTTTCAATGGTGAAATTACTAGGGTTAAGGGAATAGTTTTCAATGGTGAAATTACTGAAGTGAAGGGAATAGTTAAATTACTGGGGTGAAGGGAATAGTTTTCAATGGTGAAATTACTGGGGTGAAGGGAACAGCAAATAAAAGCAGTAGAATCACATAGCAGAAGATGAAATTTGCAGGCATGCATAAAATGAGTTAATAATGTTGCCAAGGAAATAAGTTCACAGCTGGTACCTAAAAGTTAGTGAACCAGATGCCAGGCAACCTGCCACGAGAAAGGCATTTCATTGATGATTTGCCACCCTTGTATGTTGAAATAAATGATAGGTTGGACTAATTTCTGGAAGATTCAGGTTTTAATCCCTATTTAACCACTGAAGTTTAATGAATGATTTTTGCCAGTTGCACATTCTTAGTCTGACCCACCCTCACAAGATTGCTGCGACAGAATAGAGAGGGAAGAATACTGTAATAAGCTGTTTTAGGTCCCCACACAGAAAACACACAATGACAGGCACATTACTATTTTATGGATAAACAGGTGTTACAATTTTTGTTTTGACAATTTTTTCAGGTACCTTTTGCATTGTAAGGAAAATTATCATGTAAAGGCCATGTTCACCTTCTGACATATTGGGAAGCAAAACAACATCAAATCCAGAAATACAGAACCACTGTATATTAGTGACTAAAAAACCATTGTTACTTGTACAGCAGGACACAATACAGCATGAAACATATTTATTTCATTTATAGTCCTCCTTTCTCACTGCGGCTTAACATGGATTGCAGAATTTGAATGATAATCAGTAAAGATCAGTAGAATACATGCAACCAACACTATAATAAAACTAGTCTACAAAATTAGAGAGCAATGATTTAAAACCAGTATAATACATCTAACAACTCAAAAGAAGAATAAAAACTGTCTATTTTTTTCAGAAATTAAAACTGCATTCCTATTCCTATATTAAAAAGTCCTGTTGAGCAATCCCGTCTTACCAAGCATGTTCTTTCTATAGTACTACCCTATTTCCTTTGTACAAACACTGTCCTGAACAGCTCAACTTGACACATTTTGCAAAACGATAAAAGCATGGGAGCCGTCCTGACCTTACCAGGCAGGCCATTCCACTAGGCTGGAGCCACCACAAAGGAATTCCTACAAGTTATTACATGTTGTAACAATTACCAGCTAGAAACCATTGAAATGCAGTTCATCCAAACAGTAGTAAGCCTTACTACTTCATAAGTGTCTGGCAAACAATATCTATGGCTCCAGAACAAAACTGTGCAAAATAGCCCAGAGGTGCTGGGCACTCTCTGCTCTCTGTGGGTCTTCTCTGGGAAAGAGAACAACCTTGAACAAACTATTGCACACAAACCTCTGAAGCTGCCTTATACTGCCACAGGTCATTCAAATTTAGCACAGGCTACTCTTGATAGTTCTCCCAAGAACTCACAGGGGGTGTGGAGCTGCCAGATTGACTTGCAAAACACATGCTCTGTCACTGAGGCCTAGCTCACATGTGCAAGGGAATGAGCTAGTGGAAGAGGCTTCATGATGTCAGACTACTGGTAAAGCATCACATTTCAGAGTGTTCTCGCTACAGTAAAGAGTCCTTGCAACAGAAAACCAGCAGGGATGTGCAGGTGTGTTTGAGGGACAGAAAATCAATCCCCTTTTTACTGCTGTGACAGATTTCTTTTTTTAAGAGGAAAAAAACCCCACTGAACTTTACTGAAAAAGTCTATTTGTCTTATAGAAAACAATTTCAATCTGGTTTCAGAACTGGGTTTGGTACCGAGATCCCTTTTGTTGTTTAAAGCTGCCAAGGGGAGAATCTTCCTTGTTGGACCTCTCAGGGGTCTTTGATACAGCTGAACACTCCATTCTTGTTCACTGGTTTGAATATGGAGTTAACAGGGTGTATTCGTTTGGTGGTTTCACTCATTTGTGTCTGACCAAACAGTGTAAGAGCCAGAGGTGCCAAACCAGTACGTGGAATTCTACTCTATCACTCATGCTCTTTAATAAAGACATGAGGCAACTGAATGAGATTGTCCAGAGCTTTGGGACTGAGTGTCATCAATATGCAGATGACAGTCAGCTCTATATTTCATAACCTAAGCCTCCAGATGCATCTGTCTTGGTTTCGAACTGGTGCTTCGAGGCTGTAGTCAGATGGCAAAGGTAGAATAAATGGAAGCTGGATTCAGTCAAGATAGAGGTAGCGTTGGTTGGGAAGATGGACAGTGACATTGGAACTGAATCCATTTGTCACTGGATTTTTCAGAGCAGTTTAAGAGCTTGGGGGTGCTCATGGACTGTGTTTTGCCATTGAAAAAGAAGGTTGTATAGTTGTCGGGAACACCTTCTATCAGCTGCATCTGATTCACCAGCTGTCTCGTTACCTAGACTCAGTTGATTCGGCCACACTGATGCATGCTTCTTAACCTCTTGGTTGGATTACTGCAACACACTCTACATGGGGCTACCCCTGAAAATAGCCTGGAAACTACAATTGCCTCAGAATGCAGCAGCTTGATTATTCTCAGGGGCTAGCTGTTGCCCATTTTGAAACAGATAAATTGGCTGCCAGTCTGTTTCTGAGTCTTAGTCAAGATGCTATCTATGACCTTGGACCCATATATTTGAAGGACTGTCTCCTTCCATATGTCTCTGTACTCCATCAGGCTGTTGGCTGTTCAACCACTTAGAATGGCCCATCTGGTATTGACCAGAGCCTGGGCCTTTTCTGTTGTGGCTCTGGCTCTGTGGAATGGGCTTCCTGAAGAAGAGAGGGGACTCCCCCCTTTCCCACTTGGAAATCTTCAGGAGGCGCTGCAAGGTTTGCCTGCCAGAGCTGTTAAGAGAATTTGAATGGCAGGCATCTTTCAAGGGTGGCACCAGGTGTAGAGAGATTTAGGGTTTGCTATTTTTTTTATTTAGCTGGGTATGTTTTTAATTATTATTGTAAGCTGCTTTGAACCACAAAGAAACTCAGGATAAAAATGTTTGAATGAATCGATCAATATAAGGAAAAGAAGATCAAACAAAATAATAAATATGGCAGTATGGAAAGCCATCAGAATCAAACTGCAACAAAGAAGGAATGATGCTAAGCAAAAAAGAAGCTATGATGCTAAGCAAAAGGTTTGCCTGCAGCTAAATCAACTCTGTCCCACCCACCCATCTACAGCCCAATGAATGCAATGCAAATCCATATAATAGAATATGCAGCACTGAACATCATTTTTAAAATAAATATATTATTACAGCAAATATTTGGCATTGAATGTTTTTTAATCTGCATAATAAATGGCACACATTTCACCAAAAGGATATTTTCTATTTCCAAACCTCTGGCCACCATCACTTGGTCCATGAGTTTACGCATAATGGCTACAATGGCAGCCTCTAGTGAGCCAGTGACCGAGGGGAAAAGACGAGAAAGACGTTGACTCTTGAGCCACACCAAGTCTGGCAGGAGCTAGCAGAAATCTAATCTGTATTAGGTTTCCATTTGTAAGAACATTTTTATGCAAAGACAGAATCTTCCACCTGCCATCTGAAATGGTGCAGTCCATTCAACAACCTTATCTGAAGTGACAAGAACATTCTCCAGGCTTCTTTCTCCCTTCCCATAAGCAAGAATCATGGATGGCTTGGCAGCACTCTAAACATTTTCAGAGCAAAGGATTTAAAGAACACCTCCACAGATGCAGCGAGGCAAACCTGCTTGCGACTCTCTGGAACCGAGCCCATCTATTCTATATAATTAGTTGGGGTGTGTGCATTCGTATCTACATATGCATTTGAAATCACATAATAGCTTTCTTGTATGACCGAATGGACATTAGAGATCGACAGTGTCATGGACATAACTTTCTCATCACATGCACAAACTACCTGACAAAAGAACAACTGGTTCTTGAGGGACTTCTGAATTCTGAAAGCTACACTCCAATAAACATTTACTGGGGGGCAAGTCCTTTTGAAATCTATGGAAACGGATTCTGTATAAGCATGCATCGGATCCGTATAAAAGCATAAACAGTGTGAGAGTGACACTGCCTGATATGTGACTGTTAAAGCAGGGAAGATCCTGTCCCTTTAATTTTGTGACCCCATTTAATAGGATATTACTTACCGGACAATGCTATTTATCTCCATGTCTTGAAAAACTTCAGTTGCCCAATCTCCACACATTAAGCCTCTATTAAAGCGGCAGGACATTTTTCTCCAGGCAATTCTGTGCACCTCACTGGACTCCTGCTTAATTCTACACTAGAGATGTTTTGTAGGCACAGGAGTAAAACTAACAATGAGGAATAACGAGGGCTAGCAGCCACCACCCACTTTGCTGCTTCTTCTGGGCAGCATCAGGACAAGGAAATAAGTGATTAAGGAGCACCACAGAGGACATCACCTCAGGGTCCCATTGCTTTCATTGCTACACTAGTGCACCCTGTATACAGTAGTGGGATCCAAAAATTTTAGTAACAGGTTCCCATGGTGGTGGGATTCAAACCGTGGTGTAGAGCCAATGGGGATGGGCGGGGCACAGTGGGGACGTGGTCGGGCATTCCAGGGGCGGGGCATTCCTGGGCGGGGCTGTGGCAAGGATGCAGCTGCTGCGCCGGTCCTTGGGAGGGAAACGAATGCACGCAGGCGCAGGCTGCCACGCACGCTGTTGCACCTCCTGCTAGACTGCTTCAAGTTCTGCGCGCTACTGCTGAGAGGAGGGGCGTAACTAAGGCAAAAATCACATGGCAAAATCACCAATTAGTAACCTCCTCTCGGCACACACAAATAATTAGTAACCTACTTTCGGGAACCTGTGAGAACCTGCTGGATCCCACCTCTGCCCGTATACTCTCTTTTCTACACTGCACATCTGCATCCTCATCTTTACTACCTGCCAGTTTATTTGTTCACTCACAAGTCTCTCAAAAGCCCATCTGTTACCCCCTTTTCATTCTATGCACATCTGAAATCTAATCTGGACCCAGGGGAGTTGAATAACTATTGCCCAGTCTCAAAGTACCAATCTTGACCATGGTAATTGAATATGTTGTTGTCAGAGAACTTTAGCGATTTCTGGATGGAGCAGATGATTTGGAGTTTTTTCAGTCTGACTTCATGATTTGTAACAGTACTAAAACAACTTTGGTCATCCTGGTGCATAACCTGTAGGAGGAGATGGACAAAGAAAGTGCATCCTTGTTGATTCTCTTGGATCTTTCCAAGGCTTTAGATACCATCAATCATGATATCCTTCTGGACTGCTTTTCTGGGCTGGTATTGACAGGCAATGTTCTGCTATGGTGCTAGTTCTATCTGGAGGGTAGTTTTCAGAAGATGACTCTGGATACTCCTGAGAGGTTCCATTCCCGCACCCTCCATCAGTCTTTCAACATATAGACTTGGCAGGATGAAGCGGAAGGCCTCAAAATCTAGGAGGCCTCTCCAGCCAAGGTATATAATATTTTTGTCACTGTCATAGACCTTTCTTACACATGCTGTCATAACACACTGTAGTCTCTAAACAACCCTTCAGCAATTCACCTTGCATTCCATTTCAGAATAATACTGTCTGAAGAGGATAACTCGACACTAGCATTGATTTCTGTATTGATTTTGTCCTTCTAGGACTTCATCAAAGTGGACTCCATTTTGTGGACCCCCATCTTCCTCTAGACATGAGGGTGGGGGATTGGGAGGGACCTTGCAAATGGAATAGCATAGGACCTCTCTTCATTTAAATCCAGCACTGGATGACACTACATTCCATCTTGCACTTCTGGTGGACCCCAGTAAGGCTGGGGAAAACTTGAACC
The DNA here is from genome assembly GCF_021028975.2 of Sphaerodactylus townsendi. Lineage (NCBI taxonomy): Eukaryota > Metazoa > Chordata > Lepidosauria > Squamata > Sphaerodactylidae > Sphaerodactylus > Sphaerodactylus townsendi. Next base: position 27,130,182 of record NC_059436.1, on the reverse strand, counting down.
ATTGTCTGGAGGCAGTTTTCAATGCATGAGAGCCAATATACTGAAGCTTAATCCTGACCAGACAAAAGTAATATTGGGGTTGGAAGGTCTGACTACATATTTGAAGTATCTCCTGTTTTGGATGGGGCTGCAGTCTTCCCCTTTAAGACTGGGGTAATGCTGTAGGCGGGCCTCCTTTTGGATAAATAGGGGGCAGTGGAAAGCAGGACTGCCATCAGCCAACTTTGCTGTGGCGTTTTCTGAGTAAGAAGTATCTTGCCACTGAAATGCATGCCCTGGTAATATCTAGATTATATTACAGCACTCATGACAGACCCATCCACACCTTCCTAAATCACTCAGGCAAAGAAACAGCTCATTGACCTGGCTTGTCAGATTGTTCCTGCCTTTTTCACCCCAGAGACTGAGCTACTTCTAATATGGTAGCATTTGGTGATAAGAAACACTTTCTCTCAGCCCTGTTATACTCCCAGAAGGCAAAAGAAACCCGGTCTTTTAAAAACTTATTTGGCAAACCCCTTTTATAAGGCAACTCAAAATAATAATACTAAGACAGAGATGTAAAACTTGAATGGATTAAAATATTTATTTAACAAGAGAAGAGAATGGGAATGAGAGATGTATAACTTGGAGAAAGGAATGGATAAAGCAGCAGACAGATCTGCACTTATTAAAACACTTTCCTCTGCAGTCCGTCACAGCACTCTATGGAGGGCTACTCTTAAAAAGTGTGGGGAAACTAAAGTTGGCACAAAATGCCACAGTCAGAATGCTGTCTGCATTGAATCATTGGGTACACATCACTTCAGTGATTGCTTGCTCCAACTGCATGGGCTTCCAATCTGCTTCTGGGTCCAATTCAAGATGCCCTCTATGGCCTGGGATCAGCATATCTCAGTGAATTCCTACTCTCATACAAACTTACCTGACCATTGTGATCATCTTTGGAGGGTCTCCTTCAGGTGCCCCTGCCATCTGAGGCTAGATAGGTGGCAATTTGAGAAACAGCTTTCTTAGTCATGGCACCAAAATTATGGGATGGCCTCCTCCAAGAGATTCACCAGTCCTCTTCAATCATTGTCTTCCACCAGCGGGTAAACACTGTTTCATCTGGGATATCCTAATTTACTGTTTGTAAAAGTTATTTTAAATGTCGTCTTAATTGTTTTTGCTGCCTTGAGTGCCCTAGTTGGGCGACAAGACACCAAACAAACATTGCAAATAATAATCAAATAAATATGTAAATAAATATGCTGTGGACTGGGAAGGGAGATATACATTATCAAAACACCACTAACTGTCACCAGTGTGTGGAAGCTTTAAAAAAAAATTCCCACGATCCCAGCATGATGTAAAAGTTAAAGTGGTAATGATGTAATAATCTCAAAGACCCAGGCACAAAGCCTGACTTTGCCATGCAAACTTTCTGGGTGACATAAAAATATAAAAAGAGCTTTGCTGGACCAGAGATCCATCTAGTACAGCATCCAGGTCAAACACAGTGGCCAATTATGTTCCTCTGGAAGGCCAACAACAGGACACAGAGGCCAAGATCTTGCCCTGATGTTGCCTCCAGGCCGTGGGATCAGAGGTTGAGTTCAGAACCTGTTAGCATATACTTGTAGTTGGGATTTTTTGTTCCTGTGTACATGACCTTACACTTACCAACACTGAACTTCATTTGACACATTGTTGCCCATTTGCCCAATTTGTAGATATGCTCCTGGAACTCTTTACAGTCAAAACTGGTTTTCAACATCCTGAATAATTTTGTGCCATCTGGAAATTTGGCCACTACACTTAGTTCACCCTTAGTTCCAGATAATTTATGAACAAATTAAACAGTACTGGCCCCAGTTGTGAGACCCAACTGCTTACTTGCCCCCCTGTGAGAACTATCCATTTACTCCTACTCTTTATACCTGCCATTTAATTAATTTTTAATCCATAAGAGAACCCATCCTCTTACCTCATGTCTGCTAAGTATATTCAGGAGTATTTGGTGAGCTACAGTCTCAAAATACTTCTGAACAACCAAGCATATAACATTTACCAGATCACCATTATCTCAAGTGATCCTTTCTCTTCCTAACGTCCCCACAGGGTTGTTGTAAGGATAAAATAGAGCAAGGAAGAATGTTGTTTTAAACTGCTTTAATTCCCCATTGGGATGAAAGGAGGGATATAAATATCTAAATAATCTAGTTCCCAAATGTTTAAAATCAGCCACCATGGGACTATTATTGTGACTTATTTATACCATTTGGTTTTTAAAGGCAAAATACACATTTCATCTTAGTAATTTTCCATTTATTAGGCATATGCTAGGCATGAGATAGCACGAACTGATATAGAAGCATTCACTCCAGAATTACTAAAAGTATAATGATAATATAATGCTACTGGGACGTTGGTAATGCAGAGACAACTTGTGAATTTCTTTACAGCGACTGTAATTAAAGGAGGTGGTAATCCCTGTGCTAGTTCATTCCCTTAGAGTTACATTCTAATAACTAAGTTCCCTCTGTCTTATCTCCTCCCCGGGCTAGAGAGCCCTACTTAGTTTACTCTGAAGTCTTCTTTCTGTTCACTTCTTCCTTAGTTGTTATGTGTACAGAAGACACTGGCACCTCTGCTAAAGCTAGCAATTTTTTCCTGGTCAGATTTGTTCAGTAAATACACTGGAATTAGAATACCAAGGTGGTTCTATGTGGGATACTTCCACTGTTTCCTCTGTTAACCCTCCTTCTGGCTTCTTTCCTATCACCTTCCTCTCAGTTTCACTGAAGAAGAAGAGTTTGGATTTATACACCTCTTTTCCCAACCTTTAGGAGTCTCAAAGTGGCTAACAAACTCCTTCCCTTCCTCCCCCTGCAGCAGGCTCCCTATAAGGTAGGTGAGGCAGAGAGAGTTCTGAGAGAACAGTGATTTGATCAAGCTTCATGTGTAGGAGTGGGGAAACAAACCTGCCTCATCAGATGACAGTCTGCCACTTATGTGGAGGTGTGGAGTCCACCACCCTTAACCACAATACTACACAGCTCATAGAGGCTTCCCTTTGTCACACATCTCTTTTTCTTTTCCTACAGAGTAAGTGTGAGTATCTCACACCTGTTATGGGTGAATTGATTTCTCTTTTGATTGGATCTTGTTTTGCATTGGACTCTTTGTAATACCCCCATATTTTCTGCTGGATATTTAACCAGGCCAAATAGATGCACACTTCTAAGTGTTTGAGGAAGTGTTTTCTGATTAATAAAAGCTCATGCTGTAAAATATAGTCTTTAAGGTGTCACTGGACTCCTGTGTAGGTCTGGCAAGTAAGGGCTGTCAAAGCCTTTGCCAGTTCTACTACAAGAGATTAACTACATATGTATCTGTGGTAGTGAGGCAGATGACAACATTCTGTGCTATATTTTGGAGTGTTCTCTTTATGATGACATAAGGACCAAATATATTAAATGCGGGGGATACTGATAACACTGCGGGGGATACTGATAACACTGGGAAATTGACATCTATTATCTGATGGCGATCCGTGCATTACCAATCAAATAGCACTTTTTGCTTATGCTGCAAAAAGAGTCAGGTTACGTATTGTGTAATTATGTTGTATTTTGACAGGAATATTTGTATTAGTACTAATTTAGTCCATTTTAGCTATGTCGGTATACATGGAGTGTTTTGTGTCTTCTAATTTTATTATGTTGTGTACGTGGAGATTGTGAAGGCTATGGCCAAGGCAATAAACTTGCTGCTACTACTACTACAAGAGATGTTTTTGTAACTGAACACGATAGGGATTGCAGTGAGGTCCTTCTGCATGTGAAGTGTTTGCTCTGCTACTGAGCTATGACCCCTTTGCATTTTAGTCTAACACACCCAATACAAATTTGAGCCATATGTTTTCATAATGAAAAACAAGAAACAAACTCATCCTATTAATCCTTTCTCCTGAAACTTCTCTTGCTCTTTCAGTTCTTGCCAAAGGGAATCCATCAATTTATTGACCATAAAAAGCCAATAGGCTGAATGCAAATTGCGGTTACGAAGGTGTCTTAAAGCAAACTGACAAGAGCTTCCAATAGTCAGGGGATGGACCTGGGCTGCCCAGCTGTAACCATGTTTACTCAAAACAGCCAACTGATTTTAATGCAGTATGGTTTAGGGAAGGAAGGCAAGAAACAGTTCCTAAACAATACCTATAATTCTGGCCCTAAGGATGCAATGATAAGAAGATCGACATAGAAGTTCCATTTTTGATCCAAAATGGGTTTACTGTCAGAGAAGTGTTCTTAAAACTGCAGGCTAATTCTGCATTCTGAAGAAAGCCAATTGTTAGGCCGGATTTAGGAAATTTATACACATTTTCTTGGGAGTAAACGCGAGAGGGGGCTTACATGGGTTCGGAAGCATTTCTATACTTCGCGGGGTAAACGAAGTACTACTACTCGTATGTGTCAGTTGCTTTTCCTCTCTTTTTGTTATCTTCTTTTGATGTTAGTTTTCTCGCCAATCCGTTTTTTCTTCAAACGTATCATTTTTGGAGATCGTTTCCCACCCAAGTCGCCTTGAAGACCGAGCAATCTTTTTGCGGCTGGAGAACACCCATGTTTGCTCGCAAATGTGGGGCTTACTCCTCCCAGCCAAAAACAAAAGAAGCGCGTTAACAAGCGCCTCTGCAACCCCTCCAGAAATGAAACAAACCACACTTTATTTAACCCGGCGTGCTCCCCACACAAGTGTGCGACTAAATCACGGGCAGGCGACACAAACTCATTTGCAAACAAATGCAGGATCTGGGCGAAATCTCCGACGCAACGGACTCGGGAGGGAGGGAGGGGTCTCGCAGCAACAGCAACACCCCGCCGTCCTCCGGAATAAAGTTGCCTGACAAGCTCGGGCTTTGCTGCGCGATCACCTCCCCTCCCCTCGCCGTTTTTCAGCATTCGCTCAGCGCGTGCCCAACGCCAGCGCGCGCCCATAGACACACACACACATACATACGTCGCGGCTCTTCCCTCCACACGGCCCGCCTCCCGCCGCCGATCGCCTCGCCCGCTTTTCTCTCCGTCAGAAGAGGCTGTTCCCACACCCCTCCCCCACTCCCGACTCCTCCCCGCGCGGGCTGTTCCGATGCCTGCGCCTCTCCCCCCTCCGCAGAGCGCCGGACCCAAGATGGCCGCCGTGTCAGTTTGGGTCTTCGCCGCCGTCCGGCCTGAGGCTCCTGGGCTCCGCCTCTCGTAGGCCCCGGTAAGCGCCGGCCGCTGTCGCGACGTCTTCCCCCGCTCCGCCGGAGGGAGGGGAGGGAGCGGGAGGCGAGGGGAGCTGCGCGGGGCGGCTCCGAGCTGGCCGAGGGGGGAAAAGGCCCTGCGCGGGCTTCTCGCGTCAGGCCCCGCGGCCTGTTCCGGCCCGGCTGTTGCCGCAGCCGCTTCCTCCGCGCTAGGCCCAGCCCGGGCCTCGCCACCTGCATCCTGGCGGCAGGTGCAGGCGCGGCCGCGGGCAGGACGGGCCTGGCCTGGGAGGCCGCTCCGGCGAAGCTTCAGCCGCGGGGTTCGAGCGGCCTCCGGGCATCTCCCCGCAGACCCAAGTGCCGCCGCCGCCGCCGCCAGGGCGTCGTGGGTGGGTGAAGCTCCCCGCGGGCCTCCCTCCCCGCCTTGAACTGGCGGAGCCGCTCCGCTCACGGCTGCCAGGCTGACCCCGAGCGGGCGGGATGGAGGCGCTTTCCGGCCCCGTCCCTCGCTCCCCGGGCCTGGAAGGGCGAAGGGAGAGGCAGAAGCTGCGGAGAGCGCCGGGCAGCCGCAGATCGCCCGCGGATCCGAGCGGTGGTGGCTCTCTTCCTCCTCCTCCTTATATAACGTCTTTCACTCACACTTTGGAAACGTCCGCGATGTCTCCTATTTAAGTTAGAGGGGCGGCGGTGGGTCTTCGGAAGAAGCGGCTCAGCGGCAGAAAGCCGGGCCCGTCCCAGAGTTTCAGATCCGAACATCCCTTGTGAATTTAAGAGCGAGAGAGAGTGCTAAGAGCGGATTTTTAAAAAGTTTCTGCCTTAAATGCTTGGCTTTTGTTGACATACGAAGGCGCTTGCGGAGGGGGAACTGGGGGCATACTAGTTACATTTCAGATCTAAGCCTCGCTTGCTGTTGAAAGGAACTGGCGGGTTTTTCAGGAAGCTGCCTTTCACTTTTCCCAGCTGATATCTGTGTGTGTTGGTTTTGAGGCTGACAAGTGTGTTCGCTAGCCTTTCTCAGTGGGTTGAAGACCAAGTTTTAAGGTGGCCAGCGTCTTGTTCAGTGGCATCTTTCTGCTGCAAGGTCAGAACTAATTGAATAGTGGGCCTGATGTGTTGTCATATTAAATATCAGTTTGGAATTTCTTTCAATTTCAGCGCAGACAGTTTGTTTTGGGATATATATTTTCTTTATCAGAACTCTGTGGCCAACATTACTCTGATGGGCTAGCCAAAGTTGACAGTTGTAAAAAAGTTTTACAGGTGATGCATAACTGTTCTCTTGTTTTTCTTGCAGAATTGATGTTCCATTTGCTTGGACTGGGGACAAAAAGGGCTGGAGTGAGATTTCCAAAACTGCTATTGCCTTTGGTATATGTACTCGCCAGCTGTTCTTGGGATTTATTGGAAAACATGAACTTGTCCCTAACAGGATATGTGTCTTTTTAACAGGACATAGGTGCTATTTGTCTTTGAAAAAGGAAGAACTGTTTGGGGCAAAAAACGTATATGCTATGGTTAACTGGTCCCCATCCTCAGATCATCTTTTTTCCCATGGTGTGAAACTCCTTCAGCATAGGGATAAGGGATAACGACTCTATGGATATACAGAATTCTTCACCATGGTAAAACTCGCTAACCCGTTGTACACTGAGTGGATTTTGGAGGCAATTAAAAAGGTCAAGAAGCAAAAACAGCGCCCTTCAGAAGAGAGGATATGCAATGCTGTGTCTTCATCCCATGGGTTGGATCGCAAAACTGTTCTGGAGCAGCTGGAACTGAGTGTAAAAGATGGAACCATTTTAAAGGTTTCTAATAAGGGACTTAATTCCTATAAGGATCCTGATAACCCTGGGCGAATAGCACTTCCTAAACCACGAAACCATGGAAAGTTGGATGGTAAGGCTAACTTGGACTGGAATAAACTGATTAAACGGGCAATTGAGGGCTTGGCAGAATCCAGTGGTTCATCCTTGAAGAACATTGAACGCTTCTTGAAAGGACAGAAGGATGTGTCAGCTTTATTTGCAAGCAGCACCCCATCTACCTTTCACCAGCAGCTGCGATTGGCCGTCAAACGTGCTGTTGGCCATGGCCGACTTCTTAAAGATGGACCTCTGTACCAACTCAACACTAAAGCAGCCACAAATGCAGATGGGAAGGAGAGCTGTGAGTCTCTTTCTTGTCTTCCTCCAGTATCACTCCTTCCACATGAAAAAGATAAGGTAAGATTCACATGGTTGCTAGATCTTGCTAATTGGATGAAAGATAGTCTTGCTGTTTGAATTTTTTTTTAAAGTTAACTCTCGCATGTATTGATGCACTGTAGTGGTTAATAGTACAGTGCGCTGAGAAGTCCCTTGTTTCAAATCTTAGCTTTCTGGACAGACAAGCAGCTTTTTCTCAGCCTAATGTTTTCTTTCTCCATCTGCAATACAAGGATAATAATCCCATCCTACCTTATAAACCTATTCTAAGGAATGCAGAAAATGTGTACCTCCTTGAATTTTCAAGTGTTGTAGGGGTGGTAAACATTACTGTAAAAAACGTTATAGGCTTGCCTTGGACATCTCTCAGGGTCATGAATTGTTCACTCTGAGTGCTGGAGGCTTGTAGCCATGTTTTAATAGTACTGTCATAAACAGATATACACATTAATTTATTAATTTCAGTAGGCTTAGAAGGGTGAAACTTTGTTTAGTGTTGCACTGTAAATCTCCTAACTTCTTTTGTAAGTGCATAAGGTTGAAATAGCCTTTTCTCCCTTTTTGAAATCACTCCTAGACATGTATTTAAGAGTTGTTTCTTTTGAAGGCAGGAACTAGGAAGGAAGAAAAACTTGCTTTTATTGATTTTTTGAAATGGAATTGTAACAGTTTTAAAACTGGCAGCCACTCACTTGTTTTTACTCTGTCAACCTCTTCTAGTATCTCTGAATCTGTTTTAAGGAGTAAAAGAAATTGACTATTTTTTCCTGTTATTAGTGTTATACTCAAACTTGCTTGACATAAAGTAACTGCAATTTGTTTGTTGATAAACGTTTTCTGCAACAGTGTTGAGAACTTCAACGTTTCAAGATTGTGATATAAAACAGTTACTAAGTTATCTTTGAGAGACACAGAGGCACTTTTTCTTTCTGTGTCATGTGCAACACAGAAAACCTTAAGCATACTTCTTATTTTCTGGGTTAGGCTACTTTTTAAATGGCATGCTGAGCTGTTGTGTCATATCCCCCCTCCCCCAATATAACTTTATACTCTTACTAATGCTAAAATAATCATAGAACAGAACTGCTCAGGAGGGAGAGGGCAAGAATACCAGAGTTTAAGTCCTTGCTGAGCCATAGACTTGTTAGGTGGCAAATAGTTGGCTCTTGACCTCTGCTCTGCTGCTGTGAGAATAACATTGATTCATCTATTTAATGGTGATATGATGTTAACATTAGGAACTTAAGTAGCTTCTAATGTAGATACACTGTAAACAAACTTGGTGAATGTGATGTAAACCTTGGGTTATGTGTATTTATCTTGCTTTTAAACATCAGGTGCTGTCCTTGTTAAAAATTTGAACGCCCATGCCAGAACTTAGAGTAGACCCAGCCTTGATTCATCCAAGATTCCCCTTCCTTTGTTAATGATTTGTCTCTGATAATTCACTGTAGATACTCACTGTTGACCATGCAGTGTAGGCAGTGAATAGGTCCATATGCTGTTCTAAGGTATTCCTTGTTCTAGTTCTAGTGACACTTTATTTACTTGTTTACAAATGGAAATGTGTGCCTTCCTGCTTTGTTTCTACAGCGCTGTAGCATAGCTAAGTGGTAACTATTGAATTGGCAGTTTTAAACGTTCTGAATAATGTACTATGTGAGCTGAAATCTAGTGCAGGCGTGAGATAAATTTTTAACCAAAATAGCAGGGGTTACTGCTCTGTTGGATAAAACAAAGGCTGATTCCGCATGAGCCAAAAACAGCAGTGTGAAAACAGTGTGAAAATGGTATAAAAAGGTTTAAAACGGTGTAAAAGGGTTTATACTGTTTTCACACCACTGTTTTTGGCCCATGCGGAATCAGCCACAGTATCTTGGAAGTGTTCTTTAAACTTGTTCTTTCAACTTTAAATACTGGAGGATGTCCCCAATGTCCATTTAACACAAGGTTTTCTTTGTAGCAGGCAGCACGGATGAGTGTCAGAACAATTGTATAATATCATAGAATGCTAGCTATGACTGTGTAACCACTTAGCATAGTTTTGGTTGTTGATGATGATGGTGATTGTTCTGATTATCTAAGTTCACCTTAAATGACTGTATTTTCTGAATGCATCTGTGAATGTATTCTGTGACTGTATCTGTGAATATTAGTCATATTTATTTCATTTCTTTTATGACTTGCCTTTCTCTGTAGGACTTCCAGTTTTTGCACATGTGGTTTTATCAGCATAACTCTCCCCCTTTCCCTCAATGTCTGATGCATTGTTACTGGATGCTTTTGCTTTAGAGAACTGTGTTGGCCACATGTTGCACATCTTTCTGCAAGAAAAGCAGAATATAAGTGATTTAAATAAGCTTTCAGCAGAACTCTTGTGTTACTGATGCATGGGAGGTATGCTAGTGGAAGAGAGAGGGGTTATGCTGTTCTTCATTGGATGCCCACCTCAGAAGGACAGGTTTCCACCTAAGGCTTTAATTGAATCCATACTTGCTGTTCCTGCATTAGATTTGGAGCTTATTTCTGATTAGATATGCTGATAGGCCAATCCATGGGACTGGGACCGTTCCATGGCAGGTGGGGTCAGTGTAGCTGTTCTGCCTCCACAGAGGAATGGGGAGGTGTGGAGGTGAGAAAACACAGAAAATTAGCAAAAAGCCAAAAATCACCATTATTTAGTGGGATACGCATTCTTTTTTTAGTGGTATAAGTCTCTGGCAGTTGAAGGGGATTTTCTGGGTTGAAAGTTGGCTCTGTCTCTAGGAATGTCCCCAAAATGCTCCCATCAGCACTAGTCCAGGCTCCTGCAGCAGAGGAGTGCTGGCACAGTATCCCTTTTGACTGTGTAGGTGCCACAACAGCTGTGGCAGGGGTCATGTGACTGGACAACCCTCCCTTCCCCCCCAGATTGCACTGTGAGAATTAGGCTCCTGAGTGCCTGTTCTTTAGGCTTGAACTAGCTAGATGTGGATTCATTTTTTTAATCAGAATTGTAAACTGTTTTTCTGCATGATTTAAATTCTGATGGACTGTACACATAGATTCACTAAAATATTATTCCTCTAATTTAGCCTTAGACAGCTTTAAAATTTTTCTGCAATGATTTTTTCTCTTCCTTGAAATAGATATCAAGTTCTAGTCTCATGACTGTGACTGTTTAGTGGTCCTTGGCTTCCCAGTTTAAGAGGGAGGCTCGCTCAATAACTGTGAGGAGCCTACCCATGAAAACCTCATTCTCCTGACTGGAGTAGGCCATCTTGTCGGGTTATCCCCGCAGTCTTAAGAAAGAAATGCCTACCCAGTTCTTCCTAGTACCCCCTTGCAGTTTGTTACTTTGATTTGACTGGAAATAGATGGTAAGGTTAGGGGACTCTGTGTGTACATGTAAGTCTTCTATAACCTTCTTCCCTAATTTCTCAGATTTTCCTTTTCCTTTGAGATGGTGTAGGGCTCTTACACCCCAGGGCTAGTGCTAAGGACGGTTAGCTGTAGTAGAATGCTGGACTTGAGCTCCTTAGAATCTTATCAGGGAGCCAAAGAGGCCTTGGTCTTTTAAGGTGGTTGCTATAGATTTAAAGTCCAATATATGGGAAACAAATTGGCACGTCATTTTATCTCCCAGTTTCAACAGTAACTCAGTAAAACTATTACTTGATAGTTGATTCTTGCCAGTTTCACTTCTAAATTTTCACTGAACATGATAAACTTTCTATGGTATTTGTTAAGAATGCAGAAGGTTAATAAAAACCCAATAGAAGGTATTGAAAGCATCTGAAAATTAATGTTTTGTCAAAATATGTTGTTTTTAGTGGCACAGACTGACATAATTTTTTTAAACACTGTATTTCACTATTGTGCTGCATACATTATTATTTTTGCTTTCTTTCCAAGAGCGAGAGCCAAACTATTAAACTTGGCTTCACAGAATCAATAGGAATGACCTCCCAGTGATTCCATGGTTGAATACTTATCGGAGAATCTTTTAGGCATTTCATAAGCTAACTAAAGATGTAGAGAGGTTAATTTGGATAGTCATTCAGTTGATTAGCATAGCTGGCTTCCTTGGCCACTGTGAATTTGCTCTGTAGTCTTGAAGTGTTAAATTAATGCTGCTTCTTAATCTGATGATTTGGAAATTTTCTTGTTCCATTCTTTGATCACAGGTTTAATAAAGGAAGTGATGGCATGTACTTGAGTTCAGCTTGAAAGGGAACCAGTTCTATATTATTACAAGTAAACCTCTATTTAATAAGAACATATTGTAACTATTAGGAACATCAAGCTACTAGGAATGGCTCAGTTAGGGTGTGGCTTGTACTAAAATAACTTTGAGATTGTTAGTATGCAAGATATTGAGCTCATTCTGTGTTAGTGGGCAAGCCTGGTCTCCACATGTGATAGGGTGAGCTGTATCACTTTAGATGGGGGTGGGGTGCTGGGGGCGGGGAGAGGAAATCACATTGTTAAAACTTCCCATGCAGTACTCACTGCTGGAGGAAAATTAACCCATCATGAAGAAAAGTAGCATAGTGCTTTGCATACTACAGTAGTTTTCTGCCTAAAAGGAAATAGTAATGCACTGAAACTGTGAATAATATAATCTTTCACCTATCAACTAAAGTAGCGCAGTCCATTCTGCCATCTTAGAGCTTTGCCACATAATTTTGCTGCTTCTGTATGCCACTGTTTGTTTTTTTTGTGGCAGATGTAGGTGGCTGAAGTTTAATCAAAGCCCAGGTCTTTTTTGTTTGAAAGCAAGCTGTACAACAAACAGACTTGTTGGTTTGCACCAGCAGAGGATTTCAGACCAGATTCGTAGCCAGTTTTCTATGGTTCCTACTGTTTATGGTTGGTTGTGATATGTTCACTTATTCATATATTTATAGATTTTTTAATCTGTTGTCTAACTTGGTCGCTCTAATGAAGGTGGAAGGGCACTATATAAATTTTTGTAGATAAAGTAATAAAATAAATTAACAGACTGTAGTTTGATCCGCCTTGTGGCTCCCTGGCTACAGAGATGGCAGTTTATGGAGAAGGTCCTCTTTGTAGGGCAGCAGGAGAGATACAAGTATTGGACAACTATTGGTTCGATGCTCCATCTGTTTTGGTGTGTGTGTTGTGTTGTACACCACCCAGAGCCCTTCGGGGGAAGGGCAGTATATAAATCTGATAATACATACAATACAAATACATACAGGCTGGACTTTGTAAACAATCTTGTCACTTGTCAGCCTTAGCAAGTTTTGTCAGCCTTAGCAAGAACTTCATGCCCATGAATTTTTATGGCATACAACAAAACATTCTGATGTGAGGTGATAAATAAGCTTTTTACTTCGATTGCCAAGAGACACCACCATAAAATCATTTCTGAAAGTTCTAGATGCCACAATGAAATTTCTAGGCACCATGATGACCTGGCATCTGGGATTTATCGAGTATTTCATCTGATAAACTGTAGCTTAAGTAACAAACTCATCAGTCTTTGCAGATACCTCTATCCTGCCTTAGATCCCTCCTGTCCTTTATGTTTTGTAAGTGAATTCTTTGAAATGTGGTGGGTGTTTTTGATATCTATTATACATGTTTGGTATAGTGATATTTACAATTATAGTAGGTTGAGAACTTATAAGCTTCACTGGAATTAATAGTGTTTGCAGTTCCTAGAGATGTTGAAGGATATTCTGTAGGCGCGTCAGGAGGATATCTGTAAATGTGACTCCTGCTTCTCATAGTAAAGAATTTGTTTTGAAGCTTAACACCAATCTGGACAATTTCATACTCTAAGTATTTCTCTTTGTTTATGAGACATAAAGCAGTCTTACGATACTCAAGAGTAGCTTGGGTTTCTGCTTCATGGTGCTTGGTGCTGTATCTCATCTATCTAAGGCAGGGGGCACACTCTCCAACCTTTCCTGGCATTTACCAGGTGTTTTTAGAAAATGGGCATATCCAGGTGAGGCGCCTGCCCAGCAAGGCTTCTGATTTTACATTGGAGATCTGATTGGCTGTGCTGATTAAAATAATGTTTCAGCTGCAGCTGCCACCATAGTACTTGTTTTATTTTCTTTCACACTCCTTTCTCAGTATAGTTTTAAAAATTACTCCTGAACTTGGGCTTCCTCTGTATGTATGTTTGTGTGTATGTCTTTGCCACCCATGGCGGCCATTTTATGGTTGCAAGCACCTTTGTGAGTCAGAAAACCAAAGATTCCCATATGCATTCCTATCCTAAGTCTTCATTCAAAAGAACTGATAGCTCAATTCACACCATGGAGGTGACTGGGGATGACACTGCTGGTGTGCTGCCCCACCATCTCCAGAGGGCTCTCTGGAAGGGAGAAAACGCCAAAAACCATTCCCATCTCTGTAGAGCCCTCCATTATGGCCAATAGATTTACGCTACGCAATAGGTGGCATAAGTCCAAGGCCAGGACTGTGGTCAGGACTTCCAGTTTTGGGGATGGCGGAACTGAGGTATGCCTGATTGCCCATGTATTGGGCCCTCCACCAGTGGATTTGCCCCATGCGTCAGTGAGGTGGGCACCCATGCTGCCCTTCCCTCTGGATTGGGCAGCCCCTGACACAAGGTAACAGTTACATATAACATGAGCTGAATAATCATATTGGTTATTAATAGTCTCAGAAATTCTTTGAGTACGTTTTGTACAGCTTGCTCCCTAGGGATGCCAGGCTTTAAACTTGGAAATAGACTGAAACATCAGATTTTCATATCAACTACCTAAGCCACAACAAAACAAATTACGATCAAGGACAGCTCTCATGTGAAATAGGTTTTCTCAGTCTCCTCTTTTCTGGGGTGTGTTGAATTTTCATTTCTTCTGATAATACTTTCAGGTTTGATCTGGTCTAGCATAGCAATTCCTACCTAGAAATCCAGCTTTGATGATTAAAGTAGTCATCAGGCAACTAGGGTGGGTTTTTAAAAAACCATTCACAGAATAATGGTTTTCAATGTACCTCTTGTAAGTTTTATATCATGTGGCTGTGGTAAAAGACTTTTATTTTGGTTTAAAAATAGCAAGTTTTGGTATCTTGATGGCAAAGGACCTTTCTTGGGTTACCACCTGTTTAACCTCAGATGGACAAGGCTCCTGAAGCAGAGCTTCTGAAGATGAACAGGGTGGATAGGTAGGTTCCTGTGGGAAAAATTAAGGTATGCTGGCCCTATATATGTCTTTAAAGGTCAGTACCAGCACTTTGAATTGGTCTGGGAAGCAAACTGGGAGGCAGTTTATGTGGACCAAGATTGGAGCCAAATGGTCTCCACCACCCATTCCAGTCAGCATTCTGGTCATATCATTCTGTCCAATGGTAGCTTCAAGGGCAGCCCATATGGAGTGCATTGTAGTAATCTAATCAAGACAGTGGGTATGTTGCATTGTGCACTGTGTAGCAGCAGCAATGGTAACCATAGGGTAGGCAGTTTATGTCTTAAATTGTGGAGAGGTCTGAATATGATTGTCTAGTCATCAGGACTGGTGTATAGTATAGTGATTGGTGTATACTTATTCAGTCATCTCAGTATTTTGCTTGTTTGCAGTCTGAGGTTCTAGATGGTCAGATGCCCATTCTATCTTTTCTGATTCATTTTTTGACGCAACCCAAACGATACTGTACTAGAATGCAAAACAAACCAAGGAATATGTCAGGCCTGCTGTGTATCAAACCTCCTGGGCAATGGGATTAAACTGCTGACTGCAGATGTCCTTCTCTTCAGAATTACTTGTGATCTCAACAAGAACTACTGGAATTGACCAGTGGTTCTAATTGCCATAGATAGGGAGGAGCTATCCAGAGGCTGAAACTGCACCGCAGGGAAAGCCCACTCTTTCAGGAATTGCCATGACCACTCTAGAAGGGAAATAAGCTGCTAAGGCTTCACTCTTCTCAGTGTAGTGCATTGTTTGCACAGAGTTGCAGCTGCATAGTAAATTTCAGATTGTTTCAAACACTTTCATCAGCAGTTATGTGAATTTTGACCAGCTGCTTTCAGACCTCCAGAATGTCCCAGGACAATTGCAGATTAGAAGTCAGAGGATCCACGTTGCTTCTGTTTGTATCATACCATTTTCAGTATCAGCAGCTTGTTTAACTTCATATTCCTTTTCATAGCTCTGTTGTCTTTTTTTGTCTTAAGATATGGAAACTGGCTGTTTGCAAATTGGCTATAGTTTTGGTCTTTTGATAGTCATTCATCCTTTGTTAGTTGGAAATATGGGAAGCTGAACAGAAAATGAATACAAAAATAAAGAATTATTTTCTTGCTTGGCTTTTGGCATACTGTGCTAATGTCGACCACCATTCCCTCAAGTGCCTGAGGGAAGATAAAGCTGTAGAACCACTGTCGTCGTATCTGGTGTCTTTTTGCTAAAAGTCAGAAGAGATTTTGAGAGCAAAGGTATGGAGAGAAATCTTTTGGCTGCACTCTGAGACAAAGTTAGGAGCAAAAAGGATTTATTTAGCATTATCTCATTGGCTTTTGGGATGTGTTCCTCAAAGCAGATTAGAAGGAGAATATTAGAATGTATTTATCTGAAAAGGTACAACAGTTTTGGATTTTGTATGTTCAATACTGTTGAAATTCTACTTGATGTTAGTGCCTTTTCTGCTTTTTATCAGTTTGATGGCGGTTTCATCATAGCACTTCACTTTGATCTCAAGATCTATCACCTGAAAATAGTAGTTTGAGTATCCTTTTGTGAAAACGCATACAAGAAATCATTTAATTTTTCTCACATAATTCTTTCATTTAATTCATTGTGCCAGTTACCTGACAAGACAATACTGCATTTGCTTCCTGGAAAGCAGAGAAAATATAGGAATTCTTTTGAGTGAAGAGAAACCTTGACTAGTTTTTTTTGTTTCAGGCACAATCTACAGGAAAGAAATGGCTGGAACAGTAATGATGGAATTGGATTTAAATCAAAGCAATTAAATCACCAGCTTCATTACAAAGCTAGACACTTGATTTAATATATTTCTTAAGCAAGCATGCGTGCTAATTGGTTGCTAATAAGTAAAATCTTTTGCTTTGCAGCTAAATGGAGCTTTTATGCTTCTAGAAAGTATAATTCAAAATCTTAGGTAATGCAACTCACATATGAAATTTCCAGAACAAAAAAAAATGTGCTTACTCCTAGTTGAGTACAGCCAAATAAATTTTGGGCCAGGGACCACCAGTAAGTTGTCCCTGAATATATGAATATGAATATATAAGGACGCGAGTTGCTGTGTTCTACTAGGTCAGTCGGAAGGGCAGCCCTGTGTAGAGTGAGTTACAGTAGTCTAATCTGGAGGTGACCATTGTGTGAATTACTATGGCTAAGTCATAGGGAACTAATTACTGGACCTGGCAAAGATGGAAGAACACCACTCTAGCTACATTTGTGACCTGAGCCTTCATTGATAGAAATGTATCCAAAGTCACTCCTAATAGTCACTGTTGGTATCAACTGCACAGTCAAGAGTGGGAAGTTGACACCCTGATCCCAGTCTCTTTGACCCAACCACAGAACTTTTATCTTTGATCAATTTAATTTCAGTCGGTTCTGTTTCAAACATTTCACCACACCTCCAAGCAATTGGCCATTATAGCCAGAGCAGTATATCAACAGATGTAGCTTGATGTCATCTGTATACTGTTGACAACCCAGCTCAAAACTCCAGACTAGCTGGGTGAGAGGGCACACGTAGATGTTAAATAACATGAGGGAAAAGAACTGCCCCTTGAGGGACGCTGCACACTAATGGGTGCTGCAATGACATCCTGTCCCCTTGTGCTACTTTTTGTCCCTGATCTTGGAGAAGTAAGACTACCCATTGCAAAGCTGTCCCACCTATACCCGTGTCGGCAAGGCAATAGACTAGTAGTTCATGGTTAACCACGTGTGTTGCGCTACTGTCAGATCAAGTAATAACAGCAATGCTAACCCTCCTTGATCCAGCTGTATATGAAGATCATCTGTGAGGTCTGGTCATTTCTCCCTCCCAGCCTAACAGTAGGTATTATGAAGGTGGGAGAGTTACGATACATGCTTCTCTGACCTCCATGGGTGAAGGATAGGGTAGAAATGTCATAAGATGTTTAAGTGCTCAGAATGATCCAGGGTGCTAGAATGAGAGTGCAGACGCTGTTGAGAAGCATAGGAGGTTGTTGCAGATGTTAGGTCTTTTGCCACTATCCCTGTCCCTAAGCCTGCTTCTCAAGGAGCCTCACAGCTCATCCACCCTCCTTCTGGGAGCGGTTGTTTCATGGTGGAAACCACAGGTCAGCCAGAAGTCTCAACTGGCAGTGACCTTACCCACCTTTCTGAAATATTAGGAATGTCACATTGTGAAGTTGCCTGAGAGCTACAGGTGGCTCCTGAGCCATTAAGTGAGTATCATGCATGTGTAGATACTATATAGTATCTATAATATAGTATCTATATTATCTGTTAGTTGTGTTTATTATCCTGCTCTCAGTTCATTGTTTTCTACTTACATAATGCCATTTTATGTATTAACATACCATGTTGTTATGTTTTGTTTCAGATTTCTGTAATTGTAGAACTGTTGTATTTTATTAGATATCTCATCCTGCTGATTGCATTGACTTGCACTGTGTAATCTGCCTGGAGTCTCAGTGAGAAAGCAGGATTATAACTAAATAATTAAAAAAATGGAAACATAAAGGTCCCTGTGTGTTGATAGTCCCTAAGCTGCAGAATGATAACATTCAATACGTTGCTAGTGTCACTTGATCTCAGATGTCAGATCATAAACCCCTGGTTCCAGTGGCTTCCAGTAAGTTGGAGTCAGAAGGCAGTAAATTTTTTGTTGTGAGAAGTGAGCAAGTGTGGGGGAGCAGCGAAGCCATTACTGGCAAGCATCTGTTGGAAATAGCAAAGGAACCATGCATTTTGCACAAACCATGAAGGTATGCCACTGATGAATGTCAGTGGGTTCCCCTCCCTCTTTAGGCACTTGGCAGAGAAAGTTTAGTCCACTTCCTGCTGTCCTGCCTCACTGTCTGCTACTGCCTGGTTTGTTTAACATGGAAAAGCTGGCTTTAGTGTATTTCAGTAAACGGTTATTGTTTCAGTTTGATGTGATTGAACAGTGACATCTTCATGTTTGTATTACATTCCAATTTCGTCTTTAAACCAGATGAAGGATACTGAAGTTAAGACAATTGGTTTAAAATTATTAACATACAAGATTTAATTCAAATGAAAACTAATAAGCAAATAGGCTACCCTGTAACAGTAGCAGTCTATTTGAATATTCTTCTTTCCTGTCATTTCTGTCTGGGTCAGTTGGAAGGGCAGTATTAATCTCCAAACTAAACTTCATGCTTCCAGAGAGATCTTCAGTCTCCAAAGTCACACAATCCAGAGAATTTCTATTTCTGTTAATAAGAGTCTCCTTGGTCCTAGTCCATTAGTGTAAATGCTATAACACATTGCTTAATGGAAACAAAAAGCAAGTGGAAATTCGCTGCCGTCCAATTGTATTTTGCACTGTGCATTGGCTCTGGTTGGGGTATGTAGCTTCTTGCCCTGTGCTGATCCTGCTGGTGGGAAAACTTGGCCTAGAGAGCAGCCAGACCTATCAAGACACACAATGTCAAGAGCTGACAAGTATTTTGTCTTTTCTGACACTTTGGAGGTCTGCCTTGCATGTTGTTAGAGTTTGGTAGTAATAATAGTGATGTATAATTGCTTGTGTCCACACAGCAGGGTAGAGAAAGCATTGTGAATGATACTGACTTTTTGAGTGCCCAGATTGTAAGTGTTCTGCAAACAACTTGCACTGATATACATTGGCAGGAGGACTAGTAACAATGTTTTGTGGGTCAGTCGTTTATATAAACCTATTAGCAATGCTAATGTCAAATAATGACACTTAAGTCAGAGCCAAACAGCTGCTTAGGTTCATTAAGGACTTCTATTATCTGGTGGAATTTTTAACCTCTGTAAACTGGGCTCTCTCCCCCCCCCCCCCCCCCGTAAACTTCACTTGCTGAAAAATTGCAAATATAACGGATAACATTTTGGATCTCTGTTAGGGCAGCTTTTCTTGTGATGGAAACTTTATAAACAAATTCTGAAGCCAACAGCTACCTCATAGAAAGTGGATGTATTTATGGAACAGTTTGTTTTGGGTGGAGACAGCATAAGCATGATTTGTGGTGGTCAGTGTAGTGTAATGAGATGTGGGGGGGAGACCTCACTCTTGTGAGCATGGCCGGTCCCAGCTGGAGCTGGATTAGGGGAGTCTCTGTATTCCAGCTCACTCATCTGACTGCAAAGCCATGGCTCTGAACAGATGGCCACCATCTGTGCTTAACTCTGAAAACCCCAGTACCAGAAAATTTAGCCTGAATGTATTTCACTGAATTTGCGAACAGGTGAAACGGTTCCTAATAACCTAGTGTATTGTACAAATGACATCCATTCATGGGTTTCCATAGCAGTAACAAAAAAGCAACAGGAAGATGGAACAGCCTGAGTGCAGTTTCAAACAAAGTCAAATCTAGTATCTGGTCTGGAAAACCAGAATTAATTTCTCTTATGGGAAGACAGGGGCCTGACTGTGCAAGTGTATTTGGAAGGTCAGAAACATTGTTTTACTTGGTTATAACAGGAACAGAGGATAAAGTATTATAAACCAGAATATTTGTCAGATGGTGGTGTTTTCTGTCCAAAAGATGGTGGATGGATATTGGCGGTTCTGTCTTCAAGAGGCTGTCATAAGTGAATTACATTCCTCAGCAGGAGGGTTTGCAGTAATGTTGCTGAATTGGAACAATCAATCAGCATTCATGGTTTGTAAGTACAAAGCACTCTGATTCTAGGCTTGAAAACAGCCACTTTCTTGCTCCAAGTAAGCATTGTTTCCACTGGCACTGTAAATTATAAAAGACCTTTCTTTCTCTTTCAAACCTTCCATATGCCACAGATAGCAACAGTAGGTATGTAGGCTAGAAAAAAACCTAAGTTTGTCAGTACTTTACCAAAACTTTCAGTAAAGACAAGCAATATTAAGAATATACTACAAAAGTATATGCTATCCAACTTTCACTAGTACATCTGCTCTCTCTCCTAATGGTTACTTGAATGTATAATGTTGCGTTGATGGTTACAAACTGGCTAGCCTTTGTTCAAGCATTGCATGTAAACACTATACATTTTGTTAAAGAGAAGATCCTGTGCAATTTTTTTAGAGAGAGAGAATAGGCTTGAACCTAGCATCAGGATCAGAGGCTATGGGCCAGACCCCCTTTTTGCCCCCTTCTGTGAATTCAGAGTGGTACGGCAAGGGACTGGCATTTGGGGGATGGAGGCATTTCAAACGGCTATAAAGGAGGGGACAGCATATGTCATATATGGTGGGAGGAGGTCCTTATGACTATGGAAGCAGTGTACTGGATCTAATCCAATGAAATTAGAAACCATGGCCATTAGTGAAGTTGGCATAGCGAGAACAGGTATAAAAACAAGACCTAAATATCAGTTAAAAGATTCTGTTTTTGAAATGTGTGGAACAATGATGGGTCTAAAACAACATTCTGAAGAAAGAATTCCAAAACTGCTGGGTACCCATCAAAAACTGCAGAGTGTATGGCTCATTTTCCCCCCTCCTTCCATGGCTGAACCTGAAGTAGGTCTCATTTGTTGATCTTGAGATGTATATGGAGGGGCATATGGAACGAGACATTCTCTAATTCAGTTTAATTAAAGCAACTCATCATATCCTTTCTACCTTCAAACTTAAATCCATGCCTGTGACAGCTGGAAACTTGCTTTAAAAAACAACATGCCAGTAATGAGTGGGGTGGTGATTATCTTCCAATTCAGCTCCTGTGTTCTGCCTCCCTTCGGTCCTTCCCAGCTGTTATGGCACTGTTCAGCAGTTCGCTTACTTAAAAAGCTACTAGTTCTTGTCTGTACTATAGCCAGTGTGTTCTCTGTGGGGGCATATATGCTAAATATGTAAATAAAAGTTCCAGGTTCTATAATAAGAAAAGGTAACTTGGGTCTTGCATAAATTCTATAAGTTAAGCATTGTTTTCTCAGCTTCATATTTATCAGTATAATTATATTTGCACCATGGCTGGGAATGAGCAAAAAGGGGGCTGGCAGTCAAACACAACCTCACAGTAGGACAGTTATTTGCTGCTGTTTACTGACTGTGCAGGTAAGGTTTTTTAAGATAGGTTTGAAGTTGTCAGCCTTGTGTGTTGCCTGTTGGTATCTATGTGTACATTTATAGTTCTAGCTTGTACATAGTAACTGCATGCATTTATAGTAACATAATTAAAAAATTGACAGGCTGCTAACCGGCTAAACAGCTGGCTGTTCTCCATCACAATTCATTGTCCTGGTTTGTTTTTTTGCAGAGTGACAGTGAGTTGCAAAATGAGTGTTTGAAGGGTTCCCTTAACTTCTGCAGTTGTCTGTTGATGTAGGCCAAGCTATGTATTTATTTGTTTCAAAACAACAACAACAACAACAACAACATGGAAGAATCTCAAAATTTGGCAACTGTGCTGACAGAGCTGCCCATGAGTTTCTATAAAAAGTTTCCGGGTACCTAAAAATAAGTCCATATGCAGATGTTGTCTATGTGCCGTGAGTTCAAATATTGATAGAGTTCTAAGGTCCTCAGACTGTTGATTTACTAGAGAGCCAAGTTGATAAGCAGCAGAAGTGGACCCTTCTGAATCTCTTCTCATTCACAGGAGAGGAGAGGATGTTAGGAGTGCCTGTCTGCTTTTGATTTGTCCTTTTAGAAGTGGGCATAAATCTGCTTTCAGATTCCTTGCTCTTGGGAAGGGAAAGCAACAAAAATAGAGTCTGAAACTATGAGATCTGATCTGTCTGAAATATGTTTGTAATTCAGGGTCCTTGATTGTGCAGTTGCCTGCTGCTATTGATCTTTTGGATTGCATTCAAATTGCAAGGTGTCATAGTCCGTTCGTACACTGCATTTGATCAGGCTACACCTGGAGTACTATGTGCACTTGTGGAGGGCTCACGTTAAAGAGGATGTAGACAATGGACCAGGTGCAGAGGAGAGCGACAAGGATGATCAGGGGCCTGGAAACCAAGTCCTACTCAGAAAGGCTGAGACTAGTGACTGTGACTAGTTCAAGGTCACCCAACAGGCTTCATGTGTAGGAGTGGGGAAACGAACCTTCACCAAATTAGAATGCTCTTAGCCAATATACCACACTGTATTTGAAGGACTGTCACTTAAAGGACGCCTGGGAGCTGTTTCTGTTGGCAACAGAGGATAAGACTCGCAATAATGGGCTTAAATTACTAGCATTACTGTCTGAATATTAGGAAACAAATTTACAGTAAAAGTAGTTCAGCAGTGAAATCAGCTGCCTAGGTGGTGAGCTCCTCTTCACCGGTGGCTGAACAAAGACTTCTCTGATATCTTCTCTTTCTAAAAACCTTTCTCTATCTCCTATTTTATATTTGTTTCTGTTATTTGACTTCTATTCTCTAAATCCCCTGCTAATATTCATGCTACCTCTTTGTTTCTAGTCTTCTTTAAGCTTGCTTTTCTGATCTGTCTTCCCTAACCCTTCCACTGAATGGGAAGACGAAGAGGAGACAAATGCCTTATCTTGCCGTCCCTTGGTTGCAAGGTGCTCTGTGTGGGTGCCCGAGCATGCACGGCTCAGAAAGCAATATTTTCCTGTCCAAAGACATGCTGGAAACCGGAGACAACAGCGACCCAAGGAGCACACCTTCTCAGGCTGTTGCAGTTAAAGCACAGCAAGATGGCTCAGGCAGTGGGATCCATTGAAAAGTGTGCCAAAACCTCGCATGTCCACACAATGGCCACTGCTACAACTGGCTCAGAGCATGAAGCAACAGCAGGGTAGCCATGTCTCTTTCTGGAGTATCAGCCCAAGGGCCCTCAGTCTCCTTGGAAGCAAACACAGCCAAAGTGGAAGGGGGTAACGTACCTGTGGGTGGCCCTACTCTCTGACTTCTATTCCTTTGTGAAAAACACCTTGCAGGAGCAGTACTGTCCCCAATTCAACAAGGTATCCCAGGGCTGGTCTCTAGAGACCACAGAAGGGCTACCTCTCCCATAGCCTCCAGAAACCCTGAGCCTAGGGAAGAGGTGGGTACACCGTGGTTGACCAAGGCTGCACTCAAAAGATGTATACCCAGCCTTGACAGGCCAACCCTTAGGGAGCCTGATTCTGACACCAATCCTAGGGAGGAAGGCAAATTGCTCTCTGAGGGTGAGGAGGAAGGCGAAGAGGTCCAGGTACCTAAACAGTCAATGTGATACACCTCTGTGATACACCTCTGAAGATGCCAGCCACAGGTGCAGGCGAAACGTTAGGAACAAGATCCACTAGACCACGGCCACACAGCCTGGAAAACCCACCAGAACCAGTCAGTGCACGTTTACAAAAATAAGGATTACTAATATCTCCTCAGCAAGATTCTAGCAGCTTTAGAGATTAAGAGCGCAGAAGGGGAAGGGGAGAAACCTAATCCAGATTTAAAATCTACTCATACTGGGGACAAACAATTCCTACCCAACGCACCCTCTTCTGGGGGCAGAGGACATCTGCTTGGGTGATTCTCCACCCCTTCACTGGGAGGCAGGAACTTTTAAAAATCCACTTCCTGTGCTGAGCCTTGGCGCCATTTTGGTCAGAATTTTTTCCTGCCTCACAGGGAGAGCACGAACTTAGACTTGGCCCCTACTAGGCTGCAACAGCATCTCCAACAACACCATCAATAAGTGACTCAAATTCTGAATTGTAGAGGCATTTTCATTTCAATGCCTGGAAGTTTCAGCGGAAGTTAGTCCACTTGGTATGCAGCAGTTCTACTAATGCTGCTCTGGCCAAAAACACCTTCCCTAGAAAATTCTGTAAAGCAACTATTTGGTCTTCTGTGTTAACCTTTGTCAGATACTACAAAATAGATACCTTCAGTTCTTTGGATGCAGCCTTTGGACAAAAAATGCTGCAACCCATTCATAATCCTAACTAATTTTCTTTTCCCATCCACCCAAAATTTCGGGACACTGCTCTGGGACGTCCCACAAAATGTCCTCTGCTTAGTGGGAAAATGACAGTAGGATACATACCAGTAATTATTCTTCTCTGAGCATGAAGGATATTTTGCCCCTCCCAAGGTCATCGTATCTGAACTAGACAACCTTTCCTACCCTTTCTGAACTTATGCTCCTTCTCCATCTATAGTAGTGTTATGTGTTTAAAAGTTAGTTTTTTTAATTGTTATAATTACTTAAGACTGCTCTAGGGAGTTTCCAAACTGAAGAAGATGGATGGTCTCACTCCAAACAGGAAGGGTAAAAAAGTTATTTCTTACCTCCTTGATTGGATGGTGAGAAGCACCAACAAGATGTCCTGGTTGCTCAGAGAATGAGAGGCTTCATCAATGGTTAACAGATTTTCCTGTTAGATTTCTCAGATATTTACAAGGGCCCTTTAAAAGAATGCTGTAGTATTCTCAGCAAAGCATTTGTAGACCTAGACCTAGGCTAGCCTGATCTACCCTGTTCTCAGAAGCCAAGATGGGTCAGCCCTAACTAGCATTTAGATAGGAGACCTCCAAAGAATACCAGGGCGATGACTTGGAAGAAGGCAATGGCAAACGACTTCTGAATTTCCCTTGCCTTGAAAATTCTACAGGATGACCATAAATCAGCTTTGATTTGATGGCCAAAATAAAAAAAGTCTCCCACAAAAGCACCAGAAATAAGCCACTGGAAACATACCGTGAATGGTCCTTTTAGCTGCTCAGAGCAATGATGCGCAGTTTTAACTAAGAACTTGGTGTTCTTTTTTTTCCGGTGCTATCTGTAGTCTCATCAGTGCCTAGGTGGATTTTGTGAAAATCTCTGATATCAGTCTTATGGCAAAATAATGTTTAAAAAAATTTATATGCGCACAAAGTTACTTACTATATCCCAGGTTTTTGTCCACCACCTCAATTTATGATTTATTTCCTCACTGTTGAAAATGCAGCCATTTTTTAAAAAAAGTAAAATTTACTTGTCCTCAAAATATTTCTGTGCCTTTCAGTAGTGAACATATCTTTGGCTTGGGAAGAAAAAATGATGCAGAAAAGCATGACCAAAATAGTGATGAACATTAGGGGATATTTGCTCTTCAAAAGACCAGCATAATGGGGGCTAGCAAAAATGGCTACCATTTTTGACATAATCTTTAGCAGAGTAAATTGTGCTTCAGACGAACTTGAAAAAATAGAAAACCAGATTTCCAACTATTGCATAATCATGTTTAGCTGGCATACCTGCTTGGCACCTTCCTATGAGGCCACATCGTACTTGGCTGATGTTAACGAAATGTGCCATAGTATATAATAGGAGGAGACAATTCATGATTGTGGCAAAGAGCAGATGCAGCAGTTGCTTGTTAGGCAAGTTTTTCTGAACCTCAGTGGTGGGCATACTAAGACGGCAAATCTCTTGCTCATAGGAAAACCAAGAACACAAATATAAGGTAGAGAAGTAAGATACGGTAGCTATGGTTCTCAGAGAGATTTAGGAGTTTCGTGGTAGTTAACAAAATGGTTATTTGTTTAAAACATTTTAAAACCACCTTCTTACCCAGTGTAAGGTCCCCAAGGGAACTCAGCATTCTAGATTATATTAATATAATTTTAATAGTTTAAGCAAGCACTGTCAATGCTCTGGCTTGTGCTTGATTGACACATCAAAAATATTTGCATTCTGTTCAAGTTTAAGAAGGTTGTTGGCTGACTTGCCAGTAGTTATACATATATTAAGTAGTTATAGATATATTAGGAAGTGTATAGAAAGGAAGATGAAAACACTTAAGAATTAGAGCAGGGAAGGGCTTATTACAGATTAAGGATCACATCAGAACGGTTTTGTCACATGCCCACATACTTGAGGAGGAACTGTGGAGCATCTGCTTTGCGCACAGAAAGTCCTTAATTCAATCCATGGCATCCCAATTTAAAAGGATCAGTTTTAGGTGATGTGAAAGACATCTACCTGAGACCCTAGAGAGCCACTACCAATCCAGACAGACAAGACTGGTTGTAGTAATTCTGATTCAGTACAAGGCAGATTCACACATGTCCTCAACCAAGCTTCTTTCTCATCTAACGAAAGCTGCATTACAGCAAGCACTTCTTATGCTGTCAAAAGCATGAATGTGACCAGTGGGCTTCAAGTTGCTCTCCACTTCTTATTTTCTCATCTCGAATGAAAAGATAAAGGCTGTTGTTTGATAGCAAAGTTAAGGATCTCAAAATGTTTTAAAATGTTTGACGAGCGATCCTACCTAAAAGAGATTTTTTTAAAACCTGTGGATGTAATCTGTGAAAGGAGGGGAGACTTTCTACTGTTGAATGGGAAGTCTCTTTCCCTGGAGACATTCAAGAAAAGACCAGACACAGGTTTCTGACACAGGCATTGACTTGCTTTTGGGACAGGGGTGAAACCAGTTGAATTGTATTCCGTGTTTGATTTATTATCTTGCCTTTCTTTGTAGGTCACAAGCTTTTGCCTGTTAGTGTCTGTTAACAGCCTCACGTGTTATCTGTCCTTGTGTTAAGATATTGGGCTGAGGGCCAATAGTGAGATGCCAAGTAGCACAGAAGTCTAGAATTTATTGCTATAGGGTAGTCCAGAATCCTCCCATTCAGTGTGAGAGCTGTTCCTGAGGCTCAGGCATGTGGAAACCCCACTTCACCATCCTAAGATGGAAGTTCTGGCTTTATCTATCAGTCATGGATAGCACAAGGACCTAAAACTATCATGAAGGATTTGTGCTTGAGGATGTATCCTTAAGTGACTGATGATTACATGCAGGTTCCTCTGTTTTTAGAAGCACCCTGTCAGGGCTTTGTTAGTTTAGCAAGTTTGTTAGTTTAGCAAGTAGATGTCCTTGCTGAAGTTAGTTATGTTCAGATAAGAAGTAAAGGGCAAATGCTTGAACTTTGAGGCTGCAGTGATTTATATATCAGCTTTATGAGCAAAGCAGAATTCTGTCTTATGCCATTTAAATTGTGATTGAGTATATTCCTGGAGAGAACCTTTGTAGCTTGTTTTGAAGGCTTGATGTAGGAAGTAAGTGGAATTTTATGTATCCTGCAGCAGGAGATGATACAGGCTCCAGTTCTTAAAACCTATACACGTTAATAGCATTCTGCAGTTTCCAAGGGTACAATTGGTCAAGGAGTTCAGCTATTGTCGTAGCGCATCAGGATTTATGATATGTTAAGTCTTGGGGCTGCCCTAAAAGTGAGAAATGTTGGTTTTAAAGAGCTCAGCTGTACTTGTGTGCTCACACAGAAGATTGCAAGATACGTTTATTGTACTATGTTTGTCATAGACCTATAGCTCCCTCCCCTGTTTCTTTCACCTTGATGTTTATGTAGGTTGTTTACAATGCTCTCCCTCCCACACACACACACTCTGGAAAAGCTTTGTCTTGACTAGCTGTTTTCCTCTTCCAACTACCCCATTTGCCTGCAGTCCTAGTCCTGTACAGAGGCAGCTCTGTCAGAAAATATTGCTTGTTGACATTCTAGAGTTGTTGTCTGACATAGAGGCAATCAAATTTTTTAAAAATGGAAAGAATGTAACCATTCATGGTTGCTTGCAGCTCCACTGAATTATGAGTCTTTCTCGGTAGGTCATCGTGTTGACATAATCTATACCTCCTGTCCCTTTTCTGTCAGCTCTGCTGCTGTTCCTGCTACTGCAGTCATATGGTAAAGATCAAGGGACACCTTTCATACTTCCTGGCTCTTAATTTCAGTCCAGAATGTTTGGCCTGTAGTTGCATCTGCTATTTTGTCCCACAATTTTTTTTTTGCTTTTAGCTATTGAGAACAGAACAGAACATGATAGAAACTGAACAGAAGTTGCAAGGGATCAGGTTTCTTTAATTTTGTGTAAAAGCCACTATATCCTCTCCCCCCACACCCGCCCAGGGTAATGATACTGGGTTGACTCCCCTCCCCAGCACCATGTCCCAGAGAGAATCCCCTACTCGTCCTGCCCTTTATAGGAGTAAAAAGTTTCCTTTCTCCCTACTCCAGCAGCATGGCCCTTTTCTATACCTACAGCAGCTGATTTTGAAGAAAGTCTGTGGAGATCTGATCATGATCACTGGAATCTTTTCTAGTTATACCCTAAATTGCATGATGAGGATTCCATCTGCGTAGTTCAGTCAGTCTTTGCATGTGGATTTGTTACCACAGAATGGGACAGAATGAGTCCACAGAACAGAATCGCTGGCTGAAAAACTGTGTGTGTGTGTGTGTGTGCGCGCGCGTGCGTGCACGTGTTTGTGCTAAGGCTTTTCTTTCCATGGACTGTTTTTTACTCTGTATTTCTCTGTGGGAGCAGTTTAGTCTTTGAATGTGTCAAGCAAGTTGCTTCCCAGACATCCTTTGTATAGTAACAGCATGTGCTGAGAAACTGGCAGCTTTTAAAACACAGTCACTCTTTCTCTCTGACTCTGCCCTTCCCCCCCCCCACTCCCCTCAAATTCTGGTGACATTACATAGATAGATGTGCTTGCAAGGAAAACAGCAGAGAGAGAGAGAGAGTTGAGTGTCTGCCAAAACTCTGCAGTCTGAAATGGAGCTGCCTTTCTTTCTCCTCCCCCCTTCCCTTCCCCTGCCTTCCCAGGTCTTCAGTTGTGTACACGATTTTCCCCTTTCTCTAGATTTCATTACTGAGAACATACTCTAGTAGAGAGATCTTTCCTCTCATGCAATAATGCTCGATTCTAAAGATTACTCTCTTCAGGTTTCCATGCCTATTCAGTGTAATTACACGAATCCTTATCGCATCCTAGTAACGTTCAATATGCTTTCATTCTAAACATACTGGCATTGATTGGACTTGTAAAGCTCTTGGTTTATTGTTTAGTGACTCCCTCAGGGACAATAGCTAGAGGAAAACTTCCAGCTGTGAAAAATGTTTTTCTTACCCTTTACTGTGTGTGATCCTCTCTCAGTGCCTCTTCAGAGTTGCTTTTTAAAATCGTCTTCCTTGGGTTGTTGATTCTACAAGTGTTAAAAGGGCAAGGGAGGGCAGTGGTGTGGACATAGACTCGAGGCGAGGCCAGAGCTGTGCCTTGACCTTTCCAGCAGAACTCTTGGGGGTCTGGAGGACACTCAGTCTGACCTTTACCAGCTGATGCAATGAAAGTGTCTGTAGTCCACACTTAAGTGGTTTTTCTCCCCGCAACATCTGTGAAGCCTTTTCCCACCTTCTCTCTCCCTTTCTCTGCTTCTTTTGATTACCTTGTTCCTAAAGACATGCGGTTCTGTCAGGTGGGTCTAGCTCTTGACCTAAATAGGCACAAGGAAGCTTCACTGTGATACTTTTGGGGAGAAGTGAGCTGCAAGGAATGAAATAAATTGTGGCAGTTGACCAACCTTGGAAGGAAATCCACAGGACTTTTTTTTTTTTTACTGCTGTGCTTAATATACCATCTGAGAGAGTGATGCATTCTGCTTTCAAGCTGGCAGCTACCCCTCTTTATAAAACGAGAGGTTGTCATGGAGGTCTCTGCATAATCACAGGCGTGTGGGGGCAGAATCTCAGCTTTCAATGGAAAGAGTGTTCACAAGGTTAGGAAGTAATGCGTGAACATTTTGAGCCTGGGGAAGGTATCCGACTTTCCTAGCCGAGCTGCGCGGGGTGGGGGGGGGGGGGGGGGTAATGACATCATGGCTGGAGGAAGAATCTGGCCTCCAAGGCTCAAAGAACTTGGGATCTCTATGATACAGTATTTACAGGGAAATACCTGGTTATAAAATTCTGCAGTTTTATGCAGTAAATGATTCTGCTGATACCAGTAAAAGGGGGTTGTTGTACATTTGACATTAATACTTATGTGTGTTTTTAATCATTTCTAACATTAGGTTTGACGTTTTCACTGCTGTATCTTATGAAACTTTGTTTTAATAATAGTCTTATCTAGATCAGAATATTACCAAAGACACTAGTAAGATGGCTGATGTAGGCACTGTCAGTGTCTATTTGAATTATCTTATCGTTGTACTTCTGTTAAATACCACTTACCATTTTGCTTTCAGTTTGGAATTTCACCATTTGAATCATTAAGTTGTCTCATTGTTCACTTTAAATCCACTTTACATCTGTCCCAGAGCAGATCTTTGAGATGCTTCCTTCCTTGCACATAAAAATACTGTAAAATCTTATGATTTTAGGCTTCACACGCAGGTTTATAGGATCAGCTCATCATTTTAAGTAATTGATCAGCCATTCCATCTCAGACTAGAAGCACCTCGTTTGGGCTCCACCATTCCCTTTAG
Organism: Sphaerodactylus townsendi; assembly: GCF_021028975.2. NCBI lineage: Eukaryota > Metazoa > Chordata > Lepidosauria > Squamata > Sphaerodactylidae > Sphaerodactylus > Sphaerodactylus townsendi. The sequence goes on along the minus strand of NC_059436.1, from coordinate 27,099,373 downwards.
GGAGGCTAACAGTCACTCCACAAGAAGTTGTTAAAAATAGTAGTGCTAATTAATGCTTCCAGCATTTAAGTTGCTTTGAGAAGTGGCCAATAAATGTATTAAATAAGCTGGAGTGCTTAGCTTGCACCATAGATTAGGAGTGTCAAACATGTAGCCCTGGGGCCGGATCCGACCCCTTGAGGGGGCTTATCAAGCCTGTGTGCCAGTCGAAGCAGCTCCCCCGCCCTCTGTGCTCCTGATGTGACCTGGTGTGGCCACTGGGAATGGGTAGGGGGTTGTCTCAGCTGGCTTGTGGGCCTGATAAGCTCTCTCAAGGCAGCCACTCCACTGAGCCATAAGCTCACCAGTCCAACCCTATAAGAAAAGTTGGATAGACAGAAGAACTTTTCTGAGGCCCACAACTAAATCTAATGGAGAAACACACTGAATCTTCCCTATCTCTTTCTTGCTGGCATGTCAATCTTTTTGAGATGAAATTGTGACTGTTAATTCCTGGGTATCCATCACATTTTTATGCTGCCCTTCCTTGCAAGAAACTGAAGGAGGCACACATAGGGTTCCCCCTCCACTTTACCCTCACATATACCATGTGAGGTAGGCTAGGTAGAGTGAATGCCAATGAAGCTTCATGGCCAAGTGGGGATTTGAACCTGGATCTTAATCTGGCAGACTGTTATATGGCACTGGCTCTCAAGTAGGCAATATTTTTCTAGCTTCTTATTTGAATCTTGCCTGCATCTGGGAGGGCCACAGAGTGCTATTTGGCATGGGATTTTTTTGCACTATACAGCTTTCCGTTTATTTATGCTACCATACCCCATCTGAATCTCTGCTCTTTGCACAGCTACCTGCAACCAGCTGTTTGTTTGCACATGTCCTCTTCACTAGGCTCTATCGGTTAGGAGCTAGTAGAATTGGAGACTGGGAAAGGAGAACTGCCTGCAATATTCCCAGTTCTTTGATAGGAAGTTTATCTCTCCCTTCTACAATGTTCAGTTATAGCAGTACATTTAACACATATGCACATGTTAATGAATACAAACCTGTTTTGTTTTGTTTCACTCGCAGCCGGTTGCTGAACCAATCCCAATCTGCAGTTTCTGCCTTGGTACAAAAGAACAAAACCGAGAAAAGAAACCTGAGGAGCTCATCTCTTGTGCTGACTGTGGCAATAGTGGTATGTATATCTTCTGTATCTTGAGCAATGAAATCTGTTGCACTGGGGAAAACATATTGATTCATCATGTTGGAGATACTGCCTCCTAACACAGCCATGGGACAAGCCTTGATTCAGTACTGGAAACTATTGAACAGAGCAAATTGGGAGGGGGAAATTACCTTTGCTAGGGAAGGAGAGGTTTTTAGTTCCTTCCCTAATTGCTGCTTCTTTCCCATATTCAGTTGAGCTATGAAATTGGCCAGACAAGATAGCAAACAGCTTTTGATTTATTGAATTTTTGTGCTGCAGGAAAGGTTTTTTTAGGGTTCTAGCATAATATTGTGAGCCAGAGTTCTTCTGTCTCCTTGGCTCCCTCCCCTAACTTGTATTTGCAGCCATACAATTAAACATTAATCCTTTTATATATTTCATTTAAAACAAAAATCCTTCTAAGCTACTACAAAATAATCAAGATACCCTCACTGTTGTGTCAACCCCTGCACTTGACTATGGCGGGGTTTTATTTTTGGGGACTTATTTTGTGGTTTCGTGGTACTTCTTGAAAATGCTGTGGACATTTGCAAAGCCAAAGAGTCAGCAAAGAATATGCATACTGCAAGAAATGATAACATCCTTTTGTTCAGCATTGAGGCATCATATAGGAGACCCTCTCATGTTTGTGCTGTAGAGATATACTACACAACTGGAAGTAAAAGCTGCCCAAAGAAGGAAAGCACAGAGTGGCCTTCAGCAAATTTACATAGTTTGGCCACCGCTCAATCTACTGTCTAATGTAGAATCCAGTTTGCAGAAAAATAGTTTGCAGAAAATTTACCCCTAAGCTGAATGAGCAGTTAGGGATTATTTAAGAACAGCACTGTGATTGGTTCACTGTAGCATTTTGCCACTTGCTGGAATTACCACTGAATGTGCCCCCTGTCATTTCAGGACCTGCGCATCGCCAGAGATATTCAATGTTGTATTAAGTTTAACTTGTAGTAGAAGGAAAGCCTGAATGTTCAGTCTTAAGGGCAGTAGCAGTGCTACTTGACATAACTCTTTCTGTTCTAATCATACATGGTAGTTGCATAAAAATAAACAAACCCAGGTACCTCAAAGGCTAACCTTGTCATTTCTCTGCAGCACATGATGAAATAGGCTATAGCTACTGTTAGTCTTTAATAAAGTGGTTAGTCTTTAAAGTGCAACAGCACACTTAGCCTGTAGCAGCAGAACAACAAATACAGCTAATTTGTCATGTTATTTTAGTAGATCTGTAGCATCCTTATCATATGCAACATCTTTCTTGCACCTATCCTTACGGTAAGGAATACATTGGTTGATGTATAGCTGTGGCAATAAAACAACATTGAACATCCTAAAATGATATCTATGAAACAATCCTCAGGCTAGAAGCAGAACATTAAAGCTACTAAAAAGGTGAAACTTCTCATTTAAAACCCTGGGCAAAAATAATTGATTTGACCTAGCACCAAAAGACAGTAACAGAGTAGCCAGGCAAGGATAAAGAGAAAAGGTATTCCAATGGTTAATTGCTACCACTGCAAAGGTTTGGTTGCTACCTCATTCATTTGTACAGGCCTGGGTACTGGGAGCATGGCTTGGAAGATTATCTTAGCTGGTGGACTGGACAGTATAGGAGGCCCTTCAAGTACCCTGGCACCAAGCCAATTAGAGCCTTAACAGTAAGAATGAACAGCTTGAGCTGTGTTTGGAAACAAATGGGCAGCCAGTACAGATCTTCCTTGCTAAGGTGGTATAATCTCTGTATCCAGCCCCCTCAATAGTTCTTTCTCCAAGTGATAAGCATACACTGCTTGTTTTGCCAGTACTGGAGCTGTACTAATGCTACATTCAGGGGTTTTGTGTAGTGATTTTTTCCTCTTCATCTCCAAGTTCAAACCAAAGCGATTGTCATAGGAGCTGTAGAAAGATTGGTGCAACAAACCTCCTGGAATTATACCTATATATAGCCAAACACAGCTCATGGAAATCAAAAGGAAAGAGGCTGTCGTGGCTGTGCTGTGACTTGCACATAATGTCCAAGCTTATTGGTACCCACTAAGGGGAGAGGCCCGGCCAGTGTTCTTCTGGCATTTACTACTTGAATGTCTGCTTTTCTTGGCTACTTGCCAAACATTTCTGCGTACACATCTCTACTGTGAGCTGTGAAATTGTTTTTTTCTTTTGGTACAGGTCATCCATCCTGCTTGAAGTTCTCCCCAGAGTTAACAGTTCGGGTGAAGGCCTTACGGTGGCAGTGCATTGAGTGCAAAACGTGCAGTTCCTGTCGAGATCAGGGCAAAAATGCTGTAAGTGGTTGTGGGGTGCATTGTTCCCTCTGAAATGTAGGTGGTTAATTCTCTGACAAATTGCATCAGATTCTACAAGTGGAGGTGAAACTAGGGGTTACTTTTAAGAAGAATGTCATTGATCTGAACCATGCTAAAATTGGATGAAATTATACATTTAGCTCAGTCAGTAGTTCAGTGCTGTGTTCCTCTGCTTAACAGTGACAGTCAAATGAGAAGGATGCCAAGAACAAATATCATCAGTCCCCATATATCAGTGATAGGCAGCTGGCAGCATATGGACCAAATCCAGTCTGAGGACAATGAACAGTGGGATTGCCAGTTGTCTGTGCCATTCTGGTAACTAAACAGAATTTTACAGCACCAGCTAACCTTGATGCTAGCTTTAGGTGGGAGGAGAAACTGGTGAATATACGGGTTTCTCTATCCATATCTTCAACAGTTTTTCTTTTCCCTTCAAGATTAGTCTGTAGCTTTTAGCCTCAGCTGTGGGTTCACTGTTGGCAGCAATGAGGGAGAGAGGGGAAAGGATTTGTTCTTGCCTCCAGTGGCTTGACCACCAGTTAGTCTAGTTTCCAGTTACTTTTATATAAGCATGAACAGCGTGTGGCCTTATATTTTTAGCTCACTGGGCAGTGATTTAGTAATACAGTATTGTGACAATAGTTTATGTCCTTGGGTTTAATCAAAAGCATAATCATAATATATTACAAGGGGCATTGCGCTGGAATTGGCCGTATCTCTGAATTCCTACCCAAATATGTGCAACGGTTTTCCTCGAATTCCATCAACTTGTCGTTCTCTTTTCCTGTGTTCTACTTCTCCTTGGCTGTGCCTGTGTTGCCCTTTTGACACACTTCATATCATGACTATTGTCACAGATGTGTTTCAGTAAGAAATGAATGTTTTTGGTCTGTTAAACTTTTGAGTTTGTGTATCAATAATGTTAATCAGAAACTTCTGTACTTCACAGGATAATATGCTATTTTGTGATTCATGCGATCGGGGGTTTCATATGGAGTGTTGTGACCCCCCTCTGACCAGGATGCCAAAAGGTGAGGAAGACTTAGAAGCTGTTGGGGAGAGAATTTGTCTATCATCAACACCCCTTTTATAGACTTTAGGTTTTGTGGAAGTCTTTTTACAAGGTAAAGTGGAATTGTAGAGTAGGCCTAAGGAAAAAATGCACCAGCACAAAATTGGTGGCCCAGTATAAGATCACCAATTTGGTGTGGTATAGTATCTAGGTGTGCAAATTGTGAGCTAGGGGGTCCTTGTTCTAAATCTTACTTCTGCTGTTAGCTTGCTAGGCAGTTTAGGTGAGCTACAAAATTTCTGTCTTGGCTCCCTATCTGCAGTATGAGAGAGAGATGATTGTCCTTCTTGACAGGGGTATTGTAAGGATTACTGAGATAACATATGCCAAGTGCTTTGAACTCCAAAGCAGTGTTAGTAAATGTTAACTATTATCTCTGGAACTAAAATGCCATCAGCTCTCCGCAGATGTTATGATCAATGTTCCCTGTAAGCTTCGCATCTGCACAATCACCATATTGGTGCTGTGCAGATCGGGCAGCCGCCTGGCAGAGGGAGCTCTCCCAGGCAGCTCAGTTGTGCTAATGGGTAGGGAACTTCTGTGCAGTGGTGGGGAGTGATTGGGGGGTCTATTGGTTCTGATGAATTTGTTTACCTTGCAGGCATGTGGATATGTCAGATATGTCGACCACGTAAAAAAGGAAGAAAACTTCTACATAAGAAAGCAGCACAGATTAAGCGGCGCTATGCCAACCCAATAGGACGTCCCAAAAACCGATTAAAGAACCAAAATGCAGCGTAAGTTGTCTTGTGTGTGAGCCATAGGGTGAGAGAGAAAAGGGGTGTGTGTGTGTATCTGTTTTGTCAAGACTGTTCTTTCTTGAGGGAGCTTGTTGGGATAATTTCCTTAGTATGTATCCTGGAAAGTTGTGAACAGTTTTGTCAATATAGCCAATATTTTTAAAAAAGTTTTGCTTTTGAAGTACATGCTAGACCAGTTTTCTTTGATTTGCAGTCTTTTGATTCTTGAGCTTCTAGGAATTCAGCAGTTGGTGGTTTTAGCCTTTTTATATGCAGAAAGAGCATGTTATGCCGTTCAATAATGGCAGCTAGACTTCACAAGACAGACAAGCTGTATGTACTCTCTGCTGGTTTCAAGCAACCACAATATAGTACTTTGAGGGATAAATATTTACACCTGAGAAAAGAAACAACAAGCCCATGTAGCTGGAAGTTCTACTTGATGTGAGTTCAGTACTGAGTTTCTACACTTCAAGAGAAGAAGCCTGAGCTTTTGCTCTGGCAGTTTTGGAACTGTATATATTATTTACACTGTCTTCTGAATCATGTGCTGCTGCCATGGGCAGAAATTTATTCTCATGCACGTTTTTGATGACTCTCTCATTAGCCATGAATTTTTACATGCTGCTTGATTTGCTGCTTTTTTCTGCTCAGGTTTAATGTCTCACGATTCATATCAGTGTTTTGTTTTTTTTGGAGTAGTTAAGATTGTAATTTTCACTTTGGAATTCAGTGTAACAATTGCCCCTCCAAAAAACTGGGGAGCTATCTGAAAGTTGTGCTATATTTATTTTTTTTACTTCATTTATAGCCCACCTTTCTCACGGAGATCCAAGTTGGATTACTATTAAAAACAATGCAGTAAGAAATAGTGCAGTGAGTATGACTAAGAAAACAAGGAAATGCACTAATCCTGGTGAAAAAACAGCATTACAAAACTGGAGAACAGTGCAATGAAACTTTAAATTATATACAACTGTAATAAAACCGAATTACTAAATTAGAGGACAGTGTTTTTCAAAAGCCCAAAGCACATGGTGAAGGCAAACTTAAATTCAATAAACCTTACGTACATTAATTACAGCTGTATTCACTCTATACAAATACCTTCATGATGTACTAAATATTTACAAATCATGCTGATATATGGTTCATAAAGCACTGCTCATATATCCTAGACAGCTGGTTGCTTGCTTGTCTGATTAATACCCTGTGTAGTATTTTCTTTTGTCATTTTCCTGACAGTCTCTCTTTTGGCTTACTCAGATCAAAAGCCCCCTTCAGCAAAGTTCAAACCGGACCTGGTCGAGGCCGTAAACGCAAGACTCCCCTATCCAACCAGTCCACCTGCTCATCAGAAGGAGGTTACCTGGAGCGAGTTGATGGCTTGGAATTCTGCAGAGATGCCAGCACCTCTTTGAAGTTCAACAAGAAAACCAAAGGGCTTATTGATGGCCTTACCAAATTCTTCACCCCCTCCCCTGATGGGCGCAAAGCTCGAGGGGAAGTGGTGGACTACTCTCAGCAATATAGGATCAGGAAAAAGGGCAATAGGAAATCGAGCACTTCAGACTGGCCCACAGGTATCTGTTACCTCTGTTGCATTATCTGGATCTAAAACACTTCCATTAGAGAAATCAATTCTAGGAAATCCCCTTCTGTTTATTTCTGTTTAGTTTATTTCAGTTGTTTATAATGACAAACAATTTATAAACTTTTGGAGCACCCAAGCTGAGTTAGCAAATGCTTTATTCCTGCAACTCACTGCTTCAGTCAGTGGTTACTGAAGAGTGATTTTAAATCTTGGAAGGACTCTCACTGCTAGAACCACTGAGTGAGTGTAAGTCACAGTGCTGGTCATAAATCCATTGATGTTGTAGTGTCCTGGCTATATAGGTAGAATATTTTACTAGCAGGACGCCATTTCTGGAGGTGCAGATTAGTCTCTGATGGTAGTGTGCCAGTAGTGCTAAGATTTTCCCATTAATTAACTGTGAAGGGCTGAGATTTTTCCTTCTTTTACCTCATGGTTCAAGCTGTGTGGGTTGTGGGTAATTGATTTTAAAATTTCATTGTGTTCACTTCCAGACAATCAAGATGGCTGGGATGGAAAACAGGAAAATGAGGAATGGCTTCTTGGAGGCCCAGATGTTATGACTGAAAAAGATATGGAGCTATTCAGAGACATTCAGGAGCAAGCACTGCAGGTAAAATTGAATAAATTTTGCAAGGAAAAGATAGTATGAATGGAATAGGTATGGCAGATTGACTATATTACAGGAGTATGTGGTCATTTTTATTGTACTTTATTGGTCTTTTATTGATCATTTTAATTGTATTTTAATTGTTGTAAGCGATCTTTAGTTGATAGTCTATAAATTTATAATCTGTCTATAAAATTATATTCTGTCTATTGTGGTGTATGGAAAGAAAGCATGAGGTCCCTCTGAGGGGTAACCCAACAACTGCAGTGAATGATTCAGGCAGTGTTGGGAGTTCATCAGTGTGGCCAAGGAAGCTGGTGATGAGTGGAAAACCCTCCACTACTCAACTTGTGGGATTTGGATAGTCAGAAAAATAAGCAGGGTTTGACTTTTCTTTGACATCCTCCTTTATAAAGTTCACTGGTTCAATGCAGAAACATGGCAGTCTGTAGAATGTTCTGGCATTTGTCCATGTTTCAGACTCCTCTTCCTCTGAAGGTGTGTTCTTCACACAGCTATGTATTAGAAAGCAATGAGGGAAGGGGTGTTTATGACTTCTTACCTGGGAAAACTCAACAGAAAAACAGGACAAGACTGTTAAAGTATGTCGACTTGAAGTTTGTGGTCTATTTGTATCAGGTTTGTTAGTCAGACAGCTACAGGGTGAGGTACTTTTCAAGCAGTACACATTCCCAGGAACATGATAATTCAATAAGTACTGAATCATAGACTCCTTGTTTACTGATCCTTATAAAGTAAGGAGAAAAGAAGTTCGCTGTGGGGACCTTTGTGATGTGACAATCTAAAATTATATGAATGGAAACAGGCGGACTTAACCCATAAAGGCAGAGCCTCTCCTGAAAAGAAACTCAATATCTCCACAACAACACACTTGAGGGAAATGCATTTAATCTGGCCAACATGAAGGCCCTTCGTTGAATGGGGATGTCAGAAGCCTAAAAATAACGGCGCAGCATTCTAAACTGGTTTTGCGTACCTGGTTTACCAAACAAACATAAATATAAATAAATACGTTGCATATAGATTTGCAGTGCTATTTGTTTTGGCAAGGATTGAGTTAAGCCCAGCTGAGCTGCTGATGTCATCCGTATCCAGGTAGAGCTAAGGGCTGCACCTGTGCAAATTGGAATGCACTGTGCCAAGGTGCAAGAACGGCTGGATGAGTTGCTGGGGAGAGACTGAGTCTACAAAAAGGGAGTGGTCCGAGGCAGCGTGCAGGCTGTGGGAACAGGATATCAGTTTTGATGGGACCTGAGGCTGTTGTGATGTGCAAGCAGCTGTACTGGAGCTGGGACTCTACCTTTATCTCAGGCATTCATTTGGAGGAGAGTTCAGTGGCTGTTGGGAAGGCACAAACACATGCGGCATTGCTACAGGTGCAGTTTGTGTTAAACCTTTGTGTAAACCTGCGGTAGTTATGCTGGCAACTTGGTAGGCAGAAAAACTGAAATATAGAATGTCTTTGGGATTGCAGAATCTGTTTTGATTTGTTGTATTGTAGATTTTCATAGTTTTTTGTATGTTTTCTCCCCCTGCCCCCCAAATTAGCTTTGTATATTGGCTTCTGTCAGCAGGCGACATTCTTGTATTGTGCAATCTTTCTTCTATAGCTGGTTTGCTGATTTTTCTCGCTCTGCCATTATACTAGAATAGCCAGCTGCAGGACAGTTTCCACCATCAAAAGTGGCTTTAATTCAGCTATTGTGGAGGTGGTTTTTTTTCCTTTTGACAGAGGTATCTTAACTCTTAGAGGTAAATTGGTTGCTTCATGTTCCATTCATCCTCCGGGAAATCCCAGAAAATCCCCCAAGCTTTTTTCTTTTAAAAATATAAAAGAAAAGAAAGAAAAAGAGCTCAGGGACTCAAATCAGTGAACTGGAGCTAAGAGGGTGATGATCTAAGCAGATGAACTCACTTTTGTGCACAGACATGAAATGACAACTTGGGCGTTATTTTTGCTATTAAAAGTTCAGAGAGAAGTCTTTATTCTACTGTTCTTGGAAAGATGTGACAGCAGGGCAGGAAAAGTTCCACTTAGAGGACTGATATTTTATGTCTTCTTCGAGACATTTAAAATGTGGTGGCCAAGGAGAGGTGGAAAAATAAGAGCTTGCAGACTTAGGAGTCCGGGGTTGGGGGTGGCCCTGCTTTTGTATTAGCATAACTTGCTTTGCTGGGTAAGACCAAACATCTGTGAAGTGAAATGTTCTGTTCCCAGTGTTCCTGGCAAGGGCTACAAGGAGTGCATGATGGAGGCAGCAATCTCCCATGTCCTCCCAGTGTTCTGTAAAGGCTTATTGCCCCTGAACATGGAGATGCCATTTAGCTCTGTCACTGGCTATTAGCCACGATCGCTATCTGCTAATCCTTTTAAGATCTCTATAAGCTAGTGGCCATCACTACCTCTTGTAGTAGTGAATTTCATGAGTTAATTATTAATTGTGTGAAGAAACAGATAGCATTTCAGCCTTTAAACAGGTGATCAGTTCTGCTTAGCACTTTCCTATTCTGAGCCTGGATTAGAAACTTGAGTGACTTTTATGTGTGAGCTTTTGACCCGCTCTGGGGAAACTTGTACATTACTATCTGAACAAACCAGTGTAAGGGTAGTTCACACATGATTCTGTTGGAAATAAAGACTATTTATTTTAATTTGTTATCCTGCTCTGTCCTTAAGCTTCTGTATGGTTTACAGAAATGGTTACGATTGATACATTAAGGTCAGTATCAGCCTTGAAAAGTTGCTAGACAGCTTGTCCAAGCACTTGTGGCCTAAAACAAATCCTATCTTTGTAAAGCTTCTCTGCCTTGTCATCCAGAAGTGTTTCTTGATCACCAAAGACAAATGTCCATTTCTAAGCGTGCGTAAGAGACTGGGGATTCTTACAAATGAACCCTAGTTTTCCAGGACTAGCTTGCCCACCAGAAGAGTAAGATTGCCTGTTCTGGATGCCAGACCTGCAGCATGCACCAAACTACCAGTTAATGAGAGGCAGTAAAATTCAGGCTAGACCATGTTCTACTACTAGTTCTGCTCCTGGAAACTTTGATTGCAGAGGAATGAGGAGGGTGGTCTTTCACTTTAACCTGGGTGCTGGTAAACCAACCTTTCATTAAGTGGATAGACCTGTCCACTGAACACATCTTTTAGTAATATTCAGGCAGACAACTGTTAGCACACTCTGCTTTGTGCTGAAAGGTCTGAAAACTATACAAGTAGAGAATATTATAGAAATAGTTTTAAGGTATCTTCTTGTGGCAGATACCTAATTTCAATGCTGTTCCCCGTTCTTCACTCGTTTCCAGTTTGTTTCTTAGTATGGTTCAAGGTTCTATGGGTAACAGGAGTTAGGGTGAGTATAGTTAATGGATTGCCTCCATCCTTATATTCCTGCCCATGACTTACAGTTTCAGCTGGTCCCCTGTGTGGTGTGCCTGTTAAGTGCAGTGGGCTGGTCTTGTAGTCGGGACTTTTAGGCTGTTGTACCCAGACTGGGGAACATCCATGGGGAACAGGGAGGCTCACCTAGACTCTTCACTCCTTCCTTTTGACATCTAGGTAAGATTGTTTTATTTCAGAGTGCGCCTGGGCATGTTTAAGCTGCAGTTACCTGCTGCACCTGTTTTGGTTACTTTTAGTAATTCTGCTGTTCTTGGTATCATAGTTTTTACTGTGATTAATTGGTAGAAAGACAAAAAGGCAGAAAAGATTCAGAATAAATGATAGTTCTTGGTCCTAATGAAAGGAGGAACATAGAACTTTAGTACAAATGGAGGTTTTGCGAAGTCCAAGAAGAAAGCGGCACCTGTCATTCATTTTGTGCAGATGTATTTTGTTTCATCCCCCTTTATCCTTAGAACAACACTGCAAGGTTCATTTGGTGGGCAAATAGTGAGTTGGCCATTGTTGCCCAGTAAGATTTATAGTTGAATGAGAATTTGCAGCCATATGTCCCTACTTGACTCCTGTAACAATTGTACCACACTTGGTCTTACAGAGCAGGGATGTGGATGTTTGTAAAATGACTCTCTCTTTTCCCTCCCCCAATGATACAGTGGAGCTGGTGAGGAGACTCATCAGAGGAAGTCTTTATCGCCTTTTCTGATCCCCTCCCCAAATATCTGAGCTCTCCCCCTAGCTTCTAGAAAAGAAAGGCAAAAATATAAAAAGAAGAGGCAGTTCTGTCTAGGAGTTTCTGCCCTGGCTAAGCCAAACTAATTGGTCCCTACTGAGGAACCATCTGCACCAGCTCCCTCGTGCGAGAGAAACTTGGGAGGCCACAAAGGGCAAGGAAGCAGGAACTGGATCTTCTGGCATTAGATAAAATGCTTTTAGCTCTTGTTTAGTACTAGGAGCCTGCAAACTCCCTGGGACCTAATGTTTCTGGCAGTGAATACAGCTCTGGAAGCTTAGTTTGGATAGTCACTAGTGCATTAAGGCATAATAATAATAAACATGGCAAACTGTGACTACTTGGGAGAAAACGCTTCCCCCCACCCCCCTATTTATAGTTCTGTTTTTTTTATTTGCTGCACAAAAAATTCAGAACTGAATGGAAAAGAATTATGGACGATTCAGCCTGTATTATCTCTCCTCCTTTCACCAAGCAATTTACAAAGTAGAAACTGTGCCCCACAAGAATTCGGGGGGGGGGGGATTTGGCAATCACTTCACTGTCAAGATCTCCCCCTCAACATTTCTGTAGATTCTGGGTTGGGGGTTGAGTCTTGGGCAGGCTAATTTCCTTTCCTACCCCTCCCCCCCCGACTGCTTCTCAACTGCTGGGTTTTATTATTTTCTTCATTTCTATGCTACCCCTCTCCCCATTTCATCTTCACAGCAGTCCTGTGAGGTAGGTGAGGCTGGAAGTCTGAGATTGGCCCACAGTCATCCAGCAGGTTTCCACTGAAGAGTTGGGATTCAAACCTGGATCTGTCAGATTCCAGGCCAACATTATAACTACTGATAGTGGTTCTAAGTATAATCTTTTCATGTTGCTGGTGTCTTTAGTTTTATTATTACATCCTTTAATGATACGTTTCTTCAAAGCTTCATTGAGCCTTTGTGTGAATGGCAGGATAGTAAGTATTTAAATAAAGTAAACATTCCATGCCTCCTGGGACCTCTTCGATCCTCAAAGTTACTAACTTATATTTTTCTGCATGCTTGGGGAGTCCATCTAGTATTTAGAGACCCTGTTTTGTGAGTGGGTAACCCAGTGTTCTGTCTTTCTTGATTGGCAGCTGATTAGACATTTTTAAGTTAGATCCATTAACCCTCCTCCATTTAGAATTAATAAGAAAAAACTCAAGGGAGGATAGGGAGGAAAACCCATTTTATACATGTGCATTAAAAGTAACACTGGAGGTCAAAATAATTGCCAGTAAGGCTAATGATTTCCCTTAACACTTGAGATTAATCGCTGTATTTTTCCTTGCATAGATGCTTTGCTCTGTTACTTAAATGCAGTAGCTGCAAAGGAAGGTAAAAAAAAAACACCTTAATTTTTCTAACTGTTGGTACTTAGGTTGTGATTCTGGGATATTCCCTTTTTGCTTTCATTGTTGAAAATGGTACATGTCAAGAGAGCTGTTGTTTCCTTTTCTGCCTGATACTGCATCTGTATAAATATACAGTAGAAAGTTTTTTAAAATATGCGTTTGTGGTCATTTTTGAGAATTTGTTCCTGTTCTAGATCATTGGCTGCTGTGTTGGTTTTGGGCCACAGGTGGTTTCCCCATGAGACTTTGTTGATTATAGTATCTGAACTTGAGGTATGGAAGTCCTCAGACTTATGAAGTGGTTATCAAGCATTTAAACATAATAGTTAAACATTCAAGCCTGTTCCTTAAGAATACTCGCTTGTAGCAAATTAGTGGTGTTGAACTGTGTTGAACTGTTTTCCTAGCCCACCTGCTTTTATAATCCTTCTGCTCCTCTGGGACGGTGACTACATAGCCGTTGCTTCTTTATTGTGTCCTAAATCTGTTATGCAGTGTCACTGTTAACTTTCTGAAATATTTTTCTCTCTCTTTTTTTCAACAGAAAGTAGGAGTGACAGGAGCCTCAGACCCACAAGTCCGCTGTCCATCGGTCATTGAATTTGGGAAATATGAAATCCACACCTGGTACTCCTCTCCATACCCACAAGAGTATTCCAGGTACACACAAATGCTCTCATTATATCCCTGATATTACACAGCTGAGTTTTTATCAAGTGAAGAAGATGCATGAACCTGTTTAGCTTTATCCTGCATTTTAAATGCACTTTCTTGACTGCAGTTTTGTATGAAACAAATATGTGACAAGGCTGATTATGCAACGTAAGTAAAGATACTTACTTGCTTGTTTTGCACAAGCATTTTTCTAGCTAGGACTTTCAAAGAATTCTGACTATTTTTAGCAACGACTGTGAAAAGGAAATGAGAGTAGTATAAAAGTTTGAAAGCTGATGTGAAAATTGGAGCAAAAATGGTGAAGGCACATAAGCTTTGCCAAGTGCCTTTCCTCTCCCTTTTCCCTCATTTCTGAACCTTTAAAAACATTGCTTGCTATTTCAGAATATTTTTTTTGTATCCTCAGTGCTAGAAACTTGCTTTTAAAAGCAAATTCTGAACACTTAGGAACCACAGACTGTGAAATTCTGCATCAGAAGTTCCACATCTGCATAATGGAGCTTCTTGGTATTCTGAATAGGTGCTGTTCAGCATTTGACAAATGAAAGGGAGCGCTTTTAGGTGTTCTAGTGTGGCTCCGTTTATCTGTAATGATGGCACATCATGGTTTGTCATTACAGGAGTGAGCCTTGGGAATTCCTAGACTCATCCCCCCTTACCTCAGAAATTAATTTCTCCTGCAAAAAAGTCATAATCTGTCATTTTATCTACATTGCAGAGCCCCCAGCCAGTATGATTTGGAGGCAATTAAGTAAACTCTAGTTTTCTGTTTGCATGAAATGATAAACTCTAGTTTGTTGTAAATATGGAAATTTTTAATCTATGTGGCATATTCAAGAGTAGCAGGGAATCCTGTAATGACAAATCACGGTGTGTCATTGAATTTAACTGCAGCCCAGAAGTATGCTTGAAGGAAGTATTCTTTGGAGCAGAACGTCCTACAGTCAGTGAGGGGTGATACTATTCTGAACTGATGGCTTGTGCTGATATCAGATGTTTTTTTTTTTTTTGCTGTCAAGTTGCAGCTGAGTTATGGTGATCCCTGATGGGGTTTTGAAGGCAAGAGATTTTAACAGGTGGTTTGTTATTGCCTGCCTCTGTTTAATGACCCTGGTATTTCTGGGTGGTCTCCCATCCAAATACCAAGCAGGGCCAACCCTGCTTAGCTTCCAAGAACTATAAAGATCAGACTAGGCTCTGTGGACATACATTCTGCTTATTCTGCTGTGCTTGTCCACACAGAAGATATGTACATTATTTTATTGGTATGGATGTTGACAATACCATTAATTTCAAAACATGTGGTTGCCATTTACATAAAATAAAAACAATAATATAGAACTGGATAGTGATTCTAAAGTACGAGTATTTGCTGGAGTAGTGATCCTACCAAAATTTTGGATTTCACAGTTGCCCATTCAGTGATGGGCACCCTGGGTTATAATATAGACCGGGGACAATCTCAAGGGTATAATTGAAGCCATCCTAATGCATGTCTTAACCTGCTCTCTTCTTGTTTCTGTATTGCCTCATGTGTATCCAGTGTTCATGTAATGGCTATCTTCAGCCCTGTCATTTACTATGGTTCGCTGATTGCCCATCTGAGAATATTGCCAAACTATGCCATGCTCAAGTATCTCCTGTATCTAAGGATACTTAAAAAAAACAAAACCCTGCCATCCTTCTGTTTCATAGGCTGCCTAAGTTGTACATCTGTGAATTCTGTCTCAAGTACATGAAAAGTAGAACTATCCTGCAGCAGCACATGAAAAAATGTGGCTGGTTCCATCCCCCAGCCAATGAAATTTACAGGAAGAGCAATGTTTCAGTCTTTGAGGTAAGTTTCAGAGCTTGTTACCTGCCACTCTTCAAACAATCATTGTTAACTGAAAACATGAGTATAATCCATTGTGAATTTTGTTTGAGTACGTTATGTTGCAGTGATGAAAACTCCAAGGCATCTCTGGTATCTTTACTGTTGCATTTGAGATCTTAGCATGATGGATGGGGTGGGGTGGGGGCTTGCAGTTTACAGTGGAGTATCAGTGGACTGGGAAATGGAAATGAGTAAGCAAACTGAGTTGCTGAGGCTCTGTCCAACATCAGTGTCTGCTGGAGTATTTCTTATTGTTCTTTATATAAATTCCTTTTTGTGCACCTGTGGTGGTTGGGGTTTTTATAATCTGTTATATGCTGAACATAGCACATACTGCCCCAGATGGCACCCATTCTCCGTTTCTTAAGTGTCAGAGCTGGAGTCGCTTGGATAGCTTCGTCTTTTTTGCTTGCATCAGAATTGAGTTAATCAAGATGTTCTTCTTGCGGCTGCTCGTTAGCACTCTGTTGTGGATACTGACTTAACCTTTTCTCTGTTCCTGTAAGGTGGATGGCAACGTTAGCACCATTTACTGCCAGAACTTGTGTCTACTGGCAAAACTCTTCCTGGACCATAAGACACTGTATTATGATGTGGAGCCATTTCTTTTTTATGTACTGACACAAAACGACGTTAAGGGCTGCCACCTCGTTGGCTACTTCTCCAAGGTGAGTGTGCAAAAATATACCAGACATGGATTTTGATCTGTCAAGAGATGTTGGTACCTTCTCTGACTAATGTTGCTTGCATGACATCTTCTGTTAGCTAACGACTGTGTGTACTTTAAAAAAAGGTATTATTCTGCATCATGGTAATCCAAATTTTGCTTAAAGAAAATGGTAAGTTATGTAACTGGCATACCTTAGACAGAACACGTTTGCATTATTTTGCTTAATTTTCATACTGAATTCTGGTTCTGCTCATCATGGCTGATGGTTGGTATTCAGAACTATATTTGTGGTCCTAGCTTTAGTAGGCAGTATCTAAATGTTCAAGCATATATTTAATTTGAAAAGAAACAAAACAGAGTTTGGATTCTTAACTGAAATTTGTGCCTGTGTTCTGCATCCTTTCTGTGCGATTGTGGCATACGCACAATGCAGACTGTGTCTTCAGATCATGTTCGCACAACCGTGCTGCTAAGTTTTGCTTTTTATCATTCCTACCCAACTTGTATATGAGCATTCATTTTATTTTATCACTGGTCTTAAGCACATACTCAGGATGATGTCCATTGAAATCAGTATTAACTGCACTGAGGTTCATGTGTCGTGGTTTGAGTTGAAGGTTTGGTAACTGCCAACAGCCTCTTTTAAGTGTAACTAAAATAATTCATGTGTAACAGTACTGGGTTTAACCAGATCAATTTCTATTTGTACTCCCAACACAACTAATAGAGCTTCTGTATCCTAAATGGTCTTGAAAATTCAGTGTCGGCAGAATCCAGGGAACTGAAGCGGTTAATGAGGGCAGCTTTTTTCTTTATACTGTTGAACAGTGTTTATCCTCAAAGGGCCATGAATTCCAGCTTAGCGGCTCCAAGGGGAGAGGGTTTTAAATGACTTCCTAGTCCCTTGTGGGGGGTGTGCACGAAGAGTAGAGCTAGTTGGTGAAGTAAACATTAATTGTTACCTCCACAGAGCTTGCTTCTCAAATCAGATGCTGATCTCATTTCAAAGCTTTTGTTTCTGCTTTGGAATAGACGCCACAGAGGCTGAATGTGGCTTTAGTATCCCTCATATGGGAGGGTACACACACGGATTGAAAGCTCTCCCCCCTCGGTTGTTGTCAACTCATTAGAAATGTTTAGTGAAGGAAATCTCGCATCTCTAACCAGAGCCTGCTATCCCAGAGCCTGCATAAATATGCTCACAGGTTCCATTGTGGATTTCATGTTCCCCACGCTTGTGTTTTATTTGAATTTCTGCCCTGTCTGTTGTTCCTGATGGATAGAGGATGGTGCTTTAAGCACGTGGGGTGCAACGACATGCTTTGCGTGCAGGGAGTTCCAGGCTCAATCATTACTATCTTTAGTTAAAGCAACACAGGTAGCAGTTCTGGAAAAGACCAGCCCAGAGAGGTGCTCCCAGTTGGGGCAGGCAGTGTCGGGTCAGATGTGCTGGCTTGACTTGGTGCATGGGAATTTAATATGCTCTCACTTCCCTTTCCCATTCCCATTCTGGCGGAGGTTGTAACAGTATCAGCAGTAGTTTGACACTATTCCGTATTCTTTCACTGAGGATTCTTTTTCATCCTGACATGCATGGTTTTCCCTGGTGGGGGCTATAGCTATGTCTTTTACTACAATATTCCCTCTGAATTAATTACTTGTCCTGAACAACTTCTTTTCCGTCTTGCTAATCCTTTGCTTTTTAAAAGTCTGTTTTCCTCTTTCTCCCTTTTACCAGGAGAAGCACTGCCAGCAGAAGTACAACGTTTCCTGCATAATGATTCTTCCCCAGTACCAGCGCAAGGGCTACGGCAGGTTCCTTATCGATTTCAGTAAGCAACACACTGTTTTCGGCCTCTTCTGTAGCTTTATTCTGAAGTTTGTGAAATAATAACATCTTCTAGTAATGTGTTCAGCTGTAGTCGACCTGAAGCATGTGTTGAACTGGTTGTAGATTCCAGAATATACCTTTCCCCCTATGTCTTTCAGTGCAAATATATGTTCAAGTCACTTCTCATCCATGTGCTCCTGCACTTTCCATCCCATCATACTTAAGTCCAGGAGAGAGCTCAGAGTAAGATTCCCCACCCCACCCCCACACCGCATGGACAGGAAGAAACATCTTTCTCCTTATTTGTAAGGCAAAATGGATTGGATCCAAACCAAATTTCCCACCCACAGGAGAGGTATAATTGTCCTATCTTCCTGTAGACCCCCTGTTTGCCCCTTATTTTATTCATAAGGACCCCCTGTCCCCCAAAGCAGCATTTCAGGAATTTAATGTGTGTTCGTGTGTGTGTGTGTGTAGGGGGATTCCCTCCTGCTGACGGAAGAACCTTCTGTTAGTAGAAGATTTAGTTTGGCTTCAACACAGTGAGAACAAAGGGAAGTTCAGTACTTTTCCATGTTGCTTTTGGGAAAGAGTAAAAAGAGCAACTTCCAAAGCCCAGCTAATCACCTGTTCAACCAGTCTTTTACCCAAAAATGTGGTGTGTTCTTGCTCCTTTTTGGTTTAAAGATAACCAACTCCAATTATAGGTAACCAACTCCAATTGTGTAACAAGAAGGAGAGAACCAGCATGGCACAGTGGTTAAGAGGGGCGGACTCTAACCCAGAAAACTGGGTTTGATTCCCCATTTTTCCACATTAAGCCTGCTGGGTGACTTTGGGCCAGTCACAATTTTCTCATAACTCTCTCAGCGCACCTGGAGGCAGGCAGTGGAAAACCACTTCTGCATGCCTCTTGCCTTGCAAACCCTAACGGGTCTCCAAAGATCAGCTGTGACAGTATGCCCTTTTGAAGGAATGAGCACACACAGCTTCCCATAGAGGTCCATATTGTCTGTTCTTAGTGTCAGTGGCTCTCCAGGATTACAAAGAAAGAGCTGCTGCCATGCTTACCTCTGGACCACAGTGCCCTTCTCCCATTCTGATGCTCACTTGCTCAAATGCCAGAGATGAAATGGGGATTTTCCAACATGAATCCTTTTGTCACCCTTTGAGCAAGTAATCTCCAGTGAACACGGCCATTGTGACTTCCTAGGCAAATTAGCCTCTCTATTTTAAGTTTGCTTGTACATAATTGCTTGTCTTGTGATGGTAGTGCCTTAATTTGTGTCCGCAAAGGGCTTCTGAGATTGAAATGTGAGTTGAAGGCATTGGGAGGGAGAAGCTCTTAGATTCAAGAATCTCTCGACTTGCCTGTGTGTTACCTGAAGAAAGTCATTCTTGCAAACCAGGTATGGAGAGAGATGATTGAATCCGTTTTATGAAGACATAGGATGACAAGTGATGGACCCTGTGATATGAAGCGACTGCCTGTTCCAAATAATATTTGTTCCCTTAATTCTTCGCCATCTGGTAGCTGCCACCAGGAATGCAAATTCCACCCCCTACCCCCCCAAAAAACACCTTTGTCTCCTTTTGGTAGTGTGTCCCAGCTTATAAGGCAAAGTGGATGGTTTATGCATTCCTAAGGAAAATAGGGTGGGATTCCAATGGTTCGTCAAAGTTAGATTTTATTGATAAACTGATAGGTAACCTCAAGGCTCTAAGTGAAATATTTACAAAATAAAATCAAACTGAGGCAACAAATACTTTGTGGACTTCACTCAACATAAATTCACTCTGACACTTTCTGATGCCTTCTCATAGTTCTCTCTCATACTCTCTGTCTTAACTTTGTCTAAACATTTATTGAGGCTGTGACTTTCCGTATATACCCTCTGACACACTGTTTCTCTCAACACTGGGTCTTTTCACTCAGAAGCCCTAACATACTCTGCCATGCTCACACAGAGCTCTGACTCTCTTTGACTAGAGTTTTGACGCTCTTAGTCCTTGTACCCTGAAATCCTGTCACCTTCTGCCAGTCCAGTCCAGCCCTCCCACATGCACAGAAGAATCTACCAATCATATCACTCTCTCATCCTCTCACTTCCCTTTCTCTTTCTAACTCAATTCTCAGTTTACAGTCTCTCTCTCTCTTTCTGTCACTTGCTCTCTCTCTCTCTCTCACTCTCTCTCTCTCTCTCTCTTACTTAAATCATTACACCCTATTTTTCTAAAATGCCACTCAATTTTTGGACAACTAAAGATAGAAATGCCATTGTTTGTGTTTGAAATAGTTCTTGGAGCATTTATTTTCCTTGTTGACAGCGGAGGAAAAACCCTTGATGTGCACTCCTCTTGGGGACTGCTTCATAGCACTGTATTAATATAATCTGCAGTGAACTGGGAATTTCAGCTGTTGTGGCTGGTTTGGCACTCTTACCTGCATTCTTCGGGCATGTTCATTATATTGGGAAAAATCTGCCACCTAGTGGGGACTGAGGTATCACTAGCTGTTATGATACGGTCAGACTCCTCTGGGTGTGGCCTCCAAGGCCTTTTCGTGTGAATCACCAACATTTATTTCTGTGACGCCCCCCCCCCCCCCCCCGAATCTGTAATGAAGCAGTTGGTGGTTGATGACTGGGACAATTGCTTGCCAGTTGTAGAATCTGAGATTCTTATTTGGAAGGTGGCCATTCCATTGGCATGTTTGGACTTCTGCAAAGATTGGAGTTGTGTCTTCTGGTGGCTGGATGGGAAGTGAGTGCTTTGCAGGAAATTAGTCTGAGCCACCATATCTGGGAGGATTATGGTGCCAATTTAATTTGCCTAGGTATCACTGTAGCCCTTGAATTTCAGTCTATTTCCCTAGCTCGCTCTGGCCTTGTTTCTCCAACAACTGATTCCAGAGTTCATGCCCCTTATAATGTTGACTGGGAATGGAACATAGCCGTCTGGTGATATTCTGCCCTAGGAGTGTTTTTATTTTTGTTTGCTTTCCCTTAGGTTATCTTTTATCAAAACGTGAAGGCCAAGCGGGATCCCCAGAGAAGCCGCTATCTGATTTGGGTCGTCTCTCCTACATGGCTTATTGGAAAAGCGTAATCTTGGAGTGCCTTTATCATCAAAATGACAAGCAGATCAGCATCAAGAAGCTAAGCAAACTGACTGGGATCTGCCCTCAAGATATCACTTCAACTCTGCAACACCTGCGAATGCTTGATTTCCGCAGTGATCAGTGAGTTTGGCAGCCTTGTTATTTTCCTCGCAAGATTTGCAGGTCTAGAAATGGCAAGGTCATGACCTAAGCTGTGAGTTCTTCATATCCTGCAATAGTTCTGAAACTGGGTATGGAATTAGTCTCTGAAGCATCTTAGCTTTCCTTTTTTGCAATAAAAAGGAAGTATCTAGACCGTACAAGTTGCAAAGCTGCATGTGAAAATATTTTGGCAACAGCTGGTGAAATCTCAGAAGACAGAAGATGCTGAATAAGAGTTCCAGCAGGGGAATTTTACTTTCTTCATCCATGTTGTGTTCTTCTTCATACCTGCCAAATTAAATTATGCAGACTTGCTGAATTTTATAATATAATATATATGGTTTTCAAAATTTAACTGACCCTGGTGCAGCATTTGAATATTACAGAGGCAGATATCTCATCTTGTAGGATCTCTAACAGCCTGTGGAGCCTGCTCTCCTCATAATAGCTTTGCAGACAAGCAAGTAGGATAAAATATGAAAGGACAGTTATGTAACATACATGTTGGAGCCAAAGCGAGTTGCATCATTACAGTATACTGAGGAGGAAGGGCAGGGTAACTCATTTGTGAATAGTGTACAGAAAGAAAATACTATAATTTGCTGCATTTTCTTTTGGGAGATTTCATGGGAGGTGTTGGCATGCACAGCTTTGTGACCACAGCACCTCCCTGTGCTAAATAGTGTGTTGCATACGAACCTCACAAAACAAACCAGCTCTAGAAGAATTTCTATTTAAAATCTGCCATTGCATGTTCTTATGATTAGGCCAGAGTGCCACGTACTCTGAGGCTGCATGTACTCCATGCTGAAGTAGAACAGAAATCTGTATAGAGACTTAATGCTCTGCATCCAGAAAACCCTGACTTCTGTGATCTGTGTAAATTAGACAAATTGAGGTAATTTATGTAACTTCCCTTTATACAGCATTCTGGCTTAGTTGTAGGGAGTTGCAAGGAGCTGTGCAGGACAATGGAAATCTTATTCATCTACTTCTTTGGCTTCTGAGGCTTCAAGAGGTTATGCCCCGCCATTTTAAAATATATTTAAAGCCATACAGTTTTCAGAATACCAAACAGTTTTCAGAATACCAAATTCTGCACTCACTACTTTGGTTAGATGCCCATACTGAATTGTGGCAGAGCCCTGGCTGTATATGGTCAGATTGTGAAGTCTTTTCAAAGCTGTATTAGTTTCCATGCTGTTGCCTTCTGGTACTCATTAGTTGTTAGTACCAATCATACATTGGTATTTGGGTATCCCGAGTGACCTTTCTCTAAAGGTATAGCAAGTGTAGCTCTGCCATATAGCTGAGGCCTTTTTCTGTGGCCATTTCACTGTGGTGACAAGATGGCCTGGTATCACATGCTGCTGTGCTGGGGGTGAGACCCTCTTGAGAGAGTGTGTACATAAGTGGTAGAGACCTGTTTTGAAGTCCAGATGTGATCTCTTTTTGGTTAAGACCCAGAAACCAAAATGTCTGGAGAAGAGTCCTGTGCATACGTTCTTCTCATCTTGTATTCTCAGTCACTTCTATCTGCTTCTCATGGAATTCTGAATTGCAAGTTGAAAGGAGCTAGGGTCCTGTATGAAGTTGGCTTTGATTTTTGTACCTCAGATAAGTCTGTTGCTAGAATACTGTGTCTCTGACTGCTTGATTCAAATGATAAAGGCAGAAGCTTGTTGATACACCAGACTTGGTTGTACCTTTTTCCTCCCTCATTTGCTAATCTGTACTCATAATGTTAACTCACAGAAGGATTTTTTTCCCCATCCCCAGATTTGTGATAGTTCGTCGGGAGAAACTTATCCAAGATCATATGGCAAAACTGAAACTGAATCATCGGCCTGTAGTTGTGGATCCAGAATGCCTGCGCTGGACTCCTGTCATTGTCTCTAACTCTGTAGTTTCTGAAGATGAAGATGAGGATCCAGAAGATGGGGAAAATGAAGAGCAGCTGCAGCCAAAGGAGAGAGACATAGAGGTCAGTGTTGATGGGCAGATAAAATCTCATATTTAATATGGGAGCCATAGAGGAAATGAAATAGGAACATGTAAGTGAGAAAGTAATGATAGAAATTGTGGAGGAATTTAGCGTCCCATCCTAAGGAGAGTTGCTTAGAAATTACATGTAGGAGCTGAGCCAGTGTGATGTAGTGGTTAAGAGCAGGTGGATTCCAATCTGGAGAACCTGGTTTGATTCCCCACTCCTCCACCTGAGTGGCAGAGGCTTATCTGGTGAACCAGATGTGTTTCTGCATTCCTACATTTTTGCTGGGTAACCTTGGCTAGTCACAGTACCTTTGGAACTCTCTCAGACCCACCTACTTCACAAGGTGTCCGTTGTGGGGAGAGGAAGGGAAAGGAGCTTGTAAGCCACCTTGAGTCTCCTTATAGGAGAGAAAGGTGGGGTATAAATCCAAACTCCTCCTCCTCCTCTTCCTCTTCTACTACTACTACTACTGCTGCTGCTGCTGCTACTACTACTACTACTACAGCTAAGTAAGAATTGCTTTGAAACATGAACCAAAATTAATACCCTTCCACCTTTCCTTTTGACCTGTCACATTCCTGCATATGAAATTGCCTTATTCTGAATTGAGTTAACATTTCATCTAGCATTAAAGCAACTCTTGGTGTTCTCAGGCTCTGCAACCTGTGTTACTTTAACTGCAGAGGCAGGGGACTGACTCTGGAACTGCATGCTTAGAAAGAATGGGTTCTACTGAGCTATGGACCTTCCTTTGAAAATTGGGTTCATCAAGCCAATTGGTTTGAAGAAGAAGAAGAGTTTGGATTTATATCCCCCCTTTCTCTCCTGTAAGGGACTCAAAGGGGCTTACAATCTCCTCCCCCTCCCCAACAAACACCTTGTGAGGTGGGTGGCCTGAGAGAGCTCCGATGAACTGTGACTAGCCCAAGGTCACCCAGCTGGCGTGTGTTGGAGTACACAGGCTAATCTATTTCCCCAGATAAACCTCCACAGCTCAAGTGGCAAAGTGGGGGATCAAACCTGGTTCTCCAGATTAGAGTGCATCTGCTCTTAACCACTATACCACGCTGGCTTGAGTATAGTCCATGCCTTATGTCCTTTGCCGGTAACAACCAGCTGAGGTGAGGCTATCTGACATGGGAAATGCCACCAAAGTAAGGCTAATACAGGAGAAATGCCTAGAGAAGAGAGAGTAGAAGAACTGGAAGCCAAGGAAGAGAGAAAGTAGCAAGCAAGGAATCTAGGAGTGGATTATTGGAAGAGTTGAAAGTTCAGAAGAGGCCAGGGGGAAGTTGCCTAGGAGAATCAGGACGAAAATCAGAAGGAAAGAGATGAATATAACCAGAAGTTGCAGAAACGAGAGAGGCCCAAGTTCACATACTGATTCATGCGAATCATTGTCTGCAGGTCTCTAGTTTAAATTGTGGCAGTTTTGCTTAGATCCTTGACAGCTATTGGAACTAACAGTTTCAGGAAAACTTTGGATGCACATGTTTGGATTTTTGTTTGCATTAGGTGATGAAACCTGTTTGCTGGGAGAAAAAAGAGAGAGAACCTTACTTTCCTCTGGAGAGTGAAAAAAAGCCAGATGTCATCACCCCAGCCAATTCTGTGCGGCCAAGCAAGCAAAGTCTTCCCCTGGCTGGTCTTCCTGCAAATAACCAGACATCGCGGAGGGGCCGATGGAGCCGGAAGGGGAAAAAGCTTCGCGACTCCTTCACTGAGAAGGAGTCAAAACTGCTTTTGGAGGAGAAGTCGGCAATGGCCAGGGGGGGTCGGTGTGGAGAGTGTGAGGAAAAAGCGGCTGCGGCCGCTGCAGCCGCTGCAGCCGCTGCTTCTCGGGGAAGATTTGGGGAGACTGAAGAAAAAAACACTTCCTCCCAAGGACAGTGTGGCAAATGTGATGAGAAGACTCCTGTGCCCCGGGGGCACTTTGGTAAAGATGAGGAAAAATCTGTTGTCTCCCAAGGGCAATACAGCAAAGGTGAGAAGTCTTCTGTTACCCAGAGGCGATACAGCGAAGGCATGGAACTGTGGAGAGGGCAGCTGAAGACCCCCGAGCGCCTGAAAAGCAGGATCTCCGAGGAGTGTGAAAGGCTATCCCGGCGCCACAGTGAGGGTGACCGGACGCTGTCGAGGCACTTCAGTGAGAGCAGTGAAGACGAGGAGGAGGAGCCCGTGAGCCCTTGCTCAAATTCTCCACCAGTTCTCACTAAACCGACGCTGAAGCGAAAGGTGCGTCCTTCATCCACACTTATTTCACACCTCTGTGCTACAGCTAGTTTTTTCTTCCTGCTGTACATTTTCAGGAGCTTTTTGCTGTGAAAACTCCTGACCTCTTGTTAGTCCCTTATGTCCTGGGATTGCATTTTGTTCAGTTGCACAGCTGTTAAACTGGCTGCATTCTTGGTATGTGCTGTGGGGGTGGAAGTAGTCATCCCTGGGGCTGTGTGTACTTTTCCCATAAGGGGGAAAAAAGATTCTGGGGCTAAGAAATCTGAATTCTGCAACCTGTATAAATTATGTAGGTGATAACCGATGATGCACCCTCCTTCTATTGTACATGGTGCTTTCTGCTTCACTTAAAAGGGCAGTGCTCATTGGATGGCAGGGAAGCCCCACCTTTGCAACTTGAATATTTAGCCCAGTCACTGTCTTCTCAGTTTTCATTGCTCACCACATTTTCAAGTATATCTTTTCTGCCGTAAAGATTGGAAACTCTGGTGTGGAGCTGCTAATGAAAATCTTCTCAGGAACCTGAATTTTCCACCCAGTATACATTCTGCATCTTTCCTTTGCTTCAGGGGGATGCACATAGGCCTTGTCTTGCTGCCCGTAGTAATATGTAAGATGTATTTGAGAAATTCCTTTCCATGCCAAGAGAAAAAGTCCTTTGGGTAGGGGGAGCAAACACCTGTGTGCTCCAGTTACCCCCATTTTGTCCTACGCTTATGTTCAGCCTCTTGTTAAAAAACGAGCTTCCAAAACTAGCAAAAGAAACCTAGCTAATGATCAAGCAGAATGGACACCAGAAGACAGTTTCTCTCCATCCCAGGTGGCAAGTTGTTTTTCCTGCTTTTTCTCTCTGGGTTCACAATGAACTAGTCTGCTGTGTGCTACATCTTGAGCTTCAATATCTCACCCTTCAGTCTGTTGCAGGGGGTAACCAGAGCAGCTGGTGGAGAGCGATTGGTTGATTGCTGTGTTCTATTTAGATAAGAAGCTGCTAATGAAAATAGTCTGCATACTGGCATTTGGTCTTCTTCGGCAGAGTTAGATTTTTTTTAAAGTTTAAGAGGAAGGATTGGGGGAGGTAGAGGCCATTCACTTTGGGGTTCAGTCATTTCTATCAAAAGAGTTGGTTGAAATGTGGCTGCACTGTCCACGGAAAGACTGCTGGGAGTGCCTATCCACATGGGAAGTCCCTCTTGTCCATGATGTACCTGTGTAACCCCAGAGTTCTGTTAATGCACTTCCGTCAGCCCAGTGTGCCTCTGCTTTACAAATCAAAAGTACATCCATGGAAAGAGGAAAATGAAGCTGGTTAAAACTGCTATTCATGTCACATCCAGTCCCTTGGGGATAGCTGGTGTTGGCCACTTGAGGGCTAGAAGCTTTGGGGTTGTTTTTTTTAAAGGAGGGCATTAGATACCACATTTTGTTTACATGGTATGTACAGAGTACATAAACCTCTAGATACCTGGGTTCAGTCTCTCTCTCTCTCTCTCTCTCTCTCTTGCTCTTTATTCAGCCGTTACTCAGTCTGTTTTGGCTGTCTTTTTCAGAAGCCGATTCCCCGGAAGAGGAGAGTCCGTAAGCGCAAATATCACAACAGCAGTGTCGTGACTGAAACCATCTCGGAAACAACTGAAGTCCTGGATTTGCCTTTTGAGGACTCTGACACAGAGAGGCCCATGCCTCAGCTGGAACCCACATTTGAGATGGAGGATGAGGAAGACGAGGAAGAAGAGGGCGAGCTTTTTTCTGGAGGGTATCTTCACTGCCTCTCACAACAGGACTCCTTTAGGCACAGGACCTCCTCCAAGAAGGGAGCTGAACCTGAAGAGGATTCAGATGATGCCACTGGTACGTTTCATGAACGAAGTTTCCTCCATTCTTTCATAGGAGAGGTCGTTTTCCCCTCTCTGGTATCCATCCAAAGGGTACAGAATTAGTCGGTCTGAGCAGTTTATGAACTTTTCCATCAAATGGGTATGCAGTATATGGCAATAGGATGACTTAACCATCCGCTCTCCTATTTGGCAGGGCCCATGACTCCTCTGCAGTGCGCTCAACCTCAGAAAGATATGCATTGGAATCATGAGTTGGGACTAGAGATTCAGAGTTGTGGCCAGTAGGGAATTTGGCCACGTGGTGAGGAAAGATGCTGCAGATTTACCAAACCTGGGACAACCAAGACCAAGAGAGGAATGAGGGACTAGTTTGGTAAAGGGGACTCCAGAGCCAGGGACCCTGACCTTTGCACTCTGGGCAAAAAGTGTTACATAATCCTTAGACCAGAGACATTCGTGAACCAAAATCATGGCAGCTGAATGATCTTCCTCACAAAATGGGCTGCCACATATATTGAATATCTTTTAGGCATTAGTTATTTATCTTGATCTGCTAAAAGGTAAGATCTCATCAGAACTTCTTAAAATCGTTATTTTTAATCAGAAATCAAAAAGGCACATGGTACACAGTGGGGAAATGGAATACATAGTGGGATGCTGTATAGTCGTCTTGATGGCCACAGGTACATACCGTGTTTCACCAAAAATAAGATCTACCCCGAAAATAAGCCCTATCATAATTTTTCAGGATTTTTGGAGGGGGCTCCAAAAATAAGCCCTACCGGTAGCTCTAGATCAGGATGGTGTGATCCAGCAGGGTGCTCCCTGCCAATGAGGATGCACCTTGCATGACACGTGACAGGGAAGCAATGGGGCTGCTAAGAGCCCGCCTTAATGAATTGTGAAGGTACTGTATTTCCCCTAAAATAAGCCCTACCCCGAAAATAAGCCCTAACGCATCTTTTGGTGCAAAAATTAATATAAGGCCCTGTCTTATTTTTGGGGAAACGTGGTAAGAGTAGCTTTTTCCAAGTCTTCGGCTGATTACGGATGGGGGAGCTTACCTTCTCTCTAGCTTATTTTAATCTTTGGAGTTCAGTGTGTGTTTTAAGGTCACTGTTGTACTTTGAGCTGGTTTGCTACTGTGATAGTCTAGTTCTGGTAAACCAACTGCAGACTGACATGGCTGCACACCTGAAACTACCTAACTCTTGCATCGTATTTGTCATTCCCTTTCTTAAATATTTTCCTTAAGCTTAATTTACCTTTAAGCAGCTCAGAAAGGCATCTATCGCAAGAGTTTAGAAATATGCAAATTGTATTTAAATCTGTTTGGTGCCTAACTGTGGGAGTCCTTAATTGGCAGGCAGCCCTGGTAATTACTAGTCCAGCAACTTGAATATCGCTTTTTTGTCCTCTTCAGCTTCTCCTACCTTGAAACCAGTCTCTGTTCTGAGAAAATGTGAGGCGAAGGATTCTACGCTCCAGCCAGACACTTCCACCCCCATGAAGAAGAAGAAGGGCTGGCCCAAGGGCAAAAGCCGCAAGCCCATCCACTGGAAGAAAAGGCCCGGCCGCAAGCCAGGCTTCAAACTGAAGAGGAGAAAGGTCCTACTGCCTGCCCCAGAAGAGACATCTGATCCCATGGAAGTTATTTCAAAACTGGGGCACAAAGCCAAAGTCCAGGAGGAGGAGCCGGTTGAGCAGAAGGAAGAACTGTTGCCTGTGGTGGAGGAGAAGAAAGAAGAAGGTGGGTCTGTGGAAGCTGAGGAACTGGGAGAAGAGGAGGAAGAAGATGCCCCTGTCAGTGAAGCGAGGGCAGTTTCTCCCATAGATAGCAACAACAGCCCAGTGGCCGAAGTCAAAGAACCTGAAATGGAGGAAGAGGCAGAGAAACCACAAGTTACAGAAGAGCAGCGACAGTCTGAGGAAGAGCAGCAGGAGGCAGAAGAACCCGAGCGCGATCTGGAAGAGGAGGAGGAGGAGGTGGTGGCAGCGGCCAACCAGAATGAAGACCACGATGCAGATGACGAGGAAGACGACGGTCACATGGAGTCTGCCAAGAAGAATGACTCGGAGGAACAGACCCTGAAAGATGGGCTGAAGGAAGAAGCAGATGCCCAGGAGCCTTTTTTAGAAACAAGCACACAGGGCAGTAGGGAAGAGGATGCCAAGAATAAGAGTGAGGGAGAGGCGGATTCCGAGGAAGAGCAGACATCCCACGAGACATCAGAGAACTCAGACCCTGTTCCTGGCTCTGAAGATGATCAAGAAGAAGAGCAGCACGCTAAAGAGGGACTGATTGAACTCAAGGAAGAGGAACAGATTCCTCACAGTGAACTGGATCTCGAAACCGTCCAAGCAGTGCAGTCTTTGACGCAGGAGGAAGAGAACAATGAACACGAGGTGGCCTACCAGGACTGCGAGGAGACCCTAGCAGCTTGCCAGAACCTGCAGAGTTACACTCAAGCCGAAGAGGATCCCCAGATGTCAATGGTTGAAGACTGCCAAGCTTCAGAACACAACAGCCCCATTTCCTCGGTCCAGTCCCACCCCAGCCAGTCTGTGCGCTCTGTCAGCAGCCCCAGTGTACCGAACACCCTGGAGAGCGGCTACACTCAGATAAGCCCAGAGCAAGGCTCGCTTTCCGCACCTTCTATGCAGAACATGGAGACCAGCCCCATGATGGATGTGCCTTCTGTATCGGACCACTCTCAGCAGGTGGTGGACAGCGGCTTCAGTGACCTCGGCAGCATTGAGAGCACAACAGAGAACTATGAGAACCCCAGCAGCTACGACTCCACCATGGGGGGCAGCATCTGTGGCAACAATTCTTCGCAGAGCAGCTGTTCTTACGGAGGCTTGTCGTCCTCCAGCAGCCTCACCCAGAACAGTTGTGTTGTCACTCAGCAAATAGCCAGCATGGGCAACAGCTGCAGCATGATGCCCCAGGGCAGCGTCCAGCCTGCCACAAACTGCAATATCAAGTCCCCGCAGAGCTGCGTGGTCGAAAGGCCTCCAAGCAACCAGCAGCCAGCAGCGCAGCCACCTCAGTCGCAACCCCCGGCCCAGCAGCCTCAGCCCCCGCCTCCCGCACAGCAGCAGCAACAGCAGCAGCAGCAGCAGCAGCAGCCCCCATTGTCTCAGTGTAGCATGAACAACAGTTTCACCCCAGCACCGATGATCATGGAAATCCCAGAATCTGGCAGCACTAGCAACATAAGCATCTATGAGAGGATTCCTGGAGATTTTGGTGCCGGCGGCTACTCTCAGCCATCAGCCACCTTCAGCTTAGCTAAGTTGCAGCAGCTGACCAACACCATTATGGACCCCCATGCCATGTCATACAGCCATTCTACTGCTGTGACTTCCTATGCAACCAGCGTGTCTTTGTCCAACACAGGTCTGGCTCAGCTGGCTCCATCTCACCCATTGGCCGGGACACCCCAAGCACAAGCCACCATGACACCCCCGCCAAACCTGGCGTCCACCACCATGAACCTCACCTCGCCCCTCCTCCAGTGCAACATGTCAACCACCAACATTGGCATCCCCCACACCCAGAGGCTTCAGGGGCAAATGCCAGTCAAGGGGCACATTTCCATCCGCTCGAAATCGGCGCCCCTGCCCTCTGCGGCTGCTCACCAGCAGCAGCTCTATGGCCGCAGTGCTCCAGCAGTTGCCATGCAGGCGGGTCCCCGAGCACTAGCCGTTCAGCGTGGCATGAACATGGGGGTGAACCTGATGCCGACTGCCCCGTACAATGTCAACTCCATGAATATGAACACCCTGAATGCTATGAACAGCTACCGTATGACTCAGCCCATGATGAATAGCAGTTACCATAGCAACCCAGCTTACATGAACCAGACAGCCCAGTATCCTATGCAGATGCAAATGGGAATGATGGGGAGCCAGGCTTATCCCCAGCAGCCTATGCAGCCAAACCCTCATGGGAACATGATGTACACTGGCCCCTCCCATCACAGCTACATGAACGCTGCTGGGGTGCCCAAGCAGTCTCTCAATGGACCCTACATGAGGAGATGAGCAAGATAAACTTGCGATATTAAAACTGAAATCTCTATAAATAAAGGAACCTTTTATACTGACAAACCAGAGACAATAGACCTTTTTCCAGTTAAATATTGCTGTAGATCTTAGATGGGGCTTTGTTCCCTTTCAGTTTATTTTATTTTATTTTGTAGGGGGCCTGGTCTTTATTCTCCTTGAGTTTTTGTGGGGTTCTTTTGTTTTGGGTCTTTGTTTTTCCCTTCACAATCCTGAAACACTTCACAGATCAAAACCATTTTTAAAATGGGGTTTGGTGGTTTCTTTTTTCTTTTGTTTCTGTTTTCAGGGAGGGGATTGAAAAATGTGCACAAAATATTTTAAGTTCAGACAATTACTTTGCCGGCCACCCAGGCAAAGTGTGTGCAAAAATGGTCACTTTCTCACTTTCGGATGCCATATCCTTTCTCTCTCCCCCTTGTGCACAGCTCCCAAGATGGTTCCATCTCTAAAGGTCCCATCCCTTCCCTCTCCAACTTTCTGTTCCCTACTTCAGTCTTAACCAGGAGGCTCTAATGTGGTGACTGAGGATGGGACACAGACCCAAAACGAGCTTTCCGATCCTAACAGAGCCGCTTTTGTCACTCCCACAGATATAGGAACTTTGAACAGTTTATTCTTCCCCAGTTCTTCTCTCTCTCTCTCTCTCTCTCTCTCCCTCCCTCCCTCTCTCTCTCTCTCTATCTCCGTGAACTAAAACTCAGCTTAAAAATAATCTTTTCAAAGTGTGCGCCTGTTTCTTGCACACCCCAGACAGATTGTGTTAGTCTGACATAGCAGCAGCATTTTTAGGGACAACCGTATGCTTCTGTTGGGGGTGGCGGAGAGAGTGGGGCTCGTCGAACATTAGGAATTAAAAGGTGGCTGTACTTAAGGGCTGCAGATCTAAAGGCCCCACCTTACTTCCAGTAGTGCACCCTTGGAAGGTGAAATGTACATTGAAACAGACATTTGTTCTTGCTGGCCAGTGACTAGCATGTAGAGAGAAACCTCTGGGCTTGTTTCCCCCCTTCCCGGGCCAGAAGGGCACCACTGTGTTCCAGCACCTTGGATGTTAATTCCTTGGGCTGTCGTTCTCATCTGTGTTTATAAAAGTGGGTCCGGGGAGGCCAGGAATGAACATCAGGGAGACAGACGGGGCAGGACAAGTCCAGCCAGTGCAATCCACCCATCCTGTCACTATCTAAGGGTTGCCAGGCCTGTGGGCATGCCATCGGTCCAAGGAGGGGGAAACATAGCTTATCCTTCTATTGTAAAGTTCTCTCTGTATATTCCTGTAGAGCTTACCGATGCACTTAGATTGACTTAGATGTGTAAAGTTTTTTTTTTCAAAGAAACCTGAAAGGCAGTTGGGGGTGGGGGTTGGGGTGTCAGCTGCACTAAAACGGACTTCCTCTTATACTGTTGAGTATGAAAAGGCAGAATTCCAAGAACTTCCAGCCCTCACTTTCTCTTAGTTCTTGAGCATGTGTACAAGGCTGTGTAGGACCCAAGTCCCTGTATATATATATATGATTCCAGGCTCACCTTTTCTGTGTTAAAAGGCGACCCTTTGCTGCCCTCTCCTTCCCAAATCGTCTGCTCTGCCATTGCTTCCTGATTGCAGGTGGGTTGGGGTGGGGGCGGGTTTGTTGGGGTGTCGAAGGCAAAGCTGTTGAAACCGAGGGCCGTGAATCCTTCTTCGTTTTGTTTTTTGTCTGCTGTTACCTTTTTTGGTTTTGGGTTTTTTTGTATGGTTTTTTAAAATCAGTCGGGCAGCTCCCTTTTTTTCCACAAACCTTTGTGACTGTAGACCTATTGTAGAGAACCAATGTTCTTTTCTATATTATAAAAAAAAATATCCAACGCAGTAATATTGGTACCTGTCATTTTTTTTCCCACTTCTGTTTAAGAAAAAAATAATAATGTATTTTTAGCAAAATAAACTTGGGTAAACTTCTAAAAGAAATTTAAAAAAAACTCACTGTTAGTGACTTTGATGCCTTTTAAAAAAAAAGAGCTTTTTCATTTCATTCCATCTTTAAAATTTTTTATCTTTGTTGTAGAATATTAAAGACTATTTTAAGAAAGATGAAAATTCTCTTTAAAGAGATCTCTAGAGTGTGTGACTAGAGCTCCAGATATGCCTCTAAAGCCGCATGTACAAAATGAAGCCGCGTCTATTCCTGTCTGTTTATATTTGCTTTTCCTGTTTTGTAACTTCTTTGTACTTTGTCCTTGGTGACTCGTAAGCTTAAAAAGGGGAAGGGGTGCCTGGATGATTTAAAAGAAAATCCCTTTGTGATCCTCCATGTCATGCGCTCCTGGGCCGGCCGGCCTCCCTTCCTCTCCTTGTATGTAATATCACTTTTTCCCTCCCCCCTTTCTAGCAAGTACTTTCAAAAGAACTCTGTACATTTTAACATAAAAAAATAAATTATGTTGAGCCATTTTGGATGTCTGGTTTTGCAATTGGATTTTTTCTTCCTCTATAACACCGGCAAGTTGAGCCTAGCGAGTCGGCCCTAGGAATATTTCCCTTAACTGCAATGGGAGCAAAAGGAGCATATTTCTGCACATGTAGGAGCAAAGGGCTGTTCGACACTGTCTTTCTCATGGAACAGCATCGCTGGTTTTAGTAGAGCCCTCTTTTTATAAACTATGGCTTGTTCAAAGATGCAAGCAAGAAAGAATGAGCCATGGAGGGACGCGGCTTGACTGTTGCTGTTCACACAGGAAAGGTGGGTGGAGAGTCCTTTGTATTGTCCTATGTTAAGGGTATGTAGATAAAAATTTTAAAAGTTGAGGGTTAAATTGGGCCCCTCAAAACAAGCCCTTTTAAAAATCTGGCCAGACCTTTATTGGCTGTGTTTGAAGATGGGATTCCTTTATCAGTTGTGTGCTTCAACTATGCTTTATCCTAAACAAGTTTCAAATGGAAGTTTTCACTTCTGTTGCCCCACCTGGATCCTTAAAAATCTAGATGTGATTTCAGCTTCCAAGTAAAAAAGTATTGGGAATTACATTGAACCTTTAGTTGAAACTCTTGGCTTGATGAAGGCATGTTGTGGGGCAGGGCTGGGTGCCTTGAGCCTGTGTCTTGCCCAGTGCACTGAGATGCAGAAATTTGCTACGGTCAGAACAAATCAAGCTAAGCTGTGTCTGTGCTGAGTGTGTTGCCCCGACCACATCTAAATGTTAATTTCCATAGCCACAGATACCACGGTATGATGTTCTCTGGGCAGGTTGGGCTGGTAAAAGCCAATGGTATGAACTTGATAAGGGGTCCAAGGAATGGGGTCCAACTGCCTCATTCATTCTTAGCTGACTTGAAAGGTATGGGGAAAACAGTATTGTGAGTGTGGATCGTACAAGTTCCTTGTGACAAGCCACATGAATAGACAGAGTAAGCTGAATGTTGCCCATATGTATATTTTGAAATGCCTACTGGCAGTTCTTCAAAAAACAATCACTTTTTGATCAAGTACATTTTTATCCCATCCTTTCGCCAAGGGTCTCCCTTCCTGATTTTATCCTCACAACAGCCCTGGGAATTAGGTGGGGCTGATGTTGCCCAGTAAGTTTCAGGGGAGTGTGGGTGTTTGAACCTGGGGGGCTTAGATCCTAGTCTGACTCTTAACTGATACATCACACCAGATTGTACCGGAGCTCTCATTGCAGACTCTCAAGGATTTTTCTGCTAGGGTACCAAAAACTCTGCTCTAATAAACTGACCTATGCAATCAGTACAAGCTACGCAAATGTTTGTGGCTATAAACCAGGAATGGGGGAGGCCGCTGGAATGTCTACTTACTGCTCCTAGTGTCTTAAGAGTCCAGCCATCAACCTGCACACTTCTAAGCATATCCTCATCCTGTCGGAGATTCCAAAGATGCTGAATTATCATATTTTATGTTGTTTCTGATCTTGCGTGTAACATACACATGATCCTTATTTGAATCACTAAGTTTGCTTTTCCAAGCAGTCCTTTATGCAAGACAAGGTTGGGTTGCTTACCTTTATGGAAGGTTTTGCAAGGACAGCCTGTGTAAAAAAAACCCCCAGCAATTGCCATGAACCAAGCAAACTAACTGTGTCATCTGCTCTGGTTTGTGTAAACGAAGATCTAATAACATACATCATGAACATTACTTAATTTCTTGCACCTTGATTTACAGCTCTTGAAGGTGCAAATGGGCTCTGTGAAAAGTTCTTGTGTTACTTCTGTCAGGTGTTTGAACCCGTCTTATTCACACATGCAAAGAACTCTTTTGCCCATATGCATATTTTGAAATGCCTACTGGCAGTTCTTCAAAAAGAAAATCTCACTTTTTGATCAAGTACATTTTTATCCCATCCTTTCTCCAAGGGGCTCCCTTCCTGATTTTATTCTCACAACAGCCCTGTGAATGATGAATAGTCCTGTGGGAACCAGCACTTTAATGGAGAGGTGGTGAATGTAGAACAAGTCACAATAATGGCTACTGAACAGGGGTGCAAAAACATGATGTCCTCTTCAACTTGTTAGTTGTCCCTCCTTGTTCGGAGTATTTCCTTCAGTCTGTGCAGAGGAGTCCTTGTACACCTGAACCTGTATGAGAACTTAGAGGTGTACCTCTTGCTGTCATGGTTTCAGTCTTGCAAACATATCCTGTGCAGTCTGTCTCCCGGGGTAATTTATTCCTAAACAGCTCCTCATAGAAGCAAGGATGGCAGTGTTATTTCAGTGAAAAAAAGTGAAGGTCCTGTCCAAGCACTGGATCATTACTGACCCTTGGAGTGAAATCACATTTACTTTTACTAGGCGTTTACTAGGCAGACTTTTACTAAAGAGCCGTGTAAATTATCCCTCTGTGCTGAACTTTCTGAATGGAACTTACAGCTGCCCCATTTCTGTCTAGGCAGAACTATATTGGAGCCACAAAGGATAAATGGAGCCTCCATGTTCAGGAGCAGCAGATTTGATTAGGTGCTGAGACCAAACAAAGGGTGGTGGTTTTTCCCATTGTGGCCTGTGATTGAGCTTTCTCATAGTAGCTCTTGACAGCAAAGCTGGCCTCCTTGGATCTTTGGGTCTGATACGGCAGGTTTCAAACCTCTTTTTTTTCCAGTGGGGTTCTACAGAAGGGGGCCCAACTGCATGTTTGTAGGCAGGGTGTTTTGATTTGGGCTGGGCATATCGCTGTGCGTGGGGTTGCTTCGTGTGCTTCAGAAAGAGCTCTGCTTGGTTGGTGGTCCGGGTCTTTTTGGCTGCTGGCAAGATTTCATTTGGGGGAGGGGGCTGCTTACAGTCTGCATGCCAGCCTTGGAGGTGGGGAGTTGCTTCTGTCTCGTGCTCCTTTCAGGCAGCACCGTTGCTGAGTCTATTAGCTTGATCTCTGCTGATAGAGCTTGGATCCGAAACCGGCAAATGTGGCAGGTATCCTAAATAACTGCTACACGGGGCCTTCTGTCACTTGGTGCGTGCATGGTAGCGTAATAGCTGCAGTGCCTGACTGCAGTCAGCCTGGAGTGCTGTAGTGAAGCAGTATGGAGCAGCAGGGGTTTGGCTGACAAGAGCCAGGAATATGGCTGTTGCAAGAGAGATATTCAGCTTCAGATTGGGGTATGGTGGGTGGCTAAAGAGGCACCTGGGTGCTTTTCAGCCAGCGCAGGCTCACGCATGGTGGCAAATAGAGAGCTTTTGCAGCGCGAGCTGATTAGCTGTACAGAAGTGCTGGGCGCTCCCAGTTCTAAGCAAGAAGAGGCAAGTTTAGACTGTGACTGCTCAAGAAGGTGGGAGTCTTGTGATGCCTTCAAGCCTTACAAATGCATTACGATGGAGCTTAAGTATTCAGGGGCTGGAACCTCCTCCAACAGATGCAAGACATTCACATGGTAGATGGAAAGGTTGCAGGTTAGACCCAGTGCAGCATTTCCATGGGCCTCAGGTACAAGAGCTTCCAGCTGGGGAACAAGATTTTCTTGGCTTTCCAAAATCCTGTTCCTGAGGGATTAAAGATCAGCACTCCCCCCTGGATCATGCATGTTAAAAAGCACCAACAGAGCAAAAGATAGGGGGAAACCTCTTGCAAAGAAAGTTGAAAAGTCCCAAGTTTAGGAAAACTTCTGCCAGAGTCTATGGCGTGTGGACAGCCGCTATTGACCATGACAGCCACATTTACTTCCATCTCTGGCATGAGGCCTGCACCTCATGAAGGCTTGCCACTTATCCTTTCCTCAGGTAGCTGTTATTTCAAGATGAGAACCACCTGCCAACCACTATGCTGGAGTAGTTAAGAGTGTTGCACTAGAACAGTGGTGGCGAACCTTTGGCACTCCAGATGTTATGGACTACAATTCCCATCAGCCCCTGCCAGCATGGGAATTGTAGTCCATAACATCTGGAGTGCCAAAGGTTTGCCACCACTGCACTAGAATCTGGGTCACATGTTCAAATCCCTGCTTGTGCCATGGAGGCTCCCTGGGTGACTTATAGCCAGTCACATTCTCTCAGCCTAACCTACTCTGCAAAGTACTTGTGAGGATGAAATGGAGGAGAGGAAAAACAAATTTAAGCTGCTTTGGGTCCCCATTGGGGAGAAAAGAGGGGTTCAAATGAATACCTAAAAGAGCCCCTGTCCCCCAACCAGGCAAAAGTTTTGCCTATTTACCTAAAAGCAGCCCACCATACTGAGGAGCAGTATTCAGTCGTGCTCCTGAGCCAGGAAGTATCAGTGGTTGGTGGTACTGAGGGAGGCTACAAGACTCCGCTGTCTCAGTTGCAGAAAATAAATGCCTCTCCACAGTTTGTTTCCCGAGGTTTGTGATAGAGATGTGTGCAGCAAAATATGTCTGCAAACACTAGGGGGAGGCAAAGCCTCAGGAATGGATCTCTGAATCAGGACAACATTTTTTTTTTTTTTTGCTGCTGATTCAAGTTCATCTTGCTGGCAGAACATTCTATTACTCTGTAGAGCGATCAAGCGACAGAGCCCTCCTGGGTAGGACCCTGCTGGGAGTGTTGCCCTTCCTATTTGCAGAATCACTAATTTATTTTCATTTTATTTTTCGATTTCTATCCCACCCTATTCCTTCAGGGTTCGAGGAGGGTGACAACATAATTCTAAGATACAACCATAAAACTTAAAAACATTAAAATATAATAGCAGAATAATACATAAATATACTACTATGGTATTAAAACCACACAAGAATAGGTATCAAAACAGATGGTGATAAAAACTGTTCTTTACTCCCTCCCTCCCCCCTTCACCCAGGAGGCGGAAAGAAGATGACATCACTTCATTCAATCCAGCTGGCTCGGTCATAAAGGTCAAAGGATAGAATCATGCCCATTGAGGTCCCAATGTCCACTTTTGCCTCCTTCTAAGTATGTAGCTCCCCCATTCATTCCGACAGAGAAAAATACTGCACTTGGGGGAGGGGGAGGGGATAACGTTCCATTCAGCACTATGCCAGACAGATACCCACTAACAAAAATGTAAGTTGAAGATGTTCTCCTTCATTCTGGGTGTGTCCTGTAATGGGAGGAGGAGGGGGCAGACATGAGTCTTTTGATTAACTCAGTTCAAGGCCAGCAAGGACAGCTTGGTTTTTGTCACCCCTATACTTTGCTAGCAATTCTGCGTTGTAACTGGATGCATAACTGGATGCATAACATGCCCAGTTTGAAGATGTATCAGTTGATGACTAAAGCTGAACAAAATCGTTGGCCTCCCATGCAAAGAACTGTGATGTGAAAGCCCTGTTTGCTTCTGAATCTACTGGCTGTACAAAACTTGGAGAATTATTACCCCAAAGTCACCATTTGAAAAGTTGAGCTTAAGAACAACTTGGCCCCTATTGAATGTAAGGAAGATGTGAGGTTTGAACAGTTCCTTAGTTCTGCACAGTTGCATTAAAGTCCACCTAACCATCTTTGCATCCAGAGCTGCTATGATTACCCCTGAGGCAGGAAAGGGAGGGCTGCCCTCTACCAAAAGGCTTCCCATCCCCATTTGTGCTACCCCCGGCATTAAAAAGCTGGCATTGCTCTGCCGTGGCTCCTGAGCAGGAGCAATCTCTTTTTTTTTGCTGACATCCATGCAATAGCATCCTGTGTCCTGTGCATTCTCGTGCCCCCAGTTTGCTGCAATATTTCCTAAACCTGCTCTGGGATGATCTTTTGTGAAAAACTGCAGTCAAAGTATGTTTGCTCTTTTGTGGATGGGAAGGTGCAGATTTTTTTTCCAGACCCCATACACATTGGTGTCCTTTTTCTTTTGTCACAGCCCTACCACCATCACCCCATCAAGTCACTTCTGACTTAGGGCAACCTGTGAATTAATGACCTCCGAAACGTCCTACCATTAACAACTTTGCTCAGGTCTTGCAAACTTAGGATCTTGGCTTCCTTCATGCAGTCAATCCATCTCGTGCTGAATCTTCCTCTATTCCTGCTGCCTTCCACTTTTCCTAGCATTACGGTTTATTCTAGTGATTCTTGTCTTCTCATAACATGACCAAAGTTCAGTAGCCTAACTTTGGTCAACTTGACTTCTACGGAGAGTTCAGACTAGGTTTGTTCTAGAACCCACTTATTGTCTTGTTGGCAGTGTCCACAATACTCTCCTCTGTTGGGATAAGTGCTCCTGGTAGTTGGAGATTATCCCTTATCGTAGTTAGCAGAGCGGCACGGGTGGCTAGACCACAGCAGAAGCCTTACCTCGTGTGCGTGCGTGATGGATCCCAACGTGCGGCAAGCTTACACAAAAGAAAGTCGGAGTCAGTTGTAGTTTCTAATCTAATAAAAAGAGTATTTATTAGTGAACTCCATTCTGGATAGAAAGGTAGGTAGATAGAGTCACTATGCTATCCCAATCTAGCTGGATGGAGATGGATGAAAGGAGCATCCATCCTCTCTCTAGGCATGGTGGGAAGAAGAATGGAGAAGGGGTCGAGGAAGAAGCCGGAAGGAAGGAAGTCCCTGAGAGTATCAGTCTAACATCAAAGGGATAGAACCAGCATGATAGAG
This sequence comes from Sphaerodactylus townsendi, assembly GCF_021028975.2. Taxonomy (NCBI): domain Eukaryota; kingdom Metazoa; phylum Chordata; class Lepidosauria; order Squamata; family Sphaerodactylidae; genus Sphaerodactylus; species Sphaerodactylus townsendi. The sequence continues at coordinate 27,058,872 of NC_059436.1, read as the reverse complement.
TAAAGGTGTCAAATCCCTAGGTCCCTATCTAGCCACTAGCTCTCTAGTAAAACCCCCTCTGTAGGTTGAGGCAGGAAACAGCGTAACAGTGTAAAGTCTTTCACTTCCAACATCCTCCAACGCCACATTTCAAATGAACTTCCTTCCTTCATTGTCCAGCTTTCATCCCCTTATATAGTAATGGGAAATACTATGAAATAAGCTATCTTGATTTTGGTCACGAGTGGCAGATCCTTACCCTAAAAAAATCTTCTAGCTCTTTCATGGTTACCCTATCCCAGTGGTGGCGAACCTATGGCACGTGTGCCAGAGGTGGCACTCAGAGCCCTCTCTGTTTGTATGCGCGCACAGAGTTCATCATGTAGGGGGAGCAGAACATCACCCCACGCACACACATCTAGGCTGGCCTTGCTTCTGAGTAAACCCTCCTAGGGTCATGATTCACCCATTCAAAGCGTTGCACGGTTGCTTCACCAAGCTTACTCCTGAGTAACACGTGCCTTGGAGCAAACCGTTTTTTTCTAAACTAAAACCTCAGTATTCAGGTTAAATTGCCGTGTTGGCACTTTGCGATAAATAACTGGGTTTTGGGTTGCAATCTGGGCACTCCGTCTCGAAAAGGTTCGCCATCACTGCCCTATCCTGTCTCAGCCTCCTTCTGATTTCTTGGACACAGTCTCCCTTTCAGTTTATGACTGACCCAAGAGATACAAAATCTTTAAGAATTTCAGTTTCTTCACTGTCAGTCTGAAAGCTATGTAATTCTCCATATCATATATCTTTTAAAAAACTGTCACAGTCAGGCAGCACAACATTCATGTCACTTGTCATTACTTCTTAGCCCCCTGTGACACACGGGCCTGGGGATTTTGGAAGTACCCATATGAAGCCAATATAAATTATATCTACAACCTGTGAGGCTGATGAAGCCATCGAAAAACGCAGATTAGGTGCAATGCATTTTCCTCCTTGTGTTTAAAAGTATTTGGACTTATGCCTGTGCACAATTTTGGACTTATCATTGAATACGTACAGAATACTTACCTGAGTGGATTCATATAAAATGTTGATGAACCAAGATGGACTGAATATATTTATGTATATACATGTTTTCGCATTGATTGAATACTTACCTTAAGGATGTTGAACTGATGGGAGAGTATGAACTAAATACTTACATGAATTAATATGGATGACCCTGAATCTATTTGTTATAATTGTTAAAAATAAGTTGAACTTACCTGTTGGATGTAGTCAACAAGAAATGATTGTATATATAACTAATGAAATATAAAAAATAGGAACAATGATATAAACTCATGTATATAGATATACGTATTTGAAATATTAGTTATAGTCAGAGTGCAACAGTAGTGGTAGTTCTATTATTATTAATATTTACTATTGCACCCCTTTTCTTATGTGAGTCTAGTCCAGTGGTGGCGAACCTTTGGCACTCCAGATGTTATGGACTACAATTCCCATCAGCCCCTGCCAATTGGCCATACTGGCAGGGGCTGATGGGAATTGTAGTCCGTAACATCTGGAGTGCCAAAGGTTCGCCACCACTGGTCTAGTCAGAATGATTAATTGGTGTCATGCCATTCACACAAGCAAGCTATTGTGGATAGCCGGCACTCACCTATCCATAGATAAGTGAGGACTGGGCCTTTGGGAAGAAGATTCCTTAGCTTGCCAGGGCTGTACAATATGTGTAGTTAACACAAAAAGTAATTTTGTGGCATCCTGAGCTAGAGATCAGTTTTATTTATAACTAACGACTTCATGATGCAAGAGGCATAGTTGGAGTTGTTTCCCTACAGAACTCCAAAATATACATGGAGAGCACAGTGACAGTTTATAACAGCTGTTAACAGGTGAGAATACCTTTTACTTAGCCTCCAGTTGTTACTCAGGGCTTTTAGTCTTCCACACATGAAACTTGATTCATGATCCACGAATTTAAAAATCTGAATGTGCCCGTTTCCCCTAAAGCACAAAGACACTTCCAAACAAATATCTATCAGTTCAAGCCAACAACAAAAGCATTAACTCAACCACAAAACGTTACATTGTATGATATAATTAAACAACGATTTACTAGATAACAGCAAATAGCAAATTAACAGTGCAGTCCTGAACAGAGTTATTCCCTACTAAGTCAATGGACTTAAATGAACATGAAAGGCTGTAACTCTGCTTAGGATAGCACCTTTAAGCGCATCATAAAAATCTGCCAGGACGTGAAGGCTTTCTCCTTCTCGTGTGCCTGTGAAGCAAATGTTGGCAGATTTGACTGGAAAACTTTTTTGAACAATGCTATTAAGAAGGCCCTACCGTGGCAACCAAGAGTTTGAACTTCCTTCATGAACTAGCTGTCTCTTGTTTGCAGGCACATTCCTTCCCAACGTTCTCCCTTCTTTTCTCCCTTGCTTTTTGGAGAAGTTACTTTGTGGTCATTTTTAGAAAATCAGAGGAGTGTACAGTCATCAGCTGAGCAAAAAGTACATGCTAGCTATGGACCTTTCTTCTGGCTGACTGTCTAGATAAGTCTAGAGTTTGCCAGTACCAACATACACCCTAGAGCACAGGTGTCAAACTTGCGGCCCTCCAGAAGTTATGGACTACAGTTCCCATCATTGCCTGCCAGCATCATGCTGGCAGGGGGTGATGGGGACTGTAGTCCATAACATCTGGAGGGCCGCGAGTTTGACACCTATGCCCTAGAGGAAAAACATAGGGTCAATTGACCAGTCAAATATTGTCAACTGTTGATCAAACATTTTAGAACATTTACTTTATAAAAACAGCAATGGGAGAAAAAGACATGTTAATCACCTACAGGTTTGCAATTTAATTAGAAAAGTAAATTACTGAACTGGCTTTGTGAAACAATTACATTAACTTGTAACAAGGTAATGAATTACAATAACGTTGGGTAAGGTTTCTATAAATGTGAAGAGTTGCTAAACAGCTCTCTTTGGCTTGTATCCTAAAACATCAGAGTCATCTTACAGTTTCAAATGTTTTTAAAGAAAAAAATCAAAACAGAAATGAAACAAAGGAAAAGCAACTATTTTAAAAATAGTTTTCAAAGGTGGTTGTGCAAAGTAGGTAGCAAACCAGTTCTCGCCAGGTGGAAATATATGCAGGTGGAGAAGTGACCAGTGGGAGAAACTTTGTTCTGCTACCAGATCTGGTCCCAATAGCTCTGGACTTAGGGGACCAGCTGCCCTTGTTACAAAGGACATCTGCCACCTACACAATGGCATTCTTGGCTTCATGGGATATGTGGCAATATTTGACTGTAGCCAAATAAAAGTTCAATTGGCACCACATGACTGGTCAGTTAGCTGGCACTGCATCTCTAGAAAAGGGTCAACAGGCACTAATGTTAGTCTGCCTTGATTTCCCCCATTTGGGTCCATGGCTGACAGAGACCAGCACAGGCTGCATGTTCATCTGCAAAACTGGATGCTCAAAGCAATTGCAGGAATGTCCTTAGGAAAGAGGAGCTCCATTTTCTGTCTTGGTGCTTTTAATACATCAGGATTAGAGCAGAATCCCACATGGGAAAAGTCAATTTAGTTTATTGTATGACTTGGATGTCAGAAATGCAGGTTAAAACTTCTACTGGATGGTTTTGTGTAGGAACCTTGCTTTCTCCTTGTCTCAATGGGCGGAAATGCATATGTAACACAGGGAAACCATCTAAAATGGCAGCCCTGTGTCAATCTCTTCCCCTCTGAGCCAAGTATGACATGATGTCGTCTCATTGCTATATGTCATTGGCTGCTTCTGGCAGTGGGGGTGGGGAACCATACATAAATGATCCTGCATGTTGTGATAGAGGAGCCATTTTGAGCAGTATCTTCATGACATCTAGCTACCAGGGGTGGTTGTCTGAGAAAATTGCCTCTTGGAGCACATAAGAAGATGGGCAGGGTGCCAAAGTTGCACTGAATTGAAATTACTACTGTTGCAAGGGGTCCTTGGCTGTGCTTCTTGGGTTAAAACGGCAACCTCTGTGCTGTGGGTTGTTAGGAAAGGTATTGAAAATAAAGCAGCCAATGTTATAATACCCCTGTACAAGTCTTTGGTGCAGTCTCATTAGAATACTATTTGTGTTTCTGGTCACCACTTCTCAAAAAGGATACTGCAGAGTGGGGAAAAATGAAGAAGACAACCAAGACAATTAGGGGGTTGGAACACCTTTCCTATGAGGAAATACTGAAGAGTTTGGGACTTTTAAGTTTAGGAAAGAGGTGACCAAGGAGAGAATATTATACAGATATATAAAGGTTTGCATTGGGTAGAGAGTAGACCAAGATGATTCTTTCTCCCTGTTCCCCAAATATTAGAAACTGAGGGCCTTAAATTAAGTTGATGAGTAGAAGATTCAGGATGGATAAAAGGTAATACTTTTCTGCCAGGAGATGTAGTCATAGCCACAGGCATAGGCAGATTTGTGGAAGTTAGGTCTATCAGTGGCTACTAGCCATGGTGCTTAAATGGCTAGTACATTTAGAGGCAATACTCTGAATACCGTGCTAGGAAGCAACAACGGGGATGGCCTCAATATTCTGTTACTGACCCTCCAGAGGATTAGCCATTGTGTGAGACAGGTTGCTAGACCAGATGTAGCGCTGCTCTGGTCCTGGAAGGCTGTTCTTGATTTTTCTTTTTGTATTAAGATAGTTTCAGAGGGTAGCCATGTCAGTCTGTGGTAGAATAGCTGGACTGGAGCACCTTAGAGGACAAGATTGCTGGGGTATAAGCTTTTGAGAGTCAAAATATCTGGTGAAGGGAGCTTGGACTCTCAAAAGCTTATATCTCAAAAACTGATATCTAAGGTGCTACTGGTCTGGTTGTTTATTAAAATACTGATATGCTGCTTTTCTTACCAATCCCAGTGGCCCAAACCAACATACCAAAAAACAAAACAAAAAACACCAGACCTGCAACAGCAAATAAAAGGCAAGAAAAGCAACAGAAAAAGGTAAAAAGGCAATAGAAAAAAGGCATTAAAAACAGTGATACAGCTTTCCTTCCATATAATACATTCCTTGTAGAATTAACAGTCCCATGCCTACCTAAAAAGAATGGCTTTATTTTTCTTGCCAAAAGAGAACAGTGTAGAGGCCTTCTGGCCCTCCTAAGAGAAGGTATCCTGTAATACTGGAGCTACCACTTAGAACCTGTGCTATGGCAGAGGGCTGGACCAGGAGGAGATTCTGAGATTATTTTGAGGCTGTGAAATGACTCCTATAAGGAAAGCCAGTCTGGGTAAAGTGACCCCAGATTTTAAAAGGTCAAAAACAGTACCTTCAGTTGGGCCAGAAGTACACTGGTAGCCAATGTTGCTGTTCCAAAGCTAGCATAATACGCACCAACCTATGAGCTTTAACTAATAGGTAAGCCACCCTACCAATGGAAAGTCTTCAAGGGAGACCCCACATAGAGTGTGCTTCAGTAGTCTACCCTTACCATTAGAGAAGAACAGATTGGTGTGGTCAGGCCTGTAGAAATTTTTATTTCAGCCGTCAACTGGTTTTCTACAATACATGGGATATAGCAGGGTAGGGTGGGAAAATGTCCTGGATTGGCCCCATCTGAAGCAGACAGGTGCACGTCCCTTGGTCACCAAAAGTGCTTCAGGAAGATAGAAGAAGAGGCAAGGACAAAGCTGTTCGGTAAGAAACACTTTTCCATGTGATCATTTCAATTTTTTCTCCACAGTTAATTTCACAGGTCAGCCAATGTCAAAGCTGATGGGAGGCTTAATTTTACTTTGTTTGGAAACACAATCTTTGGAAGGGTTCGTTGCTTTGGGGCATGAGAACATGACCTAAAGTGTAACCAACATGTTTCTTCTTGAATTTCATTGTGTGTTGGAACAGAGTCAGCTAAGATGTTTTGGATGACAGTTCAGGCTAGGAGAACATTTGCTTTTCTACAAATATATGTGATGCTTTCATCTCTGTTTGGCTCAAATAATGCAGTAATAATTGTGGAAACATAACCCCCCAAATTCATGATATATTACCCTGTCCCAATCAACCAAGATATCCTCAAGCTATGGGCTTGGCACACTTGTGCTCTGCAAGAAAACTGCTAGCATGCCACAAGAAAGACAGAAACAAAATAGTGAACAACTCCTGAAAGTCTGCATCTCTCTATGATTCACTGGTCTGACGTTCCCTCTTTCCAGTCAGCCTTTATAGGTCAGCAAGTAGTCCTACCCTGTCTACACCAGGTATCATTCAATAGTGCCAAAAGTGTAATGGAGAGAATTATTCTTATCCTGCCTTTCCTCCAAGAAACTCAGGATGGCATGCGTGATTCTCCCCTCCTCCATTTTATCTCTACAACATCCCTGTGGGGTAGGTTAGGCTGAGAGAATGTGGCAGGTCCAAGGTTACCCAATCACATTCATAGGAAATAGGGATTGGTAGCTGGGTGTTTCTTTGATACTTCAACTATTCACCATCCAGGAGGTCTGTTGCATCTCTGCATGAGTCATTGCTATGAAGCGTTCTTCTTTCCTTGAGAAGCATCCTCAAAAACACAGGAAGCTACCCACTCCTACAACTTCCAGGTCACAGCTGTACCACCTGTAAAGCCCAACCAGCACCTTTTTTTTCCTTACTGAAGTCTTCCTGTGACTGGAACCCTTCAGTACCTTCTGTTTCTCCTCCAGCAGGTGGGCTACCTTTTATAGCTCAGTCCTGGCTATCTCCTGATCTCCATCTTCAGTGGCAAAAGTGGCCACCTGAAGATCTGCCCCACCTGACTTCACAGCAGGGAGGTCCCTGCCTCTGTAGCCATCAGCTGCATCTGCCTTCCCAGAGAAAGGCATGTTAGTTGCAGAAGTTTCCTTGTCAGTTGGCTCCTCCTGCCAGATCCTCTGCAGCCCTGAGGGCACATGCATAAACCAAGATATTCTTCACCTAGAATCACTATGATTAATACCTCCCAAAATAAAACTGCACTGCACTGATGATGTGTTGAAAGTTTTGCCCCAGGCAGGAACACATGAAGCTGCCTTCATCCCATTGGTCCCTTCAGCTCAACACTGCCTCCTCCGATAGGCATTGATTTCCCAGGGCCTCCGGCAGAGATGGGTCTTTCTCCCTGCAATCTGCTACCAGGAGTCGACCCTGGCTCTGCCTCTTAAGCCATGCTCCCTCCCTCCCCCCCCCCCACACCCAATGTTCGTTTTCACAAGTCAGGTCATGCAAAATATTTAGCAGAAAGTATATCTCCAGGGACCACCTGGACGGAGGTGTTTCAAAGGATGCATTGTGTGAGGGATGCAAACCCCTAATGTGAGGGTATGGCAGATGAGCAACAAGCACAGGGCAACGTGGCCTGCCTTTTCTAAAATATTCTAAACACAAGTCTCCATTTTCATCCCTCCTTCTCAGGCAGACCCAAGGAATTTTGGTGCCTAACGGGGAGAGAATTTAGTGGGCATCATTTCTCCCATGTCATTAAGGCAGGGCACAAGTTATGCAGTGCAGCTGCCAGGAGTTTGTCAAATGCCTCCTTTTTGCAGTTCTGGACAGGTAAAACCATGACTCAAGCTTCCAATAGGCTGCCCAGTGGGGAGGGTGGGCTGTTTTTGATTGGGCTGGTTGCAAGGCATGCACACCTGTGCCTTCATGTATCTGACTGCAGCTTAGCAATGCCCTCTCACACCAGCCTGCAGGCCCAGGCTGGATGGAACTTTTCAGTAGCCCCCTTGCTGCCGCCAGCTGAGGTGTCTGCACCGAAGAAGAAGAGTTTGGATTTGTATCTCCCCTTTCTCTCCTGTAAGGAGACTCAAAGGGACTTACAATCTCCCTTCCCCCCAAAAAACAAACACCCGCGAAAGCCTTCGACAAAACATTCCTAGTGATCCTAACAACAACCCCGTTTGGGAGGCCAGTATTATCCAAAGACCTCAATTGAGTCCGAAGACCTCAATTGGTAAGATCAAGCAGTTTGAAAGAGCTCCAGCCGAGGCCTCGGACAATGGACACCTGCAACTCCCGGCCACCGGGTCCCCAAGAGGATCTCGGGTTTTGCACTGCAGTTGCTGTGTGGCGCAGGAGGCGCGCTCTGGCCCGGACCGGCCGCGCTGCCCTCCCTGCTTCAACGTGTCGAGCAGGGTCTGTCCAGGGGCGTTGAAAACAGATGCCCCGTGGGGTGGGGGGTGGGGGGTGGGGTGGCCCCTTTCCCGCTTGGAGCCCAGGCCGGCGAGCGGACCTTGCACGGCCGAGGCTGCGGCGGCTGCATTGATTCAAATCCCCCCCCCCCCCCGCTCCCCTCCGCGGCTGCCGCTCGGCTAGTGGCCGCGCGGGGAGCACGGGAGCTGGGCAGACGCGCCGCAGCAAAGGCAGCAGCAGCAGCAAAGGCAGCGGCGGCACCACCAGCACTGCAGCGGAGGCGCCCTTCTTGCCTGCCTGTTTGCCGAAGAGCCCGCCGGAGCCGGCATGCGGCGGGCTGGCCTGCCCTGCTGCAGGCGGCGAGGCAGCGCGCAGTGAAGGCGGGCGGGCGGGCGAGCCAGGCTCCCTCGCCCCCCGCGCTCCACGCCTCCCGCCGGGGCCATGCCGCGCGCTTTCCCTCGCTGAGCGCAGCCGGCCCGGGCCCCCCTCCCGCCGGCCGCCGGGGAGGGGGGCGCTGCAGCCTCGCTCGCTGCCGGCTCGCGGCGGCCAGGTGCAGGCGGGCGGCTGCTCGGGCGCGGGCCAGGTCTACTACTGCGGCGTCGGCTGCGGCTGGTGGGGCGCGCCATGGCTCAGGCGGCCAAGCAGCTCAAGAAGATCAAAGACATCGAGGCGCAGGCCTTGGCCGAGCAGAAGGAGAAGGAGGAGTCCAACCGCAAGCGCCGCAACCGCTCGCGGGACCGCAAGAAAAAGGTGCGCAGCGCGGCGCCGGCCCGGGGGAGGCCTCTCTTGCCGGCCTCCGGGGGCTCGTCCAGGGGCGCTGCGCAGGGGACGCCGCTCTTGCCGGAGCCTGGCCAGGCAGCAGCAGCAGCAGCAGGAGCAGCAGGAGGAGGAGGAGGAGGAGGAAGGGTGGGGGGCGGCTGGGTGGGTGGGATGCACGGCGGGGAGGCGCATCTCGGCGCGGGCTTTGGACCGTCCCCGTGGCCCCCGCCCTCAACCGGTGGCGGCGCCTCCTCCTCCGTGGCAAGTTTGTTTGGCGTGGTGGCGCTCGCCGGCGTCGGGGCCGCCCCCTCGGAGAGACACCCTCTGCCCGGAGTTGCGTCCAGGGTCGCTTCCGTGGGCCCGGCTCTCGGGAGGGCAGATGGAGGCCTGCGAGAGGGACTCTTCTCCCTGGCTGCCCATCCATCCGTCCATCCCACTCTGCGGTGCTCTGTGGTGGCCAGTGGCTGACACCCCCCCACCCCCAGAACAGCCTGTCTGTCTGGAGGCAGCCCTGTGGCTTTTCAGATGTGGCCCAAGTAGGAGACTTCTAGGGGACAAGAATAAGGCCTTGGGGACAGGACTCCTTCTGGAACAGGTAGCAGGGAAGAGGTCCTTTGGTGGTACCTTGAGGTGTGGCTTCTTAGGCAGAGCTCCTAGCTGAGGCCTGCTTGTCAAACTGCTTGGTTGCTATTTTGCCTGGGACACTATTTTGTTTGTCACCAGTTAAGAGTGTCAGAGAAGCCGTGGCTGAGGTGGACTGGTGGCTGCTGCCATCTGGTCCAGCATCCTGTTTCCGTTTATGGACATCAGATGCCTCTGGGAGGCTTGCAAGAGTGGGGTGAAAGTGCTAGACACCCCTTGTTGCTCATTGCTGGTAGTTGGTACTCTGGGTTAAATTGCATCTGAACATGGAGGTTCCATCTAGCTATCACAGATTTCTCTAATTTTTGCCCAGGCCCTCTTTTGCTCCTGTGGGTGCATGGTGGCTGTGGCAGAAAGCCACGTGTGAGTTTCTTGAGACATTTTCCTGGAGCTGTTGCACACCAAGCGATCACCAGTAAATTAGTTTGAAATTCTCTCCCCACCCCCCACACACATTATTCTGTTATTCTGCAAAACCCTCTCAGACTAGAATCTCTTTCCTGGGGAAAATGAGCGAAATTATATTGAGTGAAATTATTACTTGGGCCAGCTGTAATGTTCATAACGCAGTATGCGGAAATGGTTCCACAAGCCTGGCAAAATGAAGCCCCAGGCAGCAGACCTGAGGTGCCATTTGGTACGGAGGAGAAAGCCACGGAGCCCACGCAAGACCATTTTCCTGGGCAAGCCTTGCTTGGAGGAGTGGGAAATGATGCAGGAGCGTAGAAATATTTCCGAGTACCTCCCATTCATTTCCACAAGGTGGGTGCGGGAGAACATCCCAGTGCTTGTGTGTTGATTAGTAGATATGTGTTAATTAGTGAATATGCTGCTGTTTGAAATTGTCTGGTGGCGTCAATGTGCAAGATCTTGAGTTACACAGAACTCTTCCTCAGACTGGTTTCTGGTCAGGAACAAACAAGCAGATATTTCTCCATACAGGCTTGGAGCTAAAACCTCCTCTGCAGAAGGTTTGAGCCTTAAAAGCTTCCTCTTGGGTCACTCCACCATTCTGCCTCTTTTCTCAGTTACTCAGCAAAAGGAAGAATTATGTGTAATATGAAAACATGCTCACTGCATGTAGTTGGTCCTAATAAACTATTACTATGCATCACATTTTATTTTGTTGTAATGGTTTTCTTAGGGAGACTATTTAAGAAAAGGTTCAATGGGAGTTTAGCAGCAGTACTTCAAAGGCGACATATCCTAGCTTGTGACAGGACTTTTTGGGTGGAAGGGCATAGATATCCCAACTCTATACAGATAGTATTGTTATATAGAGACTATAGTATAACAGGCAGCAACTAGCAATTTACTTCGTCACCTGTGGAGAATCTAAATTCTGACCAGCTGATCTGGGTAGTATTTTAGTAAATTGCAGGAAAGTCTTTTTCTCTTTGTGAGCAGTGATAGGTCACAAATGCCTGCAGGCGTTTAAAAAAGGTGTCTGGGTTAGTGACTTTTTTGGTCACATTATGAATAATTTCTTAGAGCACACTTGCTTGGCTGGGCAGTTTATTCTTTTTGTCACATGAGATCCCAACCTTTTGGGATCTAGAATGACCAGAATTTCAAGTCACACTGAGTTCAAATGGTCAAATCATACGTCATGCATCAAATACCTCCGATGCTACCAAAGTTCCATTTCGCAGCTCAGTGCTTTTTAATGGATCCTTTCGTAGCGAGAAACCAGTGGATGTGCGTATGCACGGAAAGCAGTCCTGGTGTTTTTGGTGTTTTAGCTGATCGGAGAGCCGGGTGGTTTCAGTGTGTGGGACAGAATCCCTCGCCTCTGTAATCGGATGCCGCCTGCAAATGTGACACATCTGGGTTAGATCACCATGTCGGGAAAAGGGCAAGGGCGCATTTCTGCAGCCAAGAGGGTCTCCAGGCTGTCTGAGTTGCAGCCGCAGGGTCCTTTTCTTATGCAAGAGGCAGACGGAGATTGCTTGGTGGTACCACTGAACTTGGTAGCTTTATTCAAAGGCTTGTACTGCAGAGGAGATGATGCATAATTTTCCGCATTTCTGACCCAGCGTATGTATCGTGGCTCAGAGTGCACAAGTCAGCTTCCAGGGTACATATGTGATGTGGCTTTAGATTCATGATCCTCTGCTGTGTTTGTATGATATGTGGTAAGATTGTAATGTGACTGACTGAATCCTGAAGTTCACATAAACCTGTAAAATATCGAATATATCATGAAAATACTGCCAAGACAGACAAACCTCAACCTATACTGCTGTGCATTGCACATATCATATTGTATGTAGGTACAACTGTTAATTAGCTAATCACAGTACCATCAATGTTCATGGTGCTTTACAGCATATGAGAAGGCTATTTACAACCTCAAATACAGGAATCCAGTAACGTGTTAAGCGTCCCAATCAACATGTTGAAATCCTTGTGGGAACTTGTCTTATCTAATAGTTATCAATGTCTTTGCCCCTGAGATGGAGCATCGTATCTAATTTGGGGAGGGGGCTGTAGCTTAGTGGTAAAGCATTTGCTTGTCATGCAGAAGGTGCCAGGTTCAATCACTGGCATCTCCAGATAAAAGGATCAGGTAGCCGGTCACTTGAAAGACCTCAGCCTAAAACCTGGGAGAGCAGCTGCCAGTCTGAGGAGACCCTGATTAAGTGACAGCTTCATTATGTACATACATCTATGCAATAGGATGCCGCAGAGAAGTTTAGGGATCTGTAACTCCCTTTGAGCCCCCGAGAGCTGCGCTCCTTCTTGCTGTGAACTGCTGCCTGATTTTCCTGAAAATCTACTTGCGGATCTGTTAGTATTAAAATGTCATTGCTTGTTTTCATTCCATGGGTCTCGAAACAGGAAGGATTTGATAAAGCCATGCTACATGATCGCCTTTAGGTGATATATTTATGTGCAGCTAGACTGAAACAGGAACCCAACAACCACCTCCAATCAGGGGCATTCCAGTGGTTTATAAAACTATAACTGGGTGGCAATCATTTTCAAACTAAATTGGGGCCAAGTAGTGACACTAACTGGCCATAGATTGGGGTAGAGTCTGTGGCTTAGACCATCTGGTTGGCATGCACACGGTCCCAGGTACAACCCCTGGTAACTCCAGTTGAAAAAGGAACATGTAGTTAGTGCTGTAAAAGGCCTTGACCTGAAGCTCTGGAGAGTCTCTGCCAGTCAGAGTAGACAACGCTGGCAGCGCTGATTGTGGTAGACTAATAGCCTGAATCGGTATAAGGCAGCTTCAAAGTAAAATAAGGTACTTCACGCAACGTAGAATATAAGAATTTTTTGGCCACAAGTATATGGCAATGACTGATGCCTTTCAACAGGGATTAAACAAATTCATGGAGGACAGAGCTATCAGCAGTAGGTATTAGCCACACAGCAAAGATGGAACCTCCATGTTCAAAGGTGGTTTACCTCTGAGTATTTGTTGTTGGAGAACAAATGATTTAGGCAAACTATTGTCTTCAACTTCTACTCCCTGGCTTCTCAGAAGTATCTAGCTGGAGCCTGTTGGAAACAGAATGCTAAATTAAATGGACGTTTGATTCGATCCAGCATGGCTTTTCTTATGTCAGGTGCATCTTATGATCTGTCTTCCTGTTGTTGTTTAAAGGCTGCTTTGCATGACTGATTTTTCCCCCCAGTTATTTAAAAAAATCTGTTTTACTCGTCATCGGAATGCGCCACGATGCGCTCTGGCTGCAATTAGCTGTGTTGAGTTCAACCCAAGAAGTCAGTGTTGTGTGAATGGGCAGTCATTTTCACCAAGATTTTTTTTGTATGGGACTCTAAAATAGGGCTCAGAGTGGTAAGCTGCAGTACCACAGTCAAAGTTCTGCTCAGCACCTGAGCTTGATCCTGATGGAAGTCAGTTTCAAATAGCCGGCTCAAGGTTGACACAGCTTTTCATCCTTCCATGGTCAGTAAAGTGCAGATAACTGGGGAAGGCAGTGGCAAACCACCCTGTAAAGATAGTCTGCCAAGTAAACGTTGTGATATGCCATCACCCCTTGGGTCATCAATGACCCAGTGCTTGTATAGGGGACTAAATTTACCTTTTTGCCATTTCAGTCACCCTTCCTGGTTTTGATCTGGGTTCTGCAGCGAGCCAGTAGAAAAGCATTAGAATACTCTTCTCCTTGTGGGTCTGCAAGACCAAAGAGTTCAGAGAGAAAATGTAGGCAATAAATACATTATCTTCAATTCTCTGCAGCACACATGCCATCTGTTGGTAATGTTGGACTTTGCTAGATATAATGGCAAGTAATCAATATGCATTACTTTGGAATGTTCAAGGCACTTCACGTGAGCTGTCGTGTTGCAACAGCTTCGTAAGATAGATCAATATTATCTCTGTATTGCAGATGAGGAACTGAGGCTTAGAGAGAGTGGCTTGCCAATTGCCACTTCTGGTAGTTGGGGGAGAGCTGAGATTCAGCCTGGTTGCTTGCTGGTTGCTAGGCATGGGCTTTTAGCACTGTATGGAGCCGCCTGTCCCCCAAACAGCTGCTTAGCAAGGTGACTTCTCCCATCATTGTGTGACTTTTCCCATCATTGCAGCGTTTGGAGGAGAGACGCTGCCCCTCCCAAATGCCTTTGCGTCTCATAGCTGGTAAAAGAAAGGCAGTTTGCTCTGGTCATGGGGGCTGAAGGGTGAGTCAGTGACTGTGGTCTGGGCCGCTCCCATCTTGCCTCCACTGTAGGTTTACTGAATGGTGCACATAAACTCATTAGCCGGCTTCTTTCCCTTATCTGTAAAATGGTCGTGTTAACAGCAGAGGTTTGCCTGCAGTTGCTGCTCTTCAGTGTAATGAGCTTGTAAGATACTTTCCACCTAGAAAGGGCCATATATTCAACAGAATATGATTGATAAATTTGAGCTGGCCGTGTGGGCTCTTACTAGGCTTTTGTTCCCCAAGCTGTTTTACAGCTCAAGTCAGAGCCCAGTTGTATAAACAGTGCTGTGCCTTCCTTCAAAGGGAGCTGGCCCCTGCTGCAGAGAAGTCCCAGTTTCTCTGAAAGGTGGGGTTTTGCCCCAACTCAAGGTGCTTTCTGTCTTTTTGATGGGACTTTACTAATTAGCAGGTGCTGACAAATGTAGCAGACCCTTACTGTAACAGCCGGTTCCCAGTTTCTGGTCATGCTCTGGCTTAATCAAAGACAGACTGTCAGGCAAGGCATGCAGAGTCCTTGGGGCAAAATAACTGGGTTCCCCTCTAGGGACTTTTGTGAACTACTTACCCCACAGCTGTTTGCTTTGCAGTGGGGTTTTCCCGCTTTTTTGGTTTGCACAGGGACTCTCCTCCGACCAGTGTCCCTCGCTGATCCGATCTGCCATTTTGCCTGCCCCTCCCATTTCCTTGTTGTTTCCATGCAACCTCCATTTGGGGAGGTTGCTTGCCACTTCTTTCTTTCTTTCTTTCTTTCTTTCTTTCTTTCTTTCTTTCTTTCTTTCTTTCTTTCTTTCTTTCTTTCTTTCTTTCTTTCTTTCTTTCTTTCTTTCTTTCTTTCTTTCTTTCTTTCTTTCTTTCTTTCTTTCTTTCTTTCTTTCTTTCTTTCTTTCTTCTGGCTTTGGTCCAGTGTTAGTTTGCTAGACCATGTCAATTTCTTGTCAATTTCACTTGGTGAAAATTTGAAAGAAGAAAAGAAAGCCCTTCTGATCCTCCTGAAATTATGACCTGAAGAGTGGGAGGAACTGTGGATATGGCAAGGTGGGGAGGGGTGAGGAAACATAAAGAAAGCTAAACGCATGCTGATCTTCTTCATTTTCTCTGCAAAGGGAGAAGAAAAGTCACACTTTTAGAGCTTTTGGGAACAATGGGGATTCTCTGATCTGTAGGCAGCGTGAGTTCCGAAGAGGGGGAAACATGGGCTAACTGAGCATCAGACCTGAAGGGAATGCATGCTCAATGCGAAGGAGATCACAAGGGTTTAAATGGCCTATGAGTGATGTGAAGAAGAAGCACTATGTTTCTTCCATCCTAAAAAATCCCCCTTCCCTCCCAAGCAATAGCATTAGGAGAGGAGGGGGCATTGTGAATCCATTTTCAGTTCAGGGAGACAGAGGCAAGTTAATCACAGAGAACTCATCCTGACTTTGCGTGAGGCAAGGACCTCGGCAATGGATGGGAAGATAAAGGAGGGGATAAGGAAAGGATGGGAAGGGGGCTCTCCATTCGTCTCCTCACCTGTCAGTCAAACTTGATGGGTCTTGAATTTGGTTTAATGCTGCTTGACAAATCTGAATGGTGGTTGTTCTGTGTTGAAATAACAGGATCCAGTCTGCATTGCCAAACTACATAACTCTTGGTGCTGTGTTATTTGTATTGTTGAAGGCTTTCCAGGCCGGAATCACTGCGCTGTTTTCATGTGAGCTTTGACAGGCACAATGGTTGCAAAGTGTTCTAGCCAGTATCTTTTCTTCCTGGACGTTTCGCCTGCATCTGTGGCTGGCATCAGATCCTCTGAAGATGCCAGCCACCACCCCCCCCCCCCCCCACCCCCCCCCCCCCCCACCCCCCCCCCCCCCCACCCCCCCCCCCCCCCACCCCCCCCCCCCCCCCCCCCCCCCCCCCCCCACCCCCCCCCCCCCCCCCCCCCCCCCCCCCCCACCCCCCCCCCCCCCCACCCCCCCCCCCCCCCACCCCCCCCCCCCCCCACCCCCCCCCCCCCCCACCCCCCCCCCCCCCCACCCCCCCCCCCCCCCACCCCCCCCCCCCCCCACCCCCCCCCCCCCCCACCCCCCCCCCCCCCCACCCCCCCCCCCCCCCACCCCCCCCCCCCCCCACCCCCCCCCCCCCCCACCCCCCCCCCCCCCCACCCCCCCCCCCCCCCACCCCCCCCCCCCCCCACCCCCCCCCCCCCCCACCCCCCCCCCCCCCCACCCCCCCCCCCCCCCACCCCCCCCCCCCCCCACCCCCCCCCCCCCCCACCCCCCCCCCCCCCCACCCCCCCCCCCCCCCACCCCCCCCCCCCCCCACCCCCCCCCCCCCCCACCCCCCCCCCCCCCCACCCCCCCCCCCCCCCACCCCCCCCCCCCCCCACCCCCCCCCCCCCCCACCCCCCCCCCCCCCCACCCCCCCCCCCCCCCACCCCCCCCCCCCCCCACCCCCCCCCCCCCCCACCCCCCCCCCCCCCCACCCCCCCCCCCCCCCACCCCCCCCCCCCCCCACCCCCCCCCCCCCCCACCCCCCCCCCCCCCCACCCCCCCCCCCCCCCACCCCCCCCCCCCCCCACCCCCCCCCCCCCCCACCCCCCCCCCCCCCCACCCCCCCCCCCCCCCACCCCCCCCCCCCCCCACCCCCCCCCCCCCCCACCCCCCCCCCCCCCCACCCCCCCCCCCCCCCACCCCCCCCCCCCCCCACCCCCCCCCCCCCCCACCCCCCCCCCCCCCCACCCCCCCCCCCCCCCACCCCCCCCCCCCCCCACCCCCCCCCCCCCCCACCCCCCCCCCCCCCCACCCCCCCCCCCCCCCACCCCCCCCCCCCCCCACCCCCCCCCCCCCCCACCCCCCCCCCCCCCCACCCCCCCCCCCCCCCACCCCCCCCCCCCCCCACCCCCCCCCCCCCCCACCCCCCCCCCCCCCCACCCCCCCCCCCCCCCACCCCCCCCCCCCCCCACCCCCCCCCCCCCCCACCCCCCCCCCCCCCCACCCCCCCCCCCCCCCACCCCCCCCCCCCCCCACCCCCCCCCCCCCCCACCCCCCCCCCCCCCCACCCCCCCCCCCCCCCACCCCCCCCCCCCCCCACCCCCCCCCCCCCCCACCCCCCCCCCCCCCCACCCCCCCCCCCCCCCACCCCCCCCCCCCCCCACCCCCCCCCCCCCCCACCCCCCCCCCCCCCCACCCCCCCCCCCCCCCACCCCCCCCCCCCCCCACCCCCCCCCCCCCCCACCCCCCCCCCCCCCCACCCCCCCCCCCCCCCACCCCCCCCCCCCCCCACCCCCCCCCCCCCCCACCCCCCCCCCCCCCCACCCCCCCCCCCCCCCACCCCCCCCCCCCCCCACCCCCCCCCCCCCCCACCCCCCCCCCCCCCCACCCCCCCCCCCCCCCACCCCCCCCCCCCCCCACCCCCCCCCCCCCCCACCCCCCCCCCCCCCCACCCCCCCCCCCCCCCACCCCCCCCCCCCCCCACCCCCCCCCCCCCCCACCCCCCCCCCCCCCCACCCCCCCCCCCCCCCACCCCCCCCCCCCCCCACCCCCCCCCCCCCCCACCCCCCCCCCCCCCCACCCCCCCCCCCCCCCACCCCCCCCCCCCCCCACCCCCCCCCCCCCCCACCCCCCCCCCCCCCCACCCCCCCCCCCCCCCACCCCCCCCCCCCCCCACCCCCCCCCCCCCCCACCCCCCCCCCCCCCCACCCCCCCCCCCCCCCACCCCCCCCCCCCCCCACCCCCCCCCCCCCCCACCCCCCCCCCCCCCCACCCCCCCCCCCCCCCACCCCCCCCCCCCCCCACCCCCCCCCCCCCCCACCCCCCCCCCCCCCCACCCCCCCCCCCCCCCACCCCCCCCCCCCCCCACCCCCCCCCCCCCCCACCCCCCCCCCCCCCCACCCCCCCCCCCCCCCACCCCCCCCCCCCCCCACCCCCCCCCCCCCCCACCCCCCCCCCCCCCCACCCCCCCCCCCCCCCACCCCCCCCCCCCCCCACCCCCCCCCCCCCCCACCCCCCCCCCCCCCCACCCCCCCCCCCCCCCACCCCCCCCCCCCCCCACCCCCCCCCCCCCCCACCCCCCCCCCCCCCCACCCCCCCCCCCCCCCACCCCCCCCCCCCCCCACCCCCCCCCCCCCCCACCCCCCCCCCCCCCCACCCCCCCCCCCCCCCACCCCCCCCCCCCCCCACCCCCCCCCCCCCCCACCCCCCCCCCCCCCCACCCCCCCCCCCCCCCACCCCCCCCCCCCCCCACCCCCCCCCCCCCCCACCCCCCCCCCCCCCCACCCCCCCCCCCCCCCACCCCCCCCCCCCCCCACCCCCCCCCCCCCCCACCCCCCCCCCCCCCCACCCCCCCCCCCCCCCACCCCCCCCCCCCCCCACCCCCCCCCCCCCCCACCCCCCCCCCCCCCCACCCCCCCCCCCCCCCACCCCCCCCCCCCCCCACCCCCCCCCCCCCCCACCCCCCCCCCCCCCCACCCCCCCCCCCCCCCACCCCCCCCCCCCCCCACCCCCCCCCCCCCCCACCCCCCCCCCCCCCCACCCCCCCCCCCCCCCACCCCCCCCCCCCCCCACCCCCCCCCCCCCCCACCCCCCCCCCCCCCCACCCCCCCCCCCCCCCACCCCCCCCCCCCCCCACCCCCCCCCCCCCCCACCCCCCCCCCCCCCCACCCCCCCCCCCCCCCACCCCCCCCCCCCCCCACCCCCCCCCCCCCCCACCCCCCCCCCCCCCCACCCCCCCCCCCCCCCACCCCCCCCCCCCCCCACCCCCCCCCCCCCCCACCCCCCCCCCCCCCCACCCCCCCCCCCCCCCACCCCCCCCCCCCCCCACCCCCCCCCCCCCCCACCCCCCCCCCCCCCCACCCCCCCCCCCCCCCACCCCCCCCCCCCCCCACCCCCCCCCCCCCCCACCCCCCCCCCCCCCCACCCCCCCCCCCCCCCACCCCCCCCCCCCCCCACCCCCCCCCCCCCCCACCCCCCCCCCCCCCCACCCCCCCCCCCCCCCACCCCCCCCCCCCCCCACCCCCCCCCCCCCCCACCCCCCCCCCCCCCCACCCCCCCCCCCCCCCACCCCCCCCCCCCCCCACCCCCCCCCCCCCCCACCCCCCCCCCCCCCCACCCCCCCCCCCCCCCACCCCCCCCCCCCCCCACCCCCCCCCCCCCCCACCCCCCCCCCCCCCCACCCCCCCCCCCCCCCACCCCCCCCCCCCCCCACCCCCCCCCCCCCCCACCCCCCCCCCCCCCCACCCCCCCCCCCCCCCACCCCCCCCCCCCCCCACCCCCCCCCCCCCCCACCCCCCCCCCCCCCCACCCCCCCCCCCCCCCACCCCCCCCCCCCCCCACCCCCCCCCCCCCCCACCCCCCCCCCCCCCCACCCCCCCCCCCCCCCACCCCCCCCCCCCCCCACCCCCCCCCCCCCCCACCCCCCCCCCCCCCCACCCCCCCCCCCCCCCACCCCCCCCCCCCCCCACCCCCCCCCCCCCCCACCCCCCCCCCCCCCCACCCCCCCCCCCCCCCACCCCCCCCCCCCCCCACCCCCCCCCCCCCCCACCCCCCCCCCCCCCCACCCCCCCCCCCCCCCACCCCCCCCCCCCCCCACCCCCCCCCCCCCCCACCCCCCCCCCCCCCCACCCCCCCCCCCCCCCACCCCCCCCCCCCCCCACCCCCCCCCCCCCCCACCCCCCCCCCCCCCCACCCCCCCCCCCCCCCACCCCCCCCCCCCCCCACCCCCCCCCCCCCCCACCCCCCCCCCCCCCCACCCCCCCCCCCCCCCACCCCCCCCCCCCCCCACCCCCCCCCCCCCCCACCCCCCCCCCCCCCCACCCCCCCCCCCCCCCACCCCCCCCCCCCCCCACCCCCCCCCCCCCCCACCCCCCCCCCCCCCCACCCCCCCCCCCCCCCACCCCCCCCCCCCCCCACCCCCCCCCCCCCCCACCCCCCCCCCCCCCCACCCCCCCCCCCCCCCACCCCCCCCCCCCCCCACCCCCCCCCCCCCCCACCCCCCCCCCCCCCCACCCCCCCCCCCCCCCACCCCCCCCCCCCCCCACCCCCCCCCCCCCCCACCCCCCCCCCCCCCCACCCCCCCCCCCCCCCACCCCCCCCCCCCCCCACCCCCCCCCCCCCCCACCCCCCCCCCCCCCCACCCCCCCCCCCCCCCACCCCCCCCCCCCCCCACCCCCCCCCCCCCCCACCCCCCCCCCCCCCCACCCCCCCCCCCCCCCACCCCCCCCCCCCCCCACCCCCCCCCCCCCCCACCCCCCCCCCCCCCCACCCCCCCCCCCCCCCACCCCCCCCCCCCCCCACCCCCCCCCCCCCCCACCCCCCCCCCCCCCCACCCCCCCCCCCCCCCACCCCCCCCCCCCCCCACCCCCCCCCCCCCCCACCCCCCCCCCCCCCCACCCCCCCCCCCCCCCACCCCCCCCCCCCCCCACCCCCCCCCCCCCCCACCCCCCCCCCCCCCCACCCCCCCCCCCCCCCACCCCCCCCCCCCCCCACCCCCCCCCCCCCCCACCCCCCCCCCCCCCCACCCCCCCCCCCCCCCACCCCCCCCCCCCCCCACCCCCCCCCCCCCCCACCCCCCCCCCCCCCCACCCCCCCCCCCCCCCACCCCCCCCCCCCCCCACCCCCCCCCCCCCCCACCCCCCCCCCCCCCCACCCCCCCCCCCCCCCACCCCCCCCCCCCCCCACCCCCCCCCCCCCCCACCCCCCCCCCCCCCCACCCCCCCCCCCCCCCACCCCCCCCCCCCCCCACCCCCCCCCCCCCCCACCCCCCCCCCCCCCCACCCCCCCCCCCCCCCACCCCCCCCCCCCCCCACCCCCCCCCCCCCCCACCCCCCCCCCCCCCCACCCCCCCCCCCCCCCACCCCCCCCCCCCCCCACCCCCCCCCCCCCCCACCCCCCCCCCCCCCCACCCCCCCCCCCCCCCACCCCCCCCCCCCCCCACCCCCCCCCCCCCCCACCCCCCCCCCCCCCCACCCCCCCCCCCCCCCACCCCCCCCCCCCCCCACCCCCCCCCCCCCCCACCCCCCCCCCCCCCCACCCCCCCCCCCCCCCACCCCCCCCCCCCCCCACCCCCCCCCCCCCCCACCCCCCCCCCCCCCCACCCCCCCCCCCCCCCACCCCCCCCCCCCCCCACCCCCCCCCCCCCCCACCCCCCCCCCCCCCCACCCCCCCCCCCCCCCACCCCCCCCCCCCCCCACCCCCCCCCCCCCCCACCCCCCCCCCCCCCCACCCCCCCCCCCCCCCACCCCCCCCCCCCCCCACCCCCCCCCCCCCCCACCCCCCCCCCCCCCCACCCCCCCCCCCCCCCACCCCCCCCCCCCCCCACCCCCCCCCCCCCCCACCCCCCCCCCCCCCCACCCCCCCCCCCCCCCACCCCCCCCCCCCCCCACCCCCCCCCCCCCCCACCCCCCCCCCCCCCCACCCCCCCCCCCCCCCACCCCCCCCCCCCCCCACCCCCCCCCCCCCCCACCCCCCCCCCCCCCCACCCCCCCCCCCCCCCACCCCCCCCCCCCCCCACCCCCCCCCCCCCCCACCCCCCCCCCCCCCCACCCCCCCCCCCCCCCACCCCCCCCCCCCCCCACCCCCCCCCCCCCCCACCCCCCCCCCCCCCCACCCCCCCCCCCCCCCACCCCCCCCCCCCCCCACCCCCCCCCCCCCCCACCCCCCCCCCCCCCCACCCCCCCCCCCCCCCACCCCCCCCCCCCCCCACCCCCCCCCCCCCCCACCCCCCCCCCCCCCCACCCCCCCCCCCCCCCACCCCCCCCCCCCCCCACCCCCCCCCCCCCCCACCCCCCCCCCCCCCCACCCCCCCCCCCCCCCACCCCCCCCCCCCCCCACCCCCCCCCCCCCCCACCCCCCCCCCCCCCCACCCCCCCCCCCCCCCACCCCCCCCCCCCCCCACCCCCCCCCCCCCCCACCCCCCCCCCCCCCCACCCCCCCCCCCCCCCACCCCCCCCCCCCCCCACCCCCCCCCCCCCCCACCCCCCCCCCCCCCCACCCCCCCCCCCCCCCACCCCCCCCCCCCCCCACCCCCCCCCCCCCCCACCCCCCCCCCCCCCCACCCCCCCCCCCCCCCACCCCCCCCCCCCCCCACCCCCCCCCCCCCCCACCCCCCCCCCCCCCCACCCCCCCCCCCCCCCACCCCCCCCCCCCCCCACCCCCCCCCCCCCCCACCCCCCCCCCCCCCCACCCCCCCCCCCCCCCACCCCCCCCCCCCCCCACCCCCCCCCCCCCCCACCCCCCCCCCCCCCCACCCCCCCCCCCCCCCACCCCCCCCCCCCCCCACCCCCCCCCCCCCCCACCCCCCCCCCCCCCCACCCCCCCCCCCCCCCACCCCCCCCCCCCCCCACCCCCCCCCCCCCCCACCCCCCCCCCCCCCCACCCCCCCCCCCCCCCACCCCCCCCCCCCCCCACCCCCCCCCCCCCCCACCCCCCCCCCCCCCCACCCCCCCCCCCCCCCACCCCCCCCCCCCCCCACCCCCCCCCCCCCCCACCCCCCCCCCCCCCCACCCCCCCCCCCCCCCACCCCCCCCCCCCCCCACCCCCCCCCCCCCCCACCCCCCCCCCCCCCCACCCCCCCCCCCCCCCACCCCCCCCCCCCCCCACCCCCCCCCCCCCCCACCCCCCCCCCCCCCCACCCCCCCCCCCCCCCACCCCCCCCCCCCCCCACCCCCCCCCCCCCCCACCCCCCCCCCCCCCCACCCCCCCCCCCCCCCACCCCCCCCCCCCCCCACCCCCCCCCCCCCCCACCCCCCCCCCCCCCCACCCCCCCCCCCCCCCACCCCCCCCCCCCCCCACCCCCCCCCCCCCCCACCCCCCCCCCCCCCCACCCCCCCCCCCCCCCACCCCCCCCCCCCCCCACCCCCCCCCCCCCCCACCCCCCCCCCCCCCCACCCCCCCCCCCCCCCACCCCCCCCCCCCCCCACCCCCCCCCCCCCCCACCCCCCCCCCCCCCCACCCCCCCCCCCCCCCACCCCCCCCCCCCCCCACCCCCCCCCCCCCCCACCCCCCCCCCCCCCCACCCCCCCCCCCCCCCACCCCCCCCCCCCCCCACCCCCCCCCCCCCCCACCCCCCCCCCCCCCCACCCCCCCCCCCCCCCACCCCCCCCCCCCCCCACCCCCCCCCCCCCCCACCCCCCCCCCCCCCCACCCCCCCCCCCCCCCACCCCCCCCCCCCCCCACCCCCCCCCCCCCCCACCCCCCCCCCCCCCCACCCCCCCCCCCCCCCACCCCCCCCCCCCCCCACCCCCCCCCCCCCCCACCCCCCCCCCCCCCCACCCCCCCCCCCCCCCACCCCCCCCCCCCCCCACCCCCCCCCCCCCCCACCCCCCCCCCCCCCCACCCCCCCCCCCCCCCACCCCCCCCCCCCCCCACCCCCCCCCCCCCCCACCCCCCCCCCCCCCCACCCCCCCCCCCCCCCACCCCCCCCCCCCCCCACCCCCCCCCCCCCCCACCCCCCCCCCCCCCCACCCCCCCCCCCCCCCACCCCCCCCCCCCCCCACCCCCCCCCCCCCCCACCCCCCCCCCCCCCCACCCCCCCCCCCCCCCACCCCCCCCCCCCCCCACCCCCCCCCCCCCCCACCCCCCCCCCCCCCCACCCCCCCCCCCCCCCACCCCCCCCCCCCCCCACCCCCCCCCCCCCCCACCCCCCCCCCCCCCCACCCCCCCCCCCCCCCACCCCCCCCCCCCCCCACCCCCCCCCCCCCCCACCCCCCCCCCCCCCCACCCCCCCCCCCCCCCACCCCCCCCCCCCCCCACCCCCCCCCCCCCCCACCCCCCCCCCCCCCCACCCCCCCCCCCCCCCACCCCCCCCCCCCCCCACCCCCCCCCCCCCCCACCCCCCCCCCCCCCCACCCCCCCCCCCCCCCACCCCCCCCCCCCCCCACCCCCCCCCCCCCCCACCCCCCCCCCCCCCCACCCCCCCCCCCCCCCACCCCCCCCCCCCCCCACCCCCCCCCCCCCCCACCCCCCCCCCCCCCCACCCCCCCCCCCCCCCACCCCCCCCCCCCCCCACCCCCCCCCCCCCCCACCCCCCCCCCCCCCCACCCCCCCCCCCCCCCACCCCCCCCCCCCCCCACCCCCCCCCCCCCCCACCCCCCCCCCCCCCCACCCCCCCCCCCCCCCACCCCCCCCCCCCCCCACCCCCCCCCCCCCCCACCCCCCCCCCCCCCCACCCCCCCCCCCCCCCACCCCCCCCCCCCCCCACCCCCCCCCCCCCCCACCCCCCCCCCCCCCCACCCCCCCCCCCCCCCACCCCCCCCCCCCCCCACCCCCCCCCCCCCCCACCCCCCCCCCCCCCCACCCCCCCCCCCCCCCACCCCCCCCCCCCCCCACCCCCCCCCCCCCCCACCCCCCCCCCCCCCCACCCCCCCCCCCCCCCACCCCCCCCCCCCCCCACCCCCCCCCCCCCCCACCCCCCCCCCCCCCCACCCCCCCCCCCCCCCACCCCCCCCCCCCCCCACCCCCCCCCCCCCCCACCCCCCCCCCCCCCCACCCCCCCCCCCCCCCACCCCCCCCCCCCCCCACCCCCCCCCCCCCCCACCCCCCCCCCCCCCCACCCCCCCCCCCCCCCACCCCCCCCCCCCCCCACCCCCCCCCCCCCCCACCCCCCCCCCCCCCCACCCCCCCCCCCCCCCACCCCCCCCCCCCCCCACCCCCCCCCCCCCCCACCCCCCCCCCCCCCCACCCCCCCCCCCCCCCACCCCCCCCCCCCCCCACCCCCCCCCCCCCCCACCCCCCCCCCCCCCCACCCCCCCCCCCCCCCACCCCCCCCCCCCCCCACCCCCCCCCCCCCCCACCCCCCCCCCCCCCCACCCCCCCCCCCCCCCACCCCCCCCCCCCCCCACCCCCCCCCCCCCCCACCCCCCCCCCCCCCCACCCCCCCCCCCCCCCACCCCCCCCCCCCCCCACCCCCCCCCCCCCCCACCCCCCCCCCCCCCCACCCCCCCCCCCCCCCACCCCCCCCCCCCCCCACCCCCCCCCCCCCCCACCCCCCCCCCCCCCCACCCCCCCCCCCCCCCACCCCCCCCCCCCCCCACCCCCCCCCCCCCCCACCCCCCCCCCCCCCCACCCCCCCCCCCCCCCACCCCCCCCCCCCCCCACCCCCCCCCCCCCCCACCCCCCCCCCCCCCCACCCCCCCCCCCCCCCACCCCCCCCCCCCCCCACCCCCCCCCCCCCCCACCCCCCCCCCCCCCCACCCCCCCCCCCCCCCACCCCCCCCCCCCCCCACCCCCCCCCCCCCCCACCCCCCCCCCCCCCCACCCCCCCCCCCCCCCACCCCCCCCCCCCCCCACCCCCCCCCCCCCCCACCCCCCCCCCCCCCCACCCCCCCCCCCCCCCACCCCCCCCCCCCCCCACCCCCCCCCCCCCCCACCCCCCCCCCCCCCCACCCCCCCCCCCCCCCACCCCCCCCCCCCCCCACCCCCCCCCCCCCCCACCCCCCCCCCCCCCCACCCCCCCCCCCCCCCACCCCCCCCCCCCCCCACCCCCCCCCCCCCCCACCCCCCCCCCCCCCCACCCCCCCCCCCCCCCACCCCCCCCCCCCCCCACCCCCCCCCCCCCCCACCCCCCCCCCCCCCCACCCCCCCCCCCCCCCACCCCCCCCCCCCCCCACCCCCCCCCCCCCCCACCCCCCCCCCCCCCCACCCCCCCCCCCCCCCACCCCCCCCCCCCCCCACCCCCCCCCCCCCCCACCCCCCCCCCCCCCCACCCCCCCCCCCCCCCACCCCCCCCCCCCCCCACCCCCCCCCCCCCCCACCCCCCCCCCCCCCCACCCCCCCCCCCCCCCACCCCCCCCCCCCCCCACCCCCCCCCCCCCCCACCCCCCCCCCCCCCCACCCCCCCCCCCCCCCACCCCCCCCCCCCCCCACCCCCCCCCCCCCCCACCCCCCCCCCCCCCCACCCCCCCCCCCCCCCACCCCCCCCCCCCCCCACCCCCCCCCCCCCCCACCCCCCCCCCCCCCCACCCCCCCCCCCCCCCACCCCCCCCCCCCCCCACCCCCCCCCCCCCCCACCCCCCCCCCCCCCCACCCCCCCCCCCCCCCACCCCCCCCCCCCCCCACCCCCCCCCCCCCCCACCCCCCCCCCCCCCCACCCCCCCCCCCCCCCACCCCCCCCCCCCCCCACCCCCCCCCCCCCCCACCCCCCCCCCCCCCCACCCCCCCCCCCCCCCACCCCCCCCCCCCCCCACCCCCCCCCCCCCCCACCCCCCCCCCCCCCCACCCCCCCCCCCCCCCACCCCCCCCCCCCCCCACCCCCCCCCCCCCCCACCCCCCCCCCCCCCCACCCCCCCCCCCCCCCACCCCCCCCCCCCCCCACCCCCCCCCCCCCCCACCCCCCCCCCCCCCCACCCCCCCCCCCCCCCACCCCCCCCCCCCCCCACCCCCCCCCCCCCCCACCCCCCCCCCCCCCCACCCCCCCCCCCCCCCACCCCCCCCCCCCCCCACCCCCCCCCCCCCCCACCCCCCCCCCCCCCCACCCCCCCCCCCCCCCACCCCCCCCCCCCCCCACCCCCCCCCCCCCCCACCCCCCCCCCCCCCCACCCCCCCCCCCCCCCACCCCCCCCCCCCCCCACCCCCCCCCCCCCCCACCCCCCCCCCCCCCCACCCCCCCCCCCCCCCACCCCCCCCCCCCCCCACCCCCCCCCCCCCCCACCCCCCCCCCCCCCCACCCCCCCCCCCCCCCACCCCCCCCCCCCCCCACCCCCCCCCCCCCCCACCCCCCCCCCCCCCCACCCCCCCCCCCCCCCACCCCCCCCCCCCCCCACCCCCCCCCCCCCCCACCCCCCCCCCCCCCCACCCCCCCCCCCCCCCACCCCCCCCCCCCCCCACCCCCCCCCCCCCCCACCCCCCCCCCCCCCCACCCCCCCCCCCCCCCACCCCCCCCCCCCCCCACCCCCCCCCCCCCCCACCCCCCCCCCCCCCCACCCCCCCCCCCCCCCACCCCCCCCCCCCCCCACCCCCCCCCCCCCCCACCCCCCCCCCCCCCCACCCCCCCCCCCCCCCACCCCCCCCCCCCCCCACCCCCCCCCCCCCCCACCCCCCCCCCCCCCCACCCCCCCCCCCCCCCACCCCCCCCCCCCCCCACCCCCCCCCCCCCCCACCCCCCCCCCCCCCCACCCCCCCCCCCCCCCACCCCCCCCCCCCCCCACCCCCCCCCCCCCCCACCCCCCCCCCCCCCCACCCCCCCCCCCCCCCACCCCCCCCCCCCCCCACCCCCCCCCCCCCCCACCCCCCCCCCCCCCCACCCCCCCCCCCCCCCACCCCCCCCCCCCCCCACCCCCCCCCCCCCCCACCCCCCCCCCCCCCCACCCCCCCCCCCCCCCACCCCCCCCCCCCCCCACCCCCCCCCCCCCCCACCCCCCCCCCCCCCCACCCCCCCCCCCCCCCACCCCCCCCCCCCCCCACCCCCCCCCCCCCCCACCCCCCCCCCCCCCCACCCCCCCCCCCCCCCACCCCCCCCCCCCCCCACCCCCCCCCCCCCCCACCCCCCCCCCCCCCCACCCCCCCCCCCCCCCACCCCCCCCCCCCCCCACCCCCCCCCCCCCCCACCCCCCCCCCCCCCCACCCCCCCCCCCCCCCACCCCCCCCCCCCCCCACCCCCCCCCCCCCCCACCCCCCCCCCCCCCCACCCCCCCCCCCCCCCACCCCCCCCCCCCCCCACCCCCCCCCCCCCCCACCCCCCCCCCCCCCCACCCCCCCCCCCCCCCACCCCCCCCCCCCCCCACCCCCCCCCCCCCCCACCCCCCCCCCCCCCCACCCCCCCCCCCCCCCACCCCCCCCCCCCCCCACCCCCCCCCCCCCCCACCCCCCCCCCCCCCCACCCCCCCCCCCCCCCACCCCCCCCCCCCCCCACCCCCCCCCCCCCCCACCCCCCCCCCCCCCCACCCCCCCCCCCCCCCACCCCCCCCCCCCCCCACCCCCCCCCCCCCCCACCCCCCCCCCCCCCCACCCCCCCCCCCCCCCACCCCCCCCCCCCCCCACCCCCCCCCCCCCCCACCCCCCCCCCCCCCCACCCCCCCCCCCCCCCACCCCCCCCCCCCCCCACCCCCCCCCCCCCCCACCCCCCCCCCCCCCCACCCCCCCCCCCCCCCACCCCCCCCCCCCCCCACCCCCCCCCCCCCCCACCCCCCCCCCCCCCCACCCCCCCCCCCCCCCACCCCCCCCCCCCCCCACCCCCCCCCCCCCCCACCCCCCCCCCCCCCCACCCCCCCCCCCCCCCACCCCCCCCCCCCCCCACCCCCCCCCCCCCCCACCCCCCCCCCCCCCCACCCCCCCCCCCCCCCACCCCCCCCCCCCCCCACCCCCCCCCCCCCCCACCCCCCCCCCCCCCCACCCCCCCCCCCCCCCACCCCCCCCCCCCCCCACCCCCCCCCCCCCCCACCCCCCCCCCCCCCCACCCCCCCCCCCCCCCACCCCCCCCCCCCCCCACCCCCCCCCCCCCCCACCCCCCCCCCCCCCCACCCCCCCCCCCCCCCACCCCCCCCCCCCCCCACCCCCCCCCCCCCCCACCCCCCCCCCCCCCCACCCCCCCCCCCCCCCACCCCCCCCCCCCCCCACCCCCCCCCCCCCCCACCCCCCCCCCCCCCCACCCCCCCCCCCCCCCACCCCCCCCCCCCCCCACCCCCCCCCCCCCCCACCCCCCCCCCCCCCCACCCCCCCCCCCCCCCACCCCCCCCCCCCCCCACCCCCCCCCCCCCCCACCCCCCCCCCCCCCCACCCCCCCCCCCCCCCACCCCCCCCCCCCCCCACCCCCCCCCCCCCCCACCCCCCCCCCCCCCCACCCCCCCCCCCCCCCACCCCCCCCCCCCCCCACCCCCCCCCCCCCCCACCCCCCCCCCCCCCCACCCCCCCCCCCCCCCACCCCCCCCCCCCCCCACCCCCCCCCCCCCCCACCCCCCCCCCCCCCCACCCCCCCCCCCCCCCACCCCCCCCCCCCCCCACCCCCCCCCCCCCCCACCCCCCCCCCCCCCCACCCCCCCCCCCCCCCACCCCCCCCCCCCCCCACCCCCCCCCCCCCCCACCCCCCCCCCCCCCCACCCCCCCCCCCCCCCACCCCCCCCCCCCCCCACCCCCCCCCCCCCCCACCCCCCCCCCCCCCCACCCCCCCCCCCCCCCACCCCCCCCCCCCCCCACCCCCCCCCCCCCCCACCCCCCCCCCCCCCCACCCCCCCCCCCCCCCACCCCCCCCCCCCCCCACCCCCCCCCCCCCCCACCCCCCCCCCCCCCCACCCCCCCCCCCCCCCACCCCCCCCCCCCCCCACCCCCCCCCCCCCCCACCCCCCCCCCCCCCCACCCCCCCCCCCCCCCACCCCCCCCCCCCCCCACCCCCCCCCCCCCCCACCCCCCCCCCCCCCCACCCCCCCCCCCCCCCACCCCCCCCCCCCCCCACCCCCCCCCCCCCCCACCCCCCCCCCCCCCCACCCCCCCCCCCCCCCACCCCCCCCCCCCCCCACCCCCCCCCCCCCCCACCCCCCCCCCCCCCCACCCCCCCCCCCCCCCACCCCCCCCCCCCCCCACCCCCCCCCCCCCCCACCCCCCCCCCCCCCCACCCCCCCCCCCCCCCACCCCCCCCCCCCCCCACCCCCCCCCCCCCCCACCCCCCCCCCCCCCCACCCCCCCCCCCCCCCACCCCCCCCCCCCCCCACCCCCCCCCCCCCCCACCCCCCCCCCCCCCCACCCCCCCCCCCCCCCACCCCCCCCCCCCCCCACCCCCCCCCCCCCCCACCCCCCCCCCCCCCCACCCCCCCCCCCCCCCACCCCCCCCCCCCCCCACCCCCCCCCCCCCCCACCCCCCCCCCCCCCCACCCCCCCCCCCCCCCACCCCCCCCCCCCCCCACCCCCCCCCCCCCCCACCCCCCCCCCCCCCCACCCCCCCCCCCCCCCACCCCCCCCCCCCCCCACCCCCCCCCCCCCCCACCCCCCCCCCCCCCCACCCCCCCCCCCCCCCACCCCCCCCCCCCCCCACCCCCCCCCCCCCCCACCCCCCCCCCCCCCCACCCCCCCCCCCCCCCACCCCCCCCCCCCCCCACCCCCCCCCCCCCCCACCCCCCCCCCCCCCCACCCCCCCCCCCCCCCACCCCCCCCCCCCCCCACCCCCCCCCCCCCCCACCCCCCCCCCCCCCCACCCCCCCCCCCCCCCACCCCCCCCCCCCCCCACCCCCCCCCCCCCCCACCCCCCCCCCCCCCCACCCCCCCCCCCCCCCACCCCCCCCCCCCCCCACCCCCCCCCCCCCCCACCCCCCCCCCCCCCCACCCCCCCCCCCCCCCACCCCCCCCCCCCCCCACCCCCCCCCCCCCCCACCCCCCCCCCCCCCCACCCCCCCCCCCCCCCACCCCCCCCCCCCCCCACCCCCCCCCCCCCCCACCCCCCCCCCCCCCCACCCCCCCCCCCCCCCACCCCCCCCCCCCCCCACCCCCCCCCCCCCCCACCCCCCCCCCCCCCCACCCCCCCCCCCCCCCACCCCCCCCCCCCCCCACCCCCCCCCCCCCCCACCCCCCCCCCCCCCCACCCCCCCCCCCCCCCACCCCCCCCCCCCCCCACCCCCCCCCCCCCCCACCCCCCCCCCCCCCCACCCCCCCCCCCCCCCACCCCCCCCCCCCCCCACCCCCCCCCCCCCCCACCCCCCCCCCCCCCCACCCCCCCCCCCCCCCACCCCCCCCCCCCCCCACCCCCCCCCCCCCCCACCCCCCCCCCCCCCCACCCCCCCCCCCCCCCACCCCCCCCCCCCCCCACCCCCCCCCCCCCCCACCCCCCCCCCCCCCCACCCCCCCCCCCCCCCACCCCCCCCCCCCCCCACCCCCCCCCCCCCCCACCCCCCCCCCCCCCCACCCCCCCCCCCCCCCACCCCCCCCCCCCCCCACCCCCCCCCCCCCCCACCCCCCCCCCCCCCCACCCCCCCCCCCCCCCACCCCCCCCCCCCCCCACCCCCCCCCCCCCCCACCCCCCCCCCCCCCCACCCCCCCCCCCCCCCACCCCCCCCCCCCCCCACCCCCCCCCCCCCCCACCCCCCCCCCCCCCCACCCCCCCCCCCCCCCACCCCCCCCCCCCCCCACCCCCCCCCCCCCCCACCCCCCCCCCCCCCCACCCCCCCCCCCCCCCACCCCCCCCCCCCCCCACCCCCCCCCCCCCCCACCCCCCCCCCCCCCCACCCCCCCCCCCCCCCACCCCCCCCCCCCCCCACCCCCCCCCCCCCCCACCCCCCCCCCCCCCCACCCCCCCCCCCCCCCACCCCCCCCCCCCCCCACCCCCCCCCCCCCCCACCCCCCCCCCCCCCCACCCCCCCCCCCCCCCACCCCCCCCCCCCCCCACCCCCCCCCCCCCCCACCCCCCCCCCCCCCCACCCCCCCCCCCCCCCACCCCCCCCCCCCCCCACCCCCCCCCCCCCCCACCCCCCCCCCCCCCCACCCCCCCCCCCCCCCACCCCCCCCCCCCCCCACCCCCCCCCCCCCCCACCCCCCCCCCCCCCCACCCCCCCCCCCCCCCACCCCCCCCCCCCCCCACCCCCCCCCCCCCCCACCCCCCCCCCCCCCCACCCCCCCCCCCCCCCACCCCCCCCCCCCCCCACCCCCCCCCCCCCCCACCCCCCCCCCCCCCCACCCCCCCCCCCCCCCACCCCCCCCCCCCCCCACCCCCCCCCCCCCCCACCCCCCCCCCCCCCCACCCCCCCCCCCCCCCACCCCCCCCCCCCCCCACCCCCCCCCCCCCCCACCCCCCCCCCCCCCCACCCCCCCCCCCCCCCACCCCCCCCCCCCCCCACCCCCCCCCCCCCCCACCCCCCCCCCCCCCCACCCCCCCCCCCCCCCACCCCCCCCCCCCCCCACCCCCCCCCCCCCCCACCCCCCCCCCCCCCCACCCCCCCCCCCCCCCACCCCCCCCCCCCCCCACCCCCCCCCCCCCCCACCCCCCCCCCCCCCCACCCCCCCCCCCCCCCACCCCCCCCCCCCCCCACCCCCCCCCCCCCCCACCCCCCCCCCCCCCCACCCCCCCCCCCCCCCACCCCCCCCCCCCCCCACCCCCCCCCCCCCCCACCCCCCCCCCCCCCCACCCCCCCCCCCCCCCACCCCCCCCCCCCCCCACCCCCCCCCCCCCCCACCCCCCCCCCCCCCCACCCCCCCCCCCCCCCACCCCCCCCCCCCCCCACCCCCCCCCCCCCCCACCCCCCCCCCCCCCCACCCCCCCCCCCCCCCACCCCCCCCCCCCCCCACCCCCCCCCCCCCCCACCCCCCCCCCCCCCCACCCCCCCCCCCCCCCACCCCCCCCCCCCCCCACCCCCCCCCCCCCCCACCCCCCCCCCCCCCCACCCCCCCCCCCCCCCACCCCCCCCCCCCCCCACCCCCCCCCCCCCCCACCCCCCCCCCCCCCCACCCCCCCCCCCCCCCACCCCCCCCCCCCCCCACCCCCCCCCCCCCCCACCCCCCCCCCCCCCCACCCCCCCCCCCCCCCACCCCCCCCCCCCCCCACCCCCCCCCCCCCCCACCCCCCCCCCCCCCCACCCCCCCCCCCCCCCACCCCCCCCCCCCCCCACCCCCCCCCCCCCCCACCCCCCCCCCCCCCCACCCCCCCCCCCCCCCACCCCCCCCCCCCCCCACCCCCCCCCCCCCCCACCCCCCCCCCCCCCCACCCCCCCCCCCCCCCACCCCCCCCCCCCCCCACCCCCCCCCCCCCCCACCCCCCCCCCCCCCCACCCCCCCCCCCCCCCACCCCCCCCCCCCCCCACCCCCCCCCCCCCCCACCCCCCCCCCCCCCCACCCCCCCCCCCCCCCACCCCCCCCCCCCCCCACCCCCCCCCCCCCCCACCCCCCCCCCCCCCCACCCCCCCCCCCCCCCACCCCCCCCCCCCCCCACCCCCCCCCCCCCCCACCCCCCCCCCCCCCCACCCCCCCCCCCCCCCACCCCCCCCCCCCCCCACCCCCCCCCCCCCCCACCCCCCCCCCCCCCCACCCCCCCCCCCCCCCACCCCCCCCCCCCCCCACCCCCCCCCCCCCCCACCCCCCCCCCCCCCCACCCCCCCCCCCCCCCACCCCCCCCCCCCCCCACCCCCCCCCCCCCCCACCCCCCCCCCCCCCCACCCCCCCCCCCCCCCACCCCCCCCCCCCCCCACCCCCCCCCCCCCCCACCCCCCCCCCCCCCCACCCCCCCCCCCCCCCACCCCCCCCCCCCCCCACCCCCCCCCCCCCCCACCCCCCCCCCCCCCCACCCCCCCCCCCCCCCACCCCCCCCCCCCCCCACCCCCCCCCCCCCCCACCCCCCCCCCCCCCCACCCCCCCCCCCCCCCACCCCCCCCCCCCCCCACCCCCCCCCCCCCCCACCCCCCCCCCCCCCCACCCCCCCCCCCCCCCACCCCCCCCCCCCCCCACCCCCCCCCCCCCCCACCCCCCCCCCCCCCCACCCCCCCCCCCCCCCACCCCCCCCCCCCCCCACCCCCCCCCCCCCCCACCCCCCCCCCCCCCCACCCCCCCCCCCCCCCACCCCCCCCCCCCCCCACCCCCCCCCCCCCCCACCCCCCCCCCCCCCCACCCCCCCCCCCCCCCACCCCCCCCCCCCCCCACCCCCCCCCCCCCCCACCCCCCCCCCCCCCCACCCCCCCCCCCCCCCACCCCCCCCCCCCCCCACCCCCCCCCCCCCCCACCCCCCCCCCCCCCCACCCCCCCCCCCCCCCACCCCCCCCCCCCCCCACCCCCCCCCCCCCCCACCCCCCCCCCCCCCCACCCCCCCCCCCCCCCACCCCCCCCCCCCCCCACCCCCCCCCCCCCCCACCCCCCCCCCCCCCCACCCCCCCCCCCCCCCACCCCCCCCCCCCCCCACCCCCCCCCCCCCCCACCCCCCCCCCCCCCCACCCCCCCCCCCCCCCACCCCCCCCCCCCCCCACCCCCCCCCCCCCCCACCCCCCCCCCCCCCCACCCCCCCCCCCCCCCACCCCCCCCCCCCCCCACCCCCCCCCCCCCCCACCCCCCCCCCCCCCCACCCCCCCCCCCCCCCACCCCCCCCCCCCCCCACCCCCCCCCCCCCCCACCCCCCCCCCCCCCCACCCCCCCCCCCCCCCACCCCCCCCCCCCCCCACCCCCCCCCCCCCCCACCCCCCCCCCCCCCCACCCCCCCCCCCCCCCACCCCCCCCCCCCCCCACCCCCCCCCCCCCCCACCCCCCCCCCCCCCCACCCCCCCCCCCCCCCACCCCCCCCCCCCCCCACCCCCCCCCCCCCCCACCCCCCCCCCCCCCCACCCCCCCCCCCCCCCACCCCCCCCCCCCCCCACCCCCCCCCCCCCCCACCCCCCCCCCCCCCCACCCCCCCCCCCCCCCACCCCCCCCCCCCCCCACCCCCCCCCCCCCCCACCCCCCCCCCCCCCCACCCCCCCCCCCCCCCACCCCCCCCCCCCCCCACCCCCCCCCCCCCCCACCCCCCCCCCCCCCCACCCCCCCCCCCCCCCACCCCCCCCCCCCCCCACCCCCCCCCCCCCCCACCCCCCCCCCCCCCCACCCCCCCCCCCCCCCACCCCCCCCCCCCCCCACCCCCCCCCCCCCCCACCCCCCCCCCCCCCCACCCCCCCCCCCCCCCACCCCCCCCCCCCCCCACCCCCCCCCCCCCCCACCCCCCCCCCCCCCCACCCCCCCCCCCCCCCACCCCCCCCCCCCCCCACCCCCCCCCCCCCCCACCCCCCCCCCCCCCCACCCCCCCCCCCCCCCACCCCCCCCCCCCCCCACCCCCCCCCCCCCCCACCCCCCCCCCCCCCCACCCCCCCCCCCCCCCACCCCCCCCCCCCCCCACCCCCCCCCCCCCCCACCCCCCCCCCCCCCCACCCCCCCCCCCCCCCACCCCCCCCCCCCCCCACCCCCCCCCCCCCCCACCCCCCCCCCCCCCCACCCCCCCCCCCCCCCACCCCCCCCCCCCCCCACCCCCCCCCCCCCCCACCCCCCCCCCCCCCCACCCCCCCCCCCCCCCACCCCCCCCCCCCCCCACCCCCCCCCCCCCCCACCCCCCCCCCCCCCCACCCCCCCCCCCCCCCACCCCCCCCCCCCCCCACCCCCCCCCCCCCCCACCCCCCCCCCCCCCCACCCCCCCCCCCCCCCACCCCCCCCCCCCCCCACCCCCCCCCCCCCCCACCCCCCCCCCCCCCCACCCCCCCCCCCCCCCACCCCCCCCCCCCCCCACCCCCCCCCCCCCCCACCCCCCCCCCCCCCCACCCCCCCCCCCCCCCACCCCCCCCCCCCCCCACCCCCCCCCCCCCCCACCCCCCCCCCCCCCCACCCCCCCCCCCCCCCACCCCCCCCCCCCCCCACCCCCCCCCCCCCCCACCCCCCCCCCCCCCCACCCCCCCCCCCCCCCACCCCCCCCCCCCCCCACCCCCCCCCCCCCCCACCCCCCCCCCCCCCCACCCCCCCCCCCCCCCACCCCCCCCCCCCCCCACCCCCCCCCCCCCCCACCCCCCCCCCCCCCCACCCCCCCCCCCCCCCACCCCCCCCCCCCCCCACCCCCCCCCCCCCCCACCCCCCCCCCCCCCCACCCCCCCCCCCCCCCACCCCCCCCCCCCCCCACCCCCCCCCCCCCCCACCCCCCCCCCCCCCCACCCCCCCCCCCCCCCACCCCCCCCCCCCCCCCCCCCCCCCCCCCCCCACCCCCCCCCCCCCCCAACCCCCAAACCCCCAACCCCCCCCCCCCCCAACCCCCACACCCCCCCCCCCACCGCCCCCCCCACCCCCCCCCCCCCCCACCCCAGGCCCCACCCCCCCACCCCCCCCCAACCCCACACACCCCCCCCCCCCCCACCCCCCCGCCCCCCCCCCCCCCCCCCCCCCCGCCACCCCCCCACCCCACCCCCCCCCCCACCCCACCCCCCCCCCCCCACCCCTGCCAGCATCATGCTGGCAGGGGATGATGGGAACTGTAGTCTGTAACATCTGGAGGGCACGAGTTTGACACCTGTGCTCTAGTCCCTGATTGTCTAGACATAAGGGCAAGCTCTGATATTTGACCCTCTCAACTACTGCAAATCAGAGTGGGTTTACCCAAAGAACCCTTGTCTGGTGGGTGACTAAAAGTCATGTGCTTTCTTATTGAGAAACTTACCTGCAGGGTGGCGTCTGAGGCCAGTGCCCTGCAGAAAGCGTGCATCTACCCATCTCTGGGTACTGGACTATCTCTGTATTGCAATAGTAATTTTATCACACTGGATTGCCTTGTCCATATTGGGAAATATTGGTTGTGAAGCAAAGTTATAATGAAATTTCAACAGTGTGTGAATTCATCTGCAGTGTGGTGTTTGAATTTGGGAAGAAGCAGAGCTGGGAAGTTTCAACTGGAGGTGTTTTAAAATGACTTTTTGGGAAATCTAATGGAAGATTAGCAGCTTGTTCTAGGAAGTGCTCTGTGTAACTTGAAATAAAGAGTTTACCAGGACATCACTGATCTCCAGTCCTCTCTTGGGCCCCTTCCACACATGAAAAGTAATTCACATTCAGTCCACTTGCACAATAGTTTGAAAGCGGATGTTGCTATTCCATGCAGTAAAATTCAGCTTCTAAATGGATTGAAAGTGGATTGAAAGTACATTATTCTGCTTGTGTGGAAAAAGGCTTGCCGAAATGGGATCTGAATGCTGTAGCACCACCCCTGGATTTCTCACCTCTCTGGGGAATGCATATCAACCGTGTGGGTTAAAGGGGGCTCAAAATACCAGACAAGAGCTATAATCAGTTTTTGTGATGAATCAGCCCCTATGAGAAATATTTTGGATCTGGAAGAAAAGATATTTATAGGCCATTCCCCCTTTTTGGATTTTATTTTAAAAACACGAAAGAAAACCTTATTAAAATAAGTGATTCAAATAAGTGATTTCCATGCACAGTTAACGCGATGTTACAGTACGGTGCTGCAGTTAGAATGCCAGACTGGAATCTGGGAGACACACGTTCGGATCTTGACTCGGCCGTGGAAGCTTGCTGGGTGACCTTGAGTCAATTTCACAGTGATCCAAGCCTACCTCATCGGATTGTTGTGTAGGTAAAATGGAAGAGAGGAAATGATGTTTGAGGGTATAAATGAAGTAAAACATTTTTCCAAACAAGTATGCACAGATGAACACCCATGAATCTGCCTTGTACTGAATCAGCCCTCTGGCCTGTCAAGGCCAATGTTTTCTACCCTGACTGGCAGAAGATCTCCAGGGTCTTTTCACATTTATCTACTTCCTAAATACTTTTACCTGGAGGTGCCGGGGGACCAGACCTGGGGCCTTCTGCATGCAAAGCAGAAGTTCTGTTACTGAGTGGTAGGCCCTCTTATTTGGTAATAACTTTGAAAACACACAAGAGGGTTTACACAGCCAAGAGAAACCTTATTTTAAAGATCTCTCTCTGAAAGTGCAGCCAGAATTCTTCGGGACTATGAAATTTCCCTCCTTGCTTAGTGATGAGGAAAAGGACACCGAGCAAGATCACATACCTGAAGGCTGAACATCCACAGGGCTGTTACTTACTGGTTGGCTGAGCAGTGGCCTAGATCCAGTTATAGGTAGTCATGGTTGAGCAAGTTGAACTGAGCCCAATATAGCAGAACCTCCTGACTGTGTGTGTTGAACATTTTCTAGCAGATGCTTTGAACCTTGGGAAGAGTTGCTTTGGAAGGATGTGCCTCCCCTGATTTAGTTAGCTCAGCGCAGAGGGGCACTGGCATTATGCTTCTTGCCGTTCTCCTGTGGAGCTAATTGCTGGCTGGGTGGGAGCAATTTCAAAGAAGAAAAGGTAAGTCTCCTCTCTCATCGACCCTACTGCTAACTTCAGAACTGCCTTGTGAATTGGGTAATGGGGCTGAAGCCTCAGTGGGTTGGTGCTATTGCTCAGTGTTAGAGCATCTGACCTTCATATTGAAGTTACCAAGTTCAGTCCTCAGCACCCACAGTTCAAAGGATCAAGTTGGATGCCAGCCTTCAGGTGGGACCTGGGGATCCCCTGGAATTACAGATGATAGAGATTAGTTCCCCTAGAGACAATGGAAGCTCTGGAGGCTAGACTCTACGGCATGGGTGTCAAACTCGCGGCCCTCCAGGTGTTGTGGACTACAGTTCCCATCATCCCCTGCCAGCACCATGCTGGCAGGGGATGTTGGGAACTGTAGTCCATAACATCTGGAGGGCCGCGAGTTTGACATGTGTGCTCTACGGCATTGTACCCCTCTGAGGTCCCTGTCCTCACCAGGCTCCATCTCCAGATCTCCAGGAGTTTCTCAACCTGGATCTGGCAGCCTTCTTCCTCATCCTTTGCTGGTGGTCAAGGGAGACTTGGCAATCCTAGGATCACCTAGTAAATAATGTGAGAGCCCTCTACTGGAAACTTTGGACAGTTGCTTCCAGTCAAAGCAGATCACACTAACCTTGATGGTCCAGATGTCTGACTTACCAATGGCAGCTTCATGCGCAAGTAATAACAGGATATTTTATTTGGTGCTTTCTCATGATCAGCAATTTGGTTCTCAACTTCTGTATGAAAGCCACAGGACATAAGTTAGTTAATTAACTTCCTTAGAACATAATCACGGTGAACTTCGGATTGATTGGTGCTGGTGTTTCCTTGAGGTGAAAACTGTGGGCGTATGTTCAGATCTCATTTCGTTTCTGTGAGAGGCCTTCAAAGTGAGAGAAACTTAAACTTGCTTTGCCTGTGTGCCCTCCTGTCTTTGATGATTGGTCAACAGGTCAGACATATTTATAGCTGGGCCCAGTGACGCATGGCCTTGATAATAAGCAAGATTCAGTCACAAGCCCACATGACTGATTGTGTCAAATTTATGATGTTTTGACCTCAAAAGCAGCACATTTCCCCTTAAGTTTTTTTTAATACAGAAAATCAGACTTTACCTAATGAATCATAAATTCAACAACAACAACCACCTTTATTTGGCATTTAAAATAGATTCTAGAGCGTTGCCAGACATTTTTGAAATACAAATCAAGAGTACATTCAAAACGCAGACAGGAAGACTGTATGTAGCAGTATACATTACTTAGAAAGTTCTGTCACTTGTAAAATAAATTTTGCTACTTTTTCCAAGAGCGTGACATCTGTATTGTTTAACAGAAGCTCCACAACAGAACAGTCAAGAGCCTCTTTCAGATTTGTCCTCACCTGAAAGGGCCAGCCTGGGAGAGAAATTCCTAATGCTCACATATCTCGGACAGTCAAGAATAATGTGAGCAAGAGTCTCCACTTGATTTTTACAGTGTGGACAAACCCGATCCTGGAGAGGGATGGATAAGTAATGGCCGATGGGAATCATAAATTCAATTTTCATATGCTGACTGTATTAGGTTGGTGTCTTTCAAAGTCAGCTTGAATCCATACTTTTCAAAAACAGAAATGTCATCTGATTGATTTAAAAGAAAATAGAAACAAAAC
Source organism: Sphaerodactylus townsendi (assembly GCF_021028975.2). Lineage (NCBI taxonomy): Eukaryota > Metazoa > Chordata > Lepidosauria > Squamata > Sphaerodactylidae > Sphaerodactylus > Sphaerodactylus townsendi. Next base: position 27,019,284 of record NC_059436.1, on the reverse strand, counting down.
ACTGGTTTGATTTAGAAAAACCAATTAAAAGAAATGAAAGCTTGTCCTTTTTATTTATAAACTTATTAATAGCATTTGTTGAGCATCTTTCCTTTGAGGTTCTAGGTGGTTTCCTGTCTTCACGCAAATACACATCAACAATACTAAATAATTTTAAAATGTTTAAAAATGCTCAGACAAATCACATCCTGTCCTTCAAACCAATCACATACTGCCTACTGTAAATCTAGCAAAATCACCAGAAAACCCTGTGAAGTAATACAGCCTTATAAGCGGAACTGAAGATAGAGGTAAGGCAATGCAGCTTTCAACCAGTGTGGCGATCTGTCTGGCCAATGGGAAACCAGAACTGAAGAGGCACTAAAAGGGATCAATCTAACTTCTCTAATAAGTAGGGACAGTTAGCAGGAAAGAAAAGAGGCGGCACATGGGCTGGCATAGGCTGATGTGATCCTTCATATGCCTTCCACAAATCTTCTTTGGGGTCCGGGTAAATCTGTAGAATTGTGGCTTCTGGTGGCACAATTCTCCCTCTTTTCTCCGCTCTTCCTTCCCGTGTGTATCTAGTCTTTTAGACTTCAAGCCTGAGGGCAGATCCTGTGTTTTAGTTTGATTTATGTAGTGTCTATTTACTGCAGGCCTGCTGGAAATAATAAATGGAGGAGAAACTGCTCCCTCCTCCTCTTTGTCATCGAGAAAGGTAACTGGATTTCTTGGAAATGAATTGAAAGCATCTGGGCTTGGTGGTTGGGGGCCAAACTAAATGTTTGCTTCTTTTAAGGGTTGAGTCTGGGTTCCAACTTGGGGCCCAACCTGAGGTTCTTACAGCAGCTGTGTGGAATGGTTATTAAAAATAAAGCAGAACTTATTTTGGCTATTATACCACCCCAAGGGGGAAGGCCTCCTGCCTCTTCCCCAGCTGTTTTCCTCCACTGAAACTGTGCTGGGGGGAGCTGTTCTCTCATTTTTGATGCTTTATATGGAGCATTTTGTGCATGTAGAACAGCATAAACGGGGGCACTTTCTCAGTGCAGAAAATAGCAAGGGTGGGGGGTAGGAACTCTTTATTTTCCCACAACAGTGTATCGAGCCAAAATGGACTCTGCCTTGGTTTTGAATAGCCATTTTCCCCTGCTATTGTGTGACTAAGTTCACCGGATTTGACATTTGAAACGCCCCAGACATTTAGTTTTGCCCTGAGCTGGCAGAGACCTTGTGGCTTTCAGTGACTCTTTTAAAAGAATGCTAGAAGTGTATAAAGCCTGAGGCTGTTCAGGGCTCTGGATACGTGGCAGTGTGTGGCAGCACAGCTACCTTTGCAGGAGAAAGACAGACTAGAGGGCCGGATGAGTGGCTAGCAGCATTCCCAGCGTGGGAGTCTCATTGACACGTGTCTGCCACCAAGGAACTCAAGGTGAAACAGACGGTTCTCTCCTCCTCTGCTTTACCCTGACAACAACTCTGTGAGGGAGTAATTGTCCCAGAGTGGGGATATGAACCTTGGTTTAATGACTGCACCGTGTGCCAGTTATCATTGTAGGAAAGAAGGACTGGTTATATATACAAAGTGTGAGCAGCTTAAATATTTCTTCTGTGGGTGGGCTAGCAACATTTTCATTCTGTCTGGAAAGCTGCTCAATTTAGGGTGTTTTCAGCCTCAAGCTGGGACCATCTGTTGGTGTGGGGGTGTGTCTGTGTGCGTGGTGGTTTCAGCACAGCTAGGCCGTCGGTTCTTTCTCCGTGTAATTCCCTCTAGCTCATGCATGCGCAGCAGGTTGGAAATCTTGGCTCTGGTTCTGCCAAGCTGGTGTTCGGGGGCAGATTGGCTGTCTCAGTTGTATTGTATTTTTAGAGTTATTATTTTTATATGCTGATTTCAAATGTTACAGCCATCCTGAGCCTTTGGAGCGGGGTGGAGTTAAAAACTTAAAACTCAATCCTGGGCCGTGGCTGGATGGTTCATGGTACAACAGCCTTGCTGAAGCTTAAAGAGGTTGCTGCTTCTCGCTGCTTGGATTAGTGATCACCTGCCGACGCTACCATGAGTGCCATTTTGCAAGAAAGGTGGGCTCTTCAAGAAATAAAAACAGAGTTGTTGGTGCCACTTCTTCAAAGGAATAGAGTCTTCTGGACCTGGTCTGACCCTTATTGCTGCCATAAATCCAGCTCTGAATAGAGAGAATTTTTTCCCTATCCTTTCATATTAGAACTTGGGGGGTATCCAATGAAATTGATGGGCAACAGATTCAGGATGGACAAACAGAAGCACTTCTGTACAAAATGAGTGATTGAATTGTGAAATTCACTGCCCATGAATGTAGTGATGGCCAGAAGCATAGATGGCCTTAAAGGGGATTAGACAGATACATGGAAGGCAGGCCCCTCAGTGGCTGCTAGACATAATGGCTACAGAGAACCTCCATGACCAAAGGCAGTAATATACGTGCTAGAGGTATTCTTCCTGATGCTAGAAGACATGAATACCAGTAGTAGAAAGTGCCACCAGAGACTGAACTTGGCCTCTGTGCCCTGTTCATTGGCCCTTTGAGGCAACTGGTTGGCCTGTTTGTGAAACGGAATGCTGGACTAGATGAACCAGTGATCTGACTCAATAGAACTTTTCCTGGGTTCACTGGAAATTGTCACCTGACCTTACTTCATGGCAAGGCTGCTTCCGATGACCAGAGGTCCTAAAAACAGATGGTTGCGTTCTGCCGGCATGGCTCAGATGTTTCCTGGACATTCTGTCCTTGAGATGCTGGATAGGTGGACTCTAGAACAATATCAAAGGCATTTCCAAAGACCTTCATTCCACCTTTGCTGATATTGGACAGCTGCGAAGGGCATTGTGTAGAGCTGGCTCGGAGTGCTCCGAATCCTCAGCAGTTGATGAGGATAGCATGAGGTGGTTGGAATCTAACCTAGAGAGCTCGGCTGGGGAAAATCTAGGACAGAGCTGGAGCTGATGCTAAGAATACTGCGTGGGCACTGCTGCAGGACCTAGTTCCATTCAGGAGTCATGACTGATTCCAGTATGCAGTGGGGAAGAGGTTTTTTACTGGCTCTGCTCTGCTAGCAATGATTGTTGCTGGCAGAAAAGAGCTGTTTGCGATAATGTATTTCTTAATCCCATGCTTTGAATAACTTTATGCATTGAAATAGATTACGTTTCAGAAAATCTGCTCTATTTATATTCTGTTCTGCGTGTGTGTTTGCATGGAGCAATTCAGTGATAGGAAATACACAGAGGAGTAACTGATACATACCCTTCTAGAAGTGCTGTTCTATGCCACTCAAACTGTCATGGTTTCCCCAAGGAACCCTGGGAAATGTAGTGCAGTGAAGGTGCTGGGAATTAAAGTCAGAAACGTAGTGTTGGAAGGGTCCTTCAGGGTCATCTGATGCAAGCCCTTTCACAATGCAGGAAAATCACAGCAATCTCCCCCAACATCCCCAGTGACCCCTGCTCCACGCCCAGAAGATGGCAGAAGGAAACTTTGACAGAACCTGGGCATGTATCCAGAAACATTGTAATGTGTAGATAAGCTCTCATGCTTTACAACCGCAAGGGACCTGTGTGGGTCACTGTTTTAACACAGTGCTCCCAGATCACATTCAGCTTCACTTGATCTCCCATGTAATGAAAGCTACAGTGCAGCTTTTTATTTGACGCCAAAACAAGGTGGCACAGTTAACTTGAGGTACCAAGGGCCACTTTAGATGTACTGCAGATGTTCAAGGGACAAAGGCGCAGTGCTCTGGGGCTGCATGCCACTTGTTGGAGGGTGACCATAAAAACTGTTTTATACATGCAATAGACATTTTTACAAAGGAAACCTCTCCTGCACTGCCCCACTTCAGGCTCTGGTAGTGGGAGGTTAGATACTGGAATTCTGTCCATAGAAAAGTAATCTGTTCTCTGCACTGTGTTTTTGTATGTGAAAGAATTATTTTCCTTGAGGGAGCTGCCAGACATGCCAGGTGCCACCTGCCACCCACCACACCCTGAAGTCGTGCATTCTAAGAGAAGTGACGCATTTTGGTTCTGCTGCATGTGTGAATTGGCCACAGCGCCTTCCTATTGGCAGCTGGGCCTTTTCAGGGTTCCGAACCGTGCCTAGCACCGCTCTGGAACCAGATAAATATGAGGAAGCCTTCTTTGGCTTGCAGTATCTGCATGGGAGGCCTTGTACCTGGGGCTGTTTTGCCTGTGGGCTGTGTTGGAATGAACAATGAATAAACATGGGTTTGTCTTTTGATGTGGGGCTTCCTGCTGGGCTCTCCAAAACAGATTCCTCTCTAAATTTAGACGTGGCCTGGAGGCCTGCTCTCCACATGGGAAGGAATGATTAAATCCATGAAGTAGAGAGGAGCCAGGCTAGCCCAAAGACTGTGGCTGTTTCTTAAAGAGCTCTGGGGAGCCTGGCAGTCAAATGGTTAAAGGACACTCCCCCTTTGATGGATGAAGCTGTGCCGCAGCCCTGTTCCAAAAGGCTGAAGGTGCCCTTGCGTAGCCTCTTTCCCTCTCCTGTGCTCTTGAGCGAAGATCAAGAGCTCTCTTTGCTGGCTGCTAAGAGAATCCCCTCCCCCTCCCCCTCCCCCCTTTTTCTCAACCATTTATGTCTTGTGGCATCCCATCCTAGGTATGAATCAGAAATCAAATCATCATCTGGGACCCATGATCAGGGCACAAGTGTTTATTAATAATTTCATGTTTTAATTATATGTTATTTATTGTTTTAATTGCAGTAATTTTGTACTGTTAGCCTTGAGCCCAGCTTTAGTCGAGAAGGGAGGGATAAAATGGTTGTTGTTGTTTTTATAATTGACACCCAGCATCCATCACCCCCACCAGAAAAGAACTGAAGTTGATAAATGCTGGACTGTCCAGAGGAGATTCTTCTGCAGGTGATTGGCCTGAGGTACTTGTTAAATGAGGTGATCCCATTACATCACCTTTTTGAACAGTTCTGTAAACAACCCCACCTGGTATCCTCCCTTCATTCCTGAAAGGAGCCAGGGGAAGTTGCTGCGAATCACACCTCAGTGGTTTCCAGAGCAGGAGGCAGCCACACAAGTTGGCTGCAGAGTGGCAACAGGCAAGCCCAGCCAGGGGCAATTATTATTATTTAGCAAGCAATACTTGATGCATTTTTTTTAAACTTTATTAGGCAGCAGCTTGCTGGACACCATCACAGTTGTGTTTGCAGGTGCAGCATTATATTCAAAGGCAGAACCAGCATCAAGGGTCATCATGGTGGGGCATCTACCAAGGCCTGTAGCTCAGCAGACTGTCTTCTGCTAACCAGACACGTGTGGCTCATTCACTCCAACTGAGAATGGGGAATTAAAGTTGCACAAATGTCTGGGACAGTCTGTCAGCTCATATTGGGTGTCTTAACAGAGTGAAGGGCAATTCTTTCCTGCTCCTTTTAACAGAGGCAACTTGATTAATGGGAAAACCTCTGAAGGGCATCTTATCCAGAGCCCTGAAGTGTTCAGGGAGTTTGCAATTAAGAAAAAAGTCCCTCTATCAGCCTTGAACTTTTCCTCTCATTGGTGCGTCCCCCTCATTTTGTTTGAAATGCCAGCATCATGCTGGCAGGGGATGATGGGAACTGTAGTCCATAACATCTAGAGGGCCGCGAGTTTGACACCTATGGTCTAAACGGTACCAACACTATAAACTTCTTAAGCCTTCCAAGATAAACCATTTTTTTCCCCCAAAAGACAGAATCTGATAGGGGAAGAGGCATGGGATAGAACCATCCCTGCTGGTGTTTTTAGCAAAATGTACCCTAAGGATCTGATATGATTTCTTTCCAGATGGTTTGGGTGTGGAATTTCTGTACCAAGCTGATGATAGTCAACTAAAGGAGAAACAAAACCCTGCCCTCTAAAGTGACTCACCCGCACCTGCAGCTGTGGAAAAAGAGAACTCAGATTTGAATACTGATTTAGGCTTGGGATGTCCCTCCAAAATGCTGGTGTTGCTGGGCAGGGAGAGAGCAATATTTGTCCCACTGGAGTTTGTCAAGAGAATAAACTGCCAGCTGGGAATTAGCAGCTCCCTCTGAAGCTGGGATTTGAATTTGGAATGAGGCCTCCTTTCAGGTACACGGAGTACCACCACACCTTTCAGTGTCGGGCTGGCTGGAGAAGCTTTGGTGCCTGGTGGGCAATGTCCAGATGATACCCCTTCATTCTAGTTAATGTCAGATATAACTTACCATGAAGTTGACCAGGTGGAGTCTCACTAGAAGCTCGTCCTGTTCATTTCAGTGAGGGTTATGTGGGAGAACTTCCCAGTAGATTTTGTTGCATGAATCACATTTTGTCCATCTCCTACTGTGGTGCTCATAAATGCACCTTAAATCTACCACCTGGGCAGTATCCTTGCCTCAGAGAATGGCATCTCCCGAGTGCTGTTTCCTGCAGAGTACCTGCTCCCAGTTCTGACCATCATGTTGAATGGACGCCATCTAGTGGGAGAGCCTCTGGGGAATATCAGGCTGCAGGTTGCTCTTGGCCTTCAAGCTGAACCGTTCCCTGTTCAGGTGTTGTGCCTGTGAGGAGAAGCCAGGAGATGGCAGACTGAACACACAAGAGGGGCTTAAAAGAGTCCCACTGGGGAATCCTCTGGCAGGGCAGTGCTGAATTTCACATGGCATGGAAAGTTTTGCCTAGTGCCAGTAAGGGTAGCCCTTGCCAGTCTGAATAGTCTGCCAGCCCTTTAGGGTTTCTCTTTCTGCTTTCAAAAGTGGATAAGACGTCATCTCTTTGATAGACCCGAACTGAATGATCAGCAGTTTCAGTTTTTGGTTGAAAAGGGTGATTTTGGTAGAGATACTTCTTTTCCAAATACTTAGGGCTGAAACTAATAAGGCAACCCTGACGGGCCCCAGTTCAGAATGGGGCCGCACCAATAACTGTTTTGTCCTCTACATGATTTCGCTAATGAAAAATTGCTTTCCCCACTTCATTATTTGTTGTGGAAAGGAAAAAGGCAAGCAGAGAGCACATCTTTTCCTTTCCGTAATTAGCAACAACACAGGGGTTGTGTATCAATTTTGACTGGTAAACCCGTGCACTTAGGGAGGGTTCCCCTCCTCTCCCCCCACAAACCGTAGTCCTAGCCTAAATCAGGGTCCTACATCCAGCGGTTAGCTCTTTAAAAACTCTTGGAAGATCTGATCATGGACCTCTGGAGTCACATCTGTTTTGGCCCTTGGGCTATGCAGAATATCATTTCTACCCCTTAGTATTTAGGATGCCAGTGTGGGGTAGTTGAGTTGAGACTGACTTGGGATGCGGCAGGAAGTCACTATATGGCCATTTCTCCCTCTGCCAAATGGTGTGGTAATCTAGCAGAATCCATGTCCATCTCAGGCCTCAATGACTTTGTCAGCTGGCCTGACCCTGCTTTCCAGGGGAGCGCATAGACCTGTGGAGCAGTCAAAAAAGATGTGCTTCTCTATGTTGGAGTTGCAGAACAGGATCATTTTTTTCTGCATCATCAAATCATATATCCAGAATCTATTACCTACATGTGTGTTTCTTCCCTCCCACTGAATAAACAGCTACTCCCAAGTACAGGCCACTAGAACACCCCAGTTCAGTCCAGCCCCAATCCCAACACTAGGCCCTGTAAAAAGAAGCAGGTGGCAGTCTGCTGGCAGGCCGCTCTGCAGTTTCTCACAGAGCTCCTTGACTGAGCTTTCTTCTGTACTTGGCTGGTTGGGATTGCCTCTTTGACCTGATCCCTTTAGTTAATGCCTTCCCCCAAGCTTCTTTGTGCTTTCAATCCTCCTCAGGCCAATTACAATTTCCCTGCTTGTCTTTGCTGAGTATCCTTGAGCACTCCTACCCAAACAGGGTGCCTTTCCCCTAATCTAGCTAAGCTGTCTATGTTACGGCTTGTCCTGAGGTGCCTTTCCCCTCTCTGTCTTGCCTACTTTCCCTTCCCCCCCCCTAAAAACTTAAACTAATATACCCCGCAACATTTATTTTATTTTATGTGTTGGTACCTTCCTCAGGCTATTACATTATTGTAGATCCAAAAATGGGAGCGGATTTAGTGGATGAGCATCTGTTTTGCATGCACAAGGTCTCGGGTTCAGTTCACAGCAGCTCCGTTAAAAGGATCAGGTACTAGGTGATGTGAATAACTTCTTCCTGAGTCCTTAGAATTCTGCTTCCAGTCTGAGCTGACAAGAATGCACTTGATAGACGGAGACTCTGACTCTGGTATAAGGAAAGATCATGTGTGCTCAAGCTGACAGCTTTAGTTTCAGCTGCTTGGCAGAAATTAGCAGGTTTTGTTGTTTCTTCTGGGTGCTGCTCTAGTACTGTTTCTCTTTGCTTTCACTGCTTCCTTATTCAGTTGCATGAATGATCTCACCCAGTCAAGGACATTCGACTGATGAGGCTGGTGAACCACAGAACACGGTACAGCCAGTTGAATTTGGGTTTGTGATGATGTCACTGAGGGACAATTGAGAATGGAGGGAAAGTAAAGACAGTATATGGCCCCTTCCGCCCATGGAGAATAATGCACTTTCAATCCACTTTCAATGCACTTTGAAGCTGGATTTTACTGTGCCGACCAGCAAAATTCACTTTCAAACAATTGTGAAAGTGTATTGTCGAAGGCTTTCACGGCCGGAATCACTTGGGTGCTGTGTGGTTTCCGGGCTGTATGGCCGTGTTCTAGCAGCATTCTCTCCTGACGTTTCGCCTGCATCTGTGGCTGGCATCTTCAGAGGATCAGAAGATGCCAGCCACAGATGCAGCAACATCGAGGCATTCGACCATAACTCCAGGCTCTAACCTGGTCAGCTGGATTGAACGTGTACTATTCTGCATGTGTGGAAGGTGTCTACATATGTAAACCACCCAAGTTCAGATGTGAAGGTGTTTTGGGCACTGAAAATGTTTGCTCAAATGCCCCAAATAAAGCCCAGGAGTGGCATTCACTCCTCTACAATTGGGCCCCACCAGTTGATGCCCAGTGGTACAAGAGATATTGCTGTGGTAAGTGTAATATCTTCTCCAATGGGATCTTTTTTTAGGGTAAAAGAGATCTGCACATTTTTGTATTCAAAGCTCAGGCTAGAACAAAACCCTAGCATAGCAGGCATTTAAGGGGAAAGCTGTCTTCTAGTACACTACTGGGAATAAGATAGTTGACCTTCAGTTTTTGAACAGCAGCAGAAAACAGTCTCTTGAGCCCAGCTTGGTTGGTGGAGGATGTGTGCTCCTCTGTTCTTAGCTGTTGGTATGGTTCATTATTATATATGTGAAAAATTTCTGAGTGGTGTCCAAGCAAAGGTTTCTGGGACTTTGCTGCCTGCTTCCAGAGGCGTCTTATGTAATTCAATTAGATTTTGGACAAGAAACAAACCCATGCGCTAAAATCCTTGTAAGTGCTGATGAGTGAGCACAAGAGAAGCATGCTGTTTTCTTTTAGAGAATGTGGAAAGTTACCCTGGGGAGGAAGTTATGCAGCTTACCAATACAGAAGCATGAACCATTTACATGTGTGCATGTGCTCTCGCACATACAAAAACATCATGGCAGATGGTACGTGAAGCTCTGACAGGCCAGGAGATCTGGTGTAGGCCTCATCCCAAACTAATCGTGCATTTTTTTAAAAAAATTGAAAAATTGAAACCCTCTCAGTGATTCTGAAATGTTTCTTTTGCATTCTGTGATTTAAAAACCCTTTGTGAATTTTCTTTCTTTCTTTGCAATGCCCTCATTTCTCTGCTGTGCATTATTACATACCAGCTCTGGTTAGCATAGCAATGTACTGCTGTTCTGTTGATCGTCCGATTCTCAACTTGAGATGGCGGAGTCATCTTCTTTCTCTAGGTCTCAAGTTTTTGCAACAGCATTTTACTTTAAAAAGTAATGTGCATATAAATGTGTTAGCGTGGCCCTTTTAATTAAAAAAGTACTTTGGTAGTTTAGAACCTAGATAATAGTTAAAACAATGAACATGTTTAACCAATAACAAATAACAATGTCAACAACAATAAAGTGAACCAAAGATCCTGCCAAACCCCCCTAAGAGCTCTAATACCAACATTCTACTTTGGAAAAACCCAGTCATGCTACTATAGCATGGATTTGGTATAAACCATAAAAATAGCCATTCACTTGAACCAGAGTATTTGAGAGCCAGGGCACAGTGCGGGGAAGCTTCTGCTGCTGAATTGCTTCTGTTGGGTTTTGCAAACTGGGGCTTTTACTTTGTTCCACAGAACTCACTGGGAGTCTTCATGAAGCAAGATTGCTCTTATCTGCATATCCTGACTCTGAGCTTTGTTTCTTGTGCTGTTTCCGCATGGGCGGAATTCAGCGACCCAGGGACACTAAAAACAGCGTCCCTGGGGAGGGGTTCGAGCAGTGGTGGCCTCGCAACCCCCGAGCAGCGTGAAGCCGCTGTTTCCAAACCTCGCTCCCTGGGCGAGGTATTTCGGAAACAGTGGCTTCCAACCGCTGCCGTTCGAATGGCAGCAGCTGGAAGGCACCATCCCCCCCTTTCCCGAACACCTTACCTTCCCTCCGACCTTCCAGCGCGTTGTCCAGGCCTGGGGACATGCCCCCCCTGCCCTGCGACTCCAGAGCTGTCGCGCAGGGCAAGGGGGCGTGTCCCCTGGCCTGGGCGACGCGCCAGAAGGTCGGAGGGAAGGTAAGGCGTTCGGGCGACGGCACAGCGCTGCACCGTCTTCCCCGCCCCTACCGGGACCGTTCGTGCGAATAGTCCAGGGTGTGTGTGTGTGTCGGCGTCGTATACGCAGATGCACCCCCTGAGTGTGGCCGTGTGGAAACGGCCTTGGTCACACAAGAAGGAGGAGAAGGAGGAGGAGGAGGAGGAGGAGGAGGAGAAGGAGGAGAAGGAGGAGGTGGAGCTGGGTTTTATATCCTGCTTTTCTCTATTGTTAAGGAGTCTCACTCAGTCCCTCTCAGTCATGGAAGCTTACTGGGTGATCTTGGCTGGTCACACACACCTACCTGACTGGGTTGTTATAGGGATAAAACAGAGGAGAGGAGAACAATGTCAGCTGGTTTGGGTGTCCACTAGGGAGAAAGGTGGAATATAAATAAAGTAACTTTCAAAAAATAATCTGCGTATAATACATGTTTTCCACTAGCAGTAAAATTGTACTGCAACACTCTGTGGGTCTGTGAATGAGCGATCCCTGCAAACTTCTTTCTGCCGTTGGTTCTGTGTATAAATCAAGTTTCTCTCTTCCAAAGATCTGCAGGTTGCGTCATGTTTTTGTGGCATAAGAGTATGGAGAGAAGAGCTGGAAGGTGCTTTGAAAGCCTCCCCTCTCTCCTCAGTTGCTGAAAGACCTGGGGCATTAAGTAGTTTAATTGTAGATGGAAGATCCCGAGCAGACATGAAACGCTTAGCCCTCCCCTTCCTGTTCCTGGTTTCCTCAGGCTGGCTTAATGATACATGAATATTAATATGCCTCGCAATAAAAGGTCTTCAAAGGAGTGAAAGCAGGAATGCTCTTGCTGTGGTACGTAAAGTAGCCTCCAGAAAGCTGCAAGCAGAGTATGGGCAAAAGGTGCTGAAAGTTGGATCTAAACTGTGAGTATGAGAGAGCATTTGGCTTGGATTGGATGGCACGGGGTCAAATCCCTGCTTAACCATGATACTGAGGGCCAATGCAGGCATGAAGACAATGACGGATGTCTTTGTGTAAAAGTAAAATTGCAAATACGCACGTCTCCCATTTGGATCAGGGCTGATGTGCGGAGAGAGAAGGGGGTTGTGATAAGAGATTCCCTCCCAGGTCCTATCGGAGGGTGTGAACTAAACAATTTTAAAGGCTTTGCCTGTTCAAAACTGTTTAGCAGCAGAATTCTCCAGATTTGTTTATGTTTATTTGGTTTATAGGCAACCCTTCCCCTAACAAGCTCAGGGCAGTGTACGGCATCAATCAGACAGTAATAAAATCAGTAAAATTCCACAATTATGTCCCACTATTATTCCACTAAGGGATAGCAATTAAAATTAACTATATCCCTTAAAATTGCACTCATACCAATTAAAGGAGGAAAGGAGGTTAAAAGGAAAAGGGGGAGGGGAAGGAGAAGGAGAAGAGAAGGTACAGGGGAGACCAGTAGAGGGGAGGTCATCTGGTTGTGGCCCCCCTCCCCTGGCCCCCCTCCCCTCCCTCCCCCCGGGTGGGTGGGCCACAACCAGTAGATGGATACAATTGTTGTCCTCAACCATATCAGTTAGAGGTGATTTAGAACCTTTAACTCTGATCAAACAAAAGAGCAAAGGGGTGAGTTCAGTAGCAACTATATGTGTCTGCTCTGATAATACTTGGGATGTGGATTCTTGCATACGTTGTTATTCTTTACTAGTGATTCTTGGTTTTGCTGACACATAAAATTTATTAAATTAGCATGTTGCATACTAGTGCATTTTTTTGTTTATAGCTGAGATGTGGGAGATTTTCTGTTATTGTTTCTTATAAGACATACGATACAGCAGCCTTGCTTGAGGTTGAACAAAATGGACCTGTTCAGTGACTAGACAGGGACACCTTCTGAGACCTGGTGTATATCACTGAGTTCCATGATGGGGTATAAATAACTTTGTGTTACAAAGACCACACAGCTATTGCTGAAAGCCAATAACCTCCCCGCAAAAGTCTGTTGTGTTTCTCCACCTTCCTGTAATGACCAGCACTACCTACCTAGTATCCTGTTTCATTAGGGTGTGCATTTTTGCACTCCATAGATGAGGTAGGGTGGGGGTGGAGAAACATTCATTTTGACACCTGAACAGCAGCGAAGTTGTTCTAGATGCTGCAATATATTTATTGTATATATTACAATGGAACAGTTTGTTCTCCGCTCTGACATTTGTGTGTCCTGGCTCACCTTCATGGGGTGGGCTCCCTGCTCATTAGTTCTGTTTGTTAGCTAGAATTGTAGACTGCCCACAATTCCTTGCCCTGACAGCAGTGATCCATTCCACTGCTGACATTATAGGATGTTCCCCTTTGCTTTCAAATGAGGAATAGGGTTCTCACTCATTAGCCTCCTCTTAGGTTTGCAAGGCAGAGACTGGTGTGACCCACACAACATCCATTTATTAATAGCAGATATAGGGATGGGAACACCCAGTTTCATCCATTTATTAATAAGCAGATACAGGGATGAGAGCACCTAGTTTCAGATCTCATGCAGTCTATAATTTTATCGAACGTACAGAAGTAAAGAGCAGATACTTCACCCCTGAGACTGAACCAACACACACAAATATCAGAGGTGAAAGCAGATTTTTCCATTGCAGTGTATGTGATAAATGTACCAGGGATGTTACAAAATGTTTTTCGTGTATTTAATTGTTTCAGTATGTTCCAAATAGGTTCAGTCTGTGTCCACCAAGAAAAATTAAAGATGGATAACCGTGTTAATCTGTAGTGGCAAAATAATGCCAGAGTCCACTGAAACCTTAAAGATTAGCAGAGTTTGCTTCAGTGTAACTCTTTGTGAGTCTAGCTCACTTTGCCAGGTGAACTGGAGTGTATATCTGTCAGGTTAATGCTGTTAGATTCACAACAGAAAGACAGAAGATATGTGTGTGGGGTGGGTGGGAGGGGAGGGTTGTCAAATAGAGGCCAGTTTAAAACAAGAGCCAAGTAAAAAGGTTCACTCAGAGTGGGGTGGTGGCCATGGCCAACTGTTTGTAGGTTAACATGAAATATAGTGCAAGGTAAGCAGAGGCAATAGCTAAGCTAACCTAAATCTGAAATCTGTATGCAGTGAGGTACGCAAGATAGTAACAGTAAATGATGTGATTGTCTTCAAACTTGTCTGTCTTGCTGGACATCTTTGCTTTGAAAACAGCAGCACAGAGTACATAGGCTTTCTCCGTGTAGGCCTCATCCTTCTTCCCCCAGTTATGAAAGGTAAAATTTAAACTTATTGTGCTGTGTGCGTGTGTGTGCGCTCCATTTGAACATCATGCCTGACATGTAGATAGATACTAGTGAGACTGCCTTCTTCGATGCCTGTGACCCTACCAACTTTCTTACTCCACATTGGATTCTACCCACTTGAAGGAGCATGAAAAGAGAACAGTAGTTTCCATCTGTGTTCTGGTAGAATTCTGGAAGGCCTTGAAAACAAAGAGTTCCTCAGCGAGAAAATCAATAACGACAGGGAGAAGTGACTACAAGACAGCTTGCTTCAGAGGTAGAATTGTCAGAAGCACAGAGAGCTCAGTCCTTCTCCCTTTATTAGGAAGGGCAGGATTCAGCTACAGTTCATCAAGAAACCTACATACCTTTCCTCCCCACCTTGAAAGCACTGGCTTTCTGACCACTATTGATTATTCCTTGTGACGATCAACTTCAGAGTGTTTGGTGTGTTCTAGGTCACACTTCATACAGAGCAAGGGGAAAAATTCACAGTTAGGTCCACTGCCAAAACTATGGGCTGAACTGAGTGTGAATCCTAGAATCCTTTATATGAAGTGGTGTTCCGTAGCAGAGATGAGTCAATGTGGGAAGAGGGTTTTTTTTCCCTGTAGTTAAAAAGGGCATCCTGAGGATACTTTGTCCTACAAAGTTACAGTGGGCAGATGAAAAGGGTCTTCTGGGACACACAAGTAAATATGTATTCCTTTGTCTACCTGCCCAGAACACACATCCCCCCCCCCCCCGCCACCAGGCCGCCTCCCTTTTGAGATCTGCTGGCATTGCCAAGTAGTCTGTCTTGTCTCTTGCTTTGTCAAAAGAAAAAAGCTGAATAAGATGCAGTCTTGCTTTGTGGTCTGAATATTGATCAGAGCAAATTAGATTTCTGGTGTGAACCTTTCTTCCAAGCAGTAAGCAGTTCTGGAGTTGGAGGCCAGGTATTCAGGGACCCAAAGTTCCTACCTGCTCTGAATGCTAATGGGTGAGAGGAACTCAACAAAGGCAAAATTCCACCTTTACTCTTTGGGCATATCTCTTGCGCCAGTCAGGAGCCCTTCCATCAAAGAGGGCTTTAAAGGAGGACGATGGAGCCAGGGGCACAGATACTTGGGTAGGGAGGCTGCCTCTTCAGAGTTCCCAGAATATCAAGCTTCTGTTATTTTTAAAAAATGTGCACACATAGCTGTAGCCCCTTAAGGGTTCTGCCTTTGTTGCTTAGGAAAGCAGGCCTGTATTATAAGTCTGGGTGTTTTTTTAAATGTGCCGGAATCGTAGAACAAGAGTTTCAGAGTTCTGAGAATGAATTCCAAAAACATCTGAAATGAGGTTTCAGACTTTGCATCCAGAGTGCAGTGTGCTGGCAGGGGGTGGCAGGGGGTGGCAGGGGATGATGGGAACTGTAGTCCATAACATCTGGAAGACCACGAGTTTGACACCTGTGCTGTATGACATTGTACCCTACTGAAGTCCCTATCCTCCTCAGGCAAATTTCCCAACCTGAAGTTGGGAACCCTTCACCCCCCTGTCCCCCTGCCGGAGACGAGGGGATAACCTGGCAACCCTAACTTTATCATTTCCGATAGCAGGTAGGGAGGGGGCCCTCCCATGCCTGAGTGCTTTTTCCTGTAAAAAAAAAACCCCTCAAACACTTTCACATAGAAAATAAGCATGACAGGGAGAAGCCTTGGCCACAACCTTTCTCATTTAGTTGACTTTTCTTTCTTGTGTGGGAGGTTGGGGGGAGACAATTCAGGCATGAGCTTTCTCCTTCATTCTGAAGCAGTGCTGTCCAGACATAGTTCTCACTATTACCGTGGGCCCTATTAAAAATTCATATCCCGTTTTTAAAGTGAAGCTGCAGTTTGGACTCACTTTTAATATTTTGCTAAAATAGTGCTGATTGTTCTGTAAACAATCAATGGCTTCGTGCCAGACTTGGTTATTTGTGGCAGAATGGTCATGAGCTAGATCTGGGGATGCCAACCCCCCGGATGGGGCTGGAGATTCCATCATAACTTATCTCCAGATGACAGCAATCAGTTCACCTGGAGAAAATGGCTGTTCTGAGAGGTAGGTTAACTTGAGCAACAAGAAGAAGAAGAGTTTGGATTTATACCCCACCTTATCCTCCTGTAAGGAGACTCAAGGTGGCTGACAAGCTCCCTTCCCTTCCTTTCCCCACAACAGACACCTTGTGAGGTAGGTGGGGCTGAGAGAGTTCTGAAGAACTGTGACTAGCCCAAGGTCACCCAGCAGGAATGTAGGAGTGTGGAAACACATCTGGCTCACCAGATAAACCTTCTGCCACTCAGGTGGAGGAGTGGGGAATCAAAATGGTTCTCCAGATTAGGATCTACCTGCTCTTAACCACTACACCATGCTGGCTCTCAAGAGCACCTGGTCCCCCTCACTGCAGGCCCAATCAGAACCAAGTCATTGAGGCATTCTTAAATTGTCAGCATCAGACTTCAAGATGGCGGCGGCATCTAGTTTGGCCTAGAATGTGGGTCGTAATCCAACCCTCTAACAGTCGTACCACACAGGGTCCATGTTGGGTCACAGTTCTGTTCCCTTTACTCTCTCCTCCTGGCCCACTCCACTTCTCTCCTTTCCTGAAACAAACTTTTGAGAAATGGTATCTCGGCTGCTGGACTGAGTCACCTCAGGCTCACACAGCTTTGTGTCATAACAGCAGTGCCCCAGATCTGTCACCAGGGGAGGCTGCCTCTCCTCTGCACACTCTTCTCTTACCAGCGGAACTGCAAGCAGCATGGCTAGCCACTCTGCTGGGCAAGGTGCCGGGCTCTATTCCGCAACGCCCCCATCGC
The DNA here is from genome assembly GCF_021028975.2 of Sphaerodactylus townsendi. Lineage (NCBI taxonomy): Eukaryota > Metazoa > Chordata > Lepidosauria > Squamata > Sphaerodactylidae > Sphaerodactylus > Sphaerodactylus townsendi. Next base: position 27,002,498 of record NC_059436.1, on the reverse strand, counting down.
TCAAACTTCCGCACGGAAGGGAAACGCAATCCTCCCCTCTCTCTCCTTCCTCTCTCTCTGGTTACAAGCACAATCAATGGATCTAAGCAGGCTTGATTTCAGGGGTCAATTAGCTGTGGGCAGAGATGAGGGCCTTGGCATGCCCCTCAGACTGGCAGCTGCCCAAATGAAAGCAGAATCCTGCATAGTAAGCAGTAATTAAGAAGCGATTTGACCTTGGGCCATACTGCCGGGCATGGCCCCAAGTGCCTCCTTCGGTGTTTGGAACTGGCATTCTTTGATGGTGACCCACGCTCGAGGCAGGTGACAAGCCATCAGGATGCCTTGCCAGGAGGTTGGGAGTCCTGGCAAGGGGAATTCTGAAGAGGGATTGTGGCTGTACTCCCCGCTCTGCAGCCCTCTCCTCCCCCTTATTCCTTCCGGGAGTTCCACTGAGCTTTATGCTGCTGAATCATGTGCAAGAGGTTAGGCAGATGTGCTGGACAGGACCCAGTGTGTCAGGCCAGCCAGGATGTAGTAAGCAGGGGAGCTGAATCAGGGGCAAAAAAAAGGGCTACGTCCAGGTGAGATTGCACATGTGGAAAGCAAGCAAACAGTTGCTAAATGCAGGTTCAGGCATGAAGGAGGCTCCCCTTTGCTCATCAGGATATGGGAGAGTGGAAAAGCAAGCATTGTGCTTTGAGGCAGTGTTGCAGTGGGCGCCTGCTTGCCTTAACGAATATGCCATCACAGGTGCTGCATCTGCTTTGCAACTCCCGCACACACCTCTCTTGCCCCTCCTAAGAGCAGAATAGCACAGACTCGTTTTGGCAACAGCAGGTATGTGTGACGCACAAGAGTGAAGCATTTCAAATGCTGCTGTTCCTTTCTGTTCTTTTTAGGCAGAGCAGAGGGTGCTCGAGGTTGTTCTTGGGAATGTATGCCCCGGACCCCACTGTTTGGTTTGTGGCCTGATGTGGCCCAGTGGATTTCAGAAGGCCTGAAGTGGGTACCATTCAGGTGGGAGGTGAGAAAGGCCTCAGCAGTAGGGCTGCCACCCTCCAGAATTACAACTGATCAGATTACAGAGATCAGTTTCCCTGGAGAAAAGGATTGCTTTGGAATGTGGACTACATTACAACCCTCTGAGGTCCCTCCACTCCCCAATATGGCACCCTCCCCAGGCTCCAGCCCCAACTTGGCAGGCAGGGTTGGTGATGGAAAGCATCCCAGCACATCTCTGCTGACCATGCCCCATTATGCATGGAATGCTTACCTTGGGGCTCATCACTGCACAGTTGGCTTGTAATGGGGTCTCCTCATGTTTCTCTGTTTACATGTGAAGAGGCACTCCTGGCCACACAGTTTTTCTGCAGAAAACTTTCCTGGTTCTCTTAACTCTGACTGTCAACTCAGCCTTAAAGGCACAGATCTCATCACACCCAGTATGCCAAGATTGTTGGCTTTGTAAAAGCATTTACATCACTGTTATATTGATATTTCTGTTATTGCAGACATATCAATATTGTAGTCCTTCCCAAAAACAATCTCCCCCAAATGAAAGAGGCAAAGCTTAATAGACCTGATATTCTCTTCCCCTCCCCTCCCACCCCACAGTTCGTGCCGCTGCTGCCAGAGGAGAGAAGAGAGGCTTGTTTTAAAATAAAGGCATGTTTGAAAGAAAGTTTTTGAAAGCCTTCCTGTCATTAAGGAGTACTGAAGTAGAGTACGGGAGGTGGTGTGGAACCAAAAAGAGAGGCCCTGCTTGTAGTGTTCCTTAGAAAAGCCAACTCTTGTTATTATTATATTGAGATATCAATATCTTGAAATGAGCATTTAAAGGAGCAGAAAGGAGCCAGCAACATGGAAGCAGGTGAGCGGGAAGGCATGGACAGCAGTTTGAGGAAGCGCAAAGGGTGGAGCTAGTTAGGCTGGCTGTGGGTGGAGGGAAGCTGTCTGGGCAAAGCTGTGCTCACTGTCAAATCTGCCCGCTCTGGCGGAAAGTCACATTAGAAGTGGTCTTGCTTGCCGCGGAGAGAATGGAAAGTGGAAGCGGTCTCAAGGAAATACGTCCATTGAAGAAAACTTGCCGTCACAGACATTTACTCTCATGGCACAGGGGACCCCTTGTTCATAATAGGCCCATGATTGGTGGAAAGAGACTGTTTGGTAAGGTTTTAAGTGGCCACCAGGTGGTGCCTTGCCATTCTGAAACAGTAAGCTGAAGAAGATGGGATAAGTGAGCAGATCTCTTACCTCATGAGCTATCCTTGCTGATTCTTAAATCCAATGGTTTGTACATTATTTTCGCGCTAAAAATTGCCCACTGACTTAGAAGGGTGTAACTCTGCTTAGAATTGTCCTATAAATTATGCAAGCTTTGGGATATCTGTAAATAACAAATATTATTATTCTGTCTCTCCTAAATGTGAGACCCCATAGCACCTGGACACCTTGCCCATACAATCTCTGCAGCTTTTGAGATTATCAGGATTCATTTAATTTTTAAAGAAATTAGAAAGCAAGTTTCTAGCACTTATGGATGCAAAGGCAGATCCAAACCTAAGGCCTAATTTTCAAAATCAAGCAACAGATGATGTTGTGCAGCTGCTCATGTGCAGGTAGCCATGAGGGAATGCTGCAATTCACAATATTGGAGGTGAGGTGGGATCCCTGCACATAAAAAACTAGAAGGAAGAAGACTACTACCTTTTGATGAGCTAGTTTTCTGCATGCAATGATTTTTAAAAAAATGTATAGAGACTTAGCCCCCAATGACTGCCTGAAATAGTACAGCTCAAACACTGATTTACAACTTTGATTGCCGCTTGTGAGAACTAGGACAAGTAAATTTGCCAGCCATAGCTGGAAATCTGGTAGGTTTTTGTGGGGCGGGGGGAGGAGGAGGGACAGTTTCTTTGATATTGCACCAATGTGTGGCATCACTTCCAGCACAAAATAGGAAGTGCTGGGGTGATCTTCTAGGATTTACCCCAAAGTCTATGGAGTTTTTGGTGAATCCTAGGCTGTTCGCAGATGCCACTTCCGGTTTGTCACTGGGAGTGACATTGTGTGTTTGCATGATGCCAAAGAGCCACTCCAGTTTTCCCCCCATTGTGTCAAGTGGCAGAAGAGTGTGCTGTTTCCGTCCCTCTAGACCATTGGAGGGGTGAATGAATTATTATGATTAAGCATAGAATTATCTGTAACCTGAGAAGTAGAAATTTGGTTTTTGGTTTTTAATGATTCCAGCAAGGTGAATTCTAGTCCCTGTAGTGCATTCCTCACTTGTCTGCTTTTGTACAGAGCCCGAGTCTCTGCATAGCCATGCAAATACCTCTACTTGCAGGTTTCCCCCCACCTTTGGGCCCATTTGGAAGCTTCCATTAAGTCTTTTTTGCAACTGGCAAACCTGGATTTTAAAACTAAAAATGCATCCTGCCAATTCTTAAGATGCTTCTGCGGTTGTTCATCCTGTATATTTCTGGGCCTTAATTTTTTTCCCTCAGAATTTTTGCGGTGAGTAGATAGTACTTCTGTTCTGATACCAGAATATAGTCATACCCCCCCCCCCCTTGCCTTGACTTTTCCCCCACTCATCTTTTCCAGGAATATTAAACCATCTCTTGACTTTAGGCACATCTGCAAAAGAGAAACTGTTAATCATGTGATCGATGGGGCATTAATTCTCCTTTTCAGCTTTGAGGAGCCCAAAAGATAAGGGAAAAGGAGTGAGATGTAGCCGGGAAATCAATGGGAGAGAAGGCTGGGAAGAATGTGATTAAAGCAGAACAGTAATTGATGGAACAGGGTATATAAATCTCTTTGGGGTCAGAGACCTCTGCTGTCTGCAAATCACTAAAAAAAAACCCTGAGTGATCCATGTATTAAATTCTTCAGGTTGACTCAACTAACCTTGTGAATGATGGCCAAAGTAAAAGTTCCACATGAGATGTGTGGGAACAGTCCCCAGTTCATGTTTAATTAGCAAGCAGCCACAGAGACTTCAATTGTGGGTGAAGTAGGATGCTTAAGTGGTGTAGTGGCTAAGAGCAAGTGCACTCTAATCTGGGGAACCAGGTTTGATTCCCCACTCTGCCACTTGAGCTGTGAAGGCTTATGTGGTGAATCAGATTAGCTTGTGCACTCCAACGCATGTCAGCTGGGTGACCTTGGGCTAGTCAGAGCTCTTCAGAGCTCTCTCAGCCACACCCACCTCACAGGGTGTTTGTTGTGAGGGGGGAGGGAAAGAAGATTGTAAACCACTCTGAGTCTCCTCCAGAAGGGAAAGGGGGATATAAATCCAAACTCTTCTTCTTATACCATTCTGCTAAAAAAAAATCCTTGTAGTTGTTTTCTACAACTACAAGCTCTCCATACCTTTTCTTGCACAGTGAAAGAAAGCAGCTCAGGGAGACTGAGAACAGATGGGAGGAGAAAATATTGTAGTCCCCCTCTCTGCATTCCTCAATTCAAACCTCCGTGCCTTCAGCCATGGCTGCTTTCCATTTAAAAATATTGAGAGCCAGCAAGACCTGGCCCCAGTGGATATGTGTTTCTTTCCATACATGTGAGTAGTTCATGGGTGAAGCAGGGGATGGAGCCCTTATTGGCAGAAGCAGAGTGCAGGGAAGCGGTGATGAGCTCTCCCATTCCTTTCTCAAAGACAGGAAGACCCCTTTATATGATAATGGAGCAGCTGCAGAAATATAATTGTTTGCATCTTAACCTCCAACATGCCAGCTTTCACTTAAAATACAGTTATTGCTCCTTGGGAAGAAATGCCTGGATAATTTCTGCACATGATTTAGAATCTGGGTTAGGTGGTTTACAAAATGTACCTAGAGGTACAATGTATCCCTTCCCCTGGAGAAATCACAGTGTCTTAGAACTGCATGATACATTCCCCCCCCCCCCCCCAATATCCTTGAGTGTGGTCAGCTGGCATGAGCTGCAAATTCTCAGGGGCTCAGTTGGGAAAAGGACCACAGCTTTCATAGGGGACTTAAGCCTCTTTCCACCAATACTACTTTCCTGACCGGAAATGGCCTTGCTATTTTTCCCCACTGGGTAATCTTATAGATAGCCCATCAGTACATGTTAAGTGGCCCCAGTGCAACAAATGGCAGCTCCCCAGGACTGTTTCAGTTCAGGAAAAATGGCACGAGGGAAGTGATTGAAGATCCCTTTCTCTGTGTGCTGCAGTCCAAGTGAAGACTGCACAACACATATAGGAGTTAAGTTCCTAGCACCCCCAAACCACATCTGTTGACCCAGGGATGTACTTGCAAAAAGTAGATCCTGTAACTAGGCCCTTAATTGGCAAATTATGGCTTTGGTCTGCCTAACAGAAGCCATCGAGTCGGCTAGCAAATATCAAACCATGGTTATAGCTACAGCCGTCCTACTTCTGGAAGCTGCTACACCAGGGAAATGAGAATGCTGAGCAGACAAACGCAAAGTGAGCAATGCATTCTAAAACCCTGTGTAGTCCCTTTGTACGTATGAAAACATGGTTTGGGTTCTAAACCTTGTTGTGCCCCATATTTGGGTTAAATCAGTTTCCCAAGAGGATGGTACTACTCCAGCGAGGAACATTTGTCAAGCCACCCCTCAAAGAGGGCTCACTTTTTCTAACAAGGGCAATGCAATAGTGCACTACCTTTTAAGTGATCTGCACTCGCAAACTGTGGTAGAGGTAGCTAAGTTTCTTGCAACAGCTCTGAAGATATGTGATTCCAAATGCAGCACTCTGTAATTTCAACGACTCATGTCAATGAAGGTTTGTTGAGTGTTGTGTGTGGACAGTACTAAAGTGACTTTGAATGTACAATGAAGGGTCAGGCATACCATCTCTGCTTTTGTCCTCCATATGTTCAGCTTAATGTCAGCATAGTTTAATGTCTGCATAGGCCCTACCTGCATACAGCTCTCCGCCTGCAGCTGGGAACCGTGGAAGACCTGCTGGTCCACTCTCTCCTCATCCTCCGTCCTCAAAGTAAAGCCTGCGCAATTGTGACAGCTTCACTGCATGATTAGCTCAACATGAATTTAAGAGCTGTCGTAGCTTTTCTGGAAAATGCTTCCTGCAGATCTCACAGCAGTCACAGATTAACTATAGATGGTCTCAGTCAAACTCCCCAGCACTTCTCTTCAACTTACATCCTACCCTCACTTGCAATATGCAGATCATAGTCACTGACCCACTTTGCAGGGCTGTAGAAAATGTACCTGAGATAATCTAAGCTAAATGTTTTGGATGCTAGAAATGAGCTGCATCAATGCTAAGTATGGTTATCTGCTCTGTCCCCATTTTCGGTATATAAATTTGGCTGGGTCATGCTGAACAGTGTGTTTGTTTTTGAGTTGTGTTCCAAGATAAGGCCCTGCACGAGACGTTTTGTAAAGTCTGTCAGAGCAGGGGTGTGTTTTCTGTAATCTGTCTCTTTCAGAAGGTCAGGGTCTATCTATGCAAGACGTCTTGGGTGGCCCACCAATTAAGTGATAAGGAGCTGGATGAATTTCAGCCAGCCTGAACTGCTATCAGTGTTTATGGGTGGAAAAGCTTTGCAATGTCTTCTACGCCCTGAGACGGCAACTGGCAAGCATTTGGGAAACCTCTCTGTTGTTCCTTGGAGCAAACAGCTATAATGGCAGGCCTCCTGTGTCAGAGGAAAGTGAGTATCTCGGGTGTCGGTGCTGTTTTTCCTGAGATCTTGTTCTCCTGAGCCCCGACTTGGCTCAGGCAAGTCCAGTCTCATCAGATCTTGGAAGCTAAAGAGGGTCAGTCCTGGATAGTTTTTGGATAGGAAACCACCAAGGAATACCAGGATTGCTATGCAGAGGCAGGAAATGGCAAACCACCACCTCTAAATGTCTCTTGCCTTGAAAACCTCATGGAGGTCACCATAAGTTGTCTTAAATTTGTATTGTTGAAAGCTTTCACGGCCAGAATAACTGGGGTGCTGTGTGGGTTCCGGGCTGTATGGCCGTGTTCTAGCAGCATTCTCTCCTGATGTTTCACCTGCATCTGTGGCTGGCATCTTCAGATCTTTAGATCTTCTGAAGATGCCAGCCACCAGGAAAATCTGAAGTGAAAATCAGAAGGAATTCTGCTTAGAACACTGGCCCTTAACTCTTTCTAACAATTTCTCACTGTCTTAGATTTGATGGCAATTTCCACCACCATTTCTCCAGAGGTGTGACCTAAAGTTCTGCCTTATTGTCTATCTATGGATACGATTCCATTTTCTATAGGTTGCATTTGGCTGGCAAGTTTTTTTTGAGCATAAGAGAAAGCTCTGTGTTCGTGTGGCTCCACCGTGTAGCCTTCTAGGTGCGCTGAACAGACAGCAAACGGCTGCAGGAAAAATTCTTTCCTCTTTCTAATTCATGATGTGCCTTTGCCCAGAGTTCTCTTGGGCTTAGATGGATCGCAGCAGACAGATCTCTGCTGTGAGCCTTCTTCATCCAGAACGTGTAGGCTGAGCAGGTGTAAGCTTGTTTTGCTTCCATCAGGCTAAAAAAACCTGAATGGGAACAGACTGCTAGAATTAATGCTCTGTTAGCAGATTTTCTTCTGGTCTCTGGAAGGACATGACTCCCCAAACTGGAGCCATCTCCATACCAACTGTTCCAGTTTCAGCTGGGAGCTTTTGTTTACTACGGATGGTGAATCTTTTGGTGTGTGTCTGAGAAAGCTATCTGCAGGGTTGCTCCAAGGTGTTTAGGTGCCTGAGGCAGGAAAGCCAAATGGCGCCTCTCTCCCCCCACCCAGCTATTCAACATGAGACACAATCTGGTAGGACTTTTGTTCTCCAGTCTCCTTCCGCACATGCAGAATAATGCACTTTCAATCCACTTTCAATCCACTTTGAAGCTGCATTTTACTGTGCTGAATAGCAAAATTCACTTTCAAACAATTGTGAAAGTGGATTGAATGTGCATTATTCTGCATATGCGGAAGGGGCCTATTAGTGCTTTTATCCTGCTCCTCTTTGGTTCAATGGAACTTGTGCCGGTGTATTTCCCATTGGATTGTACTGCAGGGATCAGACTGGTCTCCCTCCTGTTCTGCTGCCTTTAATTGCATGCAAAATTTGCTTCCCACAGTGGCTGTCTCACCTTGCCTCTTGCTAGGGCCACCTCAAGCGAGTCAATCCCTTACAGAGGCTGCTTTATTTCCCAAATATTAAATGTCCTATAGCAAGAGAGAAATAAAGCACACGTGAAAAGCTGAAGAGGAAAGCCTGAACATGTTGCTGTGTGGTTTGGCAAACGAACAAATCTGAGAATGACAGTGGAGTGTTTAAGGCCATCAACTCTACGGGGTGTTCTGAACTCTGCAAAGCTTTATAGCGTAAAAATCTGGCTACTGCAAGAAGACACAAGTTCTGATTCACATTCCTAAGTCTTTGTGTCTCCCGTATGGGCAGACCCAGTTTGGCTCATAGGTATAGTGCACCGTGAGAAGGGGGTCAAGCTTCCTACCACACTGTTTTTCCCAACCCGAATTGGCCCCAGGAACTACTGTGGCCTGTGAATGAGTTACATGTGAGTTTCCCCAATATTGCAAATAGCTCCTCTGGGTCATTTCAGGCAGAAAAATAGTGCCGAGGAGGGTGTATTGTAATGTGTGACTCAGTCTTCCTTGTAAAGTCAACGGATTGCTAGAGTTAACAGGTTGCTGAGCTGCAATTCATTAACAAATTCAGAAGCATTTCTCAAGATCAGAAGAAGAAGAGGAGGAGGAAGGAGAGTTTGGATTTATACCCCACCTTTCTCTCTAGTTCACCAAATAAGCTTCTGCCACTCAGGTGGAGGAGTGGGGAATCAAATCCAGTTCTCCAGATTAGAATCCACCTGCTGTTAACCACTACACCACACTGACTCTCAGAAATATTAGCAGTTCTAACTTCAAGGAGTAAAATAATGTGGGTTATGGTCAGCTGTTCAATACTCATGTGTACATCTCCCTAGCAAATACTGAACACTTGAAAAACTGCTGTTCCCATTTGGCGCCCCAATGCAGTGTTTGTTCCTATAATCCCTAAGAGTCCTCCTTTAAATTTGTCACACATACTTTGCCTTTGAGAGGAATGGAACTGGCACCAGTTTTAACGCTGGTGCCACAAACCCTTGAAGCTTGTTGGTGTTAGTCACCACCTTTTAATCACTTATACTGTGTCATTCTCTGTGGCAGGGAGTAAAATGAATGGATGTCACCGAGACCCATGGTATGATCACACTCATCCAGTTCCACGGTTTTAATTATTCAATTTGAAGCTGGGGAAACAGATAATTCAGACATAATGACTGTCAGACATCCCAGAGTTTTGATTCCTGAACTCATTTTATTTTCTGGATTGCAGACAAGCTTCTCTCTTACATGGTCAGAGATATACCATCTATTTGGTAAATATGGACTTCTGGGCCTCAGAGAGGGGAAAGAATTGTGGCTTATGGACAATGGTGACGCTTCTGGGTTTTCCCACATTCATCTATTATTGAAATTCTGATCTGTCCTACTGTCTTTTGGATAACATTATCACCCTTATACTAGTAGAAGAAGGGGGACCAGTGCTGCATGCAACCTCAGAGCTCCTTAGGACATAGATTGATGGATGCAGAGTGGTTGAATTTGTCAGATCCACTGCAGGAATTCCTGCCTTTAAAAGGTCATTCTGCCTAATAGCAGGCAAAAATCCTCCCATCAGTGCCATAGTTACAAGAGAGAAACAGCAGTCGCAGAACTTCTCCCTTCTATCCAGTTGCTTAAAGATGCAGAATTCCCCTGGGAATCAGCAAACAGGCGACATGGTGAAATTAAAGTGGATATCCTGCAACATGGGTAAGTCACATCCAGCAAGTTTATTATGAGTGGAGCACACAATTAAAAGCCCATAGCCTGTTGAAGTTGTAATAGAGAAAGCATACTTTTCTTAAAAAATTGAAATTGGAGACTTCACTGTTAGTGCCCCAAAAATTTATTATTGAGGAGTGTAGGAATAAAATTATTTGTCTTCAGATTTTAACCCAGTCACTGTTACCATTCCACCTGTTACCATACTACCATACCACCTGTTACCATACCACCAGTCACTGTTACCATACCACCTGAATGGAATGAGCTAAACTTAGGACAGTGACTCATGCAGAGATACATTGAGCAGCCTCCTGTAAGGCCAGGTAATTCTACTGCCTCTCTGTATTGACTGAGGTAGAATGATCCAATTTCAGATAATGTAGAGATGCAGCAGGATTATGTGTCTCCAGTGAAGATTGATTGCCAGGAGACAAGGGTAGAGCAATGAATCATACAGGCATCGCTAGAGATGGGCACATTTTAACTATTTTTCACGGCACGTAATTTGAAATTTACTAATCTGTGGGACAGGCTGTAGCGCTGCCAATTTCTCAAATGCCAAATAAAAAGTTTTATTCTTCCTTGCTGTAGAGAACCCTGAACTCACATTTAAGGAAAAGCTAGCTAGAATTACATCTTATTTGAAGTGTACTTATTTAATTAAAAAAATATGGTTCCCTCATGTTTGGAGGCTCAAAACTTGTTAGTTCTCTGCTCTTTTTATAAGTTGTAATGATTTATTGGCTCAAGAGCAAGAACTGAACTGAAATGTGAGGCAATTCATATAGTCGAGAGGATTTATAAAATAGTTTTATTTCCCAGGTAATATGAGAACCCCAGTATTATTCACATTCCTTGATATTTTCTGTTTATCCCCCTTCCTGGCCAATCTCTCATTCTTCTTGGCTATATGAAGATTCTGGGTTTATGGCTCAAATTTCGGAGTTTTAACCACAAGAGTTCTTACAATTGGGCGTCTTATGCTGTAACCCACCCTGAGACCTTCGGGTGGGATAAAAATACACATAAATAAATACATAAATAATACCAAGACATACTAGATTATGCTCCTGTGGTTAAGATCAAATACATTCTATTAAGCACATATAGTTAGATTGTCTTATATTTTCAGATTTCAAACTTAATTTTCCCATTACTTGGATCTGGCTTTCATTCCCTGGAAGAGAAACTTTCTTGGTTATTAAGCGATGTCGAAAGCCAAGTCACTGCACAGGTTGCCAAATATTTGGTGACAGTTATAGCAGAGTATATTTAAAGAGCCACCTGTCTGGTTTGTTTTACCTGTTTGCGTGCTCCTGTTCATGAAAATGGTTGAAGTAACAGTAATTGGATTGAACGAGGCCTTAAATATCTTCCAGATATGTTGTGGCATGAACAGACCAATTCAGATTTCCTAAAGCTTTAAAGTTTCCATAATAAGCTAATGCAGGTTCCCTGTTGGAATTCCTGAACCACTTAAGGCGGTTTGTACTAAAACATGCACTTATGGACATGGAGAGCAGTAGGAGGTTAAGAGCTTGTGTATCTAATCTGGAGGAACCAAGTTTGATTCCCAGCTCTGCTGTGGAGGCTTATCTGGGGAATTCAGATTAGCCTGTACACTCCCACATACGCCAGCTGGGTGACCTTGGGCTAGTCACAGCTTCTCGGAGCTCTCTCAGCCCCACCTACCTCACAGGGTGTTTGTTGTGAGGGGGGAAGGGCAAGGAGATTGTAAACCCCTTTGAGTCTCCTGCAGGAGAGAAAGGGGGGATATAAATCCAAACTCTTATTATTATTATTATTATTATTATTATTATTATTATTATTATTATTATTATTATTATTATTATTATTATTATTATTATTATGCACACACAGGGGATGAATGCTAGCCTGTCTCTTATGTTCCCTAAGAGACTTCTTTGCTACTGCTTCAGATTTAATTATTGATCAAAGGTGATGATGGTTTTGTGCCTTTTGGAACATCTCCTTGCATTTGCTACTTGAAAAAAAATGCAATTGATGTCTGAGTGGGTGAGTAGAGGCTGCTTCTGGGAGATTAATGGACAGTGACATTATCACAGGGAGAAGAGTCCTTGCTTCAAGGGTGGCATAATGTTTAGGCCTGATTAAACTCTTGCTTTGCCTGCACAGCTGCTGGTGGCGGGGGTGGGGGGGGGCAGTTGTTGGCTAAACAGGGGAGGAGTCCTACCAGGGATTGCTTTCAACAGAAGAGAAGGACCGGCTCATCTCACACAATATTCCATGGTTTTCTTAAGCTTTTTTCAGACATTTGGTGCCAACTGTGTATAGCAGAAATGCGAGCTATGCCCAGCCTCTCTGATATGCATGGTTGCCCTTTTTGGGTGAATGGTGCAATATGCGTATTCTCCATGCTCATACAATTTTGTTGCATGTGAACCAAATTTTGGAGGAAATGTTTTTATGCTTCCTAGAGTCGTAGGGACATGAAAAATGTGCTCACCACTCTGTTCATATATAATAGTGATGGCTGCATGTATTGAATTACACATAGCACTTGTTCATGTTTAGTATGGTTGGAGTGCCAAAATGGAACATCTGAGAAAGGCTTCAATGTGAACAGAAGAGGGAGCAGTGCGGAGACTGCAATCTGGTCCCATATATGTATGAAGATGTGCTTGTAGTGTAGACTCTTCTGTTCACTGTTGCAGATCCTGAAAATGCATGATGCCCAGTTAGGGTAAGAGAGCGCTGTGTGCTTATAGGCAGTGGTGGGATTCAAATAATTTAACAACTGGTTCCGGTGGGGGGATTCAAATAATTTAACAACTGGTTGTTTACAAGCACCATTTTAATAACCGGTTCTGCCAAAGTGGTGCGAACCTGCTGAATCCCACCACTGCTCATAGGGCTGTTTGTCCCTGCAAGTGCACGTGTGTATACCTCTTGCCACTTTTTCAGTTGTCTTGGACTATGGGAAGTGAGTAGCAAGTAAAATTGGCTCAAGTGTAATTCCCCGGTCATTATGGATCAGGTTGTCAAAAGGCCTGGAGCTTAAAGGCTGGGCTTCTGAGTGTGTGTTGAGTCTTTCTGCTGCCTGCGAAAGAAGTGTTTTGAAAACCCCTTAGGACACAGATCATATGCAGAATACTTTCCCTTTGTGAAAGGGTTGTTTCTTCAGCTATCTTGAGAAAGATGGGATATGGTTTGACATCTGGTGTTATGCCTGTCACCTTTAAACTGGTGGGTTTGTAGAAGCTGTTAATGTCTCTGGTCATCCAGACATCACAAGTACATACTAGAAACCAGTAGCCAAAGAATTGGCTGGTTAGATAGTCAAGATATGCCGCACGTCCCAATGGCTTTCCCACCCTCAGCTTTTTAGCGCAGTATGCTTGTTTAGGCTTGCATTGCATTGGCATTATTTATGATTTATGATGTTAAGTTCATTCTCCAGAATACGGTTAGAGTCGCCTGCAGCAATGTTAGTGCAATTTGCGTAAAAGCCTAAAGCAATTGTAAAAGTAAAATAAAAGCAGCATGATGAACATGTGATGAAACAATTCACCAAAGGGCAGTCAAAAAAGTTTTAAGCACTGCAAATGAGGGACCACAAAACAGTTAAATATCATCACTTAGGCAAATAAAAAGGTTTGTGCTGGATGACAGGCAAACTGCTGCCAAGAGTGCATTCCAGAACCCTGGTGTCACCACAGAAAAGGTCTTGTCTCCTGCTGCCACCTACTGTATTTCAAAATTTGGGGGCATGCAAGACATTATCTCTGATCTCACAGTTAACCAGCAGGTAGATTCCTATGATAATAGATTAGATTAGATTAGATTAGATTAGATTAGATAGATAGATAGATAGATAGATAGATAGATAGATAGATAGATAGATAGATAGATAGATAGATAGATAGATAGGTAGGTAGGTAGGTAGGTAGGTAGGTAGGTAGGTAGGTAGGTAGGTAGGTAGGTAGATAGATAGATAGATAGATAGATAGATAGATAGATAGATAGATAGATAGATAGATAGATAGATAGATAGATAGATAGATAGATAGATAGATAGATAGATAGATAGATAGATAGATAGATAGATAGATAGATAGATAGATAGATAGATAGATAGATAGGGCGGTGCACAACATAATAAGGGCTCAGGGCGGAGGGCTCAGGGCGGTGCACAACATAATAAAAAACAGTAACATAATAATACAGTACAGTAGGACTGAACAAGTAACAATACCAATTTCACTAGCCCCATAATAGAAGACACAACTGACAGAAAGTTTCCTGTCAAGGTTTAAAACATCTTTTGGGGGATGGGGTGATGAAGGCATTCAGTTGTCCTAAAAAAATTATATCTGGCTTTTAGTTGTCCTGTTTTAACTGTGTACATGTGTAGATTTTTTTTGTAAGCCACCTTGAACCAAAAGCAAAAGTGAGGTATGAATATTTATATAAATACTGGATAAGCAAGGTCCCTGCCTCAGTCCCAAAAATAGTGACAAGAGCAATTTACCCCTACCTACTTGCCTATGCACAGCCCTTCCTATAGTGCTGTGAGGCTTTTTCAGTCCCTCTTCATTAATTAACTCTTTCTTCCTACAGTCCTCTGATCCTTTTGTCTGGCCTTTTTCTCCTTCAGCCGTTCTTCCTTCACATTTCTCTGTCCTTGCTCTACTGCCTTTTCTGTATCCTTCAGCCTCAACAGTTTCTAAACTTCCCTACATTGGAGGATCTTCTTGCAGTGCTCAGCCTGCCTTTTCTTCAGGTTTTAATCTCAGCCGAACTGACAATTTTCCTTTGCCTCACAGAAGGTGGACTGTAAGCTGTTTTCTTCCCTGAGCAATCACCTCAGTCCAGCCAACCAGTGTCCTAGGCTCCCACTGTTGCAAGTTCTATGAAATGTAGATGGCAGCTGGTCTTGTGAATATCGTGGGCCAAGAAAAGCCCTTAGTGTGACAGGTTGGGGGACCCTCTGCTGTGCTCTACAATTGCACTGCTGCTAGATTGAGACACTGAGTTCTATGAGGTTGTGCTCTTTTTAAATCAAGCTAAGTTTCCCTGAAATGCTCCAGCATTGGTGTTAACCTGTAGTCAGGAAGTTTGTGCTTAAGGAAATGACTCTGTGCTGGCTGCCTGGCTCACTTGGAAATTCATTTTTTCCATTTGTGGTGCTAGAAGAGCAAGTTCTGGCTCTTGATGAAATAGCCAGAAACAAATATACGAAGTCTTCAATTGACAGGCATGGAGAAGTTTGAAAGGGAGCCAGGAGGAGGTAAAGAAAAGGCCGAAACGGTTTCATATTTCCATATTCATTGGAAACTAAAAGCATATTACATAGATGTTCCATTTCCATTGGGTTCTTAGGATCTTGGAAATAACAAAAAAGCCCCTCCATACAGATTGTCACTCCTGACGTCTGCACATTCATGGTCTTACTGATTGAATTAAGAGGTTTGGACACTTTTATGGAGTTTTATGGTCTACTGCTAGTTATTAGACTTCACAAGCAGAGGTAACAACTTGTAGTAGGCATCTCATTTCCCCCTGCATCCACTGCTCTTATTATTTCTTCTTTCCCATGCTGGCAGTCCCCACAGAGTCCTTCTTTTTTCTGCTTCCTTCTTGCCTATCCACCTACCAGTCAAGCTACTTTAGCTATTCCCCCAGTTTTAATGTCTGATTTTATAGATGCATATCTTTATGTGTCGTTGAAACTTCAGGTTGGTAGAGAGATGCCTCTGACTGTTCCTGGCCCCATTCTGTGGGTTTATTAATCCACATTTTATAGTCCGTGTCAAAATTAGACATGTAGCTGAATGGGACTCCAGGTGGGATGCTGGAGAGCAATCAGCACTGAGGGCTATTGCCACCGGGTCCTGCTTGTGGCTTTTTCTGTGGCTTTGGATTGGGCAACTGTTGGAAACAGGCAACTGGACTGGTTGGCCATTGTCCTGATCCAGTAGGGCTGCTCTGATGTTCATAACACCACATACGTGCAGGGGGGAAACTGCCTCTGTTTTTCCATGTGGCTGATTGACCTACAGAGCGCCCTTTCATTCGTTCTGGATTTGAACGCATAAAGTTGTCTTATATTGAGTGAAACCATTTGCTCACCTAGCTCATAATTGTGTGGCTAGCAGTGACCCTCAGGATCTCAGGAGATAAAGTTTTCTCTAACACCTCTTGTTTAAGGCCACTTTTAATCAGAAGTGCCCCTGAACATTTCTCATTGAGACACAGCCAATTCCCTGTTGTAGTGATTAACAGTATTCTAGTATGCTGGTTTTTGCAGGCCACTCGTATTGCTCCCACCAAATATGAGCTACGATTCAAATGTCACCTCTTACATGGAGGCACTAAGTAGCCTTATGTCTCAGTCTTCATAGCTGCACAATGGGATTTTTAATTCTGGACTTCCTCTAAGGGGTTTTTTAATGATTACTGTATATGAAGTACTTGGAATGTCTGAAATCCTTGGAGGGAGGGTATTATTCTTGGTCCCTGTAGTGTATAGTGTTGCAGAATCCAGCTTCTCTTGTTTGCACAATTTGGGCACATTGGAGCAGAATTGTGAGATTTATATCCATTATGAAGCAGCAAAAAAACAAACAAACCATAGTTTTGTTGGGTTTTTGTTTTACATACAGAAGTTCATGAGTAAAAATTCCTGACACCTCTATGCTTATTTAACATACTTTAATAATCATCATCAATGTTTTATATAATCCTTTCAAGTGTTGACAGTGCTGTCCTTTTCTTCACTTGTAATCCTCACAACAACCCTGTAAAGTAGGTTAATATTATTACTATCCATTGTATATTTCAGATGGATGGGGTGTAGTGGTAGAGGGCTTAAAGTCCTCAAGTGAGATTTAAATGAGGGACTTCCTGGTTCATAGCTCTTGTAGCTTCTACGCTATTTGGCCCCTTCCGCACATGCAAAATAATGCGTTTTCAAACCACTTTCACAACTGTTTGCAAGTGGATTTTGCTATTCCGCACAGCTTTAAAGAGCACTGAAAGCAGTTTGAAAGTGCATTATTCTGTATGTGCGGAATGAGCCTCTGTTGCCTTTAGACTGCTTTTCAATAAGAAGAATTTACAAAGTGGTAAGAAATGAGGCAAAAGAATCTCTGGATGGGTTGCACTTGGAGAACCACACTGCTAATCAGAGGAGGCTTGTTGCAGGGTTTCTTCACGTGTTTGCAGCCCTGAATGTCATTCCTGCTATGGTTTTGAAAAATTAATTACATCTAAGTACGTGAACTAACTGCATTTGCTTGTACCTATCTCTTCTTGCTTTTTTTTAACATTTCCAAAACCTTTCTCTCCGTCTCCCCTTCTGTGCTCAAGATCATGAATTTCTTGGGGGTTGGGATCTCTCTTTTCCTTTCGCTCCTGTTACCTAATTAGTCCCGAGGGCATTTAATAATGCCAACAGCTAAGTCAAACTTGCCTTGTCTGATCTGGCACCAGGTTGTTGCTGGTTCAGGCTTCGTGCCGATGAGAAATAAACAGCAGCGGCGGATGGAGGACTTGCAGAGCGGTTCAGGTTTTTTAGAAGCCGGAGAGGAAATAAAGCAGCACCACTCACCTCCGCGAAACAACCTGCAAAGCGGGGAGCAGAATAAACAAAAATCTTGGCCACCGATGCTGGGATGGAACTTTGCAATGCGACACGGCGCTAAAGCCAAGCTGTGGTATGTTGACAGCAGCTGGTGCAGGACTGCAGCTTTGCCGTTAGAGGGAAGTGTTGAATTTTGTTGGCCTGGGAAGATTACATAGAACGTAATGTTAATATCAGGATCCACTTGTTCGCAGCAAAAGGAGCTGCGTGGTCTATAACAGAGCCACCAGCTTATCATCTCTGGGCAGAGAATGGGGTTGTGATGACTTGTGTATCAGGCCTGCTGTGGTCAGTTGAGCAATTTATTGAGGTTGGTCATCTCCATGGGGGAGGGGAATAGTATGTGCCAAAAGCCGTGCATTTCCCAGAAAGGGGAGCATTAGTAAAGGTGGGAATGTGCTTAGGGTTGAAGTGAACGGCCTTCCATTTAGGAGAGGTGATGAGCATTCCAAGTGCTGTGGTCGGCGTCTTGAAGCTGATAAATGTGTCTGCCTTATAAAAGAGGGTGCACGTCTCAGAAACCTTCCCTTATCGGCCCAGCACAGAGTTCTTAGGGAGGGGTGGAGATGCCAGACACTGGCATTGGCCTAAGCTGAAAGTAGGCAGTCCTCTTGAGCCCCATTATGTTTTGCAACATATGGGTGCTCCCATTAATCCATTTTTGTTTTATTTGAGTTTTTTAAAAAAGACTTCTTGTTTTAAATACTCAAGAATTATGAAATACAGAAATAGTAGTTGTTACAGGTTTTTGAGACTGAGAAGCGCTGGGTGTGTTGTGACTTTTAATGTTTTGTTTCAGTTGTGGCTTTTTGGCATCCAGAAGAGCTTATTATGCTCAGTGGTGGGATTCAGCCGGTTCGCACCACTTCGGCAGAACTGGTTGTTAAAATGGTGCTTGTCAACAACCAGTTGCTAAATTGTTTGAATCCCACCACTGCTTATGCTCCTTCGTGAAGTTCCCCTTGGATGAAAGCCAGTCCTAGACATTTTGGTACCTGAGGTGGAAAATCAAAATGCTTTAATTTCCTTTTACTAAGTCATGGGGGCCAATCCACTGGAAAGTTAATTAAAAATGAGTGGTGGTATTTTGTTTTAGATTAAACTTTGAGTCGAAATTCATTTTGATTAATGAGAACTATTTAAGTCACACAGCCAATGTGGTACAGTGGTTAGAGTGTTGGGCTAAGATCTGAGAGACCTAGGTTTGAATCCCTACTGTGCCATGAAGATGTAATGAGTGACCTTCGGCCAGTTACTGTCTCTGAGCCTGAATTACCTCAGAGGGTTATTGTGAGGATAAAATGGAGGATTGGAAAACAATATGGCAAATTGTTCTGGGTCCTCTGTAGGGAGAAAAGCAGAGTATAAGTATTGAAATAAATGAATAAATAAAGATCCTCTGAAGATGCCAGACACAGATGCAGGCGAAACGTCAGGAGAGAATGCTGCTAGAACACGGCCATACAGCCCGGAAACCACACAGCACCCCAGTGATTCCGGCCGTGAAAGCCTTCAACGATATATTAAAATGAATAAATAATTTTTTGCTAGACTTCTACCCGTTCTCTGGAAAGCTGATGGTACATGGTTCGCATCTCCATTTTTAAATCTTTGTAACAATTGAGTGGCCCAAGGTCATACAATAAATTTCTTGGTTGATTTGGAATTTGAACCTGTCTGTCCCTAGTTTTTGCTCTAACTGGTTCACACGCTACCTATTTCAGCCTTTGCACTGTGCCTGCCATAAGGTAACCTTGTGTTTATAAATTATCCTGTGGTGAATCATTTTTCATTTATCTTCCTCACATGAACTGACTCATGTTTGAGAGGCCTACACACATTTAGCTCCTACAGAGTACAGTATGTTTATCATGCCACTATTTTGAAGGCTGTTGGACAATTCACAAAACTTTGGTTCTATGTGGATCTCATCTTGTGGTAATCAGGGGAAACATTCTTTTTTGTGGTAGAAAAAATGGATGTCCTTAGATGAGTATTTGGGGAGCAAATCCCAATGGATATGCAGCCCTGACAGACATACTGACTACAGTCTGCATTTTTCCTGGGAATATCCCCGGCTCATGGGGAAAGTTGTGAATTTCTGTGTCTCCCAGGCTTGCTAAGCCCCAGTTTGAATGAGGATCATGACATGTTCCTTCCCCATAGCCTTGGGGGGTATTGTAGAAATGTGGCAAAAGCAACTTCTGAAGCTATTTCAGGTCAAGCAAACTGTATGGGAGGAGCACAGATCTTCAGAACACATCTCTCCACCTGACACGAGACATCTCCAGGACAGGGGAAATGTAGCTCTTGCTTTGGCCTCCCTCTTTGTACTCAACATTTACACAGCCCTTATTGAGGGTTCAGACTAGAGCTGCTCACATATTAGCTCAGTAACTATTATTTGCGTCTTCCTGAGAAGAGGATGAAGCTCCTCTGTAAATGGCTGTGCTGTTTCAATTATATGTTTATAATTGAATTTTCTAGCAACATGCCTATCAAGTATGACAAGGAGGAATTAGGAGATGGTAGAAGCAGGGTGTCAGTCTTATGGCCAAATTGCATGTGATGTTGAAGTCTATGGTTCGAGTGCATCTTAAAAGCAGTCACAAGATGAATCCTGTGTGGATGGAGGTTGTGGCACTGATATCAGAAGAGTATGTGGGAGAGTCTTATTATGTTCCTAATTGTAAATGCCTCCCCTCTAGAGCCTACTATGAATTCAGGAAGAGGGGAAATGCAGCAATAACATGGATATTCTCCCTTACTGCGTTTAAACCAGTCAGGATAGGTGGGAATCTCTGGCTAAACTGTTGTGTATATATGGGGAACTAACCTTCCTATTAACCCTGATCCCACTGTAGATAGACATTTTTAGGGCCGAATTCTAGTCATGGAGTTGTACACATCACACATGGGTTAGCCCTAAATTTAAATTCCTGTTTCTCTGTCATCAGCAGTTCAGTTACTGTGGGAAAAATCTATCTCCCCTCCCCCAATACTGACTTTTCAGCTCAAGTCCCTGGAAACTGCCATTGTGTGCTGTCTCCACAAAGGTCAACGTCAAAGAGCCATGTGTCTGCCTTTCCCCACAGCCTTGGGGCTCTGCTGGCACTTCATTTGGAGGTTGTTTCATTTTTGTTTGCTCTTTACTGTGTGATGGTGCATCTTACATTCCAGAGTCCAAACAGTGCAACATACATTTTGCCATGTGTTTCTCTGCAGGTGACGTGCAGCAAAATTGTCCTTGCTGCTTGAATGATGAGTTAGGGTTGCCAGTTCTGGGTTAGGTATTTCCTTGAGATTTGGGGGTGGAGCTGGTGGATGGTGAGGTGTGAGGAGGGGGGGGGGGGGAACTTCAGCAGGGTATAATGCTATGAAGACCAACTTCCAAAGCAGCCATTTTCTCTGGAGACTAGTTGTAGTTCTGGGGAATTTCCAGCCACCACCTGGAAGCTGGCCATCCTAAGGGTATGTGTGGGAAAGGGAAAGAAGAGAACTTTCCTTGAGGGGGTCTAGTTTTCTGTGTAAGCTCTAAATTGCTTCAGTGCAGCAAGAAAGGATGCCTGCCCTTTTCCCTTTTCAGACAACATTCGCCAGGGAGGTGTTGATTAATACAGCAAGTGAGGCATTGTAGAAGGCTTAAAACCTCTTCTCCTCTCCTCCCTGATGTGAATTTGGGACCCTCATTGAGAAACCGAAGGAAAGGTCTTCCAGCATCTCATTTGGACCTCTGGAGCAGAATCAACAGCTGTGCAAGGGCAAGCAGAAACAGAACAATGCCACCCAGAGACTGCTGGAAGGTGGTCTCTCTGTGTGAAGAGCAGCATGTTACGGAGCCAGCCATTCATGGAACAATCAAGTTTTGGTTGAAAACATGGATCCAGGAGATGAAGCAGTGGGGTGGAGCAGGGGCAGAATTTGGCATAGTGTGAGAGGAATCTGTCAGGTTATGGTCAAAGCCTGAGAAATTCTGAGAGCATCTGGTCCTGATCCTAATAGTATGCTGAACCATGAAGTCTCTTTGCCTGCACACCTTTTTCTTCTTGACATGAGTCCACAAGTAGCTAATATTGTGCATTGAGTGAGCCCAGTCCATTTTGCTCACAGTCTTGGAGCAACAGCCATCCTTCAAATTGGCCAGCATTCAGAAACGAGGAGAGGCGCTTAGAAGGAAAAAAGGAAGATTCACAGTGAAGACGGATTCACTATAAACAAGGGAATTCGAAGTGATTGCTTTTGCTGCAGTGTGAGCCTGACTTTGCAATTTGAATGGTGAACGGACATACCAACAAATCCAATGCTGCCTCAGATATCAGCACAGCCCCTCCACTCCAGCTTCAGATCTGTTGTCTGTTTTTAAATAATAAAAAGAGGCACACGTACATTTATGTGGTCATGCATCACTTGAATGCTAATAATGATTGTTTACAGGATTTTTTAAAAAAATATATCACTGCTTTGAGGGTTTATGGCGTGGTTTGTGGATTACATCATGGGTGTCTGAATACTGTGCAGCCCATTCTGCCTTTTGCTGCAGACTGACAGAACCGGTTTCTAAACTGGAGGAAAAAGTCTGTTTGAGAAAAGTCAGGGGATTTCTAAACCAACCACCAATCAGTATTCGGTATTTTTCCATCTTCAGATCAGTGAATGTTTCCGGTGTGCTTCACAGATTGTTTTGGAACACAGTGATTAGAATATTTGGTCCTCTACAGATCATTCACTCCTGTCTTCAACTTTATGGTGACTAAGAAAACCCTCAGTCATCATGCAGAACACGGAGGCTAGAGACAAACAAGAGAAAGTAGACAGAGAAGTTTGCTTTTCATACATGCCTTTTGTTTCTGAGGGTCCTTCCGCACATGCAGAATAATGCACTTTCAAACTGCTTTCAAGGCTCTTTGAAGCTGTGCGGAATATCAAAATCCACTTGCAAACAGTTGTGAAAATGGTTTGAAAACCATTATTCTGCGTGTGCGGAAGGGGCCTGACATCCAGGTGGGCCTGCTGATCTCCCAGAATCGCCACTCATCTCAGGCTACAGAATTGGTTTCCGCGCTGTGGACCGTTATGACATACCTTTCTGAGGTCCCTCCCTTCTGCAAAACCCACCCTCTCCAGGCCCACCCCCAAATCACCAGGAATTGACCAACCAGACAAATCTACTTTTGTCTCACCAATATGTCTCCTTGAGCAGGGTTAGTAGGCTCTTAAAGCAATATAACTTTTTTTTGCAAAGCCCTGGTCACTAGGGCCCAAAATAGTTTCAAAGGGTAGCCTTGTTCTTCAATAGATTCGAATCCAGTAGCACCTTAGAGACTAACAAGATTGTGGAGGTTCAATCTTTCAACAGTCAAAGCTCTCTTTATTAGGTATTTGACGAAGGGGCCTTTGACTCTCAAAAGCTCACACCCTGGATATCTTGTGTAGCCTCTAAGGTGCTACTGGACCCAAATCTTAACTGATCTTAAGTGTGTGTATGTGTGTGTGTGTTTTTTGCCAACTTTTGTTTTTAATTTTGTTTTACAGTGAGAAGGAATAGAAGAAGTGGGAAGGAGGGAGGAGTGGTACAGATTCTCCCCCACCCCCAAAGCTGGCCCCATAGTGAAGCTACAGTCTTAGGCAGTGAATCTTGGGGCACTATTAAGTGGGGGAGAACTGCTTGTGCAGTTAGACAAAATCCACTGGGAAACCTCTGCATGGCATTGCAGTTGAACCACTCCTATTCATTGCAGCGAATTTGAGCAGGAGAACTTTCCCCAATTACTCCTTAGCAGTTAATTAGTGTGAAGAGAGATGCTGCTGGGCTGTTTCCCCCCTTGGGTAGCCAGATGCCTTGGACCAGTTTGTTCCTGGCAGAGGGGCCAGCTGCTTCCCTGTTCTCCCATTCCCTGTGTGGCACTGGCACTGGCAGTTGTGACCCATACTGCCATGGGTTGGCAGCCAGCGGCTTGTTGCTGGGAGGCAGGCAGCTATTAAATATCTTTGCCTGACATAATAATGGGGAGAGGAAAGACAGAACATATTCCATTAGCATCTGGCTCACCCTGCAGAGGCTGCACTGGCGGTAGGAAGGGAGTCTGTATTTTTAGACAGGATGCAATGCAACTTTCTGGCTCACCCAAAGGTGGGGGATAGCGAAGGCAGGAAGGAGAGCGAAGGAAATCGGGCTCAGGTTTCGGCTTGAGTGCTGGGCTATGGCAGCACGACAGGGCAAGCCTGGTTCAGACTCTGCTGTGAGTATGCAGCCTGCTTCTTCTTTGCCCCAAATCTTTTCATTCTTCTTCCTAGCCTTCCCTGTCTCTCCAATAGCTCTGCTCTGTCCTGGGAAGCACCTTGGTGCTAGAACCAGGCAGTGATAGCGTTTCAGCCTGTGCCGTTCTGCGTGTGTGTGTGTATGCGTGCCCAGGTGTTTACATGTCTTGGAGGCTGGGGGAAACTCCCTGGCCTGACAGCTGAAGTGCTTATGGAAGTCTCTCTCTTTTTGACATGTTGATAGGTGGGCATGCTGGCAACTCTTCCTTTTGAGTTTCTCATTTTCTGGAGCAGATAATTGCCTCTTAAGTCCTACCAGTTGCTGAGCCACAAAGTAGTGCTGGGAAGTTCAGAGCTGTGATGGGAGTGTGTGTGTGTGTGTGTGTGTGTGTGTGTGTGTGTGTGTGTGTGTGTGTGTGTGTCGGCTGCTGATGGACAATAGCTTAGCAAGCTGGATATTGTATTGTATAGTGCCTGTCTTATGGGTTCTGAAATTCATTTACACACCACAGTCGCCAGCTGTCCATTTCCCCAAGAGTTCAGAAAGCCATTTCTTTTACAATTACAACCCTGTGGGAAACCATTCTTACCTCTCTGGACAGAAATCCCATTGCTTTTTGCAGCAGCTGTTTGTGGATCCCAGAGCAATTTTATGTGGTCAGCATTGCCAAATGGGGCCAAGTCATGCTGACCTGTGCTGGTTGAGCTGTAAACAAAAGCAAGGATTCAAGATGGTCTGGGTGGAGGTAGTGGGAGCAGGGTCCAACTGGATAGGTGATCTGAGATAACAAATGCTTTAGCTAGTCTTTTTTTGGGTATTCTAATGTCCCATATGCAGTGATTTCGGGGGTATAACATTTCGGGGGTATAACATTTGATTCTGTGAACCATACAGTCTAAAATGGTACAGGCAAAACACAGACTTACCAGCTCTGTGAGAACCAGGCATTAATTTCTGAGTGGAGGTTGCAGGAGAAAATTTCCAAGGAAAGTTGCTGGATGAGTGGCAGAGGTATGCCATCTAAATGAAGGATAGCAGTCTGCAAATGAAGTTTGTTTATTATTTGTTTACTTACATTTGTATATTTAATTTGTAGACTGCTCTCTCCCCTGTTACAACAGGGATGGTGCAGTTTACAACATTTGATTTCTAATAAAATTAGTGTAACAATAAACCATGGTACCCTAACAAGAACCAAGTGAAGGGTGGAACAGACTAAAATTAAAATTAGAATACATAGACACCCTTGTTAAAAACAAGGAAACAAAAAGGGAGGAGAGGGAAAGGAAAGGGAGAGAAAAGGAAAAGGGAGGCCAATTAAGATAGATAGATACTGTTGATGCCCTCAAACATTGGCCTGGTGGAACAACTCCATCTTGCAGGCCCTTTGGAACTGAGATAGGTCCCTCCGGGCCCTGGTCTCATTCAACAGAATGTTCCACAAGGCTGGGGCCAGAGCTGAAAAAGCTCTAGTTGAGGACAGATGGACATTTTGGGCCAGGGCCCACCAGTAAGTTGTTATTAGCAGAATGTTGTACTCTTTGGGGAGTATTTAGGGAAAGGCAGTCCCACAGGAACAAACGTCCCAGGCTGTTTAGGGCTTTAAAGATTAGTACCAAAACTTTGAAGCTGATTTGGTGCTCCACCTGGAGCTAATGCAGTGATGGAGCACGGGTTGGATGTGAGTTCTCCAAGGCATCCCTGTGATAGCCAGTGTAGCTGCATTCTGTACCAGCTGAAGTTTCCAGATCAGTCTCAAGTGTAGAGCAAATTACAGTAGTCTAGTCTGGAGGTGAACATTGCATGGATCACTCAGGTGCCTAGCAGTGACCACCAGGTTTCTGGACCCACCTGTGTCTAGTAGCCTAGTACCAACTGAGAGTCCCCTTCCCTTAATTCTTGCAAAGAATTCAGAGGCAGAGAGTCCTGCATTTTATGCTTTGTGGGAGACACAGACCCTCTTCTTTAGCAAGTATTCTGGCTTGAAAAATTCCTGAAGATTTGGGGGCGGAGCCCAGGGAGGGTGGAGTTTGGGGACAGGGAATAATTTAGCAGGGTTGGGAGACCATAGAATCCACCCTCTCAAATCACCATTTCCTCCAAAGAAGTTCATATTTGTAGCCTGGAGATCACTTGTAATTCCAGGAGACCGACAGGCCTCACCTGGATACTGGCAAACCTATCTCTGACACAACTGAAAAATGAGGGGAAGAACCAAGCTCTGAATGTAGTTGATGGTTTCTGAAAGACTCCAGACCCTGACATGAACTGAGAGGCTGAGCCACTGACTCTTTGGTTCATTCCGCACATGCAGAATAATGCACTTTCAAACTGCTTTCAGTGCTCTTTGAAGCTGTGCGGAATAGGAAAATCCACTTGCAAACAGTTGTGAAAGTGGTTTGAAAACACATTATTTTGCCTGTGCGGAAGGGGCCTTTGAGTGCTTTGGAGTTGGGGAAGAAGGGTTGGGTCATGAATGCAGATAATAGCCAATGACTATGCCAAGCCAAATTTTGGGGTCCTTTGTTGGAGGGCACCAATGCATATGTATGAAGCATTGATCACCACAAGATAGGGAAATGTGACCTTTACACCTATCCAGGGCCAGCATCAAGACCCTGGAGCTTGGCACAGGTCCTATCACCGATCAGTGATGCTTGTCTGCATCTGCTGCCACCAGGAATAAGAAACCCTCCCCATAGTCAGTGCTGCAAGGCCCTCTGGATCAGTCTCCTGTTTTTCTGCTGGTGCTGGCATTGTCAGAGCTCATAGGAATGTGAAGAAGTCACACTTGGCTCCTTCCTCCAACAAGGCTGTGTCAGTATGTCTGTGAACAATGAGGCCCCATGCTAAATATGGGGACACTGAAGAGCATCTTACTCCCCCCCCCAACCCCCCGCCCCTCGCAGCTGTGCCTTGAAGAGTTCTCCATGATGCAACAGCAAAAGAGAAGTTTCCACTTGCACAAAAACATTTTTTTGGAGTATACAGTACTGGCGGCATTTGGCTACAGTCAGATAATTGGCAGCCAGTCCAGTCAATTAAGTGCCACTCCAACCTGAACTTCAGACATTGAGCGATTGCAGATTTTTGTGACTGTTCTTGCTTAATGCAAATTAGTTACCCTGGACACATTTTAATGGCTGCCTCCATTCATGCAGTCTCTATAATTTAAAAGGGTACATCTTTTTTTCATGTAGTGATCACTGAAAGCAATTCCTAAACATGCCTTGCCTCCTTTTTCTTCAGATATATAGTTAAAGAGGCGTGTCCCTTTTCCAAAGACAATGTAGAAGGTGGAGTTAAACTTTTTACTCTGTGCTTGTGGGTCGTACGTTTGCTCCAGAATAATTATACTGCAATTAATGGTATACTTGATTATGCATTATTATGTTTTATAGAGTAACATAGCAGCCATCCCGACTCGTAGCAAGTCTCAGCAATGCACCAAGAAAGGTGCAACTGTTCAGGACTTCAACCTGCTTGATTTGGCTGAATAATCTCTCTTCTGCTTCCTTTCCCACATTAATAATGTTCAGATTGTGTACAAATACTGTCTTAGATCCCATGGTAAATCCCTATTAAAAGAATATGGCAAAATGGAGTCACCTTGCTTTCTGCTGCAGCTAAAAAAAATCTTCCCCAAAATGCTGCTCTGGGGAGATAAGGAATCCCCAAGCACAGCCCAAGGGACCATTTGGGGATCTGCAGTGGATGGAGAATCACTGGATGGATGGATGGATGGATGGATGGATGGATGGATGGATGGATGGATGGATGGATGGATGGATGGATGGATGGATGGATGGATGGATGGATGGATGGATGGATGGATGGATGGATGGATGGGTGGGTGGGTGGGTGGATGGATGGATGGATGGATGGATGGATGGATGGATGGATGGATGGATGGATGGATGGATGGATGGATGACTTGTGTGTTCCCTTTATGGAGATTTACTAGGGGATGGAGATTTAAAGGTGTTTTTGAATATCAGGAACAAAATTGGAAAGTGGGATTGGTTGAGTGGGGCTGTGGCTCAGTGGTTCAGCAACTGCTTGGTATGCAGAAGGTCCCAAGTTCAATCCCCAGCAACTCCAGTTAAAAGGATCAGGTAATGTAGTCAAGTGATGTGAAGTATCTCTACCTGACCCTGGAGAACTGCTGCCTGTCTTGAGTAGAAATATTGACTTTGATGAACTGATAGTCTGATTCACTCCAAGGCAGCTTTGTGTGTCCCTGTGTTAACTTTGAATTACCTTGGGAATGGATCTCCAAGTTTTTACTTTGACTTCTATTTAGTGGAGAATCTGGAATGTTGATACAAAATAAGCAGTTTTGGAATAATCATGAATCATAACATGAATGCCAGGAGGAGGAAGGATTTTGCCTGTAGAAAAGTCACCATGTGGATTTTTTTCTGCCTCAAATACCAAAATGACTTGGTTTGTTCTACTGCTTAATCTTGATTTGCTGTAGGTTTTGTGGGTGTCCTGCTTGTCACCTTTAATTTGTCAGTTCCGGGCTGTGTTTGGTGAGGGTCTTTTTTTTTTACCTTTGCACATTTTGTTATGACCATCTTTGGTAGTTCTGTGGTGTGCCTGTGTGCTGCCCTTCCTCATTAGCAAGCAGTAACAAGGTGACAGTTCTTCTACTTTACTCCCATGCTCAACACTTTGATTACTTTTAGGGTATGGGGCTGCCATGCCAAAGGCAACGGGCTCAGCTCTGCGGGTTTAACTGGCTTGTATGTCATTCTGCTAGCTTGCAGTTGGTGGTGGCGCAGGGCAAGGGAAACTCCTTTCCTCTGTGTTGACAGTTCTCGTATTTTTCCCATCTTGCTCCTCTCCTAAACTCAGGGGCCTCTTCTTCTGTCCTACAATCCTGCCCAAGAAGTGCACGGTTAATTATAGCCCAAGTATCTTGATTACTTCCCCATCTTGAGCACCTGCCTGCTCCACTTCCGGTGTGGCCGGGAAGGTTCCATTCCTGCAGGTTTATGCAAGAGTTCAAATCAGGTTTATTTAGCTTGGGTTAGGCAGAGTAGGCTGGTAGGAGAGCTGACCCACACTACTGGTCATAGGATAAAATGTGACTTCCCAGAGATTGTGAAGTCTGTTTTCACAGCTTGGAAAATCATGGTGCTTTCAAAGAGACAGAAGAGCTGGGCAGAGGCGTTTGCACGAGCTCATCTCTTTTTGTCTCACTGACATCTTGGAACAGGTTTTGCAGGTTTCTGATGCACTTAAAATAAAAAAAGGAAACCTCTGGAAACAGACCTGTCAGCAGGACAAGTGTGCACCTAACACTACTTTGAATGTTTAATACAACCCAATATTGCCACACAACTGCTTTTAAACTGCCTCAAATTTTAAGTGCAAGATGTTTCTTCTTGGAGGAGCTAAAATCCAGGGCATGCATATGGAACTGAGCTATAGTACATTTTTTCTCACAAGAACATTGCCTGCCACTGAAGCTTCATTACTCTGATTTTTGGTGTCTGGTTTGATTTATTGCCTGGAAAGTATTTTTAAAGGGCATGCTATTTTTTTTTCAAAAATGTTGAGTACTAATGTTAGGCAATGGGCAACTTTTAACTTACAGATATTTAAATGATGTCCTGATGGCATTTGTTTTGGGGTAGATCTGCTTCAGCTCTGTGCGAGAGATCTCTTCCAGCCAGGAGCAACTGGATCCCGCATCCTAGGAGTACCTAGGATTGACTTTCTCACCGGCTTCCAATGTTTCTGTTTTCCATGTCTCTCCTATTCTCAGTGACAGGATGTCAGGCAATGCTACCCAGTCTCTGGCAGCTGATAGTCAGGAATTATTGAACTGGAAAGTCCCAGTGGATGCTGAAATGCTTTGTTCCCTGACTGAACCCAGAGAAATATAGAACGCAAAACAGAAAATTAGATAGGTGAATCAATCAATAGTGTATAAGTGAGTACAAATTCTCTCCTCTTCAAGTGGCATCCCAGAGGATTCAGAGGATTATGGGTAAGTGGCTTCAAGTGGACAGTGAGCTAGGCTGGACTCCAGAAAACCCTAAAGCAAGCAAAATTTCAGTTGGATCCTACAATGTTTGCCATGTGGGGCAGTATATGTCCTTCTTTTCTTTGTGGAAGTATTACGTGGAAAGGATTTCCATTAAAAGGCTTGCAGGCAATGTGTTTGTGCAGATGTTACATCCTTCTTTGAGTTTTTTTCTAGGAAGAGAATCCTACCTTGATCTTCTCACCATGAGAAAAATGGGAAATTCCCAAACTGGGACCCTGCAGCTGTCTGAAGGTGCATGGAGCAGAGAGAGTGGACAAAGAGAACTTCCTCTCTCTCTCTTCCTAATCACTGGAAACCTGGGGCATCCAATGAAGTTGATGGGCGATAGATTCAGGGCAGACAAAAGGAAGTACTTATTTGCTCAATTAGTGTTTGAAATGTCACATTCTCCTCCAGATGATGTCATGATGG
Source organism: Sphaerodactylus townsendi (assembly GCF_021028975.2). Lineage (NCBI taxonomy): Eukaryota > Metazoa > Chordata > Lepidosauria > Squamata > Sphaerodactylidae > Sphaerodactylus > Sphaerodactylus townsendi. Next base: position 26,972,296 of record NC_059436.1, on the reverse strand, counting down.
TCACATTGAAAGCTTTGAAAGAGGATGGGACAGATTCATGAGGATAGGTGTGTCAGTGGCTACTAGGCATGTTGACTAAAGGGAATGTCCATATTCCGAGACAGAAAAGCTATGAATATCAATGCTAAGAAGCCATATCAGGGGAAAGCCTTGACCTCTATGCCATGTAACTAGATGGCCACTGTGAGAGATGGGACACTGAATTAGATAGACCATTGGTTTGATCCAGCAGAGGTCTTCTTATATTTTCCCACAGATCATGAGGGATCCCAGAGAAGGGCAGATGACCTTGGATGACAGGCAGGTTTGTAGGAGAACAAATAATCCTTCAGTTACCCCAAGCTCAGGAGATTTTATAGGCACAAATCAGCACTTTGAATTGTGCTCAGTAACTAAATGAAAGCCACTATAGATAATGCCGCATTGTGATGTGGCCTTAGGTAGGACAAGTTCTACTGCTTTTCCAGGAAACCTCCTTCCCTCTGCTGGCTTTATCTGTTGCCATTTAGTTAGTTGGTGGGGGGAAATGCTAGAAGAAATGTGGATATCGGTGTTGTTCTGATACAATGATGACACTTCCAGTGTGACCTGGAAGTGCTATCATCACATTGGGCACCACTCTAGCATTTACCTCAAGATCTATGATTAAACCATAGAGTTTGGTGTGAATGCTAGTGCATCACCCATGTGTAATACTGTCACTTCCGCATCACTGTTGTCAGTGACATCATTACATTACTGATGAGGGCCCCTGATGTAGATCTCCTGCTGGGTTGGCAATCCTATGTGGTCCTGTCAGTGATCTTTCTACAGCATGCTGGATTAGTGAAAGATCTTCAGAGGCAACTCCAAATACTGTGTAATGTTACCTTAGCATGACCAGAACTTGGATAACTGAGGGAAAGTAATTCCTTTCCGAGAAGGAGTGCAACTGGTATACCAATTAAAATGGATAAAAGATACCTTTAAGCTAGAAAAGTCATTTGAGGACCCAAAGTAGGACAAGATTTAAATGTACTCCCTTTCAAGTGGTGGACCTAGTCTTTTAGGAGGAGTATGGCTCTGCCAAGACAAGGTCATAAATTATCACCCAGGTCTAGTTGACTGCTCACCAGCAAACTTATCCTGTTTAGACTGACTTCCAGTTTATTGAATAAACTTGTCTTCCTGCTTAATCCTGACTTCTGTTCAGAACATCCATCACATTTTCTGATTGATGAAAAGGAAAAAAAATAGAGATTGGTTTCATCCAATCATATGGAGAACCTCATTCCAATTATCTGGACAACTTTTTTCAGTAATTTCTTATTAGATAATATGGGGCCTGTGCACATGGGACCATAGCACTATGGAGTTACTTTGAAATCAAGTGCCTATAGCCATAACTGAATTGATCCGCTAGCCTGTGTGCTGCCTCTGCAAATATCAGTTGTGAAGAGGTATATGGGACTGGGAAAATGATCTCAGTGCGCGCGTGCGTGCGTGTGTGTGTGTGTGTATGAAACCCCCTTACACGCTGTTTCCAATCTGAATCCGAATCTCCATTCCCATGGATGCTGTTTACCAATGAAAACCACTTGGCCATACCATTTACAGGTCTCCCAGTGTCTTTACTAGTTTGATCTTTAATTGTATCCAAATGGAAGAATCCGTCTGTAATAGGAATGGTGCAGTTATGTCCTGGCATGCAGCTAAACTAATGAAAACAGCAGCTCTTAAAATGTACGAAACCACTAAAAAAAACCCATGTTCATGATGAGGTCCTTAATTAGATTTTGGACTGGAAAATACAGTCTAGGTTTTAATGGAATCTATTCATTGTGGAGAGGTAGAAGCTTGCATTATGGAGTCGAGTGTTTTGGTATCTTTCAGTTCCCCCTTTGTGAATGTTATTAATACTGCTTCTGATAATCTCTTTGTTTAAGAATGGTATTCCTGCAGTGGTATTATTGTCTGTCTTCTAACATAATACTTTATTTGATCCAGCCGCTTTGAGCAGCATCACACTAATAAAGTGAGAAACAATCCTAGTAATCTGACTCCAAACTCAGACATTTATTTATTCATATTATTATTATATCTTGCTGCAGCTTGAGACAAAAACTTTGCAGCAGTCAAAGTGGCCTTGTGTTCAGTATTTTCCTTTGAAGAAGTGGCAAAATCCATAATTCTCTTATATCCGAATAAAAAACACGTTCCAAAAGACAATGCACCAATGTATCAGTTCACCCCAACTGACTCAACCATAATCTGTTTGAGTAAGGAAGCTTCTTATAGCACCATTCCATTATTTGAGAAGGTATCCCATTTAATCCATGTAACATAAACACTCTTCTATATGGGGAGACGGCTAAATACGTTAGAAATTCAGGAAAGACCTTTGCATATGACAAACGTGAATAAAGGGGGAGCAAACTCTGTGTGATCTATCATAAGAGCTCAAGAAATCCAGTTTATACAAATGCCTCAAAATCCCAGATAATCTCAGGTTCATGATCAGAATTCCCCAAAAGGGGAGTTTATATTCAGTCAGTTGTTATCTAGTGACTTACATAAGAGTCTTCCCTCGACAAGGAAAGTCTTATCAAAGACAAAAACCATCTTCTCTGTCAACTTTTTATTTTTCCCTTCCTCCCATTTCCTCATGGCAGTAAACAGATTCCTCCAGTATATCCTCACAAAGCATCTTGGAGCTAGGTTGAGAGTGACTAGCCCAAGGTTACTCAGTAAGCATGGTTAAGCAGGGATTTGAACCCAAATCTCCCTGCTCTAGGGTTGCCAGGCAGCTCCAGGTGGTGGTTGTAGATTTCCTGGTATTACAACTGATCTCCAGTTGACAGAGATTAGTTCTCCTGGATAAAATGACCACCTTGGAACGTTGCGTCTATGGCATTATACCCCATTGAAGTCCCTCCCCTCCCCAAACTCTGCGGTCCTCAGGCTGCACCCACAAAATCTCCAGATATTTTCCAACTGGGACCTGGCAGCCCTACTCTGGCCCTATATTCTAATCATGATACGCTGTTGGCTCTGTGTATGCTTTTTGTTTTTAAATTTTTTACAAAAGTTGAAAATATTTGAAATTTCAGCAATAATATTTAGAACCTGAGATTTCATATTTTGAATTTATTTCTAATCAGATGAGATGAAAGGGCACTCCTGCTATCCAAGGCAGGTCTCAAGGAACTGTTCCTTGAAGGTAAAATAGTATTATACAAAAAACAGGACTCCTGCTGAAAATGGAAGCCCCATGTCAGTCATTCCCTCTCCATTATCAACAGCACAATTTATTCAATGTTACAATGTTCCCGTTTCGTTAGTTGGATTGCGTTAAGTTACCGTTGGATTAGTTGGATTACGTTAAGTTACCGTTAGTTTAGTTAGATTCGTTCTTTCTTTCTTTCTTTCTTTCTTTCTTTCTTTCTTTCTTTCTTTCTTTCTTTCTTTCTTTCTTTCTTTCTTTCTTTCTTTCTTTCTTTCTTTCACTTTACTTTACTGCCAAAAAACAGAATCACCAAGGTCCCCCTGTGGTAATCAAGGATACAGGTTGAAAAAAACGCTATATAGTGATGGCAGAACATGAAGGAAGATGTATTATATGCTACAGAGGTAGAATTACCAGCCGGCACCTGGTGGGTTATAGGGGGGTCAGTGACATGGGGCACAATTGTTGCACACAATGTGACATAACTTTCAGGGGAAGCTGGAAGTGATGTCATGTCACTGTTGGAATTGCCAGAAACTCTGTGGAAAAACCATAGAGTTTCTGTCAATTCCTAGAGTGAATGAGATCACTTCCAGGATATTCCTGGAAGTGATATTACATTGAACACAATGATGACAATTTTTTTTCCTCCTGGCACCGAAAGGAGCAGCATCTGGATGTGTGAGTTGCCAGCAGAAGGCCTTTTTTCCATAGGGGGAGCCCTGGCAACCCTATATAGATAATACAGGACTGTCCTTTTCACTGGCAGCTTATATTTCTAGTAATATATAGTTTTAGTTGAAATTCTGGTCAAATATTGATGCTTACTGACAGCTGGCATCCAAAGATAATTGGTGGTTTCAGATTTTTTACTCATCCCTTCCGTTCTGAACACATTTTCCTTAAAAGGTCATGCTTATTTCAAATATCTGAACTAGGTTCATGCAGTCCAAGATTGATCGGAAAGGCATCATACATATTGTATTTAGGCCTGATTCTTAGCTTTTGGAGACCATTATCAAAATCTACCAGTTGCCACTCCCACTGGGCAATGATAATCTAAAAAGGCCTGTGTCTGTGAAGAGAGGATTGATTGTTGAGAGCACTCTCCCCAGAATTAAACATTTCTTTCCTCTTTAAAATTAGGCAACATTTCATATGCCAGCAGGCCCAGCATCAAAAGCTTCCGGGCCTGTAAAAATGAGTTCCCAAATAAAATAAATCCTTGTACATTAAAAAAAAACCTATTATTTTGAAGGAGGCAGCTAATGTGGAAGAAAACTTCCACATTAATGTGTAAGCCCCAGCTTGGTAGAACGCTCTGTTGAATGAGACCAGGGCCCTGCGGGATCTGGTACAGTTTTGCAGGGCCTGCATGACAGAGCTGTTCAGCCAGGCCTACAGTTTGAGGGCATCAATGGTATTCCACCTGTTTGGTCTCCTCTCCCTCCCACCTGCCTTTTTCCCTTGCCTTCTTTTCCTTTGGACCCGTATGAAGGAGCTGAATCGGGATACACTTTATATTTTAATTACTGTCCCCTTAGTTGAATTTACTGGCACTGTTTTGTTGAGTAGGAAATTTGTTGGATTTTATTACATTTTAGTGTAGTATTGATGTTGTGTGACAGCCTGAGCCCACATGGGAAAGGGTGCCTTATAAACGGAATGAAATAAACAAATAAATAAAGTGGCATCGCACAAGTACAAATCTACTACCTCGTGGAAGCTAGGCCCAGGTTAGCCCAGCGTGGCAAAATGCTTTTTTTGACCGTTTCCCTTTTCTTTTCCCTCCAAGGCCGATGCGGCGACCAGCTTTCTTCGGGCGGCACGATCTGGGAACCTGGACAAAGCGTTGGATCACCTGAGGAATGGTGTGGATATTAACACCTGCAATCAGGTAGGTCATAAATTTCTCCATATAATTTACCATCTCCTGTACTGTGGGTTATTGACTGAAATGATTGCAGACCCCACATCCCATTCAAAGGATTTGGGTGGCTTTCTAACTTCTGTTGTTTTAGGCTGCTATGATGACAATAGAACAACTCTCCTTGAACTCTGCCCACCAAAGGATGTTAAAACATGCTATTCCGCACAAATAATTTTTAATGTAAACTCTGGAATGGGTGAAGAAATAATAAAGGGAAGAGGTGTCTCTGGCACAGTTTGTTGAGTGGATTTCATTTACTACTTGCATGACCATAATTTCATTCACTGTTTGCATAACCATAATTGGGCTAAATCAGGGGTAGGGAACCTGCGGCTCAAGAGCCGCATGCGGCTCTTCTGCCCTTGCACTGCGGCTCCACGAGCCGAGCCGCTGGCCCCATCCTTGCCCGCCCTGCAGGAAGCAGGGCGGGCACACCAACTGCCCATGGTCGGCTGGGCCGCGCCACGGGCTTCCCCTCTCGCCCGCCCCATTGGAGCAGGGTGGGTGCTTTCCTGGCGGCTGGCAAGGCCGAGCCACTGGCTACATCCTTGCCCGCCCTGCAGGCAGCAGGGCAGGCGCATCCATACGCTTCTCAGAATGAGCTGAGTAAAAGGTTAAAAAACCCTATATATATAGTGTTATCTTTATTTTAAATGTCAAAAATTATTTGTGGCTCCAAGTGTTTTCTTTTCCCGTGGAAAACGGGTCCAAATGGCTCTTTGAGTGTTAAAGGTTCCCTACCCCTGGGCTAAATGCATCTACAGCTAGTGCACCTTCAGATGAGTACCATTTTTGGGATTGCCTAGATTAGCATGTAAGCATCTTGTAGTGAGAGAAGACTCTATTTGTAGTGGTAGGCATTAAGTAGATACCTAACCTGGAATAAGCTTAGTTATTTGTGGATTACCTAATCTTCTGGCGTCTTCATTTTAAAAATGAAAGCTGGAATATACCTCTTCTAAGGCTCTGAAGAGGTGTCAGTGTGGAAAACATTTATCTTATGACAGTCAGGTTTCCCACAATAGGAAGAGACCTACTACTTCTAGATGTCCTCTCCTGCCACCACAGTGTTACTTCTGTTTATATAATCAGAGGTGACACTATGGCAGGACTCTGGGAACCACAGAGATGTGGGGAATTCCTAGAGTGTAATGACCATGTCATTTCCAGCTACATAACAGCAAAGGCTGGGAACCTTAATTGAATCAGATGAACGAGATGATCTGATTTGGTATAAAGCATCTCTACCTGTTCATTTATTATGTATTTATTTATAAGATGCCTTTCTGCCCTCATCTGGCCCACCAAGGTTACTAGCAGGTTAAATAAACATAAGAACTCATATTAAAAGCCAGTACAACCAAATAATAATAATACATCATTAGAACAATTAAAGTCAAAATTAAAATACCCATATGAAAACATAAAAGGAAAAATTAAAACATAGAGCAGGAAGGATCACTGAGCGAATACCAAATGAAATAAATCTTCACCCACTGGTGGAAGTTGGCAACAGAAGGGGACAGATAATTCTCCTTGGGGGTAGAGCTCCAGAGTTTTGATGCCATGACCAAGAAGACCTGTCCTGGATTGTTACCCACCTAATCTCAGAAGGCAGGGCATCCAGAGCAGGGCTTCAGAAGATGACTGTAGTAGCAATCAGGTAGATTCATAAGAGAGTAGCAGTCCTTCAGGTGTGCTGGACCTGCTACTTATGCCAATAAAGGTCAACGCCAGCACCTTGAATTGTGCTAGAAAACAGATTGAGAGGCAGTGTGCTATTCAGTTAATACTAACTTCTTGTGCTTTATCATCCCAGTCAGTTAGTCAGGACTCAGAATCCCAGTCAGCGTCCCTTTGTCCACAGGGTGACCCTTGTGTGGAGGGATTCAGGCCTAGGAATGGCTCTTTTTTTGCAGCATGGAAATATTCTGGAGTTAGACCCTTGTCCAGCACAGGGGACAATCAGAGTAGAGCTCTTCGCTGAAGGAGAATGCTGTAGCTGGTGTCCTTGCTCAGTCTATTCTACATTCATCACAGCTGCTCAGAGACAGAGGTGGGGATGCCGCCACAGTCAGACAGTGACTCACCTCTAATCCAAATGCACTACATCGCAAGAGCGGAATTGGGAGCCACTTCTGCAGTCTACTCAGACCCATAAAAGAGGTGGGCCTGCATGAAAAGCAGCTCTCCTACATTCACTCCATATTCAATGCCCATGGAGTCCTGAGAGTTTAAGGTGATGTCTGGCATTCATAGCCAAGGACTGGCAATTATCTGAATTAACAGACCATCTATGTTAGCAGAGCTGCTAGGTGCTCAGAGAATCAGCAGACTCAGGGGGCTTTTGTGCATTTACAGCTGTCTGCTTCACAGCATGGTTTTCCCACGGTTTTCTGTTTAGAGGGGAAATCTTCTGTTGTGAAGTGTCCCCAGCTGCAGTGATCCAAACTGCCATTTTGTTCACCTGCCACTTCCTTTTCGGTTTTGTGCTTTTGCTGTTGTGGTGCCAGCTTGGGTCTGATGAGAATGCAATAGACGACCATGTCAGTTTCACAGGTCTATTGGCCCACTGATAGGCCCTCAGTGCAAAAACCACTGAAAATTCACTTTGACTATGATATTTCTGGAAAGATCCTTGTGAATCAGGTTCTGGAAACATCACAGCAAATCATGGGAAACCATGGAAGGCAACAGAAGACATCTTGGTTGGAGGGCAATGCTCTGAAACCCCCCACTCCCCTTTGAGAACTAGGGTGGAGTAAATCCTCTGTATGGAAGCATGTTTGAATCCCCCCTCCCCACCAAATACTCACTAGACATACACATCTGCAATTTCCATTTTGCATAGATTTTGCAAGTTAAGAAAATTTGCATAAAATTGCTTCTTTGATATAATTTAGTGTGCTTCTGCAACTCAAAAAGAGATGCAAGAATCTCAGCAGGGCACTAGAGCTCTGTCTACTGGAATTCCTCTTTTTTCCTTTGAAGTTTTAGCTCAGGAATTGCTTGCGGACTGTCTTCACAATCATGAAAGCTAAAATCTTGATGTTTACATGTGTGTTTTCATAAAATGAAAGCTGGGATTCTTGGGATGGGGGCTCCAGGGTGCTCGTGGTAACAAACTGTTCTGTGTGCTTAAAGGGAATACAAAGTCCTCTGGTTATCTGACTTCCTGCTGGATGCTTCATATTCTCACAGTTGTGAGGTAGTTGATGCATTCAAAAATTATAAGAGGATAGTATCTGGACAGGCCATATAATGCTTCCAAGGTCTAGGCAAACTGAAGTAGCTTTTGCAAGAGATTTGTCAGTGCTGTAGCAAAAGCCCTGGAATGTGCACTAGAAACTTGATGTTATAATACCTTTTCATGACTTTCTTCTGAGGAATTTTGGGAATTGTCACTTGGGGAAGGTGCTGAGAAGGTCTATTAGAGGTCCCTGGCTCCCCTTGCAGAACTATAGCTCTTTGGGAGAAAGAATAGCTGGAACCCATATGCAGTGGGGATACACTCCTCTTGTTTCCAACCTGGTAGCTTCTTTACAGAATTACAGAACATTCAGGCATATTCTTACCTTGGAAGTGTTTTGCTGCCATGATGGGGTTAGGGAGATAGTTATAATTTTGCACCTCTGAAATGTCAGTGAATCTCTGACCTCAGAGATAACAGGTTATGAGAAATGTTCTGATTTACCCTTGGGCTACTGATGCACACACTCCTCAGTTCTGACAAAATCTTGCCTACCATAGCAAAATACATATATAGAAGTATGTGTGCTTGTGTGAATGCAAAGTCCTAATTTGATTTAGCTAGAAAGATCAGTAAACAAGTCCAATCTGGAATCCAGCTTGAGTTTGCCAATCTTTCACCCATACATGTAGGATATTTTTTTAAATGCCTGAGCTGGAAAATCCCAGTGGTGCTCCTTGGCTGCTAGTGAATATGGGGCTCAAATCAGTGAGTAGTTGTCCTGAGAAAACCTTTCTGAAGTTTATTGTGCTTTTGGGCAGCTCCTGTGCCTTTCAACAAGGCTTCCACTGCAGAATTTTCCACAGGGGTTAGGTCTGTCTCTCATTGGAGACTGTCTCTCTTAACCCATCCAGTCTTATCTCTTCCCCTATTTCCAATCCTGGGTATGGACCAGCTCTTGAAACATTGGTGCATGAGGTGGTGACAAGCCAAATGGCTCCTTCCTTTCTCCCCACTTGATTCAGAGCCCAGTTCTGTACACGCCTCACTGAAATGAATGGGAGAGCTGTGCAAGAGCATTTCATGTTGTGGGTCAGATCTCTTTGTTTTCCTTCTGCTTCCTTTCATTGCATCCAGTCTTGCCTCGTGATAGAGCTGGTGGGGCCTAGAGAACAAATACCTTCCAGTGACTCAAGCCAGCCACATGCTATGTGGGAAGAAAGGCACCGTTCCATTTTTCAACTCCTTTCTTACACAATTCCTGCTATTCAACATTTATCAGCAGTCCAATCCTATGCATGTTTACTCACTTTTTTAGTAACTGTGCATAGGATTGGAACCTTAGTTTGCAAGACAGCCTATAGCTCATAGGCATAGGGTTAGCTTTGCAGGATAGTGTGGTCAGGTATTTTGTGAGATCCGAAGGGCCTGGACAGAAAAACAAGGGGAAAGGAACATTCACAAATAACCAAACCCTCCCCCTGTCAGAGAAGAAGAGAAGAAGAAGAAGAGTTGGATTTATATCCCCCCTTTCTCTCCTGCAGGAGACTCCAAGGGGCTGACAATCTCCTTTCCCTTCCCCCCCCACAACAAACACCCTGAGAGAGCTCAGAAGAACTGTAACCAGCCCAAGGTCACCCAGCTGGCGTATGTTGGAGTGCACAAGCTAAACTAGTTCCCCAGATAAGCCTCCACAGCTCAAGCAGCAGAGCAGGGAATCAAACCCAGTTTCTCCAGATTAGAGTGCACCTGCTCTTAACCACTACGCCAGGGGTAGGGAATCTGCGGCTCTCCAGATGTTCAGGAACTACAATTCCCATCAGCCCCTACCAGTATGGCCAATTGGCCATGCTAGTAGGGGCTGATGGGAATTGTAGTTCCTGAACATCTGGAGAGCCGCAGGTTCCCTACCCCTGCACTACGCCTACTAGATTGAAAAACATGAGCCCATTTTGATATGTTACAAATAATATGACTAAACCAATATAAAACAGAGTATGATGAAGCCATTTTGAAGCCCACAGGCTTAGTTAAGGTATTATGTGGAAAAACCATGGTTTAATTAAACTGACTATGGTTAATGTGGTTGTCTGGGCATGGGCCATGACACCAACAGTGGTTAGTTGGAGTGTATCAAGCCAAGATCTGAAGCGTGTATTGTGAAGCTGGTTTATTAACCATAGTTACTTTCAACTATCTTTGGCATGATGTGTGATTATGGACATCCCCAATGCCAGCAGGATGCAAACTGGATCTGTGTGGGTGAGTGAAGAAACAACAAAGGTGATGAAACCAGCATTTGTGAAGGCGAATCAGGATTAGAATGATCATCTGCCACTGAATTCTGGCTTCAGAAATGAATTACACTTCAACCATGATTTTATAATATTTTGGAACTGAGGCTTAAAGGTAATAAAATATCAGCAGAAAGATATATAAGTTGTAATAAGACAGTTGTTTGGGGATGTGTGGGACCTCAGAGTTCCCAACTTCAAAGAAGCCACTCTTGGCATTCATTTTTTCAATTTAGTAACATAGGTGGTACCTTTAAGACCAGTGGTTCTCAACCTTCCTAATGCCGCGACCCTTTAATACAGTTCCTCATGTTGTGGTGACCCCCAACCCTAACATTTATCCATTTTACAGATGGAGAACAGTGATGCAGAGAGTCTTAGGTGAACCCCTGTGAAAGGGTCGTACGACCCCCAAAGGGGTCGCAACCGCTGTTTAAGACAATGTTTGCTGGCCAAATGATTGTCAGTGATGAGCACATTAATAGGCCACTGCCTACCAATCAGCTGGGAGATGTCCTTATGCTGGAATGGAGCTGATGTGGAGGGCTCTTGGATGCTCCAGAAGTAACTTCCTGGTAGTCCCCGGCCTGAAGGATCTCTGATTAGCCCCAACCAGAATCAGTACTTTTTCAGCCCTGGCTCTAACCTGGTAGTGTGGTGCCCAATATTTCTTTACCAAATATCAAGCCTACAGAATAGAGTTTTAAGTAGCTTTTATTTGCAAAGAAAGGGGAGCCGTCCCCACATGGGCAGACTCCACCGAAACAGTATATTCATGGCATGTTTATCCTTTTCACCACACCCTCTCTGTTCCCTCATTGGCTAAGGGTAGTTAGAGTCACAGTTTCCAATCCACCTATGTACATGTTACTTCTTAATATGTGGCCCCCTCCCATATTCTTCCTGTATGTTCATTATAATACTATAATACAGATTGTCGTCAGAGCAGGAGGAGAAGTTAATATGTATTAGCCTATTAAGCGATTGTTGTCAGCGCAGGAGGAGAAGTTAATATGTATTAGCCTATTAAGCATGTTCAATACGTACAATCTGACACAAGCCTCACCCTTCAGCCTAGTCATCCAGTGGTCTTATCTTGTCCTGGCACAAACATCCTCCCTTATGACTCATCTCCTTATTCCTAGTAGAAAACACATTTCTCGCTTATCACAGTAAAACTTTCTGCAAGGCCCTGTGGGACCTTAATCAGTTCAGTAGTGCTTGTAAGACAGAGATGTTCCACCAGGCTTTTGGGTTAAGTAACCTATATATCCAATCCATCTTGCTGGCCTCCCACACGTTAAAAAACTTTCAAATGTCCTCATCTTTTGAAGGCTCTTGTGCTCCCTTTCCCCATCCCAATAGTTAAATATTTGGAGTTCGACAGGACATTGGGATGAGGGATTTTAGGCTTTGACATTTGACTATCCGCCATCTTATTGATAATTAATGTATTGTGTTTATTATGATTTAGTGGATGTTTTAATGCAATATTATTATAACTGTACCTATAATGTTTTATTATAAAGCATGTAAACTGCCCTGAGCCTAGTCAGGAAAGGACAAGGTATCAAATTTAATAAAACAATAAATAAATAAAATTTTAAAAAAACCAAGGGAATGAGTCACAACTGAGTTATGGGGGTGGCAGCAGCTTCCCATGGGAACTGCTGAAATCTCACAGGAGTTCCAGAGAGGTGGAGTCACTGAAGATGCTGTTTTCAGGTTTCATGGGAAGTAGGGTTGCCAACTCTGGGTTGGGAAATACCTGGAGATTTTGAGGATGGAGCCTGAAGAGGGTGGGATTTGGTGAGGGAAAAGGAGAAATGTCAATGGGGTATAATGCCATAGAGTCCAACTTCCTAAGTGGCCATTTTTTCCAGATGAACTGATCACTATTCCTTGAAGATCAATTGTAATCCCAGGAGAACTTCAGCCACCGCCTCGAGGTTGGCAACCCTTGTAGGAAGTTCCGTGGCGCTGTTGACAAAGATCCACCAGACTCAGGCACATATCTTTCGCAATCTGCAAAATAAGACGGTCCAACTACAGCATATTGCCAAAATCAGTGAAGAACTGGTCACTGAACCCTGTTTCAGAACTACTAAACCATAAGCTGCAGCAACTGATCTAATCCTGCAAATTGGCATGGGGTAATGAAGGAAATGACTTCTTTTTTGAGCATTTGCTTTAAGAGACTGTAGCCATGTCAAGTACTACAAAAAGCAAGGTCTGCCAATCTCTAAAAGAAACAGATGTTCTCAAGTAGCCAGAGGTCTCCATTATAACAGTAATTGCTGTATGGTTATGTAAATGCAGGTACGGCTGAACACACACACCCACACCCACTATACATTTTATAGCATTAATCATCTGAAACTTCTGTTAGGCTTTTATCTCCCCATAAATAAAAGTTTTCATTAAAAACTGTACCCATACCCTATAATTTACATAGGCTCATTCCGCACATGCAGAATAATGCACTTTCAAACTGCTTTCAACGCTCTTTGAAGCTGTGCAAAATAGCAAAATCCACTTGCAAACAGTTGTGAAAGTAGTTTGAAAATGCATTATTCTGCGTGTGCAGAAGGGGCCATAGATTATTACATGCTCAACTATTGCCGAGTCACTATATAATCAAGTAATAGGACAAATCCGTCCCCAAATGAGGATTTAAAACTAACTGAAAATTGTATGCTTTGCAAAAGAATATTACTCACTAATCATGTATCTCAAAGTAAAAACAAAAAAATGCTTATATATGGCTAATGTTGTTCTATTTAGGACAGTACTTTTGGGGGGCCTGAGAGTTACTAAGATCCTAAGAGAGCCCTTGGCCTGCCTCCATTCTCAGTTCTCACAGAACCAAAGAACATGGGGAAATCCTCAGCTTGCATTCCCTGCCTTTTATCAGCTCCAGGGATAGGGTGGGGGCTTGCTAGCTAAGGACCAAAATACACAATATGCCTGACATGGGTGGGGTCATGGGTATGTGGCCAGATTTTCAACGTATACCACAGGGGCTCACTTTGCATTGTGCTCGTTTGCTTCAGGCTGGAAGAAGCACTGTGAGGGAAGCCAGAATCTCTCTCCCCCTCCTCTTGCAGGACTTCCTTAATGGGCCCGAGTGAATGGGCACTATTTAAGAGGAGTTCCCCAATGTCTGTCTGACTGCTCTTGCACCCGGAACCCAACATGTGTCAGTATATCATGTACTTGATCCTTGAAGTTGCCTTGCTCAGACAAAACAGAAGCACAGGGGCACTTTAACAACTCACAACATTCTGTTTTGTTTTGCTACAGTAGACTAGCCCGGCTACCCATCTGGAATTTCCTTGCTCAGACCCCCCCCCCCCAAAAAAAAATAAATCCTGGAGCTGGCACTGCAGAGGTGTGAGGACATGGTCTGCTGACACAGCTTGTGTGTTGCAAACTCAGTCCCTCTTTCCTTAACGCCACTGCTAAGTGCCAGTGAAAGCCCCGTGGGTTTCAGCGTATCGATCCATTCCCGTACACGGCCCACGGCTTCCAACTGCATTAGGCGCTCTTCCAGAATATTTCATTTATTTCTTGACTTGAAAGGATGGCGATCGCTCCACCTCACAAGGCTAGGCTGTGGTGCCATGATTGTTACCCGGCTCAGCACATCATTATGGCAAGCTTCACATTAGAGGCTCTCTCCGGAGACAAGCTGTTTGTTCGGCTTTGATAACCAGCTTCAAAGCAAAGCTAACAGCCAGGATTTGTGCTTGGCTCTTTGAAGGAAGAGCAGCCTTCCTGGAGAGGGGCAGCGCTTGTTGGCTCTGTGGAGAGACAGCAGACTCACACAGAAGCCTTGCTTTCTCCTACGTCGTGGACCTGCGTCGCGTCCAGATTGTACTCCCAGGAATCTCCGGTTCTGCAATTTGATGATGCAGTTTAAGCACTTTTGCAAATATTTCATTAGTTTGGAGTGTTGTGGGGTTTCCGGGCTGCATGGCCATGTTCCAGTAGCATTTTCTCCTGACGATTCCAGCCACATCTAGATGCAGGCGAAACGTCAGGAAAAAATGTTACTGGAACACGGCCATGCAGCCCGGAAACCCCACGACGCTCCAGTGATTCCGGCCGTGAATGCCCTTCAACATTTCATTAGTTTGTCCATAATTGATCCCTTTGCCAAATTAGTTGCAATTTGTAAAGCGAGGGGCAACAGGTGGGCATGGAGACTTGCAGCATTTTCCCTGCAAAGATGAAGGCTAGAGACTTGAATCTGAAAACAAACTATAGATCTCAGGAATTTTATTTTAAAAAATTAAATTGCATTTACACAACATGTAGTGGATTTTTCACAGAGCCAAATGATATGGAATGAGTGCTGTTCTTTTTCCATCTTGTGTGATTGGGGAGTGGGAGTGACTACCAGGGGTCTGTAACCTGTGGCTCTCCAGAGGTTACCGTTCATGGACTACAATTCCCATCAGCCCCTGCCAGTCCATGAACCTCTGGAGAGCCGCAGGTTGCAGACCCCTGAATCAGTAGTAATAGCCAGTGATTCTACAGTTATAGCTGTGAAAATGACATGACTACGTTTCCCACCCTGGGAGGTCCTGCTGGGCATTGATCCGAAGGGCAAAACACCTCCTTTCCTCTATTCCTCTGAATCCTTCTAGAATAAGAGCCAGTTTATTCATCAGCATGGCAAAATTCCTGGCTGCTGGCATTACCTGTTGGAATGCTACCTTGCAACCCTCTTTCCCCTTCACATAGAAAACTAGTATATCAGAGAGAAGATTAGGACCATGTGACATGCTTGTTCGCTATCTGCAGGGGAGTTAATGGTAGGGGGAGGGGGAAGTATTCAAACATGCCTATTGGCATAGGCCCTCAAAGTTTGACCCGCAACGTTGTAATGATTTTACACACTGTCCAACCACCTCATCATAACCGTGTGCACGTTTGCGTGGGGTGCTCTCATGTGCTCTGAATTTGTCTTGGGCAGGATCTAGCCATGCCAGGGCATTGGAGCTGATTGCGCACATTTCTGAAGAGAGCCGAAATTTTGTGTCTGGGTGCCCACAAGAAAGCAGCATTCTGTAACCTAATTTGTGGAAATCCACATAATTTGTTCTTTCTGTTTTCATTCTGTATAATTTGCCTCTTTTCTCCCAAAACCTTGGAAAGATTATTGAGCATCAGCTTTGGCTATTCAGATTTCATCATATACTTTGGGGCATATCTTTATAGCAATGAGGGCTAGACATTTGCTTTTAAAATGATGCGAGGCTCCGTCCCTGAGCCCTGGACTTGGCCTGGCAAGAACTTCTCTTCTGAAAAGCAGCATGCCTGGAAATAGCCCGTGTAGAAGAGTGCACAGACTAGGAAAAGCAGAGGTGCAGGGGAATAGGCCTAGGTCAAACTGTGCATCGATTCTGCTTGCTACATGGGGCATTGCTCATTACTCATGGGAATTCTGGAGTTTGTTTGTGAAGACCCGGGTGCTATTTACACCATCCTCCCATGATTCGATTGCATCTTTGCCATTCCACCTGGGGGAATATCAGACTTGTGGTAAAGGTCCAACCTCACGTGTCCTGTATGTGATAAAGAGGGATACGTGTGGTCAGACCTACCCCACAAGCCCTGTATTCTCACACAAACAGCGAGAACTTGTCCTGTTATCTGATCATCATCACCGTGTGCACCAACCTTGGTTCCATCCTCATCTATGCCATCAGAGAGAGTGTCTGCATCTTCCATCTTCTCCAGCCACATTCTTTAGACGCCCAGCTGTAAAGAGAGAAAAGACGCCTCCAATTGGCCCTGGATGCCTGTGTCTAGCCAAAAGGATGCAAAGTCTTAAGCAGGAAGCCTCTGGGGGGGACTAGAAGCATGCAGCCAAAGAGTTGGCTGGTTATTTCGAATCAATATGTGAATTTCGGTGTTTCTTAGCTCTGCAGCTTCTGCCGTGTCTGTGGCCCATTCTCTCTGCCAGTTTCCGTCTCAGATCCATGCCTCTTGGCCTTCTCTCCCCTGCACTCTTCCACACTGCTTTTTCTTCTAGCCTTCCTTTCCTTGCCTCTCTCCCCGACTTGCCTCGGCCTGCTGTCTTCACTTTCATATTTGCTTCCCCCCTCTTTAAGACTGCTGCAAGATCAGCCAGTGGTTGCAGATATCCTTCCGTCTGCCATGCTCAGCTGGGGTTACTCTCACAAAATAGCACTGTGGTATAGATTGGAGTCCCCAAGGCTTTTGAGCCTGCAGGCAGCTTTGGAGTTTTATGAGGATGGTAGGTGCCCCTGCAAAATGGTCGCTGGGCAGGCAGATCCAAGGATACATAAGCACACAAAAGGAAAGGGACTGGGGAGATGTAAATATCTACATAGAAATCCAAGAGAAGATAACACACGCAGAACATTACCAAGAAAGGGAGGGGGACGATAAAGCACACAAAGAGAGGACTGAGGAGTGCTCTGAGGAATACTATCTAGTCCCTGCCTCCCCATAGTTTATCCATGGTCCTGTTTACAGGATCCTGAACACCTCTCCTGTGAATGATGGGGAAGATCCAAGTGAAAAGCCCGTATAAAGGCACTAGTTCTGCCTTCACGAAGGTATCACCTATGTTCTTGGAGCCCATGGTGGTGCCTGGCAAAGAGCCTGCAGGCACTGTGATGCCCATGGGTGTCATGCTGAGGAACCCTGACATAGATCGTAGCAGAACTGGAAATGAAAGAAATAAATCTGCATGTGTCTGACTGCATAAAAGCTGGTAAAAAAGGAGTTGGGGGGGGGGACCACAGTCAGACACATTTAACTGACTGAAACCTGGAGAACAAACCCAAAAGCTCAAGGAAGCATTGCTGGTTAGACAAAGCAACGGAGTAGATCAGGGTCCTGAATGCCTCAGCCTGTAGTCATAAAGTCTGTCTACCTGCGTCAGCAAGCAGTGGCAGGGAAATGAGTGTAGAAGGATGTATGATGTATTTAATGCAGATATAATTCCCTGCAAACCATTATCAGCAGACAGCCTCCAGAATATGCGCTGCATGCCTTCCTCTTCTTCTCCAAGCAGTTTTCCCCTCCTGGGGCAAATACTGAAAAGGGGAGGGTTTGCCAGCCAGCTTTAAACAAGGGAAGGAGACTCCCTCCGGACAGGAGAAGGGGACTGTGTTTTCTTTCCTGAAGCTGCCTTTGAATTTGGAGAACATGGCTGGCATTGCAGGGAGTTGCAGAGGAGGTGGTGTAGCACTTTGGGAAAACATGCAGAACATTCCAGCATCAGGGCCGGTAATGGTCTTTGACTGCAATCCTGGAGTGTTATGACTAATATGTTTTGACACTACTGAGCTAAATGGACCAACAGCCTGTCTCACTGTAAAATGCAGCTGTGGCTCAGTGGTAGATCATCTGCTTGGCGTAAAATGTAAATGGACTGATAACCCCACCCGCAATACAATGCACTCAACCACACCTTTGCATAGCAAGTTCCGCCCAAACACTTACCGGTACTGATTGGTTGCCCGCCCTGGGACATGGACAATATATACCCCACTAAACATTCCCCTCTCACTAGACACTGTGTGAAACAGACTTCTCTCTGTGATACACCTCTGAAGATGCCAGCCACAGATGCAGGCTAAATGTTAGGAACAAGACCTACCAGACCACGACCACACAGCCTGGGAAACCCACCACAACCACTTGGCATCTCCAATTATAAAAGGTTCGATAGTAGGTGAAATGAAAGACCAGCTTGAGACCCTGGAGAACTGCTGCAAGTCTTAGTAGACGGTGCTGACCTAGATGGACCTCTGGTCTGATGCAGTGTCAGGCGGCTTCCTGTGTAGCTTCCTTATTAGAGGGGTGCAAAAGCGCTAAATCACTGCCGCGCTGTCTCTCAGGTCACCAGTTCAAGACTTAATGAAGGCTTCTGAATGGTTCCCTATCCATTAATGGTATTCATTCAGTTGCCCTTTGTGTGGCTGTTGTAGTGGGCATTTGAAGATATCCTTAGTCATCTGGTTCTCCTCCCGCTCAAAGGAACACTCCTTGTTTGAGGAAAGGAATTAGCTCAGTGTCAGAACACTTGGTTTGCTTGCAGAAGAGAAGATGCCCGGTTTGGTTCCCAGCATCTCCCAGAAAAGGCTCTGCCAGGGATTTGATGACCTGTCAAGGGTTAGATGATCCAGCCAAGTATAAGGCAAAATATCTCTTCATATGTGTGTCTACAGGAGGAGAAAGATCAGGCTGGGACACTGAACATAGGACCTGTCTGCACATTACAGAGTCTTCGTGCTTGTTGGTGGACAACATGAGGGATTTGCATAATTCAGTGGAAGTTTTTGCCTCCCAGAGACACCTGTACCCTTTCCTGTTTGTGTCCATGGTACGTGGGTACAATCAGGTTCAGATTTCTCCCCTGCACTTCTCCTGCTTCCTCAAACAATCCAAAGGGGGTGGTTTCAGCCCCTTCCTGAAACTTATGTGCAGTAATGTAAATAATGTGTTTTTACAAAGGGAGACAACAGCAACTCCACAGGATGGTTTCAGGAAGCAAAACCAGCATGGGGATAAGTGCTGTTGCCGCTTCTACGCACGTGTCCTGGACTCCAAGAGAAAAGGGCATATGTGAGCCTGGGAGGCACAAAATCCACATTGAAGGTCTGATGCAAAACCCTTGTGTCTCATCCACCAACAAATACGAGGATTTTGTAACATGGAGGCTGTGGCCCTTAATAGAATGCCTGAATGGGTGTCGAAACAGGGTGGGGGCAAACAAAGCAGGAGGCAAGTTTAAGAGCACAGTGCAGGGTGGGGCCGAGTGTTGAAACAGAAATCACATTTAGAAGAAAGTTAGGAAGCCCACCTTGTGATGACGACCGGAAGCAAATTGCATCGGAAAAGGATTTAAAAGGAGGGATGCCGCCTGCCTTGGGGGGAAATGGCCCAGCTGGTTCTTTGTGAGATCTGGGTGTGTGTTATGGGGCTGCCAGTTTCAGGCTGGGAAATCCCTGGAGCTTTAGGGGATGGAACCTGGAGAGGGTTAGGTTTGTAAAAGCGGAGGGAGGGACCTCATGTAAGTATAAGTCCATAGATTCTATTCTCCAAAGCAGCCATTTTCTCCAGGGGAAATGATCTCTGTCATGTGGAGATTCTGCAGGATCGCCAGACTCTACTTCGAGGTTGGCAGCCCTGGTGTGTGTCGCCCTGTATGTGAAGAGGGAGAGCTGCTTGCTTGTCCCTTGCTTGGCTTTCCTTTCCTAATTAGCTGCTTGGTTCTTCTAGGTACCCTGCGCACGTGCAGTTCAGGTGTCCCCCGTGCCTGAGTGTGGTTTCCCCTGCCTTTCTTGCTGATGGTAACATCAAGGGGAAATCTGGCTGCCTGCCTCGCTTGCCACAACACAAGGGCTACAGAAGGTCCATCAGCAGGAGGCTGGCTGGCCAACTCCACCTGCTTGCTCAAGCCCACACTGCTCATCCATATTTCCAGCTTTGCCCCCCAAAAAGGACCTGCTTGTCTGTCTCCTTGGTACTCACTTGCTGCAAAGAGTGGCATCAGAAATTTGGTACCACAGATTTAGTTCCCTGAAGCTACTTTAAAGCAAGCGCAAAGTGGGATTCTCAGGTTGCCCCCAGTTTGCAACAACAACAAACACTTTAAGGGGAACTGAACCGTGTTTTGATTTCTCTTTGATTCTTCTAGTTTCAGAGCTTTTTGTTTAAGAGAAGTAAAGAAATACCATTAAGGTTTGTGATGTGTGTTGAACAGTTTCACAGTATCTGTATAGCTGCCATTTTCATTCATGTGTATAAATTTATATATGCACTCATGGCATTGGGGCATCCTTAGAAACTATAATTTCAAAAAATTTATTTTCAAAACGTATAATTTGTGCAGATGTTTCTATTTGCATTCTAATAATTACATAGTGTGTTCTTTTGATTAGATCATGGCTTTCCAATGCATATGAACCTATCATGTTTCCATACAATTCCATCTATGGGAAAACTTTAATCCATTCAGAAATTATTAGGTTTGCAGTATCTGTGTAATGGACTCTATCAAACTGTGGCAACCAAATGATTAAGGGATTGCACGATTCTCACTCTCACACACCCCAGCAATTTTGCAGGATACAGACATTTCCTCCCCACCTGCTGCATCAATGGGCCTTCCACTGTTGCTGGAATGCACCAGTCCATTTTTAGTCCTTTGGGTTGAGCACCTTGACTAACACCAGCTGCCATGGAATCTGCTGCAGGGCAAACTAAAAGTGATCAAACTCAGAGCACTATCTAATGCACTCTCCACTCTTTCCAGAATGGGTTAAATGCTTTGCACCTGGCGTCCAAGGAGGGACACGTGAAGATGGTGGCGGAGCTGCTGCACAAGGAAATTGTTTTGGAAACCACGACCAAGGTAAGGTCAAGAGCTGCTGGGAAGGGTAAGGCATTTACAGAGGATTGCCAGCTCTTAAACTGGTCCCTTTGGCTGTTCATTAAATATCAGTTTGAGTGGCTAATCCTTGCCAGGTGACATTGCTGAGAACCCCTCGTCCAAGGGATTCTCTTGGGGTGAGTCAGCAAAACACAAAATTACAAAACCTTGGGATATGAGTCCTCCCACCTCAGTCCTGGTAGTTGCGACCAACCCCTTTTCACTACCCAAACAGCCAAGGGTCAAGCTTTTAACCTTCCTCGGTTTTATGTCAAGAAAGCCACTTCTGCAAGGTAGGACACTTGAGTGCAAGCTACACAAAATGTTTAACCTGGCAGGTATAGGCATAGGTACTGGAATTAAACTGAAACCACCTAAAGGCAAAACAGTGTAAAATGCAATTAAAGTGATTTATTAAAATTGTGCAATAATATTTCAAAGAACAATTAGCAGTGAGGATTAAAATAATGAAAGCTGGGTAAGAACGCAGGTGCTAGAGGGAGGGAGCTTTTATCCTGTATTCCTTTTAGGTCTCCAAAGAATTAATTAACAGATGATTTTATGAGCCTTATTACCTGTGAGAAACGGGATGGTTTAGCCTGCTGATAAATCCTATCATTTTATCTCAACTTTGACCTGCTGAATCTTTTGGACAGCAACAGTGTTACATGATTAATTGACATCACCGACCACTATCAAGATCTACCAACCCGAAATGGAACCCCAAACAACTCCTGGAACAGGTGCCATTATCTGAAGGAACATAAACATGTAGCCCACCCCAACCCCTCACAAATATGAAGAACCAAACATTTTGGGCCAGATTTGATCTGCAGTAACACACAATCGTTACTGCAGCAATCCCTGATTACATGCAACAATTGCTCCTAGCATTCTTTTCAATTGCACCCAGCTTCAAAATCATTCTCTGGCCTAATGTTACATCAGTAGTTCCATATGAACTTGACAAAGCTGATCCAATCAAGCATTCTAGTTTGTATCTCTGCCTGAAAGTTAAGATCACAAATTGTATGTGAAATTGACAAAGCTGATCCAATTAACCATGCTAGTTTGTATGTCTACCACAACTTTACATCGCTATTTCGATATAACAAAGATAATTTTTTAAAATTCCTTTTGAAAACAGAGCAGGAAGGGGAGGAGAAAATGACTGCAGATGAGACTGGGAACTACATGGGATGTAGATAAGAGCCAGTTGTTTGGTGGGGTGGAGAAATAAAGACCATTTCAACACAATCACATGCTCAAGGGAAGCTGGCTCATAGAGAGATTGGGGAAAAATCATGGTGAAAAGGCTTAGGAAAACAATGGATGAAAAATGTAGGAAAAATGCTTCTAGAACCAAATAGAAGAAAAAAATGTGCAGAATTAAAAGAAAAGAGTAGGATTGGGTGGCAAGAACAGATTTTGTGCCCTCCCCCAGCAAGCATCCACAGAGGCAGCAGTGATTCTGGAAGGTTCCTTTTGCTCCTGGGGCAATCCACATAGAGAAATTACATTAAATTAGGGTTCCCAACCTCCAGGTGAAGCCCAAATATAAAGATCTGTTTACTCTGGAGAAAATGACTGCTTTGGAGGGTGAACTCAGACAATGTTTTCCTTCTCGGCTTCCTTCTATCCCCAACACACACATACATACCCTGCTTAATACCTGAATCTTCAGGAATTTCCCAACCCACCCCCCCCTTTCTCCCAGTAGGAGCCAAACCCTCTCCTCCAATTTACCTTCACGATAGCCCTGCAAGGTAGGTTAGGCTGAGAGTGACTGACCCAAGGTCACCCAGCAAACTTCCATAGCACAAGTGGAGAGGGGAACAGAATGTGGGGAAGAGAAAGAAAGGGGAATAGAGAGAAAGGGTGGCAGAACGAGGGGAATGGAGATAACAAGGGGGAACAGAATAGGGAGAAAGGGTGAGCCACTGAAGAGCTACTGCCGCTGCCACTGCCACCGTCCCCACAGAGTCTTCCGCAAAGCCAGAGCCCCTCTCCCCAGAGATCACAGAGGGAGGCTGTAGAGCCGCTCTGCCCCGATGTGTTGCTGAGAAGCATTTGGGGAGGGAGGTGAGTGGTGGCAGCAGGTGGGCGAACAAGCAGTATGGGCAAGCGGTGGGCAGGCGAGTGTGCAAATGGGGCGGGTGGGTGGTGGTGGGTGAGCGAAGGTGGCAGGGGAGCAGGGTGACTGGATCAGGCAAGCAGGACAGGTGAGCAGCGGAGTGGGTGAAGTGGCAGCAGGCGAGCGAGCGAATGGGACAAGTGAGTGGTGGTGGTGAGCAAGTGGCCAAATGTGCCCCCCCCAAGTGACCCAGGCAAGTGTTGCCTAGATAAAATGTCCCCTCTGCCCTACCCAAGATGCGCCATTGACAGGGAGGTTTCCTTGATTTATTCCCTGCATCTCCCTGCATTTCTTTGCTTGTGTCAGAGCTGGCCGTTGGCACACTGGCCGAATCCTCAAAGCTTCCCTCCTCAAAGGGAAGGAACTGAAGCAGGAGAATGTAAATGGAATTCTTTGGTTCTCTTAAACCTTTTGAATGGCAGCCAAATTGTCATTGTGTTGCAAAAGAATCCCAGAAAAACTGACCAGGGTTGACTCTGCTTAGCTTCTGAGATCTGATGAGATCGGGCCTGCCTGGACTGTCCAGGTCAGGGCCCTGCTTTTTTTGTTCTTTGTTTTGTATTTATCAAGTGATGTTGTTTACTTCTGTGCCATGAAAAATTTCAGCTGCCTACTCTCATGCATTAAGCCTCTATCAAAGGGACAGGAAATTTTCCTCTAGGCCTGTTGACACCCTGTGAAGTGGTCCTCGGGGCAGGTGTTTACGGAGGGCCCCCAGGGAATGACTTGCCAGGCTTGATGGAGACTATGGGGGAGAGGGCTCTAACATTTGGGGCTGCCGCATTCTATGTTGCAGTGGAGCTGGGCCTGTTGCCCAAGCCTCGCCCTGCCTGGTTAATGTGGCAGAGATTCAGCAAATGATTGGCTGGCCTTCTGCATCTCTCTGCTTGGTGGAGTTACTGTTACCCAAAGTAGGCTGTCCCACCTTTAATTGGGGGAATCACCTTTTAGGGACAAAGCTGAGAGAGAGAGAGAGAGAGAGAGAGAGAGAGAGAGAGAGAGATCTATGACCTGTGTCTCCCAGGATAATCCAGATGGAAACTCTCCAATAAAGAGAGAGTTGTAATAATAAAGAGGTTTATTAATAAAGTAATAGAAACCAGATTACGATTGATCAATATATACGTTCATACACACACTGCATACAAGAGCTAACTAGAAGGAGAAGGAAGGAAATTGCATGGATTTAAGCGAGGGGCAATATTTACTAGTCCAGTAGAGGAGGGGTCCCACCAAAGCAGTGGCTGAAAAGGAAAAGGAGCCCCCCACAAATATGAGGGTGGGCACAGGGATTCAAGACACAAACACACACTATGGATGACCACAGAAGTAATATATATATATATATAGTCAGAAATGGTTCCTGAAGCAGGTTAACTGGCAGGATGAGGTAAACTGGCAGGAAGGCTAGAGGCAAAGAGTTGATTGCTTTCCTGGGGTTCCGACGGTAAGATGGGAGAGGCTTGATGAGTCGTCAGGATGCAAGAGAACGCCTGGGCAGTTCTTCTGATTACTGATTAATGGTTGGATGGGTGCAGATGAGTGTTGGGATGGGTGCCATTTTTTTAAACCTGTGATAGAATAAATAATGCACTGATTAAATCCCCATAGGGTGAGACAATGGAGATTAGCTAGCCTCCTTGTTCAGCCAGGCACACCTTGGGCCATGGGAAAAGTATGGCTTCCAACCTCTTTCCCCCCATCTTTTGACACACAAGATGGAGACACAAAGTCTCTGGGAAAACCCCATTTTGTGTGAAGCAGGGTGTTATTCCCATGTAACTTCCGATTCCCTGTGCCTCTTATAGCACCCTTTAAAAACAGTGGGGTCCGGGAAGTTATATCACGTGGCCCTTTCCCTCTCCACATGAATTGTTCACCAGTTTGGCTCACAGCTTTGAGCTGTAGGCATTTGTGTTGTCCTTGCCCTGAAAGCAAGTACAGCCCATAATGATTCCATAATTCTTGGCAGAAGCTCTGGCAAACCCTCTCCCGCTTTCAGCCAACCCTCCCATGGCAGGGAGCACGCGGTGCCGAGGAAGTCAGGGCTTTCCTGGCGTAACCTTTGCCAGAGATTCGGAGAATAAATGAGGGATTGCTGATTTCCCAGCCAGCTCCTTTTCCATCTCTATGGCAGGGAGATGTTCAGGTGATCTGGCTGGTCTGCCTGCTGCAGTAGCAGATCCTTCTCCTTCCCTGCTTGTGCTGCAGCGCCAGTAATTCATAGTCATCCAGCTGTCATCTCTTCTTGGTGAATCTCTGAGTTCTTCTGCTCATTGTGTCCTTTGGATCTGGAACCAGATGGGCCTCGCTATGTAACTCCATATGGCCCTTTAGAAGAATAAGGTATATTGGAGAGGTAGATGGAATGCTAGAATAAGTGAAATGCAAAGAGAATGGCATGAAGAGATTTTTAACGGGATGCCTTACAGAAAAGGAAATAAAATTTGAGTCCAGTGTCACTTTGAAGTCCAACAGTACAAACTTCCATGAGACAAAGCTCATCACTTTGTCAGATACAATTAGAACAAATGTGTCTGACAAAGTCTGCTTTGACTCATTCATGTTTGTATCCTGGGAAATATTGTTGGTCTTTAAGGTGCTGCCGGACTCTAATTATATTCTGCTACTGCAAACTAACGCGGCTGTCCACCAGAACAGGAGATGATGGAGCTACACATATATTAGTAATCCAAGTGTGAAGCATGTGCAGACCAGTTCATAAAAACATTTGCTTAGGATTTATATTTGTTATTTCCTTATTGTGAGATCTTGTGTCCTGACGAAGGGCTTGCAAGATGCAGTGTTCAGACTGTACTAACTTAAGAAGAAGAAGAAGAAGAAGAGGAGGAGGAGGAGGAGTAGTTTGGATTTATATCCCCCCTTTCTCTCCTGTAGGAGACTCAAAGGGGCTGACAATCTCCTTGCCCTTCCCCCCTCACAACAAACACCTTGTGAGGTGGGTGGGGCTGAGAGAGCTCTAAAGAACTGTGACTAGCCCAAGGTCACCCAGCTGGCGTGTGTGGGGGTGCACAGGCTAATCTGAATTCCCCAGATAAGCCTCCACAACTCAAGCGGCAGAGCTGGGAATCAAACCTGGTTCTTCCAGATCAGAGTGCACCTGCTCTTAGCCACTGCTCTTAGCCACTACGCCACTGCTTCAGTTATGCAAATAGGATTTGTTATACTGATTATTTGTGGAACTCTTGTTCTGAATTTTCACAAAGTTTGGCTGTTTAATTATAAAAGGTCATAGACCCTTGGATCAGAACATACAATTTCTTAATTCACATTAAAGATTCCTGAAGCCTTGTTAACTACCTTGTAACTATTCTATTTTATTAATAAGCAGCATAATCAACAATTGGTAAAGAAGAATGTTGTCTCCCCATATACTTTTGACTGCATATTTAGGCTTCATTTAAACATGACACTGGTGGAGGAAAAGCACTTGCCCTAGGACTTTGTCCTAGTAACATTTCTTGTTCAAACTAAACTGCTACTCATACAAAGCAATGGAAACCTCTGTGGTTACCATTATGTCAGCAGCACCAACTTCTCAGTTAACCATCGTTAATGACAAATGGCAGTTTGCAAACCTGCTTCTTATCTTGGTTCCAAACTGTGGTTTGGTATTGACTGTGGTTAGTCAAAGCACCGATGTAGACATACTACTGACCACAATTGTGTTTCAAACTGGAATGGAGGAAGGAATTCCTGCCTGTGTGATAGGGAAGGTACACATGAACTCACAGGGATGTTCAGTTTCATGAACATTTTGCAATAGAGCCAGTAGCAGATCTCTGGGCTCGTATGGGGATGGGGGATGAAGCTGCTTCTCCCTTCTTGCCACATTCATGAGCGGAAAAGGGCTGCCATGTGACTGAGAACCATGAAACTCCCATCCCAGGCTGACACAAAGTCCTTATGTTGCCTCCAACAAACAAACACGAGGTCTTTGAAACATGAAGACTGGGCCTCAGCTGTGTACTTGATATCTCAACGGGAGTGAAATTCCATCCAGAACTAACAGAACTCTACTTCCTGGATCATTTTGTCATCTCTCCCCACCATCACTCCCACACACACCAGCATTTCTGTCTTGTCTGGATTAGGTTTCAGTTTAGCTCTTATATTCACTAAATTCAGACATTGGTTTAATACTTCTCTCTCACAAACTGGGGATGCTGGTTTAAGATCACTACATGGGCTACTCAGCTCTCATAGAATCACAGAGTTGTAATAAGAGACCCCAAGACCCATCAGATCCAACCCCCTGCAATGCAGGAACACACAATCAAAGCACTCCTGTCAGATGGTCATCCAGCCTCTCTTTAAAAACCTCCAAAGAAGGAGACTCCACCACACTCCGAGGTCATGCATTCCACTGTCAACAGCCCTTACTGTCAGGACGTTTTTCCTGATGTTTAGGTGGAATCTCTTTTCCTTCACCTTGAACCCACTGCTCCTGGTCCTAGTCTCTGGAGCCTCAGAAAACAAGCTTGCTCCCTCACCAACATGACATCCCTTCAAATATCTAAACAGGGCTATCTTGTCACCTCTTAACTTTTTTTTCACCAAACAAAATTTACCCATCTCCCTAAGTCTCTCTTCATAGGACATGGATTCCAGATCTTTTACCATTTTAGTTGCCCTCCTCTGGACCTGTTCCAGCATGCTTTAATCACACCTCTGGACAGCCTTCTTCTGCCGTTAAAAAAAATAAGAAACAAAACCACTAGTGCAGATGAGAATGTTGATTCCATTTTAAAATGATGCATTGAAAGGGCAAGCACCCAGCTTTAAAGACTGAGGGCATACCTATACCTCAAGCATAATGTCATTCTGTCTCTCACAGAACCATGGGAACTGTTGTTCTATATCAGTGATGGCGAACCTTTTTGAGACCGAGTGCCCAAATTGCAACCCAAAACCCACTTATTTATCGCAGTGCCAATACGGCAATTTAACCTGAATACTGAGGTTTTAGTTTAGAAAAAACAGTTGGCTCCAAGGCACGCGTTACTCAGGAGTAAGTTTGGTGAAGCAACTGTGCAACACTTTGAATGGGTGAATCACTACCCTAGGAGGGTTTACTCAGAAGCAAGCCCCATTGCCAGCAACTGGGTGAATCACTACCCTAGGAGGGTTTACTCAGAAGCAAGCCCCATTGCCAGCAACTGAGCTTACTCCCAGGTAAAGAATTGTGCCCAGGCCAGCCTAGATGTGTGTGTGTGTGTGTGTGGGGGGTGATTTTCCGCCCCCCCTACATGACGAACTCTGTGCATGCGTGCCCACAGAAAAGGCTCTGAGTGCCACCTCTGGCACCCGTGCCATAGGTTCGCCACCACTGTTCTATATGGAGGACGAAGGATGTCTAAGAAAATGATGCTCACCAAATTTCACTTTCCAGGATTCTTTGGATAAACCTCTGAAAGTTAAATTAACCAACAAATATGATGTAGATGTATCCGCCAAGGACAGAATCTGGGGATGCTTGTTTATTTTCATTAAGAATCTGGATTTTTCAAAGAACAATGTGACATTCTGTTGTGTCTTTTGGGCTGATTTCTTCCTGGGCTGCCTTTAGCCCATCTGATCTTTCTCTCTCCTCTCTCTCTCTCTTTTTTCAGAAAGGAAATACGGCTCTGCACATTGCAGCTCTAGCAGGACAAGAAGATGTGGTCCGGGAGTTGGTGAATTTTGGGGCAAATGTCAATGCACAGTCACAGGTAAGCAGACCGTCACCCCAGAGAAAGGCCCATTTAGTACTTCATCAGAAAAACTTCAGGGTTGGGGGAGGGGGACTATGCAAAAGCCTGGGCTGCTTTAAACATCAAGACACGTCAGGAGAAGGGTTCGGCACACAACCAAAGTGTACACCCAAACATCTATCATGTGACTTGTGCAAGCAAGCCAAGCCACTTGCCAACTTGTCACTGATTTTAAAGTGACCTTTTACCTCTTAGTGGCATAACTCAAGGACAGCTTCACTATTCTCCATGCAATTCAGTTATACTGGATGTGTAAAGATATAAAATGTAGTTTGGGGAAGGATGAAAAAGCAGTGAAATTCCATGCCAAGGACTGAGAAAGATCAGAGTATGTGATGCAGAATTCAACACGCTGAATGTATTGGATTGGATATTGGATAGTTAATTTATATACCGCCCTCCCCCAAGAGTATCTGCTTGTTTGCTTACTTAAAACTAAATTGCTGCACATTTCTAATAATTATGGTTGTAACCATAAGATTGAGATGTTGGAGGAATGCCTGATAAACATTCCAAAGCCAGAGAAGGGCTCCAAGGCCAGCCCAAGGGATTTTGATGCCCTGGGCAAATGCCTTCACAAACCTTCCACCAACATGGTGCTGAAAAGCCACCTTTGTCCTCCTTCTCCCATCCCTATACCATGAGAAAGCTGCTGCTACCACCGTCCTCTTCACGTCCATCATGGGGAAGCAGCTCCCATTCACGCCACCAATCATTAGGATCGGAGCTGTGGTTTGTTGACATGCCACACCTCCCATTAGAGGTACAATGGGAAGTAAAAACAGCCTTGGAAAGGTCCCTGCCCATGACTCACCTATGACCCCACCCCCAAAGGAAGAGGGACAGAAGATGGAAGAGCTATGACCCAACCTCTCCTCAGAGGGAAGAAGTAGGCTGTCAGTGGACCACACATGAGGCCAGGAATGCCACCTGGGCTGCTGCCTGCTGCTGCATAATCTGATGCTGTGGGCAGGCAGGTGAGACTCAGGCAGACTGAGTTGGGTTCCCCTCCACCTCCGGCATCCTAAGTGATTGCCTAGGTGAGCCTGTTGGATGGGCCGGCCCTGCTGTTTCTAAGGAGGTGAAGAGGCACTCAGTGCTCAGCTTAGCTCAAAGCTGATTTTCAAGGTACTGAACCTTGCATCTAAGCACTAACTAGTTGCTGCTCTTGTACTGTGGGGCTACTGACCTGTCAGCACTATGCAGGGATACATTAGCAAGTGAAACATAAGATAGCCAACCATAAACCACATGTATGTTTACCCGTAAGCTCACAAGTCAAATACACAACATAACAATGAGCAGGTAGCTCTGGAGATACCTTAGAGTAGCCCTGCTTGTGACCCACAAGCTCCACAAGATCACTAGCCATGTATGGACACACATCCTCTTGGGCAATGTTGTTTTTTGGATGGCTATGGTTTTTTTGGATAGGAGCCAGTGTGATGTAGTGGTTACGAGCAGGTGCACTCTAATCTGGACAACCGGGTTTGATTCCCCGTTCTGTCACTTGAGCTGCGGAGGCTTATCCGGTGAACCAGATTAGCTTGTGCACTCCAGCCCATGCCAGCTGGGTGACCTTGGGCTAGTCACAGCTCTTAGGAGCTCTCTCAGCCCCACCCACCTCACAGGCTATTCATTGGGGGTGGGGAAGGGAAAGGAGATTGTAAGCCCCTTTGGGTCTCCTACAGGAGAGAAAGGGGGGATATAAATCCAAACTCTTCTATGTAAAACTGCAAAAAAATCAGGGCAATGGATGGGGCTGTAGTCTGAGCATCCGGCCGGCTCCAGTCCTTGGCTCCTGATTTATAATATATGCAACGCTGCTGAATACTGAGCGGCTTTACAATACTGTCATCAAAAGCAATTGAGAGCGTGAAGTAGGGCTCTCATCCAATTAAACAATCTGTAGTTCATTAAGCATCTGCTTTTTAAACCAGTTAATCAATTCCTTACTTTTAATTAGAGCTCCATGTTACTGACGCTGCCCCCCTTTGGAAACACTGGAGGAAGTGTGAGATATCATACAACTTTTTTCAAAGTTAAAACTCAATGTCAAAAGAAAAGGCTGTTTTAATATTTTCCTTTTCATCATTCCTTCGGCAGTAACACAGAACAACCGGAATAGAGTCAGACCCAAAACTGTTTGCCCTTAACTCCCAGAATTGCCAATTAAAATTGCCACCCATTGATTACTGCGTTTTTGCAAAAAGGAAGCGGAGCCCAAATCAAATCCAAAATATTTTTGTTGGGGTTTAAATCTGTTGGCTGACCTACATGTTACTTGATTAATCTGTTGAGGTAAAGCTTGCCGCTGTAGTCATTTATCTTGGGGCCTTGAGTCACTGGGGCCAAGCCCCGCCACGTTTTCATCACTCAGACACCTTGTACGCGCTGGAGCTATTCCACCCAGCGTCACACTCTTTCTTACATCTGTCCTTTCACACATCACCTGCCCTGCCTTGGCTGGGGAAGGCATCAAGAGATTTCTCTGTTCTGGCTAGATGTCTGCATGACATCTCTCGGTTCCTAACGAGAGCCGCATCATCATTTGGCGAAGGAGCCTCCTGCTGGCGCCTGTTAGGTACACAACCTATCTGCTTCTGTCAGCTTCTGTGTATTTGGATTACATAAGGTGGTGTCTGAAGGTCAAATAAGCACAAGGGAGACGGAGAGAAATAGGGCCGCAAAACGTTCTGGGAGGGGAGATGCAAAATGACAGGCTTAGGGGTGGCCTAAGAGGGCAAGCTGTCTATTTTCAGTAGTAGATTTCTGTCAGTCATTCTGGCTGAGATGAGCAAGCAAACACACGCCCAGCCCGTCCTGCTTGCAATTTCCTTTTCCCAAAGGAAGGAGGCTTGAAGTGCTTTTATTGGGTGGTATAAGCATGAGTTCTAAAATACAGTCTTTTTGCATAAGCTGGTGCTGCTTTTTCTAAGCAGGTGAGTAAACATCTGACAATGGCAATTGTTGGATTTGGTCTATGCAGTTCTGCTTTTCTTTCTTCCCAGATAATGTTATTGCTCCTTGCTAGGTAGAGTCTGAGGGGAAAAGTAGAATTCAGAACAAGTATGTTAGCCATGTCTGAGATTTACCATCTCTGGCCTGGGAAATCTTGGAGATTTGGGGGCTGTACCTGCGGAGTATGGAAAGTAAGGGGAGGTAAGTGAGGGTGTGATCCTATGGAGACCGCCTTCTAAATCTGCCATTCTCTCCTAGGGAACTGATCTCTGTGGGGATCAGCTGTAATTCTGGGGGTACTTCAGACCCCCACAAGAGATTGTCCACTCTAGTTTCTTTGCTTCTGTTTGGTGTGTCCTAAGACCTTTTGTTGCTGGTAGGAAATCTAAATGGCATCATACATGTGCAGCCCAAGCCAAAATTTGCCTGAATATTCCTCTGAGCAAGCCCCACCAAAATGGGGTGGAGCCATATGACCCCAACTTTGGGCTGTTAGTAACAGTAAAGTCCATTCAGAATAAATTTCTTCCACAGCAATATCAAAAAATGTTGATATTCATGTATTATTTTTACTTCACTTAAACCCTGCATTTCTCCTCAAGGAGTCGCCATTTTCCTCCCCTCCATTCTTCCTGTCTTTAATAGCACTGGGGTTTCTGGTTCTGTCCCAGATGGCCACTTGTTTTCTTCTAATAAACTCATTTTGCTTCTGGCTGTATGAGATTATCTTCATTTTGATATTCATCCTGGTGCCCAGAAATGCTGCTCCCTGAGAATATATACACATTCACATAAATGCCTACATGAACAGTTTTGAGGGGATGAAAACTATTTGCAGTGTTTTTATTCACACCTTGAAGTTTGTCCTCTCTTGCGGGGGGGATGTTCAGACCCAGTCAGAGTGACATGTAGTCTTTTAGGGACCCAATGTGCATATAATGTCTTTTAATTACAAAAGGTCATTTTTATTTATTTGGCAGTAGTGACAAATAGA
Organism: Sphaerodactylus townsendi; assembly: GCF_021028975.2. Classification (NCBI taxonomy): domain Eukaryota; kingdom Metazoa; phylum Chordata; class Lepidosauria; order Squamata; family Sphaerodactylidae; genus Sphaerodactylus; species Sphaerodactylus townsendi. The sequence continues at coordinate 26,939,394 of NC_059436.1, read as the reverse complement.
TTGAGGAAGCAAATCCTGACTGAGCTACTTGTTAGACATCAATAACAATTTGATTTAACTATATAACCTTGGAAAAATTAAACTGTAACTTCCTGTCAAAATCTGAACACACCTTCCCTCTCTTCTCCCAATCAAACACAAAGTGAAGTTGATCAGTTTTGAGGTATTTTTAACTTCAAGTAGGCCTGCTCACAGGCTTGCAGTTGCTGACATTGTAGTCTACTATTTGGGGGTGGGGGTAGGATGCTTGGTGTCTTTTCAGTCCCTTCACAGCATCTTGAAAGGATTTCCTTCTATCTTTTCCTCACCAGCAAATCTTCACCTTTTCCCAACTGTCACTCCATCTCCTTTCATTCACCCTTGAGCATTCTCTCATTGCCCTGGCAACCAGAACCTCTCAGAACAGCCTGCCTCATGCTTATTTGGCCATTTGCTATGTAAGGTTCCTGACACACTTTAATCTGTGAAATACCAGCAGTGAATCCCTCATCTTACACAACCAATCCATTTCACCCTACTCTACTCTCCCTGTCTGCTAGAGCAGTGGTCACTGTGGCCATCTGGAAATGAAAGTTCTGATTCTCTCTTTGCAGAAAGGCTTCACGCCCTTGTACATGGCAGCACAAGAGAATCATCTGGAAGTCGTCAAGTTCCTGCTGGAGAATGGGGCCAACCAGAATGTAGCAACTGAAGTGAGTGTCCCTCCTCATGGCCCCAAACATTTGTGCTTCATGTTCCATGGGCAACCTTGATATGGTTCTAACCTTTTCACTCCTTATATGTATTTATGTTCCTACCTCTCCCATCTTTGGCAGGACGGCTTCACGCCACTGGCAGTGGCGCTTCAGCAAGGCCACGAAAATGTTGTGGCCCACCTGATTAACTACGGAACAAAGGGCAAGGTGCGTCTCCCGGCGCTGCACATAGCTGCTCGCAACGATGACACGCGGACGGCCGCTGTGCTCTTGCAGAATGATCCCAATGCTGATGTCCTTTCCAAGGTATGAAGTTCTGTCTGGTGTGATCTGTGGTACATCTGGCTCTGATCTGTGGGAGGGGTGGCCCCTGACAGGATAATAGGCAGGTTTTTACATTGCGATCCCAAGAGGAAGTGTCTCTGTACCTGAGTGTATCTTCAAGGCGCAAAACTGTTTTTTTTAGGGTGGGGGGATGGAAGTTGTGTTTCAAGGGTCCTTTCTGAAGAGAAAAGAGAGAACTCTGAAAGGGCGCTTATGCTGCATTCCTGATTTTGCAGTTAGTGGAAGCCCTCGCCCACCCCAAGAGGTGAAAACAGCTCTTTTATTTGTCTTTCTATTTTGTACATTTTAATCTTTCTCTTCCTCCAAAGAGCTCAGGGCAGTTCTCCCTCCCTTTTATCCTCACATCAACCTTGTGAGGTAAGCTGAAGAGAACTATTAGAAAGTGCATTTAGGATAGGAAAGAGGAGAAGATAGCATGCTACTGTCTTTCTAGCTAGGAAGAACCTCTGCAACTAACCTTCGAGAAGAAGCAGGATGATAGACCTGAGATTATTTCATTTCATTTCACTTTATATTTATACCCTGCTCTATCCCTGAAGGGCTCCGGGCGGCTAACAGCATAATAAACAGATACATTATACCAATATAACAATGAGAAATTACATAGAACTAAAATAGAACCAGATTACAGATGGCGACTTAACATTTCGAACTAAACAATTTCAGAGAACAATAACAGCAGCGTTTGCAGCATAATAATGTATATCACTAAATCCATAATATCCACGACATTAATCATAAGTCAATACATTAGCAATAACTACATAGCAATAATCAAAAACATCAGAAAACAGTATGTAACAATTAAATCAAAACATATTGATACATTTACAACCATACGTTTCCAATGTATCAATACATTAACTCCACAAACAATACATAACAATCAACTAATGCAACAACAAGCAATACGTTAAACAGTGCAATTAAATCATTAGCAATAACTGAGACTACCCCACATTAAACTATACTGCTGCAAAAACCTAACAAAACTACCTAGTTAAAAGATTTGGCTACTCCTACCTCTACACCTAGCAATGTACAAAAGAATAACTACATAGGGGAAACAGACTAATTCACAAGTACAAAACTAACAACTAGCTACTTGCTAACAACTCCTGGTAGTCTATACTCCTAATATGAACTACCTTAAGCAAGGGCCGATGGAGTGTAATGAAGAGTAATAATATAAAAACTCAGGGTGAAAAAGGCCAATGTCTCTTCTCCCTCAACCAAACTGCCGGGTATTCCTGATACCACCCCCTGTAACTTAGTCCACTTCTGGCAATCTCTGCTATTATTGAAGGTCCAAGTTTGTTGTTTGGCTCCTCGTTCTTCGGTGTAACAGGGTGGACCTCCTACTGGCTTGCACCCGCTCGTACCACTCTGATGGATCTCGCATTAGTTGCTGCAGGGGGACTCCGCCACTGACCCCTTCCCATTCAGTTTGCCAATATGACTGCCGCCGCCATCTCCTCACATTCAGTGCCATGAAGGAGTTTCTGCCACTAACTCCTCACTGCCCAGTCCACCCAGTCCGCTGTGGGGAGGCCTGCCACTAGCCATCCTCCAACCAGGCTCCCCTTAGATGGAATTTGGGGCCAGTTATCAGTCCTTGGAGTTGGCGTTGACTCTCGGCAGTAATGCTGTGACTCAGCAGCACAACAGCTCAGCAAAGCAAGGTTGAAGACATTCCACAGCTCAGCATTCCAAGCATTCCAAGCATTCCTGATTTGCCACAGTATCAACTTTGCTGCACGCTCTGACACCAAGGCTCCGATTATCAGTCTAAGGACAGACAAGAGGTGTCATAAAAGAATAGAGGGTCACTAATTTTGCAGCCCTCTCTAGCTGACCACTTGCTCACCCCCTGCTGGGTCTTCTTCTGAGTTCCTTTGCACATTAGACATAGCTGCATCCAACAATTTGAACCAGGGTCTTCCAGGGGTGGTCAACCTATGGTTCTCCAGATGCTCATGGCCATGCTGGCCATGCTGGCAGGGGCTGATGGGAATTGTAGTCCATGAACATCTGGAGCACCATAGGTTGACCACCCCTAGTCTAATCACTGCTCCACTCTGGCTTTAATTGTGTGCAAGTAAAAGGGAGGTGCTTCCAACCAGTCCTTGATCACTGGGTTGGGCTTCTTTTAAACCTTGCCCTTCCTTTTAAACCTTAAAGCAAGATTTTGGAAAACAAACAAACAAACAAACCAATATTGTACTGTGGTTTGTGCCATGCAGAAAGGATGCTAATCCTTTAGTTCCATGCTCATTAAATATAAACACAAAATACAACTAATAGAAGATAAGTGTTCTTGCTTGAGTGCTCGGTGTAGTCATTAATGCATTTGTATGTTCCTTTTCCTCCCTAGAGTTCAGGGTCCCAAGTGGGTTTCCCATCCCCAGGTAGTTTGCAAGGCCAGTCTTGCCTGGCTTCAGCACATAGAACTGTGTCCTGGGCCCTTGGACCAAAATGGAGTCAGAGAGACCTGACTCCATTTTGAAGCACTCTCAGTGAAGGCCTCCCAGTGTGGCTTCCAGGGCTGCTTGCTCAGCCAGTTTGCTGCCTTGAGTTTCTGTCTCCCACCACCTCTCCTCACAAATTCTTTCCCACAGACTGGTTTTACCCCACTGCACATTGCCGCTCACTACGAGAACCTCAATGTGGCCCAATTACTACTGAACCGTGGAGCAAGCGTCAACTTCACTCCCCAGGTAGGCGCAGTATTTTCCTGACACTGGCAGGCCTTTGACATTGGGCTTGTGCTCATTGATTGTGGAATGGGGGGAGGCACGGGGAAACCTGATGTCTAGCTATTACTGCTTTGGACTACAGCTTGGGGAATCCCATGACTGAATGCTTCTCCATGCAAAAAATATCCATCCATGTAGCAAACTTGCAGGTCTTGGTAGATGGCTGGGAATCCTTCTCCCTGATACCAAGTTTTTAATAGAGAAAGGTATTGTTTCGCATGCAGGAGTCTATAATCATGTGAGCTTGGCTGCTGAGAGCCACCACAGGCTCCCTTTGGTGGACAGCAAACTGTGGACAACTTATGCTCAGTTGACAGGGGGGGCTGAAAAAGATTGCTATTATTGACCTTGGACAGTTGCATTTATGAAAGAAGATGGGAGAATGGAGAAGGAGAAAAGTGTAGGATCGAGGAGAAGCCTGAAAGAGGGAAGTGAAACTGATAGTCCTTCCCTGGGGGAAATAACTCCTGGGCAAGGGGGGTGAACCCTATCAAGTGTTAAAGAAGGAAAATTGGAGCCTGTGTGTATGTACCTGCCTCCACGGAGTTTAAACAATTTTAAACCATCAAATAAGCTAGACCTGTTTGACTCACAAATGACAGCCAAATGAACATTCTCAGTAGTTACACACAGCTGTCAGTAGAACAAAACAGCGATATTTTGTGACGGTTTATCTATTGTATATAGTTAGACAAATGTAGGGGGTACAAACTTCCTGTGGCCCAGAGGACTCAAAGAACCGGGAAAAATGCCCCAGGAAACTGCAATGGCCTAATCGTTCTAAGCAAGCATTTTTAGTGTTCTCTTGGAGGGACAAATGTGGTGTGCAAGAAACCCAGAGGGAATATTTTTTGTGGTTGTAATAATTCCTGGGGATGTGGATTGGTAAAGTACAGCAGAGGCATATCTATGGAACGTGGCACCCAGGGCAAGCTCTCAAACTGTGCCCACCCCCCAACAACCTCTTGTGATACTGGACAAAATGAGTCAACAGTTTGACTCAGCTTCATGTATTCCCCTCTCTGCTCTCCCCAAATGCAGAACGGCATCACTCCACTGCACATTGCCTCCCGTCGTGGTAACATCATCATGGTGCGCTTATTGCTTGACCGAGGAGCTCACATTGAGACCCTTACCAAGGTAAGGCATGAGTAAGCTATTCTGATCCAGTGTCTGTGATGTTGTGGGGCCCCTGCCAAAGGCTGTGAAATTGGCATGGGGGAAATGGACAGGGAAAGGCAGTGTGATTAGAATGGCAACAACAGAAACTCTTGCAGTGGATTCTACAAGAACATAAGAACAAGCCAGCTGGATCAGACCAGAGTCCATCTAGTCCAGCTCTCTGCTACTCGCAGTGGCCCACCAGGTGCCTTTGGGAGCTCACATGCAGGATGTGAAAGCAATGGCCTTCTGCGGCTGTGGCTCCTGAGCACCTGTTCTGTTGCTCCTGTTGCTCCTGAGCACCTGATCTGTTAGGCAAGGGCCTTGCCTTGAACACAAGAGAACCTCTTTGCCCATACAGAACCTTTCTTCATGGATCTCATAAACAGTGCTTCATGTCCCCACGTGTGTATTTAGTCTACAATCATGCTGCATCATGGGTTTTGTTATTGAAAGTCTGCTTCAATTGTTGGAAGTGATAGTTCCTGTACATCATATTGTGAGAATATCGAGTTCAGTTTGTGAAATGCCACTCAACCATGTGAGTCTTCACCACTTGTAGTGTAATCGAAACATAGTCTTACCTTTGTAACAATTGTGTATAAAACCATGGCTCTGTTTGATTAAAACTCCAGGTGTTTTAGAGACAATAAAAAGCTTTCAGTGGGCGAGGGAGAGTGGACCAGGGCTACAGCACACATACACTATTTCACAAGTAATATGGTCCTGAGAACAAGGTGTGAGTGTCTATACTATCAGATATAGAGAACCAGCATTAAGATGCAAACTTACTGTTGTCTAAGTACCATCGTAACATTTTCTCTGTGTTTGGGACAAGGAATGGCCAGCAATGGGAGATTTTTTTCCACTAAATGGGTATGGCTAAAGGAGGGCAGGTTGGGGTACCAGTGAGAATTACTTTTAAAATTATTCCTAGCTGAACCACTGGCTCTCATATGATCATTGTGCCCTTTTTCTACAGGATGAACTGACGCCATTGCACTGTGCCTCCAGGAATGGACATGTGCGGATTGCTGAAATCTTGCTGGACCATGGTGCTCCCATACAAGCAAAAACAAAGGTGGCGGAGAATGGAGGAATTATGTAGGGAGGGGGCAAGGGAATTGCTTCTCACAAGGGTGAAGGAGATTATTTTCCTCTGTACTGCACCCTCTCTCTGGGCAGTGCGTGTCCCAGCTATTGAATTCCGCCCCACCCCCACTGTATGTACCTTTTCTCCATAACAGCCAGTTGGGTCCAATCCTGTTACAAGCAAGAAGTAGTGAGAATGAATATCTGAGTTTGGGAAGAAGAACTTGTTCTTCTGAAACACTGGGACTTGGTTTAATTCTCTTACAAGTTATCATTACTACTTTCCAGCAAAAAGCCTATTAGTCAGTCGTCAGTCAGTCAGTTATATCACCTGTCCCCCAGTCAGTGTTCACAAGACAGAAAACATAAAAACATTAAAAAATCTGTGCAATTAAAATGAATTTAAAATTATACAGTAATTCAATTAAAAACACATAACACTGGAAGGAGAGCCAGTACCTATTATTAGGGTATTCCAAATGAAATAAGTCTTCACCTGCTGGTGAAAGCAACTGATAGAACAGTGATGGCGAACCTTTTTGAGACCGAGTGCCCAAATTGCAACCCAAACCCCACATATTTATTGCAAAGTGCCAGCCCGGCAACGTAACCTGAATGCTGAGGTTTTAGTTTAGAAAAAAACGGTTGGCTCTCTCTTCCTCCGCTCCACCCGCTCGAGCAGGGACCAGCCTGCTTTAGGATCCAGCAAGTCCCATGCGCACCGCTCTGTGCCTCTCTAGCATCTCTGCCCCCTTTGCGCCCCCCCCCCCGGGCAGCAGCCACCCAGAGCACAGGCACCAGGCCCGCCAGCCGAGTCCTCCCTGCTCCCCTCGGTGTGCACATGTCGTGCTCAGTGGCCCAGGCCAGCCTAGATGGGTGTGTGTGTGTGTGTGTGGGGGGGTGATTTTCCACCCCCACATGACGAACTCTATGTGTGCGTGCCCACAGAGAGGGCTCCGAGTGCCACCTTTTGCACCTGTGCCATAGGTTTGCCATCACTGTGATAGAAGGAGAAAGATTAATCTTCTTGGGAATGGAGTTCCAAAGTGTTGGTGCCATGACCAAGAAGGCCCTTTCTTGGGTTGCCACCTATCTGACTTCAGATTATTATGATTATTAGGAGAAGAGATAGTGTGTAGAGGGGCATTTACATATTACAAATATCCAGGGGCGTAACAAGGCAGCCCTGGGCAAAACCTGAGTTGGATGTTTTGCACCAGGACATTGGTGCCTGCAACCAAAATTTCAGCATATCATCAGGATACTGTCCTTATGCTACTCCCCATGTCTGGTGAGGTTTGGTTCAGGGAGTCCAAAGTTATGGACTCCCAAAGGGGGTGCCCCATCCCACATTGTTTCCAATGGGAGCTAATAGGAGATGGGGGCTACAGTTTTGAGGGTCCATAACTTTGGCCCCCCTGAACCAAACTGCACCAAACCTGGGGGGTATCATCAGGTGGCAGCTCTGATGAGACCCTGAGGATTCTGACGCACCGGGCCGTCTCTCATTTCCTGCATGGCACAGAATCCAGAACATGGATAGCCTAGTAAGGGTGCTTTTGAGGTCAGCACCAAACTTTCAGGGTATCATCTGAAACTGTCCTATGGTACCCCTTTAGCTTGCAGTTTATTTAGACAGGGTTATAACTCAGGTGCCCCATCCCCCCTGAACCAAACTGCACAAAGCTTGGGGGGGTGCCATCATCTCCAGATGATACCCTGAAATTTTGGTGCCGATACATCAAAAATGCACCCCCTGCAGGAACATCCTAGAAATTTGCCCAATAATCTTTATTCTGCATTGAGTTTTCTGCATTGCTGTCAATGGGGGTTGCAGGCTGTGGGGGGCACATTTCTGAAGGCACCCCCATCTCCTATTAGCTCCCATTGGAAACAATGGGGGATAGGGGCACCCCTTTTGGGGGTCCATAACTTTGGACTCTCTGAACCAAACCTCACCAAACCTGGGAGGTAGTATAAGGACAGTCCCCTGATGATACCCTGAAATTTTGGTGCCGCTAGCCTAAAAACTGCGCCCCCTGCAGGCCGAAAATGGAAAACCACTAAAATACCCAAAAACGAACCCAGCATTTTGATGCCCCCCACAAGGTGATGCCCTGGGCAGCTGCCCACCTTGCCCAATGGGCATTACGCCAGTGCAAATATCCCTCCGTGTGTGTATGTGTGTGTGTTCCATGCACATGGGTGGGTGCACATCTGCAATGGGAAGTCTTTATTCAGAAAAAGACATTGCACCTTCCCTGAGACCCTGTGAATGAGAGCTCCACTACCCACTATCATGGGGAAAAGTTTGGCTTTGTCCTAACTGTGACTCCCCCCACCCCCCACCATGCGGAGTTTTACTTGGACCTTTACTCTAGTGGGGAAACCATTCCATTTTATGGGAGAAAACCAAGGATTCACTCAGGCAAAGGGAGTGAAACCTCTTGCCCACCCTTAATGATCATATCCTGTGACACTCAAGTCTAATCTTGTTTCCATAGTTGCATCTTAGCTTCTGTTGGTGCTGGGTAAGGTCCAAAACCTGTTATGCATGTAGAGAGACAATTTGCGATATAGCATCACCTACATATTTGGCACTTTCTTGAGAAAGACAAAAAAAGAGCAGGTGGCTGTTGGTAAGGAGTTTATTCCCTAAATTTAGATAGGGAGGGGAGAGGCAAATGGAAAAATTCAAACAGAAGGAAATGCCATGTTGTATAGTTTGGCCTTGTTTCAGTTAGGGATGCCTGCTGAACAGTTAAGCCAGGGGCTTCTTGGAAGAATTTTCTTTTTACCTGGACTTGGAAGGCAGAGGGCAAAATGAGACCACATAATTTTCTAGGGGTGGCCAAGGGCCTGAACCCCTGAATCTAATTCACCTCCTATCAAAGTTGCCTCTAGCTGCAGTCCCTATGCAGTGCTCCAGCCAGAAACATCTGCATGTCCACATAACCCTTGATCTTTGTTAGATGAGTTGAAGCTCCAACTGTGTCTTTCCTTGTTCCAGAACGGCCTGTCCCCCATCCACATGGCCTCCCAAGGGGATCACTTGGACTGTGTACGGCTGCTGCTTCAGTACAATGCTGACATCGATGACATCACGCTAGACCACCTGACACCTCTGCACGTGGCTGCCCACTGTGGCCACCACAGGGTGGCCAAAGTCCTGCTGGATAAGGGGGCAAAGCCCAATGCCCGGGCCCTGGTGAGTGGGGAAGTTTTTGTTGGAGAGGAAGACCAAGCTGCCTGCCTCTGCCGTGGAGCTGACAAGTCTGTCTTTATCTGCATCTGCAGAATGGCTTCACCCCACTTCACATTGCTTGCAAGAAGAACCACACCCGAGTGATGGATCTCCTGCTGAAGACAGGGGCCTCCATTGATGCAGTCACTGAGGTAACTCAGAGCTTTCAACACATAATATAATCAAGCTATTTGGACAGCCGTCATGCAGGAGGACAGTGCAGCTGTTTAACATGTATGTAGAGGGATCAGGCTAGCTCAGGTTAGCCCAATCTCATCAGATCTCAGAAGCTAAGTAGGGTTGGTCCTGGTTAGTACTTGGATGGGAGACCACCCAGGAAGACCAGGATTGTTGTATGGAGGAAAGCAATGGCAAATCACCTGTGCTCATCTCTTGCCCCAAAAGCCTTTTGGGGTTACCAAAAGTTAGCTGTGACTTCATGGCACTTTCTAGAAGGAGAGAGCAGAACTGTACTAGTCACCTCATTTTTACATGCGTTCAGAAGAGAAGCCAGGCTGTTAGGCATGTTTACACCTTCACACATATACACATGCTGTACAAATCTATCTCTTTATATAAAAAATTGTACTGCTATAGGATGATATTTCTTCGGTAAGCAGCTCTTCAGCTGACGTCAAAAGGAAAGTCACTCAGCAGACACCTCACCAGGTCTCTTAGGAAAGACCCTCCGGCCTGGTTGCCTAAGGTAGAGATGGGGGGTAGATGAAAATCAAAGTAGGTTACAGGCAGAAAATCACATTGTGGCAAACTGTCTATGTTGGAAACTCACACCAAACACAAAAGCAGCACAACCAACGTGGAGATGAGGGACTGATTTTTTTTTCTCATTATAATGTTAATTTTTTTAACTGGAATTTTAAAAGTGTGAGTGTGGAGATCTGGATTCACAACTAAAGGAAATTTCTTAGCATGTGAAGCAGCATGAAGATTGTTTTATGGCTGATTGCAGAATTTATGTTGACTGCCCTCTGCCATTAAACTGATGAATTGAACGATGGGGCAGTTATATTTCAGCGGCCATATTCTCTGGGCTTGTCCAAGTTGTTTCTGACATTGTTTTGTGCTGGGCGCATAAAGAAGAGCATTGATACATGAGAAGAGACAGAAGAAGAGGTCCATCTGGCTCTGCAACCTATTTCCAGCAATTGCTAGCCAGAAACTTCTAGAAAGTCCACAAGGAGTGTGTGAAGAAAACACTTCTTTCCCGTGGTTTGCTCTTCTTCCTCCATTCAAAGATATCTTGCCGCTGAACATGCAGGTTCCATTTTGCCATTATAATTAATGATAGACCAATCTTTCCTCCACAAATTTGTACCAAGGCATCTCAACATCATCCACAGGTGTCCAGACCTCCAAGACATGGCCCGTATCAGTAGAGATGCCTTTTGAGGTCTTGAAGGAAGAGGGAGGTAACTGTGTTTAATTAACAAAGGCAACTACTCCTTACTGGCCATGCTTGATATTCCCCATTTCATTCCTCATTCCGGCCACATACCAGAACCAAAATTGCCTGAGAGAAATAAATAGACTGTGGGTGGGTTGCTACAGGTTCACCAGGGCTAGTATTTTATGTGCATGTTTGGAGTCCAGGATTAAGTCTCTGTTTTCAGCTACCCAGAAGCCCTAACTAGACTCCAAGTCCCTTGTTTTTATTGTTTATTTTTTGTCCACAGTCTGGTCTGACCCCTCTGCATGTGGCCTCTTTCATGGGCCACCTTCCTATTGTGAAGACCTTACTGCAACGCGGAGCCTCTCCCAATGTTTCCAACGTGGTGAGTCAGTAGCAGGGCAAAGAGATGGATAGAGCTTGTGCAAAGGTAGATCCCGTCTTCTGGCAGAGGCAGAGGAGTGCCCAGGTCTCTGGAGATCCCAGACGGATTTGGGTTGAGTCTTTAAGCAATAAAAGTCTTGCCCCAAAGAGAAGCCTGGATGCAGCACCATACCTTAGCTGTATGGTAAGAGGTGTGGGCATAGAATGCTTCCACTGAAGGGGTTGTGTTGTAACCCTACCCCCATCACACAACATAGAGATTGTGAAACATACAGCCCATTTTTTTTTTACATTTGTCTGCACTCAAGTCGCCCCCTTTTCATCCATCTCCCAAATTGACAAAAAAGAAAATTGCATATTAAAACTCCTCCATGTTTTTAAAAAAATGTGGGTAGGGACAGAAATTAAAACAAAAATACCGGCTGTGCAAACCCATCTGTGGATCTCAGCCAGTGAAGTACAGATGGCAGCAATCTCAAAGAAAAATAATGTAGCTCTGTGGTAAAACAGGCAACAGCTTAACACACGTACACATCCCTCCAGCTGGAATATGTTGAGTGTCATGGGGAAGACGGATCTGCTTCACACACACATTCGGACAGCGGCTCAGTTTGAGACTCCACTCAAACCCAGCTTCTTCTGACATGACGAGGAGGGCATAGATAACCCTATTACCTCAGCCGTCAGTGCTGGCTGCCAGACCCATGCAGCTCGGTAGTGCCATGACTTGTAGGTTGGTTTAGACCTGGGCTCTAACAGTGCCAGTCCAGAAGGCAATGGGTTGGGCTGTGCTCAATGTCCCCTATACCATTTGGTGCCTAGGAATGATCTGAGCCTCTGGGAAAGCACAGGATGAGGGAAGGAATGTGGCAGCTTTGCTTTCTGTTCTCCCTTTCCTGCGGCTGGGAGGAACTGGGGGTAGAACCTCCTGTCTCCACTCAGGAGTCTGAGCCTCGTAACTCACAAGTGTTCCAACCACTCTGGGCTTGTGACCCACTGCTTAAGAACTATTGCAATAAACCAGTAAAAGGAATTATTCTCTAGGCACAAAGCCCTTTGCTTACTTACTGATTTCAGAGTTTCTATCCTATTTTTAAGGATAAGCTACAAGCAGAAAATTAACCAAAGATTAAATAAACAATTCAAGAAGGTTATTGACAAGCTGAAGCGTGTCTAAAGGAGAGCGACCAAAATGGTAAGAGGGCTGGAATCCATGAGGAAAGACTTAGGGAGCTGGGTATGTTTAGTCTAGAGAAGGGGTGACATGATAGCCATGTTTTAAATATTTGAAGGGATGTTCATGTTGAAGATGGAGCAAGCTTGTTTTCTGCTGCTCCAGACACTAGGACAAGGAGCAATGGATTCAAACTATGAGAAAAGAGATTCCACCTAAATATTGGGAGGGACTTCCTGATGGTAAGGTCTGTTCAACAGTGGTATATACTGCCTTGGAGAGTAGTAAAGTCTCCTTCTTTGGACATTTTAAAACAGAGGTTGGATGGCCATCTGTTGGGAGTGCTTTGATTGTGTTTTCCTGCATGGCAAGGGTTTGGGCTGCATGGCCCTTGTGATCTCTTCAAATCTATTATTCTACACTAAGTACTATTATTCTACACTACTTTCTAAGACCATAGACTTCAGTGAACTTAGAAAGGTGTATTTCTGCTTAAGATGCCACTGTCAGAGTTGCTTGAAATCCAAGCAGGTTGAGCAGGCCCAGATCCAAATGACACATTCAGAAATACAGTACATATCCTCCCTAGATTGTACCACAGTAGACTGCAGAAGACAGAATGGTTGACTTTTACTCTACATAAAAACCATGCTGCCCATATAAAACTGAACAGTTCTGTGGGCTGGGAGATGTTTATATCATGCCATTCTTCCTCATCAGTTCTTTGGATTGGGTTCAGGCCTTTATACTAGTGGGTGAAAGAATCTTAGTCCATCTGGGTTCTGATGCTAGGGAGGGTCTTTACCAACCAATGTTTCTGGATTTGTTTTACTCTGCAGAAGGTAGAAACACCCCTTCACATGGCAGCTCGGGCTGGACACACTGAGGTGGCGAAATATCTACTACAGAACAAGGCGAAAGTTGATGCCAAAGCTAAGGTGGGTGCCCACAGGTGGCTAATAGCAGTCAACACCCCAGACTGAAGACATTGTGGGTGGCCTGCATTTTTTTTGTTGTGATTCACTGTACAATTCCAAAGTCTGTTACCCAGCATGGAGTTTGGTGGTGTTATAATTTAGTTTTCATTATCACTCAGTCAAGCTTCTGTCTTTCATATCTGCAGAAAACAAATCTAAAATCTATGGACAGCAGAATTTTGGTGGGAGAGGGTTCCTTAGTTGTGGGACAGAGGAATTCTGTAAAATAAGCCAATAGGTACAGAGTCATTTATTTACATAATTTGTTCTGTGCGTAGAATTTGGAGGTTTGTTTGTTTGTTTGTTTGTTTATTTATATTGTTCCACTTATATACCGCCCTCCCCCCGGAGGGCTCAGGGCGGTTTACAACAATGACCAGACAAGTGGATAGATAAAATACCATACGAAGTTAAAATACAGCGCTCAATTACCATAGACCGATTAAAATACAGATGGCATCCGACTATTAAATGGAATTTGGCAGGGGAGGGGATAACTGGCACAAATTACCAGCTCTGTAGCAGCTGCCAACACTACGAGATTCTTTGCAAATGACTAGGACAGATCAGAATAGAATTGGGAGTAGGACCTCTGCCCCCTGAAACTCCTTTCTCCTCCCTATGATTGTTGGGAACAGAACAAAGGCTACAAAGCCAGTAAACTTCTACAGATTTAGTTAATGTGAGCAGGTTCCAGAATCCAGCTTGTCTTAACTTTGAAAATGGGCTTAGGTTGGTGCAAAATTTCAATATCATTTTAAAAAACACAGCCCTGCTGTTTGAGCATCTTTTGAATGAGTCCAAAAGTCTTGCATTTGGCCAGAGTTCAGCACTGTGCCATTTTAGGCAACTGCTTGTAAAGAGCCAGGATAAGAAATTCTCTTCCGGACCACTGCAGGATGACCAGACACCGTTGCACTGTGCTGCTCGCCTTGGGCACTGCACTATGGTGAAGCTGTTGCTGGAGAATGGCGCTGACCCCAATCTGGCTACGACAGCTGGGCACACACCCCTGCACATCACTTCACGTGAGGGCCATCTGGACTGCGCCTGTGCCCTCCTTGAGAAGGAGGCATCACAGACAGTCATGACCAAGGTAAGGGGAGAATGGGGGCTGTTTCCTTCTTCTCTTCCTGTTTTCATTTTTGTCTTCTCCAAACACAGCGTTAGCCGAAAGGCCAGAGCCTCTAGGTCACTGGTTATTTTTTCCTAATTTGTTACAATGATGGTGTCAAGATTTCTCTGCATAACAAATCACCTTGTCCAGGAGGATGGGAGATGAGTAATTCTGTCAAGAGCACTTTTTGGCTGATTTTTGTTTTCACTCAAAATGTGGTCTTTCACCTACCAGAGCCTAGAGAAGTACGTGGGTTGCCTCGTGCTAAGGACCACCCGTCGTCCTTCCCCTTATTCTCTCGTGTTCTCCTTCCGGTGTCAGGCACTGATGTTCCCTGTTTCTCCCCAGAAAGGATTTACCCCTCTACACGTTGCTGCCAAATACGGGAAAGTGGATGTGGCTGAGGTACTGTTGGAGCGTGACGCCCAACCCAATGCAGCAGGGAAGGTATGCTTCATGTGCCTCCTTACAGTTCTACCCCCACACCCGCTTTGTTTAGCTTGTGGGCACTTTTGAGAAAGGGTGGTGGGTGCCAGCTCCAAATGGCTGCCATGGAAGGTGAAACCAATTTCAGAATGGATGTCATGGGGGTGGGAGGGCAGTTACCTAAGTTAGAGGGGTATTAAGATTTACATCCTCCTTAGATGGAGTAGCTATTCCCAAATGGACACTCCTGTAGACCCAAAGAGTATTGAGGTCTTCTAAAGCACTTCCTGCTCCAGTGGAATGGAGGAAAGCCCAGATTGGCTCTTTGCTTTGGAGAAGAAGTAAGTGGTTTTCAGGAAACACTTTAGTGGCAGCCATGGGCACCACATTGCAAGTCACTGCCTTACAGGAGAATGTAGGTAGTATTGGTAGGATATATGGTACTTCTTCCAAAAGATTTTCCATTCTGTGGTTGGCTCCCATGGGCTTCTTGCACCAGGAG
This sequence comes from Sphaerodactylus townsendi, assembly GCF_021028975.2. NCBI lineage: Eukaryota > Metazoa > Chordata > Lepidosauria > Squamata > Sphaerodactylidae > Sphaerodactylus > Sphaerodactylus townsendi. Next base: position 26,924,113 of record NC_059436.1, on the reverse strand, counting down.
AAGCTCCTTCCACCAGGGGGGAAGTACCTCCACCAGTGAAATGAACCCACCTGTTCCATCCCTGTGTTTCCTTCCCTCTCTGCAGAATGGCCTCACGCCCCTCCACGTAGCTGTGCATCACAACAACCTGGACATTGTCAAAGTGCTACTTCCCAAGGGAGCCTCCCCGCACAATGTGGCCTGGGTAAGGGGCAGGTGACTGAATACCACATTTTGGACTGAAATTTAGCAGTTTGGAGGACAAGTGGCTAAGGCGGGGGGGGGGGGTGAGGAGGGGGCTGGCTGCCAACTGGCATGGAATAATCTGATAAAGGGAGTCAGTGGTGACATCAACCCTAATTGCTCACTACAGTCATTAAGAGACCAGGGTAAAGACTCAGGGACACCCTGCTCAACTCTGAAACCCCATTTAGAAATGATGAATAATATCAGGGCAGGTATTCAGAAAGTGTCCTGACCTGGATGGCTAAGACTAGCCTGATTTAGTCAGACCTGAAAAACTAAAGAGGCTCAGTCCCAGATAGTACTGGGATTGAAGACCACTGAAGAACTTCAGAATTGCTACGCAGCAAACCGCCTCTGTTCATCTCTTGCTTTGAAAACCCTCAAGCCAGATGAGAGGTGATCACTGGCGTAATGCCCATTGGGCAAGGTGGGCATCTGCCCAGGGCATCACCTTGTGGGGGGCATCAAAATGCTGGGTTCGTTTTTGGGTATTTTAGTGGTTTTCCATTTGTGGCCTGCAGGGGGCGCAGTTTTTAGGCTAGTGGCATCAAAATTTCAGCGTATCATCAGAAGACTGTCCTTATGCTACCCCCCAAATTTGGTGAGGTTTGGTTTAGGGAGTCCAAAGTTATGGACTCCCAAAGGAGATGCCCCCATCCCCCATTGTTTCCAATGGGAGCTAATAGGAGATGGGGCTACAGTTTTGAGGGTCCATAATTTTGGCCCCCCTGAACCAAACTGCACCAAACTTGGGGGGTATCATTAGGGCAGTCTCCTGATGAGACCCTGAAAGTTTTGAGACTGTGCCTTCAGAAATGTGCCCCCCACAGCCTGCAACTCCCATTGACAGCAATGCAGAAAACTCAATGCAGAACAAAGATTCTTGGGCAAATTTCTAGGATGTTCCTGCAGGGAGTGCATTTTTGGATGTATCGGCACCAAAATTTCAGGGTATCATCTGGAGATGATGGAGTGGCCGCCCATTTGGGCGGGGGGGCATCCAACTCAGGTTTTGTCCAGGGCTACAGTTTGCTCAGGGCTGCCTCGTTACGCCCCTGGAGGTGATGCACCACTCAGAAAGCCCAGAGATATATTGTTGGGCTTGCATGTACACAGAGGTGGGATCCAGCAGGTTCTCACAGGTTCCCGAGAGTAGGTTACTAATTATTTGTGTGAGAGGGGGTTACTAATTGGTGATTTTGCCACGTGATTTTTGCCTTAGTTACGCCCCTCCTCTCAGCAGTAGCACGCAGAACTTGAAGCAGTCTAGCAGGAGGTGCACCAGAGTGGGTGGCAGCCTGCACCTGTGTGCATTCATTTCCCACCCAAGGACCAGTGCAGCGGCTGCGTCCTTGCCACAGCCCTGCCCAGGAATGCCCCGCCCCCGTCGTGCTCGCCCAGCCCCATTGGCGCTACGCCACAGTTTGAATCCCACCACCATGGGAACCTGTTACTAAAATTTTTGGATCCCACCACTGCATGTACAGGGGAGTTTGAATCCTGGTGTTAAGGGTTCAGTGCTGGGAGAATCAGGCCCTCTCAGCTAGCGAGGCTACAGCTGGTTGGAGGCAGAGGAGTTAGACTGGGGTAGAGGGTATATCCCAATCTCAGGCTGAAAGCTAAGTGCTGAAGGCACCCACCAGCAGTCTGGAAGCACGGAGATACAACCTTGTTGCTTCTCCTGGCCATGTTGCTCAGATGAAAGGAATGTAATAGATACTGGTGCGGGTTGTGCCCCTGGATCATCTGACTCCCAAGATCTGGGGGAGTCTTATCTGTGGCATCAGCATTCTGGCTTGAACCATCTGCAACTTCCTGCTGACACCAGTAATCCCATTGTGCAGAGTAGGGATTTTTCAGGCCTTGCAAGACACTGATGCCTGGTCTCTCTGACTTTCTAATTGTGTGACTTGCCCCTGGGCCTGCTGGTTTCTCGTCCTACAGAATGGATATACCCCCTTGCACATTGCCGCAAGGCAGAACCAAATGGAGGTGGCCGGCAGCCTGTTGCAGTATGGTGCTTCTGCCAATGCCGAGTCCGTGCAAGGGGTGACTCCGCTGCACTTGGCGGCCCAGGAGGGCCATGCGGATATGGTGGCCTTGCTCCTGTCCAAGCAGGCGAATGGTAACCTGGGCAACAAGGTGAGTAGGGCCCTGTTTCCTTCCTGTGCACAGAAGTCAACAATCCCATCAGCCTTTCAGAAGCCAAAGGGCAAGTTTTTATGCCTCTCTTGTGTCAAAACCTCCTTGCATGTCAAAAAACGAGTCCTAATCTAGCCTAAAGGCTAGTTTTCTATATACAGGAATATGTTTTTTTAAATACCAAATGTATGTCTCTCTTCCCTTTTATTCTGATGGGGTACAGTCCTAAGAGGGCTTTTCTTTTTCTTTTTGGCACGTAGATCAGTTCTCAGATATGTAATTCCACCTATGGTCAAAGGATGGCAGTCGTGTGTTATATGTTGTCTAATCTAGTGGGGAGATTTTTCCCTGCCAGATTTTAATATTATTTTAAAAAAACAGTAATTCCCAACTTGTTAGCATGTCATGTGAGAATTAAATTAATTGAATAATCCAAGGCTCCTGTGAACCCAGGCATCCTGCCCACTGCTCATCTCTGCATGATTCACTTCTCTGACCTAGTCACTGGCTCATTCCGCACATGCATAATAATGCACTTTCAAACTGCTTTCAGTGCTCTTTGAAGCTGTGCGGAATAGCAAACTTCACTTGCAAACAGTTGTGAAAGTGGTTTGAAAACGCATTATTTTGCATGTGCGGAAAGGGCCACTGTCTAGTGAGCCCTTGGTAATGTTATCCAATGAGATTGAGTTGCTGATACACAAAGAGAGCAGAATTGTCTGCTTCCGGAGGTGGATGCTAGTTGCATCTCTTCTTGGGTTGCTATTCTAGGCTTGCCTTTTTTCAAATAAATGGCATTCTCCAATCAGTGGCTCCTGCAGAAACATAAAGGATCCCCTCAGAAATCTCTTCTTGCTGCTCTGTCTGAAAATAAACTTCAAGAAATGTCAGTCTTAACTAAAACGACCACAGCCATACCTTACGTGTGCTATAGCCATCATTCACTGTCCACATAGGAAAACACTGTTAGTGTAGCACAAACATAGCACAAAACTGTCAAAAATGGCAGCAGAGCCCAGTGTATTGAAAGTTGGTGACTTTCATAAAGAAGAAGAGTTTGGATTTATATCCCACCTTTCTCTCCTGTAAGGAGACTCAACGTGGCTTACAAGCGCTTTTCCTCTCCCCACAACAGACACCTGGTGAGGTAGGTGGGACTGAGAGAGTTCTGAAGAACTGTGACTACCCAAGATCACCCAGCAGGCTTCATGTGTAGGAAACACATCTGGTTCACCAGATAAGCCTCTGCCACTCAGGTGGAGGAGTGGGGAATCAAACCTGGTTCTCCAGATTAGAATCCACCTGCTCTTAACCACTACACCACACTGGCTCTAATAATGAAGGAGGGATATGTGTGTCCAATTTTAACAAGAAAGGAGATATATGAGTAAAGAGCAGTCAGTCTTTTTCCCACCATGGCTCCTTGGAAAGAGGAAGGGGGGGGGGCGGTAGGCTGCAGATTATGGGAGAAAGTCTGGTTGCCTCACTCTCACTTGCCTTTTGCTGGTGAAATCAGACATTTCCCCCTCCCATCCCCACTTTTTATCATGATTGGGGCAGGTCTGTGTTTAAACAGGTGGACTGACTTCAACTTTGCCTAGTTCTTTTTTTTGGGGGGGGGGGGGACCATATTTACCTATTTCATTTTAAAAGGTAGAAATTGAGGAGGCAGCAGCTTATATTGGTCAATCCTTGCCACCCCAAGCCATCGTGGCCTCCAGGGCATTCTTCTCTGCTTATTACTAGTAGCTAGCCACATGGCTAGTGACAGGGCTCAAAATGTAGCCTTTAGAAGAGCATGTTTCCTGAATAGCAATCCTACTCGCCATCTGCTGCTGCAGCAGTGTGAGGGGTGGGGGCTGGGAAGACCAGCTGGGAAACTGTGGGCTTCCTTGCTGCTTTGAAATTGTATACTTGGACAGTTCCACCATAGCCCTTCATTTCCCTGTGTCTCAGGTGTGGTGGGGAGAAGGGGCTGGCAGGCCTTCATGACTGACTGGTGAGGGAAGGGCACTCTTCTCAGACCCAGTTCTCTCTCTCTCTTTCTCTCCTTTGTTGCATTCTGACATGATCTGGCACACTGAGGATTGGTTTTCAAGCTAAAATATAAGCTTGGCATCTGCTCTGGGTCAGGCTTCAAGGTGACCAGATGTGAAAGAGGAGGTTGTGAAAGACGAGGTTGCTCTAATATTTGCCTGGGAGGGGGAGTTCGGGTAGCTGCAGTGTTTCTGGCTTGCACGACAAGCCACATCTGTCAAAATAACTCACTGTATACCCCTGTTTGCAAGAACAGAGCTCACCATGGGCCTCACGGTCAGCCATCCTATTTAAAGCATAAGTGTGGGTGGGGTGTAGGGGGAGTCTGATAAGACCTGGGCCACAGAGGGGGGTGTCACAGCTGGCTTAAGCTGATGCATTGATGCCAAAATCCTCTTAGCAGCTTTCTGAGGCAGAAGTGCTGACCCACGCTTGCCCCTGGAACGATACTTGGTGGTATTGCTGGTTGGTTTGGAATTTAGGAGCACCCAGCAGAGAGACTGTCTGTTGGGCAAGGGCCTGCCAGACAACAATCCAACAGGCAACCCTGCTTCTGTCCCAGGGGCCTACTGTGATGGAGAAAAGCTGCAGCTGCATTTTTTTTTCCTTTCAGGAAAATTGTTAAAAGGTCTCTATTTGTTGAAATGCCAGCAGACTTCCAGGCAATGTTTTCTGGTGGCTTTCAGAGTTTTGTCCCTCTTTGTATCATCTTGACTTTGCTTTTTGTTCCAGAGCGGCCTCACCCCTCTTCACCTCGTTGCTCAAGAGGGGCACGTACAGGTGGCAGATGTCCTCCTCAGGCACGGAGTCCAAGTGGATTCAACCACACGGGTAAATCTACTTGCAGGCACCAGTGACTATTTCTTTTGCCTCAGCACTGGCCTTGTAAAGATGGTGCTTCTTATAGTTAAGAGGAAAGGATCCTGCCATCAAAATCACATATGAATGTATGAAGGCCCGAAGCCACTCAGCCTCCCTGGAGTACTTGGGTGAGATTAAGGCAGTACCCTGAGGAAGTACTTGGATAGTTTCCTATGAAACCAGCAGAAAAAGTGGCTTATACAAGCACAGCAGTACTGAGAAGAGTGTTAGAATCTCTCACCTTTTCTGTCCCCATTACAGATGGGCTATACACCTTTGCATGTGGCTTGTCACTATGGAAATATCAAGCTAGTGAAGTTTCTACTGCAGCACCAGGCAGATGTCAATTCTAAGACCAAGGTAGGAAAAGACCCATTCATTTACTGCAGTCTTCTGATTTTTAATATGCAACTACCCCAATCCCACACATTATGTGAAGAAGAGGCATCAGCTAATATAATTCCCCAAACTACAAAAAATTCCTGATTTGTCTTCAAAGCTAGGGAGATGTTGCCATTAGTATTGCGGATTTGCTTCTGGCTGCTGCCCCTACATGGCCCTACGGCTTCTTCTGTTTTTGATGCCACTTTGTGGCTGTCTGGGGTGAAAAGGGGCTTGCCCTCTGTTTTGTATCTGCCTTTTTGCTGGTGAGAATGCTTGATTCTGGGATGCATCAAGGTAAGGTATGTTTATTTTTGCCTCCCTCCTTGTTATCATACTTGGTAAGCTGGCAAAAACAGCACAACAGATTCTTTTCCCCTCCCCAATCTGAGGTTCAAATGAGAGAAACATGTGCTTTGTTGTCATCATGAGTGCATTTTCTACACGCACGCATGCACGCACGCACGCACGCACGCACCTAGGAGCAGCCAAACACTTGAAGGGGGGAGAACTGCATTTTGATTTGGGTGTGATAATCCTGATCTAAAACTGGAACTCACAATAACATATAAATGTGCATCAATTCAGTGCAACCTAATGCTGCTCCTGTTACTTGCCTCTTACCGGTTGGGTCTCCTCTTCTTTCTCTTGCAGCTTGGATACACTCCTCTGCACCAAGCAGCTCAGCAAGGCCACACTGATATTGTCACCCTCTTGCTAAAGCACGGAGCATCCCCCAATGAAGTCAGCTCGGTGAGTTTGGAATTCCATGGGTCTGAGAAGCTGCCTCATCTCCTGCTCTGATGACCTTTTCAGCTCATGGGCTCTTTCTCATTGCTCCAACACTTCTAGATGGTTGACTGTGGTGCCCAAGCTTGGTTTGTGCATGAATTTTTTTGTTGGTTTCTGTGTACATTTGAAGACTAGCAGCTGAATCCATGAATGGAATGTATTGAACAGCTTTGCATTTCAGCAGAAGCAAGGCAAAATGAAAATGTAGTGTAGATATGTTGCCATGGCCATCAGCTGCTTGACAATCAGGATAATGCAGACCTTCTCTAGGACTGTTTCCAAGCAGAGGCCAAGTTAAATGGCAGGTTCCACACAATGTTGTGCTTATTCTGAGTTGAAGGGGGGTGGGAATAGTCAGCTCTACATTTCCTCCCCCCTGCCCCACCCCGCCCCGCCCCGCCCCACCCCGCCCCCCACCCCCCGCCCCGCCCCCCAACACCCCTGTCTTTCAAAGAGAGGCCATCTTTGCAAAAGTTTAGCTTAGGCTCATTCTGCATATGCAGAATAATGCACTTTCAAACTGCTTTCAATGCTCTTTGAAGCTGTGCGGAATGGCAAAATCCACTTGCAAACAGTTGTTAAAGTGGTTTGAAAACGCATTATTTTGCATGTGTGGAAGGGGCCTTAGTTTAGCTGGGAAAGGAGGGAGCTCCAGGCCTTGGGGGGGCGGGGGCAGTGTGATTGCTTTTGCAACTGTGCTTTTGCATAGATAGATCCAGTAAAGGAAAAGAGGGAGGAGTCAGGGAATTCATAGTACACTCACCATGGATGCTAAAAGTCCCCTTGTCTAGATTGTATTTCCTGCCACACTTATCTGGACATGAGCTTGGTGTTTGTTTTAAGGGTGAAAAAAGGTTCTAAAAGGAAAAAAATACATATTCTTTAAGAACTGATTTCTCTCCCTTTAAAATGCTAATAAAAGTGCCTTCTCCCCTTCTCCCAATTTGAATTGCCAAAATTTTACTGTTTATAGGCTGATGGAGATACTGGTATGTGACCTTTACCTGTCAGTTTGTTCCCCAGGTCTTATGGGGGCTATGGTTATCATCTTGTTCATAAGTCTAGAAGCCTCCTCTCTCATGTGAATATGGGCTTTGGAGAGTATGTCTGCCAAAGATTTTACCAGGCTGAACCATTGGTTTTCTTCTGTAGATTTGTTTCATATTTAAGGGGGACTTTTGAGGAAGGGTCTCCTAGCGCTCTGTATAAAATGGATATACCTTCTCAGGTATAAAAATCAGGAATGACTGGTTGATGCACAAGCAATTCAAAAGCATCACAGAGTGTAGACAACTTCTGCTTTTAGCCCTTAGGGCTGTGGACATCTGTGGGCAAATACATACTAAAATCATACCTGTTAGACAAGTGGTTGGATAAGATTTCCAGGCTGGGAGTGGGCCTTTGGTGCCCTGCTGTCTTTCCTCTCCCCCTTGATTAGCAGAACCAGAATGACTTATGCAAGATAAAAGAAAGTCTTTATGTTTGTACAATTTGGGCAGGTTGGCGTTGCAGATTCCCCCAGATCTTGGTGCAGAATTTTAATCTTTTTGATGTGATTTTGCAAGTGCCAGTCACACAATCCAGTAATGAAGGAGTTAATGTTGTGCATGCTAATAAGTTAGTGAGGTCAGAAGTCAGTGACCGGATAATTGACCCATATTGGTCAAGCAGACCTGGCATGAGATTTATACAGTTCTGCGTGTAGACAATAGGTATATATTCTTTGTTGCTCCCTGCAGGTGCTTAGAAGCAGAAGTAGAAGAGTGGTAGCTCTAGTAACTTATTAGCCATGTGAAAGCCAAGGTAGAAGCTAGCTGATGAGCTAGCCAGATAGAAAGATACTTGCTTGTTTTTGTATCCAAGTTACCCTTCCTATTTGATAGATAGTAAACTCTGTTTTCAGTAAGCAACTGTCTCTGCCTTTTTATTGCACAAAACTCTGCATATACCAAGACTTACTTCACTTTTTCATCCCAGTCTGAGGCATGCGTGCTATTAACCTGAGTGCCTTCTCTCTTGGCGTTCTTCTCTCTCTCTCTCTCTCTCTCTCTCTCTCTCTCTCTCTCTCTCTCTCTCTGCAGAATGGTGCCACTCCTCTGTCCATTGCCAAGCGACTGGGTTACATTTCTGTCACTGATGTGCTCAAAATTGTGACCGAGGAGACCGTGAGCTTCTTGGTGAGTCCCACAGCCCAGCCAGCCTGCCTGGGGCTCGGTGGGGTATGTGTGTGTGTGTCTTTGTAGCCTCGGGGCAGACCTCTCACTCAGTCCTTTGCCTCATGCAGTCATACAGTGAAAAGCACCACATGAGTTTTCCTGAGACGGTGGATGAGATCCTGGATGTCTCCGAAGATGAAGGTGAGTCCCAGGGACAGCCTTCCCTTGCTCCAAGTGCTATTCTTGGGACAACTGAGATTAAAGGGCAGAAGGGGTCCACCTCACCCAGCTGGAAGATCCCGAGAGCACCTGGGTGAGAGAATTTCTCCAAACCTCCCTCTTTCTGCTTGGTAGAATCCTTTCCCCGTAATTCCCCGTCCTAATCCCCATTCACCACTGATACAGTTAGCAGTTTGGTTTTCAAGCCTTTAAGATAAGTTAGTCTTGGCAAATCCACCTTCTTTGAGTTTAGTGGGGGGGGGGGGGCAGGTTCCAACGACCCTGCCTCACTTCCACTCCACAGTTGATAAGGGTTTGCCTAACCCTGCAGTGGCTCCTATCTGTGTGTGGCTGTGTGAATGTCTCCATCCCACCCAAAAAAGCACAGAACAAATGCCATTCAACTTCCCGGAGAATCTCTGACTTTTTTTTTTTTGGAGGATGCAAATTTTGCAAACCTTAGTAATGTGTACATTTATGCCACCTTTATGGCTGCAAAGATATGCTTGAGCAGGTATGGCCATTGTCAGAGAGGTAAGTGCATGAAGGTTTCCATGTGCAGGAGATGGGGCTTCCACCCCTTGTGTCATTCTTGCGTCTCCCCAACTCCAGCTAAATGAAATGTATCCAGACACCTAATCCTTTGTGGGAGGCCGCCAGGCAGGACCAGTCTCTAAGCGCTGTCTTTCTGGTTCTTAGCCCCAGGCGACGTGTTGCCTGGCCCTTGACCATGAGCTGCGTGCGCCTGGAGCCACGATCTCTGGCCAGTAGTTCAAATCTGCTGTTTTTCTTGCTTTCTAGGCACGGCTCACGTAACTCTCCTGGGTATGGACTGTGTGTTTGTCACTGTGGGCTGGGCTTGCCCGCCTAACCCATTTGCCCCATTCCACCCCACATTGTGACTGCCCAGGCCTCACCTGCCTTCATCCCATGCCACGTTCAGCTTCCCCACGGGCCAGCTCACCCACCTGCCCATTTTGTCTGTGGCCGTGTGGTCAGTGGGTGGGGAAGGAGGGCACTTGCATGAGCAGCCACCATCTCATTGCTGCTGGGCGTTGCTTTGTACCAGTCTGCACTCTACAAGCCAAAGACCTCGAGGGTAACAGTGCGAGGGACGGGTCTGTGTATCTGGGCACCGTGAACAGAAGCCCAGATTTGCACTTCTCTCCCTTGGAGGGCGTCTGCTCTTCCCTCTGGCTACATGACCCACACACAGCCCTGTCCCACTATTGCTCCTGTAATCCCTGCCACCTCTGCTTTCTTCTGCCAGTACATATACAACTTCCCTTCATTCCCACACAAGAGTCAGTGTGGTACAGTTATCAGGGGATCAGACCAGGAGACCCAGGTCCAAACCCTCACTCTGCCATGGACTTTCAGCCAGTTTCTGCCTCTCTCAGTTCAGCCTATCTCACGGTTGTTGTTGAGAGAACAAAATAAAAGATAGAACATAAGAACAAGCCAGCTGGATCAGACCAGAGTCCATCTAGTCCAGCTCTCTGCTACTCGCAGTGGCCCACCAGGTGCCTTTCGGAGCTCACATGCAGGAGGTGAAAGCAATGGCCTTCTGCGGCTGTTGCTCCCGAGCACCTGGACTGTTAAGGCATTTGCAATCTCAGATCAAAGAGGATCAAGATTGGTAGCCATAAATCGACTTCTCCTCCATAAATCTGTCCAAGCCCTTCTTAAAGCTATCCAGGTTAGTGGCCATCACCATCTCCTGTGGCAGCATATTCCAAACACCAATCACACGTTGCATGAAGAAGTGTTTCCTTTTATTAGTCCTAATTCTTCCCCCCAGCATTTTCAATGTATGCCCCCTGGTTCTAGTATTGTGAGAAAGAGAGAAAAATTTCTCTCTGTCAACATTTTCTACCCCATGCATAATTTTATAGACTTCAATCATATCCCCCCTCAGCCGCCTCCTCTCCAAACTAAAGAGTCCCAAACTCTGCAGCCTCTCCTCATAAGGAAGGTGCTCCAGTCCCTCAATAATCCTCGTTGCCCTTCTCTGCACTTTTTCTATCTCTTCAATATCCTTTTTGAGATGTGGCAACCAGAACTGAACACAGTACTCCAAGTGTGGTCACACCACTGCTTTATAGGAGAGTGTTACTGCAAGCCTCTGTGGATCCCATTGGGTATAAAAGCCAGAATACAAATATCTAAATTAAATAAGTCCTCTCCATTGAATTGTGCCATCCTCCCTCCCTCAATTCCTTTCCCTCCAACAGTTGGTTGTCACGCCTACTAAATACGTACTTGGTGCAAACAATCCTTCTGGCCAGTGACTAGTTTGCACATTGTGGAGGGTTTTCCCCCGGTACTGTGCTCCCACCAGTAACCTCCTCATCTTTCTGTGCCCAGAGTTCTGAAGGAACTCATTGACCAATATGCCATCAAAAACTGCTAAAGCTAGAGACACTATTTATTCAGACAGATGAGTACAGTTCGAAAGAAGGGTTGTTGTTTGTGATGTGTGCAGTTATCCTGCTTCTGCCTCTTAATAAAGAGGTTTGGTAGGTTTTTGTATCGTCCCTCAAACCCATTTGACCAAAGGTGTCAGCAATCTGAAAGAAATGTGTATGTACACCATGAGAAGTGAAGCATTTTTCAAAGCATTCCACTTGTAAAAATTGCCCGCTTTCAGCCTAAGTGTTGTAGGTGGCCTTTTTCAGGGCTGCGTCCAGTTCTAGGAACATGCAGATTAGAGGGATGCAGTCATGTGCAAGTTGTCAAGAATCCTGTAGGTTCTACCTTGGCCAGTGTCTACTACCATCTGAGCGGCAGACGGTGCCCATACGTTCCTCTGGTCCCAAGTGTTTCCAACCCTCAACCATCACCAGTCATGATGTAGAACTGAGCCATGCTACTCTGACAACCCACAAACAGAACCCAAATCTGGTTTTAATCACTTCAGTGGGCCATGAGTCCCGACTCCCTGTTTCCAAGGGGATAGAAGGTTCCTGTGCTACCTGATTCACCAGAAAACCCACAGCGCTGTGCTTGATGAGTGCACATCACGGGCCAAGTGCCCCAAGTCCTAGTTTTCAGCCCCTTCTTTCTTTCAGGGGAAGAGCTGGTTGGAACCAAGCCACACAAGCGAGGCTTCCACTATCAGGACGATGAGAGAGAAATTGTGGAATTTGTCCCTAAGCTGGAGCACACGTAAGACACGTTGCATGGGGTGGGGGAGGTGGTTAGCGGGAGACTTTGTGTTCATGCTGAGAACAGCTCCTCTTCTCCCCTGAGACTGGGTCCATTCACTTGGGTCCCTGAATTGGACAATCCAAATGGCGCCTCGGCATTAAGGTGCAGCCCACTGGGAAATTCTCCTGCCAAAGCTCCACTGAAACGAATTGGAGATGCATGATAGCATGTCCTTGACAGCTCCCATTCCTTTCACTGGGAGCCATGCAGGGAAAGGTCTGGGTGCGTCACCTCACAAGAGTCAGGTCTTCCCATCTTCCATTCTGCTACCTTCAATAGCACTCAGAATCTGATGTCTTGTGCGGTAGAGCAGCCTCTACCTGGGACCAGTGCTTATGCATTCACTCAAGCTTGCCTATACACAGGTGCTAGCGCATGCATGTGCTGGCAGTCTCTCGGATGAGAAGGGAGCCTCCAGAAACTTTCTCATGCTGCTCCACATGGAGGAGAAGGTCACGGTCATGGGTCAGAGCTGGGGGCTGCCCTCGGTGGAGTTCAACCTCACCTGGGTCAGAAGCCTCAGCTTGTTTCTTATCAAAAGTCAGGGGTGCTTCCTCTCATGCTATTCTTTCTGGGCCTGGGTAGAAAACCAATTGCAGGTTATTTATGGGTGCAGTGTGGCCTGGGATTCTTCCATGACAATTCTGCTCAATTGCAGCCACATTTCTTCCTTCGCCGATTCTCCTTCTCAAGGAAGGCTTCCGCTCCTTCTGCCCCATTGTTCTAGGTCTTTCAATTGCAGCTCCAGTGGAAGGAGCAGAATGTAACTTTCTCGCTGTGCTGTCAAGTCTAAAAGGAACACAAGGGCCTCTGGGCCAACTGGGAAGGGTTCCTGGAGGAGGCAGAAGAGCTTGATTCTCTCACACTCTGCTTCCTCCAGACATCCCTCTCATTGGGAAAGAGGGCATTGATCCAGCATCTTCAGTTGGCAGCAGACCCACTGCCAGCCTGTGGGCCTTGACAGGTGCCCAGTTTTGCTAACCTCACCCTGTGGACAGGTCCATGATGGGTTGATCCATTTGCATTCCTGGTTTCCTATATTTATTCTGAGGTTGTCCTGAAGGGAAAGGTCTCCAGCATCTTACCCTGTGGCATTTCTCCATTTCCTCACGGCAGACCACAGCATCAAACAGAAGCTCAGGAACTTGTGTTTGGATGAGTCCTCCTTAGTTTTTTAGTGGGGCAGGTTTTGCAGCGCCTCCTGCTGATAGTCTGTATCTCATGTACCTGTGTTAGGGCCAAACTCTGTGTGACGTTTGAGTTCCTTGATTAAAGGTTCAAGACGTAAACTACAGGGGCCCTTGATATGGGTCAAGCTGTCATCTAGGGAAGCGTGAAGGCCTTTAACTCTTCCCCCTATGCCTTTACTCTGATCAAAAATGTCTCCCCAGATGCTTTGCACTTCAGGACAGGAAAACAAAGACAAAAATAACAGACCTCCCAACAAGGGCTGGAGGCAGCTAAAGAATGACAGGATTTCTGACTAGGGAAAAGGTACCTCTGTCCATTCCTTGCTTCCTCCCCCTCTTGGCTACTTTTTAGGGTCAGATTGCACAAGGAACTCAATCGTCATGTGTTGTTTTGCCCTTAGTGAGTGTTGGCCGTCATAGCCGCTTTCCTTTTGAGAAAGATCGCTTTGTTATGCCAGGTTTTGGGGCAGAGGAAAAGCAGCTCGCTTGGGCTACAGACTGCAGAGTTTGCAAGGACCACTGGAGAATTGACTCTGTCCCCCCTCCCCACTTGTGTTTTGCCCCTCAGGAGGGAGGAGTCACCAGCTGTCCCACGAATCCCTTGCGTCACGCCAGAGATGGTGCTGATCAAACCTGAGGAGCCAGAGCAGGTGTGTCTAGAGGGGCTGACGGGGGCAAGGCTGGCTGATAGTTTTGCGGGGTGTATTGTGGGGTGGGGGTGGGCTGATTGCTGCAGAATAGAAGTCCGGTATGTCTGTATTGGCATGGATAGGGTGGAAGGGGAGCCCAGTAGTGCTACAAGGGCTGGCAGGGCCTAGGCCTGTGTTTAACAGGAGCTTTGGTTCTGTCCTGCTTAGCCTTCCAAGGAATTTGATGAGGAGTCCCTCATCCCCAGCAGCCCTGCCACGGAGACCTCTGACAACATCAGCCCGGTGGCCAGTCCTGTCCATACAGGGTGAGTTATCCCCCTTCATCCCGCAGGGCAATGGGAAGTCCCCCTTGCCACACACAGGGCTGGCCAGTGCCTCCAAGTACAGGCATGTCCGGCCATATGAACATTTGCTCCCCTACTGAGTTAGGCCAGAGGTCCATCTCTGCCCAGTGTTGTCTTGCTCTGATCGGCAGCAGCAGTTTTAGGAAGAAATCCTCTTAACTGGAGATGCAGAAGATCGATCCCGAGTCCCTCTGCATGCAGAACATGTGCTCTGAGCTCTGGCTTGCTAATGCTTCATTGGCTCAGGATGTGCACTAGCAATGAGCATCTTACATATTGCTTTTGTCTTTCGTCTGCTGCCAGTGTTTCTCTTTCCACTCCTGCTCTGACCATATTTTTCCTTTCAGTCTTTCCTCCTCCTCCTCCTCCTCCTCCTCCTCCTCCTCCTCCTCCTCCTCCTCCTCCTCCTCCTCCTCCTCCTCCTCCTCCTCCTCCTCCTCCTCCTCCTTTTTATTAAATGGCTACTGCTGCTGTAATCCACTTTAGGACAATGTATTGTCGAAGGTTTTCACGGCCGGAATCACTGGGGTGCTGTGTGGTTTCCGGGCTATATGGCCGTGTTCTAGCAGCATTCTCTCCTGACGTTTTGCTTGCATCTGTGGCTGGCATCTTCAGAGGATGCCAGCCACAGATGCAGGCGAAATGTCAGGAGAGAATGCTGCTAGACACGGCCATACAGCCCGGAAACCACACAGCACCCCACTTTAGGACAGATCATAAGGGTTGCATGTAAGGGTTGCAACGTATCAAGTGAAGGCCAGCATCCCACACTAGCTACTGGCAAAGGGTGGTGCTCGGTTTTAGACTCCTCCATCCTTAAGATTGTGGGTGTGAGATCCTTGGGAGCCCCACTGTGAGCTACAGATGTTGCAGCTATGACTCAAAACTGAGATTTAATCATAGATCTCCCTGCATCTTTTAAAGCTCAGTTACACCTATACGTGACTCGCATTTGGCAGGGGCGGGGGGAGAGGGAAGGAAGGGGCTTAACAAGATTCCTTGTGCTGTTGCAGCTCTTCAAGACAAAAAAGATGTACAGAAATGCTACCTGACTTTATTCCTTCAAAAAGCTTGTAACAGTGGGAGTGTGGAACTGATTTGGTTGGTTCAAACGGTGGGAGGTGCAGGGCTTCTGTCCTTACATGTCCCTGATTCAAATAGGGATCATTTTTTGGCTATAATTTGCCTAGTTTAACCCTAAATCTTATACCCTCTCGCACACAGGTTCCTTGTAAGCTTCATGGTGGACGCCCGTGGTGGTTCCATGCGTGGCAGCCGACACAATGGTCTACGTGTCATCATCCCACCCAGGACATGTGCAGCACCCACACGTATCACCTGCCGCCTGGTCAAGCCTCAGAAACTGCCAGCACCGCCTCCTCTGGCTGAAGAAGAAGGCCTGGCCAGCAGGATTATTGCCCTGGGTCCTGCAGGAGCACAGTTCCTCAGGTGAAAGCTGGTATTCTGGCCAGATCGATCATTACAGGCACTGAGCAAAGTTGTTGTCGTCATGTAGGGTACTTCTAGGTCAGGGGTAGGGAACCTTTAACACTCAAGAGCCATTTGGACCCGTTTTCTACGGGAAAAGAAAACAGTTGGAGCCGCAAATAATTTTTGACATTTAAAATAAAGATAATAAAGATAACACTATATATATATTGCTGCCTGCAGGGCGGGCAAGGATGAAGCCGGTGGCTCGGCCTCACCGGCTGCCGGGAAAGCACCCACCCTGCTCCAACAGGGCAGGCGAGAGGGGAAGCCCGCGTCACAGTCCATCCGACTGAGAGCAGTTGGTGCGCCCGCCCGCCCTGCTGCCTGCAGGGCGAGCAAGGATGGGGCCGGCAGCTTGGCTCATGGAGCCGCAGTGCAAGGGCAGAAGAGCTGCATGCGGCTCTTGAGCCACAGGTTCCCTACCCCTGTTCTAGGTAAACTAAATTGGCTGTGTGAATCGCAGCCCCTGCCATCACCCACATATGGTGTGATTGGAGGGTGGAATGTGGAGTAGATACAACCTATTCTTACTTCTTCTCCATCAGGCAGATATAAAGACGAACTGGTAGTGCCTAAGGCCCATATTAAAAAAAAAACAGAAGTTGTATGAATTCATTAATTTCCACAATGAAGCAGCAAGCAGGTCATTCTTTCCCATATCTTCTCCCTTTGCCATCCTGCTAATATTTGGCTGCAAGAGTTGTGTGGGCGGACTAGGTTTCTAGTCACCAAAATATATCTATCCTTCTTAGCTGGATGATTTCAAGTGAAAGGGAATCTTGGCATTGACCCTTCCTGGGGGCTTTCTGCAGCCAAACATTTAAAAAAGGGAACTAAATGTAAATTGTCCCATTTTTTTTAGCCTGGAAATCTTGCCTTGAACTTCTCCCCTGCTTATCATCCCCCCAAAATAGGCTGTAGACAAGAGATCTGTCAATTGTTCCACTGGGTTCTTTGCAGAAGCATTCCTTCTCCCCTCTGCAACAGGATGCTGAGTCTATGGGGAGATGGAAATAGGCCAGTGCCTCACTGTTGTTTTTTGCTGCACGAGGGACACAGCGTGGACATCTCATTTTGAATGGCTTGCTTAATTTTCCTTTTCTTATTCAATTCCTTGGTGAGGCCAACATGGCTGGCCTTTGGGGGTCCTAACAAGGGTTGCCAGCTCCAGGTTGGGAAACACCTGAAGATTTTGGGGGTGGAACCTGAGGAGGGAAGGGTTTGAGGAGGGAAGGGGTATAGTGCCAGAGAGTTCACCCTCCAGAACAGCCATTTTCTCCAAGTGAACTGATCTCTGTCACCTCTGTTGTAATAGCGGGAGAGCTCTAGCCACCACCTGGAGGTTGGCATCCCTACTCCTAAGCAGTGGCATAGTGGTTAAGAGCAAGTACGCTCTTATCTGGAGAATTGGGTTTGATTCTCCGCTCTGCCACTTGAGCTATGGAGGTTTATCTAGGGAATTCGGATTAGCCTGTACACACGCCAGCTGGGTGACCTTGGGCGAGTCAAAGCTCTTCAGAGCTCTCTCAGCCCCACCTACCTCACAGGGTGATGGGGGAGGGGGAGGGAAAGGAGATTGTCAACCTCTTTGAGTCTCCTTACAGGAGAGGAAGGGGGTATAAATCCAAACTCTTCTTCTTCTTCTAACACTCGATTTCCCCACAGCCCTGTAATTGTGGAGATTCCTCACTTTGCTTCACATGGGCGTGGTGACCGGGAGCTGGTGGTGCTGCGTAGTGAGAATGGGACTGTGTGGAAGGAACACCGCAGCCGTTATGGGGAGAGCTACCTGGACCAGGTCCTCAATGGCATGGACGAAGGTAGGGGCATCTCACAGGAGTGGGAGCATCCAGACAGAGGAGAAACTCAAATGTGGCTCAAGACTTGAAAAGCTAAGATAGAGTTTAGAAGGTGTGTGTCTTGATCATTAGAATATAAGAGGTAAATTTGCTGAACTGACACTGTTTGGCAGTATCCTATACACTAGAACGGATCCTACATACTAGAATGGATAATTCATATGCACTAGAATGGATAATCAGGAAGGGTGTCCACATAGATATCAGGGGCTGCATTGAGTGACCAACCTATGGTACTATGGAAAGAGTAAGTGTTTGGTGGCATGACTGGACCAGAAGACAAGGTGGCATAGACTCACCCTGGAACTGTTGCCTACACTGCACTCTTGCTCTGCTCCTGGCTTAGTAGGATACAGCAAAGGCAGTCTATTTGTCTATTTATTAATGGTATTTATTGTCTGCCTTTCCTGCAGAGATTCAAGATAGATTATTCAGTGTCAACAATGCAGTCAAATAGTATGGCATCCAATAATCAAGGCAATCAAGGTCAAGGATTATAAAACAAAAATATTGCATATCACTCTGCTACTATTTCATCTGTCTTACGATGTCTTTATGCAAAAGGAAAAGAAAAATATTTTTGGTGGCAAGAAATATTGGTCATATGAAGCTGCCTTCTACTGACTCGATCTCACCCTGTTTTGTCCCTTACATTGAGCCTTTTTTAAATGTAGTGTCATGATGTACATAGATCTACACTCCATGCCACATTAGCCAGTCTGTCATTGGTCATATTTTGGGAATTATGGCTCCAGTGCTCTTGCCCCCCTTGTTGCCATCCTTGCAGAACTAGAGAGCCTAGAGGAGCTGGAGAAGAAGAGGATTTGCCGCATCATCACCACAGATTTCCCTCTCTACTTTGTGGTCATGTCCCGCGTGTCCCAGGACCACGAGCTGATTGGCCCGGAAGGCGGCAGTCTGCAAAGCACGTTGGTTTCCATGGTGCAGGCAACATTCCCGGAAACAGCAGTCACCAAGAAGGTCAAGCTAGCTCTGCAGGTATCAACGTGATGTTCTCTCTGTAGTGGGAAGCGTGGACAGACCCAGTCGTTAGTAGGCAAAGCTATGTGCCTCTCTGGGTCGGGCAGGATTTGCAGACGTTACTAAAAAAAAGTCCACATTCGTTCTGCAATCAAAGGAATCAAGCAAACTTCTTCACTAAGGTTTAGGCCTCAGAAAACCCAGCATAGTTCGTCAGGGAATTGAAGGTATTAAAGGTATCTGTGCAAAGGTATTTGTAAAGCCTTGTAAGCAGGTAACAGTGTAGGACTATGTATTCTGTGGGAGTTTTGCACAAGCATGGGATGAAATGTAGCATCCTGACCATCATGGTTTGCATTTTTTGTGGGTAGGGGGGGAGCAAGATTTTTTTAAAGCTAATCAAATAAGTTCAAGAGTGAGTGAGCAATGGCTGGTCAATCTCAGAAATCAGAGGAGGGATTGAGTAGGATTTGTACTGGCGAAAGGTCCTGTTCTTCCATAATTAGTAGAAGCAGAACGTGCAGTGCCAATGTGCTTAATTTGCAAAACAGATGGTTTTAGCATTAGCATTTCCTGGCACCCATTTTGTGTGACCTTTGTTCAGTGAAATATTTGTATCCCACCTTTTGAAACGTTAAAAAAAAAAGAATTTTCAAGGTGGTTCTCAAATAAAACTTTGTAATGAAAAAAATCCCATGGCCATAACATTATTACAATATGTTAAAACCAAGAAGGTTAAATCGAATCACCGTATCATCAAACACGATAGAAACCACAGCCAGGAGTAGATATAATTGCCAGACACCCTCCAGAGTACGACTGTCTTCCCTTGGTGCCTGAGGACCAAAGAATTGTGGCTGTTAGCCCAAATCAAAAGGGTAGCTGTATTCGTATGATGCCACAATAAATAAATAATTAAAAAGCTAGGCTGCAGCCCACCAAAACCGATGGCATAATGAGTCAGTCTTTAAGATATCACAAGACTTATTGTTTTAACACACTGGACGTATTATCTTGACAGTTGCTGTTGGTGGGGAATTAAGAAGTGTTTCGCACTCAAGGCCCACCCCTTAACTCCTGAAAATGGTGCACAGCCCTTCTCGGGTTTTTGAGCTTTTGTCCAAGATAGTCCCCCCCCCACCAAAATGTTTGGAACCGTTTTCAGCCCCCCCCCCCCGACTACAATGTATGTTCACACTCACCCCCTCAAAATGACTCATGGCTGCCATTGCGTGTTTTCCCTCCTTTTATAGTTAGTTGATTAATCGACGCTCGCTGACCCCACCATTTCTCTTTCCATTGCTTTGGCACTTTTGACACTTTCTCCCCTTTGACGGGCTGACCTCCTGCTTATTTCTCCTAAAGGCGCAGCCAGTACCAGATGAGCTGGTGACAAAACTGCTGGGGAACCAGGCAACATTCAGCCCAATCGTGACGGTGGAGCCACGCCGCAGGAAATTCCACCGCCCCATTGGGCTTCGTATCCCTCTGCCTCCCTCATGGAAGGAGAATCCCCGGGACAGCGGCGAGGGCGACACCACCAGCCTCCGCCTACTCTGCAGTGTTATAGGTGAGAAGCATTACCTGGCATTATCCTTCAATTGGGTGGGCAGATCTTTTGAGGATAGCAGGCTGCATGGCTCAGGCCTGCCTAGAAGAGATGCCATGTGGTTTGGCAGACTTGTGCCTTCATTTTAAGAATACTAGGATAGTCAGCAGGTACTCAGTGGCAAAAGTCAAAGACAAGATTAGAGTTGTTCTCGCTTCTGATGAGCAGAATTCAGAACTGTCACCAAAAATGATGACCCAGATTCAGGTTTGTAACACCGTATTAAATTCTTCATGTCCTGACTTAATTACATCTTCATTACATCGTGTGCTTCTTTGTCCCCGTTGCACATCGTAATGGGGAAATGTTCCGCATGATGACATCTGGGCAAGAGGTAACTTGAAGTATATGTTAAGGCAGGAGTGTACTTGGCAGTGGCTGCCATTTGGGCAGTAGCCTTGAGTTTCTGGTAACTTGTAATTCTGCTTTCTGGCACATAATGCATTGTAAATGTCATTTGCTTGCTTCTGATCTATCTGTGGTGATTTCAAAATACTACAAAGCAGCCTTTAAACTCGGGATGTCAAGATGAAAGATACTTGTCTGCTCTGAACATTCCAGTGGGGCTTTACCTCAGAGCTGTTCCTGATGAATTGTACCTTTGGGTCAGATCTGCCCAAATCCTACTCAGCTATATCCTTAACAGTGTCTGAAATCTGCCACCAGAGGGGGCAACCTTGCCTCTGTGGCTTTTTATTTGAACAGTTGAATTGGACATTTCTTCCGCATTTTCTAAGACAAGGTTCAGGATAGATTGAGACTTTGTTGAAGAAATTCTGTGAGATAGAGGGATGGGAGGAGCAGCTACCTCAGTGGTTTGGATTTGTAACCTGAAGGGGGGTGGGTGGGCAAAATCTGGGCTCTATTTTCTGACCCCTCTGCCACAATCTCATTTTATCCATATAGTTTAATAAGTCGTGGAAAGTACAATTCTATTTTATTTCTGAAATGCCATGAATAGACATGATAATGGTTTTGCAACTCAACCCCAGGAAAGAGTTCCTGGTTTTGCCCCTGTGAATTTGTAAGCCAGGCTTCAGGAAATAGTTCCTATTCCTCCCTATTCCCCCCCCCCCCCACACACATGTTTGGGCCCTACCTCAGAGAACCAAGGTGACTTTTTGTGCCTGTGGACGGCTGATAGCAGTGTAAAAATGGAATCCTCGGTGTATTTTTCAGCTGCTGTATTAGCTTGATAGCTTCACAGCTGAACAGGGAAACATACCAGTGAATTGAATGCTAGCTCAGCTGTCCAATTTGCCCTTCTCCCCTGCCTCCGTGTTTCAGGCAAGCTCTCTGCCTTTTCCAGATGTGTTTTTTAAAGTGTTGCACAAACGTTCATACATTTCTCTGTTCATTTGTTGCTTTTATGGACTTTAAAAAGGAAGAATTTTAAAAACACAACAGTCAACAGGGATAGAGTGAAAATGTTTAACTGTATTTTGAGCTGCTCGATAATTAATGTTTTAATGCTCTAGCTGGATTTTAAATGCTTGGTGTTAATTAACAACTTTTAAGGTTTATGTTTTTGTTATGCTTGAATTTGTAAGCCACAATCCTGTGGTGCAAATGATGAATATTTGCTTTCTTGCTGTAAAAACATTGAAGGACAAACTGATTCCCTTGAAGAAACTTTTTTGGGGAACACACAGGAATTTTTTTATAACCTGAGAAATAAAATATTCTTCATTTGCATATCTGGCCTTTTGCTGATTTTTTAATCTCTGTGATTGGAGCTGTCCTTTGGTTTTCTCATCATTTTTTAAGCCACCCCAGGAAGATTTGAGTTCAAACCAGGCGGGTCCTCTGGAGAGGTGGCATACACATTTTCTAAATTAAAAAAAATAGTTTGGGGAGGGGGAGGTTTCTTGGTGGATATCATGGGGAGTTAGTACCACATACAACCAATTTCTGCTTCATACTTGTTTAGCTGTTTTTTTTTTCAAAACTCAAATTTACAGAGGACATTTTTATTTTTAGAATGAAAGTGCTTCACTAGTCTAAACTTGTTAGGCATGTCTTCCTTCTCTGTCTCAGGAGGAACTGCCCCAGCACAATGGGAGGACATCACTGGGACCACAAAACTTGTCTATGCCAATGAGTGTGCAAATTTCACCACCAACGTGTCTGCCAGGTGAGCTAAAGCACCTTCAGAGTGCTTGACCTATTGGGTGCTATCCACTGTTCCCATCAATGACTAGGCCATACTCGGCTGAGGGACCAACATAATGCTATGACCTGCAGAAATACCAGCAGCAGGAGGTACTGTACCAAGAGGCGTTAGGTGTGAAGGTTACCTTCCTGTAATCTCCATAGTTGATAGTAGAAGCCAACATGATATAGAAGCGACAGGAGTCCACTGTAGAAACTTGACTTCAAGTCTCCACTCCACTACAAACTTCACAGATGGTCACAGTCAAGTTGCTTTTCTACCATGAAGATTTTTAAATAACCCCATTGATGAAGATTTTAAAATGAGATAACTCCATTGATGCTGCCTAGGCCATTGCAGTTCTGTAACCTGAATGTCTGCCTGTGCTCAGTTCGATCTGCTAATGTCCTGTCCTGCCCAGGTTCTGGCTGGCGGATTGCCCTCGCACAGCTGAAGCAGTCCACTTTGCTACCTTGCTGTACAAGGAGCTGGCAGCTGTGCCCTACATGGCCAAGTTTGTGGTGTTTGCCAAGATGAACGATGCGCGGGAGGGTCGCCTGCGCTGCTACTGCATGACCGATGATAAGGTGGACAAGACTCTCGAGCAGCATGAAAACTTCATGGAAGTGGCACGCAGCCGAGATATTGAGGTAGCTGTTTTCTGTGGCCAGGATCTTTCTGCTTAGCTGCCCTGTTCTTCTCTGTTTGCCTTTCATCCTCTTGGGCAACTCCAGTTATTATAGCACAGTGGTGGTGAACCTATGGCACTCCAGATGTTCATGGAGTACAGTTCCCAACAGCCCCTGCCAGCATGGCCAATTGGCCCTGCTGGCAGGGGCTGCTGGGAATTGTACTCCATGAACATCTGGAGTGCCATAGGTTCACCACCATTGTTATAGCAGCATCATTGCCTGTGGTGTGTATGCACGTCTCCTTTGTTTTTCTTTTTATTTATTTATTTATTTGTTGTTGTTGTTGTTGTTGTTGTTGTTGTTGCTATTTAGAAGATTTATATTTATTATAACCTTTCAGCCTAATGAGGGCCACCAAGGCAGCAGACAACTGAAAATAGAGCAGCATAAAAACATATAAAAGGAGTAACAAACCAGAATTATGTGTAGATGTAATATCCCAGAAAGATTCCTATATGTAATATACCTATTTATAAAAACAGAAAACCAGTCCACATTAAGATGTCAATTAAAAACACAAAGCAGGGAAGGCGATTGTGAGAGAATGCCAGATGAAACAAAAAAGCCTTTGCTTCCTGGCAAAGAAGAGGGTAGACTTAGGAAAGGCATTTCACAATCCTGGTGAGACAGCCGAAAAGGCCCTCTTTCAGGTTGCCAACCAGCTAACCTCAACTGGCAGAGGCACCCAAAGCAGGGTCTCAGAAGATGTAGTGATCAGTTAGGTTCATCAGGGAGTAGAGCAGAGGTGAATCAAGGGAAAATGTAGCCCGGTGCACAAACCTGAGTTTTCCATCCCTGTCCCCGTCCCCGGGTATGGGCGGCCGCCCTCCCCCACCATGACCAAACAACTTTTTTTTGCACCAGGTCTTGAAGTCAGTGTATGGACCTGGGGGGAAGGAGGAGGGGTATAGGGGCAATTTCCACCCCCACGTGATTAAATAGCCACATCCCAGGGTTTGTGGGATTTTGGAGTACATCAGTGGATGTGAAAGTTGAACAAAAATACACACCATGATGTATCTCTCATATTGGGGGCAGGAATGAATGGGTGGAAAAGAAAGTCATTTGCCAAACAAGGTAGACAAAATGAAAGAACACTTTAAAACAGTAGAACCTTTGCACAAACTGATACTTAATTGTCAGTTGCACTGTAACATCTCCTTAGGCGGTTCAGGTCATGTTCTTTACCCCATATAGATTTCCTCCCACGATTTCAGTGATTCTCTGGCCTCTGTTTGAAACTGCATGCAGCAGCATTCACACTTTTGTCCGATTGATTGACTCCACACATGTCAGTGAAAGTTACTCTTTGCTGGACACCTGGACAGGTTTGGGAATTAATTTTTTTCCATCTGGCTTGCATCTGCCTAGAAGGAGGAGTCAGAATTGGGAATGCTGCCTTTATAATATATCCTACTTTTACTACTTTTATGATGCTGCACTTACTCCATTTTTGGCAGAATTGTTTTGGAGGGGCAACAAAGTGTAATTAAAGTGTAATTAACACAGTGAAGCCACAATAATAATAGCAATTGACAGAAGCTGCCCGGAGTACTAAGCTTATAGCCACTTCCACAGGTGGTAGAGGGGATGCCGCTTCACATGGAGCTCTCGGGGAACCTAGTCCCCATTAAGAAGGCGACCCAACAGCGCAGCTTCCAGTTCCAGTCATTCCGGGAGAACCGCCTCATCATCCCAGTCAAGGTGAGGTTTTGGAGCAGAGCTTCAGGCTGGTTTTGAGCCTCTGGGGTCCAGCAGCATCTTTGACTCCTCTGTGTTCCGGGGCTGTAGGTGCGGGATAGCAGTCGGGAAGCAAGTGGCTCATTGTCTTTCCTACGCAAGGCCATGAAGTATGAGGAGCTGCAGCATGTCCTCTGTCACTTAAACGTCACGATGCCGCCCTGCTCTAAGGTGAGTGGCACTTGGGCCTGTTCCCTCTCCCTCCCCTTTTAATTGCTCGTTAACATTTTGCTGGCTTCCCTTGACACTCAGCGCAGATGGATAGGCTTCTAATAATAGGATGTTGGTGGTAATTGAGTCAAAGGGTCACTGTAATTTGGAAGCAACTTGATAGCACTTAACCTGCACACACATTTTTAATCCAGCTTTACCAGAAACACTGTGCTTTACAGTAAATCTATCATACTTCAAAATTGCTTTTGCTGACTACAAATCTTAGCACAGAGTAAAATGTGCACATTCCTGGGTTAATCAGATTTGTTCAGATTAAAGTGGGCCACAAATGCTTCAGGGCAGTGCCACGGAATGACCACGGGGGATGACTCAAGCAAGTGAGTTAAGCTGCATATTATGGAAGAATGCAGAACACAATAAACTTGAGCTGCCACCCCAAAAATTCTCAGGTTCCACACATTGTTAGGTAACCTTCCCTGGAATTTTCCCAGACTGGAAGCGGAGATGGGAGAGGTTTCTCTGTTGTTGTTTTTTGGATGGTTGGCTGTGTCCGTTCTGAGAGAGATACTGGATATCTGACTCAGGCTGTCTTCCTCTCCCCTGATTGATTAGAGAGTCACCATTGCCTGACTTTTTCATCCTCAGAGTTCTGCCAGTGAGGAGCGAAGGAGAACGTTGACCCCGTTAGCCCTGCGCGAGAGATACAGCCTTCTCAGTGACAGCACCCTGGGTAAGAGGCTTCCGGAACAGCAAGCAGCATCTTGCTGGGGACTGCATGCAGCATGTTTTTTGAGTAAAAACTATATGTGATGCTGGAGACCCCTGTTTATATCCCAAGATGTGTAACTGAATGTCAAAGTGCAGCTTGGGCAGAGCTGGGGCAGCAAAGCTTTGACTTTCCCCCAAACCATGGTTTCTCCAACTGGAAGTCCCCGTCTTGGCTGCTTGAAGCTTATGGTGAAGGGAATAAAACAGGTGCCTGTAGGCAGTGCCGAGCTAACCGTGAGGCAGACCCAAGCAATTGTCAAGGGCACCATATGTTGAGGGACACCAAAATAGCAAGAGGTGCCTCCTGTCTTTAATGTGTCTTTCTTCACCTGCCTGCCCAAGTGCCTGCACTCTTCACTGCCGCTGCTTCATGGCCATTGCCCAGTAGCATGGATGGGAAAGCTGGCAGGGACAGGAGCCGACCTGCTGCTGGAGTCCGCAGGACGATGGGTGGAAAAAAACAGTCATGGAACAAAAGAAGAAATTTGCTTAGGATGCCAAAAACAAAACATTTGGGTTGGCCCTGCCTGTAGAGTTAATAAAGAGGGAAGCGGCTGAGAGCAACGCGCTTCTTTTCATCGCCTGCCTGTAGAGTACATAGACCCCTAATGTCATGTGTGATTTGGACCTCATGAGAAGGGAAGAGGAGAGTAGGCCTATTTATTTAACCAGAAGGCCCTTTGTCTCAAACACTTCTCTGATTCTCTGTATGGCCCCCACCTCTCTTGGTGAACCAGGGCCAAGGCCAGCTGACCCCCCTAATGGCACCATGCCAGGCAAGACATCAAAAATCAGGACAACAACCTTGGATAGGGAGGATACTGAGGAAGGAGGAGATGATGCAACATGCCGCAAGATAACCTTTACTGTAGTGCTCAAACAATGTTGGTAAATGCTGAGGAGCCAGCCAGATTTTCCAGAAGCCGGTATGGAGCAAAGAAGAGCTCTGGAATACTGACAGGCAGTTTTGCCAGTTCCAGATGCTATCTGGCCCAACTTCCCAGGCAAAGTGGTGTCTTGTCAGAGTAAAACTGGGACTCAAAGCTCCACTCAGTGATCTTGGGCCAGTCACTCTCTGCCTAGTCCACTTCACAGGATTGTTGTGCAGAGAAGATGAAGGGAGGGAAAAGCTTGCTCATTACCTTGAACTCTTTAAAAGAAAAGCAGGAGAAAATCTAATAAATCCTTGTACTGCACCTCAGCAGGTGGACATGACTGTTTCAAAGATTCCCTACTTTCCCCCCTTTTTTAAAGGTTAGGTTTACCTCTCACTGGTATTTATTCCCACTGACAGGGTAGCTTTTCACATGTGGGAAGTTTTGGTTCTGGGAGAACATTCAGATCTCCTGCGTGTGGAATATGTGGGAGGAGAGGTGCTAACTCTGTTCCCCCCCGCCCCATTATACTGATTTTCTAAATTTAAGTGTAAGGGTTCCAAATAGAGATGTCAAGAGGTCTGTGTGTTGTGTTGACATTTTAATGTGGGGAATCAGTGAAACGCATCTAAGTGATATTGTCCAGGGATTTGGTAATTAGATTTTTTTTCTTCAGTCTTGGTGTGAGCTAGCTAAGCTTACTTGGATAGCTTCAACCTGATTTATACATCCCGGAGAACAGGATGGCAGAGTGGGCCACTGCTCTGGGCTGCAGGTGATGGACTCCAGGTCTGAATGTGCGTTTGCATTGAAAACAAAAACTCAATGCAAATACAAAACTAGTACAGCAGGCGAAAGGTTCTGGTTGCCTCTCTGTTCTTGCTGTGCTGGTTTTCTGTTTGCAAGGGATTCTCTTGTGTAGGAGAGCAGTCCAAAGCATTGATGCTTCTGCCGCATCCATTCTTACCACTATTTTCTCCTGCATGTATAAATCAGGAGGCTTGCCATCCTCCAGGCGAGGTGTCCTCCTGACCTTCATGCTACAGAGATCAGTTCTTCTGGAGGAAATGGCAACTTCGTCGCTGCTGAGCTTCCTCCCCTACCTAAACTTTGCCCTCCCCAGACATTGCCCCAAATCTCCAGGAATTTCCCAAGCCAGAGTTGGCAACCTTAAAATCTGGTTTTTCTTGGTGATCAGAAGAGACACTTTCCTTCTCATGTCTTCCTATCATAGACAAGGCCTGGCTGAAACAGGTAGAAGGTCTGAGTTCCAAATTAAGCTGTGCTGGAGGGTTATGGTTTCCAGCCCTAGGTTGGGAAGTACTAGTAGATCTCTGGGCGGGGGGCGGGTGTTAAAGAAGGGATGGACCTCAGCCAGAGGTGGGATCCAACCAGTTCTCACCACTTCTCTAGAAGTGGTTACTAATTTTTTCTGAGTGCCGAGAAGGGGTTACTAAAGCAACCTCCCTGCCCAATAGGGACTGGAGGTACGTGTGTGCGGCAGCGCCACTGTTTGAATCCCACCACCATCGGAACCTGTTATTAAAATTTTTGGATCCCACCACTGACCTCAGCAGGATATGATGCCGTAGAGTCCACCCTCCAAAGCAGCCATTTTATCCAGGGAAACTGATCTTGATCACCTGGAGATCAACTGAAATAGTGGAAGATCTCCAAGTATTGAGGGTAGAGCAGGGCAGTGAAGATGACAGAAGGTGTTGTGTGAAGGAAAAGTTTCCTTCTTGCCCTTCTCCTGGGTGAAATCAGCAACCTTTAGCATCTTTTAAAGACAGAAAAGTGGTCTTGGAAGTACCCTGGATGCACAGACAACCTTCCCGCTATTTAAGCTTCCAGCAGTGACCCGCCTCCTCTGGCTGTGAGTCATTATGAGTCTTTTGTGCCCTCCCCAGGCTCATTGAGCAGCACTGAGAAAGACAAAACTGACATGAAAATGGCCTTCATCGCAGAGCACCTGGGCCTCAGTTGGGCAGGTGAGTGCCACGCTGGTGGGGAAGGGCCTTACTGGGACATGGTAGGATAAGCCATATTGGACTGTAGAGGCTGCTTTTTCAAAATCTGGGCTGGGAAACTTGCTGGGGCTTTGCCTAGCATAATACCCAAGGACTGTGTATGCCCAGACGCCAAAAAAGGGTTTCAGGCACACCAAGGGAGTCTTAATATGCATTTCAGCCTCTATGATTAAAAGGCAGTAAGACAGGTCTGGACTGGTCAGGCAGGGAGCTTACTTGCCTGTCTCAGCTTCTTCAGTTTGCTCAGCAGAACAGTCTTTTTGTCCTGCTGCATGTCACAGTGTTGAACGCTCAATATTTTGTTCGGTTCTGATTTGTCTCATCTTCTATGAGTTTATCTCATGTGCTGTTTCAGATTGTATTTGCAAATCTGTTCCAGTTGTAGTTTGGTAGGCAAGGTATGGATAGATTTTAAAAAATGCATCTTGGTTATTGTGCTCCCCAGCTGGTTCAATCTTTCACATGCCTGGCCCTCCCAAAAAAGTCCTGGGGTTGCTCAGAGGAGCAGTCTTAGCGGTGGAGAAATAGGCCAAGTGTTGTGTGTGCAGGGAATTGATGTGTGTGACTAACCCTCTGTTGTGTGTTCCTGGCCTTCTCCCCAACTCTCTCCAGAACTGGCCCGGGAACTACAGTTTGGGGTTGATGACATCAACAGGATCCGTGTGGAGAACCCCAACTCTCTGCTTGAGCAGAGCATGGCTCTACTGAACCTTTGGACCAGCCGTGGTGGGCAGAACGCCAACAGTGAGTGTTAAGGAAATCACTGCGGGCACATGGGCTTGAGCTGTTTGGCCTGACAGATGCCACAGGGCTTTACCTTCACAAGGTCCCCAATTAACCCATAGCATTTGTTGGGAAGCAGCCAACCCGCCCTCCCCTCTTAAGTGGAAACTCCCTCACTGATGCCCTTTGCACCCCCTTCATGTGTTCTGTGGTAAATTGAGATTTTTTTTTTTAGAGAACCACTGTGGTGTAGTGGTTAAGAGCAGGTGGACTCTAATCTGGGGGACTGAGTTTGATTCCCCACTCCTCCACATGAGCGGCGGATTCAAATCTGGTGAACCAGATGTGTTTTCGCACTCTGACATTCCTGCTGAGTGACCTTGGGCTAGTCACAGTTTGTTCAGAACTCTCTCAGTCCCACCTACCTTACAGGTATCTGTAGTGGGGAGAAGAGAGAAGAAGAGCTTTGGATTTACATTCTCCTTTTCTCTCCTGTAAGGATACTCAAAAGAGCTTACAATCTCCTTTCCCTCCTCCCCCCCACAACAACCACCCTGAGAGGTGGGTGGGGCTGAGAGCTCCAAAGAACTGTGACTAGCCCAAGGTCCCCCAGCTGGCATGTGTTGGAGTGCACAAGCTAATCTAGTTCACCAGATAAGCTTCCACAGCTCAAGTGGCAGAGCCGGGAATCAAACCCGGTTCTCCAGATTAGAGTGTACCTGCTGTTAATCACTGCACCACACTGGAAGGAGTTTGTAAGCTGCCTTGAGTCTCCTTACAGGAGAGAATGGTGGGGTATAAATCCAAACTCCTCCTCCTTCTTGTCCATTATTTTATTTGGGGGTTTTTTCAACTAAGAAAAAAAGGATTTCAAAGAAACTTTAAGATAAAGACATTTATGTTAGTTAATGTTACTACCCTTTAGCAGCCACAGAGTAGAAAGGCAGGCTGTTGAAGAGAAGTTCCATCCACATGTGTAGCTTATGTTACTCCATGTCAGTCTCAACTGTAGTCTGATCCTTCCCCAGGGACTTTGTATGCAAACACAGAGGATGCTTTTCTGCCCTTGCTTGATTCAAAATATGATGCCTCCTTGAAAAAAGGAAAGCCAGGTAGAAGCTGACCAAAACCAGAGGCCAATCCAGGCACTGTGAAGTGGCGCAGAAATTAGTAAGAGGCCAGCCCCACTGCTGGTTGCTTTTAGTACTTTTAAATATGTCCCCAACTCCCTTCACCCTCCAGAAAGCAGGCAATAGCATTTTGCACCGTTGGGTGCTGTCAAGGGCAGCCCACAAAAGACACATTCTGGTAGTCAATCCTAGAGCTTGCACTTATATAGCTATACAAAGTGTATTTGTTGTGCTACTCCTTGTTACTGATCAGAATTTCTACTTTTAGTCCAGGAGTCTTCTTTGTATGGGTAATGTGTCTCCCTCTTTCCGTTTCTGCAGTAGAGAACTTATACACAGCTCTGCGTAACATTGACCGTGGTGAGATCATCAACATGCTGGAAGGCTCTGTACGGCAGAGCCGCAGTCTGAAAGGTGACAAACGCTACCCGCATAGGGACTACTCTCTGTCACCTTCCCAGATGAATGGTGAGTTGCTGCCCAGACGTGCTGAACTATTTCAGTCGTGCCAGATCCTTGCCGGTTCCACTGATCCTGGAATTGTGTGTGCAGGCTAGGCCTGAGCAGGCTTTGTGAGCGTGGCTGCCCCTCTTTCCGGACCTCTGCTGTCTCTCTAGCCTGTTCTTTGGTTCCTGAGATCCACTCAGCCACCAGCTACTGCCTGCTAACTTTCCCTGCTGGAAGCCCCTTCTTCTGCTAGTCTCAGCCAGAACTGCCCAGCTCGGCGGAATGGACGAAATGCACAAGGTTGTGGGATGCCGAGGTGTGATCAGGTACTGCGGTGTGGTTTGATAAGGAAGAAAGGGAAGGGAAGGGTGATAAGTGCAAGTGAAGTTGCATTAGAAAAAGCTGTCTAGTATGGGCTTTCCGGGTTGTATGGTCGTGTATTCCAGTAGCATTCTCTCCTGACGCTTTGCCTGCATCTATGGCTGGCATCTTCAGATCCTCTGAAGATGCCAGCCCCAGATGCAGGTGAAACGTCAGGAGAGAACGCTACTGGAACACGGCCATACGACCCAGAAAATCCGCAACACCCTTGTGATTCCGGCTGTGAAGGCCTTTGACCAATACAGTAGCTGGGTCTGCCAGTTAATCTGAGCATTTACTTGGGAAGGAGCGATGATGCTGTGGCTCTTATGCCAACAAAATGATGCAAGAAGGCCTGCCCAAGACTGGAGGTGGGAGAGTGTCTGTGTCGCTGGGGCTGCGTTGTTCCTCCTGTCGCAGTCAGCCAAACTGCTGTCTTGAGCTTTTCTTGTGGTACGAATTGTTGGGAGAGTGGAAGCCTTGTGTACGGTTGGCCTGGAGCTCAGCGAAGAAGAGCAGAGATAAGGGCAGGGCAAAACCAAGAAGCCCAAGAAAGAAATGGTGGGGAATGGAGGGAGAAGAGTCAGAGAAGCAAGTGGGGAAAGCTGAGCTGGAAATTGCAGAAAGGCCTGTGGTGGAACAGAGAGAAACGGAAGAGTGCGCAGAAGGCCATTGCTTTCACATCCTGGACTAGATGGATTCTGGTCTGATCCAGCAGGCTAGTTCTTATGTTCTTATGCCACAGAGTGCAAAGTGGAAGGGGGCTTGGGGGAGGGGGTGTAACATGGTGGGGGCAGAAAGAACAGTGAGTTGGGGAAAGGTAGAAAAGAGGTTGCTGAGAAACGGAGGCCCAAAAAGAAGTGTGAGTGGGAAGAGAAAAGGGGGTAACAGAGACCAGGATGTGTCCATCCATGTATTGATGGATAGCGGAGAGCAAGCACATAGAGTGAGATGCAGAGAAGTCGCATGAGTTCAGCAAAGAGTAGATTACAAGGAATGCAATAAGTTCCAACAAACCTGTTTTTCCTCTGTGGTTAATGAAACAACACATCCCCCTTGAGTTGTCTGGAATTGTGCCTCTGTGCCTTGAAAAGCATGGGAACTCTTCAGGACAGGAACGTGAGTTTGAGTGTTGAGTGGGGCCCTCTGTGCAGACAATGGACATTGACAGGGGCTTGAGTGGAGATGGGGGCAGGAGCTGGGCCAAGAGGCAGAAGGTGGCCTTGTTGTGGTCAGTGGTAGATTCTGGGAGAGGGATGCCTGCAGTACGAGAGATTTCTGTGTGGGTTAGTGGGCGCTGGTTCGGCAGGGCAACGCCGTGGTCTGGAGTGGTGTACAAAGGTGTCCCAAGGTGCACTGGCTCTTTCTCTCCTTCCCTTCCCACTCCCAGTATGGTCCGCTCTCTTCCACGTGCTGTCTAGCCATGGGGGGTTGCAAGTTCCTCCAGAGATGGCTGGCCAGTAGGTGCCTGTCACCTTTGTCTTCTGGCCTCATCCTGACCTCTCTCTCTCCTCCTCCTCCTCCTCTTTCTCCTCCACTGCCTGTCTCCACTGTCTCTGTCTTTTTCTCTTGTCTGAGCTGAGTCATCTGAAAGCTTCTGCCTTGCTGTCGAATGCATGATGCGCCTGACCTGACCTGGCATGCCTTTCTGAGCGGCCACAGCTGACTGTCTCTCCTTTGCCCTTTGCTGCCGCCCCTTTCCTGGCTTCCTTTCCCTGCCCTCCCCCAGCTGCTCTGATGAAACAAGAAGGTCTGCTCCCCAAGCCTGCTAATTTCCAATCCTGCCTGGACTGATTGGCTCCCGGAAGGAACACCCACCAATGCCCCTCCCCGCATTGCTGAGTAGGCAAAGTCCTGCAGGCACCCAATGAGTTCTGCTAAAGTCTGCATGGAGCAGAGGTGGCCCTAACTCTAACTGCATCCGTGCACTGGGGGGGGGGGGGAGGAGGAGGTTGCCCTCTGAACCTTTGGCTGTTTTGTTTATTCAGTGTCACCAGTGCGTACTCAGAGGTGTTTTACAGAGCTTTATGCCCCAAGGAGCTTACAGTCCCAATCTCGAGACAGTGAGGATAACAAAGGGAAAGGAGAGGTCCGCATAGCAAAGGATGGACGTGAGCAAAGGCAACAGTGACATCAGCTTGGGAACTGTGCAGATGGAAAGGGGGGAGGAAACCAGGGAGCCTTTGAACTTTGCAGTCTCTGTCCCACTCTGTAACTGAACCTGGGATGGGAGGCATAAGTACATCCACTCACATCCATCCTTTGCTATCCTTATCTCTCCCTCCCCTTCCCAGACCTGAGCCCTTTGGCAGGAATGCAGCCAGGGGTTGTGCTACGAACAGGGGTCCTGCCATCTCAGGCTTTCTCCCCTTTGTGACCTGGGTGCCCTTGGCAGCCACAATGTGCCTTACTCGTATTTGCCAAATAGCCAGGCGTTTCCAGTGGGAGCCCTTTTGGGTGCAACAATGGATGTTTTTGGTCACAGGAAGTGCCAGACGACCCTTCTGCTGTTTTTGCTGCCAAGGTCAAGACCCCTTTGGGGAGTGGCCACCGATTGCAACTTTTTTGAGCAATCGGTGTGAACAAACTCTGGCAGACCAGAACCGCTGCCAGAATGACAGGCCAGGAGTAGCGTTTTGCTTTAGGTGCGAGTGCAGTGAAGGAGTGGGCTGGCAATATGCTTTGGGAAGGCAGAGTGCAGCAGAGAGTTGCATCATGCTCAGAACTAACTCAGCCCAAGTCTAACAACGGGATGGACAGGGGAGGAATTGGGAGCGCTGTTCCAGGCAGGGGCGTAAGGCGCCATGGTTCTTATATCCTATGCCTCATGTCTCATAAAAGCACAAGGGCTCGAGCCACTGATTCCCCAGGTTGCCAACTCACCTGGAGGGACAAAAAATGTCCTCTTCCTTTAGTAAAAGTATACCGGGATGTTATTTACCAGGAAATGATGTCTACCTGATGCTATGAAAAGTTTAATCTCCCCATTTAAAGGGACAGGGCGTTTCTCCCCAGGCCTCTAGACAACCCTGCAGAAGAATGTTTGGGGTCAGAAAAGATGAATAAAACTAACAAGCACCTCTGCAAGGGCCAAAAATTATGCCATATGGAAGAGAGCTCTGGATGTTTCTGCTTTTGTTCGAAAACAGCTGCTAGGGGGCAGCAAATGTGCTTCCTCCCTAAAAAAAATATATTCTCTCCAAGCTGCCATACCCCATCCACCCATGGAGCTGACAGAATCTTATGATCAGGAGAATAGCTCGGGGGAAGAAGGCTAACCCCCACCCCCACACAAACACCCCGGCCACGGCTGCTCTGAACAAATTGGCAGCTCTCGACAGCTGCTTTAAAATCAAAATGTAAACATTAAGAACTATTGTAGATATGCTCAGTCATGTCTGGTTGTTTTCTGCCTGGAGAGCCCTTAGTCAAGATTTCTGGGTTTGGTTTCTCAGTAGCCAGGGGTCTGCAACCTGTGGCTCTCCAGATGTTCCTGGACTACAATTCCCATCAGCCCCTGCCAGGGGAAAATTCTTAGAGAGTATGAGGGATTCAGGAGAGAGTGGAGAACTGCAGATACCAGTTCTTAACCATTCTGCAGGAGAGAAATGGAAATGGGCGGAGGAGAGAAATCATTCAGTGAAACAAATCGTCTGGCTGATCCTGAAGTCTATAAAATCAAAAAGAAAAGTCAGACCTTTCACACTCCAAAAGTCATTCTTTGGAGTTTGTTAGAGAATTTAAACGATCTAAAGAAACGTTCTGTAATGATGACGACGCCAATAATAATATTGTTGGCCTTGAGTAATTTGAATAGAAAAATAAATACATTTTACAAATAATAGTTTAAAACATGTCAGGGGTTGCTACCTGAAAGACTTTTTAATGGTTATTGATATCAAAGTCTTAAAGGGAGTTTTCATACGCAAAGCTTAAAGCTTTGGGGGGAGTATTTATTTCCACCAGTTCATTCTGTAATGCAAATATAAAACCTTCCATGGCCAGAATGCTTATTTGTGTTACAAATGCCTCTCCTCCACTTCTGTTCCACATTCATGACAACCAGGCATTCACATAATAGTATACACAAGGGTGGGCGGTGCAAAGAAAATGTGAGCCTTCGGTATGAAAACATTAGACATTGTGGAGTTTTGTTTCATTGTTAGGTTTTATTTTCCTTTTTCCACTCCCGCCAGGCACTTCCTGACTGGCCCCCAAGCAGCAGAAGTTTGTTTCTAGTCCCTTCCAAGCCCATGTCAGGAGAATGGTTTTGCGGAGCAATGTAGAGCAAGGGTTTCCAACCTGTGGCCCTCCAGATGTTCATGGATTATGATTCCCATCAGTTCCCATGCTGGCAGGGGATGATGGGAATCATAGTCCATGAACATCTAGAGGGCCAAAGTTGGAGACCCCTGGCGCAGAGCAAGGGACTAAAGAGACATGAATCCCACTTCTGGTTCCCATTTGAAAGCAGCGGTTTAGATTTTAGCCCAGCAGGGTTATGATGCAGAATAGACAGTTCCTTTCTGTAAACTGATGCCTCCTTGGGGCAAACTCTATTTGCTAGCTTTGCCCTCCCGCCCCGGTTATATTCATTTGGAAACTGGAACTGGGATCTCTTAATTTACAAATGTGTGGGTCACCCCTACCCCCCACCCCAAGGGCCGGGGCTGCGCGTGCTGCCCTCAGTCCAGCGTGTCAGTCTGTCGCCCTCTGTCTGCCCATGCAGGTTACGCTTCGCTGCAGGATGAGCTGCTCTCCCCCGCCTCCCTGCATTACGCACTGCCCTCCCCGCTGCGTGTCGACCAATACTGGAGTGAGGTGGCCATCATGGATGCCATCCCCATGGCCGCCACCGAGCAGGACGCCCTCATGGAGATGTCCGACATGCAGGTGTGGTCCTCGGGGCTCACGCCCTCGCTGGTGACTGCCGAAGACTCCTCCCTGGAGTGCAGCAAGGCCGAGGACTCGGATGCCACGAGCGAAGGCCGGTTCCCGGGGCAGCACCTGGAGGATGCGCATGGCCCTGACCCGCTGGGCTCCATGGACCTGGTTGAGGACGACACAGTGGATTCAGACGCCATGAATGGCCTGATGGACACACTAGAGCAGGAGGAAGGTCAGAGGTCAGAGGGGAGGAGGCCAGATGGTGAGCACCAGGCGGGGCCGCGGGGGGTCCAGGTTCCCATGGTGAAGTCTCTCTCATTTCAGGCCAGCAGAGGGTGCAGGCCCGCATCACGGATTCGCCCACAGTCAGTCGTGTCATAGACAAAGGCAAAGACAGGTAATGAATCACCTTACAGGGTCAGCAGGGGTAGGAGGTGGAGGCTTGGAGTGGCAGGAAGAGGAACAGATGATGTTGGTGGAGGGGTAAAACCCAGTTTAAGCACACAAGTTGAGAGAGTGCCCCAAATCAGCATCTAAGACAAAGTGCAGGGAGAGCACAAACAGACGTTGCACTGGACTGACCTGTGGACACTGCTGAGGAAAACTCAGGCCATTTAAAAACACTCGGAAAGGCATGGGCAGGGGACAAGAGCGCTTGGTACCACCGTGCTCTCGTGGCATTTTAGGTGGCCTAGCTTCAGCTGTGAAATGGTGGCATCCGCAGGGCCAACCCATGGATGTTGTAATATCTAGTTGTGCCCTGGATCTCCTGCAGGTGGGAATTCTGAGGCTGTGTCACCATCACAGAAAACCCCTGGCTCAATCCAAAGGTAGCAGCTCAAAGAGCAGGGGTTTCCCAGAAGAGTTAGATATTTTGAGCCAATATGGGGTACTAGTACTGTACTCACTTCATGAAGTGAATGTAAGCATTGAGGCACGCTTTCAGGAAAGAATTTGCAAGAATTTACGCCTGCCCAGTCCCTTCCTGAACATTTTAAATGATTTCTCCCTATTTGAGCTTCAAAACCGGAAGTGACCTGGGGGTGGAAGTGATCTTATTTTTAGTCAAGAATTGGCAGGTGCAGGTGGAGTTAGTGGGCAGAGGCATTAATTTTGGAACATGTATTTTCCAAGACAGTGTGTTCTTCCGCCATAAGACTACAAGGAGGTTCAGGTGAGAGCAAATGCTCTAGTAAGCAACCATCTCATACAGGCAGTGGCGGAAGATATTTCAGGGTAAGGGAGTATTTGCCTCCTGAAGGCTGGATGATCAGCTGCCATTTCTAGAAGAAGAGTTGGATTTATATCACCCCCTTTCTTTCCTGTTAGGAGTCTCAAAGGGGCTTACAATCTCCTTGCCCTTCCCACCTCACAACAAACACCCTGTGCGGTAGGTAGGGCTGAGAGGGCTGTGACTAGCCCAAGGTCACCCAGCTGGCATGTGTTGGAGTGTAAAGGCTAATCTGAATTCCCCAGATAAGCCTCCATAGCTCAGGCGGCAGAGCAGGGAATCAAACTTGGTTCCTC
This sequence comes from Sphaerodactylus townsendi, assembly GCF_021028975.2. Lineage (NCBI taxonomy): Eukaryota > Metazoa > Chordata > Lepidosauria > Squamata > Sphaerodactylidae > Sphaerodactylus > Sphaerodactylus townsendi. Next base: position 26,886,461 of record NC_059436.1, on the reverse strand, counting down.
CAGATTAGAGTACACCTGCTCTGAACCACTAAGCCACTGCTGCTCCTAGACCTGTGGTGGCGAACCTTTGGCACTCCAGATGTTGTGGACTACAATTCCCATCAGCCCCTGCCAGCATGGCCAATTGGCTATGCTGGCAGGGGCTGATGGGAATTGTAGTCCATAACATCTGGAGTGCCAAAGGTTCGCCACCACTGTCCTAGACTGTATTCAAGGGCTGCCCCAACATAGAGAACATAGCAGCAATCCTAGTAGGGCTTGTCATGGAAGGCAAAAGTCAAATCTCTATTACCCAGATCAGTCTACTGTGTGTGTGTGGTGGGGGGGGGGGGCGGGTGGTGGTGGAAGGGAAGAACATCTCTCCAGTTGGACCATTACACTAGATCAGTGAAACTCAGTGGCTTGGGACCCCCATGTAGCTCTTTGACATGCCACTTGTGGTTCTTCCCATGATGTGGTACCTGCCCCATATTTCAGGAAGGTCAACAAGGCCCATGCTTGGTGAGGTTTGCAGCTGGCTAGTGATTCTCACCTTGAAACAGCTGCCAGTTGGGAAACGGGTGAGCTGTGAGCCTCCTTGAGGGGCAGGCCTCGTGGCAGAGATAGAAATAAATGTGGCTTTGCGGTTGATAAACTGCAAACCACAAAGTGAAGACCACCACAGGGCTAGAAGCCTGGGTGATTTAGTTTGCTGGGATGCTCACGTCAACCATTCCCAAGCTATAATCCCAAGGATTTGTTGAGGGAAATCTTTTGGCAGTTGATACGCAGCAAAATTGACAGAAGTTCACAAGGCAAAGAGGCTCACATTGTTAGGCGGGAGTTACTGCTTTTGGCCACATAAAGGTTTTTTGCCATCTTTGCCCCATGCAGGCCAGACTGCGGGAGTTGGGGGGCGGGGAGCTTCCTATTTTTTAAAAAGTGCTCTTCTGCTTGTCTGCATTGCATAAAGAAGCCAGGAGTTGTGAGCCTCTCTTTCTGTCCTTGGTAAGCAGGCTCAGCGACTGGACGGTGGAGAGCACCTTCATCTCCAGTCTGTCAGATCTGCCCAAGGGAGTGTCAACCCCACCGTTGCTGCGACAAGCGATGCCATACAAAATGCGGGGCCGGGAACGGGAGAGGCCGGAGCACATGCGGATTGACTCGTCAGAGGAGAGGGAAAGCGCCCCACCGCACAGGGATTGGGGGTTGCAGCCCGGGAGACGACAGGGCCTAGCTAAGTGGCTGGATGAAGCCGACAGTAGCTTCTTTGGGCAAACACAGGTAGGAGAGTGCAGAGCTGCTTCACATCCTCCTGTTTCCTCCCACAGCAGCCCAGGTACCAAACAGCAATGTGTTGTTCTTAAGAAGCACCATTAAAGGTCCTGGGTTATGGGCATATGCAGAGCAGTGCCTATGTTGGGATTCTGGCCGTGTGCAGAAGAAAATGTAGGATGTGATAATGACTGGACATATAATTCAACTTCCTGAGAAATTCTGTGTTCATTTCTAAAGGTGAGCAAGGATCTAGCCCAGGGGTCTGCAACCTGCGGCTCTCCAGATGTTCATGAACTACAATTCCCATCAGCCCCTGCCAGCATGGCCAATTGTAGTTCATGAACATCTGGAGAGCCGTAGGTTGCAGACCCCTGATCTAGCCTTTGTAGATGTGAACATTTGCTTAAAAATGTGTGGGATGTCTCTGTAATGTCTACTAGTGCCTCAACTTTTCTTTTAAACAAAACTGACATATTGATAAGTCAACAGTCAAGCCATATGGGGAGTGGACTGATGCCTGTAATTAAAGTTGACAATTCAAGTGGAATAGCAGAATCAGAACAGGAGGCACAACAGTTCAGTGAGTTTGCCACGTGCGATTTGGAAATCCAGTTTACGTCAGCACCATTTTCTTTCTGTCAGCTCCTCGAGGCCACTTCTTCCCCAGCTGTATCATCACAGGGTTTTTTGAGGCCTTTAAAAAAAATCTGCAGTTGCATTGTACAGTTTCCCAACCTATGGGTCAGGACCCCAAAGTGGGTCACAAAGTCTCTGAAAGTGGCATGCAGACCAGCCCTCTCTAATGGCCGCCCCTGCCCTTCGCATTGCTCTCTTTTGTATCTTGGAAACCAAGATCTGACCCTGGAAACAGGATCTTCCTTGTCGTGCATCAGTGGATATTTTTCTCCCCTGCATGTACATGTTGATCGAGTAAGAGATGCCCTGATGGTTACGGGCTAGTTGGTTCTTAAGAACTTAGGGAGGATTAGAGAGCATAATGGAGGAGAGGGTGGTTAGACAGTAAAATCTAACTTCCATATGCATGTTGGAATACCACTTGCTTGGGGTTCATAGTGGGGGCAGCTGTGCCCTTTGTGTGATGTCTGGTGGTTTCTCAAGAACATCTGGGCAGCCACTGTAGAAAATGGAAGGCTAAACTAATGGGTTGCTAAGATCATCGTTTGCCTGGGGCTCCAAAAAATCTTGGGCAAACCCTGGATGGGTCATCATCCCAAGTAAATTTGGACTTGTGGGTCACCATACTGAAAAGGCTGGGAACCAATGTTCTGTAACACAGTGTCATTGCAACAATTTATTAACCCAATCTATTCATTCCTCTGAATTCTAAGCTTTTTAAAAAAGTCACTTGCAGTATGTTGTTTGCCCAGGCGTGGATATTACTGGGAAGCAGGTTTTTCCACACTCCCCTTCACTATCATTATACTTTAATCACGTCCCGTGGTTCTCCCTGTCTTTCCTGCAGTCTTTCCCAAATCTGTTTTGCTGCACTGTTTTGGGTAAGGTTACGACAAAGTCTGGGTGGCCACCGTATGTGCACAAAAGCCTGGATCATCCTGGCCTTGTGTCCATCAGCGCTGTTTTCCCTGACCATAGATTTTCAGGGTCCCCAGTAGAGCTGTTTCACATAACCTACTATCTGGTCCTTTTTACAATGGAAAATCTGGGCACTAACCTGGGACCCAGCAGATTCTCTACCATTCACTCACAGCCCCTCCCAAAGGGATGCAGCCACAAGTCAGGAACTTTGGAGAGGTGTTTTTTTTTTTAAAAAAAAAGACGCTAATAGCAGCTACAGAAAAGAGGAATTCAGACGATGGTTACAAGAGACTGTAAAACCCCTTTCCCCTCCGCCTGCCAATGTTAGTTTTTCCCAGGGAATTTCTGTTTGCTGGTGGAGGGGTAAGGAAAGTACCCAGGCATTAGCTGGGTGGATATAAACTTTACCTAGTAGGGAAACTATCCGCTGAGTGGTGGAGGGGGCAGTGGGGGGATTCAAATAATTTAACAACCAGTTCCGGTGATGGGATTCAAATAATTTAACAACTGGTTGTATACAAGCACCATTTTAACAACCGGTTCTGCCGAAGTGGTGTGAACCTGCTGGATCCCACCACGGGGGGGGGGGGGGGGGGTGTGCGTTGTGCTGGAAAAATGGACTGAGGGAAACAGTAAAATATCCATCCTGCGGCCCTGATCTGGGTTCTCCCTGCTTGGCAGCTGTTACTGTCTTGAACTCAGCACACACAATCAAAGAGAGCCTAGCCATGAATTCCCTGCACCATGGTTAGTTTGGCCTTTAAAGTTCTTTACAAAGAACCTTGGGAGGTAGGACGATATTGCACAAGAGGCCGGCAGCGATGAGGCTGAGGCTGCAGTAGGGCAGGAGTTCGGCCGGTCAGGCTGCTCCACCCCACCAAGTGGATTTTTGCTTGGCTTATCCTTGGCATCCCCGTCTTGCTGAGTCCTTGTCTGGAGGGGAGGGAGGCGCAGAGGCCTGTCCTGTGCAACCTCTGTGCTCTCTATTTATATCCCGCTTGGCCAGTCCCTCCACTCGCTTCCTAATTGGGTAGCGCCCGGTTCTCCCCTAGAGTCCGGCAAGGCATGGAGGGGCCAGAAATAGAGCTGCTTGGGATGCCAGAGGGTGGTGGGTAGCTGTGCTGGGCTTAGGCCAACAAGCCTGCTCTTCACTGGCTAGCGCAGGGCTGGGCAGAGCTGCTTGCCACTCAGAATCGTGAATGGCCAGGAGATTTAGATGAGGTTTCACTCCCAAGCCTTTATAGCCTTCCTCCACCCCTTCAAGAGCCACAGCCCGTTCTCTCAGGGCACGAGGGGTTTTTGCCAGGGACAAAGCTGAACTCTCGGTGACTTTGACAAGGCCCTTCTGCTGTTCCCTCCTAGCTGGAGGCCGTAGGGGGCAGGGAGGTTGGCCGAGTGCCTCCAAGCAGCTGGTCCTGGACTCGGCTAAAATTACAGCAGCCGGTCTCGTCCTCTCCCTCCCCAGTTCCCAGTCAGGAAAGTGCTCCTGCCACCAGCCCTGGGCAGTGCTCCACTGTGATGAGGGGAGGCAGGTCGTAGGCTGGGGTTGGATTGGGTGGGGACGGCCAGAACTGGCTCCTTAGAGTCTTGGGATCATGTGGGGCTTCCTGACCCAGCTGCTCATTAGCTTGGTCCTGCTGGGATTTTTCCTGGTCAGTTGCCAGAACCTTCTGCATATTGCCCATGGCTCCGTCCGTTTCGTGCTGAAGCACATCCACCGAGAGCTGGACAAGGAACTGGGCGAGAGCGAGGGCCTCAGCGACGATGAGGAGGCCGTCTCCACCCGCGTGGTGCGCCGGCGGGTCATTGTCCAGGTACCCAGCACCTCTCGAGGACTCAGCCACCTGAAGACCTTCCTAGAGTTACCGGCGAGGCTGTCCGGTGGATGCTCCTTCCTCAAGGAATCCATGCGAGGCTTAGGGGGGGCTGTCAAGATCCTGGGAGAGAAGGGAGAGCTGGCTTTGTCCAAAGAGCTCAGGAGACTGTATTAGAAGCCAGGAGACCACAGAGTTTTATGGGATGGTGGGACTTGCACAGCCTTGTGGTAGAGATGTCCATACTTGACTCCCAAGTCTATGGGCTCCCCAGTCTTTGCTGACTGTCTTCTTGTTCCTTCAGGGCAATGAAGTGCTGGATATTCCAGGGGAACAAGTGACTGAGGAACAATTCACTGATGAACAAGGCAACATCGTCACGAAGAAGGTGAGTCATTTGCAGGGGTGGTCTTCAAAAGCCTTTTATGCTGCTACATAATAGCCTGGCACAGGTAGCTGTTCGCTTAGGGGTTTTCACCACTGAAAATGGTGCTGAGTTGCATGCAGATGTGGGCTTCTGTCCTCCAGAAATTTTTTGCTTGCTGTGAAAACAGTTATTGTGAATCTGCTGCTCCTCACCACGGCTCAAGAGTATGTCTGCATTTGTCCATATTATCCTGATAACAAGGTTGAACTAATATATAGGGACTTGTCCTTATGGTAGATTGGATATTTGAATCCAGGCTTTCCTTGGGTTCCCTGAATCTAACATGGTATCCACTATACCATACTGAACTCTTTGGATATTGGAACCCAGGTTTTCCCTGGATTCCCTGAGTCTAGCGCGGCATCCACACACCATACTGAACATCACTTTTGTGGTGAGGAGGCAGTTTCTCCCAGGACAAATCACTGAATGAACTTGTGTCATTTTGGCCCTTAATGTGTGTAGGGGTTGTGGATCTTTCTCTGTAAGACATATTGTAGCTCACTACAGTTGTCTTTTTCACACACTACAGTTGTCTCTTTCACACACACGCACACACACACACATATTTTTACCTCACTTTTCCTCCAAGAAGATAAAGATGGTGTCCATAAATCTGCATTGTGAACCTTGTGAAGTCAGTTAGCCTGGAAGAGAGCACCTGGCCGAAGGTTGTTTCATGACTGAGCTGGGATTTGAACCAGGTTTCCCCCATGCTAACTGACCATTATGTGACATTGAGCCTCTGGAATTATTCTCCATCCAAGCACTTTTTGCTATAGTCTGTATAGCAATTGGCCATCCAATTGGCCATCCAATTGGCCATGCTGGCAGGGCCTGATGGGATTTGTAGTCCATGAACATCTGGAGAGCCGCAGGTGCAGACTCCTGGTATAGGTGAATATTAGGAGGGCTGGTGGAATGGAACAGAAGGTTCCCCAGTGTACGGAGGAGAAAATTGGCTGTATTGAATAGCATTCAGTTGAGCCCTGTACTGTGACTCTGTCACAGTACACTGGGGTGATCCTTGGCCCAGGCGGTTGCACGGTGCCCATCAACCCAAAAGGCTTGTGCAGAACTTATCATGTGTTTGTGCCTCCCCAGCCTGACTCAGATAGGGGCAATTTTAATGATTCTGGGGCTCTGGGAAAAAGTCCAGGATGAGGCCTCATAGTCACTGCCACCCATGATGAGGCCAAGAAAGGGGTGGCCTTCACCCATATAAGGTGAGAGGAACCATCGCTGTTGCTGGAAGCTAGCAGCCCAAGCCCCAAATAGGGCAGGGGGAAATGACGGCAGGAGCACCCTTTTTCTTGTTCTTCTCTACTCTTGTTTGCTGGTCTAATGGCCATAATAATAAAACTGAAACTGACGGCAGGAGCTTGCTCTTTTCCCCACTCATGGGGGAGGGGGAAGGTAGGCTATGAGTGATGGCTTCCCCAAGCATGGTGTCCAGGGCAACTACCTCCGTTATGCATTAATTAAGAATGGCCCTGGGCTCAGAGATGTCTGTTTGACACTCTTAATGGTACCCAGAATCCCTTAAACAGCTGTCATGGGTAGAGTAGCCTCCATCCTGGCTCAGATTCTGTGGTCAGCTACACTGGCCATTTAGTTGAGCTGCAGGAATTGGCAAGAGCCAGGTGAAGAGAAGAGAGGGCAAGTTGTGTCTGTAGTGTACAGGTGTCAAACTCGTGGCCCTCCAGATGTTATGGACTACAGTTCCCATCATCCCCTGCCAGCATGATGGGAAGTGTAGTTCATAACATCTGGAGGGCTGCAAGGTTGACACATGCAGTAGTGGGTCAGAGGAGGAATTCCACACTTCCCACGGAGTGTTAAAGCTGGCAAAGTTGTATCTGGGAGCAGGGAGGACACCAAGGGGGCCAGGAGAGGAGGCAAATATGACCCTGGAAATGTGTTTTAAAATATGAAGAGAAATAGGCTTCAGTCAAGGTTCCAAGGAGGACTTCTTGATGGGCCCCTCTGATGCCTTGCTACTGAGCTAGTAGCTTTATAGATTTGTGAATGGGCATACTGAGGCAAGCCCCACCCCTAGAGATTTGGGGAAGGAGGAGACGTTGAATGCTGTTGTGGGTGATCCATTGCTAGGGTACAGAGGCAAAGAGCCTCAAGGTCTTAGCTGTGTGGAGGTAATCTGGTGCCAGGACTGAATGCATAGGGGAAGAGGGGAAAGGGTGGCCTTTGTGACATGCTGCCAAAGGTGCTGCTCACAAGAAACTTGCAATTAGAACTGCAGAGCTGCAATAACGTTCCCATTTCAAATTTCAACCCAGCTCACATTCATCCGTGGCCTTTAGATAGCTGCTCCCTCTCTGCCTTAATCCTACCACAACTTTTGCCATGTGGGCTTAAAAATACTCATCTGCCTCAGAGGAGTGTTGTAAAAAGTGAAGCAAGATAAGGCATATGAAATGCCATTTTATATTGGTATTCTAAGAATTTGTTTTAATTCACCATGGATTTACCATTGTGGATTTGCTGTGAGATAAGGGGAGGTGATATAAAAGCATGCCAATAAATAATTAGAATGCCTAAGAGTTTTTGAACACTCAAAACCCACTATATTTATTATTGTTGTTATTAAATTCTGATAGTGGACAGCGCAGGTAGTAAGGATAAGCATGTGTAGCTTTAAAGGGGGCTTGGACAGATTTATGGAGGAGAAGTCGATCTATGATCCTCCTTAATCTGAGATTGCAAATGCTTTAGCAGACCAGGTGCTCTGGAGCAGCAGCAGAAGGCCATTGCTTTCACCTCCTGCATGTGAGCTCCCAAAGGCACCTGGTGGGCCACTGTGAGTAGCAGAGTCCTGGACTAGATGGACTCCAGTCTGATCCAGCAGGCTCTTTCTTATGTTCTTATGAGTAGTAAAGTTTTCTTGGAGATACACACAGGCAGTGGTGGGATTCAAATGATTTTACAATGGGTTCTGGTGATGGGATTGAAATAATTTAACTGGTTGTTTACAACACCATTTTAACAACCGGTTCTGCCGAAGCAGTGCGAACCTGCTGAATCCCACCACTGCTGGGGTCAAAGGCTTGGCAGCAAAGGGTTTGAAGAAGAGGCTGGAAAGCCATATCACATGGTGGTTTCAAGAAGGATTTCAAAGCTTAGGGCACAACAAAAAGTACAGACAGAGTCATTCAAAACTCCAGGAGACTTGGAGGCTGCTTTTAATTTTTACCCATCCATTTCAGATTATCCGGAAGGTGGTACGGAGGCTGGACACCGACAGCATGGGTGATGGGCGGCAACACGAAGAGGTGATTATCATGGGCTGCTTATAGAAATCTGTAGAGCTTGGGAGCCGAGATTGAGTGCTTCCTGAAATGTGCCACTGGGCAGTGGGAGAGTGCAAGCAGCAAGGTATCCAAGCCCCATGGGTGATGGTTCAGCCCCAGGGCTCTGGCTGCATCCTCCCTGTCTTCTGTTTCCTGCTCCACCTACATCTCCCTCCTCCCCTTTCCCCAGTTCAGACTTTTTACTGCTGCACTGTCACTGGCCTTCTGACTTCCTTCTCCTTGTGTTTCTCTGTCTGTCCGTCTGCACGCTGCCACCCCCCTTGTGGGTTTGTCCGTTACCGTGTCCCACTTTGCTGTTTCTTGCTGCTGTTACTCAGGAGGAGGCTCAAGGGAGTGTCCCGAGATCGGAGCTGCTCGGGGGCAGGATGGGGGCTCACATAGTGAAACGAGCCAGCCTGAAAAGGGGGAAGCAGTGACACCCCTCCCCCCCTCGAGTGGCCTCTTTGGAGGTAAACACCCCTTTGTTCTTACTAGTGGCTGGGAAGGGAGGGGTGGGAGTAAGTGGTGGTAACACCTATGAGCTGCCTCTCCTGGACTCAGCCTTGGAGTGCAATCTTTTGCCCCCTCCCGTCCAGAAGGCCTGGCCAGACTTCTTGGTCCTACCTCGTGACCATTGGCAGTGGGTCTGAAATGTTTGGAATGCAACTTGCAGACAAGCAATGTAGTCAGTTAATTGAATTAAGAAGGTGGCCCCATCCACTGGACATTTCATTTTTAAAACAAGGATTGGAGAGAAATTATAAGTGGCAAGCACCATTTTTACAAGGGGCCGTCTTCCTTCTCTTCCTCCCAGAGAGAATACTTCTTCCAATAATATCTGTTGTACCATGAGTGAGTCATCTCAAACAACAGAAACATACTTTTTTTCTTTAGAACTACTATTTTTATTTGTATTCAGATTTATGCAGATGGCATTAGTTAATCGACTGAAATCCACAAAGCCTTAGCTGTAATATCATTCTGTAGCCACCTCATCTCTATTATGTGTCAGTCTCTTGAGAACTTTGATTACAAGTCCCTAAAAGAGTGTCCTCCAAATGTTTGGTAGATGACTTTTATCTGTATTAAGACTGGAGATGTTCTTCACTCTTACACCCCAAAACGTTTATTTTTTGAGGGTAAAAGAACATTCCACCCCGTTTCTCTGCGTGAATTGCAGCTATGTCTGGATCTCCTGACTGGCATGCCCAGAGCAATGATTCATGCAGAGATGCAATATCCAGCCTCAGTGGGGCATAGATAAACTGGGAGTGACTGATGGATCTGGTCATGCTGCAGTATCAAGGCAATGCCAGAGCAGGAGCAGAAATTCTTCTGTTCGTCTTTGGGATCACAAAAGCTTTTGATTTATTATTTAATTTCTTATGGCAAACCCTTTGGGAATGACCGTGGGGAATGCAGCAAGCAGAGGATTAGAGGGCCTGTGTGCAGGGCTGTTTCCTGATCTAGCTCAGGGGTCTGCAACCTGTGGCTCTCCAGATGTTCATGGACTACAGTCCCCATCAGCCCCTGCCACCATGGCCAATTAGCTGCTGCCGTGTGGACTATGTATTGGACCAGGTTGCCTGGGGCAGGTTGCTCTCTCTCCCTTTCCTGTCTTCAAGAGGGGGAGTCCTGACCTGACCTGTTCAAGAATGGGGAGATAGGTAGCGGGGGTGGGGGGTGGGTGGGGGGGGGAGAGTAAGAGGGCAACTGATACATCTTCAGGAAATTATGTCTACAGTCTAGGGGGGTGCTGTACACTAAAGCTTAAGAATATAAACATCTTGCTGGATCAGACTAAAGATTCACTTAGTGTGACATGCAGTTTCCTTCAGAGGAAAGCCAATAATAGGGCAGAAAGGCAATATCCTTCTTCAACGTGGCTCCTAAAATGAGAGCCAGCATGGTGTGGCGGTTAAGAACTGGTGCACTCTAAGCTGGAGAACCGGGTTTGATTCCCCGCTCTGCCACTTGAGCTGTGGAGGCTTCTCTGGTGAACCAGATTAGCTTGTGCACTCCAGCACATGCCAGCTGGGTGACCTTGGGATAGTCACAGTTCTTCAGAGCTCTCTCAGCCCCACCCACCTCACAGGGTGTTTGTTGGGGGGGGGGGAGGAGGAGGAAGGGAAAGGAGATTGCCAGCCACCTTGAATCTCCTTACAGGAGGGAAAGAGGGGATATAAATCTAAATTCCTCTTCTTCTAAAAACAGCTGTTACCAGCCTCTGAACATGGTAGTTTCAGGTAAACTGCAACACTTCATAAATACACCCAACCCCCTCTTAGCCTGTAGGCATCTCCAAATCTCCAGGGGTGCCAGTGAACATCTGAAGCTGTTTTAACACTGGTATCATACCAGTAGTCAGTTCTGACTGGCAGCAGCTCCAGGGTCTCAGGTGACAAAGATCTCCCCCATCTCCTGCTATCTGATGTCCTTTAACTGGAGATGCCATTGCCATTGACAAAAACACCTTTACACCTTTCATGTGTAAAGCAGGTGATATGCCACTGAACCATGACTTTCCCCCCCTTCTCAAACCCAGAGCAATTGGTAGGATTGGGGCCCAGAAATCACTGAGTGGAGCGGGGATAGTAATGTGAGCACTGGAGGCCTGTGGGTTTGTCTTTCCCCTAGGAGTCAAAGTAGTTTCCTGGCAAGGGCCTGCATTTAGGCATTGCTCAGAAAGGAGGATCCTTTGCAACTATAAAATTGCAATTCAGGTGGCTCCAACCGTGATTCTTGTATTGTGGGTTCTCAGATATATGAAGAATCAGTCCTTGCTGATCAGTTCCAGGGATAATGTGGCTTTGGAGAAGAGGAACAGAGTGAACCACCCTCTTGACTGCAAAAGCTACATCTTTGTTTCCCCTGCTGATCTGATCTGAAAGCCACAAAATATTTTTTTCTTTCCCCAGGAAACCTGGTTTGGCCACAGTACGGCGCAGCTTTTTTGGCTAAATTGGCTATCAGAGTCTGGTCTTGAGCTCTTCCACAGGCTGTCAAAATTCATCTAAGGCAGGCTTCCTGGGTCTTTAACCCTAGCCACATTTGACAGTGCACCTTCCCCCCACTAAGATGGGAGAAGCAGCTATTGCTAAATTTCTCCACTCTTAATAGAGTGATTGAAGGACCCGAAATATTAGGTTGACATCTGGTGATCTTCAAAAACTTCCCGTGCCCTTCAATTAGTTGCCTTGGCAGGATTTGCAGTCCAGTAAAATCTGGCTTCTTTGGTTACTGCAACAGCATGAGAGAGATGCGGCCACTGCCGAGCTTCTGCCTGCATGCAGATTGCGGGGGGTGGGGGGTGGGGAGGCTTGACTCTTGAGCCTTTAGAGACTGCACAGAGGGCTGGATCTCAGCAGGAGCAATCGGTGCACGGCTTCCAGAGCTGCAGGGAAGAGAAGCCAGGCCAGCTGCACTTTCCTGCAACTATTAGAGGGTCAGTCCTCCTTGCACTGTTTGGGAGCTGGCAGTGGCTTCCCTGTTTGATATTTATGTGTGAATTTGTGTGTATGCCATTGTCAGTCTGTGTTGTCATCTCAGTTGCTTCTTCCTTCCACACTGGAGTCCCAAGGCTGAATGTTTGAAACAAGGGCTCATTCCACACATGCAGAATAATGCACTTTCAAACTGCTTTCAATGCTCTTTGAAGCTGTGCGGAATGGCAAAATCCACTTGCAAACAGTTGTGAAAGTGGTTTGAAAATGCATTATTTTGCGTGTGCGGAAGGGGCCAAGGTTTCCTTTGGAGACCCCCAAATATGCCATTCCTTGCCCGTCTTGTGTATCTGTACTGGGGAGGGGGTGCATGGGGAGAAGTGCCTCATTTTGCATTGCCAGATCTTTCAGTGCTGTCACTATCTATTACCCCACATATATATAGATGAAGTGGCTTGTCACACATAGCTGTGGCTTACTCCCTTATTGCCCTTACCAGGACTTTCCATTACCACCCCTATCTCATCCACCGTAGCTCTGTTCTTTGCAGTGGCTTTTTCCCATAGTTTTCCATTCAACCTGGGGATTCTCCCACTGCAAAACTTCCCCAGCCAAGCCATCCACTATTTCCCTTACCTGCCGCTTCTCTTGTGGCCTGCCGCTTTTTTCTCTCTCTCTCTTTAAAAGAAAAGGAAACCCTTCGGGTCGCTCTGGTGACCGAGAGCAGGAGGAACTGCTGTTGTGTGGGCAGCGGGAGGTGAGAGGGGCAAGCAAAGCCAAGGCAAGCTGAACACCGAACAAAAATCTTTGCTTTCTCAGCAAAGAGAAAGGAAACATTTCACTTTAAGAAGTTTTGGAGGCCACAGGACTTCTCTGATCTGTGGCGCAGTGAGTTCAGGAGAGGGGAAATGTGTGCGCAACCAAGAATCTGGCTTGAGGGGAATGTGCACTTATTTGGGGGCAGACCACAAGTGCATAAAAGTGTATCCTTCAATTTGACCATCTTCATCAACAGGTCTGGCAAGGTATCATCCAAGAAAACAGGGTCTTAATGAACAGCCACACAGGATACTAAGTTTTCCCCTTATCCATCATTTCCCTCCTACAAAAAGCATCCATGACTGCTATTCTTTCTTTGTTGAATGGAATGTAAATCTAGTTCAGGAGGTGGAAAGCATTTTTTAGGGACAACTGATGGATGCCAAATGAATTAAGGTCCCCTCACCACCTGCTGGTCCTCTCCTGTAAGTTCCCACCCTTTCAAAATCTCAGCAAATGTGGTTTTAAGTGACACACCATTCCCAAGTTAACATGTAGAGGGCCTGAGTGTGTAGCGTTTGCGGTAGTTAATAATTTGCTTGCCCTAACTAATGCCATTTTTAAAACTACAAAAATTAAAAGTGTGTTCGCCTGCCAGTCGGTCACTTTATCAGTAATGCGAATAGAACGCCTGGTTGTTTAAGGTTTCCGCTCTTCCTGCGCTCTCGGTTTGCACTTCAGCACATAGCTGAAAGTATGGAAAGTGTCTCTGTAAAGGGTGGCAATTCTAAAGGGCTGGAAATGTGGTTTAAAAAAGGAAGCTGGGATTCTCAGATCTGTGACGCAAGCACAGTGCTACAGTGCAGATTTTTTTTTCCGGCTCTAACCCAGTCCTTCTCTCTCTCCACCAGGGCCTCACCTCAACACCAACCCACTGACTTCCACCCCCCTTGAGCCCTCCACATGGCCAGGCGAGTGAAGCTGCAAGCTCACCAGTGCAGAGCTGGCTGTCCATGATTCTTTAGGTTAATGGCATGATTTCCGTATGAGACATAACTTTACTGTCCTATTCGCATGACCGACTGACTGCAGACGCATGAGCTACAGTTCTTCCTCCTGACTCGAAGCCTGGACCAGGAAACCCAGGAGGGGGGGAAATGCAGTTGTGGGGGGGTGGGGGAGGTCCTTTCCGAAGCCCCTTCTTGACGTGACGCCTTGGCCTCCTGGGAAAGGAGTAAGCTGGACAGAGTTCATCGGCCATCCCACCCACCCCTGCGCAGCCCTCCTGCCAGCTCTGTGCTCGGTTACGCTACGTCCATCTGCTGTGCCCGAGTGTCTCCAGTGAAGAGCATCCAATGAAGGTCTTCAGGCCCAGGAGGCAGGAAGCAGCCGAGGGCCACCCAGGACCCCCTCCTCCCTATTCTCACCTGGTTCCGATGGAAAGTGTAACCTGGACAGTTGCTCAACCTTGTGTATATGATATGAACAGATACCTACTATGCAAACACAATTAGGGACGTTCGGCAGGATTGCGTTGGCTCAGCTCCCTGGTAACCTCCACAAGCCACCAGATGCTTGTGGAAACAGAGGGGGGAAGAGCTAGGAGTTATTGGAAGCCGCCTCCTAGGCTCATCTCTTACTCTCTCACACACAAACACACACAGGGTGGTAATTGGGGGTGGGGGTGGGGAATGAGATGGGGAGAAGGGCTAGTGTATCAGTCTCTGCCAACCCTGCGTGTCTGCAAGGCACACTTGCATTCAGTCCCTAGGGATGCTTCTCGCAATTTGGCCCCGGGCTGGAAGAGCGTAGCTGTTTGCTTGCGCCGACGCCCGGCTCCACCCAGCACAATCTGTCGCTCAGGAGAGGTGCAGAGTTCTGTTGCTACCTTACCTGCGCTTCTGCACCAGGGAGGTCCCGAAAAGGGTCCTCCCACACTCAGCACAGACATGGCATCTGCCAGTTTTTCTTGGACCACTCCTAGCTGGGGAATAACAGAACCCGCCCCCCCCCTCCAACTTCCATGATAAGTAGTAGCCAACAGGGTATGTGGTGCTACTCTCTGTTTTTTTCCCTACCAGAGGATGGGCCCCCCACAGCTGGGACTCACTGCCCCATCCCCATCTCTCGGTGCTTGGAGAATCCTGCCTTTCCCGCGCCCCTGTCTCTTTCCCAGGCACGTCTGAACCCTGGGACAGCTGCCCTGAGCAATATCTGGGTCCTTTCTGGTGGTGGCTGTGCCAGGCATGTTCAAGAGATGGCGTTTGCTCCAGGGTAGCTGGGGCAGGGGAGGGATGTTGATTGGTTGCCACATGCCCACTTTCTGCGACAGTCCCTGGACCTAGAAGAGATGTGAAGTGGCCCCTATTTATTGAGAGATGCACAACTTTTTCCAACTCTTGTCTCTGGGAATTTGCCAAGGCGGCGTCATCTAGAAGGGAAGGGCACATCGCTGTTAATATTCCACATATAGATGCTGCCAGCAGCCCCAGGGCGGCAGTGGCATCCCCAGGCCACTTGGGGCTTGACAAGCATTTACACCCCCAAGCGGAGAAGAAAGGTGGGGGGGGGGGATGCCAGCAAGAGCTGGAGGTGGAGCCATTCAGATGGTGCTGGGCATCTCCCCAGAGAGAAGAGCTGCCCCAAGAGGACACGCGGGGTACAGAGCATCCGACCCCTTGTCCCCCCCCACCCCCATGACACATGCCCTGTGCAACCTCCCCCCGCCTCCCCTCCAAATTGCTGACACAGCATTGCCATAGAATCTTAGCGTGGGCTCCCCCCATGCTTTGGCCTCCTGTAGTGCGTAGGAAACTGAGCTGTGAACTGCGCCCACTCGCCTGCCTGCTGGGTGCCGCTTTGCCCGCTGATCGCTAGTAGGAGCTGTAGGGGAGGGTGATGCCTAGAGAATGCTGCCGTCTGCACTCTAGATGCTTTTTAGAGGTTTTGAAATTACTTTTAGTTCCTTTTTTATGGTTATGAAAAGACGAGCCTTTTGGCTCCTCCTTATTTCCCCCCCCCCACCTTACCCCTCCATCCCTCACCCCAATGTATAGACCATCCTCCTTTGTCCACCAGCTACCAGAGTCCGACTTAATAAATAAATCAACACCAACCAACATAGGCTCTGATGCTTCTTCTTCTTGACTGGCTTCCTGATGTCACTTGTTTGATCATTGAGTCAAAGCTCAGCCATTTTCTTCACCCTGCATTTACCCCATAATTTAGGTGTTGTCGATCCAGTCGTTTCCCATGAATTTTGTCTACACATTCCAAACGTTTCTGTTCAATTCGGTCCGTTTCATCTTGTTTACATGGGAGGCAATTCATTCTGGGAGGGGGAGGGGGGGGGTTCATGTCTATCATGACATGGGGAATTATTACCCTATTTCTCTCTCTCTCTCTTTGCACAGATGCTCTAGTGATGATGCATTCTGTCACATTGCTGATGCAGCCACATGACTTAGCTCAGTCTGCCCTGATGGGTCACTGCAACCATGCGCCATTTTTGAAAAACTGTCCTCATTCTTCCATAAGATTCTGTGATGTGCACTTCTAGCTGAGCGCCATTTTTAGTGCACACTGGATAATCTGTCAGTTGTATATTCAGTGCATTTCCCTTCAGGCCCTTTGAATTTGGAAAAGTTTGTACTCATAATGGCACAATCTGCCATGTTGCATCTCAAGCCAAGGTGCAATCCACCATTACCTCGGCAACATTAACTTACTACTTATTCATCCATTTGCACCAGCACTTTATTAATAGTCTCATTCTAAGAATTTTAAAAAAAAATTGAGGGAGGGAGGGAGGGAGGGGAGGAGGAAATGAAAGAGAGAATACCTGCAAGGAAGGATGTTCTGCCATGAGAAGGGAATGTCCCATGTGAAATTGACAATGCTGATCTGATTCACTCTGAAAATGGAGTAAGGGGAGAGAAATGTTAACAGCACTCTATCGATAATCTGACTTTGAAAATTTTAAAAAAAATTCCAGGGGGGAAATAGAGGAGGGAGTGGTTGTCCAATGTAAAAAATGGCTGAAAGAGAGGATGGATGGTGCAAGGTGAAGAGAGTGTTCTATGTGAAATTGTGAAAGCTGGTCCAATCTATCCAGCCTTTTTGCTTCTGCGCATGACGGCTAACTTTGGTAGTTCTGTGTGAAATTGACAAAGCTGGTCCTATCCACCCTGAAAGGGTATGGGGTGGGGGGAGAGAAATGGCTGAAGGGGAGGTTGCAGGACTACACGGGAGCATGAATGAAGGTCAGGGGTTTGGCAGGGTGAATAATTAAACAATGAATCATTATGATTGCATGCTTAAGGGAAGCTAGTTTGGGAACAGATTGAGCAAAACATTGTGGTAAAAGTGTTCATGAAAACAACAGAGAAAAGTTAACTGGAGATGTTTCTGGAGCCAAACGAGGAGAAAAACGTGTAGAAGTCCACAGAAAAACATAGTATTTGCTGGCAAGATATGGACTGAACAACTTGTGCAGAAAGGACCTAAATTTTGGATACTATCAAGGATCACAAATGAGGCATCAGAGCAAAGCATGAGACTGCAGTAACCTTGGGGAGTTCAGTGATTTGTCTCTTTTTTTTAGATAGGTTTGACGAAAAAGTGGGGAATCAGTGAACACAGGTTCCAGCTCTTGAGCACAATACAGCTGTTGGCTGGGAGAACCCTGGCATCAGCTGGTCAACATGAAAAACAAAGCTCTACTATTGCTGAGGTGTGAAGTGTTTGTGAACATTCCACCTGCTGAGGAATTTTCAAAGCTGCCAGCAAACAGCCCAGATCCAATTCTAGTAGTACGCTGCTGTTAGTGTGTTGTAAAGAGGATGCACCACCCCAAATTGGTTAATTTTAGAGAGGTGTGTGAATTGTGTGTGCGTGTGTGCCTGTGTGTGAATGGTTCATGAAAGTATAACTTATTGAGCTCTGGCTGGGCAAGAGGTCACATTTTAAAACAGTACTTTCCAGTGGTTAAAAAGTAGAAAATCAGTATATTGGGAAGAAAGTATCTCGCATAGCCTCTCTCTGGTGAGCTACTTTTACATATGCCAGGAATTATTTTAGTGAGAAACATTTCAAAAGGAAATCCACCTCCTGCAGACTGCAGTTCTAGGAGACCTGTAGTTTTGAAAAAAAAATTTCTTGCATGGTTGATCCAGTAAACTTACTCAGGGGCTCCAGTGATATGTGGGGGGGGGATCTCCCTAAAATGCATTTCTGTGGAGGTTGCTTTCTCCTGTCAGTAGTACATGATAAAACTGAACAGGATGAATTGCCATAGAATATTCTGATAGCTGCCACAAATTGCAAAAATCCTATTCTCACTGCTTGGCAGGTAAGGGAGGGAAGCGAGCTGGTGAGAGGAGCCGCAAAAAGTTGCATTCTCTCTGTGACCTTTGGAGATTTCAAGGTGCATAGGATACCCAGGGGCAGCTCTACTAGTGATTCATCTACCTGTCGGAAGTGCTGTTAAGGAGACCCTGTACCCATGCACTTGTGCTTTGTATCACTACCTTCTAGGTTACTTTCCTTTTTTAAAAAAATAGGGTGGGGAGGACATGAAACTCCCATGATGTCTGCTCTCAAAAGTACAAGAGATTTGTCAAGAGATAAAACTGGCAAGGCTCTGAAAACTATTTCTGGAGTCTGCCATCAATCCAGTGCTGATTTTGCACCGAAGGAAGCCACTCCTTTCATTCATGTCACATCCCCGTCCTACGTGCAGGAGGACAAAGTGGCAGAGCTCTGGACTGGGCGTTCAGACTGCAGGTGGAAAATTTCAACTTAGAATTTTGTTTTATCAATTGAAGAAAAAAAAACTTTCACTGTAAATAGAAAACCAGCTCAGTGGGGGGGGGGCATTCCTACCCCCTTCTTGCATGCTGCGTTGGTTTTCTTTCTATGACCCGAAACCTCTGCCAGTTCATTCCTTTGCAGGTGTGAAACAGACCCCTGTGTGAGCTTTTGTCTTGTTCTCTCCATTTCTCACAGTTACAATGCCTTCACAGCCGACCTGGAGATGCCCAAATGTTTGCCAAGTATGGCAGAATTAACATGGGGCACAACCCAGCAGCAAACCCTGGTCAAGGAATTAACAGGACTGCACATCTCCCATTCAGTTCTAGTGGGCTGTGCTCTCTCTGAACTGGATCGGTCGGTCTCTCATATTTGGTGCTTTTGCTGTCATTTAGTGCACCTGCAGTTCTCTTCCAAAGTCCTTCTGTGCACGCACCTGTATTCTATTCATCCCCTGCAAAGCTGCATAGCTGGCTGGCTGGCTCTGCCTATTTCTCTTGCTTTCACACATCTATACATACAATGCATGCACATCCCTCCCACTCTAATCCATCACACATCCAAGGCGCAGGCAGGCTCTGCCTCCCCCACCCCTCCACTCTAGCAGCTTATCCAAGCGTTAAGGTTCTGGTGTTGACCGTCGATCTCTCAAAGGGTAATTTGTTTAGAAACAGCCAATCCAGGTCCTGCCCTTGGCCAGCCCAATGAGAGCTGGGGGACCCAGCACATCAACCAATTGAAGCCTGGTATTCTAATAAGCCCCATATTTTATCGGAAGAAAGGTAGCTTCTCTTGAAGTTAAACTTGGTGGCCAGTCAGTCTTGGTTTCAGAATCTCTGGACTCATGGGGGCCTGCATGCCACACGTCCGATGGGCTTGAGCTACAGCTATCTTGGCGAACAGCACAGCTTGAGGGTACCAGCTACCTGGGCACTGGCAAAGGTGCTGTCAGCCAAGACTGGCAAGAGGACCCCCTCGGTTTTTGCAGTGATGGCACTGTTTCTGTGCAGTGCACCCTTGGAAGTCTAGAGGCTGTGTGGTTGGACACCCTTTCTGACTGTCACCCAGCAAGCAGCAAAACCATGGACTCCAACCTGCAGGGAACCTTCCTACTCAACAACCCGTCTCTGCCCCCTTTCGCAGAGGTGAAAGCCCCCATGTGCCAGTATTCTGTGCAAAACTCCTTCTACAAGCTCAATGCGCCGGGACTCAGCGCCCAGCTGGCGGCCGGCACGCCGCACGGCATCAGCGACATCCTAAGCAGACCCGTGGTTGCACCGAACAGCAGCCTCCTCTCTGGGTACTCCCATGTTGGCGGATTCAATGGACTGGGCACTCAGAGTATGTACTACGGGTCCCAAGTGGGGAACTTCTCCAAAGCAGGGAGTGATTACTCAGCCCGAGGCAGGAGCTATTGGGCAGGCACAGGACAGGACTGGCACGGCGGTCGGCCATGTAGCAACCGTAAGTAACCAGCCAGGTGTGGGGGCCATTGTTAGGGGGCATGCAAGGTGTAGGATGTGACCATCAACTCCTCTTTTCTTTTTTTCTTTTTGCAGGGGAAACTTTTGCTTTCTGTAGTAAAAGGCATAATCTGAGCCATGGTTTGGTCCTGGAAGCTGTTTTCAATGCTGAGATTTAAAAATACAAAGAAATTATGGGGGGGGGGGGGGGTTGCACCATTAATGTTCATGGTGTTTTTCAGAGTACTACAAATGGCTCTCTGCCCCAATGAGCTTACAGTGTGAATTGCAACAGTGTGTGTGGGTGTGTGAATTGCAACAGAGTGAGTGAAGGGGAAGAGTCGGGATATCAGGACAAATAGGCAAAGGCAGGATTTGCCACAGTAAATGAGAATGAGAATTAGAGGGGTGTCACATTCAGGATTTCACAGAAGCAATGGGTTTGCTAAGGAGGGATTTGAAGAGAGGAAAGTGGTGGAAATAGTGTTAATATGATCATATTTCCATCCTGCCATCAGTGGACCTGGTGACAGAACAGGTCACTGCTCCGAGGAAGCAAATTTAACAATGCAATTAACAATGCAAACTTAAATTGAGTTATACTCTTCTAAACCTATTGTGTGTTTAGATTGGTACTCAGTTTAGAAATGCACCATCATTTTTAGCAGCAGGGAAGAGCAATGAAATTGAACGAGGGCAAAAGCTACATGCCCTTGAGCATGTACAGAGCTGCTGCCAAGTTTAAGCTAACCACTGGTAGCTACTATAATTGTGGCAGATCATCCAAGTTGAAGGGCTTGGTTCCCAAATACTCTAAAGCTATGTATGGCATGTCTCTGCTTTTTCCCCAAAAAACAAAAAAGAAATTGCCCAAATACCCCCCAAAAAGTTAGTTTGATTTCAAGCACAATTGCCCAGAGGAGGTGTGTGAATTCTCAGCCCTTCGTCTGTGCTCTTTTCCGCAATGAATGGGAGTGGTTGCTGGAGTCAAGCAAACTTTGTTGACAGCTACCACAGAAGTGCTCCTTGGAATGACTGGCGGCGCCAGGTAGCCGGGGGCTGCTGATATGGGGCCCAATAAAAGAACTGTGCGAGAGGCAACAGCCACCCAGGATGAGACAGGCAGAGACGCAGGGGAGAGGGCCCTGGGTGACACCACCCACACAGATTGCCACAATCCCACTGCCCAGATTGCATTGGCATGGCCTGGATTTCCATCCTACGGACATCACCAGGTTGGGAAACACACTGTGGGGTACAGGAGTGCCCTTTCCTATAGCCAGGGTGTTCAAAAGCATAGGGTCATCACCCTTCTTCCCCTGATCCTGTTTGTGTTCCTTTCCCATCAGCCTGACATGCTGAAATGTTAGTCAGTGGAATTGTCACTGAGGTAGAAAGTGACAGGGAGTCTATGGTCTGTTAACAGTCAGTGCTATTGAAAAGGACACATAAAAAGCTGCCCCACAACAGGGTTTCAGGGCCACACTAGATGTGACAGGGCAGCTCCATTTATTTGGCCGTGTCCATGTGCAAGGGAAGGGGCCCTGGGTATGATTTTGCCATGCGAGGGGGTGCGTTGTTAAGTGGAGCAGAAGTCTTTGTGACTTAACCACCTGAATTAGAAGGCGAGTGCCTGGGGCGCTTGGGTGTGTGTGTGGAGGATAAGGAAGGCTTCAGCTCCCCATACTTGAGGATTTTGAAGCTGCCTGAAATGGGATCAGACTTTCGGCCCATCTAGCTTTAACTCAAGAAGTTCTCCTTGTCACTAGTAGTGATGTTTTGACAGGGATGCCAGGGGTTGAACCAGGGACTAACCGCATGCAACGTAAGTGCTCTACCACTGGTACCACAGCCTTCTGAAAAAGGGTATATCCCTTTCAAGAGGTGAGATTTAAGCTCAATCTCAGCTACAACTCTTAGCTCTTAGTTGCAAAGCTCAGTCTCTTAGCAGATAATAATGATGCTGGCGTTCTGGCACTGGAAAGCCAAAACTGAACTTTAGTTGTCTATGAGGCATGGGAATGACTGAGATGTCTGATGCCATCATGTCTATTTCGGATCTCCGAGTCTTGGTGACGATGCACAGCTGCAGTGGGTTGAAACAGGGTGATAAAAGTGGGTTACGGCAGCCAGCCTACACTACCTCTCTCATTCACAGTTGTGTCCTCCCCCCCCCCCCTTTTGTATCCATACCTGGCACCCGGGCTCTCATCCTTCACAGAAATGAAGCAGGTTGAGTGTTTCCTCCATAATGCTGATTGCTTGTCAGGAAAAGCTTTGCTTGCAAAATTTCAGTTTGTCAAAAAAACAAATAAAAATGGAGCTGGGGAAAGTGGCAGGTGACTCTCAGTGGAGGAAGAAATGGTGCGTGGGGGTCACCTTTCTCAGCCCGAGTACCCATTGTACATGACGTGAATGGCTACAGAGGTTACTTTTCTGTGGCTTCATCTCACAGTACTGCTGTGATGCTAAAAGGCCTAGGCATCCATTGGGCAAGGACCAGTCGTGTGGTCCTTCCCATCCCGTTATGACTTGACACAGATCAGAAATAATAATTGGGTGGGAAGGACTTGTCCTGTTGGCCCTGCTATGTGGTACCAGACCTGTAAATGTTCTATTACAATGCAGTAGATTAAAACCATAGCAAGCAACCCCCATGTTGCTGTTGTAAAAAAATACAGGGTCCTTGGGTAACGAATAGTTGTAGATATCCTGGCATAGATCAGGAGGTCTCTAAACGCGGCCCCTCACTTTATATGGATATCATGTTTGGTGCGTGTTTTCCATAGTTGTCGTATGACGTGTGAATAACAGTCACACACCTGTTGTTTGGGAAGCAGGGCTTCCAGGCATTTGTCTGTGGATTTTAAGGATGTGCTTCTGTCATTTACACTTTGTGTATTTTGTGCAGAAACCCTGGCGTTAATCCTGCGTAATCTCTGCAAATGTATTGGTTACTGTGGGTTTTCTAGACTGTGTGGCTGTGGTCTGGTAGACATTTCGCCTGCATCTGTGGTCGGCATCTTCAGAGGTGTATCGCAGAGAGAAGTGTGACTTCCACCAGACCACGACCACACAGCCCGGAAAACCCACAAAAACCAGTTGAATCTGGCCGTGAAAGCCTTCAACAATACTCTACAAATGTAATTGCTGGAAACCACTTGAAGCCTCTCAAACGACAGATGTGATGGTAAACCTGTTTCTTGACTGGATCACCTCAGACTGCAAGAGTCAAGGGGCCACACAATTAAATATTCTTTCATATAATCAACTCTCTGCACACAGGAAACTAACAGGAGAGGATTGACCCTTTAACATACTGGTAAAGTTCCTGGTGGGCAGCTATTCTAGAGGGCCACTAGTTACTTGTAAGAACAAGGCCCAAAACACCAATGTGAGCTTGTGCATTTTCTTAAAAGCATCTTTGCTGCTGTGGGGACAAAAAAACAATCTAGTGCTGGAGATGGCAGTGAGTGTGAGAAGCCGGGGTGAAGGGACTGCCTTGTCTGTTGGGAGGTCTGTGGAGAACCACTCAGCCATTGGGTCACCATTAAGAAATACATCGCTCTATGCCTGCTGGGTGCCAGTCAGTGACCATGCTGCCCCTCTCCCTCTGCACAGCTACAGGGCACATGGGGGACGGCCTTCACAAGAAGAAGCACACGCGGCCAACCTTCACAGGCCACCAGATCTTTGCACTGGAGAAAACCTTTGAGCAGACCAAATACTTGGCTGGGCCTGAGAGGGCACGACTGGCATATTCCCTTGGCATGAGTGAATCCCAGGTGAAGGTGAGTCTCCAATACCTAGGCACAATACCGTAGTTGATCCCCTAGCCTTTGAGTCAGGCATCAGGAGCTGTACTTAGTGCTGATAGCCAAGGGAAGATCTGCCTGAAGATCTGTAGGTTGGGAACATGAAGCCTTTGGGCCAAATTTGCCTTTAAGAAGTGCTACAACCAAAGAGGCAAAAGAGTCATCGGAAGAAGGGGCAATTGAACTTAACAGCAAACCACTGTTAGGGGGCAATTTGATAGTATTTATGTATTTGTTAAATTTAATATGCCGCCCACCCCTGAAGGGCTCTGGGAGGTATACAAAGATAAAACCCATTAAAAGACATAGAATTACAAGAAGAAATTAAAACCAAAATGTTTAAACATAACATCATAACAACAAAAAACCTAACCACAGATGGCAGCTCAGAGGTAAAGGCCTCCTACCCCCCTGGGAGGGGACTAGGTACAACAATGGCAACCAGTTAAGATGGTATACAGGGAATGGCTGGGGATGGCCAATCAGTGGCTTGTCTCCCCAAAAGCCCAGTGGAACAACTCCGTTTTACAGGCCCTGTCCAAGGTCCCATTTTACAGGCCCTGTCCAAGGTCCCACAGGGCCCTGATGGCTGAAGGAAGAATGTTCCACCAGGCAGGGGCCAAGGCAGTAAAAGCCCTGGCCTGAGTGGAGGCTAGCGGCATTGTTGAGGGGCCAGGGACCACAAGTAGGTTTGCCTCTGCTGAACACAAATGTCGGGTAGGGCCACAGGGGGAGAGATGGTTGCCATGCCAACCTGACACTCCTCAATCCCATGCTGAAGTGACCGGCCAGGAAAACTAGTTGCAGACTCGGGCTAAAGAGAACTTGTAAGCATCTGTGCAATCTTGTCCACATGAACTGTGAGGGATCTGCCAGAGAGATCTACTAGCAGGGTACATATTCTGTGCCATCCAGCATGGGAGCATTCCATGGGTGATCAGCCTGGGGCAGTGACAGTTTGCACCACACTTGGACAGAAGTACCAAGTGTCAAATGCCTGCCTACGGTATTGACAGAGGCTATAGCTGCCTGCTTCTCCTGTTGCCTGTTCCTCTGCTCTGTAAGATGAGATGTTACGCTTTCCAGAAATTAAAAAAAAAACCTGCAGGGGAAAATTGACTCGTAGTCCTGGGTCATTTTTAACTCATTCCCTAGTTCCAGATTCTGATTTTAATTATTCCAACTCAGTCTTAGAATTGCTATTTGCCTGAAGGGGAAAAAACCTTACAGGTACCAGTCCTGCCAGGATGAAAAATTGGCATCTTGAACCTCTTTGCACTGGGTATCGCTGACCATCCACATACCATCACCTCCTTCCCAGGTGTGGTTCCAGAACCGACGCACCAAATGGAGGAAGAAGAGCGCCCTGGAGCCATCGTCCTCTCCCCGGGCAGGGGCTGGATCAGGCGAACGCTCCATCTCTGACGAGGATGACGAGTACAACAAACCCTTGGACCCTGACTTGGATGATGAGAAGATCCGCCTCCTCTTGCGCAAACATCGGGCGGCCTTTTCTGTCATAGGCCTCAGTTCTCACAGTGGCTGAGGGCGTCCTTTGCTGGGAGGGGAGGCACCTGTAGCCCAAAGTGGGTGGAGGCTGGATCGGTAAGCTGGACTTGAGGAGTTCGTGATGAGGGTGGGGAGGAGAGGGCTGAGGTAGCCTGGGCTCCTTGAGAGGCCTGCCTTGAAGGGAGGAGGAGCTAAGAAGAGGTATCAGCTCCCAATTATGTTTGTCAGCTCCCAGTTGGATTGCATGCAGGTCACAGAGTGAAGACAGAGGGAATGTTTTAATGGGGGCACAGCAGGTCCTTTGGGCGTCGTGTAATTCTGGCCACTTGCCTTACACATATACTCCAGCAAGTCCGCTGTCAGTCCCGTCTCTCCTCATACTAAAGACAGGTTGTCCACAGTGTTTTCAGTCAGCATTTATAAATATATATGTCATTCACCCTTCCCTTGATCAAAAATAAAACTGCAAAACGTTTTAAGACCAATTGCAAAACTATTTCTGAGGGAGGGGAAGGCGTGGTGGTGATGTAAAGAGTACTAGCCAATAGGCACCCTCTGTAGTCAGCTTTCCCCATTTCAGGATGAATGAGGCTGACTGGTAGAGCACACTCTGGGGTAAGAAAAGGAATATTTATGTATAGGACATTTTACAGGCCACCACACTACATGTTACGCCTCAATTGAGCCAGCATTCATAAACCTTTCAGCACCAGGGTTCCACTTTGGATCCTATATAGCAATCATAATTGCGGCTACTCTGAATGTATGTCAAGTTCGCTTCGGTTGTAACTGAGTAAACACAGCCTAACTCCCCTCCAGTCAGGGATACAGAGCTGGTGGCAGTTAGAATTTCAGATTAAAGGGAATTGTGTTTAGATCCTGGCAGCTCTTTGGTGCATCTACATTACACATGTAAACAGCTTGCTCTATCTTCCAGAGGGATTCTGGACACCGTGATTCTGTGATGGGGTTCCAGCTCATTAAATTCTTAGCATCCTCACAAAACTATAGATTCCCAGTATTCTTTGCAAGATACAAAGCTGACATAAGTAAACCTATCCCTTTTAAGAAGCAGTAGCTTGCTTGCTTGTTTGTTATGGAGTTTGAATATAGCATTTCAGGCTTATTTTGTTACCACGTTAGAAATGTGGTAAAATACAGAAGCATCAGCACGAAGAGAAGCTATTTCTAGGCAAAGCTGCTTAGGAGCTTTGTACTTGTTGCCTTTTCCTTTCCCATTTCCCCATCATTGTCCTCTACTGGTTTAATTCAGGCTGTCCAGTTTTAAAGCTGACCTTGAAAATGGGTCACATGGCTTGAAATGTATTGGGAAAGACTGAAAGTGTCCATGGACTTAAAAACTAAAATGTTGTGGTACAGCTGGAAGGAGAGAAGCAGCATCATGGAAGGGTTTGGAACACTCCATCCCACCAGCCACCTGGAAAACAGGTTCATGTTCCTCTCTGTATAGTGGTTTCCCCCTAAGTTCCACAAGAAGAGAATGCCACTGGACATGTACAAAGGATTTTTTAACCATCAGGTTCCCACATATTCTGAAGTAAACTTCCTGGTTGAAGATGTTCACCTCCCATTCAATTTAGCCCAGCAGCCACATTAAGTATTCTTCAGTTCTAGAGAAGGGGGGTTTGTTTTTATTTTTTGGCTTGGTGGGAGCTAGCTGTTCATGTGGCTTCTTGGCAGACATTCACTCCAGCACCTGCCACTGGACAAACAAACTTTTGGATCTGCCCATCCAGTTTCCCTTAACTTTGTGGCTACTGAAGGCCCCAGAATATCTGTCAAGGAATGTTTGTGTGTATATGTATGTATGGCAACCCTAAAGAGGGTCGGATACCCATGGAATAATGAGCATCTTCAGTTCGATGCAGTCTACATTCATACAGGTCATAGACAAATTCTTGAATAAAAGTCCTAATCCTGAAGCGCATCTGGACTCAGTTCTTTTTCTGAGGTGGGATCAGAAAGGAATTGGGGAGGGGGCAGAGAGAGAATAAATATTGGCTGAAGTGTGGGGCTGCTAAAAGGCCATTTTTTGTTAATGTCATTATAACAAAAGCACATCTGGTAGTTGACTTTTTTGTTATGTTGGTATCTGGATGTTTGTTTAGAGTTCATGGAGTCAGACGGTAGGGAAGAGAGGAGGAAGAGAAAAGATAATATAACCGATACAGAAACTTTCTTCCTCCTCCTGTCTATGTTGCCTGCCGGGCCAAAAATCTCTCCTCAACTCAGCTGGTACTTCAGACTCTTTCTGATGCATTAACGGCACTACATCTTAGTGCATCCGGAGAAAAGTAGTCCAAGAGTGCCTGACATACTGATTCAGGCACTCTGAGATTACATTTTTCAGATGTATCATGTCTCAGGTGACTATAAAGAGAGTTTGAGGCACAGGGAGATTCTCTGCCTACTGCTCCATTGTCTGGCCTGTCTTGGCTGAGTCAACTGTTTGATGACAGTGGCCCTGGCACGAGGCTGTGGCATGTAGACTGGGTGGGGATAAAAAGAGGAGGAAGAGCTAACATGAAAATAAGAGTATGAATAAGAGTAATCATCAAAAAGAGGGCCCTTTTGGGGAAGGGAGAATGCTCAATAGGGATGTGATGCCATATAGAGTCTACTCTCAGAAGCTATTGTTTTCTCTAGCTATGTAAGATTATAAGAAGGGCCCTGCTGTAGCAGGAGGCCACTGTAATTTCCTTGAAGGGAGTGCAAAAGGAACAAGTGCTCGTTTCCAGATAATAAAGGGTTGAAATACCGTGCCCTCTTAAAACTCCCTGTTTTGTAAAAAAAACAACCCTCTTATTTATAGGAGCAGCAGTGGCTTAGGAGGTTAAGAGCTCATGTATCTAATCTGGAGGAACCGAGTTTGATTCCCAGCTCTGCCACCTGAGCTGTGGAGGCTTATCTGGGGAATTCAGATTAGCCTGTACACTCCCACACACGCCAGCTGGGTGACCTTGGGCTAGTCACAGCTTCTCAGAGCTCTCTCAGCCCCACCTACCTCACAGGGTGTTTGTTGTGAGGGGGGAAGGGCAAGGAGATTGTAAGCCCCTTTGAGTCTCCTGCAGGAGAGAAAGGGGGGATATAAATCCAAACTCTTCTTCTTATTTCAGTGTTTAAAGTATTTCTCATTGTGGTAACTTGTTGAAGCTAAGCAGTTTGAGTTTGATGGTTGATTGTCTGGGAACTCTGCCTATTTCCACACACCATCTGCAGATGTGTAATAAAGGGAGCTGACCAACGCCAAAGCTGGAACAATCAAAGGGCCGATTTTATTTTCATTGCTCTAGAGGGATCTGCAGTGCGCTCAGGCCAAAGCCTAGAGCTAATTGCAGTGTGGGCCATTTGTGGGATGCAGAAGAGTCGGGTCTCCTCTGTTTTGTCTGTCCCTGGTCGTAGAGTGAGGCCACCCTGTCTCCAAGCCCTGAGCCATTATTTGAGTACAGCCCATGCTGTTCCCCACCAAACTTTCTTTAGTGCTCAAGAAGGTACGCAGTCAATGGGAACCAAAATTTGGTTTCATACCAACTACTTATTATGAAATTACTTGAATTAGTCCATGCAGTTTTGGTGCCCTGATTTTGGGAAGGAATGCAATGGCTTAAGTTAAGCCTTTTGTCATATTGTCATCTTTTTTTCCTGAACTCATTTGTGGAAATTGTTTCACTTAAAATGCAGCTGCAGCTCCAGACATCCCCATGTGCATTCTCACTGTGTCCTGGAGCTAGTGTCCCTTTACATTCTGTTTGTCCATATTGTTTTGTAGCTCCCAGTTATTTGCACTTAACTATTTCCTGTTCACTTGTGGTGCTGTGGCTCCCTAGATAACCCTGGAAGGACCCTTTTTTTTCTAGAGAGGGAAAGACTTTAATTGCTCTTGTTTTAATTAGCTATGGAAGTGATTTGTATATTTTTGTGACAATAATAATTGTGCAATTACAATAATTTTTAAGGAAATAACCCAGGAAAAATAAAAATATGAATGAACACACTTTGCAGTCAAAGAGAAAAACAGTTATTCAGACTTCTTTTCGATCATCTTTGCCTCGGTTGCTTTAAAGTGGCTTCTAATACTTGTATGTAATTATTTTGTTTTTATTCAAGTGCCCTGGAATGCCTGAATGGAATGTGAGAAAGGGGAGACTTTAAATGTTGCTTTTTTCTTTGGCTGCAAGTGTTTTCGTTATTTTATTAAAATTGTTATCTTCGACTTATAATTGGTATGGTTATGACAAAGATAAAACAAACAGTTACTTTTGCTGAAAAGGCAAAAGTAGTGAAGACCCCACATTTTAGGAACAGAAACAGATTATTAATCAGTTCAGCAATGCCAGGGCCCCACAAGTGAAGAGGGAGAAATGAATTAAGCAGTTCAGCTAGAAGTAGCGGAAGTGACATTTGCAGAGCGACTTGGGACATTTGCTGAGTGTAGTTGATTTTTTTACCCCCCCCAACCCCCCCCAACCCCCAAATCTTGCCTGTCGGGACTTGCATTACTGATTTTTACTGGGGATATTGTAATGTGCAGAACCTCCATTTCAATTCTACTTGCCACCAATTTAAATAAAGGGCCTTTAAGCAACGTAGAAAGATCATAGAGCAGAACCTGCCATAAAAGTTGGAGTACCATATGGGCTGACTCCAGTGGATTCAGTTTCCTCCAATCTCACCCAGCGGTTGTGATGTGTGTAGATTATGGGTACTGAAATAGACGTGTAATGAGTGAATGTGTTCTCTTTTATTCCAAGTTGTCAGTTTCAAATTCAATAGCGTCAACTGCTTTATGCAATTTTTACCCGATCTATGCCAAAATGTCATGGAAAATTGTGCTAACATTGAAGTGGGAAATTTGGCATGAGGAGAAACTGGTGTGAAGCCATAGGTTTGTTTTTCTCAAAAGGAGGAGAAAAATCAAAATGGGGATACTTATATTTTGAAATGTGGTCTAATCCCTCACAAAAACATGGTGAAAAATGGGGAAGAGTTTGGGGTTTCGCTTTTCCCTGTCATTGTTGATATTTTTAATATGGAGGAGGACACTGTTGTGGTTGCTCCTGGTTGTTTCAGTAGGCCTTGAACAAGAGAACTTCCCAGTGGATTGGGTCTCATATTCCCTGGAAACAGAAGTTATTTAGATTTTCTGACTGAATATTTTGGGGCTGTCCTGGTTTCCTTTGCTGTCAGACCCTTTGGTGTGGCTCAATCCGACTGGCTCCACTTGTCTGCCGATAACAAAAAAATTGGCAGATATCAATCCATTCTTTGTGGAGTCCCTGGAAAGAACTTCCTTCCACCTGGTCATGCAGCCCAAACAGCAATCTCGAGAAGAGACAGGTTTCCTTTGCCAGACAGTCTGCACAGAGTGATTTTTCTTTCAGGCTGTGAAAGTCACCCAAAGTGTCAGTTCAAAAGTCCCTCATTAGGGCCTCTTGCTGGAACATATTAGCACCTGATCAATCTCAATTTATCTTGGGGTGAGCAGCAAAAACCCATTGAGTTGTCAGGGCTACAGGATTGATGGTGTGTCAATAGCAGTGGAGTGTTTGCTCACACTTCTGCCCTGCCCGTGGAGCCACAAAGTGTATGTGAGTGCAACAAACCTTGCGAAGAACCTGTTTGCAGTTTTGCAACTAGAATAGGAAGGCAGTTGGTAGGGGCACTGACATTGGATTGGGCACAGCCTGGACAAGGGGCACAGAAGGAGTATTCCTCTAAACCAGGGGTAGGGAACCTGCGGCTCTCCAGATGTTCAGGAACTACAATTCCCATCAGCCCCTGCCAGCATGGCCAATTGGCCATGCTGACAGAGGCTGATGGGAATTGTAGTTCCTGAACATCTGGAGAGCCGCAGGTTCCCTACCCCTGCTCTAAACCATATCTGTCCATAAACTGATGTTAAATTATGTTTCTGTTTTCTGAAGGCTTAGTGAGGGCGATAAGTTGGCCAGGGTGGAACCGCTACAGTTTCTGATTGATTTGGTGCCTGGAAGCCTCAGACAGTAAAGCATGTTTTGCCATTAATCACTATGGAGGAGAAAAGGGAGAAAAATGAGGACAATGGACAGTAGAAAGAAGCAGGTTATTTTTTAAACAGCAGTTTCTGAGCTGGAGCCCTGTCTCTGAGCAGTGGAACTTTGAAATGTCAGCCACATCACTCTGAAAGTTTTAGAACCAGGTTGCCAGTTTCCAGATTTGGGAAGGGAACATCGAACACAGTTCCTGATATGAACATAGCAATGGCTTGTTGTCCGGTGCTTTGATCCCCAGTACCTGTTTCTTGACAACATGCTAGCTTCCACTTGCCTTAGTGTTCACTGAGATCCAGAACAACTGTGATGAAAGTCACAGATTTCTGTCTATCTGTGAAAAGTAAATTGCATATGTGTGCAGTTGTGATTTGGATTGGGCCAAACGTAATGGTGTCTGTCAATACCAATCTGTCACTCCTGTCTGGGTAACGGGAAGAAAGATGCTCTGGGATTCACCTGAAACTCTATGGCTTTAATCAGAGGTGGGATCCAGCAGGTTCTCACCAGTTCCCGAGAGTGGGTTACTAATTATTTGTGTGTGCCAAGAGTGGGTTACTAATTGGGTCTGCTTTTCCGTTAGAAATTCCATTAGGTCCAAAAATCATAAAGTCCTGTTGTTTCCTATGTGGCTGGTTAGCGAAGGTAGAAAACAGGAGATAATTCTCCCTGTTGGGCTGTTTTAAAAACATGTTTCAGAAATATGGTAAAGTTCCTTGTTTAAGGAAAGTATCCTTCTTTTGATTTCTAGAAACAAAATTAAGTATTTGAAAGTATTAAGTATTTGACAGGCAGTCAATTAGAGGAGAAGTAGTTGTTCTGTTGGCAGTAGACGATAGGACTTGCTATAATGAGTTTAAATTATGGACAGAAAGATACCACCTGGAAATTAGGAACTTTTTTTTACAGTAAGAGTTTTTAACAGTAACAGAGAAATTATTAATGCCCCACCCCACCACCCCCCGTCGTGCCCCGCCCAGCCCCATTGGTGCTACACTGTTTGAACCCCACCACCATGGGAACCTGTTACTAAAATTTTTGGATCCCACCACTGGCTTTAATAGATTTTTGAGTCAGCATATTTTTCTATTATTCTGAAGTAGCTCTCACTAAGAAAAGGTGGCAAATCCCAACTTGGAGAAAAGTCTGAGATTAAAATGTACCAAATAAATAAAATGTTAGATGGCATAGTTGCCAACTCCAGGTTAGGAAATTCCTGGAGATTTGGAGGTGGACACTGGAGAAGGGGGGGTTTGAGTAGCAGGGAACAATTCTTGAATCCACCCTCTAAAGCCATTTTCTCCAGGGGACTAATGACTGTGTCCAGAGATCAACTGGAATTTTGGGAGATCTCTAGTGCCCAGATGGAGGCCGACAGCTCTAAAAGAAAATACGTACGTCAGCATGCTCAAAATCTAGTTTGGGGCCTAGTTAAGGTCTAGAAAAACCACAAAGCAGCATGCAAATTAGGTCGAATGATCACTGCTGGGCATGATGCCATTTATGTATGCATCCAATGAATCTGAGGTCATAAGGATAACATTGTCTGAGGACATGGTGACCGTTAATACATTGGTTATAGAAATAACGTTGTGCAATCGATGTTCAAAAGTCCCTTGAAAAATATCAGCCACCAACAGTTACATAAGTAGGTCTGCAGAAAGGAGAAAAACCAGTTTGATTTGAGGGACAAGAGCTCTGCGGCAGCTGGCTGGAAACAAACAGAGCTGCGGAGTCCCAGCAAGGAAAATCAATGGGAGATAAGGGACATCATACAACAATTAATTAATGAAGGGGGTGGGGAGCTCTGTGTGTACTGGGACTGTTCCCCACTCCCAGCCCAGAGCAACCTTCCTGCGTCTCCTTAGGCCTGCTCTTGCTGCCTGTTGTAATATCACTTCTGCCCTAGACTAACACATTCTTGTCTCCAGAGCATTGGTTGGATAAATACAAAGAAGTACAGAGCTTGCATTTTATAAACATTGCTACTTTCTAGGCCACCAGATGAAATCCCTCTCCAGTACAGACTGGGGGCTTTTAAAATAAGCAAAAGAGAAATTCCTATGCCTGGACTCTGTCCCACATCTAATAAAGATCAGGGTTTGGGGGCAGTCTGTAAAAGGTCAACTATGCACATGTCTCTGCAGCTGCCGTTAGGAACTGGGCCATGCAGAAACTGGAAAAGAAATTTAATCCTTCAACCCATACCCTGTTTCAGGGAGCAAAACTGGGTTCCTGTCATGATCTGCCCAGTTCTGGCCCAATCCTGCCGTGTCTCCCAGGCGGGAAGTGGGATTCTCTCTCCATGGACTGCTTCCTCCCCCAGGTATTATTTTTTGTCTCTTAGTCTCGTTTTCCCGGAGAAGCCTGAGGAGCCATGAGGTATATGTGAGTGCAGGGGAAGGGATGAAAAAGAAGAAGACTCTGCCTAAGCCAACTGGGAGGAGGGTGGAACCCACCTTGCAGATTACCTTGGGGACCACCATGTCAGGTTCTGTACTGGAGAGTGAGACCTCAGGCAAGGACCTGATGGATGAGGAGTTGGCTGCAGCGAAAGTGGGCCAACCTCACCTAGATGGCATCAAAGACCAGGTAGGAAAGCAAGGCACGGGTGACCTTTATTGCTCAAGTTAAACTTACGGAGTACGCAGAAAGAGACCTGTGTGACTTTGCGGGCTATGTTGCTGTGGTTGCTGCTTGATTAACCCTGCAGTAGCCACAGGACTGGGCTTACATCTTCTGAACCTGAAACACCCAATTTTGTTCGAACAGATGGGTGGGCAGGTGATGGCCGGGCCCCTCATGTCTCAAGTAATTGAGCCCGTGTTGGCTGAGAGTGGATCCAATTTATAGTGGCAACAGTGGCAAAGTATTCACTGGTTCCGGGACTGACATGGCTGGCAAGACGTGATCCAGACATTAAATGGAGTCAGGGGATGGTTGCATTTTCCTCTACTTTTTGTGACATCCATTGTTGGAAGATCCTGGTGGGTGGGGTCTTCCCTGGTGAGTGGGGTCCCCCAGCCTCAGAGTCAATTCTGGCTCTGCTGACTACAGAGGAACTTGAAACCATATCCTGAGAGTACCATGATTTAAAGGAGGTATCCAACGAGATTGAGTGTGACGCTCTCTCTCCCCATCACAAGTCAGACTGTGGAATTGAGCAGGGGAAGGGAGCGAAGCTTACCGAGGGGAAGTTATACCCCATGAGCCCAAGATAGTTGGAAGTGCTCAAGGAATTCCTAGACAAGAATTTGAGGCATATGTTAATACGACCCACCTCTTCCCCCATGGCAGCTCCTGTACTCTTTCAGAAAAGGAGGATGGTACCCTGCCATTGTGCATGGATTACCGGGGTTTAAATGCCATCTCCATGACTAACAGTTATCCCTGCCCACTTATTAAGGACTTGTTGGCGTGTCTGGCTAAAGGGAAAGTATTTACCAAGTTGGACTTGAGAGAGGCTTATTATAGGGTCAAAATCCGCAAAGGTGATGAATGGAAGACAAGTTTCAATTCACAACTCGGCCTGTTTGAGTAACTCGTTACGCCCTTCGAGTTGAGTGGTGCATCAGGGGTGTTCATGAACTTGATTAATGAGGTATTGCATGAACATTTATATAGAGGAGTTGTAGTTTACTTGGATGATGTGCTGATTTGCACGGAGACTCTGGAGCAGAATATGCTGTTGGTACTGTCTGTCTTGACCAAGCTGCGGTCTGAATATTAAGTCTCCTTATTGAACAGTCCAGGGGCACCACGGTTCCCTATTTGCACTTTTGTGCTGGAAAGGCTCTCAAGTAGCACCTGACTTATGGTGACCCTGGAGGGTCTTCAAGACATGAGACAAAAAGAAGTGATTAGCCATTGTTTTCCTCTGTGTAGCAACTCTGGACTTTCTTGGTAGTCTCCCATCCAAATATGATCCTACTTAGCTTCTGAGATCTGATGAAATTGGTCTAGTCCAGGCCGTCTGAGTCAAGAGCTGCTCTTAGCTGTGGGAATAAGAGGGCAGAGTCACCATGTCTCTCCCTTGGTCCTGTGGCAACAATCATTCCCAGAGATTCAGCTAATTCCTAGGCACCAAGAGTGACTCCCTATATTTTTTCTACCCTGTTTCCCCGAATATAAGACATCCCCTGAAAATAAGATGTAGAAGAGGTTTTGCTGAAGTGCAAAATATAAGGCATTCCCTGAAAGTAAGACGTAGCAAAGTTTTTGTTTGGAAGCATGCATGACGAACAGAACACAGAAAAATAAGACATCCCTTGAAAATAAGACATAGCGCATCTTTGGGAGCAAAAATTAATATAAGACACTGTCTTATTTTCGGGGAAACACGGTAGCATTCAGATGGAAAAAAAACACACATATTTTGAAGGGCATGTTCTTTCTGTAGGTTGAAAGGCTGGTCACTGTCCAGGGTGTACATCTAGACTTCCAGCCGTTAAACATTTTCTAACTCTTGAAATGTTCTGGAGTACATGTTTACCACATTTCAATTTTCTGTTGTAGAAGTACTCTAGTGATTTGGGAAGTGTTCTTTTCTCGGGGGGGGGGGGGAATTCAGGTTTCATTGGCAAGCACAGATATGTTTCAAACTGCCAAGTAACGTTTCCCTTCCATGGGGCTGAGGATTGTTACAATATTTTAAGCCAGCACCCCACAACCTTCCCTTTTCTTGCATGTTCAGCATTTCCCGTTTCTAAGTTGTGGGTCTCTTGCCCCAATTCATATGATGAAAAAGGAATGGCAGTTTATTCTATGCATGACTTAGCAACTTGCTCTAGTCTAGGTTGAAATCCTGGCCTTCGTTTTCAGGTAAAAGCCGTGCCTTGAATTTTTGCTATCAGATATACAAACACCATCCATTTCAGATTTTGCTTGTAATCAGGAAGTCTTGAACTACATATATATGAGTTTCCTAAGTGCTGTGGAAGCATTTGGGAGGGATGTTTTGGGATTCTACAGTAAAACCGAAGAGGAAGGACAATTCTATTTTTTTAAAACTTGGTTCGAAAGTGCCAATTTTTATAGAAAAAACAGTGATTAAAATAAAGGAGGGAAGGGCAAGAGGCACAATGAATCCATGCAAAGCTACCTCATGCAAATGATTCAATTAGATTTTTCAACCAGAAGTAATATATTCCTGTTTTCTAAGCCTTGTGAATAGTTTTGCAGGTAGTGTTCAGCTGCAGAAAGAACATTTGTCAAAAGAGAAGGTTCATGTGTCATCTTTTTGCCGCTATCCAAAGGGTCTTTTTAGCTTGTCCTGAGAAGTTAAGCGGTGTTGGCAGGTCAGCATTCTTAGAACTGGAGCAGCCCACTGTTCTTTTGAAAGTCAGGGCAGGTGCTGGTCCCAGAAGCATCCTCTCTTCCCTGGCAACCAGCAGTGGGAAGGCCTCTGGCCTGCTCAGCATCTACGGCTGGAATATGTTTTTGACATTTTCTAAGCTGTTTGGCGTAGCTGACAATTTTTAATGTACTAACTGCCTGGTCCAGTGAGCTGATTAATTGGTGCTGGGGAGATCAATACGAAACAGAAAATTAAAACAATTTTAAAGTGATTAAGTAGTTTAACACCTGTCTGCCATGCCGTCAGTGCAGGAAGAAAAATTCAGCAGGTGGCAAAGGGGCCTCATGCAGCCGGGGGAAATGACAAATGGCATCTGAAGGGCTGGCTGGCCCAGCTCGGCCCTTGTTTCCCTGGTGCCATAGAGGAAAAGGCTGGCTTTTACCCCACTGTCCTCCCTGGCCAATGAATAGCCCACCTCTGAGTTACTGTGAGGTAAGCTTCAGAGGATGTGTCTACTTGCATGGTAGTTTAGGTCCTCAAGGCAGAAAGGAAAATGGGCAGGGGAAACGAAAGACAAGAAGCAGGCAGCCAGCTAGAGTTGCTAACTTTGGGTTGGGAAATTCCTGGAGATTTGGGGTTGGTGCCTGGAAAGGGTAGATTATGGTGAGGGCACATACTGGTAATGCCCTAGACTCCACCCTCCAAAGCAGCCTTTTCCTGATCTCTGCAGTCTGGAGATCAGTTGTAATTACTGGAGATTTCCAGGCTGCATCAAGCATAGGTGTCCAACTCGCACCCCTCCAGATGTTATGGACTACAGTTCCCATCATCCCCTGCCAGCATCAGTTCAAAACATGGCCAACTTAATGTTGCCAGAAAGCTGCATGGCTGCAGCCCCCGATTATAAACACAGACATCTTGTGTCCATGTTGGCAACTGGAGGTCAGATGGTGCCTCCTGGGCAGCTACAGGCCACCAGTTTCTGATCCCCTAGGGGTGGCCAACCTATGGTGTTCCAGATGTTCATGGACTACAGTTTCATGGACTATGATTGGCCGTGCTGGCAAGGGCTGATGGGAATTGTAGTCCACGAACATCTGGAACGCCTGCGCCTAAAGCAAGCTGTTACTGCTGTAAACCTGGGTCACTCTAAGATGACTTAATTTCCAAAGTCTCTAAGCAGTTATTTCTGCAAACTCACAAAAGTCTGGACATCTTTTCAAAGCTGGGGAGATAGCTGGGGGAGTCCTTTTTATTTTAGCAGTCTTGGTAGTTTGGGCCAAGGATTTAGCACCTCTCTTTTCTAAGATGATTTTCTTCTTATCTTAATGCCACATTCTGTTATCCATTCTGGGCCTCTGAGTAGCGGTTTCACACACAAATAACCAAACTGGAGACTGAGCACCCAGGCCTTGATGCCTGCAGAAGAGCTTTGTGTGCCTCTCAAGTTTGCACCTTCTTACTTTATGTCCCAGCTGTTTGAACTGCAGTCATTCGAGTAGAAGAAGAAGAAGAGGAGGAGGAGGAGGAGGAGGAGGAGGAGTTTGGATTTATATTCCCCCTTTCTCTCCTGCAGGAGACTCAAAGGGGCTGACAATCTCCTTGCCCTTCCCCCCTCACAACAAACACCCTGTGAGGTAAGTGGGGCTGAGAGAGCTCCGAAGAGCTGTGACTAGCCCAAGGTCACCCAGCTAGCGTGTGTGGGAGTGTACAGGCTAATCTGAATTCCCCAGATAAGCCTCCACAGTTCAGGCGGCAGAGCTGGGAATCAAACCCGGTTCCTCCAGATTAGATACACGAGCTCTTAACCTCCTACACCACTGCTGTTTTGTAGCACAAAACTCTTAGCCTGAGCACAGTTTGGTACTTTCACTTATTGAACGGGCTTTGTAGTTCAAGGCAAAGTTTAGCTGAGCTACGGCCAGGCTGGAAAGCAAAGATTTGGTTCTCGTTGTGGGTGGCGAGAGCTGAGCGGACAGCCAAAGGGGGTGTGAGAGAAGGAAGGTGGCAGCCGGATGGATGGTGTCTCCATTTCAATTCCACATTCCTTTTCTCCCAGACAAACCCCGTCGGATTTTCATAAATCAAAGCACCACACTCTTTAATAAAAATTTATTGACTTACAAGTGATTATTTATCAAAAGGCCATTAATAGCAGATCCTGGAATGATGGGCTATTGGGTGGTGCAGGGAGACTAATAGGAAATCAATGCCCACAGCAGGGCAGAATGTAGATGAGGGGTTCTTGCCTCCCCCACCAGCCCCATGGCAGCTCCAGCCAGCCTCTGCTTCGCCTGCCGTCTGTGGAGCCCCCTATTTATATATCATTTACAAATGAAATGATCGATACTTTTAATCTAGAGCTAAATTTATTAACTTTCCCATCGGAGAGAGAGATGTATTGACTGGGTGGGTAGGTGGAGGGGCAGCGGTTGGCAGCAGGAGAGTAGGACATCCAGGCCGAGATGGATGTTTTTGTAGTCACCTATGTGGCCCTGTGGAGTGTACGCCCCTTGCCCAAGCCAGCCAGCTTTCTGCTTGCTCATTCACTGGGCATCCTTCAGACATCAGTGGGTGCTCGTCTTGAGAGGAGGCAGGAAGGCTGTGCTGGTAAACCCATCTGGCTTCCTTGAGGACTGGTCCCTCCTCAGCTAAGAACGAGATGCAGAACAGGAGCCCCAAAACACAATGCACTGTGGGTTAGCGTTTTGTGTGCCTGTCATGGTTGCCAAACAGGTGCTGCTGTGAACTGCTACCCTTACGATGGTTGATAGCTGGGGTTGAGGTATAAGACTGGTGGTTATAAAACTCAGGGGCCTGTCCCTAGACTTCATTCTCAAGGAATTCTGGGAATTTCTGGCCATTGAAATAATACTTAATCGGGACTTATGGATATTTGCGATGAAGCATGTGTGTTTCACATAAGTGTTTTTTAAGAAAAATTTTTTTGAAGTGTGGAAATGAAGACGTGGATTCTTCAGTGATGAGTGTAGCAGTGGTTTAATGGATGTCACCATAAAAGCCAGTGTGATGGAGAGGTCAAATGTCATACCAGGACCAAGAAGCCTTGATTTACATCTCTTGAATCTCAGTGAATGGCCTCGGGACAGAGACTCAATGGCTCAGCCTAACCTTTCCCTCAGGATTGTTATGAAGAAAAGGGGTGGACTTTGTAAACTTCAACTTCCTTAGAGGAATAGTGGGATTTTTTAAAAAATGACAGGCAGGAAAAAAGTGTGTGGTCCAACCAGAAGGTAAATCGGAGAATAACTGGAAATATTTCGCCTATGCACCATTTTGAGCACACTGAAGGTAAGAATGCCTGATCCAAGTTCAACAGATATCCACCCCAGGATTTTCCACTCGCGCACTAACCTCTATGGGCATTTTATGTCACTGAGAACCAGATGAGCTTTGCTCAAAATTTATCATTGGTCTTTGGGTCACTATTACTTCCAGGGAGATCTGGGAGGATACAGTTTGTCAAAATATGTGGAACCCTGCCAAAGAATTATTGCTACAAAATCTAAAGTGACCAGGTAAGCCAGGTCACATGGTAAGAGAATGAAGACCCACCTCAGGCAGTGAAAGTAGGTTGAATTTTAAGGGCTGCAAAGCACTTCCAGTGCCATGTCAAGCCTACGCACAAGGCTCAGACCACTCGGTGCAGTAGCTTGACATGCAATAGAAGAAGAGTTTGGATTTATACCCCACCTTTCTGTCCTGTAAGGAGACTCAAGGTGGCTTACAAGCTCCTGTCCCTTCCCCTCCTCACAAGAGGCACCTTGTGAGGTAGATGGGGCTGAGAGAGTTCCAAAGAACTGTGACTAGCCCAAGATCACCCAGCAGGAATGTAGGAGTGCGGAAACACATCTGGCTCACCAGATAAGCCTCTGCACTCAGGTGGAGGAGTGGGGAATCAAACCCAGTTCTCCAGATTAGAATCCACCTGTTCTTAACCACTATACCACACTGTAGTGTGCATCGTTCTGTCTATCCCTGCCTCCCATGCCCAAGAACTACAAAAATGGCCCAGGGCAACTGTTAGATTCCCCCCTGTCACCCCCATAGTTCCTGGCCCCCCCCCCCCCCCAGCTGCTATTCATGAAAATTTAAAGAAAGGAATCCTGCCCACATTATTTAATGCAGCTGCAGCCACCATGATGTTGATCTACATGAGGCCATACTTAACTAGTGGAATCCAGATGCAGTGATAGCTACTTGCAGATGACTTTAAAGGATTCAACAAGTCTAGAGTAACAGGTCTCCTAATAGCTAATGTACTTAAATGGCACCTCTATGTGCAATTTACTGTGTGTGGGGTGAATGGGGTGGGCAGTAATAATAAGAGCAGGCTTCCAACGCTGCTTCTGAACTTCCTAGAGGCATCTAGGCGGGCTGGATGTGATGACTCTCAAGTTTCAGAACTCTTCAGTTCTCAAATAATCCTGATGGCAGTGCTTAATGCTGCTGGCCTTTGTCCATGGAAAAATAGCTCACGTGCTTCTACACAAGAACCAGGTGCAGCCAGAGGAAATTACCATGTTCCAAACTCTCCACCCTTTGACCAGAAGTCAATAGTAAAGGACATTCCTCCCCTTACCTATTTACCTTTGTGGGACAATTAGAGATGCTAAGGAGCTGGGTGTGGTGGTTATGTTAAACTGCTCCTTGGAGAAGCAAGTTTTTCCTTATCAGCCCTGGGCAAAGTTCAGGGTTGAGTACACATAGGAGGGTTCAGGCTGGGCTGTTCCTCAGGGGGATCCTGGTCAGAGTTCTCTTCCTATATCCAGGAAGTTGCATCCAAGCCAGAACTTGCTGCAGGAACAAGGAAGACCTTTGTTGTATCCTGGAAAAAGCATTTGCAAGAGGACCAGGCCACCACCACGGAGACTGGAAAGACAGTCCTGTTCATGGAAATAATCTGCAAGCAACAGCAGAAAGGCATGGATTGGGAGGGCAAGGTTGTTGTAAGACAACTTTGGTGACCACCTTTAATTAGGAAAAAGGTGGGCATGCAGCTCCTCCCACTTCACTTCAGACTTTTTAAAGTAAGCAGCAGAAAGCAAGAAGGCTGGTATTGTTGAGAAGTGGGCCTTTGACTGATGAATGCTCAACATCACCACCTGTGGGGCAGAGCCCAACTTCAAAAGACATTATAGGCAAGAACTATAACCTGTGTTTGCCTAAGCTCAACAGGACACTACTGAAAAGGACTGGGAACTTCAGCACACCAGACAACTTCCCGTCCAGTGAGGTAAGGAAAATCTAGTCCTGATTGATTGAGACCTGTACTGGGACATACAGAAGACTTGGCAATTCACAGATGGGGTAGCTACTGTGCTTCTCAAGCTTGCCGTGGGTACACAAAATCAGCATAGCTCTGAGCTGTGGTAGGCAACTCGTGCCAGCGCAGAGGCTCAAAGAAATCACATGCAGTCCTTAGTACCTCTAGATTTAAAAGGTGGTAGCGAAGCCTTCTGTGATCTTGGAGAGTTACTGCCAGAGGATACAATACTAGGCTGGACATACCACAAACTGTATCTCCTACTCAATATCCATCTCTCTGTTTGGGAAGAAAGAACAATGTCTTGAAAAATGACAGCACCTTCCTCTAGCTTTTTTTTTTTTGTCTAGATGGTTCAATGAACCCCAGGAACAAAAGTTAAGGAGAGGGCAGTCGATGTGTTGATTTTGATCTGCCTCTGCTTTAAAAAGAGTTTTAGTGTCTTGGCTCTATAGTGCCCCACCCTGGGCTGAAGAGATGAGGTGGCTTGGAAATGTAGACATTTCAGGTTTGACAAAAGGCTGAGAAGTAGCAGCTTTAAAGCAGGGGTGAGGGACGCCACCCCCAGCTGCCCACCTTGCTTTGGGGCTGGGCCACCATGTGGGGAGGGAGGCAGATCCTCTAGGCAGCCCTCTAGCCCCCTAAAGAACTAGATAGCACAAAAGACCAGAAAAGTTCCACCTGAATTCTCAGCCACGTTTTTTGCATAAGGGAGGGTTCCTCCTATGTTGAGCTACACTGTTTTGTTTCAAAGGTGCCAGGGAACACTCGACACAAGGCTTCCGTCCGTATCATTTAATTATAAAATGCAAAGTGTATCTATGCATCCATAGGCAGTTGAGGAAGGGGAGGTAAAGGAGGCAAAAAGATCTGGGTGTCTTTCCCCTGAGACGGCAACAGGAGAAAATCTGCAGGAGGCATCTGTCGCTGGCAGTAGGGGCTTGTCTGGTCTGGCTGTGCTCCAAGCCAGACTGGAGAAGCCTGAACACACTCACACACATTATATAGATATATATACACACAGGCATTCTCCAGCATGTACACACACACACACATATGAATACGGGTAGCCCAAACTGCCACTCCGAAGCATGGCAAAGAGTCCTTGGATGCTACTGTTTGGGCAACAGTTTTAAGACAAGGCCTCTTTTTCAGTAGCCCCGAGGCAGCACCACTGGGGGACCGCTGAAGTCAAAGACAGCCGGAGCCTGAAGGAGAACCCGCTGCTCCAGGCGGGCCTGAAAAGACAGGGCTGGAAGGAGTTCAGAGGCAGTGGGTCATGCCACCGGCCGAGACGATCAGGAGCGGCTTCGGTCCTCGTGGTTGCCCACAATCATCTTGCTGTAGAGCTTCTGCTGCTCCTCCTTGAACGTGTCCTTCACCTTCTCCCTTTTTAGACCTCCATCCCTGGGGGGAGCAGGGGAGACAGAGGACAGTCAAACTCCCGACAGAAAATTCACTCAAACTCTGCTGGAGAGGCAGGCAGGGTCAACGCTCCAGCCCAGTAAAAGTGTGGCAGGAACAGACTTGCATCTCACTCTCATGCCCAGCGGGCGTCAAAAAGGCCTCCTCCTGCTGTGAGAATCTAAGTTCTACAGCATCTTTCAGCTAAACGCTAGAGCCGGCTAACAGCACTGGCGCAAAAGGAGGGAAAGCCGTGTGCCCTCCACTCCTGTGGAACTCTTCCATGCACAACAAATGCTGGGCTCTGTACATTTTACCCTTGCATAAGTCTCAGCCCATGGCATGTACATGTGGTATGGCAAAGCAAAGAGCCATGTGTCCATGGGCTCTCCTGAAACACAAGTGGAACCTTGGAATGTGATCTGATGCCTGCTCACATAAGGCCTGCTTTCACTTCACCTGCTGCAGAAAAAGGGGCTTCTGGATCATGTAGCTCCTAGCAAACACGGGAACTCCCACATGCAAGAGGAAAGGTGAGTTGAAGGCTTATTTCTAATACTTCACTCTGTGTAAAACTTACACATTGAGATCGTGTTTGAATTTCATTCCAACTACAGATTGTAGGGGGGACGGTACTTGAGAACTAGAAATCGTCAAGAACTATCCAGGAGAAGCTGGGGGGTGTGGGGCAGAGGAAAGAAGCGAGGATGCTGAAAGAGGAGGATGGGGAGAAAAGTCCTTGCAACTGCATATTTATGTCTACACATCAGCCAGATCGTGGTCTAACAACCAGTTCATTTTATCCATCCCCATACATAAGTCTCATGTGTGGATTTTCACCTGTGGTGGCAGAATTTATGGGCTCCATACATGTACACTGCGATCAAGCAGAGTGCTTATCTAGATGGCAGAGGGGCAAAAAAACCAGATGTGGGATCAGTGTACAGGTTATGCATTTCTTCCATGCTGGACAATATATTCCATATATGAAGGTATTACAATGCAAAGAAATCTGCAGTTTTTGGCAAATACTAACCCTTTTCGATGTGGCATTAAGTCCAGAGGCCTGTCTAAGCGGCTGTTCCCATTAATGGAGTTGAACTCTAGTTCCTCAGCTCCAGAAGCTGAGCCATATTTAACTCCCATC
Organism: Sphaerodactylus townsendi; assembly: GCF_021028975.2. Classification (NCBI taxonomy): domain Eukaryota; kingdom Metazoa; phylum Chordata; class Lepidosauria; order Squamata; family Sphaerodactylidae; genus Sphaerodactylus; species Sphaerodactylus townsendi. The sequence continues at coordinate 26,842,114 of NC_059436.1, read as the reverse complement.
CCCCCAAGTTTGGTGAGCCATATTTAACTCCCATCTACCCAGATAGAGAGAAAAGGACACCTGGATGCTACAGGTAGCTCTTCTGCCTTTCCAAGGCTCAGTCTACACATAGTGTTGTTGTTATTTTTAAAGGCCCAAAGTTACTGCGTCCAAACAGAAGAAAAGCAATTAGGAAGAGGTTGAAAATATTTTGTGTTTTTTTCATCCCAAAACTGGCCTCCATAAGCTGCTTTTTCACCTGCAAAGGTGAAAGTGGAGATTGAGGCTTCCAGACTCTTGCTTGTATACCCCCCCCACACACACATACACCCCACACACAGTATGAGTTGAAAAGCATCTCAGAGAGGACGACTTTGAATCAAAATAATTGGAAGACAAAGAGTTTAGAAGACTTTTGCTGCCTGCCCTTTGTTTGCTCAGACACAGCCTGGTTTGGGTTTAAAAAGAAATGCAGAACAAGAATAAAAGAATCCCACACAATGGGTGATTTGGACAGGAGGAGGCCACAGATCTATAGTTGTGCTGGGAGGTCTGTGGCTCAATGGCAGAGCACTTGGCTCACGTGGAGAGGAGAGACTATTAGCACTGGAATGAATGGACTGATAATCTGATGGGGAAATCAGCCAAAGGACAGGGAATTGAGTGAGCCTGCCCCCTTCCTGCCTTTTCTCGGAGAACAGCCACAAGACAGCTCTGCTTCAGGACTTACCACAAGAGATCCACAAGGCCCCCCTGCCGAGCAATGGCGGATTTAACCCGGTTGGCAAACTGCACAGCATCTTCATTAGCCTAAGGGAGAACAGTCAGACAGTGTTAGTAAACGAGTGGCGGCATGCTTGGTTGCTATGCCAGCCATTCATTCAGCACCAGCCCAGTTCACTCACCTGCCGAGTCATCGGAGGCAAATACCAGACACTACAGACGATTGCCCAGCTGCTCATCATCCTGAGCAAATAGGTCACCATGCCGTACTTGCTGCTATTGAAAAAGGCATCTCCAAACTGGGGGTCATACTGAAGGACAGAAGGAGGTGGAGGTGAAACATTCTGACACCAGCCAGGGCTGAGGAAACAGCATCCCCAAAACTAAAGACTTTCTACACCTCCCATCCTCTATGGCTTACAAAATGTGGCATCCCATCAGTAGCTAAAGGGAAGAGTTTCAGTCAATGGATTTGTTATCCGATCTGCATTGTAGGCTTTCTTCAAGGAGCTCAGGACAGCAGACAGGATTTCTCCTGTTACAGTTTCACAATAACCCTATGAGGCAGATCAAAGAATGCTGATCGCTTGACCCCTAGGGCAGTTAGGAAGTCCCACCCCGAGGATGCTCCAAGTTTAAAAAACTCAAATTAGTGGAATTTCATTAAGAAAGGACATCAAATAGACATTGGTCTATTTTAACATGTAGGACACATGAAAATAAAAAGATAAAACATCCAAGTCTGGCCAGAGCATGGAGAGAGGAGCAAAAGGCTATGCTGGAGCCAGAAATATATGGGTCAAAAGAGCAGCAGGGAGAGAACTAGAGTTCACCCTACAATTTCCCCGCCCCCAAGTTCCTGGAGGAAGGTATGTCTGTCTGATATTCACATCCAACTATCCTTTGTTCTTAAAGAATCTAGAAGGGCAAATTGGTGCTTCAAGATACACACTTTTTAAATGCATGGCTATGATCATGAAAAAGTTCTTGAGTGAATTAAAGGCTTTGGAAATCGGCTCAGACATCAGCACACAAGGTATACATTCTTTCTTTAAAATGCCCACACTCTTTCCTAAACGTCAAATGTTTGGCTAGAGACAGCATTTTAGAATAGAAAGATGAGATCTGGGTTCCTCGTAACTCAGGGGAGATCAGAGGAGTCAAAATTTAATGGATAGCTGAACACATTTCAAGAAACCTTTGTGGAAAACTCAGCTAAGGAGAGGGGAGAGACCGCTGCCCAAGATGGTACCTGCACAGCAAAGTAAAACTGCTGATTACCGACTCCCCGTGCCTGATCCCATGTCACTCCACCCACAGGGTTTTTTCCCTGCCCCTCCTAATGCCTTGCACACATTTGAAGCACTTCCACAAACCACTGTCTGCTCTGGTGTGGCTCCCATTCATTCCAACTTGGCTCACAGCAGAACTTCCCAATGGTTTATACCTATCATAGGTTCAGTTTACAGAATCAGAATTTGCTTCTTTAGAGTCTAGGTTTCACAATATAGACTTTTACACCCCCTGCCCATAAGACCACATGATTTCTCAACACTGGCCCCATATACAGATAAAGTCCTCCTGCTTTATGCAGCAAACTCCAGAATGCTTTGCTAAAGTGTGACGGTTCCTTACCTTGATGGCAACAGGATAAACAGTGGCACCAATTTCAAAGCTTCCTTTCTTGAACATCATTACAGATGTGTTGTTGATGCAAGTGCCTGTCAAGGGAAACAGCATCACTGCAAACCCAGTAATCACTATCACTGACACACAGTCCGTGACAGAATGAATACTCAAAACTATATCCATAACAGGGGTGATTTGCATGAAAGCTTTTTAAGTTCGGGGGTGTGCCAGTCCCAGTGCAGTCTGGTTTCAAATTGAGCAAAGATATTTTTAGGGCTTTCACCCTAAAGATGCAGGAGCAGAGTGCCTCTCTCCCAATCTCCACCACAGTTCTGCCACTCCAATTATTGGTTTGAATGCAATGCCAAAAAATCAGGGTTGCGAATTCACTCAGCTCTACACTTTAAAGCCCCCATCTACCATCTTCATCCATCCATCCATCAACTGGGACACAATGACAACATGGAAAGACGCTTCAGAGCAGTTACATGTCTGCTTTAACTCCTGCTTACCTTCTGGGAAAATGAGGATGGGTAATTTATTTTTATCGTGAGCATGCTCTGATAGTCTGCAGGCAGAAAGAGAAAGTCAGTCTGTGTGCACCAGTAAGTAACATCTTTGGCTACTTCAAAGGCAGCGTCCAGCCATCACTGAGCCTACAAGGCCCTCCCATCAGCCTGCCATCTTTATTTAGAAAACCATTACCAACACCCTTGAAAACAAGTGTTTGCTAACAATTCAATCTACCTAGACCAGAGAATAGGGGGAACTGCATACGTACCTTCTGGCTACCAGATGACGATCTTTAACCTCCGACCGTTCAAACCACACATGGGGACATGCCTTCACCATGGCCCTCTGGATCATCCCCATGAGTCCTCCATGAACCTGGCCCACCTGAGTCAAAGAAAAGGTCTTAATGCTAGCCTGAAGGAGAGGTAGCTTCTTGCCTTCATTTTGCCTCCTCAAAGGAGACAGCCTTCCCAAACAAGCATTTTGGCTCACAAAAAGGTTCATGCCAGGTTGTAGGATGCAAGATAAGAGTTAACTTTTGTCATCACGTCAGTGGTTGAGCTGCTGGCCTCACCAAAAAGGGAGGACTCCTCCTTCCCTTCTTCATCTGCACTAATGGGAAGGGGTAGGGGATCCTCAGGCGGCACTGTGGAAGAAGGCACTCCTCTTTTGACCCATATGATGGCAAGACAACTAACTGCTCAAGTGTGTGTCCTCCTCCAGAGAGTGGGAAGGGGGTGAGAAGTTTTGTGAACATCAAGCTGTATCACCCTCCCATACCCCATAAAGCTGACAGAGGTTCTCACACTCACCATGGCATAGTAGCCATCACTGGCCAGAATTATGACATCAATAGGAGATGTGTGATTAGCTACACAGATACCTCCATTGCGGGGTCGGTTTTCCCTGAAGATGATAGGAAAAGAAATCAGACACAAAACGCAAACACCACCTCTTCTAGAAAAGCAACAGTGAGAGGCTGTCTCTCAGCTCTCACCTGTTCCTAAGCATCCACCGTACTGTGAGCAATGAACAATCGTGCCCTGTGCCACCGATGGTAACCCAGTTAACATACCAGAGGCACAACTCTGTATAATTTGAACACAACTGAAATTATGCTCATATTTCACAATTCTGTGACACACAAATTAAACTGATTTGCATTTTTTCTGGGGTTGGGCAAGGAGTTATCCGGAGCACTGGAGCCCCACCCTTTGACCTTATTAATTCACTCTGTAGTATTTGAATTTTCACTAGATGCTGTCCTTATACTTTTATGTGTTTCTTTGCAAACATTGACAAGAAACTTACAATAAAACTAACAAACAAACCTGAGACCCCCTAGGAATGTGTCCAATATAATTCTGCAGGTTTTCCCATGGAATACACAAGACTGATCAGTGTCAACATTCACCTTCCTTGAGAAAAGGACCCCCCCACCCATATCCCACCAAGTCTCCTGCATACCGGTGGTGGTAAGTGATGATAGCTGTGAGGGCTCGCACACAGATCCGATAGCACATCAGGTGGACGTGCCTGCTCAGGAACTCTTTGCACCTGAAAGGGAAAGGCAAGTGCCTTGGTAAGTCTCCGTTTACAGGCAGCCCTAAGCTGAAGAGGAAATTCAAATCTCCCTTCCCCACTTTATAAACTCAAGGAAAAGATGAAAGGCTAGACCACACAGTGGACAACTTCTAGCTTCTCTGGGAGCACTCCATGAGGCAAATGAATTTTACAACTGTTGCCATCTTTCTTCTAACCTTATGAGATTTTAAATTTATTTTTGGATTTATATCCTGCCCTTTCCATGCAGGCTCAGGGCAGGCCACAACAAATTAATACAATTCATTAAAACATTTAAAATAGGAACCATACAAAAATTAAAACAATATTACTATAAATGCTAGCTGTATGGCTGAAGTAGAAGGCTCTTTCCAGATGATCTAGTCACAGAATGACTCCAAGGTCAGACTGCTGACACCCAGCAAACTTCAGTCCTTTCTCAAGTGGATCTGGGATAGGATCAGGAAGGAGGATTTTGTCCTTTGCTGGGCTGACACCCCCTGTATGAAGCAGCAAATTGCAACCTTTCCTCAACAACAACAACAACAACAACGCTGTGAGATAGTTCAGGCTGAGAGGTCAGCCAAATAAGGATCACCTCTGAGAAAAATGGGGATCTTTGCAGCAGCCCAAATGCTGAGAACTCACCTTCCATTGGGCAAGTAGCCCACCATTGTAGTGCTAGTTATTAAGAGGCTAATGCCGGTGAAAGCCAGGGCGACTCTGCACAAGGGAGAAAAAGGCAATGAGACGAAGAACAAACTTCAAAGGACAAGGAGGAGGGGAGACTGCCAACAGCACTGGCCCCCAGCCCCAGCAAATAGGGGGCAAGTCAGTGGAATGCTTCCTGTTGTAAAACATTGCCACTTTGTACTCTCAAGCTGCTAGGCTTCTTCTCCCACCATGGCAGAAAATGGGTGGTACAAAATGCCTGACCTGGTCTTCCCACAGGTCTTTACTGACCTTCCCACTGGGAGACCCTAAGCAACGCAGGATCTTACCTGAGTGGCAACAAAAAGCAGTAGCGAATGAGGACGCCCATTCCCCACAGCACTGTGAGCCGCAGGCTGATGTAATGGAAGTTGTAATTGGTCCTGCTCAGAAGGTTCCAGGACGCCAGCTCTTCCGCTGAGAAGCGCTTGGTCACCTCATCGTCCATGATGGTCTCCATGCCCTTGCGGCAGAAATAGAAGATGTCAGAAAGCTCAAACTCGGGAGCATCCAGGGCCTTGTTGCTACTGCTCCGCCGGATCTCCTTGATCTCCTCCTCCAGTGAAGTGGGCTCCTTTTCAATGATACCTAAAACAAACACACACTGAAAGCTCCAACCAGGCCCAGTGAAGAGAAATGGGACTCGACCTACATCTCCCCTCACCCCAAGAGAAGATCACGTGAGTCTCTTACCATTGGCATAGGGCTTGTAAAGTGGGTGGTTGTTCTCTTTGGCACCTCGCTCAATCCTCAGAGTCGCCCACTACAAAAGAAGACAAGCTAGAGGCTACTACACACAATGACCTTTTGCAGTCCACTGCCACCAAAAGATAAGAACATAAGAACATAAGAACAAGCCAGCTGGATCAGACCAGAGTCCATCTAGTCCAGCTCTCTGCTACTCGCAGTGGCCCACCAGGTGCCTTTGGGAGCTCACATGCAGGAGGTGAAAGCAATGGCCTTCTGCGGCTGTTGCTCCCGAGCACCTGGACTGTTAAGGCATTATCAATCTCAGATCAAAGAGGATCAAGATTGGTAGCCATAGATCGACTTCTCCTCCATAAATCTGTCCAAGCCCCTTTTAAAGCTATCCAGGTTAGTGGCCATCACCATCTCCTGTGGCAGCAGGATATTGATAGTCGTTATCAATGGCTACTGCTACAATGGGTGAAGAGAACCTCTATTGAGCAATATACAGTCAAATGCCAGAAGATGCACACAAATAGGAATGGCCTTCACCTACATGCTCTGTTTGTGAGTTTCCCAGAGGCTCCCAACTGGCCAATTTGGAAGCCCGAATATTGGTTCATATGTTTAGCCTTTTGTCTACTCTGTTTCACAGCTAGTGTCAAGTAGACAACACTGAGCCAGCCAGGTAGCTTCATGGGCACTCTCCGTTTTCCCCAGCCCTGTGGCAGAAATTCTGCTTGGTATCTACTCCTTTTGAAAACACATAGCATGGGTTTCATGTATCTTGCGTAGTGGCCCTACTTGGTCAGTCCCTACTTGGTCAGCTTTTCTGTGTCAAGCAAGAATCAGCCCCTTTCAAAGGGCTTTCACCGGCTGGACAGATAGCTCTGAAAAACAGGAAAGGGTTGGCCAAGTCTGAGGAAGAGCTTTAGAAAGTTTTGGTGCTCAGGAGGCAGAACACCTCTCCAGTTCTCACTGTCTGAAACTAACACCCAAGTGACACAATAACTGGCTGAAGTCCCTTCAACAAGGCCAAGGGCAAAGCTCTTTTCTGTGCCAGGTGTTGCTGCTGACAGCCTTTGCCTGCCTAACCTTTGCCTCTAGCAGGAAGCAAGCAAGGTGCTCTGCTGAAACTAGGAGGAGGGGGAGAGGGCCCTGGGCTGCTGGTCCTGACGTGATTACAAGTAAAGGATACATTTTGAAGTTGCTCATACAGTCTAGCTGGGGCAAAGCACCTCCCTCCCCCATCTTTCCCCACTGTCACAGAGAGCTCCTGCTTCCTTTGGCCCAAAAGGTTCAGCTAGCAAACATCAGTGGCTTTACTCCACCCCACCTTATGATCCCCAAGGTTGCTCGCATAAAATAAAAACATATTATAATCAAAACTAAGGCTGCTTCCATTTTTTTTGACCTGCTACATTGCCTTCGGGTGGCAGCTGCTCCTCCCTATTATTATTTGGCTATTTCTCGCCTGCTTCATCTCATTTTATTATCCTAACTGCTGGCACTTAGGAGTCTGTTGCCTGGCCAACTGCCTAGCCATGCACTTCTGGTTCCCTTCTCCAAACGGCTGCAGGTCTTTTCACTATCCCAAGGCAGAGCGGGGAAGGAGCCAGGGATGACAACTGAGGAGGCTGGGCAACACACTGTCTACGCAACATCCAGGCAATGTGCCAAGGGCCAGGCTTGTCTCCACAGTACACTAAGGTCAGTTTCTCCTCTCAAGGGCACAGCACGGTGACCTGTTTTCCGACAAATTGGCTTATCTCTCTCTGACAGTCTCAGCGTAACACAGTCTTCCACATCAGACTTCTAAGCAAGATGGATGCCTGATGCAGTTCTGTGGAAGTGCTTAATGTGGTGTTAAGTGCAGTTCAGCATAGCCCAATAGCCAAAAATTAACCAAAATGTCATCATCATGTCTTCAGTGCAGTCCCGCCTGGGCCTGCGTGTGCATGGCTGAATAGAAGACGCTCAATGAGTGACAGTTACTGCTTTCTATCTCTTATAATTGTGAAGACTTTCTTGAACACATGCAGGCAGTGGCTGGTGAAACCGGAAAGTGTGTGCCCACATATAAGTGTTCAAGAACGCAGGGCTCTGATTAGCATCCCACATATTTTCTCACCCTCTTTCCATGACAGCAAAGTCAGAGTATATCTTGCAAAGCTGTACACAGTAAACAGAATATTTGAAGTCACTCAATTTGTGTTTTATATTGGTGAGAGTTGAGATTGCTTGGGAGGAAAAAGCACAAGGTCTGTTTGCAAACACATGTGTAAGAATAATTCTTCCTCTCAGCATCAACCAGAGCAAGCTGCCTGGGGAAGGGACAGAACAGAGGAAGAAAACTGAAAGAGGACTGAAGTTTTGCTCTTCTTCTTAAAACAACTTCTAGAATTGCCAAGATGCAAAATCTATGGGTGCCAAGGAGAAACCAACTCCCACTGATAGAACCAGCTTGGCTTGCTGTGGGAGGAGACCATTCTACTGGAAGTCTCTTTATCTGCAGGGTGCAGGTACACTGGAGACCTTGCTTAGTTAGCAAGTGGCCAAGGATGAACACAGACAGGTTTTGAACAGGTGTCCCAGGGCAGAACATTTGCACTGCAGGGCCAAATTCCCATATGTGCAAATGCTCTTGTGGCTTAGCTCCAATGGAAGGAGAAAACCACAGTGCTCGCTCTTGATGGCAGAGATAGATGACCCACTTTCTTGACTGCCCTAAAACGGTCATTCCAGAGCTTGCTGATTACTTCTCCAAGTCAAGAAAACACAGCTTAAAGCTCCCCAAGTGAACCTGAGATAAAGTCTGGAAGGTGATACACATTCAAAACAGGGTGAATGTATTTGTAAACCAACCAGGACAGAAATCAGAAGAAGGGTGGGCACTTCTCCTGTCTTCCCACTGCCCCTTCCCATTTACCTGTAAATTACATATTTTAAAAAACCACTTGAGTCCACAGAGAATTAGCTAGGCAGCACTGGAATCAAATTCTCAAAAGTTGACAGAGGTACACTCTTGTGCTTATTGTATAGTTGAGGGCTTTCACGGCTGGATTCTACTGGTTGTGATGGGTTTTCTGGGCTGTGTGGCCATGGTCTGGTAGATCTTGTTCCTAACATTTCGCCTGCATCTGTGGCTGGCATCTTCAGAGATGTATCCCAGTGTGCAACAGACTTCTCTCTGGGATACGCCTCTGAAGATGCCAGTCACAGATGCAGGCGAAATGTTAAGAACAAGATCTACCAGACCACGGCCACACAGCCCGGAAAACCCACCACAACCAGTCTTGTGCTTGTTTTAAAGTGGACTAAGAACCTGGTTCCAATACTAGCAATTCCTCATCATTTCCCTGTTCTTTCTGTTTTTCGTTGCTTATTAGAGTGTAAACCTGTGGAAAAGTCCCTCTTTTGATGTTACCTAACTTGTCATTCTCTATTATGAAAACCCTTTAAAAATATTATGGTTATTATGGTTAATCCAGGTTGGTGATAAACCCTTGCAAGATGGAACCTGGCTGGAAGGGGAAATTCATGTGCCATTCCCAAACAGCCACTCAACTGTTCTACTGCCACAGAGACATGAATACAAGACTCATTGGAGAAGGTCTGACATTCTTTGTCTCTAATCCTAAAACTCATGAGAAAGTGTGAGAAGCAACTGGTTGTTGTGAGTTTTCCAGGCTGTGTGGCTGTGGTCTGGTAGGTCTTGTTCCTAACGCTTCGCCTGCATGTATGGCTGGCATCTTCAGCCCAGAAAACCCACAACGACCAGTTGAATCCGGCCATGAAAACCTTCGACAATACATAAGCATAAGCATTTTATTGTCATTGTGCACGCACAACGAAATTTACAGCAGCATTCCTCGATGCACACAATTTCAGACTTCTCCCTGAGCCTGCAACAGCTGAGGATGGCTTATCCCATTCTCACTCTTTTTATAAAAACATGATCCTATAAACTCCCTGTTCTCAAAATACAGATGTTTGCAAAGGAAATGCTGATGTTGAAGGTCCCCCCCCTGCCTCCCATCATCTCTGACATGTGGGAAATCTCCACAATGATTCAACAGTAAAAACACACTTTGAATCAGCTCAGGAGCACATTCTTTTGTTCTCCAGCGAGGCCTCAGCACTTGAAACAGATGATAGAATTAACAACACATTTTTCCATGGTATAAGCATTTGTTAGTCGAACCTCGCTTTGTCAGAAATGAAACAAACGCTTATACCCTGGAAGTTTCTTTTCGTTCCTTAAGGTGCTTCTGGACATGAATTTTGTTTGACTACCACAGACTAACATTGCTACCCTCTTGAAACGATGCAAGTACTGAAACTTACTACAAATCAGGCCTGGCGTGAACACACCTGAAACTGAAGCAAGCCCTTACACACACACACACCCCTAGCTCAGCCAGTAATTCAGAAGCTCTTTAATGCTGTGATTCATTGCCTCAGCTCCGCTGCTGAAGGATCCCACACCCCAAAGCACATTCCCCCACACCGTCAAGTAGCCTGACTCACCTGGAATATCTGCAACAAGGTTTTCATATAAAGTCTGCGAATGCCGAAGGAAACCCCAAAGATGGCTGGCACGATAATGAAAATCAACAGCAGAGTGAAAAGGACTGTCAGGGAAATGCCCAGCAAGTTAACCACCAGGCTGTCAAAGGGCAGGAGTAGAAACATGGTGAGCGGGAGAGGGACGGCCAGGACCAGGCAGAAAGAGGCCACTTGGGGGCAGTCAGCCAGTTCTCCTGTTAATCAACAGCTTTGTGCATACAGGTCCCTGGCCTGTTATAGACTCCATTTCCAAGTTCAAAGCTTTCCTGCAGAGGACACGGAGTGGCCCAGAGCTCCCATGATCCACACTAGAAACAGGCCACAGCATAAACAGAACCAGTGAGGGCAGACAAGCTATACAACACTTGGTTGAAGAATGCCAGGTTATGGAAGCTGAACAAAGGGAAGCAGAGAAGCGCTCACAAACAGCTTATGGAAAACCGGAAGGATAAAGTCTCTCTGAGCAGTCAAATGCATAAAAAGTCTCTTTTCAAGGCTGAGTCAAATTCCTTATCTTGCCCTGCCTTTGAGGAAAAATCAGCTGCCTGCAGCACTATAGTCTTTTCTGGGGCAGAAGGATCAGTTCCAAGTCTCTCATGTTGCCTGCGCCAAGTGTTGTTCAGAAGGTCGTTGGTGCCCATCTGCAGAGGAACGCCAAGGCAGGTACCTGCTTGGAAGGCTCTCTGGAGAGCGAGATGTTCACATGTCCCAAGTGCTAGGGTAAGAAAGAGAAAGAGTCAGAAATACTACTTAGCCTCTGGCCCAGATATAATTTCCCCAGAGATACTGAAGTCGCATATAGAGTGGTGGGCACCCCTTTGCCAATCTATCACCCAAATCAATGACTCAGGCCTCATTCCTAAGCCTCATATCTGCAGTCATTGTACTCTATTTATAAAAAAGGTGACCAATGATCCTGCCAACTTCCTACCAATTAGTTTGACATCAGTCATTGGGAAAATATATGCTAAGACACTTCTATCCAAACTACAGGCCTGGACGATCTACCAGAACATCACAATCTAGAGCAAATAGGCTTCAATGCAGGGGGAAATCCACGCTAGGACATGCTATGCTTCTACGATTTGGTTAATAAATACTCCAAAAGTCCAAGAAGTGTCTTTATGCTGCCTTCATTGATTTGAAGGCAGCTTTTGACACAGTCTCTAGAGAACGCTCTTTGGAATAAATTGGCTAGCGTACAAGAATAGACACAAACTTCTCTTTTTTTCTAATCAGGCAACTTTATACCAACACAAACTGGCAGAGTTAAGTGCTCACGGAAGGTCTCATGACTGATTCTATTTCTACCTTTAAAGGTGTGAGGCAAGGCTGTATGAAGCACCAACCCTTTTCAATTCTATTTTGAGTGACTTCATCAGCTCCTTATTGAAATTAATAACCATGCCCCTAAAATTAGGCTCAAGGCATATTCCAATACTTCTATATGGATGATACCATCCTTCTATCTTCAAAGTTGGACTTAGTCGACTGCTGAATAGATGTAAGGCAGTACTGCAGGTGATAACGGATTAGTCATCAATTATCAAAAGACCAAGATTTTGATCTTTGCCAAACAATACAAAACATAACTGGGCGATAATAAAGTGCCAGTGGAGCAGGTTAACTAATACAAATATCTTGAATTACATTTTCTTATAACCTTCCTGTTACTCCCACAAAAGCTGCTATTGCAGGTGCTACCATCAGTTATTCTGCCATTGCATTTCTTTATGGAGGCCACCCTTCTTGTCCCAGCAGCATTAAAAAATCTTTTAACTCTAAGATAGAAAGAAGTTACTTTATGGAGTACCTATCTGCTCCAAGCAGTTGATCTACTCCCTTGAATACTGGGTCCAACTCAAATTTTTTCCGTGAAATTATGTGGGCCTGCCAAATTGTGTGTAATCAGAGGCGCCTCTCTGTTTAGAACTGCACCATTAGTTTATAGGGCTGTAAGGAGCTTAAATTTTGGCTGGCCTACATTTCTCGCAGATGATGAGCACTCGATTCAATTCCATTTCCTTTTGTCTGATAATTGTGGCTAATCCATGGTTCTCTTCTGGATCGAAAGAAAGATTGAATCACTTGGTATATCTCTCTAATTTCTCGCTTTTCCCGCTATCTAGTTCAGAATCCTACAACTTGTTAAACAAAAAATTGCTGGAAAGCTTAATGGATTAATTTATTTTAGGGCTATGAAAAAACTTGTTCACCCTTACATCTTCAATAATTTATATCAAACAGGATGGCTCCCTATTTGCATTTTGACTAACTAATGCAGAGAAGAGCCTCACACTTGCTCGCCTAACAGCTCTTCTTTCCTCTCCGCCATTGGCCAAGTGGGTAGATTTAACAACTTGAAATGAGTGAAAGGGTAGTTTTGTGGTGAACAACAATTGAAACATTGGCACATCAACCGCTTTGCTGCCCTAAATCTGCTAATATCAGATCAAAATATTCCAACATTCTTTCTAGGATACCTAGTGAAATGGAAGAATCAAGTAGACTTCCTTTTCTTCTGACAATTCTGACAATGAAACTCTAGAATTGCTGCACACTTTGTACTGGAGGTGATGCACAAGAAATAATTTATGTTGTATCTTAAACCTTTGTATGTGGATACCTTTTATCTTAAACCTTTGTATTTTAAAATTTTTTTTTATCTCTCAGGTTTTTTATTGTGTTATGATTATTGTTATGCCAAATAAAGGCTTATTATAAAAAAAAAAAAGAAAGAAATACTACTTATTCATTTAGAAGAGTTTTATGCCACCTCTTCAGTGAACCTGCCTGAGGCAGCTTGCAAAACAAAGCTTGGTAACAGAAAAGACAGTATCAAAGTTTTAATTAACACCCAGCATTAAAAACCCAGCACAAGCATAAAACACCGGGCAGCGTACAATCAGTCTTAAACATTTCTTAGGCTGAAAACAGGCTATAATAAGAGGTTTTGAAAAACCAACCCCTTAGTTAAAAACATGGGTCTAAAGAAATGCTTCAGCCAGGTTTCTAAAAGAAAATAGTAAACCTGAAGGGGAAGGAAATTCTGCAGATGAGATGCCACGGATGAAAACACTCTGATTTTCGTTATCACCCACCTCACCTCAGAATATAGATATACAGAGAAAAAGGCTTGTGAGGAAGATCTTAGCTAGCAGGTTAGACAGTACCTCCAAACCTGTTCCTTCAGGGGAGACAGACCCCCTCCTGGACAGGCTAATATCCTGCAGTAGACCCTTCACCAGCCAATGTTAATTCCTCAGTCTGCCTAGGGATTTCTACATCATTCTTGTCGATCCCACATTCCCCAGACTCCTGTTCAGGACTTCCACAGACCCACCTGAATCAGCTGTTAAGAGAAATGGAGCTGGGGATCACTGGTGAGACCTTTCTCCAAATCCCAATGATCTCTCACAACAGTTTCAAGCAGATGTTAAACAGCAAAGGAACTAGATGGATCCCTGCAGGTCCCCACAGCATAAATACCATGGGGCCAAGCAGCAGTCCCCCAGCACCACCTTCTGGAATTGGTCAAAGAAATGCAGGACTACCATAACATGGAATACCTTACTCCCACCCCAGCCAGCTTCTCCAGAAAAATAACATGACTGAAAGTATCAAAAACTACCAAGAGGTATGTCAGAGAATCAATACGGACAAACTCCTTCAACTCTCTTCAGTTAAAGTCAAAGCAATCAATGCCATTTTTGTCCCAGACCTGAATCCAGATTTGAATGAATCTAGATAATCCATCTCCTCCAAGACTGACTGAAGTTGTGTAGCCATCATCTCCTTAAGCAGCAGCTGTTTACATCAGTGGAGTGCAAAGATACCTCCTTTAGGAGAGGTTTCACGATGGCCTCTTTCAAAGCTGATGGAACTGCACTATCTTCCAGAGAGACATTCATTACTTCCCAGACTCATACGATCAACCCAGCAAGGTTTGACACCAACTATCATATATAACAAGTGACATCGATGTGGAGTACTGATCTCAGAGAAGTCAAGCTACAGTTCCAGTCAGCAGCTTCTCCATGCAGCCAGAGAGCGGGCTGCACTGCATGTAGGCAAGTCCTGGCTCCCTACAGGGCAACGGAAGCCAGGAGGAGGTAAGGAGCTGTTTGGGGCCAGCATGGGGAAAATGTCGCCTTCCACCTGCTGAGCGGGTAGAAGACGCTGCTTTTGAAAAACCTCACTCCCTGAGAGAGTTCAAAAGAAGCGGCTTTTGCTTTGGTTGGTTACCCAGCATGGGTTTTACAAGGAACAGCACCCCAGGGCGTGTAAGCTTACCCAGCGCTGTTATTGGGCTGTGTGGAAACAGCCACTGTAGCAGAAGGCAGAGCACATACTTTGAGTGCTGATAATCCCACATCCAGCTCCTGATTGTCTCCACTTAAAGGACCTCAGGCAGCACATACTCAAAAATATTGTTCTCTGCCAGAGTCATTAAAGAAACATTATCTGTCAGAAGAGATGATATCAAGCTACAGGTACCAACAGTCTGACTTGGGGATCATCTAGAAGTCCACATAAATGGAGACAGGGAGGAAACCAGCCCATCCTACTACAACAATTCACAATTTTCTCAGATAACCAGCCTGCCCACACATACCTACCATTTTTGACATTAAAAGAGTTAAAAACCACAGCAACCCACAAATTGTTCCTCCTAGCTGTCTAAAGACATGGGGTTCTTTATAAGCCTGACATATCAACATATTTTATATTAGTTCAGTGATAAAGTTCAGTGATAAATCAGTGATTAAGAGTATCAATTTAAAATGCAATCCCACCCTGAAGCTATGAACAACTTAGAGGCACAGACTATATCATCAGTTTTAATGTGTGTGTGGAATACTAGGAAACCCATGAAAACTGCTCCAAGCTTTCCCAAAAGAATATAACTAACACACACACACACACACACACACACACACACACACACACACACACACACACACACACACACACACACACACACACACACACACACACACACACACACACACCACACTCTCAGAGGGTATAGCCCCCCCAGGACAAGGCCTTGCTTTAGTGAGCTGTCTCTCTCCTCCATTGTTTTAGATTGGATTCACTGATGTAGCCCAAACATCCTGATCTAAGGCCCTTCTTGCCAGGGACCACCCCCTAGAGTCAGACAAGACATATTACTCACTGTAAGCAGAAGTAAAGTGAAATCAAACAGGCCTGCAGAGATGAACTGGAGTTGTAACCCAAGAGACCTTCTGTTATATTCAAAAGTGAGAAAGGCTGAATGAGAAGACAGAATTCCCACAGTGCTCAAACAGATCTCAGCCCCAGCCTTGCATCACTGCTGGAATGAAGCAGGAGCTGAGCATACGTAACTCTGCTGGGTTATTTTATCACCGCAACATGTTCCAAAAGATTTCAGCATTCATGCTGGGAATGATGAATCAGCTTCCTCCACGTGGGAAGCAACACGTCAGAGTCATGAGAAGCCGCTGCCTGAGGATACCAACCTGATTCTAGGAGGCCACGCTCCAGAGCACCTGCCTTTTCCCCAACACCAGCAAACGAAGCAGATATTTGCATGTAACACAAGCAAGCCGAAACAGCAACAAACGCAAGACGACTATGTGCTACTATAAGAGAGCTGAGCTTCACAATTCCCAAAACAGAAAAAAGCAGGAAAAACAAATAGATTAAAAAAATTGATCTGGGTTCTGCTGACAGCATGGCTGGCTTTCATATACAGAACTCTTTCCACAAGAAGGGAGTTCCATGCAATTAAAAAGCTTATAAAAAACCCAGAGTAACTAAGGCATTCAAAATGAACATATCCTCAGAACAATATACAGGAAAAACAAAACATGAAATCAAGTAAATTAATATAAGCAGGGTCCCTTCAATCATAATTTAAATGTTGGGTGGGCATTGTTAATTTTTTTGTAACAATGTGAGTGCACTACAAAATCTTTTTTTAAAAAAATAGCAGAATCTAGAGAATACATTGCTATCATAACAAGCTCTATTGGCAAGAGACTGCATCCAGGATGCGTTAATCAGAACCCATTAAAACAATAGTTATGGTATGGACAACTATTGAGGTTGCATGACATGACTGATGCAGAAAACCTATCATGCACAGAGTTCCTTATCATGGTACCCATCAAAGGATAACATTATCATTTGAAAGTTAATTAACTACCCTCAACATATGCAAAGCAAGGTTGGTATTGCCTGGTAACAGATTCAGGTCAGACAAGAGGAAGCACTTCCTCATACTATGGCTAATTAACACATGGCACTATCACAAGATGTGGTTAAAGCCAGTAGCTCAGATGGTTGAAAACAGGACTTGACAAATGTGGACAGGATAGCTGTAGTCATGGCTGTTAGCTGTAGTCATGGCTGTTAGATTTGACAGCTAAATGGGATCTAAATGGACACTGGATGTGGGCTGTGACCAATAGATGACTGTCCTGCTTCTTGTTATCATGTCTCGAGCACGGGCTGGCTGTTTTTGGAAACACAGGACTAGAAAAAGTGGAAAGTGGTCTGAGCCACACAGGCCATTCCTGGAAAGTGGTCTGAGCCACACAGGCCATTCCTACCTTAATCCAACATTTTTAGCACAAAAATGTTCCTTGGCAAGGGAATCTCAACTGAGCTGAACCCAGGAAAGGGGGCCTGGATGTATCTTCTGTCCCGTTGATGGTCTCATCAATGGCAAGTGTGAGCTGAAGTAAGGAGGGGGTTTCTCGGCTAGGCTTCAGTCCAGGTGTAATGATTCGGACCTCTCCTATTCACTTTCCATTTCAGCAGAGCTGAGAGATTTTTCTGAAACTAACAACAAATTGCCCACCAGCTGAAGCAGCAAAACTCCCAGCTTAAGGCCACCAACTTAGGTCCTACAAGAGGTGACATCTGAACCACAACTTTTCCTGCTCCAGAGCTCCATGTTAGAAGAGCTAAGCAAATGCTCTGTCCTACTTCATCGGGGCTGTATGTATGCCCTTACTCAGATAACTCCAGAGAACTCTAAAATGTAAACAAAGTTATGTGCACCTTACAGTTTAACAAGGAACTAATTCTTTCATCAAATGCTAACAGAATGTGTGCTGATAGGAGGCCATGATGTGTGAGCAGCTGACGTGCTGCAAGGGCCCCCTTGGAGGCACACCCCCTGCAAGCTCACTGTCAGTGAGAACAAATCACTCACCGTCAGCAAGTTCTGCTCTCACTGAGTAAACATTTCCCCAGTATGGCACAATATTTCCCACAACAGTGAACTGTACCATTTACTTGTGTGGGAGAATTTCAGGGGCAGTTCACAAACATTACAGAGGCCAAAGCTAAAGTTCCTCCAGTCACTGGTGACCCCTAATCACTGAGCAGCAAACCTAAGTTCACACAGCCTCACTTTGGTTTTTTCTGGCCATGCTACAAAAGAGACAACTCCCATTTTTTTATATTAACACACGGCCCTTCCACGAAAATAATGCATTTTCAAACCACTTTCACAACTGTTTGCAAGTGGATTTTGCCATTCTGCACACCTTCAAAGAGCACTGAAAGCAGTTTGAAAGTGCATTATTCTGCATGTGCGGAATGAGCCATGGTCAGCAGATATGCTGGCTTTCTGTTTTATTTTTAACCTAAAACAGGAAAAGCCAGTTTACAGAAGAGAAGGAAGCTGAAAATGTATATGGACCGCCTACACTGTGTGTGTGTGTGCTTGTATTAAGCGCTGTCAAGTCACTTCTGACTTGTGCCGATCCTATGAATTAATGTCCTCCAAAACATCCCACTGTTAACAGCCTTGCTCAGGTCTTCAAACTGAAGACTGTGCCTTCCTTGATTTACTCAATCCATCTCAAGCAGAGTCTTCCTTTTTGCCTGCTCCTTTCACCTTTTCCTGGCATTACTGTCTTTTCCAATGATTCTTGTCTTTTCTTGCGACCAAAGTAGGGTAGCCTCAGTTTAGCACTGTCAGTTTCTAGGCAGGGTTCAGGCCTTGATTGGATCTAGAATCAACTTGTCTTTTGGGTTGTCTACAGTATTTGTAAGACTCTCCTTCCAACAACACATTTCAAATGAAGCAGCCCACACTAGGAATTTTAAATATTGTTATGGATTTGTCCCAGACTTATATATAATGTTGGTATCTGAAGAATCTGAAATATTTTCCTAGTCCCACAAAAGGGGATTGTTATGGGGCTTCCAATAAGTTGCAGCCAGTATTTCTGTGTATCTGTATGTTCCTGTAATCTCCTTTCCCCTCTTCTCCCTTTACATTTATTACCACCTTATCTACTCCTTTTCTCTCTTTACACGTCTCCATTCCCTTTAAAAAAATTCCACTCCACATTACATTAGGGACCCAGGATACTGTTCCAGGGGAGTTCTTTCTTTACTTCCTTCAAAATTATCTGTGTTACGAATGCTCACCAACAACATTTCAGAATTACCAAGGTGAAATTATCTAGTTCTAAAACTTCAGTAGAATGTTTCACCTCATTCCTCACTTTTTAAAAAAGAATTGAAAGTTTCCAGAACACCAATTTTAATGAGGAAAAAAATTCATACAGATTCCTTAGAATTTTTGAATTGTTAGAAATGTTTCAACACAGAAGCCCAGAAACCCCTTGATTATGAGAGGCTGACATCCTTCTGGATACTTCTGCTTCAGCTAGTATTTCTGGGCTTAAATTCAATGGCACCCACGTAATTGGAGAACCCGATTTAGATAATCTGCTCACTCTTAGGATTCCTTGGATTCTGTACTTGTCATTTCCCAAGACTCCTGCTGGCAAAAAATGATCAATTGCTGATGCAATTATGTAAACTTTAACTAGAAGTTTTTTCTTCATCTAGTAAATACTGACAGATGCAGAAAAATTCTTGTTTAAAGAACAACCAGCGGTAGAACATCACAAAGTCCAGATTCATTCAGCTTTTTGGGTAAATAAATAAACAAAATATGTCGCTGTATGGGGTCTCAAAAATACCCACGATTAACAGCCCAATTCAGATTGGGATGGAGAATACCATCGTGGCCAAAGGGGCTTCAGATGAAACAGGGAGCAGAGAAATCAAAAAGCCCTCCTGCCACCCAAATCGCCCAATTTCGGAAACAGGCCTCCTCTACATTGTGGCAGTAGAGGGGAGGGGGGCGTTCCTGGGCTGGAAGCCTGGTGGAAGCCGAATAAAGTTGGCTCCACTCCTGGAAACAGTCAAAGTCCACCCCTTCCTATGCCAGCATCTGCTTTTTGGTTTGGCCGTTGAGGAGCTCAGCGAAGCCGGCACACTGGATTCTTTGATCTCCCACTGGCACAGGTGCCCCTTATACTGGTGGCAAAGAGAAAAGTGCCAGTGCAGGACTCCACCATGCCCAAATACCAATCCCCCCCCCATCTGAATTGGGCCATAATATACTCCAGAGTACCCACCAAACTATGGAGAATACAACATACAGAGTTGCAGCCACACAACCTGGGCCTATCAAGAAATCTCCATGTGTTTGTTATGGAATCTTTTACTGAAAAGGATTCTGGGAACAGTTATAGTGTGCACAGCCAATTCATAACAGAAACAAGATAGGCTTCAGATCACAAAGTATAAATTCACAGTGAAACCCAGAACACTGCGACCCAGCTATGCCAGGGCTCATTACAGGAGACACATTGTCTTTCAGGGAAGCGTATCTGCCATTACTGAATTTTTCATTGAAAAGTCTTCAAAGGAATCCAAGAGTTAACTGAAATATGGTCTGAAGAATGCTGACTTAAATATTAGATTTAGTTTCGAGTGATTGAAAATGGGATACAGGCTTCCTTTTGATGATGGCTATAACACTCAGATGTACAAAAAAGAGTCAGGATTTGTTGTGTAACCCAAGGAGCAGACACCATTCTTCAAATGTTGTGAGCGCACAGGTAAAAAGCTGCTTTGGCACAACTTCTAAATGCTCCAGGTATTCAAAAGGCCTGAGCCCTCCACAGTAGTTGTGGAGTATCTGTGGGAAGAAGGGACTGCTCCTCCAGTCACTACAAAAAGCAGAACTTCTAAACAGTGGAGACAACCAGAGCACCTTGTTGGATTTCAGAACTGCAGCCCTGAATATTTTAGAAACAGAATATAGACGTGGCAGTCTGTAGAACACAATGTATCAGGTAGACTTCACTACAGCGTGGTATGTGCCAATCTTTCTAAGAACTTGCTACACCCAAGCTGCAAGGTAAGCAAAAGGTTATCTTCGAAACAATGATCAATTCAATCCTTTACCTTGTTACCTTTTCCCTGTATAACCACATCTCATTAGTCTTTTCCAGTTCATCTCAGCATTAAGCCTGAAGGGGCCGGAAGGACTCAACACAGATTGATCCTGAGACCACTGTCATAAACTAAGCTTTCTTTGTATGACCTGCAGTGTGCTTTCCTATCTGCCTAGGTCAATGAAAGGCTCCATGTTACCTTCCAGTGGAAAGAACTGAAATAAGAGAGGTCAGCAGCTGGTCTTACCGAACAGCCACTTTCAAGGAGTGGATAATGGTGGATGAGGGGCACCCTCCTGCCATTCAAAGTGGAAATCTGACAAATGTTAGGGCCACAGCCTAGTCCCCTAATCACACTCCTTTTTCCATGGAGTTTGCAAATGGCAAGGACAGACCACAACATGCAACATTGCATTTTTCACTACTGCACTCAACAGCAGCAGCAGAAACAGTAACAAAAGGCAAGGGCCATTCACTGACGCACCATCGAGCTGCTAATAGAGTGGAAAGGAAGAATGCACATTAAGTAGATAAAGCCAGTGTGTTATAATTATTGTACCATTGAGGCATAAAACAGGATACCCAGATTCAAATCTCCATTTGCCAGAGAGCAAACAAGGTGATCTTGGGCCAATTTTCCTCAGCCCCGCCCACCACACAGATAGTTGTGATAAAATTGGGCAAAAATAAAATTGAGAAATGTGAATCACATACGTTACCCTGAGATCCATGGGAGAAAGGGAGAATAAAATTATGCCCCACCTTTCTCTCCCATGAAGCCCCAAAGTGGCTTATGCCACTCTCCTACATTTTATCCCCACAACAACCCTATGAGATAGGTTAGGCTGAGAGACTGTCACTGGCCCAAGATAACCCAACAAGCTTCCATGGCACAAGTGGAGATGCAGATCTTCTGATACTAGGACAACACTCTGAACCACTATACCCCATTGGCTCTCTATATGTCTTAGACAGATTCAAGAAAAACCCTCTCTTCAGTCTTAAAAAAAAGTATTTCCCAGCTCTAATACTGAGAATCTTTAACTGGAGAAACCAGGGAGTGAACCTGGAACACTCCACTTGAGGAGTGCCACTAAAAACTGGAGTACAACTGCAACAAAAGTCCTCCAGTAGAAGGGAGTGGAATGGTTCCTTTCAAGAATTCCTTCCTCACTTAATTTACATAACCCTCTCTTCCAGTAGAAAGCTGAAAGCAGTTGTGATATAGCTCTGCCCATCCTACTTTTGCTAAGTTATAGTCAAACCTTTCAAGCAATGTTATTGTGTAAAAATATCTCTGAATAAAGTTAATACTTACATGAGGGTATGCAGTCTCATTGTCAATTTCAACCTTTCCCTCAAAAAGTAGTAAAGTGAATGTGCTTTTGTGCGTCATATAAGTCATGGCTCTTTAAGGGTGGTTACATCAGATCAACTGTGGGTCACACAAGTAATACAACCACAGTCTTACCTTTTAAGTTATGCTGATTTTTTAAAGGAGAACATAAGGGCAGAAGATATGGATAAAAGACTTACACAGAAAAAAAAATTAAAAACAAATTTCATGTTGAAGCTTGTAGACAGAGACTCATTCTATTTTGCTGGGAGACTTTGGGTAAATCACACACTTTTAGCCTTAACCCTGGCAAGTATTTGGAGGGGTGATCTCCAAGGAATACCATGGAATACCAAAGAATACCATGACACTGAGGCAGCAATGGTAAACCCCATCTGAACGGCTCTTGCCTTGAAAAGCCCACCAGAGAGCCCCCCAAGTCAGCTGTAAAAAGATAAGAG
This sequence comes from Sphaerodactylus townsendi, assembly GCF_021028975.2. Lineage (NCBI taxonomy): Eukaryota > Metazoa > Chordata > Lepidosauria > Squamata > Sphaerodactylidae > Sphaerodactylus > Sphaerodactylus townsendi. The sequence continues at coordinate 26,819,681 of NC_059436.1, read as the reverse complement.
AGCAGAGTGTCTACATCTACAATAGTGTGGGCCTGTGTGGACAAAGTAGTCTCGTACCATATGTTTACCATATGTAGATAGAATATCAATGTTCCATGAGAAAAAAACAAGGAACTTCATAACTAAACAGGTGTTGATCTGTGAGTTCATAGCACATGATACTCACACAGCTGTATGAGTGTATAGACAGCTCAATATATAGTATACATATGTATGTATTATACCATCCCTATATTCATGGATGTGCAAGAGTGTGAACCATCCTACAAGTCTTTGAGCCTGTGAGAGGCAGGCAATATTCAACTCCTCTCTTAACATCGATGTATTGCGGGCTTGTGAAGCATGCACATAATCATACCCAGACACATATAAACTAAAGAGGTCTGCATTCTCATCTTTCCCTCCCTCTTACGGACTACATGAATTGGGCTCTAGCACATGAATATCTATACTAGAATAAGAACCTGTTAATCTTCAAGGTGCCACAAGACTCTTGTTCAAGTCTGCCTCAACAGACTAACACGGCTACCACCCTGCTTACATGTCACAGTGAACGCATCCACATTCATTTGTAATAAAAGGCCAACATGCCAACATATGTTAACTTCAGAAATGGGACCAGAACCTGAACCAATGCAGGGTTTCAATCACACATTCAGTTGTACAAATTTTGAACGTAACACGCGCCCTACTCGACATATGTAAAAAGAAAAATCAAGTATACACTAAACGCAGACTGTTGGTGCATTCAATGTAACTTGTGAACAGGGCTTAGATGTAGGCATCTGTAGGAACGGGCATCATTCTCACACCCACCCACGTGGATCTGCGAGGGTCCGGTTTCTCCTCGCCCACCCACTGGTGGAGGAAGAGACCTGCCAAGGCAGACAGCCCTCTGGAGAGTCCAAGGGGAGGGAGGTGGGCCTTCCTCAGCCCTCCAGCCCCTTGGCGGTGCTCGGGCAGGCGGGGGCGGGAGACTCACCTGTCGCCTCAACCGCTTTCCCGCCCCTCCCCCTCCGGCCGAGGGACAGAGGACGCCGCCGAAGCAGAAGAAACCGTCTCTGCGCGCCGTCGCGCGCTCGTGTACGTCACCGGTCCTCCAACGTCTGCCTGTCAAGCGCAAGGCACAAGCCCCGCCCACGCCACTACGGTTGTACTCTCCGCGCTCACGCTATCGATCCCTGTTCCTCTGAAGGCCCGCCTCTCTTCACCTCCCTTCCTGCAGCCAATCGCCGCCCGCTTCGTCAGAGCTCAGAAGAAGCCACTAGGGGCGCTGTTTGCCGGTGACTACAGACGCGCGTGCGCAAAGGGCCTGCCTCTGCCCCAAAGAGGCGCGCGGCTCTTCCGCTGTATTTTTTTTTCCTGGGAGAAGGAGATCGGTGGATGCGGACTGCCTCCCCATGGACAGCAGCCGTCACGTGTCTTTAAAACACCCCACCTTGGAGTCCTTGATGTTGCATTATGAGTTGATTGCGGGTGTTTGATAGGAAAAGGGTTGTCTGTGGCTTCCCATTGAATGGCTTTTTCATACCTACTTGAACCAACGACGGGTGGAAGCAGCCCGGAATTTTAGTTGTGCAACGTATTGTGATCCAGAACAAACTCCGGGGGGGTTTGCTGCAGCCATCGAAACAAAACGGTCCAATAAACGTGATACAGCAGAAAGGAAATGTGTTATTAGAGACTAGTGAGCCTATATAAGTTTTAAATATTAATTGATAAGTGTTAAGTAAGATTGTAGGTGTAGGAACGTTTTACCACAAAGTGTTTAATTTTGTTAAGATAAGAATTAAATCCAATATGTCTGAGATTTCTTTATATTAAAGTTAGGACTGTTCTGTGACCTTGAAAGAGATACGGTGACTGTAAAGGCATTTTTGACCTAAAGAAATGTAAGGGCTGATTTTGCAGAGTAGCATCATTCTAGGGCGGCTTTAGCAAGCTCACAGGATTTCACACTCTTTAATTGCAACAAAACTCTTAATATGCATGCATTTTAAATTTAAAATGCTATGATGTCTAACAATAAAGTGAGTAGTTCATGCCAGCCAAAATGGCACAGACAAGAATCCCACCCAGGGCATCTCGGCTGCATAAAATCACAAGCCCCCAACACACACACAGTCTGATGGGGATTCAGGATGCCAAAAGGGGCCCGGAATACTGAAAGTTTAGGGAGAGAGGGAGACAGGCTATTTCAAGCCACTGATCATTTATAATTTCTTGGAGAGTAGGCTGTATGGTAGAATTAAAGCTTTGCTTGAAATCCTCTAATAAAAGACAGCCTGTTATTTTTCTGTTGTTGCTCCACAGTGGAACTATTCCCCTTAAGTTTTTTAACTGCAGTCTAACCTCCTGTCATTTATAATCTAGAGTTTCCTTCCGAAAAAAGGGCGTGCACTCTTCTGATAATGCTTCAGGTTTTGAAGAACATACTCACATTCCCTTCAGTTTTCTTTAGGCTAAACATGCCCAGTTCATTCTCACTCTCTCAAATAACCTTTCGTGAAGTTTAAGGTACTTGTTTGACTACATTTATCTTTAATTTTCCATGAGATCAAGAATTCCAGTATTGTGCCAACACTTGGGGGGAAAGTGCACACTTCTTTCTCCTCATCAACCTGTCTTCCCTGTTGGTCAGGATCAACTTGAAGATAAGCCCATCCTTTAATTTCTTCCTGCGCTGTCCAAAAGGGAGTAGTCAGCAAGGCATGTCAGGAATTTACTGGACATACCACGCTTGTTGGATTTTATTTACCAACAGATTCCAGGCTAGTTGGAGTCTCCTATGATTTCTAATTCCTGCTTCCATGAAACATGTATAATTTGTTTCCAGAAAGCATTGTGCATGTTCCCTCCTTGGTTTGGCAGTCCTGAGACTCATCGCTCCCAGAGTTTCAGAGATATTTTTAAGTCATATTTACCTCACTGAGTCAGTAGTTCAAGCTTATCTTGTTGGCCCCTCAGTGCACAAATCCTCACAGGCCACCAGGTTTTACGCTGTGGTTTTATATCCTAATAAATATTTGAATCAATTCACTGGCATTTAAGAAACGTACAGCTCCTATCTTGCTTATTCAGAAGTGAGTCCCACTGAGTTTGGATTGCACACAGATGGCTGGTTCACTTAAATGATTTCTCTGCACCCCACTGGGATGGTAGCCAGGTTCCAGCAGAATCATCCCTAAGTGAAAAATGTTTAGAAACAGAAGGTGGTCCCAACATGGCTGCCACATTGTTGGTGGTAACAATCCTCTTCTGCGTTATCTGTACAAGTAGCCGGTTCATTTCTGAACTGAATTCAAAGTACTAGGTACAACCTTTAAAACCCTTTTAGGCTTTTTTTAAATCTTAGAAACTGTTTACAAACTTTACCTTGAACCAACCATGTTCAAGGAGCACCTGCTCTCATAAAATCCCACCTGAGCAATGAGATCATGTTCCTTCTCTCTGCCCTCACTACCAAAAATAAACTGAGTGGCCAAGAGAGAGGGTTTTCTTGACAACAGTACAGCACCTTTTGAAACCCTCCCAAGAAAAGTTTGCCTGGCCCTATCTTTTTTGGACTGCCACTGAATGCGGAAGATACTTTTTGGAAAAGCCCTTAAACTGAAACCATTCTTAGACTTTTGCTAGTTGTGCTCTTCTTGGTATGTGGATTTGCTGGGTGTTTTTTATTCTTTTATCTATTTTGCTGATACATACATACAGAGAGAGACAGAGTACATGGTCTTTTAAGACTCTTTTAAGACTGTTGCATATTTTTATTAGTTTAAATTCATTGTGATCTACTGTGAGGGTATTAGGATGGAAGGGAAAAGTAGAAATATGGTTGCCAACTTCCGGGTGAGATCTGGAGACTTATCTCCAGATGAAAGCAATAAGTTCCTCTGGAGAAAATGTTGAGAGGGTGGACTCTATGGTGATATCCCACTGAGATACCTCCCCAAACACCACTTTCCCCAGGATTCACCCCCAGATCCTCACATATGTTCCAACCAAGAGGCAAGAGCTAGCAGTCCTAGGAAATATTGTAATAAATACTTGTACTAGTGTAATAGAGGAGAAGGTTGTGGGTTATGTATATAAAAGGCGGCTGACCATGGGAAAGGAAAGGCCATTTTGCCCTCATTTTCAGAGTTTAAGTGCAACCACTTCTTTGTTCCATTATAAAAACGGATTGGTGAAATTTAACACACCAGAGTCTCAAAAGACTTTCAGTATAGTCAATTTCACTCTTTCCGTGGAGAGTCTGTATGGATGTGCTGAGGTAGCTTGTATGTGATGCTTTCAAAATAGTTCCAGAAGCATTTCGGGTGTTGGATATGATTATGAACCTCCATAGGCAATATTTATTATTACTTTACATCTTGCCTTTCCCCCCAGCGGGGACCCAACAAAGTTTACATCGTTTTCTCCTCCATTTTTTATCCTCACAACATCTCTGTGAAGTAGGTTGGGATGAGTGTGTATGACCCCAAGGTTACCCAGCTAGTTTCCATAGCAGAGTGAGGAGCTGAACATGGCTGTCCCAGACCCTAGTGTTAACCACTATATTCTATTGCCACTCCAAAATTGTATATATTCATGTTCCAGCAGTGTTGGTTATTCCTGTGGGATTTCTTTTCACCTTTTCTAAGGGCCACAATGAAGCAGTACAATAAGCTTGCAAGGTCCATTGATAGAGAATTGTGTCAGGACACACACAAAATGAAAGAGGCACATTGTAAGCAAGAACATAAGAACATAAGAACATAAGAACAAGGCAGCTGGATCAGACCAGAGTCCATCTAGTCCAGCTCTCTGCTACTCGCAGTGGCCCACCAGGTACCTTTGGGAGCTCACCTGCAGGATGTGAAAGCAATGGCCTTCTGCGGCTGTTGCTCCCAAGCACCTGGACTGTTAAGGCATTTGCAATCTCAGATCAAAGAGGATCAGAGCTATATAACTATTGTCTTCCCTATGTAACAGCCAAACAGTTTTATTGTTAGCAAGACTGCCATGGCTGAGAAGTCAAAATGCTGTACATTTGGAAGAAATACCCCTTCTTTGTATCAAAATCTGCGAGGGCAAATGTCAGGTTTTCTTCCTGTTTGATGTGGATTTTTGCAGTACAAATTTTTTCAGCATCCATGTATATGCTGTGTTCCAGCAAATATTTAAATTACATATAGGATTAATGTTTTGTATTCCAGTTAGTAGACAGTATTAATCTTCTTACCTTGCTGACCTTGGTTTACCCTCCAGTTTGCCTCACTGAGATTAAACCCTAAATTCTATTTTCAATACCTGGGTTAAGTCCTGAAATACATGCAGTGATAATTCGGAAGAGTTCTGTGCATGTGCAGGGTGCCTTTACTGCTGAATAATTTCTTGGAATTAAAGCATAGGGCTTCCACAACAGATGGCGAAATGAATCCCAGGCCATTCATTTTTCACCCTGTCTCCTGTCCAGATGTTAACCAATTTATATGCGCATAACATTTCCCAATGCAGCAATCCAGCCTTTACACTACAGCAAATCTTATGTGCAACTCTGGAAAGTTATTTGCGGTCAAATCTGCATATACATGGTTACACATGTAAAGATTGTTTAAATTTATTTCTCTTCATTTATATCCAAGGCAGTTTCTCCTGTTTCTCCTAACAGCAACCCTGTGTGGTAGATTAGATCATCTCCATGATCTGCACCTCACCTGCCGTAAGTAACAGGACTGTGTTTGCTGTCCTCCAGGGTCTGCTGCTACAGCAGGGGTAGGGAACCTTTAACACTCAAAGAGCCATTTGGACCTGTTTTCCATGGGAAAAGAAAACACTTGGAGCTGCAAATAATTTTTGACATTTAAAATAAAGATGACACTGTATATATTGGTTTTTTTACCTTTTACTCCGCTCATTCTGAGAAGCACATGGATGCATCCGCCCTGCTGCCTGCAGGGAGGGCAAGGATGGGGCCAGCAGCTTGGCTCATGGAGCCGCAGTGCAAGGGCAGAAGAGCCGCATGCGGCTCTCGAGCTGCAGGTTCCCTACCCCTGTGCTACAGAAACAAATTTCTGCCTGACCACCCTCTACACCCAAGAGACTTTTTTTCTAAATGGACTCTTAGCTTAAGAACTGCTGCACGTTTTAGTTTTCAGCTGTCCCTATCCTGCTGCTGGCTAATCATGCTGGCAGAAATTGCAGCACCTAACAGGATTTGATTTCCATGACGCAAGCACAGAAAATCCAGGTGTCATAGGCCAGGTTAATTCACCAGCTAAAGATGGAGGTGCTAAGAAGGGAATGTGGAATCAAAAGGCGGTCCTGTCTGTGGCAATTTGGAAAGGGTCAGAGAGGCCATTTCCGCATTTTCAGAAAAAGGCAGCATTTCATTACTTCCACCAACAGCACAATTCAGTGCTAGGATGCATTTAGCGACATTGACATGATCCGAATTTCTAGCTTTTATTTGTGGTATCTGTGGTTCAAATCCACTAAATCTCTTTCCTATAACAGATCTTACTAATCCCTTGATTCCAAACTGTGCATTTTACATTCTTACAGGGATGATTTAATAATGTCCCTCTGGATTCACAGTTCTGTCTATGTTGCTCCAATCAGGTTGAGTATCTCATTTGTTCTATTTTATGTGCCTCTATTCATCCTAAACTAAATCAAACTTTGACAAATTTTCCTGGCTCTGATGTGGATCACATTAATTTCTTACTGACTGGTCTCTTCCCCTCTATTACCTTTAATGTAGTCACTTCTACCTTTTTATCAACTAGTGTAAGGAAGAAATCAGTTCCTGATTTATGCTGATAAAATTCTAAATTAAAGTGATGTAATATTTAAACTTTCTTTTTTATTATTTTACTGTTTTATTAGGTTTAATTTAAAATGCACTGTCGTATTGTAGTATTTACATTGTATTATTATGGCCTATGGCCACAAAATTTAATAAAAATATATTCTATTTTGCTAGGATGCCAGATTCTGATTTAACTCAGTTCCAGCATGGTGTAATAATTATATTGTCAGACTAGGATCTGTGATATCCAGCTTCAGATCCTCACTCCACCATGAAAATTTGCTGCGCAGCCAGTCACTCTCTCAGCTTAATCTACCTCACAGGGTTGTTGTGAGAATAAAATGGAAGGCCCCTTCCACACAAGCAAAATAATGCGTTTTCAAACCACTTTAACAACTGTTTGCAAGTGGATGTTGCCATTCCGCACACCTTCAAAGAGCACTGAAAGCAGTTGAAAGTGCATTATTCTGCATGTGCGGAATGAGCTGAAGAGGATCAAATGATATTATACACAGCTTTGCAACCCCATTGGGGAGAAAAGCATGGGATAAACATCTAAATAAATAAAACACTGCCATGCCAGATTTCCCCTGGTTCTGCCCCTGATTTGCCAGTTTCTAAATGTTATGTAGATTGCCTCAGTGATGTTTATAAAAACCTGGGGAGATGTGGCAGCATTATTCCCATATTTCAGCATGAAATGAAGGTGAGGCAGAGAGAATGTGAGAGGAAAAGAGATTCCACCTAAACATTAGAAAGAACTTCCTGACAATAAGGGCTGATCGACTGTGAAATGCACTGCCTTGGAGTGTGGTAGAGTCTGCTTCTTTGGACGTTTTTAAACAGAGGCTAGATGGCCATCTATCAAGGGTTCTTTGATTTGTGTATTCCTGAATGGTAGGGAGTTGGACTTGATGGCCCTTGGGGTCTCTTCCAGCTCTATGATTCTGTGATTCCTAATGAGTTAGTGATAGCACTCAGGACTTGCCGCTCAGAATACCCAACCTTGTACCACCCATGCTATTCAGCCATTGCTCTCCTGTTTCGTTTCCAGTAAAGAAGCTGCCATCCACCATGAAGAAGTTCACTCTCTTGAAATTCAGATAGGCAGCAGAATGGTAGAGTGGACTGTAACACTGCAGATCACATCCTGCTTGTGGGCTTCCTGGAAAACATGTGGCAGGCCACTGTTAGAAACTGGAGACTGGATTAGTTAGGCACTGTGGCCTGATCCCGAAAGGCTCTTCTTACGCCTTCCTCATCCTTTGAACACCCTTTCCGTGCCTGTAAGTAAAAGAGCTAGTACATCAGGGTTTATTCCTGCGCATTCCCTGCAATGCTAACCTTTTACTTGCAGGAATTATTTGACACATGAGAGCATTCAAAACTATGACACTATAGCTTCAGAACTTTTTTTGGGGGTAGCTTGTAGAGATCCGCTCTCAGTGGCTTCTTTAATTACACAATAAACGCTGTCACTGGAACTGCAATGGGGTGGATAAAATCAATGATTTTTAAAAAAAGATTTAAAAAATTAAATCTTTTTTTAATAAAATGGTTTTGGGGACAAAATCTATCCCAAGATAGGTTTCTGTTTAAGACACATTATAGTCCAAATGTTATTCATCATGAAATAAAGATTAGTTTTTAATTATGTAGCATGAGGCTGAATATTCTTACAATACTTCATTTTTTTTGGTAAATGCATTCTGTAAATTCAATCACGATGTTGCAGAAGTTTATTTAAGATTATATTGGGCAATTTTTCTGTCTAGAAGATATTATCACAGATGCTTGGTTTTGTGGTTCTCGAAACTATGATAATATTTAACAGAGATAACATTCCTCTTCTTCAAAGCAAAAATGTTATGAAATAAGTATACAGAGTTGAGAAAAAGACCTTAATACCATTGTTCCTTTGTACACAGAATCAGCCCCTTACTTCTTAAGTGCTAAGTTTCAGAAAGTTCAATAAATAGAAGATTGTTTAGAATGAAATAGATCTGCACAAGGAGCTAAATGTTAGGAGGGAAGGGCAAAATGAAAGTGAACTCTTTCGAACAACAAGTCTTATGATCTTTATGTATATATCACATCATTTTCTCTTTGGAGAATGGCAGCAGGCTGTAAAAGAGCCCCAGTTTGGGAATATTTTACTGAAGTTCCTCTACTTATGGGTAAAGCATACATGCATACAAAATGCAAACACTACAATACAGACATGCAAGGCCTGGTGACCCAAACGAAACAATACCATGAGAAATGATGTTTATGCAGAAAACCATGATTTAAATCTAGTCTTACTGACTAGTGATTTAAATCAAATCCACACTGGCTACAAGCAACAGAAAGTTGAGGGCAAGAAACAAAAACTAATCATAGAGAATTCAGTCCACTCGGATTGGGTGAAGACCAACTGCACCTGTAAACAGATGTAAATGCATTTGATGGAGGGAGATTTGACTCACAAGAGCTTGTTCTGAAATAAAGTTTGTTCGTCTTTAAGATGCCACTGAACTTCCACTTGATTATTCTCCAGCAGGCATACCCATGATTGCAGCCTCACAAGCCTTCAAAACTCTTGAGATACCTTTTCTGGCTCAGTCTTTCAACAGCCTTTCCACATTATTATTATCCCCATTTTGCAGATACAGGAACTGAGGCTAAGGCAGAGAAGGTTACCTGATAGGAGTGAACAGCAAAGCAATATCTGAACATGGTCCTTCTGGATCACAGCTTTGCTTCTACGTCACTATGCTGCTCTAGCCCTTGGGAGTTTTGCCAGCGCATGCCAATAAAAACCAAGTTCTGTCAAGCTTCTTCCTGTGTAACATTCCAACTCATGTTTATGATGGCATGGTAGGAAGATCCAGCTCTTCCTTCCTTCTGCTAGACTTGCATGTTGCCTGCACCATAAATCTATGCAGCCACTGGGTAGCCACTGCTATAGCCATTTCCAGTTCTGAAGACTTCTCCAAGATGCCACTGCAAACCAACAATCATAGCAGAGGCTGCCGAATGATCAACTGTGCATATGATGCATGTGACACCAGCCACAGAACAGTCCTCACCAAAAACCACCAGTAGGCGCCAGGTAGAAAGTGTCAGGAGCTGTACAGAGAGAGCAAGATCCAAAACCTTCCTACCAATAAGGGCCTCTGCTCCCTCTGACCGCTGGTAGTTCTGTGCGTGAGTAATTCCAAAGCCTAGTCTGAGAGGTCCCCGGTGGCGGCCTCACCCTTCTAAGGGTGCTCTTTGCCAGCCGTGAAAGGGCACCAGGAGGCGAAGAAGCTGCCACCTGGCGTATTCTGTAGTTCTCCCCTTGGTTGTTGTCCCAGTAGACTTTTGTACCACAATGGAAGGAGATACAGAACTCAGTAGAGCCACAAGGAACTGGAGTTTTGGGCAGAGCCACCTCAAAGGAAAATGCATCTGTGTCTGTATATCCATATGTATTGTGCATGTACTGACATGAGATGTTCTGGAAGGTCTTCCAGGAGTCAAAGGTGATCCGGACGTACACTTCCTTCTCATAACTAATGTTTCTGACTTTGATGGTCCCAGAGAGGGACTTCTCTTGGATCACGCAGCTCTCCAAAGAAACGAAGCTGCTTTGCAGGCGGCTGCGGAAAGCTGAATAATCAGCAGAGGGTGGGGAGAAGTCCAGCACATACTTTTTCATCTCAAGCCCGGGGCCCCGACATTTATTCCGGAAGCTGGTCAGATTAGACAGGACATGGTGCAAATCACACAGGTCTTCCTCGATCTTGGAGAAAATCCGGACAGCTGTCAGAGAGAAGCCCTTCATGTCAGCAAAGACCACCTTCTTCTTCTTCTTCTTGCCACAACAGCTCTTGGCCTCCTCCTGCTTCTCGTGTTCTGCACACAGGCAAGACCTCAAAGGCTGGTGCCCCAGGCCGCCCCGCAACTCCTCGTAGGAGTCCAGCAGCTTCCGGATGGGAGGACGGTGGCTTAAGCAAAGCCTCGTGGCCCGGTCTCCTGGTGTGGCTTGGGGCACAATGGCCCGTGTGCTGAATACCTGGAAAAGGCTGAGAGCAAGAAAGGGAGTTAGTGCCCAGAGATGCCCCAGATGGAATGGAAATGATGTGAAACTTAGGGCGGCTTCACATGCACCTTCCTTCTCCAAACACACATGCACATCAATAAAAGCACTCATAGTAGCACGCATATCTCCATGTTCACTCCACTGCTGGAAGATTGATACGTGCAAAGGCATGTTGGCAGAAGACTGCGCTGCTCCCCCATACTGTTTTGACCCCCTACCCCCCAAGATTGGGCTGCTAGCCTTCTTCTGAGACTTCAGTCCAGAGAAATCTGATTTGGTTGTGCATGTGTATAGAAAAATATCAGTTTTATCTTTCTCTAAATCTGTTTTATCATTATGTTTTTAATCTAGATAACTGATGGGTTCATAACTAAATATGAGATAATCAGCATGGATTCCAATAAGCCAATCAGCATGTACATATGAGTTACATCTGATACAGTAAGATAAGATGGGCAGTCTCAACTCTTAACCCCTGTTAAAAAGCAATTAATCTAACTTTTCTGTAACTGCTTCAATTAACTGTCCAAGATGAAAGCAACTTTATTCAAACAAGGTTCACTGACGGTTGAAAAATGCTTAGACTCTCAGCTTACAAACTCAACAAGGCAAGATATCATAGCCACAGCTACATCTGGTCCTTTTACCAAGAAATGCTGGGCACCTAACCCAGGATTTTGTGCATGCAAAACGGATACTCTACCACTGAATCCATCCCCAGTCAAAATTTACTAGGCAAGGTAAGGGTGTGCTTGGTAGCTTGTCAAAAGCTATTTTGGTTCATTCTGATGCTGTGCTCTAATAGGAAATGACAGAGAAAAGACTAATGGCAGCCATTCGTCTATTTTTTAAAAAGAAGGTTGCTCCTTTAACAAGTAATATTAAGTTGTACACCTACAAATTAATAAATGTCTTTCAGTACTTGACAAAAAGCACTTTACTGAGGTTTGAATAACAGATCTGACTCATCAGTCAGAAGGCAGGCAATTCAATCAAGTAAGAAGTTCTTTACACTGTTAGGAGCCTTGCAAAGAGCACACGTTCTTAGTACACTGTGCACAGCGGGCCCTGTGTAAGTGGTGGAATTCCATCCATTTTGTGTAGTGAAATGCAAACGAAAGTTCATCCTAGTATATGTGATCCGACAATGGGAAAATCCAAATTCCAGTTCTTCCATAAGGGAAAGCAGATATGCTTGAACCACACGGAAATAAAACTAAAGATGAGCTATGCGACAACCCGACACTATGCTGCACACAGCACTAGCAATACCCAAAAGGTGCCATCTCTGGGCACATAAGGGCTTAGGCTCTTGAAACTGGAAAGAGAAGATTTTGAGAAACCCCCGATAAGGTAAAAGATACCTTTCACCAGTGGCGTATCTACCTAGGGACAAGGGGTACCCCTTGTCCCCGGGCGCCACTCTTCTGGTCACGTGAGGGGCGCAAAATCAGCCCCCCACGTGACCAGGAAGTCCTGCTGTCTCCTCGTTTTCACGTGCCCCAACCCCTTTCCGCATGCCCCAACCCCTTCCTGATCCCCAAGCCCCATCCCCCGGCCTCAGTGCTTATAAAAGAAGGTCTCCGAGGCCGGGACTGCAGTCTCTTCTGGCCTGCCTGGAGGGGAGGTCAGAAGAGACTGCAGGCTGCCGGCTGGGAGCCCAGCCAGCAGGGCGAGTCTGAGGGGGAGGTGGGCACCCTAGACCTTGCCCATGTCCATGGTGATGTGGGCGGGGTCGAGGGCAGTGGGGGTGGAGCCTGAGGGCATCAAGGGCGGGGGGGGCATCCTGGAGACAATTTGTCTCTGGGCACCATTTACCCCTGGAACGCCTCTGCCTTTCACCCCTCCTGGATCACATCAGAAGTCCACCTAGCCTAGCAAGCACCCTATTATCCAAATAAGTTGATTAGATGCCCAATGAAGGCTTACAAATAAGTAGGCCACAAACTTCCCTGGTTATTGCTGTCCCCCACCCCACACCCAGCAACTGACACATTGAAGAGAATAATAGTTTGGATTTATACCCCACTTTTCTCAATCATAAGGAGTCTCAAAGCAGCTTCCAACCCCTTCCGTTCCTCTCTTAACAGACACCTTGTGAAGTAGATGGGGTGAAAGAATTCCAAGAGAACTGTGATTAGCCCAAGATTCATGTGGACGAGCAGGGAAATAAACCTAGTTCACTAGATCAGAGTCTGCTGCTCATGTGGAGGAGTGGGGAACCAAATGTGCTTCTCCAGATTAGAGTCCACTGCTTTTAACCACTCCATCATGCTGGCTCTTTCATGTGGCAACTGGTACTGTCAAGGATTAGCAGGAACAGACAAGGCCCATTCATTCAAACATAATTATCCATACCATAACCTCCCTCCAATTTACAGAAAGATATCTTTCTGAAAGTCAGAGCACTGATCGATCCATTTTGTTCGGTATGGTCTACTCTTAAGGCAGCAACTCTTCAAAATATTAGAAAGAAGTTGGCTTTAACCCAACTGCCCAAGATTTTGTGTATTTACTTCATCTTTGGGGTGTTGTGGGGTTTCCAGGCTATTTGGCCATGCTCCAGTAGCATTTTCTCCTGATGTTTCAACTGCATCTGTGGCTGGCAGGAGAAAAGGCTACTGGAACACAGCCATGCAGCCCAGAAAACCCACAACACCCCAGTGATTCTGGCCATGAAAGCCTTCAACAATACTTCATCTATGTTGCCTTTCTCCCCAATAAGGACCCAATGCAGGCAGCTCATACTATTCTGTTCTCCTTATCCACACAACAACCCTGTGAGGCAGGTTAGGTTAAGAGGGTGTGACTGGCCCAAGGTCATCCAATGAGCTTCCATGGCTGAGTTCCTCATTAAGATGAGACGGCCGGAACTGAAAGCAAGACTCTCAACCAGCATAGCATGTGCCCATGTACCCAGGCCCTCCCTAGCCAGACTGCCATGTGCCACGAATGGGAAGCAGGTGCCAATATGGGACACCAAATCGGGCCTACTTTTAGTGGCACCACCGTGCTCCCGCAGCCAGTAAAAAGTAGGCCACCACGTGCCATTGCTAATGCTGTGCTCAGGGATAAGCGCTGTCGTCTGAACAAAGCAGGCGGTCTTCAAGTGGCTCTGTGTGTCTGCCCTGGATTTTGCCATCAGACAAGGAAAACAAACAAACAAAAAATCCGAGCCTGCTTTTCTGCCTTTGGCCACTGTCTGGCCCCTTCTGCACATGCTGAATAATGCACTTCCAATCCACTTCCAATCCACTTTGCAGCTGGATTTTACTGTGAGGGATAGCAAAATCCACTTTCAAACAATCGTGAAAGTGCATTATTTTGCATGTGTGGAAGGGGCCTCTGTTTGGCAGAATACCACCAATGAATGGAGATATATATGAGTGCTTGCCAATACCAGTGTAGCTAGCGCTGTTATAGGCAAAGCTACAGTGGCCAGTTGAGAAGTTGCCTTCCCTGCAACAAATTCACATGCTCGGACCTTTCCAAACTAGTGCCATCTATCTGTCTTACCCCCCCCCCCCCCCTCCCCCCCCCCCCCCCCCCCCCCCCCCCTCTACCCCCCCCCCCCCCCCCCCTCCCACCCCCACCCCCCCCCTGCCACCCCCCCCCCCCCCCCTCCCCCCCCCCCCCCCCCCCCCACCCCCCCCCTCCCCCCCCCCCCCCCCCCCCCACCCCCCCCCTCCCACCCCCCTCCCCCCCCACCCCCCCCCCCCCCCACCCCCCCCCCCCCCCACCCCCCCCCCCCCCCACCCCCCCCCCCCCCCACCCCCCCCCCCCCCCACCCCCCCCCCCCCCCACCCCCCCCCCCCCCCACCCCCCCCCCCCCCCACCCCCCCCCCCCCCCACCCCCCCCCCCCCCCACCCCCCCCCCCCCCCACCCCCCCCCCCCCCCACCCCCCCCCCCCCCCACCCCCCCCCCCCCCCACCCCCCCCCCCCCCCACCCCCCCCCCCCCCCACCCCCCCCCCCCCCCACCCCCCCCCCCCCCCACCCCCCCCCCCCCCCACCCCCCCCCCCCCCCACCCCCCCCCCCCCCCACCCCCCCCCCCCCCCACCCCCCCCCCCCCCCACCCCCCCCCCCCCCCACCCCCCCCCCCCCCCACCCCCCCCCCCCCCCACCCCCCCCCCCCCCCACCCCCCCCCCCCCCCACCCCCCCCCCCCCCCACCCCCCCCCCCCCCCACCCCCCCCCCCCCCCACCCCCCCCCCCCCCCACCCCCCCCCCCCCCCACCCCCCCCCCCCCCCACCCCCCCCCCCCCCCACCCCCCCCCCCCCCCACCCCCCCCCCCCCCCACCCCCCCCCCCCCCCACCCCCCCCCCCCCCCACCCCCCCCCCCCCCCACCCCCCCCCCCCCCCACCCCCCCCCCCCCCCACCCCCCCCCCCCCCCACCCCCCCCCCCCCCCACCCCCCCCCCCCCCCACCCCCCCCCCCCCCCACCCCCCCCCCCCCCCACCCCCCCCCCCCCCCACCCCCCCCCCCCCCCACCCCCCCCCCCCCCCACCCCCCCCCCCCCCCACCCCCCCCCCCCCCCACCCCCCCCCCCCCCCACCCCCCCCCCCCCCCACCCCCCCCCCCCCCCACCCCCCCCCCCCCCCACCCCCCCCCCCCCCCACCCCCCCCCCCCCCCACCCCCCCCCCCCCCCACCCCCCCCCCCCCCCACCCCCCCCCCCCCCCACCCCCCCCCCCCCCCACCCCCCCCCCCCCCCACCCCCCCCCCCCCCCACCCCCCCCCCCCCCCACCCCCCCCCCCCCCCACCCCCCCCCCCCCCCACCCCCCCCCCCCCCCACCCCCCCCCCCCCCCACCCCCCCCCCCCCCCACCCCCCCCCCCCCCCACCCCCCCCCCCCCCCACCCCCCCCCCCCCCCACCCCCCCCCCCCCCCACCCCCCCCCCCCCCCACCCCCCCCCCCCCCCACCCCCCCCCCCCCCCACCCCCCCCCCCCCCCACCCCCCCCCCCCCCCACCCCCCCCCCCCCCCACCCCCCCCCCCCCCCACCCCCCCCCCCCCCCACCCCCCCCCCCCCCCACCCCCCCCCCCCCCCACCCCCCCCCCCCCCCACCCCCCCCCCCCCCCACCCCCCCCCCCCCCCACCCCCCCCCCCCCCCACCCCCCCCCCCCCCCACCCCCCCCCCCCCCCACCCCCCCCCCCCCCCACCCCCCCCCCCCCCCACCCCCCCCCCCCCCCACCCCCCCCCCCCCCCACCCCCCCCCCCCCCCACCCCCCCCCCCCCCCACCCCCCCCCCCCCCCACCCCCCCCCCCCCCCACCCCCCCCCCCCCCCACCCCCCCCCCCCCCCACCCCCCCCCCCCCCCACCCCCCCCCCCCCCCACCCCCCCCCCCCCCCACCCCCCCCCCCCCCCACCCCCCCCCCCCCCCACCCCCCCCCCCCCCCACCCCCCCCCCCCCCCACCCCCCCCCCCCCCCACCCCCCCCCCCCCCCACCCCCCCCCCCCCCCACCCCCCCCCCCCCCCACCCCCCCCCCCCCCCACCCCCCCCCCCCCCCACCCCCCCCCCCCCCCACCCCCCCCCCCCCCCACCCCCCCCCCCCCCCACCCCCCCCCCCCCCCACCCCCCCCCCCCCCCACCCCCCCCCCCCCCCACCCCCCCCCCCCCCCACCCCCCCCCCCCCCCACCCCCCCCCCCCCCCACCCCCCCCCCCCCCCACCCCCCCCCCCCCCCACCCCCCCCCCCCCCCACCCCCCCCCCCCCCCACCCCCCCCCCCCCCCACCCCCCCCCCCCCCCACCCCCCCCCCCCCCCACCCCCCCCCCCCCCCACCCCCCCCCCCCCCCACCCCCCCCCCCCCCCACCCCCCCCCCCCCCCACCCCCCCCCCCCCCCACCCCCCCCCCCCCCCACCCCCCCCCCCCCCCACCCCCCCCCCCCCCCACCCCCCCCCCCCCCCACCCCCCCCCCCCCCCACCCCCCCCCCCCCCCACCCCCCCCCCCCCCCACCCCCCCCCCCCCCCACCCCCCCCCCCCCCCACCCCCCCCCCCCCCCACCCCCCCCCCCCCCCACCCCCCCCCCCCCCCACCCCCCCCCCCCCCCACCCCCCCCCCCCCCCACCCCCCCCCCCCCCCACCCCCCCCCCCCCCCACCCCCCCCCCCCCCCACCCCCCCCCCCCCCCACCCCCCCCCCCCCCCACCCCCCCCCCCCCCCACCCCCCCCCCCCCCCACCCCCCCCCCCCCCCACCCCCCCCCCCCCCCACCCCCCCCCCCCCCCACCCCCCCCCCCCCCCACCCCCCCCCCCCCCCACCCCCCCCCCCCCCCACCCCCCCCCCCCCCCACCCCCCCCCCCCCCCACCCCCCCCCCCCCCCACCCCCCCCCCCCCCCACCCCCCCCCCCCCCCACCCCCCCCCCCCCCCACCCCCCCCCCCCCCCACCCCCCCCCCCCCCCACCCCCCCCCCCCCCCACCCCCCCCCCCCCCCACCCCCCCCCCCCCCCACCCCCCCCCCCCCCCACCCCCCCCCCCCCCCACCCCCCCCCCCCCCCACCCCCCCCCCCCCCCACCCCCCCCCCCCCCCACCCCCCCCCCCCCCCACCCCCCCCCCCCCCCACCCCCCCCCCCCCCCACCCCCCCCCCCCCCCACCCCCCCCCCCCCCCACCCCCCCCCCCCCCCACCCCCCCCCCCCCCCACCCCCCCCCCCCCCCACCCCCCCCCCCCCCCACCCCCCCCCCCCCCCACCCCCCCCCCCCCCCACCCCCCCCCCCCCCCACCCCCCCCCCCCCCCACCCCCCCCCCCCCCCACCCCCCCCCCCCCCCACCCCCCCCCCCCCCCACCCCCCCCCCCCCCCACCCCCCCCCCCCCCCACCCCCCCCCCCCCCCACCCCCCCCCCCCCCCACCCCCCCCCCCCCCCACCCCCCCCCCCCCCCACCCCCCCCCCCCCCCACCCCCCCCCCCCCCCACCCCCCCCCCCCCCCACCCCCCCCCCCCCCCACCCCCCCCCCCCCCCACCCCCCCCCCCCCCCACCCCCCCCCCCCCCCACCCCCCCCCCCCCCCACCCCCCCCCCCCCCCACCCCCCCCCCCCCCCACCCCCCCCCCCCCCCACCCCCCCCCCCCCCCACCCCCCCCCCCCCCCACCCCCCCCCCCCCCCACCCCCCCCCCCCCCCACCCCCCCCCCCCCCCACCCCCCCCCCCCCCCACCCCCCCCCCCCCCCACCCCCCCCCCCCCCCACCCCCCCCCCCCCCCACCCCCCCCCCCCCCCACCCCCCCCCCCCCCCACCCCCCCCCCCCCCCACCCCCCCCCCCCCCCACCCCCCCCCCCCCCCACCCCCCCCCCCCCCCACCCCCCCCCCCCCCCACCCCCCCCCCCCCCCACCCCCCCCCCCCCCCACCCCCCCCCCCCCCCACCCCCCCCCCCCCCCACCCCCCCCCCCCCCCACCCCCCCCCCCCCCCACCCCCCCCCCCCCCCACCCCCCCCCCCCCCCACCCCCCCCCCCCCCCACCCCCCCCCCCCCCCACCCCCCCCCCCCCCCACCCCCCCCCCCCCCCACCCCCCCCCCCCCCCACCCCCCCCCCCCCCCACCCCCCCCCCCCCCCACCCCCCCCCCCCCCCACCCCCCCCCCCCCCCACCCCCCCCCCCCCCCACCCCCCCCCCCCCCCACCCCCCCCCCCCCCCACCCCCCCCCCCCCCCACCCCCCCCCCCCCCCACCCCCCCCCCCCCCCACCCCCCCCCCCCCCCACCCCCCCCCCCCCCCACCCCCCCCCCCCCCCACCCCCCCCCCCCCCCACCCCCCCCCCCCCCCACCCCCCCCCCCCCCCACCCCCCCCCCCCCCCACCCCCCCCCCCCCCCACCCCCCCCCCCCCCCACCCCCCCCCCCCCCCACCCCCCCCCCCCCCCACCCCCCCCCCCCCCCACCCCCCCCCCCCCCCACCCCCCCCCCCCCCCACCCCCCCCCCCCCCCACCCCCCCCCCCCCCCACCCCCCCCCCCCCCCACCCCCCCCCCCCCCCACCCCCCCCCCCCCCCACCCCCCCCCCCCCCCACCCCCCCCCCCCCCCACCCCCCCCCCCCCCCACCCCCCCCCCCCCCCACCCCCCCCCCCCCCCACCCCCCCCCCCCCCCACCCCCCCCCCCCCCCACCCCCCCCCCCCCCCACCCCCCCCCCCCCCCACCCCCCCCCCCCCCCACCCCCCCCCCCCCCCACCCCCCCCCCCCCCCACCCCCCCCCCCCCCCACCCCCCCCCCCCCCCACCCCCCCCCCCCCCCACCCCCCCCCCCCCCCACCCCCCCCCCCCCCCACCCCCCCCCCCCCCCACCCCCCCCCCCCCCCACCCCCCCCCCCCCCCACCCCCCCCCCCCCCCACCCCCCCCCCCCCCCACCCCCCCCCCCCCCCACCCCCCCCCCCCCCCACCCCCCCCCCCCCCCACCCCCCCCCCCCCCCACCCCCCCCCCCCCCCACCCCCCCCCCCCCCCACCCCCCCCCCCCCCCACCCCCCCCCCCCCCCACCCCCCCCCCCCCCCACCCCCCCCCCCCCCCACCCCCCCCCCCCCCCACCCCCCCCCCCCCCCACCCCCCCCCCCCCCCACCCCCCCCCCCCCCCACCCCCCCCCCCCCCCACCCCCCCCCCCCCCCACCCCCCCCCCCCCCCACCCCCCCCCCCCCCCACCCCCCCCCCCCCCCACCCCCCCCCCCCCCCACCCCCCCCCCCCCCCACCCCCCCCCCCCCCCACCCCCCCCCCCCCCCACCCCCCCCCCCCCCCACCCCCCCCCCCCCCCACCCCCCCCCCCCCCCACCCCCCCCCCCCCCCACCCCCCCCCCCCCCCACCCCCCCCCCCCCCCACCCCCCCCCCCCCCCACCCCCCCCCCCCCCCACCCCCCCCCCCCCCCACCCCCCCCCCCCCCCACCCCCCCCCCCCCCCACCCCCCCCCCCCCCCACCCCCCCCCCCCCCCACCCCCCCCCCCCCCCACCCCCCCCCCCCCCCACCCCCCCCCCCCCCCACCCCCCCCCCCCCCCACCCCCCCCCCCCCCCACCCCCCCCCCCCCCCACCCCCCCCCCCCCCCACCCCCCCCCCCCCCCACCCCCCCCCCCCCCCACCCCCCCCCCCCCCCACCCCCCCCCCCCCCCACCCCCCCCCCCCCCCACCCCCCCCCCCCCCCACCCCCCCCCCCCCCCACCCCCCCCCCCCCCCACCCCCCCCCCCCCCCACCCCCCCCCCCCCCCACCCCCCCCCCCCCCCACCCCCCCCCCCCCCCACCCCCCCCCCCCCCCACCCCCCCCCCCCCCCACCCCCCCCCCCCCCCACCCCCCCCCCCCCCCACCCCCCCCCCCCCCCACCCCCCCCCCCCCCCACCCCCCCCCCCCCCCACCCCCCCCCCCCCCCACCCCCCCCCCCCCCCACCCCCCCCCCCCCCCACCCCCCCCCCCCCCCACCCCCCCCCCCCCCCACCCCCCCCCCCCCCCACCCCCCCCCCCCCCCACCCCCCCCCCCCCCCACCCCCCCCCCCCCCCACCCCCCCCCCCCCCCACCCCCCCCCCCCCCCACCCCCCCCCCCCCCCACCCCCCCCCCCCCCCACCCCCCCCCCCCCCCACCCCCCCCCCCCCCCACCCCCCCCCCCCCCCACCCCCCCCCCCCCCCACCCCCCCCCCCCCCCACCCCCCCCCCCCCCCACCCCCCCCCCCCCCCACCCCCCCCCCCCCCCACCCCCCCCCCCCCCCACCCCCCCCCCCCCCCACCCCCCCCCCCCCCCACCCCCCCCCCCCCCCACCCCCCCCCCCCCCCACCCCCCCCCCCCCCCACCCCCCCCCCCCCCCACCCCCCCCCCCCCCCACCCCCCCCCCCCCCCACCCCCCCCCCCCCCCACCCCCCCCCCCCCCCACCCCCCCCCCCCCCCACCCCCCCCCCCCCCCACCCCCCCCCCCCCCCACCCCCCCCCCCCCCCACCCCCCCCCCCCCCCACCCCCCCCCCCCCCCACCCCCCCCCCCCCCCACCCCCCCCCCCCCCCACCCCCCCCCCCCCCCACCCCCCCCCCCCCCCACCCCCCCCCCCCCCCACCCCCCCCCCCCCCCACCCCCCCCCCCCCCCACCCCCCCCCCCCCCCACCCCCCCCCCCCCCCACCCCCCCCCCCCCCCACCCCCCCCCCCCCCCACCCCCCCCCCCCCCCACCCCCCCCCCCCCCCACCCCCCCCCCCCCCCACCCCCCCCCCCCCCCACCCCCCCCCCCCCCCACCCCCCCCCCCCCCCACCCCCCCCCCCCCCCACCCCCCCCCCCCCCCACCCCCCCCCCCCCCCACCCCCCCCCCCCCCCACCCCCCCCCCCCCCCACCCCCCCCCCCCCCCACCCCCCCCCCCCCCCACCCCCCCCCCCCCCCACCCCCCCCCCCCCCCACCCCCCCCCCCCCCCACCCCCCCCCCCCCCCACCCCCCCCCCCCCCCACCCCCCCCCCCCCCCACCCCCCCCCCCCCCCACCCCCCCCCCCCCCCACCCCCCCCCCCCCCCACCCCCCCCCCCCCCCACCCCCCCCCCCCCCCACCCCCCCCCCCCCCCACCCCCCCCCCCCCCCACCCCCCCCCCCCCCCACCCCCCCCCCCCCCCACCCCCCCCCCCCCCCACCCCCCCCCCCCCCCACCCCCCCCCCCCCCCACCCCCCCCCCCCCCCACCCCCCCCCCCCCCCACCCCCCCCCCCCCCCACCCCCCCCCCCCCCCACCCCCCCCCCCCCCCACCCCCCCCCCCCCCCACCCCCCCCCCCCCCCACCCCCCCCCCCCCCCACCCCCCCCCCCCCCCACCCCCCCCCCCCCCCACCCCCCCCCCCCCCCACCCCCCCCCCCCCCCACCCCCCCCCCCCCCCACCCCCCCCCCCCCCCACCCCCCCCCCCCCCCACCCCCCCCCCCCCCCACCCCCCCCCCCCCCCACCCCCCCCCCCCCCCACCCCCCCCCCCCCCCACCCCCCCCCCCCCCCACCCCCCCCCCCCCCCACCCCCCCCCCCCCCCACCCCCCCCCCCCCCCACCCCCCCCCCCCCCCACCCCCCCCCCCCCCCACCCCCCCCCCCCCCCACCCCCCCCCCCCCCCACCCCCCCCCCCCCCCACCCCCCCCCCCCCCCACCCCCCCCCCCCCCCACCCCCCCCCCCCCCCACCCCCCCCCCCCCCCACCCCCCCCCCCCCCCACCCCCCCCCCCCCCCACCCCCCCCCCCCCCCACCCCCCCCCCCCCCCACCCCCCCCCCCCCCCACCCCCCCCCCCCCCCACCCCCCCCCCCCCCCACCCCCCCCCCCCCCCACCCCCCCCCCCCCCCACCCCCCCCCCCCCCCACCCCCCCCCCCCCCCACCCCCCCCCCCCCCCACCCCCCCCCCCCCCCACCCCCCCCCCCCCCCACCCCCCCCCCCCCCCACCCCCCCCCCCCCCCACCCCCCCCCCCCCCCACCCCCCCCCCCCCCCACCCCCCCCCCCCCCCACCCCCCCCCCCCCCCACCCCCCCCCCCCCCCACCCCCCCCCCCCCCCACCCCCCCCCCCCCCCACCCCCCCCCCCCCCCACCCCCCCCCCCCCCCACCCCCCCCCCCCCCCACCCCCCCCCCCCCCCACCCCCCCCCCCCCCCACCCCCCCCCCCCCCCACCCCCCCCCCCCCCCACCCCCCCCCCCCCCCACCCCCCCCCCCCCCCACCCCCCCCCCCCCCCACCCCCCCCCCCCCCCACCCCCCCCCCCCCCCACCCCCCCCCCCCCCCACCCCCCCCCCCCCCCACCCCCCCCCCCCCCCACCCCCCCCCCCCCCCACCCCCCCCCCCCCCCACCCCCCCCCCCCCCCACCCCCCCCCCCCCCCACCCCCCCCCCCCCCCACCCCCCCCCCCCCCCACCCCCCCCCCCCCCCACCCCCCCCCCCCCCCACCCCCCCCCCCCCCCACCCCCCCCCCCCCCCACCCCCCCCCCCCCCCACCCCCCCCCCCCCCCACCCCCCCCCCCCCCCACCCCCCCCCCCCCCCACCCCCCCCCCCCCCCACCCCCCCCCCCCCCCACCCCCCCCCCCCCCCACCCCCCCCCCCCCCCACCCCCCCCCCCCCCCACCCCCCCCCCCCCCCACCCCCCCCCCCCCCCACCCCCCCCCCCCCCCACCCCCCCCCCCCCCCACCCCCCCCCCCCCCCACCCCCCCCCCCCCCCACCCCCCCCCCCCCCCACCCCCCCCCCCCCCCACCCCCCCCCCCCCCCACCCCCCCCCCCCCCCACCCCCCCCCCCCCCCACCCCCCCCCCCCCCCACCCCCCCCCCCCCCCACCCCCCCCCCCCCCCACCCCCCCCCCCCCCCACCCCCCCCCCCCCCCACCCCCCCCCCCCCCCACCCCCCCCCCCCCCCACCCCCCCCCCCCCCCACCCCCCCCCCCCCCCACCCCCCCCCCCCCCCACCCCCCCCCCCCCCCACCCCCCCCCCCCCCCACCCCCCCCCCCCCCCACCCCCCCCCCCCCCCACCCCCCCCCCCCCCCACCCCCCCCCCCCCCCACCCCCCCCCCCCCCCACCCCCCCCCCCCCCCACCCCCCCCCCCCCCCACCCCCCCCCCCCCCCACCCCCCCCCCCCCCCACCCCCCCCCCCCCCCACCCCCCCCCCCCCCCACCCCCCCCCCCCCCCACCCCCCCCCCCCCCCACCCCCCCCCCCCCCCACCCCCCCCCCCCCCCACCCCCCCCCCCCCCCACCCCCCCCCCCCCCCACCCCCCCCCCCCCCCACCCCCCCCCCCCCCCACCCCCCCCCCCCCCCACCCCCCCCCCCCCCCACCCCCCCCCCCCCCCACCCCCCCCCCCCCCCACCCCCCCCCCCCCCCACCCCCCCCCCCCCCCACCCCCCCCCCCCCCCACCCCCCCCCCCCCCCACCCCCCCCCCCCCCCACCCCCCCCCCCCCCCACCCCCCCCCCCCCCCACCCCCCCCCCCCCCCACCCCCCCCCCCCCCCACCCCCCCCCCCCCCCACCCCCCCCCCCCCCCACCCCCCCCCCCCCCCACCCCCCCCCCCCCCCACCCCCCCCCCCCCCCACCCCCCCCCCCCCCCACCCCCCCCCCCCCCCACCCCCCCCCCCCCCCACCCCCCCCCCCCCCCACCCCCCCCCCCCCCCACCCCCCCCCCCCCCCACCCCCCCCCCCCCCCACCCCCCCCCCCCCCCACCCCCCCCCCCCCCCACCCCCCCCCCCCCCCACCCCCCCCCCCCCCCACCCCCCCCCCCCCCCACCCCCCCCCCCCCCCACCCCCCCCCCCCCCCACCCCCCCCCCCCCCCCCCCCCCCCGCCCCCCACCCCCCCCCCCCCAACCACCCACGCCCCCCCCCCCCCCCCCCCCCCCCCAACCCCCCACCACCCCACACCCCCCCCCCCCCACCCCCCCCCCCCCCCACCCCCCACCACCCCCACCACCCCCCCCCCAACCACACCCCCTCCCCCCCAACCCCCCCCCCCCCCCCCACCCCCCCCCCCCCCCCCCCCCCCCCCCCCCCCCCCCCCCCCCCCCCCCCCCCCCCCCCCCCCCCCCCCCCCCCCCCACCCCCCCCCCCCCCTTCATTCTCCATGACATCTGAAGAGATGTCACCTTGGGAGTGGGACCCGGCTGTTAGGTCCCTGAAAGCCTCGTCTGTCACCCTCTCTGCCTCTTTCAGCTTCTCCAGGTCTGCCACCTTGGCTTCAAGAGAACGCACACACGGAAGAACTGAGTCTTTGCACCACTGAACGGCACATGCTGGGCAACACTGGGTTGTTCAGTGTTCTTGACTGGCATAAATCCCTGGCATCCCCAGTTAAAAGGGTCAAGTAGTGGAGATGTGAAATGTCTCTTCCAGAGGTCCTAGAGAGCCACTGCCAGTCAGAGCAGACAAGACCGACCTTGACAGATCTGGGTGGGATGGAAGGTCTAACTTATTTCAACTTGCCTATTTTCAAATGCAGATGTATTACTTCAGTGTGGTCAACTTAGGTATACAAATTGAATAATACAATACAATACAATCTGCCCCTGCCCCTTGATCTGAAAGCAGCTGGCCTGGAAAACTTCTCTGTTTATGTCTGTAGACCAAGTGGTTATTAAAAACACAGGAGCAAGGCAGGTCCTGAATTTTCTGGTCAGGTGGCAATCCAGAGAAAATTCTGAATTGCACAAGGGTGGCTGATGAATTTTGGAATTGCAGTGATGCATGAATGTTAAGCCTTGTGCTATTCATTTGAACACACAGTATATGCTGTTTCAGTGCACCTGTGCCTTCAGCTTGTGGGCATATGCGGACTTTTGGATTTGGCCCTCTTCCTCCTCCAGCCATCCCTCCCCCTCCCCAGTTGGCTAACTCAGTGGTCTGGGACTTATGCTCTCCAGCCTCCTGAATGATCACAGCCATGCTCAGAGGGAGAGGAAGCAGAAACCACAAAAAGTAACACCAAGACATTTTCAGCTAAATTTGAGTCCAGTAGCACATCAGAGACCAACAAGATTTTCGGACGCAGGTTTTCAAAGGTCCGAGCTCCCGTTGTCAAAAACAAGATCTGATAAAGAGAGCTTTGACTTGGAAGCTTTTACCCCAAAAATCTTGTTGATCTTTAAGG
This sequence comes from Sphaerodactylus townsendi, assembly GCF_021028975.2. Classification (NCBI taxonomy): domain Eukaryota; kingdom Metazoa; phylum Chordata; class Lepidosauria; order Squamata; family Sphaerodactylidae; genus Sphaerodactylus; species Sphaerodactylus townsendi. Next base: position 26,794,275 of record NC_059436.1, on the reverse strand, counting down.
TTCTTCTGGATTCAAACCTACCTGTTCTACTGCAGACCAACACAGCTTCCTTCAGAAGACATTTTCAGGGTTAGAGAAAACTGGAGAAAGCCCAGCTAATGCAAATGGCATCAGCTTCATCAGGTAAAGACATTGGTTTTCTGCCATGTTCTCTCTTTCTTTAACTAAATATTCAGGAATCCCATTGATGGCAACCCCAGTTTACAGCTTTGCTAATGCTCCCAAAAGTTACAACTAGATTCTTAATAGAAGTAAGGGACAACCCCCCCCCCCCCCAATCATCCCTCTTCCCCATCCACTTACTCTTTAGCAAAGGCAAACTCTTCCGGGGACAAGATGGATGGGTCCCCCTCGGCCCGAGTCTTCTCTTTCTCCAAGACATGAGGGAAATACTTCTCAATCTTCAGAAGGAAAGACACAGCATAAGAACTGCAAAGCTATCCTTTTGTAGCAAAGTTCTTTAGAACTGCAACAGTGATGACCTTCAAGGACCAGATTCCAGATGGATCTTGTTGCACACACCAAATAGGGCATTAATTACCTTCCGGAGCCGGCAGCGCAAATAGCTGCTGAGGATGTAGCGGATCCTCTCGACCTCCATGCGGTGAATGCCGACTTTCAGATCACCTCCCTTGGCACGTTTCAGATTCTCCTCCTGCAAGAGAAAAGTCAACGTGCTTTAACAACATGAAGGGCTTCAATAGTCACCAAGCCTTTTTGGTGTGGCTCTGCTGAGGGAGAACCCATGAAGAAACTGCCTTTTAGTTCCATTCACTAGCTGGCTCAGGATTTTGCCAGGGCTGAAATCCTTTAAGTGGAGATGCCAGGGACTGAAGTTGGGATCTTCTGCAAACCTTATACATGCTTTGTGCTGGGATCATTGTTGCCAAAGTGATCCAAATGAGATATCAAGAATGCAGAACTTCACACATCTGATAAAGTAGGCTCTGGTTCACAAAAACTGAGGTCAAAATAAATTCTACAGTCTTCAAGGTGCCGCAAGACTCTTATTCTGGCAGAAGCAATCTATACTCCCTGCTCAGTCATAGTGAACTATGCTTAATCTTAGCCAATAGGAATATGTCTCTCCAAAAGAAACACAAGATTTGGGGAAGACTGGATTGGCAGGAAGCAACATAAGAATCTTGGCACCAGGTGGGAATAGTTGCTTCCCTGGGCATCCTGGTTCTTTCTGCCTTATCCTCTTCTCCCTGCACTGTCCCACTTTTTAAAGGTCTTCAATGGAATATTTTATCAATGCTTCAGCCAACATGTAGATTTTTATGCTACTTTCTCTCTGAAAATTAGTTTAGGCTTATTGTAAGGATAAAAGGGAGGGGCACATAGCTATGGTGGCCATCCTTAACCCCTTGAAGGAAGGGCAAGAGTAAACTGCACTACATAAATAAAACTGTACAATGTAAATAAAAGCACATTTTTATTCCACCCTTCTTCCAAGGAGCTCAAGAAGGAATTTGTGGTTCTTTTCTCTCCTATTTGATCTTCACAATAACCCTGGGAGACTGGGAAAGAGTGACTGGCCCCACAGCTCACAGTGAGCTCCCTGGCCGAGTGAATCTGCATCACCCCAACCCTAATCTGGCATTCCAATCAGGTTGATCTGGCTCCATGTGTACCCACCAGCCAGTTGGCTCACCATGTGTTCCAGCTGCTCCACAACACACTCAACAATTTCTGACTTGCTCTCCAACAATTCCGGGGCAAACTTCTCATTCATCCAGGCCTGGAAAGTCAAAATGGAAAGTAAGGATCAAGGGTGCTCAGTCTTCAGGGATCTCCCCCCTCAATCTTCAGGATAGCATCACTGTAGCCAGGAAAGATGTTGCAACATAAGCTCTCAATCTTGTGATGCTACAGGTCTCGAAAATAAGAATCCTACCCAGTTTAAAGGCTCAAATCTATCTTGCAGCTTTCTTGCAAGACATTCACTCTCCAACGTTTCAGGGCACGATGCCCAAGATCATTTAATGCTGATTATTACGCTGATTATTTACCCTTCCATCTCCTTTAGCACTATCTATTATATTCCCAGTTAGTGGGATTTTCTTTGTCAGTGTTTGCTTATAGGAAAGGGAACATGGCATTCTAATCTGCACTTATAATTGAAAACACAGGACCAGGAAATGATTGCAAAATAGCCAGCTTAAAGAGAAGATGCAAATATTGTGTATATTGTCACCTCACAGACTGCATTTTTGAAGGACACAAAGTGTGCATGCAGCGGGAAATGCACAACCCATTGGTTGCTTTCACTTTGCGGCCTCACACCAATAAAACAGGCGCATGTAACACTGACACATGGCACTCTACTAGGAAACTGCACAATCTTTCTTGCATAGAACCCTCTTCCATACGGGAACTTCACAATGCATGATGAAATCCTTGAGGTGGGAAGGAGATATGCTGCCTACAAAAGCATTCATGTCTACTCCAGAAGAGATACAAAAAGGGCAAACAAAACCATTCAAAAGGTTGCAGCATCTTCCCTACAAGGAAAGGCTAAAGTGAGTTTGGAGCTTATCATGTTAGATGTTTACAAAATGAGACAGGATAGTGCGGAAGAAGGATGAAAAGGAAGTTTTATTCTCATATACTAGAACTTGGAGTTACCTAAGAAGTTGATGGGCAGTAAAAAGACACAGACTTATTTTTTCAAAATGTAGGAAGAGCTTCTTCACACAATTAATTAGTTGAATTTCGTGCACAAGATGTAGTATATGGATGCCTTTAAAAGGGCACAGACAAATGCATGGCACTGTTAACAGATACGATAATTAAATAGAACCACCAGGGTCAGAAGAAGCTCTCAGAGGCCAAACAACAGGAGAGAAATGTTTGTCTTCATGGATACTTTGCAGTTTAAAGTTACTATTCATCAACAGATATTGAACATTATTTTAAACTAGAAAAGTGATCTAGAAATCGGCTACATAAATAAACAACAATTTGGTTAGTCACAATCAAGAGGCTGCTGCTAGACCTGAAATGCTCTGGGGGGAAACTGACATTGTGGCCGCAACCATTCGTACAAGGAAGTTTCCCCAATAGGGTCCATGGCAGCAGCTCCCCAGGGCCCTTGAACGCTGGGAAAATAGTGCAAAACACAATGCAACACAGGAATTAAGTTTCAGCACAGAACTCCTCACAAGTCTAGTTCTAAGGGCCTAGATCACAGGTGTCAAACTCGTGGCCCTCCAAATGTTCATGAACTACAATTCCCATCAGCCCTTGCCAGTATAGCTAATGCTCATGTTGGGAGGGACTGATGGGAATTGTAGATCATGAACATCTATCTGGAGGGCCGCAAGTTTGACACCCCTGCGATAGACTTGTAAAGAGCACAGGGTGCAGTTAGGCCGAGCTGGGCAGGGGAGCTGGCTTGAGTTGAAGGAGGGGCACCCGCTGGCGTCGATATTTTTCAAAGCAGACGTCTTTCCCATTCTCAAAATAAAACGGCAACCCTACGTGCGCTGGGCAGTAATTCCAAGCGAGCAAAGGAGGAGTTTCTTATGAATTAACATGGGACTGCAGGGATCATGTTGCAAACTTTGCAATTAAGCGAGAGTATTTTTTAACTGAGAAAGCCCGATTTGTATTTTTGCAATGAGTTACGACGGCGCATTTCGAAAGATTCCCTTTTGCCACCCTCCTCCTCCTCCTTTTGCCACCCACCCTCCTCCTCCTTTTTGTTGAGCGCAAAACCTCAGGTGACTCGACCTGTTCCAGGCTGCGGATGAGCTGAGCCGGAGTCAGCAAGACCTCCTCACTGCCGGCGTCCGAACCCTCCTGATCCGGTTCCTCCGCCATCGCTCCGCGATCTCCCGCCACCAGTTCCAACGCAGTGACGTCAACGCACCGAGTAGAACCACCCATCATAAATATTCATGAGGAAAATTTGCTTTTTCCCGCCAGAGTTTCAGTCTCTTAAAAGGGCAACGCCGCACTGTCGCATTCTGGACCCGGCTCCATCGGCTGAGTACCTTGCATTGGAATAAAGTGTTTATCCTGCTACTCTATTATTTAAAGGATTCAGGAGCTATCCTACTGGCAGGAAACAACGAAATCCTGAAACGACTGCTGCTGAAGGTAAAAATAGAAAGGGCCAAAGCAGGATTATAACTGGACATGCAGGCGAAAATAGTGACAGCAGGGAAATTACATAACTTTAAGGTTGAAAAGGAGGAAATTGAAATTGTTCAAGATTTGGTGCTTCCCGGCTCCTCAGCAAAGATATTGCAACCAAGAAATCAAGAGGAGGTTGACACTGGGAAGGGCAGCTAGAAAAGATGTGAGGATGTGAGGATGGTGACCAAGATCTACTTAATTCATGCCATGATATTCCCTGTTACTGTCTGGGTGTGAAAGCTGACAATGAAGAAAGCTCAGAGAAAGAAAATCAATTCCTTTGAAACGTGGCTTGGAAGAGGGTTTTACAAATACCATCAATTGCCACCCCCCCCCCCCGCCCAATCAGTGGTCTCTAAATCAAATTAAGCTTGAACTTCGACCTAGAAGCTAAAATGACTAAACTGAGGCTACTACATTTGGTCACATTATGAAAAGAAGGTAGCCACTGGAAAAGACAATGACGCTAGGAAAAAATTGAAGGCAGCCGGAAAAGAAGACCAGCAACACATCCTCACACTAAAGAATCTTTTCTAGCTCCTTCATGAGAGGGATTGACTCAGTAAAGGAAAAGTCTGCAAGGCCTGAGTAAGGTTGTTAAGAAGAAAAGTTAATTCATAGGGTTGCTATGAACTGACTTGACAGCACTTCACATACACAGCCTACTGGAATTATTTTCTCAAGAGGCAAGTTAGGCTGAAAGATAATGGCTGGTGCAAAGCCACCCAGTGAATTTCATGGCAAACAGGGATTTTAATGTGAACCTCCAGAGTCCTAATCTAACACTAACCACTACAGCATATCATCCCAATGCTATTTGTGCCACAGAGTAACCACGACAAACCTGGATTTTCCCCGGGAAGGTCCCACTTGACTGTAGCAGCTGCCCGAGATAAGCATCCAATGTGCAAAGCACAATCCATTGCTGCATTTCCAAGATTGTGTAAACCTCAAGCTTTCTACATTGCTGTCTATTATACAGATGTTAAAGGCATTTCATTTTTGCCATCAAGTCACATCTGACTTATGGCAACACCTGGTGGGATTTTCAAGGCAAGAGATGTTTGCAGGTGGTTCAGCATTGTCTGCCTCCACATCACAACTCTAGTATTCTTTGGAGATCTCCCATTGAAATACTTGCCAAGATCAACCCTGCTTAGGTTCTGAGGTCTGAGGAGGTCAGGCTAGCTTGGGCTATTCATGTCAGGGGCATTAAAGACACAAGGAAAGAGAAAACCCCAAACACAGACTATGACCCTAGTTGTGCCAGCAGAGGAAGATGTGCCTCAAGGTCACTTGAAGTGTTTCTGCAGATGCTTGGGTATGTCTTGCAGACAGCATACTACATCACTAAGCATCTTTGGAAGTATTGTGCCTTACTCAGCCAGTTGTACCACAGGTGTGGCTTTGACAACTGGTGCTGTCCCACAGACCCCTTTGCATGCTTACATAGGTGATCAAAACATGTGCGTGCACATATGCCAGCAATACCAGTGTGTAGACACAGATTACACATTTGCCATAGACTGCTGGGCTGCATTTCAGGATACTAACTGGACTATATATTGTTCATATGCAGTCAACAGGAAGATGGTGTTGTTTTTTTCCATATATTACAATAGCTTCTCCCACTTTTCCTAGCCTAGCCAAAGCTTTGAAACTATTTTTATCAGCACCATCACAATGTAGACATGCATCCAGTTCCAAAGGCACTAGGTTACAGAGATTGGGCACTAGTGACAATACTCAGCTTGTAATTACAAACATAATTTACTGCAGTGACTAGTGGCCTTCAATGTAAGTACTAACGTAGTAAGTTTAATACTAGTTAGTTGAACAAACAACTCCAACATACTAGACTGTCTGGTGCAATTCTTTGCTATAGGCCAAAAGCTGATCAAAGTCTCCTCCCAAGTCCTGACTGCAGCAGCCTGATGGCTGTGCAAAATGAAAGTCTGAGGTGACATGTTTTAAGAGTCCTGCCTAGGGAAAGCTTGCCTGACAGGGAACAAAGTTCAGCCCTAATCTTTTCCCAACATACTATTTATATGCAGCATGATCATTTTACAGACTGAAGTTATATAATTCTTCACCTGCATGTTGAGGAATTACTTCAGTGTTAAACAGGCTATACTGGGTAATTTTTCCAGTGAGTTGACCAGCTCTCAGCTTTGTAGTTAGTATCAATGTGTAAACATTATTGCTGTACTTAAAGAGTCTTGAGCAGATACCACTCCCTACCATTCCATGAAGAGTGAACACTTAAGAGGCCAACGATGCCAGATTCTACCACGACACAACAAATACAAAGTCCTATCCAATATCTATACAAGGTTGTAAGACACAAAACCAAGATTACAATCCTGTATCTGAGTTTAATTTGTAGACGATTCCTTGAACTTGCACAAAATGCCATTTTCAATTGTGGAGCAAAGAAATTACAGTATTCAAGTCACTGATAGCAAATGACTGTTTATTTAAGAAAAACATTACTAATCCATTAGTTTCTGAAAAAAAAATGATTGTAACGGGTGCAAAAGGCAAAACACTGTTACAGATTAGAAAAAACAAGTATTCATACAATTAAAATATTGAACAGATTTCTAGAGAAAGGTAAAGAAACTAGCAAGGAACAGGAATTGAAGAGTAATCAGTCCAAAGACCTTGATCTGGTATTGGCATCTCTTGCATCACTCATAAGTCAAATATTCTGTTTGAAAGCTCTCTTGGTTGATGTCTGTTAGTACCTGGGCATGGCAAGAGATGGTGACTCCAAGAAGCAGAGTGACTCTGCTAGCCTCTACTCAAGTTTATACACCAAAACACCCAGAGAAAGGGAATAAACAAAAAACCCACAAAGTATAACAACCCAACTTGTTCAGCAGAAGGTTTTCACAAGCATCTCTGGAGGAATGTTGAACACAATTGGAAGTACTACACTGTACTGCAGAGATGTACTTTTCAGCAGTTTGCAGGAGATGAAGCGCTACCAGGACACCATTTCTAGCTGAGTTACCAGATTGCCCTAAAAATTTAACTTATCACAGAATTGAGAAAGCCATTTATTACCTATTTCACACATTCAACACTGAGAAGGAGTGGAGAGCAGGGGCGGTTACATTTATTGGTACAGCATCCATTTTAGTCATTGCACATCCTCACATCTAACAAAAGAAGCAATGGACAGTCTGCTCTCTCAGGTCTGGACGAAGCAATAGGCTCAAGTGTTCCATGGATTACACCAGCTCTTAGGTAAGCATCAAGATAGCCCTTTGCATTATTCTCTCTTGCCAACCTTCAACTCCTTTGTTTTGAGTCCCTTTGAACAATAGAGTTACACCACACTGAGGCTCAAGTGAATGAAGCTGCATTTTCAGAAGATCAGCTGCCTAGACTGTTCGCAATTGCCACTTTGTGAACGAAGCATACACCACCCCCAGCACCCACAGAGGATCCACGCTGTTCTCAGGAGATTCCATTCTTGCACGTCGATCAGAGCTGTTAGTGTCCAAGGAGAAGTCCACAGACTTGGACAACACCACTGTTTAATGCTTACCACAATGACACAAAACGGATGCTGGCCAGCCCAGCAGATAGCTTCTGAGGGAGCAGGATTTCAAGAAGTTAGTCCATGTGGTAGATGGCACCATAGGTTTGGCGGTGGCAGAGAGGAATGATGCATTGAGAGCAGAAAGAACTTTCTGAAACACACTGGATCCTAAAAAGCAAAAAACACACAGCCAAAAGATTATTCAAATAGTGCTGTACACTTTTAAACAAATTCTGTTATGGGTTCTCTGAGAAGGTAGAAGGTAACATATTCATTGATCAAAAGTACTTCAGTATTGACTGCAACCAAGTCAGTAGAAGCCGTGTTTCTTCAAAAGTGACCTTTGTCACCTTTACTAACTATATCAGCCATCCTGCTCCCACTGTGTACCGTGTTTCTCCAAAAATAAGCCCTACCCCAAAAATAAGCCCTATCATGATTTTTGGAGGATGCTTAAAATATACGCCCTACTCCAAAAATAAGTCCTACTGGTAGTTACAGATCAGGATGGTGTGATCCAGAACGGTGCTCCCTGCCAATGCTTGCATCACACGTGACAGGGAAGCAACGGGCTGCCAAGAGCCCGCCTTAATGAATTGTAAAGATACTGCATTTCCCCTAAAATAAGCCCTACCCCGAAAATAAGACCTAATGCATCTTTTGGTGCAAAAATTAATATAAGACTGTGTCTTATTTTCGGGGAAACACGGTATTTGGAGAATGATTAGGGTACATTGTGGCAATCGAAGACATGGCTCTTAGGACCTTGAGACATTCACCCTGTACTGAATGCTAGTAGTTTAAAACCAAAACCTTGAAAAGAACACTTTGGCTTCTGTATCCATCTGACACATTATTCGAGCCAAGTTCCATCAATACCTCCTTATATAAGGAGTGGCTAATTTTCTCCTAAGCTCACTCAGTAAATCAGAAAAATCCTTCTCCACACGGTCACTGCAAGGCATGGAACTCTGCCAGAGAGTGAAGAGCTTCTCTAACTTCTAATCCCTGTCCCTTATCCACAAGCATAAGCGTCGTACTTATGAAGCCCTGCCAACGTTGTTATAATTCTTTCTAGCCTCTGAGCTATTGGATAGATAATAAAGTAGCCTCATTCCAGAACACACGTTGGCCATCCCACCTTAGATTATATTACAGGCAAATAAAATCTCAATTAAGAGAGCTACCCGACAAATGCCCAGGGCTTGTGTCCATAAATCAATTCTACATCAGTGAGGTGAGCAACAATTCCCCAAACTCTCCATTTGGATGTTCAACACCTATTGCAAATAACTCATTACAGGATATAAAATAGGTAGGAAAACACTGAGACCACAGGTGGTTCTGGTGGGTTTTCCTGGCTGTGTGGTCGTGGTCTGGTGGATCTTGTTTCTAGCATTTCGCCTGCATCTGTGACTGGCATCTTCAGAGGTGTACACTGAGAAACCCCCAAGAACTTGGAGCACTCTTTCCCTCATGCTTTGGCACCCATATGATATTATTCAGCATAATCTCCCTCAACAACTTACAAAAATTCAGCTGAAAGGAACAGGAGAGGGACTGGAAGCAGGCTTTGGAAGTCAGAGTTTTCAGGTTTCTCTTCCCTTGCCATTATCTTTTGAAGATCTTTAGAATGCTACACTGAACTAAAATATATATGCAATTAATTAAACCCTCCAGAAGTTTAGCATCAATTCACTTCCCTCCAGTTCTGGAATTTCATGGTTGTTTGAATAGCAACAATGTAGGCACTTCATGTGTGTAATTGCTCAAAATTCCCAGAAAACATTAGCACTAGCAGCTGATAAATGAGTCATATCTAATGGATTCTGCCAAACAGATGTGGCCGAGAGAAAAAAATGCATTTGAACTATGAAAAATTTCAGTCTGTAACATGCCATCTTCCACCTGAGTATGAATAGCTTAACTACACATCAGCACCCTGGATTTTTTTTTAAAGAATTTATTAGCCAAAGAAAATGATAAGCCACTCTGAATTCACCCAAAAGATTCACGCCAGTGCCAAGGACAGCTATAAGCAAATATTCTCCTTTGGAGAATTTTGGAGCATTTAGGACACAAATTGCTTGCAGTACCACCAGATTTAAGCAGGACTAGACCCTGGCAAGCTGTTTAATGAAAGCAATTAGCCTTTAGGGTAAGGAAAGGAGATCTGGATTTTCCCTACTTTTGGACATGCCTTTCATTATCAAGCCAGAAATATTATGGAGACAACTGATAAACTATTTAACCCAGGGGGCATGGCGGCCAACTTTTGTGGTCAAGTAACACTGCCACCAGCTCACCCACCAATTTCTCAAAGTGCAGAGAAACCTGGGACAGTAGTGGTATTGCTCTTCCGCAATTTGTACCACAAAGGGTTTCCTATGGCTGTAACTTCTAGTTCCCACCAGAATGTTTCATATATTGCACCAACCTTTTCCCACATACAATGAATAGTTTTTATACTGAGAAGACACTGAATGGATTAGAGACCCTCACAGTAGGATGTTGTGGGCTTTCTGGGTTGTATGGCCATGTTCCAGTTGAATTTTCTCCTGACATTTTGCCTGCATCTTCAGAGTAACCTCACAGTACTTCAAGAAATAGATACCATCAGTCCATTACTAAACTCTATACAATTCTGCTCACTTCCTCCCTAGACTTCTGTATCTCCCACTACACAGGACTGCCCTTGAGGCTGTTCAGGAAACTTCAGCTGATCCAGGATGCAGCGGGTCGGGTTTTTGCAGGGAAGACTTTAAGACTGCATATTCAACCAGGGCTTCGCTAGCTACTCTGGTTCCCAGCTGACACTGGATAAGGTTCAAGGTTTTAATGTTACCCTTCAGAGCCCTAAACAGTCTGGGACTGTCGTATCTGTAGGGCTGCGTCTCTCACTATAACCTCCAGAGGGCATTAAGCTGCACTGGAACCAACCTGGAGCTCCCTGGCTCTAGAAGCATTTGGCTGTCCTTGGCCAGAGCCTTTTCTGCTCCAGCCTCACAGAACTCTTTGCCAAATGAGGTTCAACTCCACAAGGCCAGTAGGACAAATGGATTTTGCTGGGCCTACGATTAAGGCAGCGACAGTTACATCATGGATGGCCTCCCTATCCCTGTTTTTATTTTATGTTTATTTATGTCACTATTTGATTTGTAGTTGGGTCTCAGTTTTACTTTATGTTCCTCCCTTCTGGGATGGTCAATCTGGAAACTAGAATTTTAATATAATAACTGGGGTGCCAAATGGGACTGGAAGATACAAGACAATACTATACTTATTGGCTCCTTCTGCAGATATTTACCTTGGATGCCACATGTTTATCTTCCACTGCTCACACCTCTGTCTTCATAAATGGTAATTTCAATCTGCATTGTAAAGTGGTTAAAGAAACAGACTGCAGAGGAGTCAGTAGTTAAAACCAGCAAGATAACAGAGAAGGATCTTAGACCACGCATCAAGTTAAGAGATCATCTTTGTTTCTAAGAGCCAGCTCATATGCTATGCTCTTGGATTCCTGAAGGCCCCAATCTGCTATTCCTTACAGGCAGAGAAGAGAGGGAAGGGCTTGAGAACTATGGTGCCTTTCACTGCATTCCCAAGAAAGAAAGAGTCCCTGTTCAAGACTGACCCTTAACAGGAGCAAATCACGGAAACAGGGAAAGTCCTGATCATCAGGACTTTTCATTCCTTCTCAGCTAATTAGTCAGCAAAAGCAATCTCCCTCCTTTCCAAGATTTCAGACAGGTCCAGGCAAGAAGACTTATCTATGGAGGCTCATTGTAAGAACATGGAACTTCAACTCCACCCAAAGGCCAGAAGAACAATAAAACATGGTGTTCTGCCTGGTTTTGTTTGTTAGCTGACAGAAGGAAAAAGTCATCTTCACCTGCAAACCTTTTTGAGCAGCTAGCCTAGGAAATCTACAATGAAGATATTCCATTGCTCAGACTCTGCTGAAATGCACTGTCAGGCAGCGTTGTCCACTAAGCACAGAATATGTTCCCGCATCCAGCTAGCCAATGGATCTAAAGCACTCCATACATTTTTCATCTTTTTTAAAAAAAAACAAAGTTGTCATTTCTATTGGGAAATTAACTTGGAACTTTTGTAGTCTCTTGGAGACTAATACAGTTTTTCATAGAAACTCAAACAAATCATTAAACCCGACCGGGTTCTCCCGAAGCATAATACGTTTGTTTTGGTAATGTGGTGTGAAGACAGAAATATGAAACATTGTTGGGAATAATACATAAGCAGTAAGAAAAAAAGATACAACTCTTAGTCCTCTCTCAATTGGGTCAGTCAGAAGGAGTCCCTGCGGGGCGTAGATCTTTTCGTTTTGTTCCTGAATGTACTTGGTAATTTTCTTCAGAACCTGGGAAAAGGTTTAAAAAAAAGCTCTATATTATTTGCATCAATTCCATCATCAATATATCTAATTATCAGCATGGTCAAATCTGCCAGGACGACAGCATGCTGATTGCAGAGAAGAGAGTAGAATTACCACAGCAGAACCCCCCCCCCCCAGGCATGATGGCCACAATGGGGGGTGGGGGGCTAGAAGGGCAGCATTCAGCATAGCCTGTGACACAAAAAGTTAGCCTTTCGGGTGACATTTGACTCCTGCTGCAAGAGAATAATACAGCTGTGCTCAGAATTTCTACTACTTTCTGTATCCACAACTTATGTGTATCCTTCATTTCTAGAGGTCAGAGGAAGTCAACATACCTTTTCATAATGTGTCTCCATGCACAAGAATACAGTGTAGGCTGTCAAACATGCCAGGCAACCTTCAAGGTAAGACTGGCTTCCAAGCTTCTCTGCTTCTGCATAAAGATTGTTTAGTGTTCGAACTGTTTCTTCAAATTGCTGCCTGTCAATCTGAAAAAAAAGACATCAAATTTAGAAGTGAATATGTGCAGCCTGGTTTATCTGTCCAGCTAGTTTCCTGTACAGTGACAGTTGTTTGACTCGACGGCAAAGGGCTAACGGGTTAAACCTGCTTTTTCAGAGCTGAATCTTCTAACACAGATCGCAGAGTATGTAGGATCTTAAATGGCAGGTCTTGACAAACTACAATTTGATTTAATAAAGTGTTGAAAGTAGATTATGCAGCTACTGTTGATTCCAGCCAGTTAATAAAATTAAGCTACCAAGTACCATTGGTAGTAGAAGAAGAAGAGTTTGGATTTATATCCCCCCTTTCTCTCCTGCAAGAGGCTCAAAGGAGCTTACAAACTCCTTTTCCTTCCCGCCTCACAACAAATACCATGTAAGGTGGGTGGGGCTAAGGGAGCTCCGAAAAGCTGTGACTAGCCCAAGGTCACCCAGATGGCGTGTGTTGGAGTGCACAGGCTGATCTGAATTCACCAGATAAGCCTCCACAGCTCAAGTGGCAGAGCGGGAAATCAAACCCGGTTCCTCCAGATTAGAATGCACCTGCTCTTAACCACTGCTGCTGCTGCTCCTAGTACAGTGATATTTTGCTACAGGTGCATAATGTTGGTTCTATTTAATATGATCTTTCTCTGTAGTCAATATAGGAGCTTTCAGGAGATAAGTTATCCCATTAATGGTCAGCAGTTTAAGGGGCACTGGAAAATAAAGACACAAAGAGGGTGCAAGAAGCATTCGATAAAAATCGGAGTCAGAAGCCATGCCAATGCGAGGAAGGCTGATGACTTCAATAAGCAACAACGAGGGCTTAATTATTTGCGCCACAATTAAAGATGACAATGCACTATTGCTTCAGAAAAGGCTCTTCACTTTGTTTACATTCTGAGCTGATAACACGTGGGACTTAGGACTGGAAATCCTGGCTCAGGTTGATGCATTATGCTCCTTCACATGATATAAGACTCTGGAAGGCAGGTAATGACAGTTGCCTTAGTCAGGCTCTGTAATGGAAAGACTCCTACACGAACATGACACTAGAACAACTCACCTACTCATTATCTGCTCTCGAATGTTCAGCAGGATCTACTAGTTTAGTGAACTTGTAAACAGGAACTTACATCCATTAGCAATAGCAGAAAGACATTTAAAGTTTTAGTTTTTCATTTGACATCATGAGAATTTCTGCGCTACTAATTCACACAAAGAAGAGCCGACGGCCTGAGGAGTCACTAATATGAATCATATGTATTGGCGCATCCACAGATTTCTTCTGTGAAAGAATGGGCCACTGGAGGCCAGAAGCTAGTTCATCTGGTACCAATCATATCGCCTTTATTATGCACCCCAGAAACCCTCCCCAAGCCAGGAAACAAGTAAATGTCTCTTTTAACCCCACCCCAGAACGAACAGCAACAATTGTTCTTAAGCACTCCAACTGTCCTTACGAAAGGTTGAAAGTAAGGATATAGAAATAAATAGCAACAGTTAAAAAAGGGAGAACTTCTACAAAACCTCTGCTGCTGTTCACTTGGGAGAAGGGGGGTCGTCTTTGTTTTTGGACCAAACTGAGCCAAATATAGCTCTTCCTTTTGATCTTGTCCAATTCAAACTATGGCCACTATGGAAAATTAGTCACTAAGACCTTTAGAGAACACCTTTCTCTGCTACGTCAAGATTACTGTTTTGGCTTTGCCATAGACCACAGCTTTCTACCTCAATGGAATCTACAACTTTCTTAACGTTGATTAGGAAAAAAAAACCCTAAACATCAATTGACAAGATTTTAGAAAATCAATTTGAATAGATCACTTAAAAGGCCCTCATTCCTACTTCACAGTATATAAAATGCAGTAACCCTAAACGTTATTGTTGCTACCATTTCTTCACTTTACTAATTAAAACATGTAAGAGTACCTGTTCTGATTTTAGTAAGTCACATTGTACATGTTTTCAACAGAACGGGAACTTCATTATTAAAAACTCACTAGCCATTATTACAGAAAAAAATACCATTTCATATCAAATGTGGGCATATGGAACATGAATATTCCCTGCTAAAAGAATATAGGATAGAGATCTGAAGTCCTGAGCAGAAAAAAAATCAAGAAATGTTTAGCAGGGTAAGCGTGTGTATATTTTTCCTCCCCCACCCTCATAACTTTAGTTTTCCAATAGAAGAATTGAAAGGGAAAATGAAATATATTCTCTTGGAAAGAGTGAAATGTTTTAAATACAAGGTCTGAGTGACTCAGAATGAACCTTTTTTTACATAGGACAATGTACAGCATAACAGAATGAAGTCTATGTTGCCAATACATAAGAATATATTGTTTAAGTGTAATGATTCTATACACAATTAATATGTTATAATATGTTACAAAAGATTACTGAAGAATTCAATACTATTAGCCCTACTGTGACTGCCTGAGACTGTTCCTGTCCAAGTAACATTATGTTTTCAGTTTTCAAAATATTCTTCCTACCTTCGAGATGCCAAAAGCCAAATGGTAAAACAGAATTTTGCAGCTCTGATATTGGGTACAGTCACAATTTTCCCAATAGGGAGGGATACGCCCAATAGGGAGGGATACGCCCCCCCCCCCCCGGTGGAGCCAGCACAGGCTTATGCGGGTGGACCCTCCCTCCCCCAGCAGAGGGGCAAATCCGCCCATGCCTGGTTGCTGTGGGGCCCTGGGATGCCTGGCCGCAGCATTCACCTCTGTGTTGGTGCTCCTGGGCCACGTCAGAGTGGCAAGGGTTTTCCAGGGGGGTGGAGCCAACTTTAGTCAGATTCCACTGCCAGTTCAGACCCCTTGCGCCAGCACAGCCTATCTTATACTGCAAGGCAGTGCATCAGTTTATCATACAGGCCCTTCAACAATCCCAGATTTTTGCTTATTAGCTTTGCAGATTCAAGGAAGATGTTTTAATCTTTAATTAACATTGATAAACTTTGATCTTTGACCAGACTTTGTAGACCAACCATAAATGGCCAAATTTCCTGCCTCTCTACTAGCCATTCAGATTATACGATGACAGATTCAAAGCTTGTGGAGTTGACAGACAATGTATCAATTTCAGTTAGTAATTTATTTCAGTTGTGTAATGATACAGACACTGTTGAAGACTTCAGGGTTTACTATACATATTCTCTTGGACTTGCCACACATGTTGTCCTAGCATTGCCAGAATGAAGAACTGTATAAAACACACTGTTTTTTAAAAGCTGACAAGACACAAAGTTTGTAAGCTAAAGGATTTGATTGGCTTTATAATGGTTCACACTTCATCAAAAACAGACCAGCTAAAAAACCACACATGTTTAGAGATTCATAACAGTTTCCATTAGATGCCCTGAACGCATAAGAATGCAACCACTTTGCTCCCCACAGAGGCAAAAGGCACTTTACTGGATGTAAGCTGTTACACATGAACTTTCAACATCCAAGAGTATCCTTTAGCAACAGGAAAAAATATGCACCACAGTGACTCTACCTTACTTTGGCACTACTCAATTCTTCTCACTGCGTCAGACTATAAAGGAAGTTGATTAGAACCACCAAGCACTTACCCGGTTCTCCAACTCTGGAGGGAACTTGGTCTGAAACTGGCACCTGGTGCCACTACTGTAGTCTCTCTGGACGAAGACCTTGCTTGCGACAGGTGGCTGCTGTGGCCTCATCTCGCAGCTCGAACTGGCCAGTCTGGAAGTAGGGATAGATATGACACTCAGGCAGAGTGGTCCTTATGCTGACTCATTAAGGGAAGAAGCTCTCACTCTCATCACAAAGCATGGATCTTTTTCAACCATAACTGCCCCTACCGACTCATGCCTTCCTGCTTTCTGGCAGATTCTTCCTAAATGCCACACTGTTTCTAGCTGCCTCCCGTCCTCCATTCTGAGTTGCCATTCAGGAAGAAGAGATGGATTTATATCCCATCTTTCTCTCCTGTAGGAGTCTCAAAGGGGCTTACAAACTCCTTTCCCTTCCCCCCTCACAACAAACACCGGGTGAGGTGGGTGGGGCTGAGAGAGCTCCGAAGAACTGCGACTAGCCCAAGGTCACCCGGTTGGCGTGTGTTGGAGTGTACAGGCTAATCTGAATTCCTCAGATAAGCCTCCACAGCTCAAGCGGCAGAGCTGGGAATCACTTGCTCTTAACCACCACTGCTTCTCCTAAAGGGAAGGCCCTTAAATGAACATAGGGCTGAAATCCTATGTTTTACACCACATGGCTCCTCCATGGGAACATCTGCATGCCTGGCTGACTTTGCTCTGAGCACCTGACATATTTCAATTACTTTATTAATCTCAAAAGTTTTAATGTGACCACCTGATCTGCACTGATATCACTGTTACAGTTAAAACAATGAATAAGGACTAATACGTGTATGATTGTTACACTATATAACTAATCACAACACTCTTTCAAGTGGAAACCTTTACACTTTGCTTTGCCCCACCATCCAATAAAAAGTTTCTTTCCAACAAAAATAAACAGTACAGAGTGTCTTCCCTCCTCCAACATGAACACCACAACCTTCCACTACCTAGAAAGTACATCCCTCAGGTCCCTCTGCAACTTATTTTTTTGCTGGAAGTGGAAACATTCAATTTTTTTTAAAGGTGGTGTACACCCATGCACCATGAGAGGTCATTGGAGGCAGAAACAAACTGGAAACCTATCCCTGTTAGGTTTCTCTAAGATCTCAGGGACTTGCTCCCCACCCCGCTTTTCTTTAAAGGGCCAGCCAGCTGTTGTCAACTACTCTATGCCTTGCAGAATATATTCAGCCCTCAGACTATTTATGAAGTTACTTTTCTCTTCTGGTTAATTTACAAAGGTGCATTTATCTGCATACTTGGAGAATCCCCCCCCCCCCCCATATGTACACATCCTTCCTTTACATGTGAATGGTGTCATTAAGTAGCTTTTATGACCCACACAGAAGCCAGTGAGACTACAATGATTTTGTTTGGAGCAATTAGGAGAGCAAGTCCTTTTGCATATAAAAAGGAGGCCAAATTCCAAAAACGAAGGTAAACTGTCCCCACTCCATAAAAGCCTTTAGAATGCCTCCCTTAGCTCTTCAAATCAAACCACCTCCCTCCAAAACTCCACTGTTCCTACTCTCTACCTTTAACACAACCTTTTAAAGCTGTCTCTACCCCCCCTCCCAGTCCCAAATACGCCATTAAGCAGACTAGCGACCAATTTTCAGTTCACAAAGTCTTCAGTTCCGAACTCACAATAGGTGATCATAGACAAATCACACTCATCTCCTCCCTGGAAAAAGGACTTAAGAATACTGGCTTCCTTTACAGTGACGCTCACTGAAAGGCTACGTGAAATTAAAAACACCCCACCCCCAAAAAAGCATTATGCAAAGGCTAAACGGGATTATTTCACACACCCCGTCTCAGACTGGCAGTCCACTGAAAGATGTCCTTCCTCCTCCCTTCCAATACTCACAACTCCAGCCACATTCCATTCCACAATCCACGCAGACTGTCACCCCTCCCCCACGATCGCCGATTCCCAACCAGCTTTCGCTCCCCCTCCCCGCCAACCACTGGCCGATCCCCCTCGGGGAAGCGAAGCTCTCCTCCCTCACCCGGGGGTCTTCTTGCCCCCCATCCCCCCTTCCTTCCTTACGGGCAGAGCCGAAGCCCCTCCGCCTGCGCGGCCTCCGCCTCCTCCGCTTCCAGCTTCTGTCGCGCCAGCTCCGCGCCCTCACTTACGACTGCCGTAAAACCAACAAAACACCAGCTCTCCCACCCCTCCTTTCTTGTCTGCCTCTCACCTACTGGGAAGCAGCCTGGGCGATGGTTGGGTCGCTGTTAAAGCGCCCGCGCATGCGCTCTTTCTTTGTGCAACGACGGGGGAAAGGTGCGTCTGCGTGTGAGGAGTTTCTCAGCGCATGCGTGCGTTAAGTTTCATCACCTTTCCTTCTTCTGTGCTTTCAGGCGAGAGAATGAGTGCCCTAAGCCAGTTTTGCGGGGAGACGGAGGGGGTTTAAATCGAGCTCGATTTAACCCCCCCCTCGAAACTCCCCCCCTTCTCGCCGCAAAACGGGCTTAGGACTCTCCCGCTGTTGCTCAGATCACGGACACTGAGCTGCAGCACCTTTTTTTTTTTTTTTTTGCAGAAGCGGAGGATGTTGGTTGTGAATTTGAGACACCCTGTTCTCCAATTGCATGACTTGTTTATGTGCATGTCTGCTACATGTATATTCATCCATCCATGTACTTCAATAGTCTTTAAAATAGCAGATAGTTTAATATTGATTTACCATTCCACATGTCCCCGTTATAGCTCAAGTGAATTTACATTTAGCTTCCTAAGGGGAAGTGATGTTATTGATTATACCTTCAAATGAGAAAGTCTTATCGGGACTTCTATTGGGTAGATAGCAACTGGTTCCCATTTCATTGCTTTTCAAGAATATTTCCCATTCCTTTACAATCCTCCCTTTCTCTAACTCTGAGTTCTTCCTCTTTTAGAAAGATTAGTACATTGTATATTTTGCCATGGAACAAAACATGCCAGACTTTTGTTGTAGAATGGGCCTGGGTTCTAGTGCCTACCTTGCTCTTCTCCCTGCTCTCTCATCTATTTGAAAGTTTGAAAGTAAAAAAATACTTTTCATTCAGTGAACTATGGATTAATTAATTTATTATTTAGATTTCTATACCGCCCTATCCCCAAGGGGCTCTTGTATCAAAGTTCATGTATCAGAGTTCAATAATGCACAATAATGGTTTTGACAAAGGCAGTGCGTAAAAATGAATGATAATTCTCATATTTGTTTGAGACTATATTCTATAAATAAATGAAAAGGTTGTAGCATGTTTCCTCGCAGTACACAAGTGCATGAGAAAAGAATTATTAAACAGTGTGAAATTTCTAGCTTGACACTGTTCCTTCCCTCCATATAGCAAAACATTGTGTCTGTAAGTTTGGGGAACATTAAATTAAAAAGGTAAAACACCTAAAATTAATCTTTTTAATTGAAGAAAATATATTGTAGTGGCTAATGCTGGACTAGGATCGTTTTTTTATTCCATACTCTGCCATGGAAACTCACTTAGTGATCTCAGGCCTGTCATTCTCTCACAGCTTAACTTACCACAGGGGTTTTGTCGTGAGGATAAAATGGAGAAAGTAAAAGTGTTGTAAGTTGCTTTGTGTCCCCATTGAGGACAAAACCAAGATATAAATCTCTGAATAAATTGGCAATCCGGCAAAAATTACCTTAAGAAACCTCACTGAATATTTCATGTTGGGCCAGTTAATAAGTCGGCAACTCTGCTGTAGGTACACAGAGCTTCCCTCTCCAAAAAGATCAATTTTAATTTATGTGACTGGAAAAGACTAAAATGTGACTCCTTCTCTGACCAAACTGGAATTTAAAGTTTCCTCCAAAATTCTTTTAGCTGGGCAGTGAAGTCAGGGATCTTTAAACACCTGCATTGTATCCGGACAATAACATTTTGGTGCTGTGGCCAAACCAAGTTCTCATCCCCACACCTTCTGTCTCGCTCTCTTTCTCTCAAAGAAATTCAGCCCAAGGAACCAAATTTTGCCATAACAAAGCGTCTGCTCCATTTCTGTGCAGGAATGTAACTATCTATTGCTCTCAATGGTAGAATTTAATTGGAGAAAGGCAGCAGATGTATGGCAAAGTGTACGGCAAAGGCTGGCCACTGTCCAAAGCCCACTTACAGGCAGGTGAGTGGGGGGGGGGGCTTGACAAAAGGAGGGCAGTGTTTGGTAAATCCTAGGATCAAGGTAAATCCTTTGGCCATGCCAGCAGGGGCTGATCGGAATTGTAGTCCATGAACATCTGAAGTGCCAGAGTTGGACACCCCTGCCTTAGATGCTAAAGATGAAGAATGGCTCTACCTTTGTCCTCCCCATCCCACATCTGTGTTGATTGTTCTTCTGTGCTCCTGACAGGTCTAGGTGCCCACTGCTAAAAAATCCCAATTTGGTGCCAAGTCACAGACAACCCCAACTTCTGTAACAAGGAATGCTGAATTTCATGTTCAATGTAAATATAGCCAGAGCTTCAAAGGAGTGTTCTTTTATTTATATATCTTAGCAGGGGAGCGAAGTGGTTTCTAGTCTCCCACTTCATGGGTTCCTTCCAAGCTCTTCCAGCTGAAAGGATATGCTATTTTCTCTTCTGCTCAAATACACATTCCAAGGATGGAACTGATAAAGTGTCCATGAGGTCATCTTTCAAAGCCATTGAAAACTATTTAATGAGAGATGCGGGGTGTCTATGAACCTTCTGCCCCATTTTTTTGGCTCCATTCTCCACCAGGTAGCCAGGTGAATTCCATCCCAGTGCGTTCAGATTTTAAATTATCCTTTTAATGTAAAGAGGGAGGTGTTGTGTTCACTTAAACAGGCAGATTCTCTTGGAAATGACCTGCTGAGTGCCCTGGATGATTGTTCCTTACACAATGAGAACAATTCTAGGAGGGTGCCTAGTTACTGTTGTCTGTTCAGGTAGGAAAGTTGACAATTGATCCCATTACGTTGTCCTTCTGTAATAATAGTCTGTATGTCTTCAAGCCTCTCTGTTTGCCTTATCCTCCTGAATCTCAGTCAGTCTGGGCAGGAGATACACTATCACTTACATAAATAGACTGGTTTTCTGTTTTTGGAATCTGCAGCTTTTTACCTGTCTTTGCTTAAACAGGGATTAAAAGCAAAGGATCACAATGAATGTGGACACAGAGATGAGCTACTGTTTTGCTAGCTATTAATAACTGCTTAGCTAGTTCTTTTTCTATTGATAAGGCTTTTAAAATAAAGTTTGGAGTATAGACAGAAGAAAGGTTAAAGAATCTAGCCAACCGTCTGTCTTTTACCTGTCAATTAAAAAACAACAGGGCTGCTGGTATTAGCTTTGGGGCATCCAGGAAAGATTAAGTAAATGTTTCCTCAGTAAAAAAAATAGTTGGTTAGACAAATAAATGTATTGATAGCGTGTGTATTTTGTATGCGTGTATATTGCTACTGTTACAGTGATACCAGAATTTCTGTCAAATCAGCCATTGCTCAGCTTCTTTGGGAAATAGCTTGGCTAGAAAAATTACCCAATTAATAAAAAGACTAAGTGAATGCTGATGCTTTTTAAATTGTTTAAACCTTTTGTCAACTCACCTTCAAATAAGGTTGCCAATCTCCAGATAAGGCCCAAAGCTCTCTCAGTGTTATAATTTCCAGCACTGGTGTATTTATGGGGAACAGAGGAGGCCGATGTCCCAGGTGCCACTTGGAAGGGGGGGTGGGTCGCAAGGCAGCCCACAGCTCCCATCCCATGTCCCACCTCAGTCAACCTGGCTGCTGCAGCTCATTGCACCTGGCTGGGTGCAAGATGTCTGGGCTGCAGCAGAGAAGGTGAAGGAGAGGTCATTCGCCATGTGAAAAGGGCATGTGCTGCTGGCAGCTCAGCCTCCGAAAAGCTCCTTTCCTATGGCTGGGTGCCAGGGGAGTGTGTTGAGGATGTTCTTTTCCTTTGCCCCTCACCCTGCTCTCTCCTTGCTTAACAGGGGCTGGGTGGCTGGCTTGAAGCAGGTAGGCATGGGGCGAACTCTAGGTGGAGAGGTGTGGGGCTGGGTCAGTCACCAGGCAGGCTGCAGTACAGAGCCTGAGGCAGGTGCCCAGGGGCATGAGCATGGCCCTCTACCTGCTGCTCCTGGCTACCCTAATGGTGTGTGGAATTCCTCCCCAAAATGTTTTTTCCCATCCTCAGTATGTTTTATTTGTACTGTGTCTTCCTGCCTTCCATTCTTTTCACAGCGTGAGTGTGTCTATCCCTTCCTTCCTTCCTTCCTTCCTTCCTTCCTTCCTTCCTTCCTTCCTTCCTTCCTTCCTTCCTTCCTTCCTTCCTTCCTTCCTTCCTTCCTTCCTTCCTTCCTTCCCACAACTAGGGTTGCTTGGTGTCCACCCCCACTGAATTCACTGCCTCACTGCAATGGAGTCCGGGCTGGGGGCGCGCAATTTCAGTGCGTGCCCTGGCCATCATTTTCTGTAGCTATGCCCCTACTCTCCAGACCATCATGCTCCCCAGATAAACTGCTGCTTGGAGTGTGTGTTCTCTGATCTCTCTCCAATTTCTGAATGATAACAAGCCTGAGCAATATGAGGAATATTGATATGAAATTTAAAAGGTACAAAAGAAAAAAATGATGTCTGGGCTGCAGCAGAGATGTCTGGGCTCTTTAACCATTACACATGCTGGCTCTCTGAAGGTACTGATCTACTGACCAGGTATGGGCAAAAAGCCAGATTCTCTCTATTTATATTGTGTCAGGGCTTTGAAAACAGATCTAATGCTTGAGTGTCCAGAATTCCATGTAGCAGAAACTTCTTGTCTGACACTTATAGTTCCAACCTTCAGCCTCTCATGCACATTCTGAGATCTTTTCTGTTGATATTATGGGTTTTTTCCAATTTACCTCATTCACAGTCCACTTTTCAGACCTTTACTCCTCTTTTATTTTTATAGGAACTTGAGTAGCTGGGAACAGATTGCCATTGGCAGACATTATTTGGAGTTTATTTTGCTGATATTTATCTTTCGCAGTCCAATTAATCTTTGCTCTTCAGAGTTCTATTTTTGCTAGATGCAATAGAGTGACAGGACTCTATGTTTATTTAGTGTAGGAAAATATGTCATATCCACTGCTGGAGGTTGGCAACCCTAATAGGGATTTGTAATCCAGGATAAAGTCAATTTCTTCTTCACTGCAGTATCATAAACTATGTTATAACTAGTCACACAGGTACAGAAGGAAAAATACTGGCTGGACACAGCCTCTGCTCATAGGTTCACATTTTTCATGCTAAACATATATTTCCTCTGAATCATCTCTAGGTGGTGCTCTTTGCCTAAGTCAGGACTAAAATTATACTTGCGCTCCTTCTTCCCAATAGGAAAAGTTGTCCAGCAACTTTGGTCCAAGCAACATTCAAAAACAAGAACAACATCCATGTAATAGCTTTTTCTTTTAGGAGGAACTTTGGGTCAATTTGATTGGACTTTTTTCCTTCTTTAAAAAACCACCTAAAGTAGTCAGAGGGATAGCTGTATTTGTCTGTTGCAGCGAAATGAAACAGAAATCTAGTTAAAAACTAACAAATTTTGGCATTAGCTTTTGCAAATCCAGCCTCACTTCTTCAGAGGTATTTATAACCATTTTAAAGGCACTTCTGCTGCTTAAGAGTACCTGTGGCAGGGTTATGGATTCCATGCGTCTCAGGAAGTGGAGTCTAATTTGCCAAAGCTAATATTGGAATACAATATTTTAGTCTTCACACTGATAGACCAGTATTTTATAAAACACTAAGGCATTTTTAAGGCAATTCTCTCCCCCCCACATCCCCCCAAAAGGCTGTTTTCCTTTCCCCACCAGGGTGGCACAAATATGTGACCTCCAGAAACACAGAGAAATCAAACAGATAACTTTTTCTGGGTTTTGGTCCAGGTATCCTGGCCCCAAACTGTTTAGGGCCTCAATGGTAAGAACCAGCATTTTGAGTTGTGACCTAAACAGCAGAGATGCCAGTGAAGGTCTTTTACTTTTGAGGTGATACAATCCCTACATCCCAATGCTGATAGTAGCCTGGCTCCTGAATTTTGGAACAACTGAAGATTCCAGACCATTTTCAAAGGCAGGCCCACTCAGAGCACACTAAAGTAATATAACTTGGACACGAACAGAATGTGGATAACTGTAGCGTTATCATACTTATTGAGGAATGGTTGTAGGTAGCATTTCAGTTTAATCCGACAAAAGGTCCCATGTGCCACAGAGGAGACTTGAGTCTCCAGCCGTAGGCCAGAATCCAGCAGTACTCCCAAGCTATGTACCTGCTGCTTCAGGAGAAGGACAGCTTCTTCCAGGACATGCTAACTCCATAAATAAATTTCGTTGTGCGTGCACAATGACAATAAAGTGCTTATGCTAAA
Source organism: Sphaerodactylus townsendi (assembly GCF_021028975.2). Taxonomy (NCBI): domain Eukaryota; kingdom Metazoa; phylum Chordata; class Lepidosauria; order Squamata; family Sphaerodactylidae; genus Sphaerodactylus; species Sphaerodactylus townsendi. The sequence continues at coordinate 26,769,686 of NC_059436.1, read as the reverse complement.
TCTCCAAGCAGCTTCCCTGTTGACCAAAAATACCTCTCTCTTGTCCAGGGTGAGCTTCAGTTTATTGGTCCTCATCCATCCCATCACCTTCTCCCAGCACCTACAACAGAGCTGAACTGTGGCTGCAAATTCAGAAGTTGCTCTCATTAAAGTCAATCCGGAATAGGGGAGGAAAAAAAATCAAAATTCTGCACCAAAGCCTGAATTCTGCATCAAAGAAAGCTGACTTTTGCTCCTGGTATGTATGATACAAACTAAGTAAATGTGCATGTACCTTTCTTATTTTGCATAAGACATTTTACTTCTGCTTGTAATGGGCAGAGCAAGGAGTTCTAAAGGATCCAGAAGACCCACTTTCTGGATCCTGGAACAAATCCCCAGAGTAACCTCTGGCTTGTGAGCTTTTACCAGATGTTGCCCACATGCTTTCAAGCACACCTTCACAACCATAAAGGGCTGGAAATTTATTTCAGAAAATGAAAGCTGAGATTCTCAGGAAGCTGAACGCTGCACCCCCGTGCCTTTTATTCTCCTTTCCTGTAGAACTGCAGCATAGGAAGAATTCTGATAGGGGGAAGCTACACTGCTTACCAAGTGCTAACTTCTCAGGGTATTCGTGGAATCGCTTGGTACATCGGCTATGTGCCTTGCCTCATCAGCTGGTAAGGGAAGACTTCTCCCTTGCTTTCCTTGGATTTTTGATAGAAAGACAAAAACCTGGCAAAGTTTTCTTTGCAACAGATCTGCGCACCATTAGAAATTCAGAAAAACAGGAGAGTGGTAATGATCCTCATTAGCACTTGGCAGGACAACACAGAGGCCTGATTCAAACATGATGTTGCTGAGGCAAAAGAACTCATCCACAGGACGTTTTGTGGCACTCGCACAGAAACATTTCAAAACTGGGCGGCCACCCCTACAAACCGGCTCCAAGAGCTAACACAATACACCAGAGATCCGTAGCCATGACAAATGTGTCACAGGGATTCTGAAAACACGTGTCGCTGCTTGGCACAAGCGGCATCCTCGCTGAAACAAGAAGCCACATAAGCACAGAATCCCACAGGTGAGTTCTTTTTGCCTTGCCAACATCACATTTCAATTGGGCTACAGACAACCAGCTTGCCAAGTTACTACTTGCTAAGTGGTTGTTTGTGCACATGTGGGACTGTTTATGGACACAGCAGACCCAAGCGGAAAAGTTTTTCCTGAACTGCACAATTTCATGAGGGTCCTGCTGGTGAAATTTGCATATTTGAATGCTCGCTCATAAAATAGGAGCCAGGAAGAATTCTAGATTCTCCCTTTCTCCCTGAAAGGAAATAATTTTTTTTTAAGGAAGAGCTTTCAAACATGGATTCCTCACCTTAAGTGGTAAATTCCAGGAAAAAACTTCCCAATTGATTCTGCTGCTTGTATAAACTGACCCCTTGCAGTTTGACATTAATCGAGTTAATCCAGATCTGAAGGTGCTGGATGATGCATTCGCTTAGCCAAGAGGGCAGCTCAGCTTGCTTGTACTGGGGGTTAACAGGAAAAAAGACATCTGTTAAAAAAAGAGGGGAGAAAAGAGTTCAGCGAGAAGTCTGTTTATAACATAAGAAAATGCACCATAGCTACAACTAAATAGGATCTGGATGTAATGACATTTATTCGGAAACATTTTAACTAAACAAAGGGGGGGCGGTGCAGGGAGAGGATCAAGAAAGTCAGTGCTGAGTAAGATGTACAGAGACCAGGTTTTGATTTAGTGTAATGAGTGTCAAAGGGCCAGACTAGACATAATGGGGTCAGCCTTGTTTATTGTTGACCTGTTTGCACCATTCATATAAAAACTGCCAAGAGGGGCACAGGTAGGTTTGTCTATCTCACCTAGTCACACCTGGAGATCTCTGGGAATTACAACTAATGTTCAGACTACAGAGATCAGTTCCGCTGGAGAAAGTGGTGGCATAGTAGGGTTGACTCTATGAAATGTACCCTGCTGAGGTGTCCTCCCTACCCAAACCCTGCTATCCCCAGACCCCATCCTCAAACCTCTAGGCATTTTCTCACCTGGACCTGGCAGCCCTAACCTCAGCAGTGATGTCAGCATGACATAGAGACCACCCTCTGAAGCTGCCACTTCCTCCAGGGGACAGGCCTAATCTCTTAAAAACTTTGGTTGATTATGCACAAGGTGTTTGCTGCACAATGAGGGCTGATGTCCATCGTGGCAAGATTTCTTGTACTTCCTCAAGTATTTCCTCTAGGCCTGCTTTCAGTTTCTATTCTCTCCGCAGCAAGCAAGACCACTTCTAGGATCATTTTAATTTGCTTTGCCACCAGAGTGGGGCAGATTTGCCAGTGAGCACAGCTTTGCCCTGGACATCTTCTCTCCACACACAGCCTTCCCACTTCCTCTCACTGCCATCCACGCCTTCCCCCTTGCCCCCCCCCCCCCATGTTACCAGTTCCTTGAAGTCACAGAAAAGATGTTCACTCACACAGGCTAAGCCAAAACACATTTCTAAATGCTAATATTGATATATAGAGACATCAATATAATAATAACAGAGAATGCTTGGAAATAACAAGACTGGCAGCAGTGGCAAGAAGAGTGTGTGTGTGGGGGGAGGGGAGGGGAGAAGAGGGGGAGAGAATATTAACTTTAGTACATGGTCACCTTCTTTAGTAGCTTGAGGTCCAGGGAACTGCTTTGCCTCTTTCTTTTTTGGGTGGGTGGGTGGGGAAGGATTATTTTTTGGAATAGTAACATCAATATAAGTGCACCTTAAAGGGCTAAGCAATCTTGACTGGTGTAATGAAATCTGTGCCTTTAAAAATTAGTTGATGAGTGGAATTAAGGTAACCAAGCCTGGGAGAGTTCTCTGCAGAAAAGCTCTGAAGGAAGGAGTGAATACCTTCCTGTGTGTAAAGAGAGAAAAGCAAGGAGATCCCACTACAAGCCCACTGTGTAGAGAAGAGTCCTGAGGTAAGTGTTCCATGCCTAATGGGTCTTTAATTTTTTTTCCATGAATATAAACGGAACAGAAAAAGGAAAATGTAGAATCAAAACAGAAGAATAATAAAAAAAGGAAACTGCAAATATATTATATCTCATCTCTGTGGTTTGGAGATCAGTCATAATTCCAGGAGAAAACGGGCCACATCTGGAGTTTTGCAACCCTTATTGTCCAGGATTCTTTCTTTCTCTTTTTCTTAAAAAAGAAAGTGCTCACAACGTAGCCTCCAAACACTCACACTTCCACTTCTTCTTTCAATCCCAGTTGTCTTTCAGGTTGGGAGCAAGACTGAAGCTGAGGACCAGCTACAAATCATACAAGCAGTGAGATAGTTTTCAAGTTTTACAGAACTCTTTCTTGGGCGGAGTGTTAAACACTAAAGAATATTTCAGCATATCCCCCAACCAGAGAGGCTTTGTACCTGTGGTCTGGATCGCCAGACTCCACATTGTCCTTGAATGTCAACTATAAGAAGGTCTTCGGAGTGAATGATTTTCAGTCTTTCTTCAGACCAAAATATTTGTAAACAAGGCCCAGCTAATTCAGTTTTTTTCCTGCCAGACTATTACATCGGAACTTCTGCTCTGGTAGCCAAGTTTTTAGCAACACTGTTAACCAGAACAATATAAAATCTGTTTGACATTATTAATTATGCCTTTTAGGATACCTACAGATGTTCTACTTTACTTTTAAATTGTTAAACTGTTTTATTTATATGTTAATATTATATTGCCTGTGTAGAGGCTTTTATTGATCTTTTTATTCTTAGCAATTTTCTTTCAAATCCAATGTGATTCTGGTTATTTATGAGGATCATTTTCTTTCTCTCGTTAAACCATGTTTGGGGTTGTAGGATGTGTCTATGTAAATTTTAATGTATGCCTATTGAAGGTTAATGAAACCTTGAAAGGTTAATGAAATGAAATGAAACAAAATGAAAAAGAAGGGTGGGTAGAGAAAGGAGGGACAAAACAAAACAAAAATAGAATAGCCTACAGCCACCCAGCCTTCAGGTGGTAGATTCCAGCTTTGCATGCTCTTTTATATAATAGATTTCCAAAACAAACAGAAAATTAGCAGAGCAGGGAGAAAAAGCCCCCTCGTCCTCCCTTCTATGTTTGTGTTTGCTGTGCTGAGTTTCTGAAGCTGGAAGAAGCTCAGTCTGTTCCACAACCTCAACATTCCACTGCTTCATTCTCCTGCATGTGTGAATCAGGCCTCAGGGGAAGCCAAGGTTCCAGTATGTTTCTCTCATAAGGTGGTAATTCAGGAAGCTCTTTGCATTCTCATTAGTAGGTCAGATCAATGTCTTTCAGCCTTTAGAAACTTGAGACTCATTTTTTCTCTTCTGGATCAATACAGGAAGCACATGTTCTTCTTACATTGAGAAAGAGGCATAAATGGTTTCCCAGTGAGCTCCCAGAAGTCATCCACTTTGAAGACCCAGAGCAGGTTTGTGACAATACAAGCATGGGAAATATGTACGTTACCCCATTCACACAGGGTGTGTGTATTGGGAAGATAATGCACAAGCTATTGCCATTACGCTATTAGAGTGCAAAATCATGTATCTGAAAAGGATCACACAGGCTGAGAATTATTAGGTTAAACAGTGCCCAGTACAAAGAATTGCAGGTCATTTGAAATCCAGCAAATCACTCTGGTGGATTCCGCATGGGCCAAAAACAGTGGTGTGAAAACAGTGTAAAATGGTTTTAAGTGGTGTAAAATGGTTTACACCGTTTTCACACCGCTGTTTTTGGCCCATGCGGAATCCGCCTCAGAGTAAGATGAAAAGCACCCATAGCAGCGCAAGCCGCAAACCATGGGTTTAACAACTTTATGTTGCATATTGGTCTATGTTCAGTAACAGACTATGGAGCCAATCAATCATATCTATAAGAAATAATCACAAAATGCCTCTCTGAGAAATCTGTACAAAGGACAGAAAACCATATTGTGGCAGGTATCTTTACCATAACCCAACTCACACAGGCAAAATCTTTATATATATATCTTTCCGCATGGGCCATATATATATATATATGAAATATTGTTATAATGACCAAGCTTTACTTCTGAATCTCTTGCCTGCAACTGGAGTGAACAAAAAGCTTTTGGAAGGTTTAAAGAATTTAGAAGAGCCTTTTCCTGGTAAAGCCGGCTGGATCAGATCCTCACACGCAACCAGCAACTCTGGCTGTTTGCGCTGCCAAAATTAGGCACGAACTTATGCGGAAGCACAACAGCTGATTTCTAGGAGAGATGAAACAAACCTCCAGTGCATTTTGGCTGTGTTATTGGTATATTCTCATTGTGGGTTTCTCTCAAAATGTTTGTGTGGTTTTTGTTTGTAGATGTCAGAGCTTCTTGGCTGAAAACCCCCAAATTTAATCTGAGTGAATTGTCAGGGCCTTTTGGCTAGCAGATGTGGAGTAAAACATCAACTTCCCCCATGCTCCCAAACTGGGAGCCAGAACCATTGGAAGAGTAATCAGTTGATGTTTCCTTAAGTCACACATGAAAGATAATGGTCTTAGGGGCCTCGGCCAAGCTGCTGGCTTGTTTGTTTAATATGCTGCCTTGTTAATTAAGAAACTATTTACAACTGTCAGCCCTCGAGCTGATGGAGATGCTCAACTCCTTTCTAAATCTCACGGCAACAAGGCAGGTTGTTTTTGCTTCAGATAACTTGCCAAGTAAGATTTTTTAAAAACAGAACCTTCAATCTTTCTGTTTATTTATTGAATAGAGCTTGGCACTATTAGAAACAAGAGAAAAATGTTATATGCTTATTTTTCTTCTCAGAAATACTGACAAGATGCCTTGGTTGAAGTCATGGTTTGGTCAATATAAGTCTCTCACTGGGCAGATATGGGCCACGTATAGATGCCAGTTTACCAAGTGGTTATTTACCATGGTGTGAATAGCTGGTGGTCTCTAAACTCCTGACACATATTGAGGAGAATCCTTAGCATTTTCCAGGATTTTCAACACCATACAACTTTCCCAAGTAATGCCTCTAAGCTACTAAGTGGCAGGGAGAATTTTACTACATATGTGGTAAAATGGTAATGTGGGCAAGTATTATTTACCGGGTGGAGTGCTGACTAAGATAATTCCTTCGTCCGCCATGATTCTGCCAACTGTGAACAGAACCTTAGGATTGCTCTGCTTCCCTGGACTTCTGAACGGATAAAGAAGTGTCCTGATTCACCCCTTGGGATAGCAATGCAGAAGCATGATACATATGACATTGTGAGGTCATCATCTGTACAAGGCAGAGCAGAGTGGGAACAAATGTACTGGCCACAACCTCCATCCGTACATGAGCACACTGCCAATGATCAAGAATATTAGAATAGACGTGTCCCTGATTGCTGGGGTGGAGTTAGAGGCATAGCTCCAAGGGGGGGGGGGTTGTGTGATGCACCGGGCGTGTGCCCCTGTGGGGGTGTAGCAACGGCGTTCTGGGGGCATGGCGGGGACGTTCTGGGATGTGGCAGGGGCCGAGAACACACCGGTGCACCGGCGCCTTCCCCCCTTGCTACGCTTCTGGGTGGAGTTTGCATGTGTACAGTTTATGCAGCGGAAAGTCAGGTTTCTGTGTAGGGTGAATGCATGCAGTTGGGGAGAGGGAACACTATGCTCAGGCACAAGAACAGGATTGTGCCTGCACACTGTGTCCTACTGGCAGCTGGGAATGTATTTACACTCCCAAACTGAGATTCTCAAGTGGGATTAAATTTGGGGAGGGGGCAGGAATAGATTGTAGTGAGAAAACAAGGCTAGGAGAAGGATTTAGACAACTACTCCTCAAAGGCCCCCACCTCTAAATCACAGCCCTGTTGCCTCCTTGCCTGTATTTTGTAATTTAAAAAATGTTGCTTTAAAAGGATCATGGAAGGGGAACTGGCTCATCTTTCCTCCCTGATCTATGGCCCCTCCCTGTAGCAACGGAGCAACTGATAACAGCCCAACTCAACCTCCTCCTGAGTAATCTTTTTAATCTTCCTGTTTGAGGAAGATGTTGTGCTGTTTTTAACGATTAATAGACAAAGGGAAAGCAAGAACATGACTCTATCACGAGGCTTTTCGCTTGCAACTCTGAGTTAATACATTTCAAAAACCAGCTCTGGGACTTTAATAAACGTGCAATTTATTACCGGCTGTTATAAATAGCAATTCATGTTGGGAATTAAAGACATTCCGCTCTGATTTGTGTTCTGTGGTTTTGCTCAGGGTGAGCCGAGCGGCTGATAGCTCGGAAGTCCTCCAAGTAATGGATGTGCAGGTGTCTGTTCTCAGAAGAGCTGCATGGTTTAATAATCACTTTAATCGGTCAATTAAACTCAAAACTTAGTTCGGTGATTTTCAAACTCTCTTCCTTCAGGGAATATTTTCTACTTTGGCTGCCCTGCTGAGCAGCCCTTGAGAATTTGCCTAGGAAACTCTTGTGCTGTGGAGAGGAGTATGATCCATTCACATTTGAGCTTACTGTTAACTCAAAGCAGCTAAGGCCTGAACATAAGGCCATAAGAAGATCTCTGCTAGATCAGAGCAGTGTCAATCTAGTCCAGCATTCTGTTTCATGCAAAATTAATGGATTATATGAATAAAAGACCTGTGAAAGAATTCCAAGACAAAAGGAAAGCATACAACTTTTTTTCTTTAAAAATGGGGAGCAAAGAACAAAGTTGTTGAAATGATAGACATGAATTACTAATAATTCTCTTGTTATATATTTTACTGGCAAGGTGTTAAAAGGGGACATTTAAATATATCATGGACAGACATTAATAATAATATGTGAACTCAATTTTTGATATTTGAGAAATATTTTTAGAAATTTATAATACTAATCACTACTGCAAGTTTTTCCCCCTTTTAAATTTTATTTAATTACAATTTATCTCACAATACTGTCTAACACTGTTATTGTGTTTGCCATGTAGGGTAGCTTATAATTTATGCTAAAATTCATTATTATGATAATCGCCATTTACTTCTCATAATGGTTGCTAGTGTAATACATTGTCTACTGCTTTTATATATTGTTTATTATATATGTATATTTTCTTCTCTTTTTCTTTAAATGCAGTTGCAACTGCTGTTGTGATATGGTTTCTATTTTCTTTCCTTTTTCTGTTCTGTTTATATTTATGAAAAATCAAATTATAATTTTTTTTAGAAATTGAAAGGCGGGGAGGGAGATGGGAGGTGGATCAGGAGGATTGTGGGTGGAGAAAGAGGGGGAGGATGGATCATGTGAGATGATGGATATGGATACTCATGGTCTATAATGGGGTGTGAGGATTCTCCAAAAGAATAACTTGGAAAAAAATTGTGAATAAAAATGCATGCTTATCTGAAAGATTGCCATATCATTCACTGTGGGACTTTTCTTCCCTCCCCAATGTTGGAAACATCAGGTAAACACCAGGTAAAAAAATAAATAGAGCATGAACTTGGGTTGTGATGGAACCACATTAATGCAGAACACACACACACACACGCACGCACACACACACAGCAATAACAACAATGTGGCTTAACAGTTATATAACAAGCGAAAACACGAGGCAGTGCTCTTTTCATTAGCTGGAGCCAGGGTCCCCTTGTGGGAAGCGCTTGCTAGGTTCTCCCCCACTCTGCCACCCGTTAGATATTTTACATTTTTGCCTAGGAGCAGATTATGAAATTGTACAGCAAATTAATAAGCCGTCTTCATTTATTAAATATAAGGTTTTGCAAAAATGGGTGGAGAGCTCAATCCAGATGTTATCTATTTCGTGAGCTTTTGAAATTCCAGACGTGGGTAGTAAAATGTGATCTCTAACTCATGTTGTTGTAGACAAAAATGCTCCTGGCTGACTTAACTGGGACTTGTTTAGAGAAGATACTACAAGGACCTGCCTACCCCAAGCTCACTGAAAAGCTACTGAAGTATCTATAGCTCGTACAATGCAATTTTATTCCTTTACTGAACATCACTTCTGTATTTTTTGTGGCTCAGAACAAAACTATAGGTACATCAGGATAGCTTGGTGCCTGTTTTATTAAGGCAATAAAGCACTATTCCATTGAGTTTGATGTTCATCTACACTGCCAGTGAGGCATACTTGGGGAGGATTGGACACTTAACCTACAAATTATTAACAAGAGTTATGATAAAAGAGGGACTTTCTTTTAGTTTATGTTCTATCTGTGCAACTTGCTTGGAGTTCATTTCCTTTGCCAGGTTATCAGTGCTATAACTTTTCCTCTGCAAGAAAACGGAGTTTGCTACCCTACCAATAGCATTGTGACTGAATTGAGGAAGTACATCATTTTTTTGTTTAGTTTGATCATTCTTCACTGACTTTCCTTCCAGTTTACATGCTTTGTTTCATTATTTTGTTTGTATTTTAATGATACTTCGATGTTTCTGATTGTTTGCCAACCCAGGGACCCTAAATTGGATGGATAGCATTAATATTTCAATGAAATAAATACAACATAAAAAGCTGCAGCAAATGGTGGTCATGGTTAGCTTGCATAAGGAAGACATTGTCAATGTGAGTCAGATCTGGAAAAATGCATACTTTCCTGTCCAGTTGGCTGGATAATGCACTTGTACTGTGGTCTGCCCAATAACATCACAGCAAAGCTGGTTTGCGAAATAGAAGAGTGTCGATGGGGAAAAGATGGTTGGACCTCAGTCTGAGCACTGACATGTGAATTCTGAAAAAGAACAACCACAACAACAAGAGTTTGGATTTATACCCCACCTTTCTCTCCTGTAAGGAGACTCAAGGTGGTTTACAAGCTCCTTTCCCTTCCTCTCCCCACAACAGACACTTTGGCTGTATCTGCACGGCCCTTTTACGACGGCCTGGGGGCGCCAAAAAAGGCGCCCCCAGGCCGCCGTTCGCACAGGCGCCGCTGCTGCAACGCAGCAGCGGCGACCTGACGCCTCTTCCCTCCCCCCAGGGCGGCGTCAAGCCGCCCTAAACAACAACCCTTTAAAGGGTTGTTGTTGGGGAGGGAGCGTCTTCTCTACGGCGCGGTGCGAACCGCGCCGCTGGGAAGACGCTCTGCGCCCTCCCCCGCCCCACTTACGGCGTCCTCCTCGTCGCCTACGGGGCGTCGCAGCCCGCCCACACTGTCCTCCGACCTCGTCGGAGGGCAGCGATGGCGAGACTGGCGACGCTGCGCAAGGAAAGCGGCGAGGAGGACGCCGTAAGTGGGGCGGGGGAGGGCGCAGAGGCGGCTCCATGCGGAGCCGCCCTGCCTTCTGCCGGCCTCCCCGTTGCCTGCTCGCATGCTTGCGTGCGAGCAGGCTCCCGCCCCCACGCCGACAGAACTCCTGCCGGCGTGGGGGCGCGAGGGGGCCGTGCAGAAACGGCCTTTGTGAGGTAGGTGGAGCTGAGAGAGTTCCAAAGAACTGTGATTGGCCCAAGGTCACCCAGCAGGAATGTAGTAGTTCAGAAACACATCTGGTTCATCAGATAAGCCTCCACCTCTCAGGTGGAGGACTGGGGAATCAAACCCGGTTCTCCAGATTAGACTCTACCTGCTCTTAACCACCGTACCACACTGTAGAAGAAGAAGACTTTTCCACTTTTCTCCCAATCAACAGACCTCAAAATAGCTGATATTAAATTAAAAAACCCAAACACAATGTTAGATCAAGCAAAGCACAGATAAAAGGAAACAAAACTCTACTCATGAGCTATCAAAAACTTGCAGGAGAAGGTCCACTTTACAAAGCCTCTGAAGTCTGTTCAAGGTTGGGACCTTCCTTGCATTCCCAGGAGGTCTATCCCACCACCCAAGTGCAGCTGCTAAGAAAGCACAAGCCTGAGCAACAAAGCTCTTACGAGCGATCAAAACTACTTTGTGGCCACATGTGAAGGTCCCAGGGCATGAACAGTTTTTAAGATTGACACCGTTCCTGAAATTGAGTATGCAAGCAACTTGGCAGCCAAGGTAGCATAGGATATGTTTTGAATGCTTAATCCCTGTCAACAATCTTGCTTCATTTTGCACGGGGGCCCCTTCCGCACGATGACGCTGGGACCGTCCACATGGACGGTCCTGGAACTGGCTGGGACGACGGCGCAGAGCTGTGCCATCGTCCGGGGAACTTACCAGTCCCGCGGCCCTCCGGCACGTCGCCGAGGCCAGGGGATACGCCCCCCTGCCCTGCGCGGCCGCTCCAGGGTCGCAGGGCAAAGGGGGCGTGTCCCCAGGCCTCAGCGATGTGCCGGAGGGCTGCGGGACTGGTAAGTCGCCCAGTGGGGGTGGGGAAGGCGCTTGGAAGCGTGGTTTGGGAACGCTGGCTTCGCGCCGGTCGGGCGGCGTGAGGGCGGCGCGGCGGCGCTGCAGCTGCGCCCCCTGTGCGAATGGCGGCCTGGGGATGGCGTTTTTGCTGTCCCCAGGCCGCCATATTCCACCCATGCGGAAAGGGCCCAACTGTCATTTCTGTTTGTCCTTGAGGACAACCCCACATCCAGTGCATTACCGAAATGCAGTCTTGATGGTGCTGCAGCATGGACGAGCATGGCTAGGACAGCTGAATCCAAGAAAGGGGGCAATTACTGTGCCACATGATGATGAAAAAGGACACTTTTTGCCACCTGGTTTAACTGATTTTCCAGCAAAAGAGCAACTTGAGTGTCTTGTTTAATTTGACTTCCAGTGGCAAATGGGTGTGTGCCATGTTGCAATGGGTGCAATGAACTCCTGAGCTCCAAAACTGATTGTCAATTTCTAACACAGTTTTTGCTGGAAAGGGCCTCTAATGGATTTCACAGTATAAATGCAGGAATGTAGAAGTTCTTAGCGACCCAGTTCCTGAGTGCGTTTTGTTGAGCTACCCCAAATGACAATCACAGTATCGACCAATCAGGTATTTGTTAAACTGTCACTCCAGTAGATTACTGGTGTTCTGCAGACCAAGATACAGCACATGTAGATTTTCAGGGCAAAATTTAAGCAGATCTTGCTGACCGTTTAATTATAAAATGCTTGTACACAATGGCCATCATCTCAGGGAACCCAGCTTCAAAGCTGTTGGGTGTCCTGTGCATGTGAGGCTTAAACCAGCTTTTGCTTAAGTCAGCCTGTTATGAAACGCAAGTTTTACATAGATGAGGTTTCATTTCCCCTTGGTGCTTTATCCTGCATTAACAACATTGACTCAGATTGCACATTGGAGATTTGAAGCTGTCTTTTAATGCCTTCTGCGGAACCTATCTGGGCCAGTTTGTACACTCAGAAGAACCACAGTGGTAAAACCTATCCTGCAATGACACTGCAGATAAAACGTTCCTGTATATTTAAAAAATTGAAAACCTTTCCCAATCCTCTCTACTTCCAGTGTTTGCTCAAGTAGAGATCTAGTATCCCAAATATTTTTCAATTGTGTAGAGCCAATGTGGTGTAGTGGTTAAGAGCAGGTGGATTCTAACCTGGAAAACTGGGTTTGATCCCCCCACTCCTCCACCTAGGTGGCAGAGGCTTATCTGGTGACCCAGATGTGTTTCCCTACTCCTACATTCCTGCTGGGTGACCTTGGGCTAGTCACAGTTCACTGAGAACTCTCTCAGCCCCACCTACCTCACAAGATGTCTGTTGTAGGGAGAGGAAGGGAAGGAGTTTGTAAGCCACCTTGAGTCTCCTTACAGGAGAGAAAGGTGGGATAAAAATCTAAACTCTTCTTCTAAGAATTTCCTCATTATATGACATATCAAGAGAATGAAAGTTGGGGTTTGTTTTGCAATATATTTTAACAAAAAGTATGGCACATATATTTTCTCTAAAGGCAGGACTAATGTCACAAGAACCACAGGGCTTCTTGTGGCCATTCTGTGTTGGGGGAGCTCATTCCTCTGCAACTTATTCAAGGCCCCTTTGCTATGTGTTTCCTCAGCCCAGTTCCAGATCGCTGTTATGGGAATGGTCGCACTGAGGAAATATGCAACATAACAAAGTCAGAGCACCAGTTGAGTCCTACTGGATGTTATGGAAGGGGAAAACATGAAACAACTGCCATTTTCAGTGGCAGCCCTGTGTTTCTTCCAGTCTTCAGTTCTACTCTACGGTTTGTTTAAGGATGTAGATAAACCTGCTATAACAAACAGAAAGCAGTGTATGGTGTTTTGTCTCTTGACGTTCCAATCCACATTTTGGTTCCAAAGTTGTTACTGTTGCTTCTCTTTCTCCATCTTTTCCACAGCTTTCTTTTTCTGTCAGCAAGGAGGATGGCTATAGATGCATTACGTGTCATGGGAGAAAGAAAATTACTCAGCTTCATTACAGATTGCTTCTCAAACGAAGCAGGCGTTTAGCAAGCAAGTAAGTACCTGGGCCAGCCATCTGATAGACAGACACGGATATGAGCAGGTACACAGCCAGGGTTCCTAGCAGCAGATGTCTTTCCACATTTACTTGGATGCACAACTGGCACAAGGGTGATTTCTAGGTTGTGGCACTGCAGAGCCAAAGGCAAAAATGCAGGTGTCTTCTCCCCAACCCCCCCTTTTCTCCCTTGTGAACTACCATTGGTATTGACATGCTGGGTGAAGCTGGTGTCCAAATCCAGAAGAAAAATAGGTAAAATGCTGTCACCCCCATTTCAAAACTTTAGAAGGAGCAATTTCAAAAATTATTTTGAACCCATCTCCCTTTCTTAGAACTAAGAATAAAGAACTGCGGGACTGACAGCCATTGAACACAGCACACAAATGTAGGTGGGGGGAATTCTGGGTCCCTGCTTGCATTGTAAATATTGTATTGTAAAGATGTAAGTTACATCAGTGTTTGAAGCATGCAAATAGTTGCACTCATAAGCATACAATATTGTAGACAATGACTGAGTGGGAAGTCATCATGCCATAAGTCCAGCTCCTGCAGAGATATGTGCAGCATGCATAACAAGCAGGGGTTCATAATTTGCCAGTACCCCCCAGTGAATACAACAGTGCAAAGGAGCTACGGCAGCACACTGAACAGGCGTCCTGCCCTGGAAAGAGATGGGACTTCAAAAGAATGAGTTTTCTCTAGTGCCCACTTTTATTAATACACTCTTCCTTTGCTTATGAATTACTGTTTTTCTTTTCCTTCCTTTCACTTCTGGTCTCCCCAAGGCCAAGCCAACTGTTTTACTGTAATTGTCTCCTACCAAAGAAGGAAAAGTCCTATTCCCACCTCCCTTGTGAAAAATTATCTACTTATAGCAAACTAGCTAGGAGCCCTGTGGCACTGAGTGGTAAGCTGCAGTACTGCAGCTAAAAGTCTGCTCGTGACCTGGGTTTGATCCCGATGGACCCAAAGCCTCCATGCTGGATTCCAGTTGTGGCCCTGGGTTTGACCCTACAGGACCTGTCTCCTCCTGTGGCTTCACTGCTGCCAGCTGAGGGTGGAGCAAGTGGCACCTCATGCAAAGAGTCAGTGGTGTAGAGAGGGGTGCAGGGGGGTGCTCGAGCCCCAGGTCCCACTTCCTGGGGTCACATTGTACGACTGTCCCCCATCGCAACTGCACCCTTTTCCTGAGGTCCTCACGGAGCTTGTGGCAGGGGCGCAGTTGAACACCAGCCAATGGGGATTGCTTCACCCCCAAACTCCATGAAGAGCTTGGGAACGGGGCAGATTCCTCTCAAATTTCACATGGGGGGGTCAGGAGTGGCACGGGTCTATTTGACACCGCCCTCAACTCATCTGGGTCCAGTTTTAAACTGCAGCCTTTGTTATACTGTTGTTCTTTCACTGTTATTCTTATAATTTACATTAACGGTATTAGCCAATCTAACTGCATGCACATGAAGAGAAAATAATATTCCTTCTTGTGGCTATAGATACACACATGGCTGCCCTATATACCCTGACTGCCAAGAAAATATGTGCAAAAGTGGTGTCTGAAACTTAAAATCTGTAGTTCTGTAATCTGTTTTACCCTGTTTCCCCTAATATAAGACATCCCCGAAAAATAAGACATAGTAGAGGTTTTGCTGAAGTGCGAAATATAAGGCATCCCCCGAAAGTAAGACATAGCAAAGTTTTTGTTTGGAAGCATGCCGGACAAACAGAACACAGGAAAAATAAGACATCCCCTGAAAATAAGACATAGCGCATCTTTGGGAGCAAAAATTAATATAAGACACTGTCTTATATTCGGGGAAACACGGTATTTATGCAGTGTCTTATCTTTGATGATTGATTTTAGTCTTCCTGTGTTCTACCTATGTTTGATTTAGACCATCTCTGTAATGGCCTTTGGCCACATGCAACAAACATTTACCAGTATTGTTGTTATTATTACCTGTGCCAGTGTGCAATGGCTGGGCTTTCTTTTCTGAGAAAAGCAAAACTTCTACCTTGTTTGTGCCAATGCAGTCTCACTGTTGTTTGCAAACAGGTCACACCAATAGACCCAGTTGGCAGTAGCATGAAGCTGGATCGGGAATTGAAACAAGGCTTCTTCTCATATTGCTTCACCTACCTTGTCAGCTTCCCACCCTCCCCCAAAGTTCCTGAAGGAACAGCCTGAACTAATTAGCCCTCTGGCACTTGGTAATGAATGCTAATAAACACCTCATGGGGCTTCATGAGCAAACAGGCTTCACAGAAGCAGTGGGAAACCCAAGGAGCTGAAGAGGAGCAGCTGGAGGAGTAGCAATCATGGCTTCTCACACCTTTTAGGGTCACACATGACTGTTAAGCCCCAGCACACTGCTTTCAAAGAGCAGGACCCTGGGTCCACCCAGTAGGCCTAGACTCCACCCTAGGGTTACCAGGTCCCCTCTGCTACTGGCAGGGGAAGGGAATACTGTCAGCAACATTGAGCCTTACAATTGGCAGGCTGCATGGAGCCTCCAAATTGTCCAGGCAAGAGTGATCCAGTGTAATATAGTGGGTAGACTCATTTGGTATTGCGTGTCTCATTCTCTATCACCTGACTTGGCTTGTTGTGAAGATAAAAGGAAGAAGAAGAACATGGATGCCACTACACCCTGAATTTCTTGGAGGAAGAAAACTTTGATAGACAGACAGATAATACTGGTACAATATCATAAGCTTGGCCTTCTGCCCTTGCTCGATCAACAGAGTATATCTTCTGCCTCTTAAATTGCAGATTAGACAATTATTGCAGGAATTCTGAGATGCAGAGCACACTTCCTGTAAATCTGGATTTGAGTAAGGCTGGCTACTGCCATACACAGTCTTAAGACTTACTGGTATATGTCAACATTCACCACCTATTTGACATTTAATCTACCATGTGCACTATTTATTAACTGTCTAAAGACAGACAGGGCACCTTACCAAGATAAAAACACAAGCAGCCCTTGCCTGCTGGCTTCCAATCTGCGATCTAGCAGGGGCACCAAGGAAAGGGGCTGGAAAAGGGCATGAGAGCAGAGACAAATCTTTAAATGCTTCTTGAAGCTGCACCGACAAAGGCAGATGTTGGGTGTGCATTCCAATGATAAGGGGTGGCTATGGAAAATGTACGCTGGTGGGAGATAGGGAGGTAGAAATGTTTGGCTTGGAATGAAGATGGATGGAGGATGAGATAAATCAGCTAAAGGAAAGTCAGGCAGGACAGGATTGGCAGTGAACTGGAGATAGCCAAGTCCTTCTTCAGACAGCAAGTCGTTTGTTGGTGGAATTCTCTGACACGCTACGTGGCAATACCTTAGGCTGGCAGAATGAGGTGGGGATGAGGTAGAAGAGAGCTGAAGTGCAAGGACGGATTATACCATTTCAGACTGCCAGTGAGAGAGCACATCGTTTAGTTCCCCAACATTAATAATTCCCTGTAAATGGACAACTAGTACAGCAAGCCAAAGGCCCAGTGCTTTCTCACTGATGTGCTAATTTTTAAATTTGCTCCATTTTTTTTACACAGGAGAACATTACACATATATCAGCCTCCCACACACTCTGAAGTGGTACAGTCATGGAACCATAATCAGACAACACATCTCTCTCCTTGGAACCACCTTGCAGGGGTTTTTTTGCAAACATTTTGCTAGATACACCATGACTGAAGTCCAGTGCAGGAAGGTTCTTCTTATGGAGTAAAGCCACTATCTTTTTGTAACATGCAGCAGGCAGATGCTTTTCAACATATACCACATGCACAGAACCACAAATGTAAGCATAAATGTGTGAACAAGACCCAAATGTAAACATTACATAGATTAATATCTGGATGATTTCTGATAATGGCATCATGAGCATTTTGGTTTGTATTGCTATGCAAAATGAGGAACCTATACAACCAACGTCTTAACCCCCGAGGAGATGTACACCACACAAAAATAATCAAATTTTTATTGTACAGTACCAGATGGGCTGCATTTTCCTAACCTTTAGCTCTCTCAAATGTGCAGGCAGTTAAGATCATAATGTTAAGATTTTCTCTGAAGTTTTACACGCATATAAAACATTCTGCAAGAATGCACATTTGAATACAAAATTTGATCCAATTACAATTTTACTAGCATTTAAAAAACAACAACATCCAGAAGTCTGTTTTTATAGGAGTTTACTCCTTGGGCCTTTGCAGTAAATGCTAAAGCCCTGTCGGTAAAATTGCCTTGAGACTGATATAGGCATCTCTTAAATTTGTATGCAAATGTGCCGATATTTCAGTCCAATAGCTCTCACAATGTGATGATGAACACATGAAAAACAAATGGATGTGATCTTTTCTCCAGCTGTAATCAGTTTCTTATTGGGGGGGGGGGTCATCTGAATGAGCCCTTAACAACAAGGAAGATCTCTTGTGGCTTCAATTGGAAGTGAAATGTTCATTTTAAGATGTAAGAGAGGATCACTTTCTATCCTGCAAAATAGGAACATTGTTTTGGTATTCAGGGCATGCCTCTTTTACAAACAAAACTGGCTTATTTTTGTAGGCACTTGGGTAGAGCTGCCAAATGTAGTTTTGAAAGTCAGTTCCTTGAGAATCTCAGCTGCCATTTTTTTTTAAAAAAGAAATTTCTTAGGATGCTTAAATGTACTTGAGAGCACATGCAATATTTATGGAGCAAATGCAATATTTATAGTGCAATCATAAGCAAAGCTATACCCTCCTAAATTCATTGAACTCACAGTCTCTGTTTAGCATTGCCTTGCTAGCAAGATATAATCAGAAGGGCATTGAAGGACAGTCAAATTATGTATACCTGTCATAGGGTGCCAGTTCTGGGTCAGTAAATTCCTGGAGATTCAGGGATGGATCCTTGAGAGGACAGAGTTTTTATTTATTTATTTGATTTGTTCAGTTGCCCTTCCCCAAAGGGAAGGGAGGGGCCTCATCAGGTCTAATGTCATAGAGTATACCGTCCAAAGCAGCCATTTTCTCCAGGGGATCTGATCTATGTAGATTGGCTTTGCTGTGCACAATAGTCTTTGTGCACTCTGTTAAATTACCAGAGTCAGAATATTGCAGCTTTAGAGGCCCAGATTCTGAATCCAACAGGTTATGGATCCCAGACTAACAAATCATGGTGTCACTGCCAGATTATAGTAGATAAACTGTAGTACCCAAAGAGTTGAATTTATCTCCAGCTAGAGAATTTGCTGGTGTTCAATTTACCTGACAAAAGGATCATGCTGAGTGAGGTTCATATGTGCTTAAGTTTCTGGAGTGAATTTCAGAAACAGCAATTGAAAAATTGAAGATGGAAATCTTCTCGACAAACAAGTTTTCCTCATGGAGAACCAGGTTGAAGTTTGCACTGGATTAAAGGAATTGATAGATCTACTTACTGAGCCCCCCCCCCCCTGGAACAATAACTGTGAACACACAATATGGGAGAAACAAGACAGAAAAGCAAAAAAACCTTTTAGCTTTCATAGTAAAACAGTCCTGTCTGCTATAAGAGATTCTGAAAAAGCCAAGAAGATGCATTCTATACTAGAATCATAACTCACCAAAAGCTGGGCATTTCTGTATGCAACAATGCACTATTTTTACAGTTTCTAATAACATGCAGTGATTACTCCTAGTGCTCTTTCCAATTATCCTGAGCTTAACTAATCTCTGCCCTAACATTACATCAGTCACTAGTTCTATGTGAAACTGACAAAGCTGATCCAACTGACTATGCTAGTTTATATCTCCTCCTGAAAGTTAAGGTCAGAAGTTCTATGTGAAACTGACAAAGCTGATCCAACTGACTATGCTAGTTTATATCTCTTCCTGAAAGTTAAGGTCAGAAGTTCTATGTGAAACTGACAAAGCTGATCCAACTGACTATGCTAGTTTATATCTCTTCCTGAAAGTTAAGATCACAAGTTCTATGTGAAATTGACGAAGCCATTTCAATTGACCATGGTAGTTGTATCTCTGCCTCAACGTTGCATTGCTAGTTCAGTATGACTAAGAGGGAAACAATTCTTTTAAAAACAGAGGAGGAGGGGTAGGAGAAAAACTGAAGGGGTTATTGGGAATCTACATGGGGCATGTTTGCACAAAACTACTGGAGCAGGTGCCATTACCTGAAGAAGCAGAAACATGTAGCCCACACCCCCTACACAAAGAACCACATTCCCATAGAGCTGCCGTAAGTCCCTTGTCAGTCTCCTACTACACAAGTGACTTCCTTTGTCAACATCACTTGCTCTTAACTGCAGACACAATGCATGTTTGCCTTAACATTACATTGCTAATTCAAGATGAAATAACAATGCTGATAGAAGCGATCTGGGCTGTGTCTGTGCCCTAACGTTACATCACTAATGCAATATGACCAAAAGAAAAATAATTGAAATTCCTTGCAAAAATGGAGGACGAGGGGAAGCAGAATGTGGCTGAAGGGGAGGTTGGGCAAAGAAATGGGTGTGTGGATAAGTGCCAGGTGTTTGGTGAGTCAAAGAAATAAACTGTACCTTCAAGGGAAGCTGGCTCAGAAACAGTTTTTTAAAAAGTAGTAATAGTGCTCCGGAAAACGATGGAGGGAAAATGAAGGAAAAACTATTTCAGAATCAAATGGAGGGGGGAAAATGCATAAATGGGAAAAAGTAACATTTGGTGGCAAGATACATTGTAAACAACTAGTGCGGAAAAGGCAGAGGAAGCGAGTTATGTAAATCAGCAAGACAACACACAAGAACTGCCTGCTAACAATGTATACCATGAAGCATGGAGTAAGCCTCTTTACGTTAGCCCACTGACTAAACCAGACATTATTTCAGCAGTAGATTTACTAAGTAGAAAGACTGCATCACCAGCTAACAAAGACTGGAATGCTATTAAGAGTCTTGTGAGGTACCTAAAGGGCACCACTCATTATAAGCTTACCAATCAATGAATGCCCTCAACTAGTGGCATATGTCGACACAGACTGGGAGGTATGAAAAAAAGATAATCCAGCACTTTTATTTGATTATTGCTGTTTTATTGTTATTGCCATTTAAATAGTAGTTAGAACTTGCCTCAAGAGCACTATGTACGCTGCAGGTTCAAGGAGATGACCTGCTCATTGGCTTATGCTATGAAACTATCTGTATCCACCAGTACTGAAGGGGATAGGCCATGGCTTAATGGAAGATCATGTGCTTTGCATGCAGGTCTCAGGTTCAATCCTAGGGTTGCCAACCTCCAGCTGGTGGCTGGAGATCTCCTGGGATTACAACGGTTCTCAAAACAACAGAGATTGGCTCTCCTAGAGAAAATGGCCACTTTGGAAGGTGGACTCTATGGCATTATACTCCGTTGAAGTCTCTTCCCTCCCCAAACCCCATCCCCTTTAGGTGCCACCCCTCAAGTCTCCCAGGTGTTTTCCAACCCGGTGCTGGCAACTGTATTCAGTCTCCAGTACCTGCACTTGAAAGGATCTGGCAGTAGATAATGTGAAAGATCTCTTCCATGAGGCCTTGGAGAGCTGCTTCCAGCCTAAGAAGACAATACTGGCTTTGATAGTTTGATCAAGTATAAAGCTGATTCATGTTTATTCGCATAAGTTACCACAGTAGATCCAACAAAGACTCCTCTGGGACCCTTTCCCAGTTTACAAAAATGTTGAGCGGTGGGAGGAGGGAGCTTAAGCATCCCCTTCCTAAACACCATGGTTCTGATCTGAACTGGGCCCACGAGTACCTGAGAATTAAGTTCCAAGCAAAACATTTTCAGAGAACATCTGATTGACAGGACCCTTGGAGGACACAAGGACTTTGTAATGTGAATCAGCCCTTAAGAG
This sequence comes from Sphaerodactylus townsendi, assembly GCF_021028975.2. Taxonomy (NCBI): domain Eukaryota; kingdom Metazoa; phylum Chordata; class Lepidosauria; order Squamata; family Sphaerodactylidae; genus Sphaerodactylus; species Sphaerodactylus townsendi. Next base: position 26,748,484 of record NC_059436.1, on the reverse strand, counting down.
AAACATTATGGGAGTTCTGGGGAAGGTTATATAAAAGATCTTTATCTCTGGACACATGTTTTGTGGTTGGAGCGAACAGGATATTCTTTGACTGATTTTTTAAAATAAGCATTTTAATTGTTTTTCCTAAACGATGTCCAGTCTGGGATTAGGGTTAAGGTAGCGATTAGCCTTATGGCAACATAAATAATCAAATAGGTCCAAAGGAAAAAAATATTTCAGCACATGCTACAACCCTTCCATTGGCATCAGTGGAAGCGAAACAGAAGTTGCTGGGCAGCTTGCTAACCAAGTTGGCCAGAAGGTGGGTAAGGGGTAAACTGCATCCCTTAGGAAACAACCCCAAACAGGTCTGCTTATTCAATGGTAAGCATGTTCAAGCTGCCTTGATTTCATTAGCTGACAAAGGTTGTTTTTACATTGAATTAACTGGTTCTGAACAACAGGAGACTGGGAATTTTTGTAAGATTGATAAAGACGATGAATATTTCTGTTACATGCCAAGGATTCCTTATCAAACCAGGGGAGCTTATTACTGTTGGGTTTAGGTTTCCTCGTAGAGGATTTCAGCAACAAAATCAACAACATGGTTAACTAATGATTCGAAGTTGGAGATTGCCTCGAGTCAGCATTAACTAGAAAAACATGGATACTGAGACTATGGGCCTTTCCCCACTCGAAGGGATCCCCCCTATGCTGCGCGCTGCTCTCAGCGCGCAGCATCCCTGATGCGTGCCCCGGCGTCCCCACGACCCCGTGCTCTGCGCGGGGTCATCAACAGGTGCCGTTTTCTCCAGCGCCAGGGATGCCGCGCGCTGAGGGGGTGCAACCGCCGCAGCGTCGGGGCGGCTTCGCTGTGGCCGCCCCTGTCGTGGGGAGTGCCCAAGGACCCCACACTACTTAAGGTAAGTGGGGAAAGGCCCTATGAGACCTAAATAAGTCCTGGAGTGAAGCAGCCAAGTTGGAGGACCAAGTCCGTCAGGGTAGACACCCAGATGATGGCACACAGACCCCACAAGCTTCTTTACACTTAGGCCCCCTCCACACACGCAAAATAATGCATTTTCAAACCACTTTCACAACTGTTTGCAAGTGGATTTTGCTATTCTGCACAGCTTCAAAGAGCACTGAAAGCAGTTTGAAAGTGCATTATTCTGCATGTGCGGAATGAGCCTTAGATAGAACCAGACAGAGAGGGAGGTGATCACCTAACTGGAAATCCCCGATTTGGAAGGTTTGAACCATGGATTTCAAATATGGAGAAATCAAACAGTAGGGGCCTTTTCCCAGGACAGTGTTTTTAGGATTGCAGCCTTGCTGTGCCAACAACCTTAAGCCACAAATGTTTATAGTGGCTTGGGGCTCATTATATAGCCTGCTCTGGCCTGTTGGTGTTCTAGAGCCAATTGTGCATCCCTCTGGACATTGCGTAGTTCCTGAATTGTGCTAAAGATCTGTGACAGCAACTGGAGCCCTCTGTTATTGTCTGGACTTGAGCCCGTAGCATTTCCTGAGCACTTGGTTCTCAAGGGATTTGGGGCCAACTCCAGGTTCTTTAGGAACTGTTTTGGGCTCAGTCCAGACTGTGACAGGGGCCTCCAATTGCCAGCACTGACCCCCAGTAAATTCTTGTGCAAGGCAGACCCTTTGCTAGATTTTCACACTTCCCACTTGGGTTGTTAATGCTGTTTGCAAGTTCTCCTTCTGCTACAGGAACACACTGGAGGAATATTATTTTTCCACATCTCAGCCCAAAGCAAGTGCAAGGGCAGAAAAGGAATAGAAATGGATGCTCTTTCTCCCACCATGTCCTTGTTGTAGCTTTTTGAGAGAGAGAGAGAGAGAGAGAGAGAGAGAGGCAATAAAGCATTTCATTTCTGAGAATCCTCCCGCTTTGCTTTGCCTCTTTAATATTCAGAGATCTGTTTTGCAACATTCAAAACACATTCACATGACAGATCTGTTTCTAACTAAGCCCCTTATTGCATTGCAATTTTTAAAAAATGATTTCATACACAAGTGGAGGGTAATTTCCACCGGCTTATGGCTAGGGGTAAGCCTGTTAAAATGATATACTGTGGAATTGTAAAAGAGAGGCAAGCACTTACTCAGCTTAAAGACAGATCGCTCCCATCACTGAACCAGCCAGCCAGCACCCCAGCTGTTCCAGCCTGCAATGCAGCAGGGGGAAGGGTTTCTTATGAGCCTGGCTGATTATTCAAGGTTAAGAGCAAGACATTTCGTTGCCTTACAGCTGGAAGAATAACAGCCAATATTGGCATACTGGCTAAGATCTTCAACCTAACCTTGGCCAAAACTGTATTGCCATGGGCAACCCACCCTGTCTCCCTGCCTGCAGTAGGAACCTAATAATACTGAAAAGGATGGGTTTAAAGGTAGCTCCCAGGAATGGAGAAAGGGAATAGCTGAGATTTAAATTAGGTCGGTTTCTTAGAATCAAACCAGATGAGATACTTGGCGATAGGCAACTAGATCTCCTGATCATGTTAAATTGGCAAATCCAGGGGGCTGGATTTGGGCCTGCAGCAGAGAGATAGCAAGATTAATCCTTTCCTCCATTTCACTGACCTCAAATAGCCCCTCAGAACTGCTACTTGCCATTCTGCGGGAAACACACCAGCAACATAGCTGGAGAAAAGCAGCAATAGAAGGACATTTGAGAAAGGGTGGGGGGGACAGCAAATAGGGAAAGGTTTAAGCCCCTTCCCCTTGCACTCCTCCCTGTTGCTATTCACCAATAAAAACTCTCTGGAGATCTATTCACAGATCCCTCAGCTACTTGTTTCATATGTTCTAATAAGCCAGCCAAGAGGCTTTAGATGGGTCAGTTCCTCACAGCTATGGGTTTTTCAGTTCTTTGAATAGGACTCATTCTAAAATTATTCTATTTTTTAAACTCCACCGCCACAGAACCAAACTAGACATGGTGGCGTCTTCCAGTCCGCTACTGGGACAATGCTGGCATTTTAAAGTCTAAAATGGATTATTTGAAACTGCCATGAGCTTTAATGTTAGCTTTGGGGGGTAAAAAAACCCCATATTACACATCCCTGCACTCCAGAGACTGTTGCCTGCAAGAAGACCCAAAAATGAGGCATCCAGTCATGGATCATCATGCATAGTTTGGTGCTATGTGTAAGACAGATGCTAGTGTGTATAAAACCTTTGTATCTGTGCTCGTGTGTGTGCGTGTGCATGAAATGCCATCAAGTTGCTTCCGATTAATGGCGACATCCTATTGTTAACAGCCTTGCTCAGGTCTTGCAAAACTGAGGGGTTGGCTTCCATTATAAGGTCAACCCATCTCGTGTTGGGTCTTTCTCTTTTCCTGCTGCCCAACATTATTATTTTTCCCAGTGACTCCGGTCTTCTCATAATGTGACCAAAGCACAGTAGCCTCGGTTCAGTTATTTTAGCTTCTAGGTGCAGTTCAGGCTTGATTTGACCTACAGTCCACTTATTTGTCTTTTTGGCAGTCCATATATCCATAAAATTCTCCTCCAATACCACATTTCAAAGGAATCTACTTTCTTCTAGGAACCACTGCTCTCAGCCTCTGCTCTTCCTCTCTTTCCCAGCCTTCTTTTTTGTTTCTTGTATGGTATATTTATCTTATGTTCCTCAGTAAGGACTCTGAGAACACCCTTCTCTCCCTCCCCCAAGGTAATTCGAACCTATGTTGGTGGGAAGCTGAAGGAACAAGATTGTATTTGTTATTGGTAAGTCAAACCAGCTGGGATCTAAAGGTTGGAGATCCAGCATCTGAGAAATACCAAATGTTGCTGCTTTTTTGAGTCGGGGCTGTTCACAGTGGGTCCGTGTTTGCAAACTTTAACCACCTCCCCCTCCTTCCTCAGGTGTCAATTTGCTGTGCCGAGCCTGTCCAATTGGGGATGGGAGCCCCTGCAAAGGAAGCACAAGGGGGGGGGGGCACAATCATAAACTGGGAAATGACAACATTGGATCAGGAAAGGGAAAGGTCAGTTCAGAGGACAATTTTTTATACTTTTGAGTTTAAATACATTGCAAATGATGCCAAGTACTTTCTAACAAGACATTAGCACTGGAAAGTTTTGAGAAAGGGGAAAAAACATATAAAAGGTTTATTTACAAGACAGATGTGTGCAAATTTAATCATCATTCCTTCTTCCCCAGAAATTCTGGAATCTGCAGTTTGATGATGGAGGTGGGATTTCTAATACAGAATTTTTCAAGTGCTTCACCCACCTTCATCTTTTGCTATTCTTTGGAGTAAACTGTACCAACTGAAGTGGTAAGAAACTGATATCAATGTGTAGTGTAGATATGACTTCCAGGCCGAGAACAGCCTCTTCCAGAAGCACCTGGTGAAACAGAAAAATCTTCAAATGCACTTTAAAGTCAGCCCTGGAGTGACCGATACTAAGGGAGCCATTCCAGCAAAGCCCACATGTTGGAATTCTGCCAAACAAACAGGTGGTATTTGAACCCACCAAACTAGCAGGTCAAACTTTGAGATGTTTAACTCTTATGGTCAACCTGTGTCTGGACTGTACCAAATCAGACTGAAGGCGGGGGGGGGGGGGTCTTGCATGTTACATCTCAACCACTGGTTAACTGTGTTAACCTCAGTGAGAAATAAGCCATTGTTTCTGGATGGAGACAAACATCAACCTCTAAGTCACAGAAGGTTATTCTCAAATTCACAGTTTTCATGGGAGATATACATTCTGTCAGATGAAACACTGGGCCATGCCTCTGGCTCAGGTGGACTAGGTGCCTTTTCTTTGTCTTTTAAATTGCCATGTTCATTCACATTCTTTCTTTATTAAAAATACGGAAACATACAAATAAGTTGTAAAACTGCTCTAGGGAATCTGTTGGGAGAGGTTTTTGCTGACATCCTGGGCAGATGCCAGTTGGCACTACGTACAGCTGACTTTCACTGCAGACTTACACACACACACACACACACACACACACACACACACACACACACACACACACACACACGCATGAACACAGGAGCTTGACTCTGGAGAAAAAAAGGTAGGTTTTAATTTAACAAAGTGAGGATGCTGAACAAATATTGTGTCTGTCTTCATCCTTAGGATGCCTTGTATTAATGGGAAAATGCAGTCAAATGGGTAAGAGGGCCGACTCCAGGAAAGTGGCCGTAATAATCTTTCCTCGGTGTTCCTCCCTCAAATGCCCTGGTTAGGGAGGACAGGCAATTCCTGCTTCTGTGCTGCCCTTGAAACAGAAGCTCTTTTTAAAATTTTTCCTTGCTTGCCATTCCTCGAGGGAGGCCATGTCAGGATTTTGCCAGAGTCTTGTTTTTCTAACCTTTTGATGACGGGCATGGGAGGTGGAGCAGGTGGGATTTAGCTGCTGGTTCCCAAATTGAGCCTTTTGTGGGAGCTCCATCTTTCTTCAGCTTTCTCAGGAAATGTCAGTCTCAGCGGGTGGGCTGCTGCATCTGAGCTCGTGCACCCAGGTTGACTTGGCCAGCCACTGTTTAATTTGTAAAGTGAGAGGCGCTGAGGCTCAAGATGATAGGAAATGATATTTTCTGACCCACCCCATGCCCTTTCCCCGCAATCCCACCTCCATGGGATCTCACGGGGATCATTTGCAAAAGACACTCTGGCCTCTGTCATAGGACTAAGGACCACAGGAAGCTTGTGTTCCCTTGCTCCCAAGAACACCATGGGAAGGAGATAGGATAATGATCTCTAAACGACAGAGATCAATTTGCTTTGGAGGGTTGCCTTTATGACATTATACTCTACTGAAGTCCCTCCCTTTCCTAAACCTTGCCGTCCTCACGTTCAACTCCCCCTACCCCAAATCTCCAGGAATTTCCCACCCTGGAGTTGGCATCCCTACAAAGCAAGCTTGGCTCCAATAATCCAGAGAAGAAGCAGAAGCTGGGAGCTTGCTTGCCCCCACCCCACCCAGAAAAAATTCTGCTGCATCTGCCAGTTACTCAGGGACTGCAGGATAGGTGCAAAGCTACTGGTACGCAAACACCACCAGTAATGGAAGATCAGCTAATTCCCCCACTGGAAATAAATTCCATTGCACTGATATCTCCTCTGTACCCTTTTCTTCCATTTTCTTTTCCTTCTGTCCCTTATCTTTATATCTTAGACTCCTGCGATTTGGGAAGCATTTGTCTGAAGGTGGCCATATCAATATAATAAAAGCAAATAAACAGTATGTGGGCTTGGATCAGCACAAAGTGTTTTCCAACCATTATTCCTCTCAATAGTCATGATGGAACACAGTCTGCTGGGATATTCTCCTGTGTAAGACTAGGGCAGTGGAGTCAGTGTGGTGTGATGGTTTGAGTGTTGGCTGTAGGTGACAAAAGGCTGGAGTCAAAGGTTCACCAAATTATGATGCTTAGTTGGTAACCATGGGCAGCACCAGCTCTAGGTACTGCATTGCTTTGAGCTGGTGTGTTATCTGTGATAAGAACAAGCCAAGCCCCAACACCAGAGGTGTATTGGGGAAAACGACGCCTGGGGAGCAACACCTGGTCAACACTTGGGCACGCCAGAGCGATCCCCCAGTGGGGGAGAGGCCTTCTGGCTGCGCCTGGCCTTGGGCACCGGCGAGCGGCGCCCCGGCATGGGGGGAGCCAATGGGCACTGGCCAGGGCACCGCAGGAGAGGTCTGGTGTGGGGACCTGGCCAGTGCTCCCCCCCACATGACCCAAAGGCATGCACCTGGGGACAGGGATGTCCCCATGGTCGGTATGCCCCTGTCCAACACTGCAGGGGCTCTGATCCTATTTAGGTGGTGGCAGCATCACTCCAGGAGGAAACAAATAATGAGCATAAGAGAACAAATAATGAGCATAAGAGAAGCCCACTGTTTCTTCCCACATAACTGCAGACCATGAGGAAACTGAGCTTCTTACGTTTGCCTTGGGCCTAAATGGGAGGGGACCTGAAAGATGACAAGGGGTGTAAGTCAGGCCGTTTCCGCACGGCCCAAAAACGACAGCCTGGGGGCGGTAAAAACGCCGCCCCCAGGCCGCCGTTCGCACAGGCGGCGCTGCTGCAATGCAGCAGCGCCGACCTGACTGCGCTCCCCCCCCCCAGGGCGGCGTCAGGCCGCCCTAAACATTTCAACCAGCTTTAAAGGTTGTTGTTGTTGAAGCGATCTTCCTGGCTGTTGTGCGGTCTTGAACTGGCATGCCACCCGGGGAAGACACTGTCTCCACGCTACTCCGCCCCTCCCACGATGCGCCTGCTCCAGGCTGGTAGCCTGCTTTGGCCGTGGAAGCCCAGCCCACTGCATCCTCCGACCTCCAGGGGTCCGGAGGGCAGCGATGAGGAGGCTTCCACCCGGCCAACAAGCAACGTGGAGACTATCGTGAAAGAGAAGGGGTGGCTGACTCCCTCGCGGAACCGCCTCTCCCTCTGAGAACCTCCTGCTTGGCCTGCTTTCGCCAGCGCTTAGCGTCGCGAACAGGCCATGCGCCCTACGCCCGGCAGAAACTCTTGGCAGCGATGGGGGCGCATGAAGCTGTTTCCCGATCGTGCGGAAACGGCCTCAGACTTGTCACCTCTTCCTATGCTGCCAAAGCAAATTGAACTCCAGTGGTAGGTTCATCAGTGCCCTATGGTGATGCCTGAAGCAGCTGCTTGGGCCACTTGGCTGGTGAACTGGCCCCAACCATGAGTCACTGGTGGTTTCTGCACAGCACACTAAAAACATGTGTAACACGTTATTAATGAACCCAGTGACTGCAAACAGTCTAGGTTGCTGTGGTTCTTACAGTTTCTCCAAAAAGATGGTAGCAATTTTTATAAAACCCAGGTTGAGGGAAATATAATGAGCTAAACCCCATTGTTTTAGGGATTTCGTTTCGAGATCCCATTTGCAAAGTTAGCTTTGGCACCCTTTAGAAACCTGGGATAAATAGCTTCCTCGGCCCATTATATTTGAGCTGTGTGAAAACAACCATTGGCTTTCTTTGGGGGATTGCTTTCTGGATTACAAGCAAAGAGAATAAGAGGCTACATGCTTTCTGAGCTCTTGGGAGGAGAGGTATTAAATAAACAGTATTAAATAAAAAAACTGGTGATCAAGGAACATAAATTAATTCCTGCTCTTTTTCTTTCCTCTTTTGCTATCATTGTTAATTTACAGTATAAGCTCCCTGGGGCAGAGACTTGATTTTTTTAAAAAATGTTTGTTTTACTTTGTAGAAGGCTATGTATATCAGTGTGTATTGATTGTAAATAACAAATGCTAATAAGCTCACAACAGAGCTACTTGGCAAAAGGACCGGATTACACACATTAAATTGTCTTTTAATGGTTGACTGGTCATGCTGTCTTTTCATAATTGTGATTTTGGGGGGGGAAAAATCAGTTAATTTTTTTTAAAGCCACAGACAGCATTTTGAATGCTCTATCTTGCAAGCCAATGAATGAATATAGCATTTTAAACAATTCCTGTGGTTTAGGGTGCAGTCCTAAGGACTCTTTTCCTGGGAGTAAGATCCACTGAATGAAATACAACACCTGAACCAACCTATTTAGGATTGCTCCCATAGGCCACGGATGGTGGCTGTTTTATTTTCCCACAGATTTTGAAAGATGCATCACCACTTGTGGTACATCTTCTCATCCCACTTTTCAAACAATTGGCACAGGTTATTGTACTGCGTCGTAAACCTCTTAATCAGAGATGGCCATGGGACAAAATAAGTACATTACTGTCTGCTGTGGGCAGCGCAGCTTGTCTCAAAACAACTCTGTAGCTCTCTGAAAAGTTCAGCCTGCCTCTAGCCTCAGTGATCTTCAGTTATGCCCTCTCCACCCATCCTTGCTGTGCTAAATATTTTAAACATGCTGTGTTAGCAGGTAGTCAGTGTAAAACCTTCCGGACCGTCAGACTGTCATGGATCCATTTGTTTTGCCCATTTCTTTGTGTCAGTGGCTTGGCCCATTGAGAAGACAGCGAGAGTCAATTTGTTTTCCCAGAGGGAAGTTTCGGAAAAATAAATGTCAGTCTCTGTCAGGCTGTTTGGAGGGAAAGGTTTTTGCAAAGTCTGTCCTGCTGGGAGGGAAAAAGAGGCAGCAGATCTGGAGCGCAAGCAGAGTGGGAGTCCGAACCCAACCCATCAGGCACACTGAGTTCACAGCAGGATGTTCGAATGTCTTTGTGGGTTAAAATATTTATTTAGCTGCGTCTCCATTTAAAAAAAAACCCAGCTCCAAATAGTTCACAGTATTAAAGCCATCATCAAAAAGTGAAACCATTAGCAATATAAACAATAATGAGGTGAACAGAATGAAAAGGACCAATTAAAACAAAGTTAAAACAATATAAAACCAGAAGGAAACCTATGGGTGGGTGGGATCCTATGCCTCTCTTCTACTAAGTCTCCCTTTAATGCAGAAAGACCAGTCATGGAAAATGACCTTTTGTGATGGAAAAAGGCTTCCTTTGGTGATGAAAAGTGTTTGGTTATTGAAGGAAATATTTCTCTGTTGGAGGAAACCTTGGTAGAAAGAAATCATAGGATTCAACCACATGACAATAAAGATGTAAAATGTATTGTCGAAGGCTTTCATGGCTGGAATCACTGGGGTGCTGTGTGGTTTCCGGGCTGTATGGCCGTGTTCTAGCAGCATTCTCTCCTGACGTTTCGCCTGCATCTGTGGCTGGCATCTTCAGAGGATCCTTTTGCCAAGTAGCTCTGTTGTGAGCTTATTAGCATTTGCTATTTACTACATCCCAGGATATTATAAGAGCTGGCAGAAGTAATCTCAGAACCACTTGCTGTAATCTTTGGGAACTCCTAGAGAAAAGGAACTGTCCCAACAGACTGGAGAAGGGCTAATGCTGTCCCCATCTTCAAAAAGGGGGGAAAAAGAGGACCCAAACAATTACTGTCCAGTCAGCCTTTCCATCTGGGAAAGCTGAACCAAATTACATCAGACTGACTAAGAGACTCACCCCTTGAAATCATCTCATGGAATGTGGCAGGGTGGAACCGTTGTCTATATACCTATCAAGATGTCCCATTCTTCCAACATGACTATGGAATTATTATTTTACAAGAGACATGGACAGATATTCCTCTAGAACTGGATGGATATTATAGTTTTAATTTAGAAGCAAACCCAGGAAAAGGTCCGGGGAGATTAAAGGGCGGACTAAGTATTCTAGTCTCCACAGCCCTAAATGTTCACTGTAAAATGAAAACCCCCCACTTTTACATCTGGCCCTTTGGCCTTATGCACATGACATCTAGAAAAGTCCAAGCTTAATCATTGTGAATGTTTACTTACCACCCAAGAACACCTAAAAGCCCTTACTTGTGGAAAAATAGATAGTCCCGCGGCTGGATCATTATATCACATCTTTGATGATGAATCACCCCTAAAGCACAAATATTAATAACAGGGGACTTCAATGCCAGATTAGGACCAAAGCTTGATGACTTTCTGGCAAACAAGTTTAAAAGAACATTTGCTGTGGACATTTGGAGAGGTGGGACAGATACCACGTACTCGTCACGGCAGATTCAAAAGGAATCCACTCTGCCAACTATGCTTAGGCTTATGTCTAAAGTATCTTACTCCCAGGAGATGCCTTCACATTTTGAATGGTTTCTGTCCTGGAGATTATCCTGGCCAACTGACATTTGTTGCAGGCAACAGAGGAAGCACAATAGACTATATGCTTGTGTGCAGTTCCTTACTGACAAAAATTCAAAAATTCCAGGTCCTCCCATGTGTCGAGGGAGATCATCTGCCCCTTCAACTACAAGTTTCTTTTACATCAAATAGAAACAATCCAATTCAAAGACATCTTTCTCAGTTAGAATATCTAGGCAAAAGGGTTAGATGGTCAGGAAATTTAAACCAAGAGATCAAAGCAGTGTTATCTAAAGAAATGCTGAAAAGGTGTGTGGACTCATACCAGGAAAGATTTTAGAGCAGATCATTAAACAGATAGTCTTTAAGCAGATCTTTCAGATCCTCTGAAGATGCCAGCCACAGATGCAGGCGAAACGTCAGGAGAGAATGCTGCTAGAACACGGCCATACAGCCTGGAAAACAGACAGCACCCCAAAGATGTAAAATTTCCAGAAATTTTGATGCCACAAAAAACCACACCTTTTTCCAGTTTTTCCCCTTCACCCAGAAACTTTTGGAAAAATTGAAAAGTGTACAGCATTTTACTGTCAACCCTAAACTTTTTTTTGCTGATTAAACAACATAATGTATACAGTTTAAAATTTAGTCAGCTTATAAAATTACACTATCTAGCACATTTATGGAATTTAAAAATATAATATATTTGTTTTCTATAAGAAAAATTGCATGGATACTCAGTGCTTGAGAAAATATTGCAAATTGCTTCACCTTACACTACCATAACACATGTATATTTTATTTTTGCAGGAAAACATAAACATTGAAGGCAGGAAGTAATTCTGTACTAAATAAAAGAAAGCATATTATTTGGAAATAAATTATTTCATGAAGTCATATTAGGTAGGACTACCAGTGAGTTTGAGTATTAAACTAAACTTCATAATATTAAAACATTGAATCCTTAATAATGTGCTATCATTTGACACATCTAATTATGCATATTAATTTTGGTCAAAATTATTTACATTTAAACAAGAACATTCTTGAAAATGGGCATGTCTATACTGGGAAAAATGAAAGTCATTAGACTTTCTTGAGTGTGAAAACCCTAGCTTCAAGAAACATTTAATAGGAGGCATTTTTAGTGTTCCCCCAAATTTTGCAGTTTGTCAATCAGAAAAATTGTTTTAAAGTTTTCAAGGAAAAAGAACCCAGAATAAGTCCCTCCCCCCACCCTTTCTGGTGTCTCCCCAGACTAATGTTCTTAATGTCAGGGCATAGAACTATGGCACTACGCATTATTTTTTCTCAGCAAAAGTCTTCTTGTAACCCTGGAACAATTAGGTAGATCAGATCCCATAGTTATAATGATCAGTTGTAATTATAACAGAGAAATTTCTGTATCTGGCATCATTGGCACTGATATTTCCACCCCCACCATGTGTCACCCGACCTTTGCAAAATGGTTATAATAATAGTCACTTGCAAATTAAAAAAAAAGATTAGTGAGGATGTGGGATGATAAAATGACCACTGTGGGAAAAAGACAGAGAAAATGGTTGCCACATGGGTGAACTAGGAGAATCCAAACGTTCCCACCCAGATAACAGACATCTAGGCTTTTTTGTGATCTTTCCCAAAACTTTAGATGCGCTAGGAATTCACCCAAATCTCTATAATCATACATTCACATCCCCAAAAGCTCCTGCATAGGTCAGGCGCAGACTTAGCAAACATAGTGGGGACACACAGAGTAGGACCTCTGATGTGGATTGTAGCTGATGGAAATTCCTCCTATATAAATCCCATTGAAATGGACAAGAGCTGCATAATGGTATGAAGTTGTCCAACCCCCAGAACCTGTGAGAGCACAGGAGTAAATAACTGGATATTTATTGTGATTCGGCATCATTTGACTGAGGCTTGAAATTTGGGGAACAAAGCAATCCATAGCAGAGTTATACTCTTCTAATTCCATTGACTTGAATAGATTGAGAAGGTGGAACTCTATTTAGGATTGCTGCGAAGTCCTATTTATGGATTCTTAATTTTCTGGCAATATAAGAATAAATCTGATGGGTCATACATGCTTCAGAGTTTGCGTAAAAGAATACTGATCTGCAATACACCTAATGCGTAGACATAATTCAGTGTGGTGAAGTTTCACAACTTTTCCTTCATCTTGTCATATGGAAGAAATACAGACTTTCTCCCTCCCCCTCCCCGCCCCCCATCAGCTATGTAACATGAGACAAACCTTCTGTACGACTTTGCCCTCTATCCATATTCCCCGGAGCTTCATTGACTGGAGTCTGAATGTCTGGTTGGAGGAAACATTGGCTGTAAAAAGGTTGCCAAGGTGACCCTGGGATGACAGGTCGGCTAGCAATCTGGCTTTGGTCACCTTGAAGCTTAAATGCAACAAGCATCCTGGCCCGAGTAGCCCTAAATGGTGAAGCTGGGAATTATCTCAGGGTAAGGTGGGCCCTTCAGTTACTTGACTACACAAGTATTGTCAACTGTCTGGTCAACTGCCCACTTATCTTCTGACTACAGCCCACTACTTCATGAAGCATATAATGTCACTGAGTAGGTAGTATCCATGGTATTACAATTTCTTCGCCAACAATTGCTTTTACATTTTTACTTTAGATTTGAATGTGTTCATTTTTTTTAATGGTCAGCTGACCCTTATTGTCCAGGATGAAAGCCAAAAAAAAAAATAGAAATATTCAATGAACTGGTCACATTTACCTTTGGCATTGCTAAATTTGTAATTATTGACTTTGATCCAGCAGATGATTTACACAACCCCCTCCCCCTTCCTAACATCTGGGGACCATGCTGTCTCTCTTCTCTTCTCTTCTTCCCCCTCTTCCGTTAGGGGATGTATTAATAGGACACCATTGATATATCTGATGTTAGAAAGCTGCATTTTAATGGGGTTGGTTTTAAGTATATAGAGCCATTATTTAATGATTATTGATTTTATTGTTCTCTATCTATCTGTTTGTTCACCGCCCTGAGCCCTTCGGGGGAGGGTGGTTTATAAATATAATAAATAATAATAATAAAATAATAAGGGGAGGGGTTTGCCAATTTCTCCTTTTGATTAAGGGTTGCCACACAGTGCCTGGTAACCAGCGGGAGGGTTTTGTAGGGGGTGGGGGGTCCTCTTGGCAGTCCTTGGAATCTCCTGTGCTGCAGTACTGCTGGGGATATTTTAGACTGCATTCAGAGGGGAGAGGCAGGGAAGACCCATTTCAGCATCTTTAGGAGCCTGTTCCATTGTTTTACCATCACTGCTTGCTATTTTTTTTTGTAATTAGTGTTAAGTATCAACCTGGTTGATTACTGGCTTATTTTGTGCTGTGGTTGTGATAACATGACATTATTTCAAAAAATTATTGCCCACCTCTCCCCCAGAGGGGCCAAATATAGTTTATAAAAGAACTGCCAAAGGTGTTGATAGTATTTTTTAAAAAATCAGCATTAAAAGCAGCCTTTAAATAAATCTACCCCAAACTCAGGTAAAAAATACTCAGCACAAAAGTTCTTGTTGATATTAACAAGGGTTGCCAGAATTTCTCCCAGAATTAGAACTGACTTCCCAACTACAGAAATTGGTTCCCCTAGAGCAGGGGTAGGGAACCTTTAACACTCAAAGAGCCATTTGGACCCGTTTTCCACAGGAAAAGAAAACACTTGGAGCCGCAAATAATTTTTGATATTTAAAATAAAGATAACACAATATACATAGGTTTTTTTTAACCTTTTACTCCTCCGCTCATTCTGAGAAGCACATGGATGCGCCCGCCCTGCTGCCTGCAGGGCGTGCAAGGATGAAGCCGGCGGCTTGGCCTCGCCGGCTGCCGGGAAAGCGCCCGCCCCGCTCCAACGGGGCGGGTGAGAGGGGAAGCCCGTGGTGCGGCCCAGCCGACCGTGGGCAGTTGTTGCACCCGCCCTGCTGCCTGCAGGGTGGGCAAGGATGGGGCTGGCGGCTCGGCTCATGGAGCCACAGTGCAAGGGCAGAAGAGCCGCATGCGGCTCTCGAGCCGCAGGTTCCCTACCCCTGCCCTAGAGGAAATGGCAGCTTCAGAGTGGCTTCTGGGGATGGGGTACATGAGTATCCAAGTGAATAGGAGATGGTGAGCGGAGAACACTTGGCTTATTGAATCATAAAATCTTGGGCCCTTTCTGCACGGGCCATTTACAGCGGCTCAGGGATGTACAGCAAGGTGTAACTTGAAGGTGTTCGTTCTGTTTTGGGTCTCAAACTGCAGCAGGGATTTCTCAGTGTTTCCATCCATTTTTACTCATGCTTGCCAATTCACCTGTGCCACTAGAGAACTTAACTTTAAAAAATCCATGATAGTAGATGTATTGCCCTAGGGAAATGACGCTATAACAATTCAGCTAATACCATTAAAAATTCCAACACCCAATGGCATTGGAGGGGAGAGTGAAAGGGCAGGCATGAGGGGAAATGGAGAGAAAGCTCAGACAATATCCCTGTGTGGATTCTCCACTGCTTTGAGTGTGTCTACATTCACAGTGGAAACAAGTATATAACAGGAAATCATTGCCATGTGGATGAAGCTTTGGGCAGTGAGTGCAGGGATATTACATGCATGATCTATTTTCAGCTCTGAAATGTTGGCAGGTTTGGAGCCACCTCTGCTTCTCATTTGCCTCGAAAACTCCTTGCACTGGTCAGTATAAGTTAACTGGGACTTGACGGCATTTTACACATATATGTATGGATGGCCCAGACAATGGAGATGTAACTCTACATTTGCCTGTGAAGAGGGCTCCAGGTAACTCTTAATTTTAGCCTGAGGGGGTTTATTCAAGTCACTTAGTTTTCTGCATTCAGGGGATTCCTATTAGAAATTTGAGTAAAATTGCTTTGTGGACTGGACAATAGCGTGGCCGGGTTAGTCTGATCCAGCTGCTTAAAAGTTCTTGCAGATCCCACCCTAATTACATAACTGTGATTATATTTCCCAGCTTCCAAAGTCCTTGGTTTGAGTGGCAAGATGGGCCTTTTGGTATCAAGATATTAACCATATAAAATAAACAAAATTCACAGGAGAGAGTCCTCTGCTTCCTTCTCTGCACCCCCCTAACTCCTGGTCCCAAAGAGCGGCCAAGAAATCTCTGGGGGAACGGACTCCACTCTTTGTTTAGTCATTAATGTTAAAAGCAAGGGAGACTTTTAGGAAACGCTTTAAATGATTAGGAGGATCTTAATTCTAAGGCACTAAATGAATGCAAAGCAATTCTTCTGAGACCTTTTGCACTGTTCCATAATGTAATCTCATTTCTAAACACACAATTATAGAATTTTTTAAAAAGGAAAGAAAGGAAAAATGCAAAAGAAAAGAATAATTAATTTCTGCTTCCTCATGCAAATCCTTTGACCAATCATTTAAGGATCAGGAGCAATTCAGGCTTTTGGTGGAAATTCCAAACTGGAGGCCTAGAAAAAGAGAGAGGGAGAGGGGGAGAGAGAGAGAGGGAGTGGGTAGAAGTGAATGGATTTACTTTTCTAAGAACCAGAATTAACAAAGGTTCTATTTTCTGTGGTTATGGTGTCTGGCTAGACAGGCCTTGCTGACAGGCTCTCAAAAAAACATGTGTTGAGGCTGTTGAAAAGGGCTCAGTGTTGACTGACAGACAATTGAAGTGACAAATTGTTTCATTGTAGTTGACAGGGGGAGCGCAGTATAAGATAATTATGGTGAGGAGGGAAGCGAGAGGTCGGAGGTCAGAAGACACGTCTGACCCTGTTTTCTGAAAGCCCTGAATGGAACCAGGGCCCTGGAGACCAGAGTGTGACACTACCTCATTTTCCCATTCTAATGATTAAAAGCTAAAGAATATAGAGAGGAATTCCTCCACCCCCACACCTCCCAACTTCCCTTGGTTTTGGCACTCACAGAGAACACCCATCACAATTTATCCTAGTAGGAAAGCCACAAGGTTTGCCTAGTAAAAGCCATTTCCAGTACAATTTTAAGCAGAGGTACAGGTATAACTATACTAATGGCAACCATAGCTTAAAATGAAGTTGAATTTTCTATTTATGACAATCTTATTGGTTGATTTTCAAACTAATGTTCCACTAGTGTTAGGTGCAGATAAACATACCTTTTTAACATAACCTTCCACACATATACCTGTGGTTTGATCTCGGCTTTGAAATTTGCCTATTGTGCATACATACCACCAAGTTGAATGCTGGCTCAGCTATTAATCTTGCCCAATCCATCATACTTCAGATGAACTGTCTAATTAATCTTTTGGAAGTGTTATACATACACTAAAATGCATAATTTACTTTCATCTTTTTTTTTTAGTTGCAAAAATGGTAACAAAATCATTCTAGGGTTTTTGGATTTCTAAGGGAGATGTGTCAGCAAGGTCTCTGGAGTTAGCCAACTGGTATCCTCCACAGCAAATTTCCTTTTGTCTATTATAAACTGAACCCTCCTGGAATCAGTGATGACCAAGATCAGTGTGAACAAGCTTAAACTCAATCCAACCAAGAACGAACTATTCAGTTGTTTCTGCACCATCCAAATATTCCAGGTTGAACAAGGCAGCAGATGTATCAGCTATTGACCGGCCTCACTGAGGAGACCCGAAGCTGCTCGGCTTTCTCCCGTGTCCATGATCTCTAAGCCAAAGAGGCTGGCCGGGACTAATGAAGGAAACAACCAGGAAGCAGTAAGCGATGTTAGGGCATCTCTCTACAGCTAGATCAGCTCATTAGCCCAAGGAAAGGCATTGTGGGCTATAAATAATTAACAGCACTGACAATTCAAGGTTCAAAGCCACATACACAGGGCGAAATCCCCAACCGCAGGCCAGGCGATCAGGGAGGGACCCGGAACTGCCGTTTGCGGCCACTCCTGCATGCTCACCCACATTTAGAGGTCAGGGGCGAGGAAGGCCGACTCTGCATCCTCACTCAGGCAGGCATCTGGGGACCGGAATTTCGGAACCTGGCAATTTGTTGGCCCAGCCCTCAGAGAGGAAGCTCGGAATCTGTGTGGATAACAAGCTCTCTTGCTGGGTGGGCACAAATAAAAAGGCGTGCTGCCTGCCTGGCTTTTAAACAAAGTGGTGAACATTGCCACCCCCCCTCACTGACTCATGCTGGCACAGCAATAATTGCCAGGTTCTGAGAGAACCGTTCCCTAGAACACTGCCAGGGGAGGCCACTGTGAAAGGAACAACAGCCACCAAACCCCATACAGCCAGGCAGCATGTGGGCAGCCCCTGCCAGCCATGGGTTGAACAGAAGGCGGCTGGCAGGCCACTGAGGGGCCTACCCCCCCCCCCTTGGTCTGAACCATCCTTTCCACCAAGCCAGGGACCCTTGAGGAAGAAAAGTGAACAGTGCCATAGTTCCAGAACACACTCTGTTTTTTTATTTGTGTAGTTTCAAAACACTTTTTAAAAGAACAGGTTTTCCCCCTGCGTTGACCTGACACTGGATATAACAAGAACAAAAAAGGCTTGCACAGACAGGAGACCACAACCAAAACATTAAGAGGCAGGAGCAAGAAGTAAGCTAGGGTGAGGCGGTCAATGTCCATGTTCCCAACCCCACCAATTTACAGCCATTTCCCACAGTTGGAGCAAGTGTCATTGGCCCTCGCTCCTGTGCAGGTAGGTGGCCAGAGCATCTCCCATAGCCCCGCCCTTCGTGAGATTGGTATCATCACACAGTTGTATTGCCTCCTTTCCTGGGCCTCCTTTGCTTTGCCCTCTTTCAACTGCATCAGCAGCGGTCCAGCCTGGGCTTTGCTCTCTGGAGCATCATGGCCCTTGCTTTCACATACACAACACATGCTCCCACAACTGGGTTGACAATGTGGGGCATCACCTGGAGTCTCATAAGAAGGCAACACCACCTGGTCGTCAGTCTCCCAAATGCCCGCTCCACCACGTTCCTTGCCTGGGAAAGTCTGTAACTGAAGTTATGTACCCTCGCATCATGCGGGGGAGCATACGGCTTCACAAGCCACTTCCCCGTGGGAAACGCAACATCAGCCAGAACTAGCGGGGGAACAGCGACCCCCTCCAGGTCAATGTTGGATTCTCTGGAATAAACACACCCCTGTCCACGGCGTGGATGAAGTGGCATTCCCTGAATACGTGGGCATCATGACTCCTGCCTGGGTGTCCAATGTTGATTTTGAAGAACTGTCCCTTGCAGGCATTTTTTTCCCCTATTCACATACCACCCCAGCGCATCGGAAGGATTTCTGATGGAAATATGACATCCATCCATGGATGGATCCATGGGAATATGACATCCATCCATCCATCCATCCATCCATCCATCCATCCATCCATCCATCCATCCATCCATCCATCCATCCATCCATCCATCCATCCATCCATCCATCCATCCATCCATCCATCCATCCATCCATCCATCCATCCATCCATCCATGGCTCCCACACATTGGGGGAAGCCCAGCTGGGCAAATCCCACCATGACCTGTTGAGAGAGGCATAAGAAAGCATCACAGAGCAAAAAGTGCCACAGGGGAAGGGGCTTGACACATGTATGCACAGCGGCTCTGAGGAGGGGCTGTCATGAGCTCACACACAATATTACTGACACCAAGAACATAAAGTGAGAAGCGGTTTGATACACGCAGTCTCTTCACAAAGGGGCCACCCCAGCTGGACACAAGAATCTACGTATCTGTTCCACACTATCGGCGAAGCAGACCACCCTCCTGAAGAGTGCGACCCTCACGGCCAGGCAGAATTCATGCACAGCTTCTGCGACAGTTGCCAAACTGCTGTTTCACCTTGTGGAAACTGCTTGGGCTACCAGATATTTATGCTGACTACCATCTCCGGGAATGAAGCCTGCATGTTCATGTCCTGGTGCTGCAGATGGGGTCTAAGGCTGTCCACGACCCTCATGAAGGTCTTCCTGGTCATGCGAAAATTTCTCAGCCGTTCTGTGTCAACCCAACCAGCCATTACACAGTTGTGCCACCAGTCCCTGCTCCTGTGTGGATAAACCCAGTGATGGTGCTGGGGTGCAGTCGCCAGAGCAAACCGTGCCCACCTGTGACGTTTCCTCAGCACAGCAGACTGAAGTGATGCCCGGGCCATCTTTTCCTGGTAGTGGGCACACGCATGAGGTGGACGAGGCACGCCATCAGCACCACAATCACACCCAGCAGCTGCACCACCTCTGGATCTGGATCCATGTGCCTTTCCCCACTTACCTTAAACCCCGCGCTACTTGTGGAGAGTAGTGCAGGGTCCCCCGGCACTCCCCACAAGAGGGGCGGTGACAGCGCAGCCACCCTGACGCTGCCGCTGTCGTGCCCCCCCAGCGCGCGGCATCCCTGGCGCTCTTGCAAAGGGCACCTTTTGATGACCCCGCGCAGAGTGCGGGGTCGTGGGGATGCCGGGGCGCGTGCCAGGGGGGATAGGGGAGAGTGGGGAAAGGCCCCATGCTCAGTAGGTCATGCTCAGTAGGTCCCCGCTCATTCAAACTGCCACCTGAAAACAACAGCCAATTATAATATATACATATATTCGTTTTTTTAAAAAAGCAGGATCTATATTATACTATTTTGACTTATCTTTTTATCAATATCTATATCTACATCAATCTTCAACTACATTTCCCCTTATATTTTAATCAATCAATTATGGTCTAATCTAGATTAAGTCAGAACAACAAAAATAAATATCTATATTAAATCAACATTAAATCAAAATATCATTTATACTCATTAAGTCCCTTCTATTAGAATAATCAATCATTCTTCTAATCATCGGATCCAAGCATCACGGCGCCATTAAGTAAAAGCCTTACTGAAACTTATTGGCACGAAACATGAAGTACAACTTCCACCTCATAAAATTCTTGTTTCGACCATCTGTTTACAAGACTCGTAAGCTTCACCACAGTGGCATATTCTCTTATCTTCTATTCCCAGATTTCTCACTCTGGACAATTTTCTGCTCTCCATTTAAATGCTAATGTTACTCTAGCTGTTGTTAACAGATACAAGAATAGTTTTCCCAGCAGATTTATTGGAGGAATTCCTTATAGTATTGGCTTGGCATCCATCTAAAAGTTGATTTTTCAATATTCTTTTGCATTTCCGAATGTATTCCTTTCTAGAATTTTAAACTTTTTTACAAGTCCACCACGTATGAGCAAAAGATCCATCTACTTCTTTACATTTCCAACAAACCCTTTTAAAATTGTATTCATCTTTTCAGTGTCTTTTACAGCCCAATCCACTGGGGAGGGGGGTTAGCGTTAGTGTTAGGGTGAAGGAAGTTGTGGAGGTGGCTGAACCCTATGTCAGCGGATTTGCTCTCCCAGGGGCACTTACCCAGTGGAGGGGCAAATCTGCCAGCAGGCGGCAGCCACAGTCCTCCACGAAGGCCAGATGCAGTGCAGAACAAAGTGTCAGCGCTCCTGAGCCCCCATTGGCTCTGTCAGCACAACGAGTGTATTCCAGCAGCATGGCCAGGAGTAGAGCTGACATTATTTGGGACACTGACACCTGGGGCTTGGACCCAATGGTGAGATTATTGGTGGTGGGGAGGGGTTTTGCTTCCCCATGCGGCTGATGGGGAAAAGTCTGATGAAAACTTTCTCCATCCTCCCAGAAGCACCTGTCTGGCGACTGCTGGAAACAGCGTGCTGGTGTACATGGACTGTCGGTCTGACCCAGCATTGCTTTTCTAATGTTCTCTGCAGGGGCCTCTCCTGACATCCTGCAAAGGGTGTCATGCCCCTGGACTGTTCCATAATGAGATTTCATGTTCAAAAGATGTCCTTGATTGAAAACATCATCAGGATTAAGCATTTAGACTTCCATTGACAGAACTAAGAATTAAGCACCAAAACAGCTTCCATCGTACTCTCACTCTATCCCCCCACCCTTCTATGTCACTTGACACCGCCTTTTGGCACCAGTTCCCAAGAGGGGAACAGCACCCCTCCATTCTCATTGGAAGGCAAAGGCCCGGCCTTCACCAGAGCAAAACACAGTCCCCAACACGTTAAAGCACAGGTGTCAAACTCGCGGCCCTCCAGATGTTATGGACTACAGTTCCCATTATCCCCTGCCAGCATCTGGAGGGCCGCGAGTTTGACACCTATGCTTTAAAGTGTAGAAGTCAGCAGGTGCCTAACAAGCTGATTAGCCTGGGCGAAATAGCAAAACTAAAAAGCAGGCAAGAGACAGCAGTCCCAGGCAGAGGATCCCACATCCCACCAGGGAGACATGACAGGACTGGGCCGGGACAGGGTTAGATCATGACATTTTAGACTGAGACACGGGAGAATACATTAGCCTCTTATGCACCATCAAGAAGGCCATTCCTTCTACCTTTCTGATGGAGAAAGTTTTCATCAGGCTTAATTTGCAGTTATGGCTTTCTACAGACTTGCGCTATTGAAAAGTCCCCACACAGTTTATATCTGAATCCCACATTTCAGCCTCTATGGCTGGTAGACTGTGAAAATCTAGTTCTTGTTGCTTGCACTAGAAGACTGAGCCACTATCTCACCCTATCATCTGAGCTCTGAACTACTTTTGAACACAATAAATAAACAGCTTGGATAGGGCTCTATTGTGCCAGCTTAGGATGCTGTTTTCTTAACCCTGTCTCATTAAGATGGATGAGGGTTTTCACTGATTAGTAATTTGGCAAGTCCCTTTTTGTATAACTTCTCTGCACTTCTCACTAATGATGCTGTGCTCCAGTGATTTACAAAAGAAGCTTCCAGTACCATCAGTGAAAACACAGCCATTCACTTCAGGGGCACTCAAATGGAAATCAAATGCTCTGGAAGCAAACTGCCCTGAAAATAAGAAACTGCAGGAAACCTGCAGTGGAATTAAAAAACAAAACAAAACAAAACTGCCCACCTTAAAACCTGATCCTGGTAGTTAAACCTCAGGATATTTGTGCTTTGATTTCTATGTGCATTTGGAGAAAAAAAAAGAGAGTGAACCTAGATGATGTTTTAAATGCACTTTTACTGCTGGGTGTCTCTGGCCCAATATGCATGGAGTGCTTTCTACGATGCTCCTAGTCCCGCAGTGCCTTCGCAGTGGGGTCTCCTTGCATTCCCTTGTTTAAACGCAAGGAGGTGCCTGCTGCATGGCTTGTGATCCTGCCTGGCCCCGCTTCCAGGTCACTCCCCCATCAAAAGCCAAGACCCCCCACCCCAGTCTATGCAGGGATCCACAGCTGGATTTCCCTAAAAATACAAAAGCAATGAAAGCAGCCTGCACAATATTGAGTTAAGAAATGTCAATATTACAAGTAAAGGGTTTTCTCTCTGTGATACACCTCTGAAGATGCCAGCCACAGATGCAGGTAAAACAGGAACAAGACCTACCAGACCATGGCCACACAGCCCAGAAAGCCCACAACAACCAGTAAAGGGTTTTTGTTTTAAAAAAGGGCAATGTTTGATCTTGGCTTTTGACAGGGGAGCGACCTGGAAGGAGCAAAACCCTGAACCGACAGGCAAATACCGGGGTTTCCCTGCTCTCACTAACTGCGAAGCTTCTGGGAACTTCAGCACTGCAACTTGGATGGTGTCGGTACAGAAATCTCTGCCCCGCAGGAAGTGTACCCTCATTGTGGGGCAGAGCGCCAGTGTATAATCAGCCTCTGTCTTCCCCACTTTCTTGGCTGTCATATCCACTTAGCGTACCACATGATGCAATGTCATTATTTGGACCATTCTCAGTAATATGGATTAAAAGGGTGAAGAAATCCTTGAAGGAGTAATATCATGCCATGCATTTTCATAACAAGACATTACAGTGGAAGGAGAGCTATGATGATGATGATGATGATTAATTATTATTAATAATCCTCTATATACTAATAGCTAAGTCAGTCAAACTTGAGGATACTTAAACCTGGAGACTGAGGCTCTGGCTCATTCTGCACATGCAGAATAATGCACTTTCAAACTGCTTTCAGTGCTCTTTGAAGCTGTGCGGAATAGCAAAATCCACTTGCAAACAGTTGTGAAAGTGGTTTGAAAACGCATTATTTTGCGTGTGCGGAAGGGGCCTCTGAAAAACACCCAAGGTTTGCAGAAATATGTGAAATCTAAAAAACAAACAAACACTGGGGTTTCTTTGAAAACCCCAGTGGCTTTAAGAAACAGATTCCCTCACTGGGCAGTTACAGCATTCCAGGCTTCCGTTTCTGTCAGTGAAATGCAGAGGGAGGGGACATGGCCCTTTCCAGGAATGTTTTAACCTTTGAGGGAGGACTCAGCCTAGGGGTAGGGTTGCCAGCTTCAGGTAAGGAAATTCCTGGAGATTTTGTGGTGGAGTCTAGGGAGGGGGGGGGGCTGAGGGGAGGAACCTCAGTGACATATGACACTATATGAAAATGTTATGTTTAGTATTGTGACTGGATTGCTGTACACTGTCCTGAGCATGCTTGCCGTAAAGGGTGATGTATAAGTAAATAAAACAAAATAAAACAAATGTAATGCCCTATAGCCCACACTCCAAAGCAGCCATTTTCTCCAAGGGGACAGCTCTCTGTCATCTACAGTTCAGTTGTAATTCTGGGAGATCTCCAGGTCTCACCTGGAGGTTGGCAACACTTGACCTGGAAGCAACTTCTGGTTGACTTGATACCACTCAGTTTGCATGTCTCTATTAGGTCTGGCTGCTTGCTACTGTTCAACAGCTGCCACGCTGTGAAAGCCAGAGTTTCAGAATGCAGTCTGGGAGGCCCTGATTGGATTCCCCATCTTGCTGTGGAAGCTCACCAAATGATTTTAGATTTAGACCAGTCACATTCTTTCAGCCTAACCTACCTAACAGGGTTGTTGTGAGGGCAAAAGGGAAGCAGTGCATAATTATATAAGCTGCTTTAGTCCCAATTGTGGAGAAAAGTGGGGCATAAATGAAGTAAATAAAAAATTGGAGCGGGGAGAGGGAAAGCTTAAGACAGAGGGGCACTTAAAGGCAGATTGGCTGTTGGATGGGAAGGAAATAGGGTTGCCAATGCCAGTTCTAGCAAAGAAAATTCTTAGAGATCTGGGGGTGGGGCGTGAGGAGGGGAGAGAACTTTGGAGGGTATAATGCCATGAACTCGACACTCTTAAGCAGTCATTTCCTCCATGGCAACTAGGGTGGACAACCTCCAGCTGTGAGGAAGAAGAAGAAGAAGAGTTGGATTTACATCCCTCCTTTCTCTGCTGTAAGGAGACTCAAAGGGGCTGACAAACTCCTTCCCTTCCTCTCCCCACAACAGCCACCATGTGAGGTAGGCGGGGCTGAGAGAGTTCTGAACAAACTCTGACTAGCTCAAGATCACCCTGCAGGCTTCATGTCTAGGAGTGGAGATAAGAGTCCACTCCACTGCTCATGTGGAGGAGCAGGGAAGCAAACCTGGTCTTCCAGGTTAGAGTCCACCTGCTCTTAATCACTACACCACCCTGGCTCTTTATCATGCTGGATAAAGAGAATACATATTTTGCAAACTTCAAAAGCCATTAAAAGACCTGTATCTCACAGAGAAACTCAGGACAAACAAGAGGAACCTGTTTGGAGGACCTCAGATATGCCTTGTCAGGTGGGGTGGGAAACGCCAATCCAAACAGCCCGTGTCTCTGCAAGAGGCCATGCTGAGCATGCTGCCAGTACAGGCAGAATTCCCAGCAATGCAGCCTGCCCTTATCCCAAATGGAAGCTGAACAAGCCAGTACAGAAATTGACTTCCAGCTGAAGGTATCTCCTAAAAGGTGCATTCAATTCCCACGAGAGCAATGACCTACCCCTCGCTTGTGCATGATCTGTGGCAACACAGCCCCCCCCCACTCTGCCGCCCTTGGAGATGAGCAAAGGCCAAAGAGGAAAGGGCAAGACCCAGCAACAAAGGATGGAGCCACATCAAATCATTCATGTCAAACTTTGCCAGGGAGCTCTCAGACGGCTGAACTCCGGAGCAGCGGCTATTGTTCCAGCACACATTGATCAGCTGTCTTTCTGACAAACATATGCAAAATAGGTAATTGGTGAGAGGTGTAGGTGTACATCATCTAGTGCCAGGGGTGTACATTTCATTGGAAAAGCCCAGTGGCATACATGCTCATCCACACTAATGCCCACAGGGCTCAATCTTCTGCCTAGGGTTCAGTGAAATGAATGATGCCAAATCTTAAAAGACCCGGCATCATTCCATTAAGAAATTGTTGGCATCTCCTTCTGTTTTCTTCTGTAGCAATAGGGCTCTCTCTCTCACACAGTGTTATCCTAGGCAGCTGCTATTGGTAGAGCCAGTCTTGCATTAAATGCATTAAATGTTACATTCTGCCTAACACCTGCCCTCTTCATATGTTCATTCGGACACACATGAAAACATGGAGGGGGATGTCTCAGGTTGTGATCCCTGACATCCATGTGTTCAAAGGTGCTACCCAACTATCAGCTCTTAGGCAGGGCTTCTAGTCCACTTAAAGTTAAAGGCACAGAGATCTCTCCCACCCCTTGACTAACAGCTGCTTGTCAGGCCAGCTTTCTCTTCTTCCCTCTCCACTGTTGCCTAACCCTACCCAAGACCAAAACATTCCAAAATTCTGTAAATTTTGTTCCCAATATTTTTTGGGGTCATTTTGGATGTTCCTGACTTGACCTGAAATAGCTAATTTCGGCTTGAATATATTAGATGCACACCACATTTCTCACAAAGCTCGGACCTTCCCAGGAGATAACGGGCTATGCCAGTGGTTCTCAACCTGTGGGTCACAACCCCTTTGGGGGGTCGAACGACCCTTTCACAAGGGTCACCTAAGACTCTCTGCATTAGTGTTCTCCATCTGTAAAATGGCTAAATGTTAGGGTTGGGGGTCACCACCACGTGAGGAATTGTATTAAAGGGTCGCGGCATTAGGAAGGCTGAGAACCACTGGATGCTTTGGGAGGGTGTTGTGTGTCTCCTGCTTTTAACCTCAATCATAATAACTTGAGCCAGTCTTGGAAGTGCATATCTTCCTCTTCCATGACTGTTTGCAAGAAAAATCTCTCCCAGTGCTTGACACAAACAGATCAATATGTGCTTGAAGAATAGCTGCTGTCTCAGATATCCCACGGGGCCCCTTTTTGTTGCTTCTGACCACTCTGGAAGTCCAGCAAGATGTCTAAGTGCATTCAAATGGGTCCTTATGGCCTTGAGATTGCCCTGTATGGCCCTGGAATAAATGAGCAAAGGGGCTGCGTTAAATATTTTAAGTTTAAATTTTTCGCATGGAAATAGCAAGCTGGTGAAGTATGTATAAAAGACTTTTGCAGTTATTTATCTTTTTCTCCAGGTCTGTTCAGAGCAATCATTTTCCTTGACTGTAGCTACATTGCTGCCATTTCCCACTTAGCCAATGCTTTCTTCTGCTTGGTTCATTCACATGGGCAATTCCAGTTACTTAGGAATCATGCATAAATGTAACACTACACAGATGGCATCAATGAGAGCAGGTTGCACCAACTAAGTGAAGGCAAGACACAGGCCCCTTCCGCACGGGCCAATAAACCCGGGCTTGGGATGGGGGGAAAACATTTCGAGGGGGAATTTCGGAAGGCTTCTGCCCCTAAAACAAAGCTGCCCCATGTTAAGTCCCCCGAAACTGGTTATTCGAGAATCGTGCTATCCACGATTCTTTGGTTTTAATGTGGGTTGCAGCTACTTGCAAATGAATGGTTGGCCGGGAGAGCTTTAATCGGCCACACTTCCCTTTTCCTTAATATCCCCACCTCACAGCTGCAGGCCACGCAGGGTCACAGGGACATCTCGTGCCATTGTGAGATGGCACGTGGGGGTCCATGCCTGCCTCAGCGGAGGGAGGGAGGAAAAAAAATCACGCCTCCATGTGAAGGTGCATTCATTGCCTGCACGGAGGCATGTGAACAGGTTACTTTATCCCGACTGCAGCCCGCTCTGCCTGTGCTGTGCAGAAGGAGCCATGGAGATACCCACCAATGAAGATCGTGCAGTAATGTTATGGTTATGCAGAGCCAGCGTGGTGTAGAGGTTAAGAGTGATGAACTATAATCTGGAGAACCGAATTTGATTCCCTGTTCCTACACATAAAGCCTGCTGGATGACTTTGGCCCAGTCACAATTCTCTCAGAACTCTGGCTGCCCCACCTATCCCAGAAGGTACCTATTGTGGGGAGAGGAAGGGATTGGGGTTATAAACTGTTTTGAGACTCCTTACAGTAGAGAAAAGCAGGGTATAAAAACCAACTCTTCTTCTTCAAGTGTACAGTACAATGTCACGATGCTGCCCAACCAATCAGCTTGAACATGTGATGATGTCACTGAAGTCTGGTGAAATCATCTGAGAGGGAGAACAAGAACCATTTACAGGGTTGCCCACATCTCACTGGGGGTCTCCTAGAGATCAGTTTCCCTGGAAAACATGGCAGCTTTGGAGAATAAATTCTACGACATTATACTCTGCTGATGACCCTATCCTGCCCGACTCTTCTCAGAATCTTCCCCCAAAGCCCCACACATTTCCTAGCCTGGAGTTAGCAACCCCTAACCGTTTATCAGAGAATATTTAAAACAGAAAAAACCAAAAAGTGGGACACCTTTTCAGTGCCGGTTCCAGAACGTGGGGGCCACTGGGCGAAGCACCAGCAGTGTGTCACCTTAGCTTCCTGCATAAACCATGCAGTGCCTTGACAGTGGTGGTTTTTGCTGATTTTGGAGCCTGCAGGAACTAAACCTTGCCACCTATTGGGCCCAGCATTGGTATTTTTCGGCACTGTCGTTGCTTGTGAAAAACCGTGCGCCATTTCAGCCTGGTTCTAGTAACAGACTCTT
Organism: Sphaerodactylus townsendi; assembly: GCF_021028975.2. Classification (NCBI taxonomy): domain Eukaryota; kingdom Metazoa; phylum Chordata; class Lepidosauria; order Squamata; family Sphaerodactylidae; genus Sphaerodactylus; species Sphaerodactylus townsendi. Next base: position 26,719,973 of record NC_059436.1, on the reverse strand, counting down.
CACACTGAGGAGGACTGCATTTCTTTCCTGTCCAGCATGTTGTTCCTTCTTCCAAGAGCAAGGAAGTATCATCTGGCCAAAGTGAGGCAGATTTTATCTCCCACTTGTTGAAACTGCGCACAGTGGTAGCAGTGTCTGCACATGTGTGTGTGTGTGAGGGGGAAGGTAAGTGGCGTCGTACAGCTGCGGCGCAACAAAACAATGCACAAACATAGCCAGATTTCCAGGGCTGGCAATGATGTCTTAAAACACCTTCTCATCAACTTGGGTGCCAACACTTTAAAAGTTCGGCTTTGAGTTGCCAAGGTGTGCTGGAATAGACTAAAACACCTCCAGGAACACAAATGCGAGAATGAGGTGCACTTGACTATGGAGGAAAAGAATTCATTTTATTTCCTCTTAATGCTTGAAAAACAAACGTGTGGCTGGGGGTGAGAATGATGGGGTGAGAGCAGAGAGAAACAGAGAGAGTCTGTTTTCATGAATCATGACTGCGTCCCTTTACCCATGAACAGGCACGACAGAACCATGTGCAATATGGCACACTGCCACAGCTTTTGGCAAGAAGATGCAGTAATATGCAGCTTGGAAGGAAGACAAGAAGTTCCTCACTGGTGACAGATTGCGACACAGTATGGTGGGTATTATCTGTTGCCACTGTTGGAGGTGTTCCACCCTCAGTATAAGGCAACTTCATGTGTTCAGAGGCAGAGCTGGCTGGATCTGCACCATGCAGACATACAGTTTCAGCCACCAGCCCAGCCTTATAAGGAGTAAGGGCTTGGGGGCTGCTTTGCCCCTTGGTTGCCCCCAGAAGCCTACATGCAGCATCACCTCACTAGCTATCACTGCCCTTCTCAAGTCTATCTGGAGACTATGAAGGTGGGGTACCCTACCCAGAAGCAAACTGCCTGGCAGAGCAAGATAAGGCAGGACATAACAGGACCATGGGCCCAGCTGCAAAACTCACCAGGATTCAGCAGACTGAGATCAAGGGCAGTCTTTGCAGTCTGGTCCAGGGAAGCTCAATGGGTGTAGAGGAAGTAAGCCTGCCGAGGTGAAAGGCTTTCTGGACCCAGGTGTTTTGAGACAGGGCAGGGGACAGCAAAGAAGAGGTCAGACCTTGATATGTGAAGCTGGGGCTGTCAAAAGAAAGGAAGGGGGAATGGAAGGAGGAGGATGGCAGGAGAAGAAGTAGGCAGGTTCCAGTTTTTTGGTTCTTCATCCACGTGAGAACATGACCCTGAGGGAGGCAAAGTGAACCACACCTTCAGGGGTCTGTATTGATAAATGAAGTAACTGGTTTAAAAAACAGTGGGCTTGTGATCTCAAGACCCCATGAACTTCAGGTATGACGGACACACGGAGACTGAGAAGTGTGGCCTGGAATTTTCCCAGAATTACAGCTTATCTCCGGATGACAGAGATTAGATCCACTAGAGAAAATGCCAGCTTTAGAGTGTTGACTATATGGCATCTACAGGTACTGCCTCTGGTTTGGGAAATACTTGGAGATTTTGAGGCAGAGGGTGGGATTTGGGGAGGAGAGATACCTCAGCAGGGTATAATGCCATACAGGCCACAGTTTAAAGCATCCATTTTCTCCAGGGGAACTGTGGAGATCAGTTTTAATAGCGGGTGATCTCCAAGTACCACCTGGAAGTCAACAACCTGAATGGCACCACATTGCTATTGAGCTGCTTCTGCTCCCCCAACTCTGTCCTCCCCAGGTTTCACCCCCAAATCCCCAGGAATTTTTAACGTGGAATTGGCAGGGTGGCAAGGAGAGGAGAACTCCATTTCTGAAGCCAGATCTCATCTTTTAGTTCCTGGCAAAAGGTGATGATGTCATTGTTGTATGCCCCAGCCTAGGGGTCCAATCTGGATTTAATTTTATTGTGTAGGCATAGAGAAAACATTCAGGGCATGAATTTTGTTATTTTAAATAACTCCCAAAGCAAATTCATGAACCCTGTCTCTTCCCAACTGCAGACTTCCATAGCAGGTTTTGAAAAACATTTTTTTTTCGGTTTAAGCTGAATACACAGCATAAAACAATTGCTCAAATTAATAAATCAGCAATTTTTGAAAACTTAAAACGTGCTATTCAAGCAGTGGCGAGAGGGGATCGTTCTTTACTCTGTGCAGATGCTAACTAGAAAGAGCTGAGAAGGGTTTGAAGATCACTTCCTCACAACAGACATTAAAATTTTCTGCAGTGGGCGCTTAATAAATCTTACATCTATCTGGTTGAACTGAAAATCCAGAAGGCACCAGTAAGATTTTTTTTGTCTTCTCTTGTTCCTCAGACACATCTGCCCAGCACTGGCATATGCAGCCTTCCCCTCCCCCCACCCCAAATCTAATGCATTTTCTAGATGGATGGGGAAAATCCATAACAAATATTATTTATGGGCTTGCAATAAATAACCCATTACAGAAGTTGCAATGTGCTCTGGTGGATTTCAAGGCAACTGTCAGCAAGTTCCAAAGGTCAGGTCATTCTGCAATACTGACTCCATAGTCTATGAGGCTTTGGCTCATCTGTTTCATATTAATGGTAATATTTGGTGTAACAGTTCTCTCAATGGACCTGCTGTGCTGCAGATTTTATTTCCACGGTGGGAGAGAACCTCTGCTAATTCTGATTTGGACTCTGGGCTCCGTAAACAAATGCTGAATGCTGTTTGGGTTTGTAAATATTCATTTTCTCTCTCTTGGGGGTGGGGGTGGGGGTGGGATTTGTTTTAAAATTTCATTTTGTATCAGTTCTGGTTGGGTAGATTCAGGGACCTGAGAGAAAGAGGAACTTCAGAGTTATTCTATTACACACTGTGAAGAATGAGAAAAGTTTGTTTTTTATAGCTCACTTGTATCTACCTAGGAGTCTCACAGCATCTTACAATCACCTCCCTCCACCCACAAGAGGTGCACTGAGAGGTTGAAGGGGCTGAGAGAGTTTTAAGAGAACTGTGACTAGCCCAAGGTCTCCCCAGCAGGCTTCATGTGTAGGAGCCGGGAATCAAACCCAGTTCTTCAGATGAGTGTTTGTTTGTCAGTCTTAACTATTATACCGTGCTGGCTTTTACTACACCATGCTTGCTCTTGAATGTGGAGGCTGAATTCTCGATTGTTGTCCCTCAGAGTACACATAAGGAGCTATACTTTTGAATGTCTTCCCATAGAAACATTTCTGTGTCTAGTAAGCTGCCATTTCAGAGAGAAGGCAACGTTAAATCTTTCAGACTGGCATGCAGATTTTCTGATGTCCTTGACAAAACTCAAAGGCCATTTCGAGACAAACCTGGCTTCTGGGTTAGGTGCCTCTGTCATGGCGTCAGTAATTTCAAACCACACTGACAACATATGTACCAGCTGTCCCTATTTTCCAGCGGTTTTTTTTTCAAGCATCCTTGCATGAAAAACGAGAAGTGAAGCATGACACATCTTGACCAATGGATCTGTGATCTTTCAAACTGAACACATCATACACTTGCAATAACAAACAAATGACAGAAAAACACCCTAATATAGACAAAACAAGGAAACTGATCAGCGTGGCAGCTGACTGGATAGTTACCGTTGATGTGTTTCTTTATTATTTATTTATTTATTTTGTCACATTTTTATCCCACCCTATCCGGAAAGGCTCAGGGTGGGTTACAACAATGCTAGGATAACTGGTGGGATGACCAGCAGTCGTCACAGACAAGTCGTATAATATTCAAAATCAGCTGTATTTTGAATATATGTGCTGCTTTTGCACATTCACAATCAGTAGCATTAAACATGTTGACACATGTTTATAAGTTATTTGATTGAGCTACAGTTCCTATGGGGCTGGAAGTGTGATTCAATTTAGGACACTCAATTAATACAAACTTTCTCAGTTTTGGAAGTCAGTGGAGAAAATGGGAAAGTTTGAAGTACTCAGAAGATCAGGCATTCAGCATCCCTCAATCCAAGTAGGACTGAGACAACAACAGCAAAAAAACCCCACCCTTTCTATATTTGTTCAATTAGGCAGCTGGTGTGAAATCCATGCAAGAATTCACAGGTCACAATTTAGAACATTTTGAGTGCTTAGAAAATTAACTTTGTTCGAGAGGCCGTTCCTTGCAACCTACAACTCAGTTGCAATTCAAACGGAGGAGATATTGCACAATGAGTTCTCATTAAAAGATTTTTTAAAATAAAACTAATTTGCCATTCCAGTGCATTAAAGAATACAATGACAAATCAGTCCCATGTCAATTGTATTCCAAATTAGTTGAGTATGCTGTTAATGTTACCACATTGTATAATCCCCATGTATTTTCTAAACTAGTCAAGTCTTTCCTCCATTCTTATTTTCCCTTTCTGCATATTCTACGAAGTTTTGAATATCTGGATATTAGAATTTGAGTACATTGAGGACAGGTTGTAATGATTTGGAACTGATACAAAATCACAGTGTTTCAATATATATAACCAACCAGATCATAATATTGTGTACTTTTGTTTTAATATCATCTTTTTTAAAAAATAAACCTTTTCATACACAACAATGCTCAAGTAAAAAAAGCCACTACTTTAGAATCAAACATGCCAATGCTCTTGACAAAATTTCCCTTTCTTGAAGCTGTTTTTAGCCTTAGTAGGAAAAAAAACCTAGCATATATGGATACCTGCCTTCGTCTCTATCAGGGCTTACTGCAGTGTTGTAGTTGCATTTCTGATTGGATAAAGAGCAAATGGGTATTTATTTATTTATTAGTATGGCATTGTTTTGTATTACAGAGCAATTCAATCACACGCTTATCCATCAGTCCATTTAAAATCTCAACAACTTAAAATATAAATACAATTTTAAAATTATAGTATGAATACATAATTTTAAATCATAAATCAATTTCAAGCTTTCCCAAATATTGGTGTGCTGTTTCTGTTAACAAAAGCAAAATCCAACGTAGGTGTTTGTTATGCCATCAGTGGACACTTCTTTACTATATGGTTTACCATTTGTTTAGGGTATCCACGTTGACATTTAGCCAGAGCTTGATGATAGTCAGTGGGCTGAATCCCTCGCTTTACAGTCCTTGTGCTCTGGTTTCAAGATCTGATGTGTGTGTTGACCAAAAACCGTTTGAAAGTTGAAAAGGTGGGCTAGGTAGACTCTGGCTTGGATGCAGACTAGCATTTTCACCTGCAGAACAGGAAGCTGGAGTTGTTGGGGTAAGCAGGCGAACCTCGTAGGGTCTCAGAAAGAGCACGGGAATGCCTGCGCCATCTATTACCCTCTGGGCAAGCAGACTCACCGATCACAAGACCCCATGACTCACGGGTCACCAGGTGTCCTGGACAAAGGGACAAAAGGTGCATACCCCCAGGTATGGATTAGGCCCAGACAGGAGCGTTTCCTCCCGCACGTACGCAGCCCCTATGATTCATGTATTGCGCAATATTCTCCCGCTCTCCCGCCTCCCAACCCGCCTCCCGAAAACCCTAATAAAAGGTGCCAGGGACCAGAGTACGGCAGATTAGCCCGCTACTGGCTTCTCTCCACCGGATGATATCGCTGCGTCTCACCTATTCCTTGCGTCGCCCGTCACGACTTCACTGGAGTGCCTCCCAAACCCTTTTCTGAGGCAAAGTGGACCCCAGGAGCATGATTTCCAGAAGTGTTTTGGGGTGCCCTGAGCGGTAGGAAAAGTCATTCTTCATTGGGCAGAAATACTTGAGCCAGTAGAAACACTATGCTGGATCCAAGCCGCTGTTTTGAGGGTTCAACGTTATGTGTAATAGGCTCTATCAAGGGATAAAATGTGATGGTTATTTCAAAACGTAAGTGGGAGGCAAGCGAGAGACCCCCTTCTGCTGTCTCATGGGGGTTCCACTTCTGTCCTGAGCCACCGATTTTCATCCAGCTGCAATGACCTGTGTTCTGCAGTTGAGCAAGTTCTCAGACTTTGAATGCACATTTCACAGCTGTGTTCTATATCAGTGAGCGCTCTGAACAGGAGGAGACTAGAAATGCTGGAACTGTGTATGTGGGGGAGAACGACCTCCCTGTAGGCCAAGGGCCTATTCATAATGCTCCACAGCCTGGCTGAGTTTCAGGACCTCACAGAGGTTTTCAGGAAGGTGGTACAGATTGAATCTAAAAAAGATCTTCCTATTTTCCAAAGTAAACAAACTTTCAAAAAATCCATTTCCTATATATGCTGAGACAGGGGAATCCATCTAAAAACTAGCTGACTTAGTCACAGGTGGATTTGTGGAGGAGCTCCCCCACACCGTGTGAAATTTGTGCCACAAACTGAATTTTCTTGTATTTTCTGTGCAACTTGCCTGTGCCTATGGTATCCCAGCAATTACACCATCTTCTGCTTTCTATGCTTCTCATTGTGCTTGTTCAGTAAAATGCTAGAATAAGCAAAACTGGTCACTCTGCTTCTTGCGGGCTAAGTAAATTTCTTGCAAGTCACCATTTGGGCCAGTGCTACAAGGCAAATTGAGTGATGAAGCCAAAGCAAGTCCCTGCTACCTGTGGGACCTGAGACTAGTACTTCTGATGCTGCACAGAAAGAATGGAACACCATTTGATATACATGTGGCCCTCTGAGAATTCAGTGTCTTGCTTTTCTCTTGGGGAAAGCAATGAAAGAGAATATTGAAATACCTGACATAGTGACCTGATCAATGGCTCCAATCAGGGGCATACTGCCTACGGGCACATGGGGTAACCCATGTGCACGGGCACACATAGACCTGGGTGCCAGCAGCAGCTCCGGGCAATAGACCTGGACACTGATGGCAGCTCTGAGCGGTAGACCTTGTCGCCAGCTCCGGCTCCCGGCAGTAGACCTGGATTCTGGAGTGGGCTTCAGTCGGTAGACCTGGACTCCAGACGGTAGACCTGACCTCCGGAGTGGGCTTCAGGCTGTAGACTTGGGCTCCCAGCAGCAGACGGACTCCAGAGTGGGCTCCAGGTGGTAGACCTGGGCTCCAGGTGGTAGACCTGAACCCTGAAGTGGGCCTCAGGCAGTAGACCTGGACCCTGGAGTGGGCCTCAGGCGGCAGACCTGGACTCTGGAGTGGGCCTCAGGCGGTAGACCTGGGCTCCAGGCGGTAGACCTGGGCGCCTGCATGGGAAGGGGGAATTCAGATTTTGTCCCTGGGCTCAATTTTTCCTAGATATGTCTCTGGCTCCAATTATCAATTGTGAATTTTGTTTGCAAAGAATTTTGTTTGGACTGGGATGTCATCAATATGCTGATGATACCCAGTTATAGTCACCCCAACACACGCACCCTCGATGTTTTGGCCAGTTGTTTGGGAACTGCAGTGGAATGGATGGAGTGGTGGCTGAAGTTAAGTCCAGAGAAGGCAGAGGTCTTGTGGCTGGGTCAGGGTGGGTAGTGCCAACTGCCTGGCCTTGATGATGTCCAGCTAAAGTCTGCACCAACTGTCAGGAGCCTAGGTGTGTCCTTTGATGCCTCTCACAATGGTCAAGAGATGCAAACATCTTGTGTGGCATTCTTTCATCTTTGCCAGGAGAAACAGCTGCCCCCCCCCCCCGATCGGATCTAGTCACAGTGATTCATGCAATGGTCACCTCCAGATTAGACTACAATTTGCTCCATGAAGGGCTACCCTCGGGTCTTCTCTGAAGGCTCCAACTGGTCCAAAATGCAGAGCGACAGTCCTCACAGGGACCTTGGGTGAGAACACATTCAACCAGTTGAGTACTGGATTAGGTTTAAGGTTTTGGTGTTAACCTATAAAGCCCTAAACCAGTGGTTCTCAACCTGTGGGTTGCGGCCCCTTTGGGGGTCGGACGACCCTTTCACAGGGGTCGCCTAAGACCATTGGAAAACACATATTTCTGATGGCCTTAGAAACTGAGACACAACATGAGGAACTATATTAAAGGGTCAAGGCATTAGGAAGGTTGAGAACCACTGCCCTAAACCGTCTGGGGCCAAACTACCATGCATTAAAAAAAGCACCGCCTGTAAGGGTTTTTCAGGGGCGTCGATGGGACTATAATCCTGGTTGCGCTGCACGCTAAAACCAGGCTGGGACTCGCAACAGCAACCCAGCCCCACATTCTCCTCCTTGCACAGCCCGCGCCTCCATTTCCGAGCCAAAAAAAGCTAAGCCATGATTTGGAGGGGGCTGCGCAAAAGACTACTGGGCGCTCGGGCTGCGAGAGCGCTGGCTTCTCACATGCAACCCCGACGACCTTTCAAGCGACTGTCCTGCAGGCTTGCGAGACCAATCTGGCTTCCCAGCCAAGCGCCTTAAAGATCACGTCAAGTCCGTGCCCGCTTTCCCCCGTGAAAGCCCCGCGCAACTCAGCGTGCGAAACTTCTGGGCGCGAAACCCAACACCCAGGTGCGGAGCAACTCGGGGAGTGAAGCCAACTCCGAGCGAGCCCGCCTGGGATCTGACTGGAGCCCTGGTAACCGCAAGCAGGCTGATTTGGGAAGCAAGCCCAAGAGGTGGGGGGTGAGCTGACTTCCAAGTAAATGGGCTTCGGAGCCGCCTGCCAAGGAGAGCGCGCTCTCGCCTCCCCAAGCACCAGTGCGGACTCCAACCCAGCGCCAAGGCGCGCTGCCTTCCCTGAAGAGGAGGCGACCCGCCCAGCAGAGAAACGAGCCCGCACCAGGGACGCGATTGGCTCCTTGAGTCCCTGAGTGACAAGTATGCTTTTGGGGGGGGGGGGGGGGGGCGAGAGAAGTCTGGGGGAGCAGCTCGGCGCTGATTGGCTGCTGCGGGGCAGGGCTCCGAAACTCTTAAAAGAAATTGCTCTTGGTGGCCGCGCTCGGGCCGGGCTGCTTTGTGAGTGGCTCAAGCGGCGGGCAGCCGGACGCTGTTTCCCGTTTTCCTGCAGGCAACTTGGAGGCAAGCTTGGTAGGAGCAGCTGCAGCGACAGCGGACTGCCCAGCCTGCCCCTTCTTGGGCTGGTACGTGGAGTTCGTTTTTTAAATTCTATTTTAATTTTGCAGACCTCCACAACCAGGAGCAGAAGCAAAGGGCAGGAGAGCAAAAAAAGGACCCCGCACCTGGAAGTTGGTGTGATTGCCCTTTGAGAATGGGCACTGCCACCTGCCCAGGAGGCTCTGTCCGGCACGTGCCTGGGATGCTTCTGTTGGCCTTAGGGGTGCTTCTTGCTCCTGGCACGGCCGGGGCCAACGAGTATGACTATGTGAGCTTCCAGTCTGACATCAGCTCTTACCAAAGTGGACGGTTCTACACCAAGCCCCCGCAGTGCGTGGCTATCCCCGCCGATCTGCGCCTGTGCCACAGCGTGGGCTACGACAAGATGGTCCTGCCCAACCTGCTGGATCACGAGACCATGGCGGAGGTGAAGCAGCAAGCCAGCAGCTGGGTGCCCCTGCTCAACAAGAACTGTCACAAGGGGACCCAGGTCTTCCTGTGCTCCCTCTTTGCCCCCGTCTGCCTGGAACGGCCCATCTACCCTTGCCGCTGGCTCTGCGAGGCTGTGCGTGACTCCTGCGAGCCCGTCATGCAGTTCTTTGGCTTCTACTGGCCGGAGATGCTCAAATGCGACCAGTTCCCTCAGGACGAAGTGTGCATTGCTATGACGGGCCCCAATGCCACAGAGGCCTCGAAGCCTCAGGGTAAGTCTTGCTGATTTCATAGCATCCTTGGCTGTCTGAGCTCAGGCAGGCGAGACATCTTGTGGTCCATCCCAAGATCGAGATGTTGGCAGGTGGCCATCCCCTGAAGCAAGGTGAGATGGATGCTTCAGGCAGTGCACTTGTTTGCCATTACGTATGGAAGAGGGTAGCAGATGTGATCCATCGGGGATCGTCCACTGACATCTTATAGTGTCATTTGCACACACATAAGAAAGAATCCTGCTGGATCATACTGGATCAAAGGCCCGTCTAGTCCAACACCTGTGGTTCAACATGACATGTTAGATGGTTCCAGGAAATGCACCAATAGTGCAAGAGGGTGACCCCCCTATTCCATTGTTTGTCCTCTTGTAAATAGTTGTTCCGTGTTCCAATGAAGCCAGGGTGACGTACTGGTTAGACTAATATCTTGGCAATCTCAATTCAAATCCCCCCTCTGCCATGAAACTCACTGAGTGATCTTGGGCCAATCGTAGTCTGCTTTCCGGGGTTGCTATGAAGGTAAAATGAGGATCATAGAACCATGTATACCATCCTGAGCTGCTTTGATGAAGCGTGGGATAAAAGAATAACAGGTAGTGCATCTGCAGTGCTTTGTAGTTTCTTAATAAATCTCCCTTCCCTCGTATCTAATCCAATTTTAAAGTGATCTAAGCCAAAGGTAATACAAAGGTGTACTGGTTAAATGGGAGCTAGGACGCAGAATGGGGTTGTGTAGTGGCTAAGAGACTTTGCTGCTGATTTCAGGGCAATATCACTTCTGCTATAAACTCACTACCAAACTCACTATTGCAGAAATTATGCATACGCCGGCTCTCAGCGGAACTTTCTTCCAAGCAAAATGTGCTTGGGATCTGTTTGGGATGTGTTCCACAGTTTTTAATCCTCTCCCATCTGCAGTTTGAGGATAATACTTCCTTAGAAGATTGTTGTCACGTATGTAGCGTTTCGAATCCTAGAACATGACATATAAATGCCAGATATGATCAAGTTCTCCCATATAAATCCCGCTGGAAAGAACAATGTGCATTTATTCGCTTGTGCACAACTCCCTTTCGTGTTGCTGAGGCCCTTGCTGGACAAGGTCCTCCTGCATCGTGCCCTGCATGGTCCTAGCATCGTCGTTGGGATCTTCCGACTCAAGAACCTCAAACACTCCGGATCCAATTTTATGTGCAGTTTCAGGCTTGGGAAATGAAAGGTAAATATCCCTCCTCCACTCTGAACCTCAGTTGGTGGTCTTAGGCAAATCACTTTCTCTTTCCTCCTCACCTGTTGCACAGGGTTGTTTTGAAAACTTAAATGCTGCTCTAAGCACCTTCTAGGACAGGTGGGACCTAAACACAGCATCAAGAAGTTTTAGGTGACTGCCTGTCGGCACAAGATGTACCTGGGTGTTTTTCTTTTCACAGGGAACAGTACTTGACTTGCGATGGTGCTCAGCCGTGGAACATGAAAGTCATTGCACAAGACACAGTTGTTCCCCTGAGTGCAAGAAAAGTGCTTTTCCTTGACTCCACAGTAACCTAAAACCTATTCCCCATACATATGTGGCTTCGTGGTTGCCCTACAGACCTAGAAATAAGCCATTACCTCAGGGGCAGCTAATAACAGCTAAACACAACTACATTTATATAGCACTTTTAAATGTTCGAACAGCTTTGCCTACAGTCTTTTGACAACAACCCTGAGAGGTGGGTCATTGTTGCTGTTCTCTTGCTGCAGAAGATGGGGAGAGGGTTGACACAACGCTGGCCACCCATCTGGGAGCCGTCCAGAGAGATTGTGGTTGAATTGGAGCATGGCTATTTGTTTATCTCCTTAGTCAACTTATTGATGGAGGGTAGGCTTGGCACTTGCCTAGTTCAGTGTCTTCGGGCTGGTTTGCACATCCGTCACTGGATTGCCATAGTAATGACCAGCAATAAGCCGTTGCTGCTAAGCCTTTTAATTTCACCTTCCATCCTCCCGAGCACTGAGCTTTCCAGCAAAGCCAGACATTGGGTTGCTTCTCAAGTAAGCTGTAATGACGAGAAGATAAAGTTGGCAATGAACTTGCCTATGTAGAGAAACTGTGTGTGTGTGTGTGTGTGTGTTTGTGTGTGTGAACTAGGCTATATTAGCTTGAGTGCACTTGGAAGAGTACTGTAGATACTCCCAGGCATAGTGGGAAGAGGGGCGTATTGTGTACCTACAGCTCTTTCCCCCTTGGTGGCTTGTGTTGATCCCCTTGGCTTGTGGCTACTATGGATTAGCACAGCTAAAGGACTCCCCCAAGCACATTAAAAGCCCATTGGCAATACATCTTGAGAATAACAGCTAGCACAGTGTTACCTGCTTCTTACATGTCCACAAAAGTTTCCTGTCGCTAACCAGTGGGGACTGGGGAGCCAGCTGCATTTTCTATCCTAGGCACCAAAATATCTCAGGGCAGCCCAGAAGCCCACATGTACTAGCTACAAGCTTGGCCTTGCCTGAGCAAATGCCAAGTTCAAATCCCTGATAGCCTTTGACACATTGAGTGCCTTTGGGCAAGTTAAAATTGATTGAAGTTTACTTTTTGGAATCATGCCTCTGATGATCTGCTGTCGTTTTCAAATAGGCTCAGCAACTTACAGCAACCTGGGCCGAATATCACCTGTTGAGTGGTGCCACTCTAGCCCCCAAGTTGCCAGTCCTAGCAAGAAATGAATGGTGCAGGTGAGCACAGGTAGCAACGGGCCTTGGCATCAAGCCATTTTGGGTCTGGGGCACTGGGCTTTGGCTACAAGCTCCTTCCCTCCTGTAGACATGGCAAATCTAACTGCTGACCAGAGTCTTAAGGGACCTGTAGATTTGCTGCAGGAAAGGTTCCCCACACAGATCTCTGTTACACTCCAGGCCTGTCTTTTCCTGGCAGAATGTACGTTTTGCTGTGATACAGAAGTGCAAGCCAATTGGCCATTCTGGCAGGGGCTGATGGGAATTGTAGTCCATGAACATAGGTTGGCCACCCCTGACCTAAGAGGTTCTGCAGACAGAAGCATCCAAATGGAGCCCTTTTCTGCTAACGAATTTGTTCAGGGTACAACACTTTGGAAAGTTCTTCTGGTCAAGCACCAGTGCAATGAATGGGAGCAGCAAAAAACGCAGGAACAATCTTGTGTGATTTCCACTCATTCCAGTGAGGCTCACGCAAGAGAAGTTCTTGTTGAATTGCATTTCATGGCTCAGATTTCTGTCTGTGGATGCTTTGCGTGGATAGCAAGCTTGCCTCTGTCAGTCATTCAGTCCATTTCAAGACGTGAATCCTGTGTACCTTTGAAAGGTAAGACACTTAACATGTGCAGGATGCATTTTTCCCTGGGTCTGATTTGTGTAGCCTGAAATGCCATTCCTGAAGTGGATGTCGGTCTCCTGATACACAAAATAATTCGATAGCACAGAGGTGGTCTCTCTCTCTCTCTCTCTCTCTCTCTCTCTCTCTCTCTCTCACACACACACACACACACACACACACACACACACACACACACACACACACACAGAGTTTTAAAAAGGTCCATTCAGTCACATTCCTGAGCATTTCTGAACCATCTAGCATAATGCTTCAGGGTGGACTTCTTTAAAAAAAATTAAGTAGGCTAATCTCTGGACAGGAAGAAGTTATTTTCGTAACTGCTCCAAAGTCTAAAACCGGAGGGATTTGTTTCTGGTCATTTCAGCGTAGCTGTCTCAGCAGTTCAGGCTCCAAAATCTCTTTCTTTTTAACAAGACCTATTTGTTTCAGTTATACACCAATGCTTAACAAGTCTAGTCCAGTTTTCTAATTAAGGGTTTTGCAAAAAAAGAGAGAGGACATTAGAGACAACAATATTTTAAGAGATGGGGGTACTATTATCAGACTTATCTGTGGCCAAATTTATGCTGGGGCGCAGGGACGAATCAGATGTGAACTTGGTGGACATGTATTTCTTTTAGTGAGCCCATCAAGTTCACATGTAAAGAGCATGTGTGTATATATGTATTGGACTGTTAGAGAGATGTGCTCTATTTTCTCTTGCCCTTTTTCTGTTCCTGGCGCAATTCTGATCTTGCAGGCAGGAAGGGAGAAAATTACCTTGAGATGGAATGGAGGTAAGGTGTGGTGGTGGGAAATGTCCAGTACCCCTTCCTCATGTATACCTTTTATTGTCAAATGCAAACCTCCCTGCTTTATTGTAAATGAGTCTAACATGCAAATAATGTCTTCATCTTGATTGGTTTGACCTTGAACCCCCCCCTCCCCCGGCAACTGTTATCACTGTCAGGGCCCAGCTCCAAAATATGTGAAGCAATGAGAGTAAGAAGTTCCACTGAGCAAGTGCAGAGTGTATTTCCTTCATTGTGAAATAATTACAGAGAATCCCGAGGCTGGGAAGCTTATGGGAGAAAAGTTTCCTGGTCAGAGAGTAGCATCTTTGGACAGACATGAGCCTGACTTTTTTTTTCTAAACTTCAGAAGTATACTTTCCATTGGAGGTGCTTCAAAAACCTGCCAAACCTGTTTTACTAAAGACTGTAGCAGAACATAAAAATACTATTTTATAGGGAGAGGGGAAAAAAGATGGCGACTGGTGCAGCAGCCTTGTAAGATTGCTCCACTCTTAAACTTTTAACCTTTTTCAAAATTGCCTTTTAAAGAGATTACTGAACTTCTCTTATTTATAATTTTTGCATGATTTTCCCCCAGTTGTTTAAGACTTAAAAAAAACCCCCCTCAACTATAACGTTTCGAGGACGTCTCTTAACGCTCCCCTTTATCTCAAGGAATAGTCTGCTTTATTATCTTGAATAATTCTACTGCAGGCTGACTTTCCTGACCAAGGACATTATTTTATTTAGCGATTCTTGTGAAACTAATTACACAGTGGAATTTCCTGCTAGGACTTCTTATCCCTTAAATCAACATTGAGAAGACTCTCCCCGCAGAAATGGGCTCAAGAAAACTGCGTTGTTCAGCTAACTCCCTGGTCTATTCTTCTCAAAAACACACAAACAAACAAAAATGGACCAGTTTTGTGTGGACAGTGTTTGGGAGAGTTTCCCTCAGACCAACAAATACGCAGTTCTTGATTTGGGTACTGAGGCTATGACTTCTTTAAATCCAGTCTCTGTAATTTCCCCTCTATCAATCGATCTCAGCAGCTGTGTTACTGCTTCCTTGGATAGTGCTGACAAACTCCCGGCCTGTGAATTACCAACACAGCAGGCTGGCCAAGCTGATGGTCAGAACAGTCCACTTCTACCTTTAGACTTGGTAGGTTCTGACCTCAAAAACTTTTGAATTGTTTTTGATAAATATCTCCACCTTGATTAACAAATTTGATGAGTTCAGATCATAAGAACATAAGAACTAGCCTGCTGGGCCAGACTGGAATCCATCTTGTCCAGCTCTCTGCTACTCGCAGTGGCCCACCAGGTGCCTTTGGGAGCTCACATGCAGGATGTGAGAGCAATGGCCTTCTGCGGCCAGATCAAGTTACTATCAACCAGAGGTGTAGCTCCAAGGGCGTGGTGGGCGCGTGCCCCTGTGGGGTGTGGCGAGGGCGTTCCGGGGGCATGGCAGGATGAGGAGGGATGGGGATGGAGGACGCACTAGTGCACTGGGCGCTTTCCCCCCTTGCTACTCCTCTGCTATAAACTCCCAATACCAGCTGTTACAAATGAACTTAACAGTGCTGCCTGTTTAAGATTGCAGAATATCTTAGCTCTGTCTCTTCAGAATAAACAGGTGGCCATCCTCGTAGGAAATTCCAGTTTAAACCATAACAGATGGACCAGCTACAACACTATCAAGAACTTAATTAGCAGACTAATGGAATGCAATCCCAAGGATACTGAATTGGTCTCTTATTTGCGACTTCCCCCAGTAAAGAAGTATAGCAGGCTCCTGCTTACTTTTAAATCACCAAGGGCGCCAAAACAATTACTTAAAATGAAGTATAGTTTTTTTTGAGTGCTTTAACATCATTATAACTAGAGTATTTAAAGACAACAGAGTCAAAATGCTTCTTGAACCTACCCATAAACATGGTAATAACAGTCCCCTAGTTGAACTTATGGCAGAAGGTAAGGCCATGACAGCTAATATTCTCGCTAAGGAACAATTTGCAAGCATCATTGAGGACTGGAGATTTCTGTGAGCTGACAGCCATCATACAGCTCAAAGATAAATGTAATAAGTCACCCAAGATAGCCATGGAGGTGGAGGGCTCACTCCAAAAGATCACCTTGCAAAGTAATGAGTCCCTAACAAGTAACCAAGATAGCTTGTTAATGACCTCAAATAGCAAACCGAGTGAATGCCCTGTGATAAATTATGAAACACTGGATAACAAAGTGAAAGACTCCTACCTAATGCTGACCCCCAACCAACAGGAAATGATACTGTTGCGATTGGATAAATTAAGAAAAGTCCTCTGACTGTCCCAAGAAAGTACAGCAAACAGCTCAACAGATCTACCAGGCAGAGGGGAAATAATTGAGCCATCTTTCCAACCACCCAATTCTGGAGCTGAACTGTTCACAAGCAATCTGTCCCAGGCGATGACAACCAGGACACCATCTGAAGAAGAGGACTCTGCAACACGTGACTTATTTAACCAGTCACTCCAGAAAAACTAAGGTGAACATGAAATAGATCTAGACTCACGGCAATTACTAATGGCTTATAATGCACAAAACACTTCACCCTGCGGAAAGTCAGGGGCACAAGAGCTGGCTGAACTGGAACCTATAGATTGCAGATGGAAAATGGTGCAGGAACCTCCTAAGACTGTTCAACTGGTCCAGGAAAAAAGAGAGTGACCTATGGAATCTCACTGAATCCAGATGTGTCCCATTACAGCCTGGGACTTCTCAAGTGATACCAATACTAACCAATGGTTGCACCTTCGGGGACACTGGAGGCAAACTAGAACAGATAGTAGAGCACGATTGACGCCAGATACCTCACAATCAACAGTCTGGTATGATACAACC
Source organism: Sphaerodactylus townsendi (assembly GCF_021028975.2). Taxonomy (NCBI): domain Eukaryota; kingdom Metazoa; phylum Chordata; class Lepidosauria; order Squamata; family Sphaerodactylidae; genus Sphaerodactylus; species Sphaerodactylus townsendi. The sequence continues at coordinate 26,703,321 of NC_059436.1, read as the reverse complement.
TGCATTGCTAAGGATGAGTTTTCTCCATTCAAACAGATCTGGCAGGTTCTGCAGTGTTCTGGATGACAGTGGAACAAAAGAAATGTGCATGTACATGTGACCACAGCTGCCTCTCTCTCTCTCTCTCTCTCTCTCTCTCTCTCTCTCTCTCTCTCTCAAAAGCTATTGTCTGTCTTGTACAATTCTGCTGCCCCAAAACACAATCTTTACATTCATTTTACAGAAATAGGGTAATGGGAGGTTAAACCATTTTAGTTGGTTATCTTATAAAACTTAAGAAACATGATCCCCAGTGTTATTTTAAGCTACATTGTTTTTCAGTCCTCAACTGTAAAGAAGTAGTAAGAAAATACATGTGACACACAATTCACAGGTTGTGTTGTCTTTAGATTTGTATACTGAACCATACAATACAGGTACTTGCTGGAATTGGCTGCACTGGGATGCGGTGGGGGGAAATTAATCTGGCAGTCTCTCATTGTGATAAGTGAAATGGACAGAAGATGAGAAGTGATTCCTGATCTTGCACAGACCCCAGATATCAGAACTTTGACTAGCAATGGTGCCTCTGCCTCTTTTGTTCTAAACAGTGGAAAATGTGGAGGAAGAAAACTGTCAAACCCAGAACTCGCTTCCAGAATTTTAAGAAGCTATCTCACCCATTAAAAGCATCGTTGTGCTTGATGTATGATCTTTCTGACGTCTGAAATCCCCTCTCCCTCTTTTATTTGGACACAATGATTCCCTGAGTTGGGGGCAGAGCTCAACCTTCAGGGATTTTGTGGAAAGCACCTGGCAGCAAGTGATTTACAGGCAACATTTTCAGGATTTCTCTGAACAGGGAAGTATGCCATTCGTTGCATAGCCTTCTGAAGCACAACTGCCTTTTTAACAAACAAAGCCCTTCTATGTGCTTTCTGTATGTGTGTTGTGTGTATGTGGTTCCTCAGTCCTGACCCACGAGGGCTGCAGTGCTCTCTGCCAGTGAAATTTTGAGACTGGGCACACTTCTCTGAGGGGCCTGCACCCTTCATGGTTTTGGCATTCATGTCTGCCTTGAGTGACACTCTCCTGTGCAAAGGGAGATGGGGGATATCCAGAGGTGGGATCCAGCAGGTTCTCACAGGTTCCCGAGAGTAGGTTACTAATTATTTGTGTGTGCTGAGAGGGGGTTACTAATTGGTGATTTTGCCCCGTGATTTTTGCCTTAGTTACACCCCTCCTCTCAGCAGTAGCGCGCAGAACTTGAAGCAGTCTAGCAGGAGGTGCACCGGTGTGCGTGGCAGCCTTCACCCTACGTTAAATTCGTTTCCCGCCCAAGGACCCGGTATGGCGCCCAGCTGCTGTGTCCCTTACCACCACAGCCCCGCCCAGGAAGATGCCCGCTGAGAATGCCAGTCACTGCCCGTCATGCCCTTTAGCCCCATTACGCCATATGCCACAGTTTGAATCCCACTACCATGGGAACCTGTTACTAAAATTTTTGGATCCCACCACTGGGGATATCTTTAACTTCAAGAGTACGGACATAGTTCAAGAGGCATCCCAGCACCTACCAACTTCCAGCTGTGAACTGGCTGAGCAGTGGGCTTTGTTTTAAACTTTATTTCTGAGAAATGACATATCATTTCTCCGTCAGTGCAGACTTTTGGTGTTACATCTTGTTACAACTTGCCACTGTTTCTACCCTCTGAAATCTGGGAGAGGTCCACTTTTCACCCCGCCCCACAGCAAGAAATCTTTCCATGGAGGGAAGGGGTGTGTGTGTTTATGGTGCATCACAGTAGAGCAGTGGTGGGGCTGGAATAAGAGCAGAACAGCCAGAATTTAAAAACCTGCATGTATTAAAAATGTTATTTAGGATGTAATTAAAATTAATAACTGAAATTAAATTTTATGCAATGAAAAATGGGAATAAGGGAACGAGTGTTCTTTGGCTGCCATGCTGAATTTTGGAAACTTGCTGGTTCTGTTTGAATACTTAATTCCATTATGATCCTAGATCAGCCAACAATAACGTAGTCAACAAATTCAGCAACAGATCAGGAAAATACACACTGGCAATGGAAGTCACGTCCTTGTTTAGCTTCCAGGTTATGTACATATTTAATAAACAGATTTAAAAGATCTCTATTTTTATTTCACTTCTTCCTGTGAAAAATATGTTCACCAGGCTGTCTTTTCACACCGGCATCTGTTTCCTTGTGCTGAATTTTCTCCATAAAAATGAATGTGTTTTTAAGTGTGTATCAAATATGTGCGAGTGTTGTGAAAATGGTATAAAAGTATAATTGTGTGCTTGAATGTGCCTCTGTTGTATATATGTGTCATTTAAACAGTATGAAGAACCAAAAGAATCTTCAAGGGTGGTGGTGAAGATGAGATAAACCAAAGCATTTGGCAACAACAATCATACACAATAAATAGCCACTTTGACTTACCGTATGCTTAGTTGGCTGGAGCACTGTGGGGCAGAAGAAATTTACTATTAAGTGAGCAAGCAAACTTTGCTTTGAAAGGAGTATATTGACAAAGCAATAATGATTTTAATTGACAGGGTTGCTTTTCCTTATGTCTTCAAAGCAACAGGGCTAGAAACTTCCTTTTTGAAAAAAATGAAAGCAAAAAATTCAGAGACTAGTCTGGGACCGTCCCTGAAAGATAACTTCCTGTGTCTTGCTGGTTTTTGTGCTCGAGATTTCTATAGTTAATATATTTAAAATAATGTTTTAAATTGAATTCCAAAGGGGTGCACCAAATATCAGAGACGAAGCCAAGGCAAAGCCAGATAGAGAATTTTATATAAAATTCACTTTTATAGTTAGCATTATAATGTATACATCTTCTTAAAAATGTGTCACCTATTCACATATAGTAACACAGACCTATGTGTTTGGCATTTTAAATGTCAGATTTGAGCTGGCCTGCCATAGGAAGCAGCAGATCTGGATTCATCATTAAGAGACAACAAATGTTTCGCGTCTAAAATGAGTGTTTTGGATGTTCTGAGACAGAAATAAAATAAATATGTTTTTAGTCCTTGAGGCAGAAAATCCAAGTGACATCTCCTCCTCCCTATGAAAGTAAAATGTAATAATGTTTGTTTTTATTTCTTTAATCTACTTCTAGGCCACACTCTCAACTTGAAAGCCCTTGCAAGGATGCTCAAAATTACTAAACCATTTCAGAACAAACAAGACCTTATGAAAATCAGCAGCATTAAAAGCATGTTACCAAACAATAACAAGTTCAAAACAATTATGCAATAATAAATTGAGTATATAAGTCTTTTGTTTTCCTTTGAAAAATTGACACCAGATTAAATATGATATTCATTGACACCAGATTAAATATGATATAAAAGAGAAGCCAGCCATTTCCCTGAAATTATGGTAAGAACCCGGGTAGATCAAAAAGTCTTAAGCTGGTTCTAAACACTTAACAGACTAGGTACCAACTACATAGTTGTGAAAGCGGGCTGGTCTTCAATGTTAATAAATTGTTAATTCAGTCATACAACTGAGTTGTCATCACGGAAAAAGCCTTGCCGTTTGTCAGCATCCTTTTATTGTACCATCGTGGCTCACAGAGCTGGGCCTCCAAAAATCTGCCTAATAGTAAAGAAGGTTCCTATGGAAACTAAATAGATGATAATTGGCAGCCATCTTAACCTGCTTGATGATCAGGCTGGTCCTGACAATATTGGATGGGATAATCAATTTCTGCATTCACAGTGACCATTACATCATGCAAACAGTTTTTTGGGGGGGAGGCGGGACCAGAAGGTGACTTCCCTCATAGATTAGGTTTGCCTTTTTAAAATGTTTAATGTAGATTGATAGGCATTCTTCAGGTCAGGTTCTCCACATGGACCTTTAAAAGACAAATCTCAATACTATGAACATGGTTATTGCAATGCAAATATTCAATATTAGTATTCTGTAATGAATAAATATGCCCTTTTTGTCACACTGGGAATTTAATGTTCATAAAGAAACTAGAGGGCCAGCATGATATTGTGGTTAAGAGCAGATGGACTCCAGTCTGGAGAACCAGGTTTGATTTCCCACTCTTCCACATGAGCGGTGGACTCTTATTTGGTGAACTGGATTTGTTTCCCTGCTTCTACACATGATGCCTGCTGAGTGACCTTGGGCTAGTCACAGTTCTCTCAGAACTCTCTCAGCCCAATTACCTCACTTGGTGTCTGTTGTGGGGCAAGGAAGGGAAGGGAGTTTGTAAGCTGCCATTGGTCTCCTTACAGGAGAGATAGGCAGGGTATAAATCCAATTTTTTCTTCTTCTATTAACTAGAGACTCATTTCAGGGAATGTGTTGGAAATGTGGAAAGTCCATGTAATGCTGGACATTCAGGGATTCAGGTGTGTGGTTGCTTCAATCGTGTACTTAGATTGTGTATTTATCCTGAGCAAAAACGTGAAGTTCTTCCATGTTCAACCTGCATGAGCGCCACAGTGATGTAGCGGTTAGAATGGTGGACTCTAATCTGGAAGACCAGTTTGTTTCCCCACTCCTCCGCAGGAGCAGCAGACTCTTATCTGGTGAACCTTGTGGGATGACCTTTGCCCAATCATAGACTCTGAGTCTAATCTACCTCACAATTGTTGTGAAGATAAAATGGAAAACAATGTAAGCTACTTGGGTCCCCCTCAGGAGAAAGGCAGGGTGTATGTGAAGTAATTCAATAAATAAATATGTTAATTTGGGTACATCAGTGCCACTTTGCACAAGCAATACTCAGAAAATCTGATATTCTCCTTAATCAGTTAGAAATGTTGGTCTTCACAGAGCAGCTTGTATACTTCTCTGCGTACGCTTAGGATGGGTTCCCATGTGCATGTACCTCCTTTGATGGTTCAGAGTAATATCACACATGATACAGAAGAAAATCCAGGTTGGATGCCAAAATTATACTAACAAGGAGTTTCAGTCAGCTGCAAGTTCTTAATAAGTATACCTGCACATGTTTGCAACATGAATGTGTTGTGTTCAAAATTTCCTATTAGTAGGGCTGTCACTTGACTTAATAGATTTACAATGCAATATTAAACAGATGGATTTAGAATGAAGTAATTCTGCATAGGATATCACTTTCAGTCATAATGAGGTTTACTCCATTGAACCATTCTGCATATATTTTCATATTCATAACACAATAGTTCTGAAGAAAAAAAAACTCTCTTAAATAATACACTTCAAATTTGCTTAAAACCGAGTTAGAATATAAAATAAAACAATATATAGTAAAATACAGCTAAATGTATTGGGTAGCACATAAACTAAATGAACCACCTCAGGTTTTAAACTCAGCAGATAAAATCGTAAGCCAAAATATCACAGCAGGTTAACACCAGTTAAGAATCATTTTGAATGTGTCATCTCTGCTGCTTTAACGTTAAACCCCCCCATTTTAACTTCACTTCTTCCTTCTACAAATTAAACCACAATAATTTTCACAACTTCCTGTTTCACATATTGAATTTTTCCTTTACACTGTACACATTTTAATGCTATGTATGTCAATAAATCATATACTCTGTACATTTTGTGTATAAATGATGTATGTTGGGCATATTGCTTCCATATGAATTGTGTCTAAAATGCTACAACATGAGCAAACTTATTAAAAAAACCCAACTGCAAAAAAGCAGAGGACTGAAATTGTTGTTGACAACAATATAAACAAGCATGAAGATGAAATGGAATAGCAACCATTTGCTCATCCCTAATGGCTGCAAGTGGATAATAGCTGCCACCATTCAAAATCAAAACCAGAACTTAATTGAAAGCCAGATGGAACAGAAAGATCTTTGCTTGGCTCTTAAATGCTGAGGCTGAATGTGCCAAGCAGACCTTATGAGGAAGGATGTTCCTCAGGTTTTGAAATGATGCATAGCAGGCAATCCCTCAGAAGAAATACGATTTATCCAGCGGCACCTCCCCTGAAAAAATCTGCTCAAGGGCACCTTTTAATTGAGGAAATATTTCTCATTTATTAATTGACAGAATGTTACTATCTAGATTTTTTGGTATTCAATCAGAATATCTTACATGTTCATCTGGAAACGTTTGTTTACTTTATTTAGGTCATTTACACACAGCGCTTCTCCACACGGCAAGCCTACCTCCTTGTCGGGGCAGATTTTCAGTTAAGCAACGTATTTGCTAGGTTATTGGGAGTGGGGGGAATGGGGGGTGAATTTCATTTACGTAATTATCCCAAAACCTCTGTGCTTTTGATGGGTGAAATAACGGATCTTCCCAATTCACCCTTTCCACCATTATACATTGCTGAATTCTCATTGCTTGGATGGAACTATATACCTTTACTCATTTTAAAAAAATCTTTAAGATAAATCCAGGAGAAAGTCTGTTTGTTCTTTGGGTTGCACCTGTATTAGAAAAAATGAATTGGTCAGCTAATAGGTTATCAGGACTTCCAAACATGCATCCACAGGGAAAAGTGCGGAAAATGGTAGACTGTGCATGCCATGGCACATCAGTGTTCATACACATACATTGAGAATTATGTAAGCTAGAGGCGGTATCTTTCTCTCACTTAGTGATTTAGTTTTCTGGGCAGAGACTTATTGACCATGCTAGGGACTTAGACAAACAACATTTTAATAGGGAGTCTTGGAATGGCAACAAATAAATAGCATCTGTGAATTTTCCAGGCACGGGTGCCAGAAATTAAGGACTATCACTGGTCAGTGGGAGCATATGGTGAGCTCTAATCTTGTCTGCCAAAATATATTGCTTGATTTTCCAACCTTGGGATTTCTTGCAGAAATTTGCATGCTTTGGGAAAGCAGAGACTAACTTGTCTAAAGCCACGATGAGAGTTCCAACTGTTGGCTAGTTTTCATGTGCTGAAATCACTGAGGTCAGAGACCAGTATCAAATCTTGATGTTCCTCCAAAAATCAATTGAAAAAGAAAATCATTTCCATTCCAGTCCCCATCCCTCCGCTATTAACACCTGAGAAATTGAATTTATTTTTGCCGCTGAACTGCTGAACTGCTGAAATTCCTCTGGCCTTAAACATGGGGCTGCAAAGCCCACAGACCTGCTGGATGCATTGGGACTCGCCAATTAATAGAGTGTTACACATTCCTCTCCCTCGCCCTGGGGTAAGTTTGTGCTTGGAAGGGGTCAACAGAGGTATTAAGATGGAAGTAGATTGGAAAAAAACCAGAGAAAACTCAGAATGCAGCTTTTTTGGGTTAAGGTGGCTATTAGAAGTTAAGAAGTCTTGGGGGTACACTCTCTGCTGTACAGAGTTGCTAAACTGGCTTGATAATACTCTGTTCTACGCTGGGAACTGTAGTTCTTTGAGAAGAGATTTGGAATCTCCAGCTGAGAATTTTCAGCTCTCTTGCCAAACTGCAGTTCCTAGGATTCATTGGGGAATCCACGACAGTTAAAATAGTATACAGCTGATAAAAGTTTGTAGAGTTGACTAGCCTTTTGGGTTATGCCGGCCTACTGATAATGTTCAATGGATACACTTTATAGGACCGTGGTGGCGAACCTATGGCACTCCAGATGTTCAGGAACTACAATTCCCATCAGCCCCTGTCAGCATGGCCAATTGGCCATGCTAGCAGGGGCTGATGGAAATTGTAGTTTGTGAACATCTGGAGTGCCATAGGTTCGCCACCACTGTTATAGGAGGTAGTCCAGATCTTCTCTGTAGCATATAGCTTTCGTTGGTGCATTAAAAGCCATCTTTTCTGGATGACGAAATCCCTGACATCTCCAGTTAAAGGATGTCATGTGGCAGGAGTTTAGGAAAGACTAGGTTGCCTGGTGCTTTTGGAAAACGCCTGGTGATTTGGAGGCGGAGTCTAAGGAGGGTGGGGTTTGGAGAGGGGAGGGACTTCAATTGGGGTATGATGTCTTAGAGTCCACCTTCCAAAGCAGACATTTTCTCCGGGTGAATTGATTTCTGTTGTCTGGAGATCAGCTATCATCCCAGGAGAACTTCAGCCACCACATGGAGGTTGACAATCCTGGGAAAAGCCTGAGACACTGGAAAGTCTTTGTCATTCAGAACTGACCTCACCGAGCTAAATGAAACAAGAGTCTGACTTAGAATGAGACAGCTTCATGTATTTGATGCTTTTGCTGTTGTGAACTGCTGTAAGATGACTACCTAGAGTTACCAACTTGTGATTTTAAAAATACTTAGTCAATTAGCAGGATATAAATGTATTAGTGGCTAGGCACAGGGACAACGTTTGGGGTGAGTTTGCTATGCCAGCAGATAGAACTCAGTGAATCAAGTTGTGACGTGAATGGAGGGAGGGAGTGTAATGCCCAGTGCTCCCGATTCCTGGTTTGTCCAAAAAAATACCTGATATTTTGTCTTAGGCTAAAATACTGACAGTGTAAGTCAAACACCTGATGGCTAGAAATATGACACACATGGACCTCTGTGCTTTCCTTGACCCCCACCACAACATAGACCTGAAACCCCTTGTGTCTTACATGCGTATCTACCTTGATCCAGTTTCTCCTCTCAGAACAGCAGCAACCCAGAGCACAAATGTCTCCACACTCCCAAAACAAGTCACTCTCCCTTTCTTCATCTCACTGTAGGCCAATTATGAAAGTGAATCACTTTGAATCTGGTTTCGAACAACCTTAATGTCCATATCCTCCCTGAAGAAATCTGTGGATCATAATTTGGTGATGGTTCTATGCATTCTTTGTTGGAGAACCTCAACTCTGTTGGAGAACAACAGTTTCCAGAGCTTTGTGATAGCACTGCCCTTTTACAGAGGGCTTAAGCCTTGATTGCATTCTGGGAACTTCCAGTGTCTTAATTTTAGTTTGTATACTAAGATTTCAACTAGGAAAGGAAGTTTTCTTTGGATGCATCTCTTAGAAAAATCTCATAACTCTCCCCCACATTCTTTCATAGCTGACTTCAAGGGCTACATCAACATATTAGGGTGGGGTGGAGAGAAAGACTGAGCAAAGAGGCAAATAAAACATGAAAAAGAAACAAATGAGAATGTTGAACTGCTGTAAAGATCCTGGGAAGACCAACACAGGCAATAACATGAAAGTTTAGCTTGTGTATGAGTTGTTCTAGGGGACAAAATTGACAAATTGCCTGTTTTATGCCTGAAGTTCATAAAATTAATACTCAAAAGGTATAATTTTGCTTTTCTAAACTGACATGTGAACTCAGAAGTCAGTAAGGAGCATACTCAGAACTGGAAGAGATCCCTGGGGGTTAATTAGTCCAACCTGCATCCTTGGTAAGATTTCCTATGAGAAAATCAACATGAGCAGATGCTTTTCCAAGGCATGTCTGCATTCCTCACAGCCACTGAGAGAGGAGTGCTTGCCTTGAACTGGAGAATGTCTTCCCATGAAGTGAGACGAGGCAGCTCCCATAAGTGTGTTTGTTTATTATATTCACAACCAATTTTTCCTCCAGGGAGCTGTGAAAAAAAGTTTCAATTCCAGGGCAGTCTTCTATCCAGACACTAATTGGACCTAGTTCTCCTTCCCTTCAGTAAAGTGGCTATCTTGCCCAGAGTCAAATTTGGCCAGTGGACACCCAATCTTTTCTCCATTTCATGAGATACAAACTTTCGTGTGTTTCAGAGATGCACTGTCCTTATAAATGACAGAATAGCGCTTCAAATGGATTTTACCTGTGAAACATGCCAAAACAGCAGTAAAACCCCTCATTTGAAACAAAAAAAGTTAAATATACACCCAACCTGTATTTCAGATGCCTTCTCAGAGGATGCTACCTGATTTCTCCATCTTACCAGTTTTCCTTTTGTGTTGTGGGCTGAACTGTCCTCTCTTCTCTTTCCAGGCACGACTGTTTGTCCTCCTTGTGACAACGAGATGAAGTCAGACGCTATCCTTGAGCACTTGTGTGCCAGTGAATTTGGTAAGGAACACATCCTCTTTCAGATTTTTACATTTCCTATCTCAAAATGAACAAGTTCTGGATTCTCTGGCTGCTATAATCAGGTCTTGGTATTGGGGCAATCAACTAGTCAGGCTCTAGAATGGACCTGGTTTTGACTGACAGTCAAGGTTTCACATGCATGGAGCTTAATTGCTTGGGGATGCTGTTAGATCACCAGTTGATGAACCAATATGCTTCTTGAACAATCCTTGCTGGAGCCAAGCTGGCAGTGGGCCTTTGCCTTTCAAGAGTGTACACATGTAAGCAATACAGTAACATGACGACTCATGGCTTCTTTCACTGAAAAGTGAACTTGTTACTTCTAAAACTGGATCTGAGCCACAGGACCATCTGAATTCTTAGTCAACCATGTGTAACAGGGCAACAAACAAAAGACAGTTCTTAGCAGCTATGGCATGTTCAGTGGTTTATCTGATGGCAGGCGGACCCATACTGGAGAAAACAGTGCATAAAATAATGTACACCCTGATATTTTAAGGCTTTGTATGTCATAATGGTGCCTGGACACAATACACATTCGTGAAAGTTTGATATTCTAACTAAAATCCTGAGGAAGGAATGTTAATGCTGTAATGATCGCGGCTGGACTGACTTTTTAAGGGACCTTGGGTGGTTTCCCATTCTGCTGCTTCCCCAGACTTTGATGGATCTGTTATCCTTAAGAGTTGTGAAAGTTATACAGTCTTTGTGTGGTATGAATTGCTTAACTCTTCTGAGAAATGAAAACGTTTGTTTATGATGTGGTAACTTTGGAAAGCCCACACACTCAACAGTGTCCTACAGAATGTTGTGTGCTTTATTAATATTAACAATCCGTAACAATGACCCTGCATACAATCCTCCTTTTGTATCCAGGAGGTAAACAAGTTGATTCATCCACCATTTGAAGATGCAGAAATCTGACGTTTCAGAGAGGCATGATGACATTTAATGTGGTGATTGCTTTGGATATCCTCCCTTAGATCCTTGTTCTCATTCCTAACGTACAGATGGGTCACTCATGACATCGATTCACCTCTAGATGTCAGTGTTGTGTCACATGCCAAAAGGGAGTCCTGATAGTCCTTGTCGCTCAGACTTGGGTGTACCATTGAGTCTCTTGGGCAACTCTGGTATGACTTTCCAGAAAACTGACAGTTGGTGAGCCTTTATTTGTGAAGCTTATTATCAAGAACTAATGTAGCACCATGTCTAAAGATTATATTAAGCACAAAGCTACTGCCAAAAATGGCAGGCTGGTGCATATTTCCCTGTTCTATAATGTTTAATAGGATTTATTCCGTGTTTAGTAGAGCTTATCATTTTCTGCATTTCCCAGCCCTATTCCAAGGGTCTCGATGTGGTGGGCATGGAAAATTAAGAATTTTCTAATGATTAATAAGTTGGATGCCATGGAAATAGAGAGAAGTGAGGAAGTGGATGTGATTTTCATTGGAACCTGTGCATTTAGTGTAAAATCTCATTTGGTATTATGAAAAGGCAGAACTGTTCAAAAACACCTTCTTTACCTCAGTGTTTTCCCAGCAGGAGAACAATGCTCAACCAGGAGGGAATGAAACACTAGATACAGTAGGGGAAGTTCAGCACAGAATAAATAAAGATACAGTACAGGAATACCTGGCTACTTTAAATGAATTCTCATCTCCTCGGGCTGATGAACTACATCCCAGGATATTATAAGAACTGGCAGAAGTAATCTCAGAACCACTTGCTGTAATCTTTGGGAACTCCTGGAGAAAAGGAACTATCCCAACAGACTGGAGAAGGGCTAATGCTGTCCCCATCTTCAAAAAAAAAAAAAAAAAAGGGGGGGGGGAGAGGACCCAAATAATTACTGTCCAGTCAGCCTGACATCAATACCAGGAAAGATTTTAGAGCAGATCATTAAACAGATAGTCTTTAAGCAGATCTTTCAGATCCTCTGAAGATGCCAGCCTCTGAAGATGCCAGCCAGGTGAAACGTCAGGAGAGAATGCTGCTAGAACACGGCCATACAGCCCGGAAACCACACAGCACCCCAGTCTTTAAGCAGTTAGAAGGGAATGCTGTGTTCACTAAAAGTCAACATGGGTTTCTCAAAAACAAGTCATGCCAGACTAATCTTATCTCTTTTTTTGATAGAGTGACAAGCTTGGTAGATGAAGCTGAAACCAACAGCTGCACCCAGTAGGACCAAACTAGTAGGTCCCTGACCCTAGAGAGATCCAACTGGCCCTAACTTTTTTGGCTCTGGCTCTAACCTGGTGGAATGCTCTGTCTAATGAAAACCAGGCCCTGTGGGATTTGTTATAATTTCACAGGACCTGTAAGACAGAGTTGTTCCACTAGGCATATGGTTGAGGCAGCTATGGCTTTTCCATCTGGTCCCCCCCCCCCCATTCCATGTCATTCAATCTCTATATTCCATCTCCACTTGATTGTTGGTCTGTCCTCGGAAAATATGAATTGTTTTGCCATCTGTGAAGTTTTATGCTGCATGTTTTTAAATTGTTTAATCTTATGTGTCTATTGTTGTTGGAAGCGGCTCCAAGGCCCCGAGGGGGGAGCAACAGAGAAATTTAATTAATTAATAATAATAATAAATCACGCAGATATTAGGGGAGGAGCAGAGGCTTCTATTCTATACAAATATACAAAATAAATGTACCACACTAGCAGAGTCACTTTTGCCTACACCATTTGCATTTTGAAAGTGTTCTTTTCTTATCTAAAGTACTCCTGCCAGTCCAACAGGGGCAAAAGTAAAATTCTGCAGGCTTGTTGTTTTCCTGCAACACCCCCCCCCCTTTTTCCTGGCATCCAGTAGCTCAATAGACTGGTCCTTTGCTCCAGAGACCTGTCCATTTCTCCAGACAAATCTAGAGGTCTTCTGATCATTCTAAAATGGTGGCCAGAAGAGTGGTAAAAGCTACTGTTTGGTGAGCTAGGGAAGGCAGGAAGGAGCAACAAAACAGGATAAAGAATTTTGCTTCCTGTTAGGTTGTTTTGCTTTGTGGAGAAAAGCGAAGCAATAGGAAAGGTTGTGTTTTTGCCAGCATTTGGAAACCGTGCAGCTTCTCTGCTCTGCCCTGCGGTGGCTTCAGAAAGCACAAAAAAATGGACAAAGGAAAGTCTACAGCCAAAGAAAGGTAAGCTCGCTATGAGGCAGAACACAAGTGTACAAATGGCCTGATTTCATACTAAATCCCTGTTAGAGACTGAAAAATGCAGAACATTACTTAGGGAAGAATGTAGAGCGCTTTGGAAAATGGTAGAATTAATTCAATAATCAAAGCCTTCTGCAGGACCAGCAGGTTATTTTGTCAGTGCTTCACTGAAGTGCCAATTCCTAAAGATCGATAACCCAGTACTACAAGGTGACCAGACGTCCCGCTTTTGGCGGGACAGTCCCGCCTTAAACCAATTTGTCCCGTGTCCCGTCGGTTTTTTTTACTGTCCCGATATTTGGAAGGCTGCCGCACTGCCTTCTGGGGTGCTCCCGGTTCCCGCCCTGTGACACGAGTGCCCCAGAAGGCAGTGCGGCAGCCTCCTGCGCCCGCCCACCCTGGTCCCGGTTTAAAAAGGTGACAATCTGGTCACCTTACAGTACTAGGGTGAAGCTTGGGAGCTCTGGATCAGCAAAAGCGAACCCACCAAAAAGACTGAGTCATGTGTAGAACTTAGTTCTAAATCTATCTGTTCACTTAGAAGGGTTTACAGCTGAAAACAACAAAGATCATCTGGGATGGTAACCAGCCTCGGCCTTGCTTTTTTGGCAACTGAGTGGAAAGCAAAAAAACAAACAAACCCCTAGCCAATTTAATTTCTTTGTTGTTGCTGTTGTGGTTCAGCAGCTCTTAACTTCAAGGAAGAATTAAATCCTTTCCATTTCTTTGCACTTTCTCCACCTTATTCTTTAGAAAAAAATATCTAGCATGAGGCTTCGTGGTGCTGGGGTGCAGTAGCAGATTCCCATCCAGGATGCCCACATAGCTGAGGCTAGGTCTGATTTATGTCCAGTGAAACTTTATAGAAATGAGTGATGCTTACAACATGTTGGCAAATGGAACTTTCCTGGACAAATATAAAAGGTTAGGTGTGCATTGCTTGGGAATTACGACTTGGGTGCGCCATATTTGTGTCAAGACAGGGCTCGGGACTTTCCTCTCTTGTAAGGAATACATGAAGTTCCTGTACATCAGCTTTGCCAAATACCTTCAAGCTCAGGATGGATACTGGGAACATTTTTATACCAGGGAATTAATATAAACAGCCACTCCTATGTCCTGGCTTCACAAGAACATTCCTAGTTCAGCCTGGATAGAGAAACAGGCATGGAAATAAAAAGGTTTTGAATTAAAATGGCAGCAAACTTTCCATTCCGAGTTGCAGGGAAGAGCCAAAGTATACAATTGCAAATCCCTAAAACTTTAAATTTTCCTTGTGAAATTTTGATTTGCCATTTGACTGTGAAATTGTGCATCCAGATTTGGATGTGGGCATCTCTCGGCAGTTATGTATGAAGCTACTCTTCATCAAGTCAGGTCACTGATCTGTTTAGTAAGCATTGTCTGTAGTGGCTGTCCATGGCTTTCCAGAGTTTGTCAGAGGTCTTTCAAATCATCTATTACCTGATCATTTAACATGACACTGAAGTGGGGACTCTGCACAAGCAAAGCAGGTGCTGTGTCAATCAGCTGCTAGTCGCTCAACAGGTAGTAAATATATAGAACTTCGTCAACTGTCAGTTGTGAAATCCTGCCACCATTACTTGTTGGCTGTCCCATACTGTCAAAATGATAAATATGGTTGCATGTTCACTATCCGGTAATGAAATTAGATATTGTAGGATGCATCCAAAGAAAACTTCCTTTTCTAGTCAATGAGCCAGTGTAACATTGGAACAGTGTAACAATGAGCCCATTTAACAGTCCTGTTTAATACTTCCTGACAATTCAGGGGAATTCACAATACTCAGCCATGCAAGGGAAGGGGAGGGGGTGAGGGGTGGCATGCAAGAGGAGTGAGGGAGGGGTGGCATGCAAGGGAAGGCAGGGGAAGGGGGCCCGGCATCTGGACATGGCCCACCCACCCTAACGGAAGGAGAGGGAAGAGAGGGAGGGGTGGCATGCAAGGGAAGGGGAGGGAGGGGAGGAAGTGAGGGTGGCATGCAAGGGAAGGGAGGGTTAGGGTTAGGGTTAGAGCAACATGAGGCATCCCGGCCCACCATCTAATTGGACAACAGTCTGGGGGAGGGGGTAAGGAAAGAATCAATCTATCCTGGCCAAGCACAGGGGCTTGAGGTGGCCACTCCCTGTCACTCATAGGGGAGAGCTCTCTCACAAGGGGTCAACAGTCGAAAGGGAGCATGTGTGGCTATATTTAAAATTAGTTAGGAACCAACTAAAGGGGATACATTGTGCTCTTCTCCCTGATGTGAGGTGAGGCAGAAAGAGGTCTAAGGGTGCATTCCATCCCCTTTTCCTTTCTCAATGAGGCCTTGAAATAAGGTTGTCAGCTCTGTGTTGGAACATTCCTGAAAGTTTGGGGATGGAGCCTGGGGAAGGAGCTCTGCATAGGGCCACTCTCAAAAGAAGCCATGTTCTCCAAGGGAACTGATCTCTTGTCTGGCAAACAGTTGGAATTCCTGGAGATCTCCAGGCCTCACCTGGAGGTGGGATTGTCAGACCCTCCCTCTCATACCATTCTTGACTCACTTGGGTCCATAATGTGGGGATTCTTGAGTACAGTACCCTCAGAGGACCATCTCAATCTGTAAACTGACATGCAAACTAAGAATTCTTGCATTGCTTCTGATTTAGCTTGTGGGTTTCCGTTAAAAAGGAGAATGGTGGTATTGTCAGGGAAAGAGATTGGTTCTTCCGTGGTTTTACAGGCCTGGCCACAGCCTGACTTCCAGAGCCAGCCCTAATTTTTGAACCCACCAGGAAGCCAAAAAACAAAAACAAACTAAAAAACTGAAACTCCCCAAGAGGTAAGACTGTTTTTAATTCAGTTAATCTTCATGTAGGTAGGTATGCTTGGAGTAGTCTGTAGATAGTTTGGGATTACTGTCTCTGGAATCCACAGTGCAGCAAATTGATCCTCAACAGTATTCTGGGGCAGCTTGGCCATGAGGCAAGATGAGGTAGTCGATTTGGGATGCTGCTAATTCAAACAGAGAGTTAGATGGGTTCAGCTGACTAATGGGGCATTATGCCGTGCTGTGCATTTCCTGTTTGTTTTGATCTAGCTTTCCCTGATGACTCGTGCTCCTTTCTAAGGAGCAGAGGGGTGAACTTCTGGATTTTCCATCCTGTTCTGGTCCCAAGAAAATCATTAAAAAATTCTTAGTAATGAAAATGGAGTGAAGGAGCTGGAGGGGAAATTTAGGAGGGTGCAGCATTCAGGAATGTGCAGTAGTTCAGTAGCCAGAACACACACATACAAACCCCCCAAGAAAGGATGCACTGTTACCCATAACACATCTGGAAGGCTAGGAAAATTTGTTGTGTTAAGTGCTGATGCTGGTTCTGTTTGCACGTTGGCGACTTCCTGGCAAGGGACTGTCACAAAGACAGGGAGAGCTGAACCATATGCTTGTGGTGTTCCTTTTCCATGTGTCACCAGGACATTTGCTAAACACAAAGGAGGGCCAAACCAGAATGATTCAGGACGCCAACTTGTGCTCCTAACAGACTAAACAGGGGCAGAGCCTGTGAGGACCAAAAGCCTTGGCAGCAGAGGAACATTCTCTTTATAAAAGATCACAAGAGTGTTGTGTTTTCTGGGTAGACTCTGTGTCCAACACCTCATCCCAAGGCTTGAATGTCAATAATTCCACAAAAAACGCTCTGGCTGACAAGAAATGTACTAGCTTGCCCATGCATTCCTGTCATGTGGCACAGTCCTAACCATGTTTTCTGGCAAGTTATTCCTGTTACGGAGCACAATGGGACTTCTTCCTTCTAAGTGTGCTGAGGGTTGCTGTTTTGTTTTTATTCATTATTTCATTGAGCTTTGATGTTAAAAAAAGCATCAGAACATCACAAAAAAGTAATTGTTTTAGCAGTTATAAACCTTTGCACTGTTTGTATGTCTGTATATAACAGCAGCGCAATTGGTGTAATGAACACATTTTTTAAAAAAAAAACAAGAGGTACCTGGAAGAGTGAAAGAGCATTCTGATACCCGAGTAGACAGACCAAAAGTGTAGTACTTATTCGCAACGTTTTTAAAAGGGATTCCAGACTTTTTCCAACATTTCGTCATGCTTGTTTGCTTCAAGAAGACATCCAGTCTTCAGCTGAATTTACTGTTTTCACCACCCAGCTTGAGATTTTGGGCAGGTTCTTTGCTTTCCATACTGGTATAACCAGATGTTTGGCAATAAGTGCTGCTGCACGCCACATCCCAGATTGCTGAGAGCCAGTCAATGAAGGCTTACAGTGCAATCTGAAGAACCGTTACTCCAGTTTAAGCCCATTCAGTTACTCCAGTCAAAGCCTATTCATAGCCAGGCATTCAGAAGGCCTGAAAGCATGGAATGCAAGCTTTTTTTTTTGGTGCCTAAAAGGGGCTTGGGGAGGTATGCCCCCTCCCCCTTTAAAGATACTCTTTACCAAGGCTGATTCCACATGGGCCAAAAACAGTGGTGTGAAAACGGTGTGAAAACAGTATAAACCCTTTCACACCATTTTAAACCCTTTCACACCGTTTTCACATCGTTTTCACACTGCTGTTTTTGGCCCATGCGGAATCAGCCCTACTCTCTGGTTTCTGTCTCTTTTCTTTATGGAGAAATAGGTACAAGGTATTTAGTCCTCTTTGTAAGGAAAGTGGAACGGGAGACTGCAAGCCAGCTCAAGCATGACTTCTATCCTGAGTCAGTTAAACCCTTGCTAACTGTGTTGGTGCTTTTCAGCACTGTCCCTTGCCTTCCTGTCCTGTCCCTTTTCTTTGTTCTTGTTTGTGTCTTCTTTCTCGTAATGTAAATAGTAGCAAGCGAGAGCAGTAGGCAACAAATCCATGAAGGAATATTGTGTCTCAGAACAGGTGCAAATGTCTTCTTTTTGCTAGTGCATAACATCTGGCACGCTCCTATTTTCATCAATAGATTTATAAAGAACGAGGAAAGCATGACGCTTTAGGAGACTTACACTCCGTAAAGTTCTCCCACTGCAGAAATACATTGTACAGAGCTAGAAAATAGAAGGAACATGATATGGCAGTCTTGAAAACCGTTACCTCTGAGTGCAAAGGAAAAAATGGTTTTTAAATTTAGGGGGGGGGGGATGTTTGTGGGGAATATAAGTAAAACTGAGTCAAAGGCTCATTCCGCACATGCAGAATAATGCACTTTCAAACTGCTTTCAGTGCTCTTTGAAGCTGTGCGGAATGGCAAAATCCACTTGCAGACAGTTGTGAAAGTGGTTTGAAAACGCATTATTTTGCGTGTGCGGAAGGGGCCAAAGATAAGCACTTTACTCATATAGCAGACATAACACAGTGACTATGTGGCAACCACTATGTAGCCTTTCAGCTGGGCCAGAAGACTGGAGAGTTATAAAAGTTACATTAATTTTTTAAAAGGGATGAGGGAACCAGGAAATTACAGGCCAGTCATGACACTCCCATCCTCTGCTGTCTCCTAAATCTGAACCTTTATTGCCTCAGGAATGGACAGTTAGCTATAACACCTTTGTAAGGTCCTTCACTAATAAAATAACATGAATACCCCCTGGTATAGATGCTGCTGGTAAGATAGGCTGGCAGAGGAAGTGCCTTGTACGTCATCTGGTCTATGGTTTATAGACCATTTTGACCTAGTTACTGTGATGGATGTTGACAGGATCCTGGGATTAATGAAGGCTACCACATATGCGCTGGATTGTTGCCCATCCTGGCTGCTAAAATCATCCAAAAAACACATAAATTAGCTCTTGTTGACCGTCATAAATTAGTCACCAACCCAGTGCACTTTCCCTCAAGCACTCAGGCAGTCATCTGTCCACTACTCCAAAACCCATCCCTAGATAAAAATGGTGTTGCTAATTATCACCCAGTCTCTAATCTTCCCTTTCTAGGCAATGTGATTGAGAGAGCAGTAGTAGACCAACTCAAGGACATCCTAGATAACTCACAGGCTCTAGAGTTTTTTCAGTCTGGTTTCTGGCCAGGCTACAGGAAATGGCCCTTGTAGCTTTAGATAGCTCTAGTGACTTTAGTTGATGACCTCCACCTGAATGAAGTAAAAGGTCATGCTTCTCTGTTGCTCCTTCTGGATCTGTCTGCAGCCTTTGACATAGTAGACCAAACCATCCTGTTGAGGCATTTGGAGGCATCAGGTTTCTGCCTTGAACTCACTGAAATTTTTCCTCATGAATCAGACTCAAAGCCTTGCTGTTGGAGACCACCTATCTTCTGTTCGGGAGTAATCTTGTGGAGTTCTTCAGGGTGCAGTCTTATCACACAAAATATTCAACCTTTATATAAAATCTGTTGGCGAAATCATTCAAAACTTTGAAACTGGATGTCTTCATTATGCAGATGACACCTGTCAAAATGGCAGATCCCCTTCCCCCTTTAGCTCACCTGCTTGCCCCACTGCAAAGAGAGGATGAGAAACTGTGAGGAAAAGGGCCAGTGGGTAATAATAACGAACATACCCCGAAACAAAAGACTCTGTGGCAAATTCTGTGGCAAATTTGGGACCACGGCAAGCTCGCCATACATAATGGGTCACTCTCTGGCTTTCCATAAACTATACAAAACAGAATTACTTTTTGCACAGGTATATAGAAACAGTATTATAATTAAATGGTCAGAAAGTTGCATTGGTAAAGGGTTAGGAACGGTGATCTACATTACTGTATTGCTACCTAACATTGTAAATATACTTCAGACTAGGTAGTTTCTACACCACTTAATATATCATTGTATTGTGCAGACTTAATATATCACAATACTAGAACCAGGGGGCATTCACTGAAAATGCTGGGGGGAAGAATTAGGACTAATAAAAGGAAACACTTCTTCACGCAACTTGTGATTGGTGCTTGGAATATGTTGCCACAGGAGGTGGTGATGGCCACTAACCTGGATAGCTTTAAAAAGGGCTTGGACAGATTTATGGAGGAGAAGTCGATCTATGGCTACCAGCCTTGATCCTCCTTGATCTCAGATTGCAAATGCCTTAGCAGACCAGGTGCTCAGGAGCAGCAGCAGCAGAAGGCCATTGCTTTCACATCCTGCACGTGAGCTCCCAAAGGCACCTGGTGGGCCACTGCGAGTATCAGAGTGCTGGACTAGATGGACTCTGGTCTGATCCAGCTGGCTAGTTCTTATGTTCTTATGTTCTTTTCATGTTTAAAAGCTCATGCTTTGTTTCAGCTCTGTTTGAGATTTCTCTTTGTTTTCATATTTCTGTAGTCCAAACCCAACTGTATTGCTCATTCGATGTCCCCTTCTGTTGATTTTGCTTGTTCAATATGATAAGTCTAAGTGAGAAAGGTAGACTCTAAACAACCAAAATAATAACAATAATCCTGTGGTGTATTCTAGGCTGAGAGCAGGACCAATTTTTCCAAAGTCAGCAGGGATTCACTGTTAGGCAGTCTAATCTCTGCAAGCGTGCTGGCTCTAGTGTGGTCTAAAGTTCCCAAGGGAAGCCCAAACCATTTTATGGACTAAATAAGGTATTTTGGACAATACACTTTTAAAACCACATTCTTCTTTGGCCTGGCAGCTGCCATCCTCTCACTCTTCTGTCTACTAACTGAAAACAGGAGTGCTTCTCAGATTTACTTTTGAAAAGTAATTCAGAATGACACGTTTCCACTTTGAATTTATTGTCACTCCTCCAACTGTGTAGAGGCCTCTTGTTTAAGTGCTGTTTCGTTGGATGAAACATTGTCACTGCCGTTATTGAGTTTACGGCGTATAATCCCAGCTGCCTGGTGGCTTGAAGGTAATGTTTACTAGCTAAAGGCAGTGAAACAAACATGTTTGTGGATCCATTGGGAAAGCACTTATGCTAACTTAGGACAAGCTAAGAGGTTTGCCATCCTCAGTGAGATGGCCACTCTAGGCTTTTTGCACTCACTGTTCACATTCAGAGCTATACTGCCTCTTAGCGGTCATGGCTAATAGCCGCCCATAGATGTATCTGCCATGAAGTTCCCTAATCCTTTAAAAAAGCCATTGAGTGTGTAGGCCACACTCTTTGGCAGTGGATTCCAGTGGTTGCTCAGGGTGCAGCAGTATTTTATTTTGTCATTTCTGAACCAACTGACCTCCGCAACAGAGTGCTGTAAATATCTATCTGTGGTTTATGAAAATATGTATAACATCCCTATTCTGACCATCCCCTGACTTTGAACATCTTTGGAGGAGGCTAAGCCTTATCATCCTTTGTTGTCTGGGTAAAACGAACAACAGCTGGTTTTCTCAGGGTAACTCCCTTCCTCTGCAGCTCCCTGCCAGGAAGGCACAATTGACTAGTCCTCTGGGTTTGTAGTGAATGCTGCAAATCCCTTCTTAGTCAAGGACCCTTTTGGTTGGCAGTTGACTGGTTGGTGGATTGGATTGTCATAATTTGCTGACCTGCTGTTTTGCTAAGCTTTTGACTTGTTCTAAATATATTTATTCTATGATACGTTTTTAAAAAAAATATTTGTTAGCTGCCACAAAAACCTAGTGTTGGATAAACTGCAGAATACAAATTGAAACTAGATAAATCAAACCACCTGTTTGTACTTGGTCAGTATAAATGTCACAATCAGGCACCAAGTTATAGAAGTTTATAATTGTTTTCAATCACTCTGGGCATTTGCCTGAGTAATGTGTAGCTACGTCCTCAGAGAGGCTTCTGGTAGCATGGATGAACATTGAAGAAAGTTGCAACTAATAACATGAGTGCTTTGAGTCCCCAAACCCAAATGGGCAAATTGGCTGGTGTGGGAATTTGTGGTGCTGGAGCATGGGAAGATGGAAATGTGAGTGGAAGTATTAGAAATGGAGGAGACGGGTAGAGCTTGAGCCTTTAATATTATGTGGGGTCCTTAAATAGTTACTTTCACTTACAAAACGTTAGATTCTGGTCCATTTTACCCAATGCCTTCTACTGTGACTGGCAGTGACTTCCCTGGCTCTTTGGCGGAGAGGCTTTTGCTAGCCCTACACCCCTGGATTTCCATGACGACTCCAACTGTATATAACTGGGTCCTAAAAAGCATCCAGGGGTCAGGGTATGTGTATATAGGGGGTCTGGATTGAGGCTGCTGTGGTGCTAGGGAAGGGGCTTTAGCTCCCCTCTTCCAGTTCTGTTTTCACAGTTAACATGCCCCCCTAAACTGTTTTGGGCCCATGTAAGAAAAAAGAGAAAACACGCTTCTCTATTTTAGGTCTCTGATTGGACATAGAGTGCTTTGAGTGAATGCTGCAAATTTCTTACCAGATGGATGTGTGTGAGAAAAATTAAAACTCCTCTTCCCAGCAGTGAGCCCCAATACAGATTCTCTTTCCACACTAATATTCTGACCAGGAGCTCTCTAAGCATCTTCAGGGAAAGAGGGTACCTGCTCCAGGGTACCTGACCATTTCAGAAGGGTTTAGGAGCCATATGTCTTGTGAATGCAAATGGCTCCCTAGACAAGACATTTCACAATCCCTCTCAGCTTTATCATAGTAGTGGCTGGTTGGCACGAGTAGGCAAGCTTTCAAAGACGTTTGGCCACTATCTTGCTGTGGATCCAGAGAGATGATTGACACTGTGGCTCATTCCGCACACGCAGAATAATGCACTTTCAAGCTGCTTTCAGGGCTCTTTGAAGCTGTGCGGAATGGCAAAAACAGTTGTGAAAGCAGCTTGAAAGTGCATTATTTTGCATGTGCGGAATGAGTCTGTAAGCCTCTTGAGTTCTTAAACGTTTAAATAAAATGAATAAAAATGTTTTTGGTGATACCCTTTTTGCCAAAAAACCCTCCTGAATACAGAGCTCTTCCACACAGGTAAGTGTGCTAACTCATTCTGACAAAGAGAAAGTGTTGAAATATCTGCCGTAACGGCTGCTGTTGAATTACCCCGGAATAGTCCTCCTGCAGTGGGGCTTTTTCGATGCATATGTACTCTGGGTTGGAGCCAAATTATTACTGTTGTTTGGCAGAGGTCTCTGGTGCTACTTCTCCCGTCTTCTGGTCCTAATTGCACTTGGCTTGGCCTTTTAGCAGACATGGCTGTTAGGAATTATTTGGCGATTCTGCTCATTGTTTTTCTTTTGATAGTTGCTATTGATTTTTGGAAAGGGGAAGAGAGAGCCTTAACAAGCCATGCATCAGACAACAAATTTCCCTCCCTGCTGAGTTTCCCTCCCTCCAGCTTTGGCCAAGAGTCATAGCTAGGTTTAACTGTGCTTCCTGCCAAAGACCCGGCATGTGACCACAAATCCGGAAATGCTCGTGTAATTAATTAATTTAAGGTAACTGAAGCCTGTTAGCATGTAATCCTGCTGTAAAGTTGCCTGGTCCAAAATGCTGAACAACAAGATGGTTAATTTGCAGGCCAGGTAGTTTGTGCTGGAGTTCCCCCTACTTCTGGTTGCTGAAAGAGTCTGAATTAAAATTGAGGAACCCTTCATATTTGGACTCGAAAAGGTTTAGTTTTAGCATATCTAAGAGAAAGAATGATCTACGTTCAGAAAAGCCGCCCCCCTCTGTTTCTCCATAATTCGGGCAAGCAAAAGGCAGCTTCATATGAGGTCAAGCTAGTCTTGTTGTTTCTTTTGCATCAGGAGGGATTGAATTACCTACCCCACCCCTTCCAGAGGCTGATTGGAAAGAGGTGCGAATGGTGCATTGATATATGCAGAGATACAGTGGAAATCTTTGTCTATGGCTGGATGGATTCTTTTGGCATTTTTTGACACCCACAGTACCAAATTAAAATTCAGCAGCTGCATTTGTCAGCAGTGTTGGGTCCTGGGTAGCTGGATAGTCTGCCCTTGGAAAGGCAATAGAGCCAGGTATGGCCACAAGTGCCTGTTACCTCAGCAAAGTCCCAGCTTGACCTAGAAGCTGTTGCTACTAGTTCAGAAATACCATTGGGGTGTAGCTGTATTGGTCCATTTGCTGACAAAAAAGGAGTAATGTCATACCACAGACTGATGTATTCATTGAAAACCAAGGGAAATGAAAACATGAACAGTGGGTAAATGCATGGAGTGTAAGAGGTGTTCTTTGTAACATTTTTTTCTTTCTCAACGTAGGTAGATTACCTGCAGATTGAAAATTCACTTTGTGCATCTGCTGAAGTAGACTGCAGCTCGTGAAAGTTGTTCAATTGTTAATCTGTGCCACAAGACTCATGTTTTTTTACCAAATGGGAAAGAACCAATGAGTTGTTAGGGTAGATAGGAGGCACGTGGCATCATAAGAACATAAGAGCAGGGGTCCATCTGGTATTTAGAGGTTTGCTGTCTTTGGATATGGAGGTTCCCTTTAGTTATCATGGCTGGAAGCCATTGATGGATCTATCCTCCATCTATGCTCATGGCCATCACAGTGTACATTGGGAGTAAACTCCATAATTTAATTACTTGTATATTCTTTTCTCTGTCCTCAATCTATTGCTCGTCAACTTCATGGAGTGACCCCCAAGTTCTAGCATTATGAGACAGAGATAAAAATGAGGTCTCTGTCCACTGCCTGTACCCATACATAATTTTATAAACCACTATCATGGTTTATTCATCTTTTTTTCCAGAACTGAAAACCTCTCCACTCATGAGCCTTTGCATAGTCATCCAGAATCTGTCAGCATAACATAACCAAGTAACCTTCTAACTGCATGGTAAAGTTACCTGGATTTAGATCACTACACAGCACAATTCTGGAACATCTCAACCCTAGCCTGAGGCCTGCTGATAATAATCCTGAGGAAAAGAACCATCAGTGGACAGTGATGGTGTTCCTTGACATGTGTGGCTTTGTTCAGTCTCAAAATGTTAAAGGGGAGGAGAGCAGTCCTGTGGAAGAGCTGCTCCCTAAAATACACAAAGTTCAGGATGAAGCTGGAGTTGGGGAGGGGACCGCCCTACAAGAGACAGTCCCCCAGTAGCACAGAGCAGTGATGTAGATTTCCTACTCTAAATACTTATGCAGATTCGGACTTGGATCAAACAAGAATATGGGAACCAACTTGGGGCTCACTTCGGGTCCAGCTGCACATTATGTGAAGTCCCATGTAACTTCTCCTCAGTGTTTTTTTAATGCGAAGCTACATTAAAAAGCTACGATTGGGATAAGCATAGTTTAAACTTTTTTTTGGCAGACCTATCCTCCTCTGCAACCACCCCCCCCCCTCCAAGCTGCTTGTTTTCTCACAGGGGAAAGCAGAAGGCCTCCTAACTTATATAGCTTGGAAGAAGTATTATTTTGAGAGGGGAAAAGGGCCTGCAGGGAAAGAATTTAGTAACTCTTCCCCACCTGCTGTTTGTTGGCTTCTAGTCGCAGCTCCCAGCAGCTGCTTTTCATTCAAAATAATGGGTGAAAGTTATCTGGAACTCCATATAATGTGTAGTTTGGCTTGGAGATGAGCAGTTTTTAGGGATTTTTTAAATTATTGCTAACACCAGACAAGAATATCCAGTTGTCATCTCCCCTCCTGCTAATTCACCAGTAGCATAGCTCCCCAGGAAGTTCCTGTTCCAAAGCCTTGCAGTATGGCAAGCAATTGCTAACTGCAAAGCAAAATACAGAAATGGAAACATGGTCTCAGTGAAACATTTATGCAAGCAGTGGTCCTTTCTGCACAGAAGAAATAAAATGTCTTGAGGATGTTATAAAAAAGCATTTTGGGGAAGAAGGCTGTACAGCTCTATCCTGCAAAGCATCCTCAGGGTGTTTTATTTCTCTCAACCTGGGTTTTTCAAAAATCGCTATCGATTCTTTTTCCACCCAACCTGCATTGAAGACATCTCCTGTTTACTAGGTGAGCAAAAGCAGGCAGGAGATTCTTTGTTTTCCAAAATAACTTGCTGTAGTACTATATGCCCTTTTCCACCAAAAGATCTAAGTGCGGTCAGTCATTGTTTGGCGGAAGTGAAAGTACTGTTTCCACAGGTAAAAATAGTCCCAAATGTCTATGAGCATCAAAGAATCAATTTTAAGTGCAGCCTTCATCAAAACCATTATTCTGTGCACTATTAAACATGGTAGTTTGATAAAAGAGCATTTATCATGGATCGAATGACTACCAGCAAAACTTGCCTTCCCTCAACCTTAAGAGCTCTTACTTTCTTTTTTCTAGTGCCTGCTATTTTGTGTCAGCTTCTGGAGTATCTGGCCGACGCACCCCCCGGGACCATTCGCATGGGCGGTCCTGGTAGGGGAGGGGAAGATGGCACAGCCTGCGCAGAGGCTGCGCCATCCCCCAAATGCCCTACTGTCCCTCCAACCTTCCAGTGCATCCCCCAGGCCAGGGGACACACACCCCTGCCCTGCGCGACAGCTCTGGAGTCGTAGGGGGGGCGTGTCCCCTGGCCTGGACGACGCGCTGGAAGGTCAGAGGGATAGTAAGGTGTTCAGGAAAGGGGGGGAAAATGGCCCCTTCCAGTCGCTGCCATTCGTATGGCAGTGGTTGGAAGCCGCTGTTTCTGAAAAACCTCACTCAGGGAGGGAGGTTCGGAAACAGCGGCTTTGCGCTGCTCAGGGTTGTGAGGCTGCTGCTGCTGCGATGCAGCAGCAGCGGCCGTGCAAACCCCTCCCCAGGGACGCTGTTTTTAGCATCCCTGGGATGCTGTATTCCACTCGTGCGGAAACAGCCTCTGTGCTATGGAGTCTCTTTGCAAAATGTTCCCAGGAATTTCCTTTGCTTGCAACTCATCTGATGGCCATTTCACTGTAAAAAGTTTAAGAATGAAGTTCGTTTTTTACTGGCAATCCCACGCACTTGTTTTTTTCCCTTTCCTTTTGTTTTGAATGAGATATCTTTGTAACTTTGAAGACACCATTTCAGAATCACAATTGCTTGGAGGGCTGGTCAATCTTGGACATGTCGTCCCATTGCTTCTTAATGGGAGTTGGACCAGCCCTTCAAGCGGCTGCGATTCTCAAATGGTGTCTTCAAAGCTATGAAGATATCTCATTCAAACCCCTCCCCGCACCCACACACACACACGTGTGGGATTGCCAGGAAGAACAAACTTTATTCATCAACTTTTTACAGGGAAATGGCCATCAGATGAACTGAAGCTAGAGGAAACTCAGTAGGAACATTCTGCAAATGGCTGTGGCAGCCCAGAGGCTCCTGAAGTTGACACAAAATGGTGGGAGCTAGAAAAATGGAAGTAAGAGCTCTAAGGTGAGGCAAGGAGAAAGCAGGAAAAATGAAATGTAATTTTGTGTGCCTCTCGCTGGCCTAATCCTCTAGCGTCTACAAAGTGGTAAAGGGGATTTTTTTTCATTCAAACAGGGAAAGGGGACAGAATAAGGCAGGCACTAGAACCCCCACAGAGCATTCTACTGCAAAGAAGGTCCAGGAAGAAGTGGCAGATTAATGTATAATTCTTCTTAGATCTTTGGGTAGAAAAGAGTATAACAACTTGGGTGATGGAACACTGGCTAATTTCTTTACTGTACCCCTGGGTTTGCATTTGTCCAGTGTGCTCAAATGATTTGTGCAGCAGTACAAAGGGTAGGATTCTCATGGGTGAATAATTCCGATATTTTGGCATTCTGAACCTTTTTGGCTGTAAAAGTATAGCGTTTCTCCAGTTTTAGGTTAGAAAAATTACACTGTAGGAAAAATATTGTTGTGTTAACAGTGCAACAACTACAGTTTCTCTGTGTAGTACACTGGCCTTGCATGTGTGTGAGGGTCTTCCATTCCATGTAGTGCAATGAAGAATGGGCCTTGTCATCCTTTTGGCAATGACCTTCTAAAGTGTTGAAAATCTCCCAGGAATGGCCAGAATAGTTTGTTCAGCTGCAAGAGGGAAAAACTGAAAAATGCCTCTGTTCGTAGCAGCCCATGAAAAACGGACAGCAATTACATTCTGTTCTTTTCATGGTTGGCCCCACAGGGAGCTAACGACTTCCCATTTGTTGAGGCCTGGCTGATGTTAGAGAGAGTTCCTTGGTGAAACATCTGTGTATGCGAAACATCTCTCCGTGTGTGTTTTCGCGGGTGGGACAGCTCTGGAGGCAGATTTTCCCCCCAAGCAGTTGAAGTTGGTTTGAAAGTGTCAGCATTGCATATAATTGGTTCACTCATCCCGCTTTTCTCTGTGGCCAACAGGTTTGATAAGTTTTTGTATTTTTCAAAAGACCCTGCAAAGCCTGTTTGACCAAAGCAGAAGGGGTGTGTGTGTGTGTGTGTGTGTGTGTAACATATGGAGCTATCTTTCCAAATGTTAAGCTTTTTTCCCCCTGGGATAACAATACAATGAAAATTGTATTCGGAATTCCACGGTCTCACATAAAAACCTGGAGTCAAAGAGACCCCACAGGTTATTCAACAATTACTCTCATGTATCTTGACATTCCCAAACCTAAAAGCCAATATTACTAATCTTCTGCATAACTGGTTTTTGCAAAGGGTTATTCTCTGTAGAAAATGTAGATTTTCTGCTGATTAAATTTGGACCTTTATAATACAGACATTTTGATCCCTCGGCTTAGTGGTGAAGCATGGCTTCCTAGACCAGGACTAGAGCTTGGCTTAAGGGTGTCACAGCTCATAGCTACTGTGTTACCCAGGCTTTCAGATTGGCCATTTGGCCATGCTTTGCCTCTGAGGTTCTGGCCTTGTTTGGGTAGCTTCCCATCTTCAAATATCCTGGCTTGTCAATCTTATTCTTCCTTCTCTTCTTGCTCTTCTTTTCTGCTCCCTTCCTAGAATTTCTTCCTTCCCTATCCATTTGATTGCGCTGCCTGGATTTTCATTCATGTTTCACTTCATCCAGCCTTCCCTGTTCAGATTGTGGCCAACATTTCACTCTGCCTTTTAGTTGACTGACTCTGCAGTGGATCTGTTCAGTCCACCTCCGGTCCCTATCCTGCCTAGATTCCTGCTTCATCTACTGCTGTGGTTGATTGTCTGCAGCCCAGTGCATTCTTTTTCAGTCTTATTTATATGCACATCATCTTTCTATGTATGTATCCAACTGCATTTAGCTAAGAATTCCTGGATATTATTTTGCTATGTTGCAAATTAGCATCTTGCTGAACTCTCTTTTGGTGAATAAAAAGTTGGGTGGAAATGGCTAAAGATGGGGGGTCGAGAGGAGGGGAAAACACCTCTGGACCTGGATGGATTTCCAGCTTCTCCATCATTGGGCTCTTGAGATCCCACTTGGGATATGATGTTTACAAGTTGATGGAAAAGTCAGGGAGTTCCAAGGAAGGGGAGCTGTTTGCTTTGGCAGCCCCATTACATAAAGGAAGCCAAGATTCACTCTGTATCGATAAATGGCTGTATTGAAACTTTTCTGTCCCCTGTGCTGAATGTGTGTGGAGGCATTGTTTTCCAAGAGGGAGTGGAAAGTTCCAAGCCGGCTTTTCTCCTTTAAGTGTTTGCCTGATGGTTTCTGTGGATGCCAGAATCAGTACACATGTTATCATTGTAACTATGACAACAAAGTCCTTGTTACAGTCAGTCCTTTGGCTAGGCAGTGCTACAGCAGCACCTAACTCAACATTTTTGGCTTTGGCAGAAAATTTATTTATTTACTACATTTATATGCCACCCTTCCCCTTATGGGCTTAGGGTGGCATCCATCAAAAAATACAATACAGTTTAAAGATTAAAAGCCATTAAAAATTCTAATTCTAAAACAGATGGCAACTAAAAACTCACTTTAACTCATATCATTTATACAGTAAAATAGTACGACAGTTAAACCGTTCCTCCCTCAACCATGAGCCTGGATCTTTTCTGCTGCATTTTGCACAGCTGGAGTTTCCAGAGTAGACCCAAGGGTAGCCCTGTGTAGAGCAAGTTGCAGTGGTCCAATCTAGAGGTGGCTGTTGCATGGATCACTGTAGCCAGGTTGGTTTGGAGTAGGTAAGGTGACAGTAGTCTCAGCTGATGAAGATGATAAAATGCCAGGTGAGCAACACATGTGACCTGAGACTCCATTGTTAAGGAGGCATCAAGAATAACACCAATACTCTTGATGGCTAGTCCAGATGTTAATTGCATGCCTTGAAGAGTCAGCAGTTGGCCATCCCATCCGCACCTCACCAGCCTAGCCGCAGTACCTCTGGCCTCAAGAGATTTAACTTCAGCTGCCTCTCTTTCAACCATTTCACCGCAGCCTCTAAGTAGCGGGTCAAAAAATCCTCTTTGGTAATTTTCCCAATAAAGGTGTAGAATATGATTTCCTCTTCATAGCATCTGAGGGTGTAAGGTCTGACTCATTTTGTTACAATTTTGGGAACAATTTATGACTCAATAAATTAAATAAAAATAATAAGTTAGGGTTAGGGTTAGGGTTAAGGCAAGGGCAGGGGCTCGGGCTTGCCTTAGTGTTACGTTGAGTTCTAGGGCACAGTCCAAGAATAGTGCTATGGTCAGTTTTAGGTTTCGGGTTTTTGTTACAATTTTGGGAACAATTTATGACTGAATAAATTAAACAAAAATAATAAGTTAGGGTTAGGGTTAAGGCAAGGGTAGGGGCTCAGACTTGCCTTAGTGTTACGTGGAGTTCTAGGGCACAGTCCAAGAATAGCACTATTTTTTAGGTTTCGGGTTCTTGTTAGAGAACCTCAGGGTCTCTAACCCCAAGGACAGTGGTGAGATTCAGCCTATTTGCACCTATTCGGTAGAACCGATAGCTAATTTTTTGTCTAGTTCAGAGAATGGTTTTAATCCAACCACTGAGTCCTTTCAGAACCGGTTGTTATATTATTTGAATCCTACCACTGCCCAAGGAGAAGCATTTTGTGGAGATCAGTGGGTTGCAGTGGGAAGGCAAGAGTGTTCTATTCTGCTGAAGGAAAAATTTAGCCTGGATCCAACTACGCATCTACAGGTTACACTTTGATAGTTTCCATCACTTGCAGGCCCATATCTCACAGTCTGTATCCATGACAATGTACTGGCTGTTTCTGTCCCCCCCCCCCCATTTTCCTCAATCAATTTTTCATCAATCAATCCGAAATTTTCCTCAATCAATCTTTATTATGGTCATAGACTGGCATAGAGTAGCATAAGGTAGATAAGACACTTACAATTAAAAAGGACAAAATATATTAAAACTCTCTCTCTCTCTCTCTCTCTCTCTCTCTGTGTGTGTGTGTGTGTGTGTGTGTGTGTGTGTGTGTGTACTGGCAGAAGAAAAAGGCATGAAACATAATTTGCCTCATCTTTTCCCTCATAAATTGTCACAGTTTTAAATAACCACATGAAACACAAGGCAATAGTTTAGCTCAACCCCCCCCCCCCCACAGTAACAGATAAATAATAATAAACACAAAGAAATTATCAATTACCTTCTGAGTCATAATTTACCAAGAAGATAAACAGCACCACAAAAATTGATTTCCCTTTTTTCTCTCTGAAAATCTACATGCACTGTAATACCTCATTTATCTCATTTATATAGCCATAACTTAAAAGATGAATCACGCCTCTGTTTAGGAATTTGCAAGTAGATATATAGATTTATTGATGGGGGCACCCAGTGGGTATAAATTGTGGCTACATCTCTACAAAATACACATGAATTGGAGCCACAGAGTGGTATGAAATGGAACAGTCTTAGGATACTAAAATGGGGGCCTGCTAAATCTTCTCCATTTTAGTTGCATTTCCACCCCAGGGAATCCATGGAACAGGCTTCTCAAATAGGGTTGTCAGTTCTGGGCTGGGAAATGACTGGAGATTTTGAGAGTAAAGCTAGGGGAAGGTGGGATTTGGGGAAAGGACAGATCTCAATGAGATACAATGCCATAGAGTCTGCCTTCCAAAGCAGCCATTTTCTCCAGGTGAACTGATTTCTGTCACCTGGAGATCTGTTGTAATAGCGAGAGATTGCCAGCCATGACCCAGAGATTGAAAACCCTATTCCTAGACCAAGAGGGCTTTGGCCCATACAAAGTGGAACCATAATAATTCAGGTACTTTTCAGCAAACCACAAGACTCTCTGGCTTGTTCTGCACATGCAGAATAATGCACTTTCAAACTGCTTTCAGTGCTCTTTAAAGCTGTGCGGAATAGCAAAATCCACTTGCAAACATTTGTGAAAGTGGTTTGAAACCGCATTATTTTGCGTGTGCGGAAAGGGCCTCTTATTGTTCCAGAGGTTTTGTTTACAGCTGCATAGCAGGGCAGTTGTAGAAAAAGCCATATATGATGTGGCCTTGTCTCTTTAGTAGACTCAAGTAGTCCCATCCCCCAAAACACACTCTCTCTCTCTCTCTCTCTCAAAGGTGTTTGGAACAGTTTGCAGTTTCAGGCTTTGCCTCCTGAGAGCAGGAAAGCTAATCTGATGTGACCTCAATGGAAAATATTCCCTTCTTTGGACTCAGTACTTTCCCCAAGTTATTGATTGCAGCTTCAGTCCCAAATTAATGTTCCTTTTGTGGTGGCTGTACAGTGGAATCTGGTTTATGGGGTAAAAATGATGACAATATGGTGCACATTAAAAGATCCCTTTCTTTGCCACTTGGCTCCTTTCTTGATCAATCACATATGGCCCCCAATGCTAATGTCTTTCAGGAGGTTTTTTTCAGTTTGTGGATGCTCCAAATGCATGAATCTGTTGCCTTTTCCTTGTTGTTATCATTTATGTCATAGAGCACTGTCAAGTTATTAAAAGCTTTACAGAACGCAAGCAACAGTGAAGACAAATCCCGGCCCTGAGGCATTTACAATCCATATTTTGAAAGAAGGAAGACAACCCAGGGAAGTCAGAGGAAGGGACGGAGGCTTTGTATAGATGGTTTGGTTTCTGACATGTGGGGAACTAAGGGTTTGAAAGAAAGAGGAGCCCTTTACAGTTATTGGGTGCTCCAAACTTGTGTATCAGGATAGCGTGCTACGTGTGATCCTCTTAATATCTGCATTCTCCATTTTGTGTCAGTAATGAATATTTATTTATTTAGTTATTTTTTCGATTTCTATACCGCCCCATCCCCGAAGGGCTCTGGGCGGTGTACAACAGACCAGTATATATAGAATAAAACAACTAAAACCATTTAAAAGCAGCGATACAGATAAAACTAAACGTAATAACAAGTTACCATAAGCAGAAGGGGCGTCCGGAAGCTCCATTCTTAAATCCTCTTTCAGGAGGGAGGAACGATAAACCCCAAGATGGCAGAAGGCACAGATGTAAGGGGCCGGGGGTGGGGGGGCACCATCAACGGCTGGTTCCTCCAAAGGCCCGGCGGAACAATTCCGTCTTACAGGCCCTGCGGAATTCAGTAAGATCCCGCAGGGCCTGGACAGCTGGTGGAAGAGCGTTCCACCAGGCTGGGGCCAGGGCCATGAAGGTCCTGGCCCGTGTGGAGGCCAGCCGTATCATCGAGGGGCCAGGGACCACCGGTAAATTGGCCTCCGTTGAGCAGAGAGGCCGTGCAGGGACATAAATGGGGTTTGAACTTATTTATTCCTTACTAGCAATAAAGCTCGTTATGCAACACAATACAATGCGCTCTGGAAAAATGAGCTATCGCCAAAACCCTTGCATGTGCTCGTATCAGCGTGGCCTACCTCCTCTGCTCACACGCCTGCACAGCTCTTTAAAAAGTGAGTTGTCACCAATACACCTGCCTTTCATATAGATATAAGAGTAGCACTGAGGTTGCCAACTGATTCTCCTGGATCTGCTCTCATGCTTTCAACAGATGCCCAAAATGTAGAACGTACAGAGAAGGAACTTTCTCCACTGAAAAGGTTTTTTTTGTACTCCCCAGAAAAGTTTTCTCCACCTAGGTTTTAAGCCTGCATTCATTCCCCGGCTGACCAAAAGAACCTTCTGCTTGGTTGCTGTAACAGTCCAGAACTATTGGTTTGCAACGAAAGTGTTACTGGGGAGCATCATTCAAAACCTTTCGTCTTAAACCTGCAATGCCTTTCGAGCTGCCCACTAGAATGGGGTTACAGAAGGGGCAGCAGTGACATTAATGGAATGCTCTTTGCCTTTCTGCTCAGGGGTAAGGACCGGAGGTAATTCATGGTTTCCTAGATATGTAGGACCCACATGTGGAAAATGGAGAGGTTGCACTGGGGACAGGGGAAACTTCCCTTTCCTCTCAACGGCACCGAAGGCAGCGGCATAAGGGACAATTTTATGTCTTTCCCACTCCTGACTTGTGTGGCCATATGCGCTTCCTGCAACCTGGGTATAAACTTTCTTAGGGTCAAAAAGGGCTGCTGGGAGAAGGGGAATTCAGGAAAGATCCATGACCACCAGTTCCTTCTGCTGACAGATCACTGGATCCAACCCAGTGCACAAGACACAGTTGGGATAAGTGGCCAAGAACTTTCTGCAAGTGAGAGCAAACGGTTGCTGAGCAGAATTGTATTTTCCCATGAGATGGAAAGTATACAAGCCTTTTGGCTGATGCCATAAATATTCATAACATGTGAAGTAATAAATACAATGCATGACCTCTTGAGTTATATTTACAACATTTCAATTCAAAAGTCAGCTATTTTTGGCCTTTTTACATACAAAAAAACCTGGCTTTAACTCAGTGTATTTGATAAAAGATGATTAATTCAAGTTTTAAGTTATGAGTATAGACTTTGGCATTCTTGTCAGGATTAAATTTAGATTTCATTTTAAAATAGATTATTTTCTCTCTCTCTCTCTCTCTCTCTCTCTCTCTCTCTCTCTCTCTCTCTCGCACACACACTCATACTCACTCACTGACACAAATTCATATTTATATATAGACTAAATATTTAGTTCTTTAGAATGGGGGTGCAGTGAGGTCTTTTGCAGCACAATTGTATGTTCAGCTACACACTTCTGAGTCCATCGACTTCAGTGGACTTATAAGAGTGTAACTCTGGTTAGGGTTCCATTGTTAGTTACACTTCCCAGTTTTTCCTGCAAGAAACTAACAACAATTTCATCATTTGGGGGTTTCTCTTTTTGTTGTCTTCCAGCTTTAAAGATGAAAATAAAGGAGGTAAAAAAAGAAAATGGAGACAAGAAAATAATCCCGAAGAAGAAGAAGCCTTTGAAGTTGGGCACCATTAAAAAGAAAGACCTGAAGAAGCTGGTGCTGTACTTAAAGAATGGAGCGGACTGCCCTTGCCACCAGCTGGACAACCTGAACAACAACTTTCTTATCATGGGGCGCAAGGTGAAGACCCAGTACCTGCTGACGGCTATTCATAAGTGGGATAAGAAGAACAAAGAGTTCAAAAAATTCATGAAGAAAATGAAAACCCCCGAGTGTCCTACATTCCAGTCAGTCTTCAAATGATCGATTGCTGCCAGATTTGGAACTTCTTGCTGGCCCTGAACTTGCACAGATCTTAACTTGGTGGCCTATACATTTTGGCTCCTTCTGCCATAGCAGACACTCTCCATTGAATTTGTTGTGTTTCTTTCTCTTTGTGTTCATAGACCTTCCTTTTCCTTGTGCCCCCCCTTCCCTTTCTTAGCCCCAATTACATCCCCTTTAAGAGTCTGTGCAAAGGTATGTAGGTAGGTTGGGGTTTACTGTCTTGCCATCTGAGGTCATATGCAAAGTGACTCTTTGCATAGAATAACAAAGAGTCTTGTGGCACCTGAAGGATCAATGGATTTATTGAGGCAGAAGCTTCTGTGAACCACACGCCACTTGGTCTGATGCATGAAGGGTGACTAAACAAATTGTAGCTCATGTAAACATCTGCCCCAAGAAATTCATTAGTATTTAAGGTGCAGTAAAGATTCTTATATTGTTTTGGCTGCAGCAGACTAACATGGCTGTCCTGGGATTTGTTTGAATAGACCTGCACTGATTGTTGTCCAGTTTTCCAGTAGAAATGAGCATTTTCAGTGGAATAGAAATCCCTCAGAAGCTTAGAAATTGTGTGAATATTCACCTTCCCTGCCGCAGTTGTTTATGAGGTGCTCCTGCTCCTTCTTCCTTTCCCTGTTTAGTCACATTGAATGATCTCACCTAGTCAGGGATCATGCAGGGGATGGTATGTCATTGCAGTATGACACAGCCAATCGAATATGGATGTTTGATGATGTCACTGGGAACAAGCAAAGACAGCATAAATAAACTTTTTTTTAGGAAGGAGTGCCAAGAAAATTGCTGATGGAACCATTCATGGAAAAAAAACCAAGCCATTTTGGCTCACCTGTAGTTTGGAACATCAGAAGGTATTCATATGTATCAGGAGAGGTCAGCAAGGCAGCAAGAGCATTCATGTGTGCAGTTCTGTGAAGTGAGACACCACGAATGTCTATTGAAAAGAGCAGGAGCTGAACATGAGCTCCCATTCATTTCAGTGAGGCTTGTAGAAGGGAATTCTGTGGTGGATTGTGACCATCATGTCCACTAGTGCAAGGAGAGCACCATTTCCACTTTCTACTTCAACTGGTAAAACATTTTGAACCCTCCCCCCAACCTTAAAACGCTTAATTTCTGCAGATGTTGGGACAGCAGGAGTAACTAATGTCATATCCTTCAGTGAAGGCCAGTATTGCTACAGCGGTTCTCCAAAAGACAGTCCCTGCCCCCTTGGGGAGCAATACAATACTTGAAAGGAGGGAACATGAAGTTTGAGGAGGAATGAGGCAGGTGGAGAGGCTCCCTGCTACTACACCATCCAAGTCAGGGGTTCATTGATCCCTGGCAGAGACACATAGGATTTGTGAGGGTGATGGCCTCTTTGCTGGCCCACAACCTAAACATAACTCTGGAGGAAAGGAGCAGCTACTTTGTTCTTCTGTAATTTCCCTATGTCTAGGATTGGAAGGGTCAGTCAAATATTCTGTTTATTCCTTTCAGATGTGGAGTTGGGCTCTTACTATAGCTCATTGACTCTTATATTACAGCAGAAGGAGTTTGTGTGAGAGATGCACAAAGATCTCCACATGCTCTCCTCTGGAACAAATTATTGCCATTTTGTTGGGACCCTCACAGAATAGCAGAGGAAGTTCAGAAACAGAGGGATTGGGAGGGAGTGAGAGCCATTGGGTTTTGAAGTCCATGTGGCTTTATGTCCTGCCTCCTAGAAGAGACATTGCAAAGGCAAGCGGTAGGGAAACTGAAAGAAATAGGAGTTGTTGGTCAGCATGGCAGTGTGGGGGAGAGAAAGTTTTGTATCATAGATGAGGAGTGGATCAGCGTCTGTGTCTTAGAAGCCTCCCCTTTTCTTCTGACATTGAGGAAGAAGTGTATGTCACTGTACGAGTCACCCCCCCCCCCAAGTGGTTAGACTCTGAAATGGTTCCCTATAGCATGAATAGCTTCACAGCGACAGAGAACATGTGCTTATGTATCTTTGCAGGAAGTGTACAAAATCCAAAAGAGATGTGTAACATTAAAGGTGCGGACTGTTTCTCATAATTTGTAAACATTTCTTTTTCTTTTCCTTATAAATGAAATGGATCAAACTTTTTCTTCTTTTTTTGCTACACCTTGATTAAACTTTGATAGTACTGCCAGGGAAACCAGAAAAAACAGCCACGAGGGCTGGATCTGGTCCATGGTTCCCAGTTGCCAATCCCTGCCCTAGTTATTTACTTAACAGTGTAATCTAATGAAATATTTCTAGTTACTATGTTGAGCTATTTTAACAGTGCTTTAACTCTGCTGTGTGTCTGGTCTCTTTCCCAAGAGGCTGACTTGCCATATGTGTGTATAATCCTTTTTGTGTGGGTTTTGTTGTTGTTGTTTTGCAAGAAGGACTTTCAGAACTTGTTTTTAGTAGATTTCTAGATTCAAAGTATATTAATTTCTTGTTTCCAGTTTGTTTCCTTTTTGTCCAGTTCTTTTGTTGGTAAGTGTGAGATTACAAAGATCCACATTTTTTATCAGTGTGTGCCTTAATTCAGTTACCCTACCCCCATATTGTTTTTCTGAAAATTAACAGTGCCTCAACGAAAAACTACCTGATATAATTTTGCTTTCTTTTAAGGCTATTCATGTACCTTTTTGATTTGTTGTTCTCATGGTCTCAGTCTACTTAACCACAATGGCACCATGATTCTTAGCAGTAGGACCTTAACACAAAACATGATAGCTCATGCAAATTCTTGGATGCTTCCAAATTTCACATTAGAACAAAATCAGGTTTCTGGATCTCATGGTTGCTGGGAAGAAGCAGAAAGCATGACCAAACTGGAAATTTGGAAATTAAAAGGAAATTGGATGGTTGAGACTTTTGCCTGGTATTCATAACTTGGTATCACTTCATTGCTCTTCCTGCTTTCCCCAGACCCCTTTTTGTCTTTGCATACCTAATGGCTATCTCCCATTTGCCATGAGCCCCAACAATCTTTCACCAATTTCCATCCCAACCCTGAACTGGCATAATATTCTTTGTTATCTAAAAGAGGCAGAACTAGCTTTGCGAATTAATAAATATGTGTAGATATGTTCAACATCCAGATTTCATTTCCATCTCATCAATTTGCATTTTTAATGTAGATTTGTTTTTAATTCGGATTTTAGATTCCTTAAATGAAAGACTGGTGAATGTGGGGCTGAACTGTGTTCTAGATAAAAGATTTCTAGAGTATGTTTTGGGGCTACAGTGTGTGTGTGTAAGTGTGGCAGGAAAGAGGGGCTTAATCTTTCCCTTCCTATACCATGTTCCTGATAGGAAACTGCAGTTAGCTTTGCTAGAGAAAAAAAGAGAGGGATCAGCAGAGGCATAGCTCTAAGGGGACAGGGGGGTGTACGACGCACTGGGCACAACCCTGTGGGGTGTGTGGCGAGGATGTTCCGGAGATGTGCTAGGGGTGTAGTGGGACAGGGATGGAAGATGCACCAGTGCACCTGGCGCTTTCCCCCCTCTGGGGATCAGTATGGTACCGATCTTCTCCCTGTACTGAAACTAATAGCCCTGAAGGAAGGGCTAATTTCTTGTGAAAACAGGGAAAGGGAAGTGATCATTGCTTGTTATGCTGTGGTCCCAATCCAAATTCCCTTGTCCTTGCGTTCCTTTTTTAACATACTAAAATAAGTAGGAGGTCTGATTCTTTATGCAAGCAACAGTTCTTGGAGGTCATGAAATATGAAAGATTATTTGGAACAAGAGTGTGTAGGAGGAATATACTTCCTCGTCTTCAGGAGGAGAAGGTAGTTTGAAATTTGAAAGACAGAAAAAAATCCAGCAACAAGAAATGAGAATACAATTGAATACATTCTGTATGCACATTTGCTAAGGTTCTGCTTAACTTTTCCCCAGTCACAGAATCTTCCCCAGAATCTATATAGCTGGGGAACATTGAATGTGGAATAAGGAAGTGTAACACAGAGATCTAGACCACACTCAACTCCTAATCTAGGATATAAAAAAGAGCACAAAGGCACTGAGTGTTCAACCTTGGGAGTTCTGTATAACTCAGCACTGTTGTACAGTTACCATTTATTTCAAGTGAGGCTCGAGCAAGGGAACTTTTGGTGGATCATGTCTGAGGTTAATGTGGGAAGGAATCTGGGTTTTCCATCTGAAGCTTGACATGCACTTAGTATAGGAACAAGCCTTGTTACACCTGTGCATAAACTTACATGGTTAGCCACCTAGGATTGCCTACAATTGCCACCTGAACTGTGGCAGCTTATCTGGGGAATTCAGATTAGCCTGTACACTCCCACACACGCCAGCTGGGTGACCTTGGGCTAGTCACAGCTTCTCTGAGCTCTCTCAGCCCCACCTACCTCACAGGGTGTTTGTTGCGAGGGGGGAAGGGCAAGGAGATTGTCAGCCCCTTTGAGTCTCCTACAGGAGAGAAAGGGGGGATATAAATCCAAAACTCTTCTTCTTCTTCTTCTACAACCGGGAGAAAAAAATGTCTTGCAGCTTGAACAGAATGTGGGGTGGGTACTTTCTTTTCTTGGCATAAAGGTAAATAACATCCCAATAAGCTTCTGTTAAAAGGGCAGAACATTTTTTCTGGCAACCCTGCCCTCCACAGCACCAGGATGTATTGGCATAGTGAATGTACCCTTTGTCCCACCCCACCCCGCATTTTACTATCCTGTGTTGTATAACTATCTTTTAAAAAGTGATAGGTCTTTTAATCCTGCCTCTCCAATTTATAACTAACACAGGGTATCCCTACCCTTATCTGTGCTGGAAGCGCCAAATGACACGGACAAGTGAGTCTTGGCTCTGGAGGGAAGAGCTCATTATTGTGAACAAAATTAACCATCTGGATTTTGTAACAAACACCCTCACACATCACTGATACATACTGGATGTGTGTCCCCTCAGGAGTATAAGTGGAGATTGCCTGATCAGCAAGCTAATCAACTAAGTGTGCTGGAACGTTTCCAGAAAAGTCCAGCAAACAACTTTCTTGGGAACTGACATTGCGCTTTGGCTGGCTTTTCAGGAATTGGCAAGGTCACTTTTCTTGGTCATTAATTTGAATGTAGCTCTGGTTTTACTTTTTGTCACACAGGAGATAATTTCAGCTGCTTCAATTTCAAAGTTGATTGGCCTGTCTTTCTTATCAACCCTGGCACCCAAATCCATGGATAACAAGGACTGGGCATGAAGAGGTGGGGTCTTGCGTGCAGAAGGTTTTAAATTCAATCTCCAGGCTTTCCGCTCAAAAGGATTCTCAGGTAGTAGGATGTCTGCCTGAGATTTTGGAGAGCCAGCTGTAGTCAGAATAGACAGTAGTGTGAGATGGACCAGTGGTCTAACTGGATATAATGCAGCTTCATATATTCTGTGTGTATAGAATCTAAGGCCTAATTTTAGAATTAGGATTATGAGATGGGATGACCACCTCGTATGCATATCTTCCCAACCCAAGGTATTACCAATCAGATCCTTTGTGTGTGAAAGACACCAGGTAAATTCACTAATTAACTGCATCTTCTCCAAGAACCCTTTAAGATCTTCCAAAAATGTGAAATACTATGAAACTGTGTGTCAGACCAAGGCCTATCAAATAACCCTTGGTTAGAGAGGGCAATTTTAAAAGCCTCCTCCCCATACTCTTATCACAGATTTAGGGATGCATTACCTACTTCCTCTTCATCTGTTTCCTTCTCACCTAGCCCTGGATTTCATGAGTCAGGGCAATGATGTTCTGGTTCTAAACTGGTCTGAGGTTCTGGTCTCAATGTGCAGAAAGCTAATTGTCTAGCCCTGGACTGCAGAGATTTTATGTCACTGCGCTAAAAGAATTCCCCCGATTGTTTTCTCCTCTGCAGGACCCCTACTTGGACCTAAGTACATTTCAAACAGCTAAAGAGCATCTCCTTACACCATTTGAAAATGATCCAGAAGTGTCAGCAGCAGCTACAACTATTTTTTTAAAGCACAGTGACCACCAAATGGTGATAAAATGTCCTGAAATGAAA
Organism: Sphaerodactylus townsendi; assembly: GCF_021028975.2. NCBI lineage: Eukaryota > Metazoa > Chordata > Lepidosauria > Squamata > Sphaerodactylidae > Sphaerodactylus > Sphaerodactylus townsendi. Next base: position 26,661,851 of record NC_059436.1, on the reverse strand, counting down.
TTAGCAAGAACTTGCATAACGTGAATGTTTCTCTTTCTTTTTACATTGTTGTCTTTGGCCCATAAGCCTACAGAATTTGTCCCTTCCTCGCTAAAGCTGTTAGCTATTTGGGAAAGCAATATCAATCCTGTTTGTGTGTTTGTTTTTGCTTCTCTGTGCCCATTCATAACTCTTCGTTTCCAGACCATTTTAATCATGGAAATAGTTGACCTTCCTTAGTCTGAGGTGCACTGGGATATATCTGAGAAGAGCTTAGGGATTTGATTAATATGCTGGCATTGCAAGTTTCTGATAGTTCTGTACAGAATGATGAATTAGTAAGCTCCCCCTATAGAGTTCCTAGGAAGAAGAGGGATCAGGGAATCTTCCCAGATGAACCATTCAGTTTTTTTCAAATGGTCCTCCCCTCAAGCTTTCTCATGGAACCTCTTCTATATGACAATTCACTAATAGAAAAGAAATGTGCTGAGATATGAAACATTATTCTAGAATGGGACCCCAACCTGGGCCCCAACACCTTTCTTGGTTCCTGCCAAATGTTCTTTAGAAAGTGGGCAAAGCAAAATGGGGTTTCTTCCCAGCAAGGCTTCTGATTTGCCATTAGAGAATTGATTGGCTGTGCAGCTTGTTAAAAATCTTGCTTTGGTAGCATCCATCACCACAGCACAAGGACCTTCTCTATGTGATTGAAAATAAGCTGTGGCAGCCATTTTGTGGCGGCACTTACCACGCCGTGCCAGAATTCCAAAAAAGCTCACAGGCTCTTCTAGAAGATGCCTAAAAACAGCCAGTATGTTGTAATGGTTAAAATATTGAACTAGGATCTGAGAGATCCAGGTTCAAAGGCCAGGCACAAATTCATGCATGGGGACATGACAAAAAAGAATGTGAAAGAGTCCCCCTGATGACTCTGCAATTGAAACATGTAGGGGTTGAAAACATTATTAAATAATTCATTTCTCTCTGCACCGTTTGTTTCCGTGCCTTTGTTTTACTTTGGACTCAGCCACTTGTTTAGCTCAACCAACCACATAGAAAAATGAGGAAGGTGGCGCCGTATCTGCTGCTCTGAGCTCCTTGGAAGGAAGGTGAGATAAAAATATAATAAATAATTATAGGTCTCAATGGTAATTAGAAACATAATGGTCTCTCAATTTGTGGACGTTGGCAAAAATTCCCACTAGATTACCGAAACTTCAGCGATACATTAGACTCCCAAGAAAATTACCAGGAGACACTTGTCAATGGATGTTTTAAAAGATGTTTGACTATGCTGAAAATTTTGGAAACCCCCCCCCCCCCGCCCTTACACAAAATTCAACCATTTTGGTCAGATTAACACCACTTGCCTGCAGTTGCAATGGAACAATTTATTTTTATACACAGGAAGATGGATATTTGTTCTGTTTCCTCTCTAGTACTTTCTCTGCCATGTATTCACAGTCATTAAACTAAAGTTGCTAAAGTTACTGTGTCAAGGTTCGGTATGAATTTTATAAAGCAATGCTGTTTACTAACCCTGTTTTGTTATGTTTCCACACATTTAAACACCCATTTGGGAAAAAAATGATACAATGTACCCGTAATTAGGGTTTGTTTTTAATTGAAGAAAGTGCCAGAAACAGGTCGCACATAAAAAAAGAAAAAGAATCTTGAACTGTTTCCACACTGGGATTTCCCCCTAGGTGGCACACAATATGCCCCTACTTGATTTTGGAGTTTTCACAGGATACCAACTTTTCCCAAGCACAGCTTGTGGGGCTCCTCGGGATTCCCTGTTTAAGCAGTCCTCTTTGGAGGTGATGAGACTTCACCATGCCTGGCCACTGCCCATCTACCCTCCCACCCTTTAGGATCAGAGGTGGGATCCAGCAGGTTCTCACAGGTTCCCGAGAGTAGGTTACTAATTATTTGTGTGTGCTGAGAGTGGGTTACTAATTGGTAATTTTGCCACGTGATTTTTGCCTTAGTTACGCCCCTCCTCTCAGCAGTAGCGCGCAGAACTTGAAGCAGTCTAGCAGGAGGTGCACCGGCGTGCGTGGCAGCCTGGCAGCCCTCGCGTTGCATCTCGATTTCCCGCCCAAGGACATGTATTATTGGCTGCGTCCTTGCCACAGCCCCACCCAGGAATGCCCCGCCCCGGAATGCCCGGCCACGCCCCCGCCGTGCCCCGCCCAGCCCCATTGGCGCTACGCCACAGTTTGAATCCCACCACCATGGGAACCTGTTACTAAAATTTTTGGATCCCACCACTGCTTAGGATATAAGCACTGTGTGAATGCTAAGTAATAATAATTTCTTCATTCAGAGTGCCAGTTCATGAAGCTGGGATCTTACTCATGTAAAGCACATGAGCTATGTTTGCTTACCAGACAACAGCCACTTCTTATCCACTGTGATCTATTTTCCCCTCTTTTTTCTTATGCCTCACTTTCTGGAATTGTTGAGAAAAAGGGTGGTTGTTAAAAAACAGATCTGAGCTACAGTTCCTACATTTTTGTGATTTGCTTCATGAATTCTACAGACAGAATCCAGATGTTTAACCCACAACCCCCCAAGGCATCCACCTGCTTGGCAAAGAGAGAAGGCCTGGACCAAATGGATGAAATCTTGTTCTTTCTATCATTAGAAATCATTGTGTCTGTAGTCAAATAATGAGATTTTTGCGGCATGCATACCTTGGAGAAACACTTCAGGCTCTTTCCATGCAAATGGTTTTGCTTTGCAACGAAATGTACATTTGGCACTTGTTTTATTATACATCATCTGTGGGCCTATTGCCATTATATAAACTTAAGTTGTTGTTATACCCATTTAACTATGCTGGCTTCCTTCAAAGAATCCTGGGAATAATAGTTTGATGAGGGAGATAAGAAATCTGTTAGAGATGCCTAGGCCCATTCACAGAACTATGACTTCCAAGAGACAGAGGAAATCACTGTTAAATTGTGTGGTATCGATATAGGATTGAATTCAGCCAACTTTTTCACTTCGTCTCATTCAGTTCCCCTTCATACTACAGCTTCCATGGCTTATGTATATTCAGGGCTCAGTGATTCTCAGGATATTACATTACAGTGGCTCTCTACTCCTGTCCCTGAGTATCTGTCAAGATATAACACAAACTCTTGAAAGTGTCCTAATAAGGAAAGGTGATGGTTTATCAACACAAATCTCCTTTAACACCTGTGGAAAAGCCAGTTTAATTGAATTCAACAAAGTCCTGCCAGTTGGCAGCTCTGCTGAAAGTGGTCTTGACCTTAACAGAATGTTAGCACCAGACTAAACATTTGCACTAGGTCTGGTCTCCCTTCCAGAATTAAACGCTATCTGGTGGTGCGTGGTTTTAAACTCGGTGGAACTTTTCACATTAGTAAAAGGCTGCAGCTTGGCAGGATTTGGCCCTGTCCTACCCTACTCACCCTGGCCCTGAGTCTTGGAAAGTTTACATTAACCCCCCTCCCCATTTCCTCCCCTACCTCTTCACTCATTCTAAATGTTTATTTAATAATCCTGAAAGAGCTATTAAGCTTCCTGGGCTTAAATGTTTGCTAAATACCCTGTCAGTTCTACTTCAGTTGAGAATGTTTGCAACAAATGAAGCTTTCGGGTCTTCAGAGGGAGGTGAGAAATGTACTCCTTGCTCCCACAGACCTTGCTCCTTCCCCCCCCCCCCTCAACGTTCCAAACATGGTCCAAACTCACAGCTAAATACTCTGGAGAGTTCCTAGAACTGAATTAATGGACGAAGAAGGGATTAAGCCTGTCAGATCAGCCTCCGATTAACAGCACAGGGTCACTGTGCCATGCTTAGTTGTATGCACATATGGCTGTGATTTGCTGATCCATGACTAGGCCAGAATAGTTGCTTCTGTGCCTGTTTTAAAACTCAGAAGGTTATGCTAAAGTTTGGTCTATGGATTTAACTGATGCCTTTGTTTTACTCGGTTTGGTAATCCCTGAAATCTGGTTCCAGAGGGTGTCAAGGTTAATATTTGCTCTGATCTCGAATTATCTACCTTTGCCCTGCCCCTATGCTTCCATTCTCACTTTATTTAAGGAACTTGAAAATGTTTGAGCAGAATAAGGGAATTCTGAGCTTCCTTCTTTTCATGCAACACAATCACACTGCCTCCCGGTCTTTATGAACTGGAAGAGCCATGACTTCCAGCCAGTGGCCATAACAACCAAAATATATGGTACTCCCTTGGAGCTACTATGCCTCTGTTCCCAACCATTTCTCTTAGAAAGATGTCAGAACTGAGCTTCTGTTTACTTCTAAATGACCCAGAAAATAAATTGATTTGGGAAAAGGGCAGCTAGGGATGCCTGGAAGCATCTTGCTCTCATCACATGTGGGACTGAAGATACAGAGGAATAACCTGAATGAGGCAGATTCAGGATATCTCAGGGTCCTAACTTCAAACTTAGGCTGCCATTTTGCAGTCCACATACGTATAAGAAGTGCTACTGGGAAGTCATCATGTTTATACTTGCCTTCCCCTTTCTTCTGTTCCCTTCCTCTATTGTTTCCCCTGCTGTTGAATTGGGGATGTAAACCTCTCAGTATATGGGCATTTTAATTATGTTACTCTGTAAACAGCAATATACATTGATGGCGCATGCAGTAAAATTAGCACTCATAAATTTGCAAAAAGTCCAAATTGAAAGCAGGCCTCCTCTTTCCACTGTTTTTTGTGGGTTGTTGTGAAAGGGCTGTGAAAATGTTTGTTTTATGATCCCTGGATGTTTGTGATCCCTGGTTGCTTATTCTCACACTTATGATTTGTACAGGAAATATTCACCTCACTCTAAAGCAGGTCCTCTTGTCATCAAAAGTAAGAACTATCTCCAAGTGACCAGTCTATTAAGTACTACAAAAGTGGATCATTTTCATCTTTTGAACAACAACTGTCTAGTATAGATAAATGCGGACCAGTAAGCATTTTTGTGAGCTAATAATTTTGGGGAACTCTTTACAACAGTGATGGTGAACCTTTTCGAGACCAAGTGCCTAAATTGCAACCCAGAACCCACTTATTTATCGCAAAGTGCCAACACGGCAATTTAACCTGAATATTGAGGCTTTAGTCCTACGTGCACCCGCCGCTCTGCCCTGCGCTGCTCCAGTGCCTTCACCCCACCCGCTGAGGGCCAGCCTGCTCTAGCCTCTAGCAAGTCCCATGCGCACTGCTCGGCACCTCTCTAGCATCTCTGCCTCCTCTGCACCCTCTCGGGTATCAGCCGCCCGGAGCACAGGCACCAGGCCTGCCAGCCAAGTCCTCCTTGCTCAACGCAGGGCATTGTGCCCAGCGGCCCAGGCCAGCCTAGATGTGTGTGTGTGTGTGTGGGGGGGGTGATTTTCCACCCCCCCACGATGAACTCTGTGTGTGTGCCCACAGAGAGGGCTCTGAGTGCCACCTCTGGCACTCGTGCCATAGGTTCGCCATCACTGCTTTACAAGGTCATTGCCTTTCAGCACCACGTCATCATGCATCTTCCCAGAATAGATGAGACTTGGATAGGGGGGAAGCCAGTCAAACATATTCTTTGGAACAGAATCCTGTTGCCCGCTATGCACAGATTCCAGAGCAGCCGCCCGGCATCCTCAATGAATGGCAGCAGAACATCCATATCCAAAATCCCCCCGGACTAGAACTGAAAAGGAGGCTGTTTCAGCAACAGTAGTTTCACATTCCTTGTTCTCTTGGTGACAGAGAAAATGCCCTGGGCATTGGTGGCCACAAAGCCTTGCAGGTTCCATTCCCCCTTGTCACTAACACAGACAATTTCTGTCACAATAAATGGAAAAGAATGGATAATCTCCCTGGGTAACTGTGAGGAGATTAGATTCTGCTCCTGCTTTTTTGCTGGGTGACTGCCTCTGAATGGCGCGAGCACTCTGCATTTCCTGCTCACTGGAAGGCTGTTTAGCAGTCTTTGTCCCAATGGAAACCTCAGGCTTTTGAGATTCTTATTATGGGGCAGGAGGGCCCTGGGTTATACGGGACAAGAGGCCACCACTGAGCCTACAGATTCCCTGGAGCTGGGGGCTGTTCAGCTCTAGCCCTCTGCTCATTGGGAGGTAGCTTTTGGTTTTTACACATGCTAATATAGACATCTGAAAGCCAACATTGCTTATACATTGTGTGGAGCAAGAAAGCTAATGCTGAAAAGATGTCAGCTTGATAGCCTAACCTTTGCTAAGCACTACTGCAGCCCCAAAAAGGTCTGCCACAGGCTTGAAATAGGATTCCTTTCAACAAATTCATTTTGTGCTTTTGGTGCAGTGGGGTGGGGTGGGGGATGTCACAAAAAAGGCTGTTCATTTAGCACAGGGTTTAGGTTTGGCGTTTTTTTTTAACTCCCCCCAAACGTCTTTGTTGTCCTGAGCTGTCTTGTTTTCTTGAAGTGTTTAGGGAAGACTCATTTGCCGGGAATTTAATCTCCCAACTCTGTTCTGCAAAAACCTTTTCTTTGCTTTTTGTATAAATCAATGATTGGAGATAACAGTGAGGGCCTTTGTGCTCCAATTTAGCATTTCAGCAGGGAGATACATCTGCTTGCACTTACGGGCTTGCATGCAATTACGAGTTTATGGCCTGTCTAAAAGATCGGCAGATTTTATAGACTGATAGGAAACCTTTATCAATTCACAACTCCTCAGGTCACAGAGACAAAGAAAGAGAGAACTTTCATTGGAAATAATCTGACTTTCTCTCATAACTGGGATAACACTCATCTGGATATAAGCACGATCTTTTCTACTGAATAAACAGTCTATCATTGGCTTTAGTTGCATACATGGTTAACAGTATCACCCTGAATAACATATCTGTCAAGGATGGACAGAGGTGGCTGTGCCAAGATTCAGATCAGTAGTTTATATTCTCTAGCAGAAGGGCTTCGCAGTCAGGGGCTCAGGCTTAGGCCTGGAAAGCACCAAACAGAACAGCCTTCATCTGTTGGCCAGTCCAGCCTCCTTGTATTTGAATTAGCCCTGGCTGATCCAGGTATGTCATATACAGTGTAGGGATACTACACTGCCTTCTGACACCCACAAGACTTTGGGGTGGACATGATATCAACATCAGGCTGAACAGGTACAACGTCTTTTTAAAAATTCTGTCAGCCATACCCTTCTGCCTTGGTTCTCTCATGACTGGAATGACCAGAATGATTTTGACTGAGATCAGATGATTTGATTTCACCCAAAGTCATCTGTATGGTTCCAGTCATGAGGTAAACCTTAAATGGGTCGGATTTAGACTGATTGGCAATTTCCACCAATTCGCCATCCCCTATGTATATTTCCCTCACATTGTTCCTCAGGATCACCTATTCAAGTACAGCATGCCATGGAGATCAGTGGGCTGTTGTGGAAAGGATGCCAGGGAAGTTTCCTTCAGCTGACAGAAAATTTAGTCTAGATGCAAGTAATAAACAGATCATTAAAAATGGCCTTGCTTTCTATTCTTGTTACTATTTTCAAAAAGCTTAATCTGGCAATCATTTAGAAGTAAGGAAATCTGGTCATGGCAGTGGAAACCTAGCTGCTGGCAACCCTAGCTCAGGACTAAGACACAGGTGATATAAACAGCTTAGTTGCCAGACAAAATTGGTTCCACCTGCAGGAGGTTCTACAAACAGGGTCATCATTGTATTGTAGATGGCTTCCAGTGTGGATCAGCTCAGTTGTGTGGCAATTGTCTGTCAAACACACACACTTCTGTGGACTGCTGGTGTTTATGTGCAGAGGACAAACGTAGAGACCTTGTATGGAACTCTCACCATTGCATAGACAAGCTGCAACTATAAGCAGTCACAGCCAAATCTCCTCTTGGCAAGTGTGATCTCCTGGCCTGAGGTAAGTTGCTGGAGCTGGCATGAGGGCTGGAACTAGACATGCAGTAATAGAAAGAGCTACTCTATTGGCCTGACAAGGACTGAAGGCCAGGTCCCTTGTATTTATATTCCAAAGGCCTATGTTGTACACTTTCGTTTCCTCCTGTGCCTGAGCAAAAGGTCCTCATTTTCTGCCTGTCTATATGTTGTGGAGTCTATTTCAGGAGCTGCCCTCATAAGTTGAAATTATGGTGGATAGCGTTTATCAAAAATGGTTGTGTGTGTGGTCCTCCAGTTGTTCTAGTACCACTCTGAAAAATGGACATATCAGGGCAGGGAACTATAGAACACTGAAAAGTACTTTGTGATGTAAGCATTAGAAACCAGGTTTTCAAATTTTGTATTCTTAAAACTACCCTTCCTTTAAAGAGCTTAGGGAAGTGTGAATCACATGCCCATACTCACAACAATTATGTGAGATAAATTAGGCCTCATGGAAGAGTGGAAATTTGAACCCAGCCTAACGTACTAACCACCACCTCATGCTGGTTTCATGGAGATTTGTGTTTCTCTCTCTCTGAGCTTCTCTGAGCCTGGCCTTTGGCAGGGAAGACTTGGGAAGTAACTTTAATAAAATAAAAATAAATGCCACCCCCTCTTTCTCTCACACACACATAAACACACACACACAGATATGCATGTGTGTGAGAGAGATATCAAGTACTGCCCATGCAATAGGCCTTTTTGGTATCTTGCTTATTTTACCAGGCCAGGGCTGAAGAAAAAAAAAGCCTTTTCCCTTTAATAGAGATTGAGTTGGATGTTATTTCCTTCCATGCCATGATAAGCTTCATCTTCCCCTTTCCACATATTATGACTCTGTTAAAGAGACAGGGTTTTTTTTCTCCATGTTTGTTGGCAACCCTGCCCTCTGAAGTGGTAAGGAAATAGGATTGCCAACTCAAGCCTGGGAAATTCCTGGAGATTTGGGGTAGAACCTGGTGAGAGGGGTATAATGCCATAGAGTTCATTCTCGAAAGCAGCCATTTTCTCCAGGGAAACTAATCTGTGTAGTTTGGAGATCAGTTATAATTCTGGGAGATCTCCAGGGCTCATCTGGAGATTGGCAACTCCAGAATAAACTGACCATAATATCTTGTCTGATCAAAAGGTATCAATTCTATTGACGCTGGGCCTCAATAGTTTGGAGTACTCAGCCTTAAATTATGTGGTTCAAGCCCCAGAAGCACTGCCCACGTTGTTTATGAAGTATCTTCCAAGGCTTCTGGTACAATTAGTATCGAGAACTATTGAGATGTCCTCCTGGCAAAATAGTTGGGTGAAACTCTGTAGAAACACGACACACACAGTCAAAAGACCCATGAAGTCAAACAAGCCACAATAACAATTAGTCAACAACATACTGTCAGCACATGCTGAAAAGACATCAATTTCATTAGGCAGAAGCAGTTAAACAGGAAATTGAAAGAAAGTTATTAGGGAAAAGGCTTTATTTAATTAGGGAGGAAACACCCCCTATAACTGTGGTTTGTTTTCGGCATTTCCAAATCACCCTTGTTTTTGGGTTAAAATAGTTTTTACATGATTCATCTGTTGTTGTTGTTTGGGGCGGGAGGGAGTAAGATCTCCTGCTGAATCGCCAGCACAATTGGTCCTTACTGCTGGGTCCAGGCACTGGGCTTCCCAGAACTGACATGGGGTTTAAATGGTATTCCAGAAAGGCCCATCATTGTCTTAAACACAAGACAATCAGTCCAAGAAAGGTATTATTTCAGAAGGGAATTGTAAAAACAGGAGGAATTGTGAATAAGAAGGCTACATTATGTATGTACTGCTGCAAGATCCATTAGATGTATCTAGACTAAGGTGACCAGAGGTCACCTTTGTGAACCAGGACGGGCGGATAGGAGGGCGGTCGCGTGCATGCGCGCGCAGCTGCAGGAGCGCACTGCCTTCTGGGGCGCTCCTGTTTCCCGTCCTGTGACAGGAGCGCCATGCAGCAGCCTTCCAAAAATCAGGACACTTGAAAAAAACCACGGGATGCGGGACAAATTGTTTTAAGGCGGGACTGTCCCGCCAAAAGCGGGACATCTGGTCAGCCTAATCTAGACTCTTAAGAGCTGAAGCCTGGCAAATCGAAGGAAGGCCTAGTCTGATGTGATGGCACATAAGGTGCCTATTAAGGGCAAAGAATTGAATCTAGGGATGCCAACTCCACCTGGAGGTTTACAACAGATCTCCAGATTACAAAGATCAATTCCCCAGGAGGAAATGACACCATACCCAAATCTCCAGAAATTATCCAAGCTGGAGTTAGCAATCCTAGATCATGGTACTAATCTATTACTTTATGTCTGGTGTCATAAAGTAGAGCCTAATGGGCATTGTGAGGGTAGGGAAACAGAGTAAATAGGAAAGTCTCTCAACTCAAGCTGAAAAGATTCCCCCTGCTCTCAGTTCTTGGCTATCAACATGAGAAATTTCCATCCATCTTATTTTTAACTTGCTCTTTCTCCAAAGACGTCAGGTGGAGCTTGGGGGTGCAGAGCCAACAGTATAAAGCTGGAGCTGGTCAGCCCAATTGCTCAGTTCAATCCTGGGCTCAGTGTGGCTTGGGTTGAGTTTTAAACTGCAGGGTCAAAGCTGGACCCACCAAGCCAAGCCCAGCATCAAACAGGCCTACCCTGCTCTGAACTTCATAAAGAGTTCAGGGTGGGGCGAGCCTGCGCTGTTCGACTCCACATGGAGTTTGTGTGGAAGCGCAGTTGCGAGGAGGGGCAGCTTGGCAACAGCGGCTTTGGAAGAGGCAACAAACATTGCATCATGAAAAGGCTATGGCAAAGGGAAGATATGCTCGCTTCGAGGAAGATCACAAGTGCATAAATTATCGTAGAGTTTCTCTCCTTTTAACCTTCACCGTAGCCTTATGAAGTAGCTTATCCTGAGAGAGAATGACGGGCACAAAGTCACCTGCTGAGGTTTGTGGTAGAATAGCAATTTGAATCCAAGTATTTCTACTTCCAATGTAATTCTTGTACTACTATAGCACACTGACATAATTTTAATCTTGTCCTGAAAATAACAAGAGTGACAGAGCTGACTATGTATGATTACTTAAAAGTAAACCCCATTTTATTAGCTGGGGCTTACTTCTAGCTTAAATGTTCTTAGTATTGTCACTCAAGCACACAAAACTTTGGGCTGAATTTTGAGACATGGAAAAAAGAAGTGGGGTTTGGGAGATTTTTTTTATTCACTTTTGCCAGCTGATTACTGCAAACTACAACTGCTTTTATCAGATGAGGACAAAGGAGAAACTGAAAATACCATTTATGGAGCAGCTGCAGTGCAAGAAGAATAGTTAATTATATTAACCTGCATGAAATATATTTGAACTGGCACAAAAAGATTTGTTCTGCTTAAGGAACCATTTTTTAAAAAGAGAAGTTAGTGTTTGAACCAGACTTGAACCGAAGAGTTAAGAAATGCCAGTGAACTTGAATCAGAACTTGAATCAGAACCAAACTCACATTTGTAATGATTATATTATTTGGGAGCATATGTAACTTCTGACAGACAAATTAATGGTGGGATTCCATGCAAAATTTCTGCTGATGGAAGGGATTTCTGTCAGTGAAACAAGAGTCTTTTCCTACGTATCTCCAAATGCCCCTTTGAAATGCTACTTCTGGAGGGAGGGTGATCCCCTCCCCCCAATTGTGGATGGGGAAGAGGCCTGCTGAGGGGAGAGACTGTGGAAAGTCACCCCAGCTTCTATCAACAGAACCCTTTCTGCTGGATTCAATCCATTTTCTAGTTTGGAAAAAGTGGTGGGAGTAATAGTTATCAGACAAATACACTTCACAAGGACAACCCATTCATCCCAGAACTGCAATTTGAAGCCAGCTCCCCTAAGCACCACCCAATCTAAGCTGGTCTATAGCACATTTTACACAACTCCATGGGATAAAAGACCCCTTCCCAAGTTTTCTTAATATCAGTCCTGATGAAGAGTTCTGGAGAACTCAAAGACTTGCACACATTTTCTGATATTTTGTGGTGTTCCTAATAACATTACCCCATGACTTTTAGTTTTAGCCGACATAAAGAACTCCACCTGAAATCTGGACATCATTTTTGAGTGGTACACCAGCACTTTGAGCTTCAGGCATGAAATACTGTCCAGTGGCACATATGTGAAAACTTTCTATAACGAGCCAGGCCATTAGTCCTGCTAGATCAGAATTCTCAGTTCTGACTGCCAGCAGCTTTGCAGAGTTCTTTGGCCTAACTACACGGAATACTTTTATTGGGCCATCCCTGGGTCCAGCTGATAGACACTTTTACCTGCCTGGCAGTGCTGTCCTCAGATCTCAATTCCCAGCTGTTTGTGGGTTCCAATTCAGATTGAAATTAAGGTACATGTGGAGAGAACATGATACACACAGAGAAAGGTTTTAAACCTTTCCCATCATGCTGTTTTCCTGTTCTGAAATGACATCATAGATCTGCTGTTTGACCTGTTGAGGATACTTACCCATAGTACACAAGTGCATATTTCTCATCAAATATCTCATCTAACTTCAGTGGAAGCCTAAAGAGAGCAGTCTTTAACTGAAGTCTCCCTGTTTTCTGGAAAGTCAAAGCACTCCAGAAATCTCCCTCTGCTGGGAAATATGACCCATGTTGGCAGCCTGCTAGTAACCAATGTTCAGCTGCCCATGTTGGTGTTAGATTTCATTTAGAGTCATGGATATGCCCAGTAGTGTGTGTGAATGCAGTTTATCGAAACTTCTCCAGAGACATAAATGTAAAAGGTAAAACTTACATTTATTCAAGCATCTTCAGTTCACAACTTTGTTCCAAGAAAAAGGTAGATAGAAAGAACCCTAGTCTAAAGAGATTACTTTCCCTACGACAAGTGGGCACAACTAACGCGCCATCACGTGTGTGGAGGTGAGAGGATGCTGCAGTGGGAAAGGCCCCACGGAGCAGGCTGCCATTGACCATGCGCTCGGGTCAAAGGCTAGAGCAGAAGTGAGGCCAGCATGGGGAAGAAAGGAAGTTAGTGGGCGGTCTCCTGGCCCAGACAAGGAGGGCAAACAAGAGAGGCAACATCACAGTTAGAGTGAGATACACACCACCCCGCAGTGTCCAGGCATGCAGAAGTCGCTGATTCCAACAGTTGGTACATTTATTTTGTTGGTACAAGTGCTTTTCCTCCAATCATTTTCAAATGCCGACTTTTAAAGGCAACGGAGTTGTTGCGATACCCAACCACGGATGGTGGAAATCTCGGGAACGTGGTTCTGCTCTCAGTGGAGTACATTCTGGGAAGCTGTTGCTTTTTCTTTTAAATCCAAATGATTTAATTCAAAACAATAGGCAGACATTTTCCACCATGTTCCTCTTCCTGCCTTCAGTTTTTCCTTAGCAAAACCACCAGGCTGTGTTCCAGAATAGCCTTTGGAATGATACCAAGTTGAGAAATTATAATCCAGAACAACTTCCTGAGTGGGGCCTTAGAACGAAAGGAAAAATTTGTGTGTGGGGGGGGGGGGGGAGTCCACCATCCACCATCATCCTTCATGTCCCCTTTCAAGACCATGCCCCATGAAGCTAAAAACATAATCCCTATGAAGCTCAAGCAGCAAAACAGCAGGGTCTACAGGATTTATTTATTTTGAATACTTTTAATCACTTCCCAGTGCATGCCAAAATGTGCATATTCAGTGGAATTTTTTTTCTTAGTTTTTCTCCTTACATGCTTTTTTAAAAAATATGCCATTTTCAACATGCTAGAGGAATGTCTTCCACTAGCACTTAAATTAAACTAGCATTTTAAATTAAACTAAAATGGGCCCGAGACAGGAGTGTGGCTCCAGATCAGCCCTTGCCCCAGCTGGACTTATCCTAGGCCAGAGCCCGTCATCCTTGTGAGGTAGGTCCTGCTCAGTGATGTAGATATAGATTTTTAATGGGGGGTAGTTCGGGGGTGGGGCCACCCACCCCTGGGGCATGGCCACACCTCCCCAAGCCCCGCCCCACCCTCAGTGCTTATAAAAGCAGCTCTCCGAGGCCAGGGACAGCAGACTCCCCTGCCCCGCCTGCCCCACCCACCGGCTGGGCTCCCAGCCAGCTGCAGGCAGTCCCTTCTGCCCTCCCCACCGGGCAGAGGCGTAGCTATGGAAAATGGAGCCTGGTCAAAATATGAGTTTTGCGTGCCCCCCATAGGCGGCTGCTGTGATGCTGGAATCCACCCCCAAACAGCATCACTTTCAATGGTGTTTAAACTAGGGAGCCCAGATTCTCCTTTTAAATCCACCTTAAAGGGAGAATCTGGGGTCCCCAATTAAAACAACATTGAAAGTGATGCTCTTTTGGGGTGGATTATCCCCCACCCTGAAACAGCATCACTTTCAATGTTTAAACTGGGAACCTCAGATTCTCCCTTTAAAGCCATGCCGAAGAGGGTGGCTTTAAAAGGAGAATTTGGGGAAATTTGGGGGGTGCCTGCTGTCACGGGTGCAAATTTTCAGGGTATCTTTAGGAGGCTCTCCTGATGATACCACCCAGGTTTGGTGAAGTTTGGTTCAGGGGGGTCCAAAGTTATGAAACCTCAAAGGTTTAGCCCCCATCTTCTATTAACTCCCCTTGGAAACAATGGGGGATGGGGCACCCACTTTGGGAGTCCATAACGTTGGATCCCCTGAACCAAACCTCACCAAAACTGGGTGGAATCATCAGGAGAGTCTCCCAAAACATTCCTGAAATTCTGGTGCTGCTAGCCTAAAAACTGCACTCCCTGCAGATTAAAAACCAAAAAAACACAAAAATACAAAAAACCCCACAAACAGGGAGCAGAGCTTAGGACATGTAATGGGGGGGGGGTTTGAACCAGAGAACCCCCCCTTACCTACATCCTTGGTCCTGCTGTTTGTTTAGGACAGAGGAGGGGGGGAATGCACTGCCATGCCAGCCGAGGTTGCTTTTTGGGGCGGGGGAACGGTGCAGTGCAGAGGTTGGTGGCAGGCACGACAGGGCAGCAAGCGGCAACCAACTGCTGCCCTGACATGCTGGTTTGTGGTTTGGGGCAGAAGGGAGGCTCCTGGTTCAGGGGGAGGTGGGTGGGGACAGGATGGAATGTTGCATGCCCATTGACTGGGGCTTTGTCATTGGACATTCCATCCCTTAGACAATTCTGTATAAGGATTGTAGAACACTCAAACGACTGATGGGCCAGTTCTCCTTGAATGATGTGCAGGTGGATTAGTCCAAGATGGTATAGCTGATGTTATTAGGTTTCATAACAGTAACTGTACCATTTTGGGAATGTATTAAAATTAATTTGATTTAACTGTGGCTGAAATAGACCAATATAATATGTGTCAACATATCTGTCTACATCTGTCTACATTTGACAAACTGGTTGGTCTCTGCATGAAAGAATCACTGAATACAAATCTGACATAAGAAATCACAACATTTGGAAATCCTGTAAGGGAACATGTTAATCTCCCAGGGAATACTATTGCAGATCTGGAAGTCGCAGTTCTGCCAAAAAACAAACAAAACTTCAAAGGGAATATACAACAAGAAAATGCTGAATGAGAATTCATCAAAAAATTAAACATCACCTGTCATCCTGGCTTAAACCTAGACTTAGCTTCCTTTACTCACTACAGTTTCTAGTAGTTATATTCGATCCACTTTTTGGAAGCTTTAATTGTCTGTTCCTAACATGTTTGATTATCCTATAATCTTTTATTGGTATGAGTTAATTTTCTAAAATTCTAGAAAGTTTTCTTCCTGAACACTTGTATCCATCCTACTTAACTACTTTTTTATCTGTATCCCAAGGGTGGCTGGAACTTCTGACATCTCTCATCATCCATTATGTGTAAGAATGAATTCCATTCCTCTCCCATACACAGAGAATTACACTTAAAAGAGTTATGATAGAATTCGCACCAATTTTGCTTCTCTGCCTCAGCTCCTCCTCTCTTTTTCAAAAAATTTTCCTATAGAAACTCCCAAATGATCTCTTCACATATCTGACTCACAAAAGTTCAAATGTTAGTTTTTAAGGTGCCACTGGATTGTTAATTTGATCTTTGTTCAGTCACTTTCAGCCTAATCTGTCTCAAAAGGACGAGAGAATGATGTTAGTTACTTTGAGTGTGTATCTGAGAGAAAGTTGGTGGGGGATACAGAAAATAAATAAATAGAACATCGCTATTGTGAGTTGTTATTATTCAGGTCTCAGTGGCCTCCCATGGACCTATCAAAATTCAGTCTCTGTAGGAATCAACAGTCTCTTGTCTATGGTGCACCTGCATGTGAATTCAGGTGTATGAACCCTAAAATGCCATCCAGTTTGCAGCCTGAGAGTTCAAATAATACAGCTGATGAGCTTCATTCTAAACTGTTGATAATGTGCTATAGAACAATCATGATGTTTCCAGCACATCTGGAAACAGAGCAGAACAGAATAGAAAACTCTTTGCTTTTTAACGCAAAGCAAATAAATACAAACTAAATGAGCACAGCGTGCAACAGGCAAAATGCCTTCAGCAAATGCACAATTTGTGTGTGGGTGTGTATGCAACCAGCTGGTGACCCTGGGGTGAGAAAGGGATATTACTGGTTTGCAGAAGTGTGTGCATGTGTCCCTATTTTCATCTGTGAAACATTGGAGGGTATGCCTTGCTTACAAGTGAGGGCTATATATGATCCAGCTACCTCTGGCTACAAAAACACTGGCAGGACACACAAAACCAGCCTTCATTGTACCTCAGCCCCCAGACTCCAACTAAAATTGATTTCTGGGATTAATATTGCTTTTATGTTCTTGAAGGCTGGCCAAGCTCTTGCAAAGAACTGACTTCATATTACTGTCTGGCAGACTTTAAACACAATCACTCAAGGCTCACAGCACGGCTGCCTAAATGGGAGGCTGTCTGCAGAGGGTGGTGAGATCAGGCCAGTCCTGCAGCCCACAAGACTGTCCCAAAGGTGCCACCAGCCTTTCTTCAAATGGGGCACCCAAGGTGGTCAAATACTGTGTGAGAGAATTCTCCATTTTTCAGGGCAAGCTCAGCCAGGTTAAGGATCCCTTGCTGCCTTGCCTGTCCTGCCCTGGAGCAAAATGGGCACTGTGCCTCTGGCAAAAGATTCTCCCCACCACTTTGCAGGCTTTTTAGTTGATATGAGAGCACTTGATAAGTTAGTATTTGGAAGGGCCTTTATGCAAATACATCCTCCAGCAGCTGAAACAGCAGAGTTTATGACCAAGCTTTATTATTAGCACAGGTGAAAGCAATTACCACAGGATATTATGCTAGGACTGACCCTTTTTGTGCCAGATGCTGTACTTCTTCTGGCCCCCCAAAGTCCAGACAGACGTGAAGGGGGCCAGGGAGGAAGGAGCTAATTATTCTTACACTTCTGACTACTGAGGTTACAAGCTTTTGTTTTCCAAAGGGGTAGCTGCGGTTCTGTGGCTTCTAAAGGGTAGACTTCCCCCAGGAGACGGACCCAGATTGCTGAAGAAGCACAGCTGCCATGCTTCCCGCCCATCCAAGCCTTTCTGTTCTTAGCAGGGCTGGAGGCAGACTGCTGGTTTGCTTTCGGTCATTGAGGGTTGCCAACTGATCCAGAGAAAAATGTCCTGCCCCTTTAATCGGAACTTGAAGTGTGGAAGTGAAGCTTTCTATGCCAGAGGAGCACATGATGCGACCTGGCTGATAACATGCTATTAAGACTCCATTAAAAAAGCAGGACAATTTGCCCCAGGCCTGTTGGGCACTCAACAGTCAGGGCTGACCATCTAAAGCAAACATTGACCCGTTCTGCACAACACAAATAAAAGGTCTTTCTTGCAGATATTTTTAAAATAACCATTTTGGCTTCTTTTTTTGTCTGCACTGTGTGGTCAAATAAAGCCTGTCACTGCAAAGTGGTTCTTGCACCCTCCTCACCCCCACCCGCTGTAAGAACTCGCACTTCTGTTTGGTGAGCAGTTCGCGCCTGCCATTTTCTGCTGCTTCAGGATTCTCCGTGCCGCCTGCCATTTGCAGAAGGTTCCAACAGAGGTTTTCTCTGCCTGCAGCTCATTCGCCAGCAATTTCCATCTAACATGTACATGAACAAAGGTAGTTTTCACAGCCGATTTGGCGCAAGTGTCATTTCCCTTTTTTCCTGTTTTGAGGAGGTGTCTTCGAAGGTATAAAAATACAGTATGAGAACTGGCAATATGCACATATTTTTGTTACCGCGCTGCTCAGGTAACACTTTCCTACTCCGAAGTATTCCCGCTCTCGGCAGCGCCCAGGAACCCAAGCAAGACCCGACACGGCTCGGATAGGTAGAGGTGATTTATTGAGATGCTGACCTAGGTGTCAGCACCTCCGTTCCACCCAACAACTGCGCTGCCTAGCAGCCTTACAACATCTTAAATACATTGCCTCCCGTCGGGAGCCCGGGGAGAACTCATAGACAGCCCACCACCATTCATTAACAAAATTCAAAACCACCAATCATTCAGTTGCAACATGCAGGAACCAATCAGGGTCCGATAGGCATCCCCTTCTTGAGTTTCGCGCCAGAGTAGGACGAGGCGATGACGTGCCCACTGGCCGGGAAAACACAAAGGTTTCCCCAGGTGTCCGGGGTCAGGAAGCAGAGAGTGATGACGAGAGCTTCCTTATCTGCCTGCTGACGGGATTAGGCAGGGCGAGGCGCTTTGACTGAGGTCTCTCTTTGTCCGCGTGCATCAGGAACCTTTACACGTGAATAGGATGGGCCCAGGTGGAGCGGAGATGGCTCTCTGCCTTGGGCCAAGGAGGTTCCATACAGTTACAAATACAAGAAAACTTACAAATCCTATTTTCTACCTAATACAGTCAGTTTCTGCCTAGCTAATGCAAAAACAAAAATAAAACTTCTAATCTTTAGTTCAAACATAATCCAGAAGTGGGATTCTCTTCTGGCTCCGCTATCATTTTGAGTCTTCATAGCTTTGAAAACACCTCCCTCCAAAAAATGGGAAAAATAACATGTGTGTCGAGCTAGCAATGAAAACAAACTTTATTCATGTACCTTTGGAAATTGTGGGCAGACCATGGACAAAGACCACGTACAAAGCTTTAGTGGGACCTCTGATGCTCTGAGAAGGTAGCTGGGAAAAGTTTGGCAGTGGTTGCTATTGCTTTGTCCCTTTCAGAAGCCAGATTGATATGGGTGGATAACATGGTTAGTGATCTCCCAGTATTCTAGTTTATCTAAAAGGTTTGTGCTGTACAATATAGCAGCAACATTTAATAAACTAATTGGATGAGAAGTCTGGGGGGGGGGGTCAGACTTACTCCTGTTCTTAAAAGATTGGGATCACAATACTTGATTTCCAATACTGATGGAAGATGCCTGATTCATTTATCTTTGTAAATTCTTTGAGAGGAAGAAAGAACCTGCTGAACTGGCTCTGCATTGCATTGGGCAGGTGTCTCCTTTGCCGAGCCCTATGCTTCATTTTCTGCCCTGTGCATGCTTGGCCCATGTTGTGCACCTTTTCTCCTGCCTGTATGGGGTGACGGTTCCTGACTTGTGGTAGTGGCAACTTCTGCCCATCCCCCACAAGATGAACCTTCTTGCTCATAGTGTCCCCTGCCTGCCTTGCCCTGGGTGAGGACCACCCCTTGTGGCTGGGGAGAGGAGCCTTGACAGAGGGTGGCTTCCAGGCCATTCACCCACCATCCAGGTGCCCTTCATGGCCAACCTTCCCCATCACTAGCGTATCTTCAGGTTCCAAAGGTACACAATATCCAAACAGGACTGCCAGCTCCAGGTTGAGAAATACCTAGACATTATAGGGATAGAGCCTAAGGACGGGCTGGTTTGGAGTGGGGGTATTATCCCATAGAGTTAAGTGTAGTATAATAAGTTCCAAAGTGGCCATTTTCTCAAGGCAAACTGATATCTGTCATATAGAGATCAGTTTTAATACCAGGAGATCTCCAGCTACCACCTGGGGAGGGGAACAAAGTGAGTTTGATCAAATTTGGGCCTGGTAAAGGGGAATGAGTTAGTAAAATGCTGGGCTGGTGACATAGCGTTGGTCTATACTTGGGGGATTCTATCGCTACCACAGCATTGAAAAAAACTCTACTTGCCGCAGGGGGAAGCTTTCTATCCATTACTTGTGAATTCTTTCTCCATATGTGTCCCAGACCTAAATCTAAGCCATACTGGGCCACAAATACTTGACAGCTTCATTCCAGACAGCTTAATCTACAAGATTTGCTGAGATTACATTGAGTAGCAAATGCTACTAGAAGCAAATAAAGAGCAAGCAAAAAAGCACAGACAAATGGAGGAACTGCCTGATCCCCTTCTTGGAAAAAATGTTACAGCCTGAGCAACAGCAAAATGTAAACTCTGCTGACAAAGGAAAAACTCACCAGCCCTTAAGTGGCATTTATTTATGAAGATGAGGATGTCTTTCAAAGAGAGATTGATGGGGATGTCTGCCTGGGAGAATTTCAGGAGTGAAACTGTAATCAAACATGTGTGGTCTCCTGAGAGCCTCAGAACTTTTTGCTGTGTTAGGAGTCAGACTGTGCCGAATATTTCCAAATTTTGATATCTGCTTCAGAAAGTAGCACATTGCAAATAGCTGGACAGATTAGAGGGAAAAACAATACTTATTTGTATTGATTTGATGTTGCTTAGCATCCTTTTCGCCTTTTCATACCTGCTTTTCCTCAGTGCCGTTTTCTTTCTTACTCTTTGCTCTTGGTTTCTCTTGCAGCTATCAATCATTAGATGAATAACTCAGCACTTAAGGCTGATGTTTGTCTCTTGTCTTTCCCCCAAAAGGCAGAACTCCTCTTTGTCCTGGGAGCTCAAGAGTCACTGTGCAGAACCCGAAGGTCCCTTTTTCCCTTTAAGAAGCCTCCTCTCCTAGTAGCCAGTGTTCAATATCTCTGGACACCTCTCTGTCTGTTGATGTTGTCCCATAATGCATGTTTCTTTCTTTTAACAGAGCTATGCACAGGTTGCTCAGCTCTGTTCATCGGACCATTCCACTCCAAGTCCAGGTGACTATAACCCATATTTTCCCCAATTCCCTTAATCTGTTCCAAACCTATCCACTTCTTATATTGTAGGATTGTGTGTGTGTTCTACTGCTTTGATTACTGAGTGCTTGTGTATCCCTATTATCCCTAAATAAAATTGTTAAATTTTATTTGCTCTCTTGCAGATTTCTTTCAAAAGCTAACTTTTGTATACATAGGCAACAAAGATCTTGTGCTTGCCCAACCTTTTGCTAAGCCAACAGTCTGCCCTCATATTTCCCTCACTCTAAAAGGAACAGACTTCCCACCATTTCAGGTAACACTGGTTTGAACTGGGCAGCACTAGATGCAACAAGATACCCTGAACCAACTCTGGTTCTGAGGGTCTCACTTCAGTTATGAAATGTCCCTTTGGGTGGATTATTTCTACAGTTTACCATCATTCCACATGAAGCTTTATTTATGAAAGAACCCACTTTTTCTATGCAGATTCAAATACCAGTAGACATAATGACTACAGAAGTCTGAAGGAAATTTGTAAGATATTAAGAAAATTTTAGTGTTGCTGTGAGGAAGTGTTTGCAGCGCATATGAGAAATAGTTTTGCATTAACTGCTATTTCTCTTTTGAAAACCTTAAAACATGACACATTGTATTTTATTTGAGCTGTCAGTAAAGGGCATGTGCGTATTTGATTCTTAACATGGTATATGCAGAGACTGCATCTGGCATCAGCATATCCCAAACCCTTTAATAGAATCTCTAAGAGGTATATATTTACTGTGATACATATTCAGTTAGACTCCTAAATCTTGACACTATGTAAGGGAATACTACAGTTGTCAAGTACTGAAACTGCCATCACACACCAATATGACTGTCTGGGTGTTGTATTCTCTTCATGACATAATCCACCCATCTTCAGCATAGGTAAATTAATCTGGGATAGAATAAGGAATGGTCTCAGAACTGCATCTCTGTCTTGTATTTGCTGCAGAGGGCTGGGTGCTTCCTGCCTCATGTTGCTGGAACCAGAGACAATAAGGCTCTGTTGGAAAGGCTCTCACCATTTTATTGAGCCTCACACACTGGCTGGTCAGTGTGCCAATAAGTCATCTAACTCTTTGGAAGCAGTTTAGGAAGCACTTCTGTTTCTACACAGGTCAGTCTTTGTTCCTCTATCTTCCAACAGATGCATAAATGAATTCACTACTTTGGCTCCAGCCAGTGCACCTTAGTTTTTCCCTTTGCTTCTTAGATTTTCCTGAACATATTCAAAGGAAAGATGTAGTAGACTTGGGTAGTCAGTTGGCGCACACTGATTCACACATGGAGTATACAGGTTCATCTGGAATGCCATCCTGTGTTACAATCAGACATGAGCTGCAGGTTCTCCTCAGTTCCTGAACACATGGTGCTCCATTTGGATTAAGGCTAGAATGTGTGTGGAGAAGGGGCTGGTGGATGTTCTCCTGTATCATTTTCCTGGCTTGATGTGGTCCAAGAGAGCGTCTTTAAGCCATCGGGGGACCATTTCATGTTGAGAAAGCTGTCCAAGGAAGATGGCTGAAGCCTGTTTTCCATCTTTGCCCCAATTCTAATCTGCATTGGGCTCCCTGGGTGCAGGGAGGTGATCCCAGCTTGCTTGCTTGCTTGCTTGCTTGCTTGCTTGCTTGCTTGCTTGCTTGCTTGCTTGCTTTCTTGCTTTCTTTCTTTCTTTCTTTCTTTCTTTCTTTCTTTCTTTCTTTCTTTCTTTCTTTCTTTCTTTCTTTCTTTCTTTCTTTCTTTCTTTCTTTCTTTCTTTCTTTCTTTCTTTCTTTCTTTCTTTCTTTCTTTCTGTCTGTCTGTCTGTCTGTCTGTCTGTCTGTCTGTCTGTCTGTCTGTCTGTCTGTCTGTCTGTCTGTCTGTCTGTCTGTCTGTCTTTGTGGTGGCCTTCTTGGCTGACAGCACAGAAGAAGCCCGGACAAGGACTGACAATCTGAAGGAGCCATGAGGGAGGCAACAGAGGGTTTTTTTTGGACAGATTCTCCCCATGAAGTCCCTCAGGACCCAAAGATTTCTCCCACAGGGAGACTTTTAGATGCAAAGTTGTCTCGGCCAAGGCCTTGGGAGTGAGGAGGACACACAAATGACAGGCTGAAGGAATGTTACCTTCACCTAAGCACAGAAGGCAGTCCTTGTGCTGGTCATTTATAGCCATTTTGGCTCCACAAGTTGAGAATTTTTTGAAGAGCACCTCTCCTTTAGTAGACATAATGAAATAGAGGAGGTTTTGCCTGAGGTAAATCAAACTAGCAGAGCTAAGCAAACTTAGTACTGCTTTCCGCAGTAGTGGCTGAAGAGCTGAGGGGAGTGCTCCTCCTCTCTCCCAGTCACGTGACCTTTTAGGTGGGAAAAGTTGCCTGGAGGCTCTGGTTGGGTGCACACTGGAGAGTTCTAATCCGCTAATCTTCCCTAAGCTTGCTATTCAATTACCGTGGCTGGCCTGTGCAAGCGCAGTCCCCAATATGAGACTGTACAGAAGGCCACTTGAGGAACAACAGTTGCTAGTAAGTGCAACATCGTTTTACATCTGAATGTTAAACAGGATGGGGACTCCAAGTCCAATCCCAATCTACGTGCTCAGTAATGTATGAATTAGCAATCGGGAACTATCTGGCAAGGAGGTCTTGATTTTTTTTTCATGTCAGTCTGCTGTGGGACAAGGAGGCTAGGAAACTGAGTCCATGTGTGACATTTCTCATTGTCATGCCACCTTACTGACAGCTGCATGGGAGAGCTTCCTAGTGAAGGCAGCACCCCAAGATAATATGGAATTCTCCCACCTAGTAGGGATGAGAAATAATTCTTTATTTTATGTATTTATTCAGTCATTTTGGTACACCATTTTTTAACTATTCATTTTGTAGATTCTATTCTCTTGTGTATACATGTTATGTATTAGCTACATAAAGGATCACCCATCTTTATGAAGGATAGGACTAATGCCTGTTAGCCATGTCCATTAAATATAACTTCCATATTCAGGGGAAGAATATTCCAGAGAACCAGATGCTGGAGATGCACATGCTGGGGAGATGTCTGACTAGCTGCTATTGGCAACAGTGTGAAATATTAGATGGAGCTTTTTTGGTTAGTCCAAGCAAGTAAATTCTTCTGTTCAGTTTGGAAATTCAGTCTGCCCCAAGAGGAAATTGGACCATTCCAATGTGGAAATTTAATTTTAGCATCAACTGAAAGATCCATCCGCAGCTCGCAATCAGTCTTAATCACTCACCACTCATTTGCTGGGATCTGGGGGCCTTCTAAGTGCTGAGAGCACAGCTTTGCTACTCTGTATAAGCCCTTTTTATCATGTATATTTATACTAAGGTGCCAGTTAACAAGATGTCTGAAATGGAACAAAACCATCTGCAGGAGGCTAATGGGGGCTCCAGCTGATACATTTGGCAAAACTCTTTCCATTGCCCCATCCCCGCCAAAATAACCCTCCAAAACCAAATATGCTTGGGCCACAGTGCTGATTAAATCCAGACCCCATTTATATGGGGAGGAGAAAAACTCACTGACAGGTTTAAAACAAATATTACAAAGAAGGAACAGTCTTCCTGAAGGTATTGGCGGCTCAGCTGGAGGGCAAGTTCATTTTTGCAAGTAGAAATGGGGCCTGGCTTTTCCCTTCTGCTGCTAAGGGTTTGATGGCCCTGAATTGTGGAAAGTGCCACTAATAATAGGATGTGTCTCTCAATAATCTAGTGTGGTATAGCAGTTAGAACACCAAACTGGGAGGACTGTGGTGACCTGAGTTTGCACTCCCAAATAATCAGGATTGCAAAGAGATGGCTCAATGAAAAACAGAATCTTAAGGCCCTCCCTCATGCTCCCCCCCCCCCAGGTGTCAGCAGATATATATATATACGTACATGGTCTACTGACATAATGCAGTATTTAATTATGATTAATTCATTAGTAATCACAAATGCAATTTCCCCAGATTCACTAGGCAAACATGCTTCCTGTCTGAAGATTATGTTGAAAAGTTGGATAAGTGCTACCTTGGCTGTACCCACATATTGTTGAACAGCACTCTGCTATTGCACAATAGCAATAATTCACAACTGGATTTTCCTGGAGCTCTTCAGCACCACGTGGAAGTTGGCAACCCTAATTTGGTCCCTAACCAGTTTGCCCCCAACCCTTCCCCCCCCTACATGTCTGTACTCAACCACAAAACTTACCAGTGATTGGGCTAGTCATTTCTTCTCACCACACCTCCCTAGAGCTGTGGTGGGGAATGCAGTGAAATGGAGGGAGTGTGGGATTAAAATAAAAATAAGAGATATTTGAAATCTATGGTGTTTAGTTTTGAGTTGAGAGTTTTCAGCAGTGAGAATGGGAGGGGGAGTGGTAGAGGGAGAGGATCAGCCTATTGGGTGCCAATAGTGGCCCTAATTCCACATTAAAGGAGGAAGCCTTTTCTTGCTGCAGTTGGCTTTGGGGGACAGTGTGAAATATCCCAGTCTTAGGTTCAGTATAAATTAGCTTCTTTCCCATCTCTGCTTTCTGATTGTACCTTTTCTAATGACGGTATGCCAGGAATTTTTTAGCAGAAAGCCACACCCACTCTCAGACAACTGGAACATTATAGTAGAAGATTATTTTCAGGCATATTCCCTTGGGAAGCCTTCAGACTTAAGCCCTACTGAAATGAATGGGAGGTGTCCGATGAGGCTAGCTCAAGAGACATTTATGGAGGATTGGAGCCAATGTATCTTCAGAATGATGAATTGGACTTGTTAATGCAATTCAGTTCATGAGCCCCATATAAAGATACCTTGGAGAACATGCCATTTATCTGCATTACAAAGAAGACTAAGATAGAAGAGGATTAAATCGTGTAAATGGCAGTGGTAGCATTTTAGGCATAAAGCATATTCACAATGAAAATAATCCATTTTCTTCTTTCTGGGGTCTGTTGATCCCAGTGGCTCTGGAACTTCCAAGGTTGCTGGATCCCCAACTGGCTGAAGGGCTGGGGATGCAATGGATTATTTCTGAGGAAAGATACCTGTCCCCATTCACTAATATGGGGGATAGCAGTGCCCGTTTGATGTTGGGAACAAGGGCCAGATGAGGCAAGGTAGTATCACATAGGTTGCAAGCTCCAGGTATGGAAATTCTTGGATATTTTGTGGTAGAGTCTGAGGGGGGCAGGATTTGGAGAGGGGAGAGGTCTCAGCTGGGCATAATGCTACAGAATCCATACTCCAAAGCAGTCATTTTCTCCAGAGGATATTGCTCTGTTATCTGAAATTTAGTTGTAATTCCAGCTCCCACCTGGAGGTTGACAATTGCAGTCTCACAAGAATTAGAGGACACATACAGGGCTTTAAGAGGACTCCTTGACCAGTTCTGCCAGTACTCAGAAAGAGAGGTCAGGGGCTACCCCAAGCAAACAGGAGGAACACGGGTGAAGTCCATAGAGCCGCCGTTTTCCCAGGAGAACCTGAAAAGATATGTATAGTATGTGTCCTTTTTAGTTGCTTTGTGACAGCCTGGTGGTAGATATTTTTCGTTGAAGTCAGACAGTAGTCATGATCCTAGGGAAGGTGGAATTAGTGCAGACTTATTCCAAGATGGATCCTGGTTTGAGGTTTTGTGTGCCGCAGCTCAAATAATGCCATTTTAGATATTAGGCACAATAACACTGCCACACCCCAGTTATCTAGGACTGTTCTGTCAGCACAGGTAGTGCGGAACAATGAGAACTTTCTATTGTGGGTTGAGCAATAACATTCCAAATCACCTTTTGTGCTCATAATCAATTATCCATGTAATCGGTTTGTAGTTATGTGTACAGTTAGAAATGGTAATACTGGTAGTAATGGTAATACTGATGCCATTGAAGTTCAAAAGGGGCGGGCTCACAATGGCAGTTTTCCACTGAGCACATTACAACCTGAGTCCACTACTCTACTGAAGTTAAATTAGGCTGGCAAGCACTGGAAACTACAACTTCCTGACAGACAAGCAGTAACAGACAACACCTGAGCATGATTAGGAGCATCCAGGCATTAATGATGGAACCTCCATGGTCTCCCCTGTTGCTGCCACTGGCCCTCCCTACTTTGGATATCCTGATTGCCTTAGTTTCATGCTGTTTTTATTCTGCATTTCTATTATTATGCCTAATTTCTGCACCAGTTCTCTTTTAGAAAGACTGGAGAACTTCCAGAAGACAATAACAGATTTTGTTCAAGAAAAGTAGTTTATTCCTTAGATAAATATGTTTTCCAGCAGACAAATACATTATTTATTTTTGGTGCTTTTTTCCTCTAAGCACAGAAGCACTTTGCAACTGAAGGCCAGCACTGATGTACAGTATTACAAAGAACTCCCTTCAAATTGAAGCCCTTAAGTGCTGAACAACAAATGAAATGGAGACTTCAATGTACATTCTGATGGAAAATACAGGTAAGAATAATAATTATGAGTATGTGTCCCTAGTAGGGTTTATACTGCCTTGAGAGATAAATAGGGAATGTTGTGTGCCTCAGTGATTCTTATCTTCATTGTACTGAAAAATATGTGTGCTGATAAATATGATGCACAACTAAGCCAACTATGGTTAATAATAGGGATGTGATACATAACAGCGATTCTCATCTGCAGTACAAAATTGCTCATCTTCTCATGCAGATTCATGTGCCAAAACTGTAAAAGTAGTACATGGGAATATACACTTCCTCTGAGACATCTGGGGACTGTAATTCTGGTCAAATGGTAGATTGTAAAAGGGTTGATGTGATCACAGGGTCTATCACACCTAAGCATTTAGATAAGCACTTCGGCACAATTACAGTGTTACACTAGATCCCCCTCCTCCCTCTCTAGCACAACTCACAACAATTGGAAGCAAGTTGGAGTGTGGAATATGCATTTGTCTTTGGAGCTGTATGTTTGTCTGCACAATTCTAAAGGCAAGGAAAATCTCAGCAGTTAGTATTTTACCCATATGTATTTGGAGAACAGACGGACCAGTTTTAAGCAGGTCTACTTGGAAGAATATCACATGTTATTCCGTGGGGCTTACTGTAAAGAAAGTACCTTTAGAATTGCAGCCAGAGTCAGATTGGGATTGTGGTGTGTGTGGTGCAGCTGGCAATCCCCTAGGTCTGGGAGGGACGGTGACAGGCACTCCAGCACAGAGTCTGGGGGAATCCTAGAATGTTACCCTGACATACTGACATCACTTCTGGGTTCCTCCCCCAAATACTACCATTCAGTGATGTGATACCACTAGCATTGGAAGTGCTGATAGAAAATGGGGTAAGTAGTGTAAGGTCTCTGAGGCACCCGTAGTATGAAGAAGGGGCTTCAGCCTTCTCCGCTGCTTCATTTTTCCCAACCTGAAACAGTCCTGGAAGAGATGTAATTTGGCCTGTTGGAGAAAACCGCATGTATTCCATCATGCTATATGCAAATTCTCCAAAGGGCCAAAGAGTACTCCTCAGACTATTTCAGTTCAGGAAAATGTCAAGGGAACGTGAAACTAGCCCTGATCCAAACTGTCATTGCACTCTCAGAAACTGATAATTTGTCACGCCTGATTATTACACTATCCAGGATGGGGACTAGCCCCAAGTCTGTAATGTGAGAATCAGACTTTGTGACTCAGCTGCGAGTCTTCAAGACAGCTTTTTAGTGTGTTGAGACCTATGAGAGATCTGATACTTTTTGCACACAAAGGAAGAAACAGCATAAGGTAGAAAGGCAAGCTGAAGGATGCATGCCTAGTTGGGGTGTATGGGTAACCCGCTGGCACACAAGGGCAATTAACTCTATTTATCTTCATGAGATAGAGAGCCTAAAATCCAGCTTCAGAGGACAGATTACTCCCATTAAATCCTTTATCATCATTAAACTAAAGTGTTTCTTTTGAAAACATATTTTTTTCCAGTTTCTCAAACAGCCGGAATATTTATAAAATATGACATCAATTACAACGCAGCCCTTTTCTTCGCACTGATTGTACAGCCTGTAATTACACTTAAGCCTCTTATGTGTGTATTGTGGCAGCAGGAAAGCAAGCTCTGTGCTTTGTCTGTGGGTTATTCTTCTTTGAAAAGGATATGCAGCAGGAGTTTCTTTCCCTGCAGAGTCCGATCCATACAGGCAGACGGTCCAAACTCAATCAGCCCCCTCCTCCATCAGTCCTGGGTGCTCTGCACTGCCCCTTTTTAGACTGTCGAGTCAGGGGTGGGGGTGGGGAATGGGGCAGGTAACAGGCAGCAATGTTGGATTTGGCCTGCAAATGCGGTGTTCGCAGCCAGCTTTTCACAATCATTTGCAGACAGGGGAAAATGTTTTCCTGTCTGTATGACAGCCAAAGGTGGAAGAATCAAAGCATTGTAGTCCATTAAGTAATGCTGGATGTAGGGATTTGGGTTCTTATACAGTTTGGCCGGCACATTTGTTACAGCTTTGCAAGGCGTTTGCTTTGGGTTTTAAAAAAATGTATTATTTCTTAAATTTGCCATTACGGGTACTTGCAGTTGTGGGTATTAAGGTTGCTATGTAAAGATGATTTGGGGGAAAAAACAATCTCATAAAGAAAACTGAATTCTTTGAGTGGGTATGAGAATAGAAGAACAAAAGAAGAGCCCTGCAGGATGAAACCAAGAGTCCATCCAGACCTATGACCTATTTCCAACATCATCCAGGTAGATGTCTCAGGGATGCTGACAAGCCTAGCATGAACACAAGAGCTTTTCCCTGCATTTATCCCCACTGGTGCCTGGGTATCAGTGGAAGAATTTCAGATGGGAGACCTAGTAACCCCACAGTGCCTCTAGCATGCCTATATTACTTCTGGGTTAAACAAATAGGCTCTAGTATGGTAGTAGCGCAAGATCTCCAGCTACCCCCTGAAGGCTGGCAACCCTAGTTTGCAGGTGCTTTTGGAATTCTGAAATGGCATTTTGGGTACAGGAACAGGTGCCTCACGAGGTGAAGCCAGCTACAAAATAATGGTCACAGCTTAATTTTAGTAACACGGTGCAGACTCTTGGGCTGTTGAGGAAGTTGCTTCTGCACAACCTATCAAATCTCCAGTAGTCCATCAGAATCCTTGCTTGGCAAAAGCCCTAAAGGGCATTTTCGCCAGTGCAACCCTGCACCACTTTCACTGGTGGATTCAGCACCCACCCCCTGGATGGAGATGCAAGTGCCTCAACTTCAATAGATGTTTATCAGTTGAATAAAGTTGGGATCAAAATACACTCTTCAAACAAATAATATTTGAAATAACAAACAAAAAGTAATATCCATTTTGCTGCTCCCAACTTGTGAGGCCCAACTGAGGGTATCTTGTTGGGTCAGTGGGTTCTTTCACTTCACAGGCAAATCCTCTTCTTTCCTGCCAGCTTGTTGGACTATTTCTTTTCTTTTCTTGTCTTGGGGAAGTGCTGTGGCTCAGTAATACAGCATCTGCTTTATATGCAAAAAGTCCCAGGTTCAATCTCTGGTATCTCTCGTTAAAATGTTTGCTCTAGGACCAGTAAATCTTCTTGGTCGTGCTATCCTGCTTTAGTTTGAGTGAACTTCTATGAGTGTAGCAGGTCGCAGGTGATGTGAAAGATTTCTACCTGAGACCCCAGACAGCCACCAAACTGAGCAGACAATGTTGATCTTGATGAATCAGTGATCTGACTCAGTAGAAGAAAACTCAAG
This sequence comes from Sphaerodactylus townsendi, assembly GCF_021028975.2. Taxonomy (NCBI): domain Eukaryota; kingdom Metazoa; phylum Chordata; class Lepidosauria; order Squamata; family Sphaerodactylidae; genus Sphaerodactylus; species Sphaerodactylus townsendi. The sequence goes on along the minus strand of NC_059436.1, from coordinate 26,631,177 downwards.
GCATCCATATGTTTTTCCGCTGTGTATTTCCACTGCCTCTGCTGACTGCCTTTTTTATCCAGCATGTTCAGCCAATGCACAGGAATGAACCCACCCTTGATGCTGTTCGACCACTTGTGGGGCTCCTGTTGTCAGCCTGTGATCCATTAGTACCCCTGGATGAGTTAAGGTGGCCCATTGTTAGTCCCCATCTAAGGAGATTCCTAGGATGACTCTGCTTAGCTTCAGCAACAAAACTGCATCACCATCTTGCCATCAGACCTTTTGGGGGCCTGTTGCAAATGGTCACATTTCCCTCCCTGGTGTCTCCACTTGAAGGATCCCTCTTCCTGAGACCCTGGGAAGGTGCTGCCAACCAGAACAGATAGCATTGTGATTGTGGGTTTCACATAAAGACAGTTCCCCAGATTGATTTTGTGTTTACAGCATCATGACTGCAAATCAAAGGAGTGTACATGATCCCGAGAGACTTTACGACTAAACAACACCTGGTATTTTTAACTGATTCCCCTTCAACATCTTTTAATGTTGCTCTTCTATTCCTCACCAGGGACCCAAGTTGTACGTTTTTTTAAATGTGCAAATAAGGGAGTGGAAACAGCCATTGGGTTGGCTCTTGCAAAGTTGCTGATCTCCTGGAGCTCCCAGTCCTCTGAGGTCATAAATCATTAGTGATTAAAATTCTGTTACAGTTCAGCATCCAAAATGCGAAGCGTTCATCCCCTCCGATGGCTTTGCAAAACAGATGAGATTTGGCAAGGAAAGCATTTGGCTCTTGAAAACCACTGTCACAATTACTCTGAACAGTCATGTTTTCTTTTGTACACCATTTCCTATTAGGCAAGTTGTTTGTTTTTTTTTAAAAAAAACTCAAGACAAAGGCAGAACCTATTTTTGAGTTCCCTTATCATATGAATTTCTATTTAGTATGGCATTGTGGATTGTGGAGGTGGGGGTTTAGAGCAGCCACTAACTGCATATGACTCGGGGCTAAAAGTGGCATCCCTTTACTGAGTTCTCTCTTTCTCTGTTGCAATGTAGAGGCTCACTTACCCTGTGGTGTCACACCATCATATAAAATCCCCCCCCCACCACTGTCCATGGCAGTCAGTGACATGGAAAGAGGAACCTCCCCATTATGATGTCATGACATAGGGTAAGGGATCTTATATGTCACAGACAAGATGGAAGATAGTTGCTGTGGGACTCCAGCAGCTCCACCCTGAAGACTGGGACATGGCATAGGTTTCCTGAGAGTCCAGGGACCCTCTGGATGCTCTCTGAGACAGCAGGGAGGGAATGGGGAGTAGTAGTAGTTGTTTATTATTACAACCTTTAGGGGATGGGGACTTATAGTACAGCTTCTGCACCAGGTGCAAGATTACATCACTTTTTACTTAGGTCTCACTGGCTGAAAGAGCAGAAATTGCTTTGATGGTGCTAATGACAGGTGATCCTGCCATCTGAGTGGTGGGGCCCAAGATTTGCTTGCCAGCCAAAGAAACTTTGGGGATAGGAGGTGCCCCCCCCCCCGAACCTGCCCTATGGGAGGGACAAAGGGTAGCTATGAGGCTTATATGGTTTCTGAGGTCTTTATAAGGGGGAGGGAACAAGATTCTAATGATGTGCCAGCCCTTTGCTCCTGACTTCAAAAAGATGAAGGCTGGAAAGGGGAGGAGGACCAGGGTGACTGCCTAAACTCTCTCCCCTTGACAGGGCAAGATTCCAGGCAGCCAGAAAGGAGAAGTCCTGGCTCCAGTCTCAATAGCCTATTTGCTAACAGACAACATACAGGTTTTGGTGGGTTTTCCGGGCTGTGTGGCCGTGGTCTGGTGGATCTTGTTCCTAACATTTCACCTGCATCTGTGGTTGGCATCTTCAGAGGTGCATCACAGAGGGAAGTCTGTTACAACTGGGAAAAATTATGACAGGGAGATTATCAATCACTGAAAAGATTCCTTGGAGTAGAGATGTCTACTGTGGAGATAGTCTTTATTTTATGCCTGTGGTGCATTGCTTTGATGCAAAATGGGAATTTGATGGGGGGGGGGGTGGCAGTTTTAGTTCTTGCCCCAGGCACCATTTTCTGTAGTTACGCCTCTGAACTAGAGCCTCATGAATGGCTGACTACATTTCCCAGCAGCCCTCACTTTTTCTGGTTTGTTATCGGGAACATTCTGCTTAGTTATGTAGGAAAATATTTGTGTGCCAAAAAAAAAACTTCCATGTCATGAGAATTAAATGACTCCCATGAACCTAACGTATTCACCTAGGCAGCAACAGAATGCACCTCTGCATGATTCACTAATCCGGACGCTTTCTTTTAGACCTTCGTTAGAGGGAAAGCCTTACCATGTGCGTTTTGAGTGTAACTGAAGCATTCAAATAACCTTCCAATAGCAAATTACTAGCTCTGCATTAGTTTATGCTGTGGGCTTGCCTCTTTCCAGTTTGGAGTCACGTACAGAAAAGAGTTTACTCCTCAGAAAGAAGGCAATTTCTTTCCCTTTCTATTCCAAAAATAAACTGTTTCCATTGAAAGAGTGAAATGAATTTTAATGATTCTGCATGGTAATAGAAAAAAAAAGTATGCCTCAGCCATCAGGAATTTAGGAAACACTGGGATTGGTCTTGGCACTGGGTTGCCCTACACTGTCTCGTTCCATTTCAGTCCCAAGCATCATTACTCTGAAATGAGCCTTCTTAATTTCAGGAAATGTATGATGCGGATGTTAGACACACTTGGAAATTCTACCCTTGCAATGTATTTAAGCCGTAATGAAATGTAGCCAGCACTCAACAAAGAGTTTAGAGAGGTGGGAAGCAAGCATTTTCTGAGAGTTGAGTCTATTCTAATACTTGCCTGGCTAAATTGTAGTAATGATGTCCCTCAGGGGCTAGAAGAATAGGGCTCGGTTTGATATTGAAATGGTGGGGGGCACCTGATCTTTAATCAAGGGTAAGGAGATTGTAAGCCACCTTGAGTCTCCTTACAGGAGAAAAAAAAGGGGGGGGGGTACAAATCCAAACTCTTCTTGTTCAGGTACTGACAAGATGTCATGAGAGAGACATAAAAATAATAACACAATAGCAGGGTTTTTAAAAGGCAGCATGTATTTATTTATTAAAATATTAATACAACATCTTTCCACATGGTTCAAGGTGGCTCTGGAGCATGAAGCTTGGCCAACAACTGCTCTCCTTAAGCACTTGAAAGAAGTGTAAATTTGCAGCATAAAACTTAGAGGGAAAGAAACTTGGGGAGTCTCTGTAGGGAGGGATAACTGAGTGCCATCACAGAGAAGGCCCTGTCTCACGTGGCTATGAGAATTATCCAAAAGGTTGCCAATTCAAATCTCACCTCAAACGCAGATGCACTTGGTGGCTTTAGGGAAGCCACTCTCTTTTGACTGCCATATCAAGATACTAATGCTGACCAGTCTTTTTGTAAGGATTAGGAAGCATAGAATTGGGCCTTTGATTATGCACTCTGCAATAGGACAGACCGTGTTGGAGAATGCACTCATTGGGATATCTTGGGCCTTGTCAGTTTATCTTCTTTCAGGGTCACGCTGCCAGATACCTTCTGAAGCCATTACATTGTGGATTTTGCCATTCCCATTGGGTGCTATTGGCAGAGGTGGGAAAATGCCCTTGAGATTAGAACAAGAGGAGGGTTAGGACAGGGAAACTCAACATATCTCAGCCATTTTTTGATGACAGACCCATGTTTTTTCGACCTAGAGCTAAAGAGGCCAAATTCCACACACACTGAGTAACAAAAACCAGCATGATGTGGGAAGAGCCCCTTTTCAGGGTACAGCTGCTGGAAGATGTTTCAAATTAAAGTGATTAATGATCTCAACTCCAGCAGATTAAAACATGTGGAAAACAGCCGCCTTCTTATCTCAAAATGGACATGACACAGACAAGTCCTTATTAACCAGGGTGTGCAGTGACTTATGGCTCATGGCATTAAAAACAGATTCCCCCCCCCCCCCCCGGTCTATTAAAAGAACCCCTCCATAGAGGCAGCTCCAAGGCTAATCTTGGGGTTGGTTGAATTACTTCAATTTCAATTCCATTTGAATTACTTCCATTTCAGTTCCATTTCACTGAGTGAAGATGGCCCAGATCTCCAAACACATTATGCTGGGAAGGACATCTACTCCACCAAGTTAGATTATGTAGACTCCTGTGGTGAAACACTACTTTCCTCACAAAAATTATCACTTCAGCAGATAGGTTAATTTCTCCCTCTGCTGATGCTCAGAGGTTAACCTAAAAATACCTTCATGGATGAAAATTTTCCAGCTAGTGTTTGTCTGGCTGCTTATTACAAGAACAATTTATATGCTAATGATGAGTAGCTTAGAGAGTAAAAGAATGTATTTCCATGACTTCTGGACTCAGAAACAATAGACTAGGGGTGGCCAACCTATGGTGCTCCAGATGTTCATAGCAGGGGCTGATGGGAATTGTAGTCCATGAACATCTAGAGCAGGGGTAGGGAACCTGCGGCTCTCCAGATGTTCAGGAACTACAATTCCCATCAGCCTCTGTCAGCATGGCCAATTGGCCATGCTGGTAGGGGCTGATGGGAATTGTAGTTCCTGAACATCTGGAGAGCCACAGGTTCCCTACCCCTGATCTAGAGCATCATAGGTTGGCCACCCCTGCAATAGACACACAGAGGTCTACTAGAGAAGAGACTAGTATTTTTCCATAGGTAAAAAAGAGGGTTCTGATGGTATTTAAAGGGGGCATTATTAAGAAAACTACAGATTGCAAAAGCCCTAGCATGAATACAGTTTTGACTGGAATTGCTAGGAATTGTTGGGAAAAAGGAACCAAGATAAGGCCTGCTAAGCATTGGGGTTTGAAGGTGCACAGTCCAATTGCCTTGCACACTTCCTAGTCTCTCACCAAGCTGCATTCCAGTCTTAGATCACATGCTTTTGGGTTCAAGCGGTGAAGTCTTTGAGGTCAGGGGCTGGAACTTGAGCACAGGTCTTGCCTTGAAGTGGAGCAGTTGAAATGTGCAAAGTGCTACACTATTGACCACACAAGGACAAATTACTAGATTCTTGTATTTATACCAGACCTGGACAATTAGAGGCTTCATACTCTCAGCCAGTTGCAAGGGCTGATGAAGAGGGCTTTCAATCTTGAGTGCACACAGTCCCCTCAATAGCTTACTCGACTAAATCCCAGATGTAGGCTGGGTCCCTTGACAATTGTGCAATACACTAGGGATAGATGCTTTTTTTCTGACCTGAATAATCAAGGCTAGCCTGATCTCATTATATCTCAAAAGTTAAGCCGGGTTATTTGGATGGGTGACCTCCAAGGAATACCAGGGGCGTGATGCTGAGGTGAACCACTTCTAAATGTCTCTTGCCTTTAAAACCTAATGGGATCAACATAAGTTGGCTGCAATTTGATGGCAAAAAACCTTCCTTCCTTCCTTCCTTCCTTCCTTCCTTCCTTCCTTCCTTCCTTCCTTCCTTCCTTCCTTCCTTCCTTCCTTCCTTCCTTCCTTCCTTCCTTCCTTCCTTCCTTCCTTCCTTCCTTCCTTCCTTCCTTCCTTCCTCCCTCCCTCCCTCCCTCCCTCCCTCCCTCCCTCCCTCCCTTCACAAAATAAGGTCAGTGCTTTGGCACTCTTGCCCACAAGCAACCGTACCTGCTCACTGTTATGCTTTCTAGCATGACTTTGGCTCATGCCAAGTCTGTTTAATGACAGTCATAGTCATTGTCCCCCTGGAAAGGAGATGACTTTGGGCATTCCCTCCTCAGCTTTCAGTATATGAATGAGGCCTATGCTGTTTCCAGACCCCTCTGCAGATCTACTGGTTTAGGCAATGTGATGGTTCTACTGTTGAACTGATAAGCATCTAATAATATGGACCATATTTCCTCTCCCTGCAGAACTTGCCGAGTGGCAGGAGGCTTGTATCAGTTTGGAGACAAGGATTGAGTTGCAGCGGCAGAGGCCAACTCCTCTGCTATTACAAACCAGAGCTAAGAAGGAGGGGGGGGGGAGGGAGGGAGGGAGGCAGCCAGAGGCTGGGAATTTCTGAACAAGAGCCATTGTCTGATTGCAAGATATTAAAGATGCTGAAGCTGCCCTCCAGAAAAAAAAGTGCTGCCGCATCTTCCAAAGCTGTAGGAAAATTTAATCTGCTCCTTGTTTTGCCTCTGGGATGGGATCCAAGACAGTTTCTCCTATATATCATTTCTCCTTATGAATAGCAGGCAGCTGTTCCAACAGCACTCTTGTCCGTGGAGCGCAGCCTTGGAAGGAACTGGGGGTCTCTTTCCACCTTTGCCAAAGTGGAATCACATCCTTCCTTTGGAAAATGACTCTTTCTTTCCTCTTATTGCAAAGCTTTCTTTACCTGTAGCAGGCAAGATGCAGGACCACAACAGTAACACACCTGTTCTTAGCATCATGACATGAGAGAGAGCCTTCTAAACTGCTGAATCACTAGATGGGCTGGGGGAAATTGGATGCTACTTGGTAATGAAACGGGCAGCTTTTGACCACGAATGATACTTATTATTTGTACAGTGCTGACTGGAAGTATTTCTTCATCCTAAGCAAAGGGAAAAATTGCTTCTTCCAGGAAACATAACACTGTTTATACCAGTAATGACAAGGAATATTGTGTTTCGCAGTTTCAAAAACAACTACTTAAGAAAGAAAACCTCAGCACATCCAATGAAACGATTTTTTAAAAATCAACAATTCAGTAGCATTTAGAAGCACAGAAAGATATTAGGACTGTCAGTAGCCACAGCTCATGTCCTTCTGCCTGGACCACAGAAATACATTTCGGAGTCTTGGTGTCAAATAGGTAAAAGTACTATGAGCTAGCAAATGGTCTCAAATTATCCTGTGTACATCTCCCAGGTTCATACCATGTTTAGTCATGATATATAATCTTTATATGTGATACACGTTAAGAACCACTGTCTGGAGAAACTGAATGGGAGATGACTTTATTCTTTCTCATGATCCAACGAGCCAGGATTATCTAAAGAAACGGACTGGCCTAAAAATCATCTGGTGAGCTCTTATTTGCCCTGTTGGGGAAACTTGTATATAACTCATAATTATAAACAAGTCTCTCCCCCCGCCCCCCCGCCCGGCAGCAAATAGCACCATCCCAGGGGCATTTTTGGATTGGGAAGATGGCATGGGGTATGGGTAAGGCTTAAGCCAAACAATAGCAGTATGGAACCATTGACTAAAACTTTTCCATGTTGATAGACTGCCATTTTTTTTCCAGAGCTGATCCAGGGAGATATTTACATTTTTATTTATTTATTTATTGTTTAGTTTTATATACCGCCCTATCCACAAGGGCTCTGGGCGGTGTACAACAAAATAGTGCCATTAACAGAATAGTGCCATTGACCTGCCTGGTAGGCTTGTCAAAAAGCACTGTTGATGCACCTGGCAGGAGGAAGGGTGGGGATGAAGACATGATTGGCCATGCCCTACCATTTCTGGATTGTACTGCCTTTTGAAATGTCCTGCAGCCTTTGGTCCCATCCCTAATTTATCGTTAATTAGCTGTGAGGGCAAAAAGGAAAAGAGACCACAAAATTTTTAATTCATGGTAGATTACACCAAGGGAGAGGATCTGGCAATCCTACCCAGAAGTAACATCAGACATCTCTAAAAATTGTGAGACATTCTATGGATTACCATAGATTTTTCAGAGATTCTCAGATAGGTGTGATGTCACTTCTGGTTTCCCCAGAAGTGACATCATGCCAATTGCTGATGCCCCCCCATGTTCCTGCCTCCCCCCAGTCTTTTTCTGTTCACTGGACTAAGCCTTTTGTGACAGAGTATGTAAAGTGCTGACTCTTCTGTATTCTGCTGGATCACTTTTTCTACATGCCCAAGGGGCTTTGGAGTTTTATTGCTCAAATAGCAAACATCCTCTATCTTCCCATGCTTCATGGCCTTTGATTTTGAGATGGAGTTTCAAATGTAGTTTGGATTATGGCATTTTTTGTTCTTATTTAGTATTGTTATGATTCAACCCTAAACAGAGTTACATCCAGTGTGTGAACATAGCCCCTTGTGTGTACTTAAAATTGATTCCCATCCAAATAAACAGACATGAGTGAGTATATCACATTTGTTCAAACACAAAAATTTATTCACAAGGAACTGAAAAAGACACTCTTGACTGAAAACTGGAGAAAATGTAACTGCCTTTTTGTAAGCAACAGTCTATTTAAGGAGAGGCCAGTTATGATCTATCTTGGGCCTTTCCCCACTTTACCTCTTTTGAGTGCAACGCCGCAGCGACCCCGCATAGAAAAGCCTCCGCGTCTTTTGAGCACGGAGAAATTGTTCCCCACTCATTTGCCATTCACGAAATAACGCGGGGTTCCAGAGCAAGTGTCCCGTGGCAATCGAGCGTTCTGATTGGCTGGCACGCGTGCGCGTCATGGACACGCAGAAGTGGCGGCCACCCGAAGGAGGGCCTCCATTTTGATTGGCTGACACGTGAAGTTGTTTTTGATAGGCTCACACGTGCGTACGTGCAAACGTCATCACAAAGGTGTTGGACGCGTTGTTTTGAGCCGTTGACACATGCAGACGTCATAAATCAGTCGCCGGTTGCGCTTTCTGTAGTCGACGCGAAAACACGTCATCAACAGTCGCGTTTAGGTGTGAAAGTGGAAGCCCCCTCGCCTTTCCTATTCTTCCTTTTTCATCTTCTCATTCGCTTGTTGCTTGTGCCGTATCGAGAGATGTTGCCTCGTGTCTACGTCATCACATAGCTTCATGTTGCATAATTTCTGACGGGGACACCCTCCCTAAACAAAATGGAGGAGCCTGTTGCCTGATTGGCCAGAAGGCTGTGCGTCACAGCGAATCAACCACGCGTAAACAGCCGAGGTTCCCCACCACCCCGCGGCAACCGCGGTGTTTTTGAAAGTGTTGCTGTTTGAAGAGGAGCTAATTTGACGCGCGCCAAGGAGGTGGGAGAGCAACAGATTCTGGGCAGCTGCGCTGGGGCCGCTGGTGCGGTGGAGAACGTCCAGGATCCCCGTGTCTTTTCAAGAGGTCACCCCGCGGCATATGGTGAGTGGGAAAAGGCCCCTTGTCTGTGCCACAAGGCACCTGCTGCAAAATTTCCATTCGCTCTGGGTATAGCAGAGTTCTTAGATTGGGACTGTAGCTCAGTTGCATACTGAATGCTACGCACTATATGCAGAGGGTTCCAAGTTCAGTCTTCAGTGTCTTACTACCTGCATTTTAATAGGTGCATGAGTGACTTCTGCCTTTATTTTTGGAGAACACTCCCAAAGTTCAAGTCAACCACTCTCTATTAAAATGGACTGTCACAATACAAGATAGCTTCTGATGCTCCTAAATCGAGATGATCCAATTGGGGAGGGGGCTCTTTTGGCAAACTAAATGATCTCTGTAACCCCCTTCCCTATTTTGGTGATAATAGAGAGGGCCTGCAAAACCAGGTTAATATATTCCACATTCAAAGCAAAGGCAGGAGAAACTGTTCATATGCAGACTGGATTTGTGATGTCATAAGAACATAAGAACAAGCCAGCTGGATCAGACCAAAGTCCATCTAGTCCAGCTCTCTGCTACTCGCAGTGGCCCACCAGGTGCCTTGGGGAGCTCACATGTAGGATGCGAACGCAATGGCCTTCTGCGGCTGTTGCTCCCGATCACCTGGTCTGTTGAGGCATTTGCAATCTCAGATCAAGGAGGATCAAGATTGGTAGCCATAAATCGACTTCTCCTCCATAAATCTGTCCAAGCCCCTTTGAAAGCTATCCAGGTTAGTGGCCATCACCACCTCCTGTGGCAGCATATTCCAAACACCAATCACACGTTGTGTGAAGAAGTGTTTCCTTTTATTAGTCCTAATTCTTCCCCCCAGCATTTTCAATGAATGCCCCCTGGTTCTAGTATTGTGAGAAAGAGAGAAAAATTTCTCTCTGTCAACATTTTCTACCCTATGCATAATTTTGTAGACTTCAATCATATCCCCCCTCAGCCGCCTCCTCTCCAAACTAAAGAGTCCCAAACGCTGCAGCCTCTCCTCATAGGGAAGGTGCTCCAGTCCCTCAATCATCCTTGTTGCCCTTCTCTGCACTTTTTCTATCTCCTCAATATCCTTTTTGAGATGCGGCGACCAGAACTGGACACAGTACTCCAAGTGCGGTCGCACCACTGCTTTATCATGTAAGCAGACTTGATTGGTTACATGACATCATGAATTATTCAGGCTGGCTAACTGATTCCTGATTGGCTAAATGTGTATAGCTAGCTTGAGGTTAAAAAAACCCTTTATTTTAAAAACTGCCAAAGCAGTTGAAAGGGATAGTGAACACCCCCTTCCCCAGAAGAAGAGGGTGGAAGTGAATAAAAGGGGAAAAAACAAAAGAATAGAGGTAAGGCCTGAGGTAGGTTTGCAAACAACAACTCTCCCCCTTTCTGCTGTGAAAATATTAGCCCTCCCAAACCAATTTTTTCCTTGGTTTGGGCAGCCCAGACTATTTCAATTTTGCCAGATCTTAGAAGCTAAGCAGTATTGGTGTTATTTGGATGGGAGACCACCAAGGAAGTTCAGAGTTGCTATGAAAAGGCAGGCAATGGCAAACTATCTCTGCCTTAAAACCCTTACCTATGGGGTCAGCTGCTATTGGATGGCCTTTTCCATCACCATCACATTTCTCGGTTCTATTCTTAAACTTTTAACATGAGCCTGTATGACTAAGATGGCCCACTGGATGGCAGACTTTGCTCAGAAAACAAATTTTGCCCGGGAGGAAGTGCATGAAGGACTCATGTGAGCTGTGAAGCAGGGAAGGTGACAAAATAATGTGCCATTATTTATATTAATAGTTCAGGCAGATGTTTGTACAAAGCAAACTCCTATTTGGGGTGTGTGTGATGGTTTCTTAGTTCCTTACCCTTCCCATCAAGGGAGGATAAAAAGTGCCAACATGTATCTGATGAACTCGACCAACCTGGGAGAGGAATGGACAAGTTTTTTTTGCAGCTGAAATGCCCTGATTTTCTTGAATCAGAATTTTCTGAGTGGTGTCTGGGACTGGCCAGCTTAGGAAATGATTTCTGTTTTACTTCACAGTCTTTGAAAGCATCATTCTTTCTTGGCCGTCCGTATAATTTTATTGCTTTAAATATTGATTCAAAATTAAATTAGGAGGCTGGAAAGTGGTATATTACAGCTTGTAAGGTACAAAAGCTGAAAAGGAGAACCTACAACTCCTACATTCCTGTTCTTCCTTCTGGTGACCCAAATCCTGAAAATTTCCCTCACGGAAGTGTTTCCATTGCTGCTCTCAAATCTCAATATACCTTGGAGGAAGCGGGGTTACCACCCTCTAGGAAGAGCCTGAAATGGCAATTGATCTCCAGACTACTGAGATGAATTCCCTTAGGGGAACGACAGCGTTGGAGGTTGAACTCTAATGACACCACATCTCTGCCGAGTGCCCTCCCCTCCCCAAACTGCTCTTCTCAGGCACTGCCCTTCAACCTCCAAGAATTTCCCAAGTTGTAGTTGGCAATCATAGAAGGAAGAGTGAGATTAAAAATGAAATAACGTCTTATGTATAGCAACTAGAATGCATTTCATTAAAGGTAGGGTTCCCAGGTATGGCCTGGCAAACTGGCAGGGGACGATGGAGGCAGGAACATACAGGCAGCAGGAGCTTTATCAGTGCTCCCTTCTACAATGCTGCAATTGCTGGCACAACCTGAAAATGATTTCATCATGCAAGGGGAACTCTAGCATTCACCCCAAACTCTATGGTTAAACCATATGCTGCAGTATGGTACAACATGACGATGTCACTTCTGGGGCGCGCTGGAAGCTGCGACATCAAGCTGGGAACACTGAACATGCCCCCTTCCCATCCAATTCTGCAAGATAGTTTCCTCCAGCTAAGAAGCAACAGGAAGCAGGTGACTCCTGCCATAAGTGGAAATATGACACGCCTAACTGGAAGAATGTAGTAACAATGGATCTTTCTACACTTAGAGATAATATGCTTATTAACCAAGGAAACAGCCTACAAGATCCAGGCAAAACTCCGAACGTATAAAGAGAAACAATCAGCACAGCAACAGTTCTTCCCCAGGGCAGGTTTCCCTACGGTTTCCTTGCCCCATTAGCCACTGGAAATCATCATCCCTGCCCTAGGTCACTGGGGCCTTTTCTGATTTCTTGTTAAAACTGGCAATACAATATCATTATATCAGTATAACATTATCACAATATGAGCAGCAGGTCCTCTGGATTCCCAGTTTTCATTTTTTTTAAGCAAGTTTCTACTGACCTTTTCCACTTGCAGGGGTACAGGTTCTGATTGGGGAAATTGGCATTGTCTCATAGTGGAAAGTATAGGAACAATTTGCATGCATTTAGCAGTCTTGCATCCTCTATTTGTTTCTCTAATTGCTCCCCGCTTTTCAAAATCTTGTTTGTTTTCCAAGATGAAAAGGTAAAACTCGGTCCCAAGAACATTCTGAAATTAACAGTCTCCGGTGCTGGGAGGAAATAGAAATGAGACACCTCTCTCTGATTCATAATTTGCCAAATTAATCACCTCATTAGGAAGGAACACCAAGAATGAATTGGAGCTTCTTGTGCTGCGTTTAAAATGCAGCATGGCATCCAAATGAGAGAAAAAAAGAAGCATGCTCCTTTCAGATGGCCTTCCTTGCCTCCTCTCCCACACAGGCGCACCTAAAACCAAGCCTGCTTTTAGTTAATTTTAGCTGGTTGTGAGTGTTTTGGCTTTTTATTTTAGGTGTTTGCTAATTTTTAATGGTTGATGGGCTCTCAATCTGTACGAGTGCATGTTACATTTAATCAGAACTGTCAGCATAAAACTGTTTTAATGAACCAATGAATTTATCAAAGAAATGAAGCAAAACTTTTGGGGAAACACAATCTGATGAATCTCCCCTGGTTCCTGCCATACACATTATTTCCCAACCTTGATAGGTGAAATCCATCTCATGCTCACAGGCTATCTTCTTGAAAACCTAGTCCAGGGCCCCAGAACCCAAAAGGCTCCTTCCAGTACCATCAGTGCAGTTGGTGGTTGAATGCCATTATCTTCTGTTCTCATCACATTCCTCTTCTCCTGATGGGAAGGATCAAAGAGAATACCACCTGTGCTCCCATTCCTTTCAGCTGCCGCCTAAGAACTTCATAGTCGGTCTTAATATGTGTGATGATGTCCACAGCTATGTCTTTCATTCCCACATGGAGCATCCCAAGTGTGTAATGATCTGTAGGTTTGATCAGTTTTGGCATCCTGTCTACAACATCCATACCCCTGAACAGAGAATCACTGATTACTAACCTTTTCCTTTTCCTTCCAATGCCATTTCTTCGTAACCCCATGCCCTCTTCATGTCCTTGTGGTTCTTCCTTTGCCAGTATTTTCATCTCTGTCACCACTGCAAGGGCCTGGAATTGAACCCTGAGCTCCAATGGCACTGAGTGCCATCTTGATTGACACCCACCATCAGGTTCCTACTGCAGCTCTCAGAGGAGGCTTGTTATGGAAATCAACCATTCTGCTGTCTCCTTGACTGGTCTCTCTATCATTATGCAGGTCCTCGAGAGATACACTGGGGGAACTCACAGAGCTAGAGAAAAGCAGCAAAATGCTCCCGCAAGCCACCATTTCCACTGGTGAAAACCAGGTGGGAGGGAAACCGAAATTTCTTCTTTCCCTCGCAGAACATGATGGAAAACAGAAGCTCCTTTTTTCCCCTTTTAGAGTGAATGACCACTTTTAAAGATGAGTAGCTCTGAGAGCAGCCAGAAGAGCTTTGGTCAGAAAGCATGCATCATATTTTCTTGGAGAGATCTGAGCATCCTTAGGTTGCTACTGTATTCTGCTTCTTGAAAGCAATTTTCAAGGTCTTAGTGGTACCAGTGGCGTAGCGCCAAGGGGGAGGGGGATGCCCGATGCATAGGGCGTGTGCCGGTGTGTGGGCTTTCCGAGGCTTGGCAGGGGCGCGGGGTGCCTGTGTGCCCTGGGCTCAGTTCCCCCTCGCTCTGGCCCTGAATGGTACTATTCTACTAAAACAGGGGTAGGGAACCTGCGGCTCTCCAGATGTCCAGGAACTACAATTCCCATCAGCCCCTTCCAATTGGCCATGCAGGAAGGGGCTGATGGGAATTGTAGTTCCTGAACATCTGGAGAGCCGCAGGTTCCCTACCCCTGTACTAAAATATCTGAGAAATTTTTGATGATGCTTAACAAGTTTGTATAAGATGCACTGAGATTTTCCAGGATTTTATGTGAGTGAGTTTCTGTGTTATGTGCATTCCAAAATCAATTCCCCAAGTCTTGGTCTGACAGAAAAGGTCACCGTGGCCTCTAAAAAGAGAGACCTGGATTTTCAGAAAGGTAGAGCTGGATAGAATCTCCAATCCACTTTCAGTGATACATTTTCATCCAAAGATCTCTTGAACTTCGCAGCCAGACCTAAACATCTTAACTTACCATACTAAATGAAACCAAGAAGCCCAGTGTGGTTGGCTGGGAAGGGGGGTGGTCCTAACCACTTGATGGCCCCTTCTTCCATTTAATAGGGGCCATTTTAAGCTTTTGTATATGGTGGCTGGGATGGAACAACATCTTTTTGAAGCTTTAAATGTCTGACCTTTTTTACTCCTCCTTTCTAGCAGCGACACAAGACACATACAAACACGACAGGCCTGGATCAAAGTTTTGCAGGGCATTATTAGCTTTTCTACGTCCTTGCACTTGCTTGGTTTTCTGGGTGTCGGCACAAACCAAGTTGCAGCCTGAGTTTTCTTGCATTCTTCCATTTTTATGTCCTCTCCTTGACTTGAGCACAGCAGCTGTTTGCTGAAGCAGCAGATTCAGATTGCTGGAGCTAAGTGAATTTCCTGAGTCTGGCATAGGCCCGGGGGCCCCCAGCCTTCTTCTGTGCTAAGAATTCTTTAAGGTCAGAGCTCCTGGTGACACTCCACAGTAGCCAGTTTAAGATGGAAGCTTCTTTATTGAATTAGAATGGCTCTGCATCACTTGTATACCACTGATGGATAACTTGCAGTTTCCTGCTAGGACATCCCTGATGAGAGTTTGTGTGTGTGGCGGGGTCAGTTGGTCATCCTCATGTTTCTGACCACATGGGCTTTTTCCTCTGGAACGCTTATATTTCTAGCCACCTTGCCAGTTCTTTACATGGAACTTCTAGTAATAAAATGTGTATGTTTACAAAGGCATAAATTCCTTTACTTAAAATGAAAAAATAAGCATGTGATGGTTTGGCCTGGGTTGATGATACTGCTGTAGTTATAAGATGTAAATGAGAGAGATGCAGGAAAGCTCAATTTTCCCCAGATTTTCCTCCTTATAGCCTCCAGAGTTTCTCTCCTTTTCCTGCTCCATCCCTTCTCTCCAGCTTCATTTTTCTTTCTTCCCTTCTACTCTGGCTTTGATTCTTCTCTTCTCCATCTTGTCTTTCCTGCCTGCTCATTCTTCTGTCATTACAACTCATCTCTGCAGCGGCCATTTTGGTGGTTGCCTGGGCACTCCAAGATGGTGGCAGAGATTTCATGAGGTGGTCTCCTGAGATCTCAGAAATTAACATTTCTTTGTTTTATTTTATCCTTTTTTAATGTAAGATTTTTCTGTATGCCTGGTTGACTATTCCTCCAAATTTGTAGAAACATTTCTCCCTTTATTATCTGGCCTCAATGTACACACTTTTTGCTCTGGTGCTAAATGCAGAGTTAAATATATAGGTTAAAATGTAACAACAATGGAGGCTTTTAAAAGAACACTTTATTGCAATTTAATCTGAAATACATCCAAGGTTGGGGCTTTAAGCATTCTTGAGAATCTTGCTCTTTTTCCAAATAAATTCTCATACAAAACTTCTTAAGGGAGGGGTTGCAAAGGTCTTGGCAGGCTACCATAGATGACTGGTGGGATGTGTTCAGCTCTCTGGATTATACCAGGCCTGATTCAGAAGTTCTGAGACCACTTCAGCATGGACTGTGTAGGTGAGAGCTGTATTATTCAGGAACTGGCAGCATCCACTCATGTATTTGTAATCCTAGATGGCACGAGGGTAGGATAGGCAGGTGGGCGACTATGGCACTACAGGGAAGGCAACATATGGACACTACTTCATGGGGACAGTCATTCAGGTCGTTGGCTCCCAAGTAATGATGCTACCAGATTTCACAACCCTGCCATTTCACTCTGACTATGACAGCTTTGATTTAGCTTCTGTCTTCCGCAGATCTAACCCATGTGCCATTTTCTGTTTCTTTGCATCCGTTTTTTTCCTGCCACAACTGCACAATTTTTAACATTACATTTGTGTCAACTGCATTCAACTGGTTGTTGTGGGTTTTCCGGGTTGTGTGGCTGTGGTGTGGAACAAGATCTACTAGACCACGGCCACACAGCTCGGAAAACCCACAACAATCACTCCCTAGCTAGTTTGATCTTGTCAGATTTCAAAAGCTAAGCAGGATTGACCATGTCAAGTATTGCAATGGGAGTCCTCCAAGGAATACTAGGGTTGTGACATGAAGGCAGGTAAATGGCAAACCACCTCCAAACATCTCTTGCCTTGAAAACCCTATGGGGCCACCATAAGTCAGCCGCAACTTGAGGTTAAAGAAAAAATGACCACAGAGTGGCAGTGGAGTAGGGTAGGGTCATTGTCTAGCATAGAACTTTCTCCCCTGCCCTCCCAACTACTAAAAGAAAAATCACTTTTAAAATTGTAAAATAATAAAAGTGGCACAATAAATCATGCAAGACAAATACATTGTTCCAATGTGCTTAATTCTCATAATTTATAAATTCTGTTTTTCTTGGAGCTTCTCGGAGCTCTCTTAGCCCCACCTACTCAGGATGTGAGTAATGACAGTGCAGAAGATGAATTGTTTAAACTCCCAAAACAATGGCTATATGTTGTGAAGAAGATTTGCAGTACAAAAATTACATTCGTCTAAATCCATGGGTTGAGATTGGTGTCAGGATTGCTCTGTTAATCTGGAAAAGCACTCAGCATAGTCGCTGAGCTACTTCTAAACAGAACAAGAAATTGTTCTGTTTTGCTTGATGTCTCTCCTGGAAACAAACTTTTAATTTCATTGGTTCATGAAAACTAGCCCTCAGCCTCCTAGTCATTAAGATTCAGGTCCTACAGCAACACTTTTAATAACAACTGGAAGTTAGCAACCTTCAGGGCTGACACAAAGACAATTAAGTAGGTAGAAAATTTTCTAGGATACCTAGAGCCCTGTATTTCCATGGCTTTAAAAAATGCTCAAGAATTGTTTCTAAAGCACAATTCTGACAGATTTCCTTCTATCTAATCTGGGTTACGTAATTACAGGTTGCAGGTGAAAGTGAATAGCGTCTGCTTTTGGTTTTTCAGCATTAACCTGTCTTTGAAACATGGTTTTGAAAGTAAGCGTTGAATTCAGTCAAAAGGCTTGAAAACAAGAAGAAGATCCTTGTTTGCGAATCATCCTAGGCGCCTGCCTTGCACACGCTGCCTTTTGCTCCCCACAGTGGCAAAGGGCACTATAAATATACAGTGTGATACATAAAGAGGAGAAACCTTAGCAACTGAATGGGTGTTTTGTGCATACCCCTCCAAGTGTTTCCTTACTCTGCAGCACTGGAGCAATGAGAATCTACTCAGCTAGTTAATACGTCAGCTAATGTGCCAATAAATATGATGCCTTTACCACTGCTCAAGGCAGCCTAAAGCAATAACAACAACAACAACAACAATAAAAAGACATAGTCATCCAAAAATTAATAATGGAAAATTAATGGAAACACACTGGAAACAATTGTGCAGCAGTGGCGTAGGAGGTTAAGAGCTCGTGTATCTAATCTGGAGGAACTGGGTTTGATTCCCAGCTCTGCCGCCTGAGCTGTGGAGGCTTATCTGGGGAATTCAGATTAGCCTGTTCACTCCCACACATGCCAGCTGGGTGACCTTGGGCTAGTCACAGCTTCTCGGAGCTCTCTTAGCCCCACCTACCTCACAGGGTGTTTGTTGTGAGGGGGGAAAGACAAGGAGATTGTAAGCCCCTTTGAGTCTCCTACAGGAGAGAAAGGGGGGATATAAATCCAAACTCTTCTTCTTCTTCTAGTGTGCTTATCAACAAACTCATACCAACTGCAGCAGATTAACCGAATATAGTGTACCACAGATAGCAAAATGTGTTCAACAATGGGCAAGGGGGAGGAGGGAAGCTCACACAGAGATCTTTGGTGTTAGAATACGGATGTGTTAAAATTCACTTAGCGCTATGCAGAATTTTTTAGGTTGGAATTTCAATTGAAGTGTTGTTTCTTGTATGTAAAAGTTCCTTGTAGATTTTCCAAGTTTGTTTACAGCCATTTCTTCACTGCTTCTTAGTTATTTTTTACTTGAAAGACATTCTTCCTTGCAGAATTCCAACCACTCTGGAACCATGTTTCAGCCTTTCTCCAGAGGAAGAAGAGCTGTTGTAAGTTTTGGCAGGAGGAGGGACCTTAATTAGGCTACTAGGAATAGGGTTGTCAGACCTGGGAACATGGGAGTTGTCAGTGACCATGTGACCTTGATTTCCAGGAAAAACCTGGATGTCACTCCTCTCTAGAAATTTCTAGAAATGATGATAAAACTGAAATGGGTTTTCGGCAATTCCTAGAATGGATTGTCGTTGCTTTTGGGGGAAAATCCAGCTCTGTCTTCAAAGCTTGCTCACCTTACTTGTGCTTCTTCATGGCTTCTGTCCATGTTGCTAGTCTAAAGGTGATAATAGCCCCTCCTCAATTTTGGGGTACCATTATCCCACCAATATCAGGCCCTTCATTCCTGCCTATCTTATTTCTCACTGTTTGCATTCACAATCACAGGCAGTTTGCAGGAGGCGACTGGTAATATCCGTCCTGTTTGCCCACAAGCTTTTAATCATTGATAGGATGTTGTTCTTTTTGTGTTGTTTTATTGTATTTTCAGCCATAAGTTGGCAGTTTATTGTTTTAAAGGATGACTGTAAGCAGGTTATACATTTCAAATAACTATCAGGTTGGGAAAGCAATAAAAGCCTGGGTGGAAAAAAATCTGTAAATGTTTCAGCCACTCATGTTTCATGACCGAAGAATTTGATTTTCTAAGCAGGAAGCTTCAGTCCCCCCTGCCTTTCTCTGGAAGCAAAGGAAACACAGTTAAAGAAAATCAAATTCAAATAAAATGGCTAATGATGTGCAGTGAAAGTAAGTGGAAACTGTTGCACTCTGGGGTCTAGCCCCCCCTCCCCCATTTCACCTAAATTGATGGAGTCTTGAAATAGTGGTGACTAAGTAGGAAAAGGAGCTTGAGGTTAGAGTGAAAATGTTGACTCAAATGCGTGGTGAGAAACTAATTTCATTCTAGGGGTTATTAGGAAATGGACTGAGAATAAAATGATCAGTACCATAATGCTGTTATGTAAATCCTTGCTGCGGCCACATTTGGAATACTATGTACAGCTCTGGCTGCCCAAAATGATGTCTGGAATCCTCAGACGACTTGCCTGCCTGTGGCATGCCGCACAAGAAGAGATGATGCCATGGGGAAGGAGGAGTACATAGAACTAGTTGTAAGGTGGCACACATCGGTGATGTCACTGAAAGGTGCTGGTGGGGGAGGGGCAGAGAAAATGGCTGGGTGTCTCCATCATCCAGCCATGGAAAGCAGCAAAAACTATTACCAAGGTTAGCTCAGCCATGTTGGTATGATGGGGAGACAGTGCCCAAGGCCCCATAGGAACAGGAAACAGAGTTAAGTCCATGTTAAGCCAGCTGCCAGACATTAAAAACCTTTCATGGGTAGTGAAGGCCAGGGGGAATGCCTCCAATGCACACTTTCCCCACTCTCCCCCTTTGAATTGGGCTGTGAGAATCACAGCAAATACATTTCTTGCAGCTTCTGGTATCTGGAGCTTTAAGCAGGCAAATCCTTTCCACACATTGCCTCCTCCAAAGATGTTTGAAACAGGGAAGGGGTGGTGGGGAGGGATCCAGAAGCAGTAAGTCTTAAATATGTAATCTCAGGTTGAGCCTAGAATTCCTAAGGGTTTAGATGCAACTCTCCCTTTTCAGGCCTTGACTCGTCATTCTGAGCTCTATTACTTCATATAAGAGAGGGTATGCTTGAAAACTAGCATGCCTGGGCAGTGGCGTAAGGGGGGGGGGGGAAATGGCACCCAGTGCAAAATGACAGCCACCCCCACCTCCCTACAGCACCCTGCCCCCCATGGGGGCCCGCCTCCCGTGCCCCCACGCCCCCCACTTACCTGAGTTCAGTGGGCTGCACTTTGCAGCCGGTTGAACTCCAGGCTGCTCTGGGCTTCTGGGGGGGGAGGGGCTATTTTCTGCCCCATTTGACGACAATGGTGCACGCCTGGGGCGCGGTACCCCCTCCTGTCCTGTGGCAGCTACACCACTGTGCCCGGGAAAGAACTGAAGCCAGGGCCTTTCTTCCTGAAATGACACAGAGCATGGAGTCTGCATGGCTATAAGCTCAGGAGACCGGAAGGGACTGGCATCAGGGAGTTCACTGAGACAGTCGCTACACTGTATTTGTCAATTGATAGGGGAAGCGTCTCTCATAATGCTGCTGACAGACAAGCCTGAAATTCCTTCAGCACTGCAGTGAGGGAATCAAGCCCCCAGTACAGCTGCCATCTTCTCATAACAAAAACATGTTGGGTCATCTGATATTCTATCAGTGCAGTGGAGAACACTTTGGGCACCTTAATGCTGTTTCACAGATCCCTGTTTCTTGGAGCAATTGAAAGTTCCAGCAGGTCAGTTTCCCTGAAAAGAGACCAAGGGAGAGTGAGCACTGGAGCCTTATGGTATCTGTGTAATATTTGTTTACTTACAAATATACAAGCTGAGGGGAGGAGGCGCTGACTGCCAAGAAAGCCACATTCTTCCTTGAAAGCAAAACCAGAGTTATGTTAGCAATCACCCCCAAGGGAGAATCTCAGCATCTGTAGAAGCAGACTTCTTTACTATGTTTCAACTACACAGCTGTTCCTTTCCAACTCCCACCTGAGCATGTGGCTGCCTACTCTGGCTAGTAGGTACCAGCCTTCAAAAGGCTATTAGGCAAAGAGCTCCAGGTAGCTTTAGAACCATCAACTGAGCATCAGTGACCATTAGAAAGCCATCAAGATATACAACAGATGATCATTTCCTCACTTGACACAACCCAAGAGCATTCCCACAGCAATATTATACCCTGGGCTCTTCTCCACCCTCCTTCTGAAATAGTTTCTTCCATCTGCTTGTCACTGAGACCGAGGGCTTAGAATGCACAAGCAGTTAGAATGTCATTACCAGCTAAAAGATAGTTCCCTGTTAATGGCGTTTCTTTTAAAATTAGAGTGTGCAGCAAAAATTATTCAGTGCACTATTAGTAAGTGAGAAGGAAAACAAAGTGCAGGAACATACGTTCTATTGATCGTGTGCAGAGGATCCTGGGTGGAATGTCAGTGTAACAGGCAGAGCCCAGGTCATGATGTGTGGGCAGCTGTAGCAATCTGCATATGTCTCTTCCTGGCAGGACACTAGCAAATTGAAACAAATGTCTTGTTGGTCACGGGGAAGAAATACCGAACAAACATATCCAGTCCATTCAGCAGACAGGATAATTGAGGAGGAAGAGGTCCTTTATAGGACTTGCTAAAGGTAAAGGTGCAACCACTGGGTCATTGCTGACCAACAGGGTAATGTCACATCACAACATTTACTAGGCAGACTATGTTTATGGGATAGTTTGTCATTGCCTTTCCCAGTTGTCTACAGCTTACCCCCAGGAAGCTGGGTACTCATTTTGCTGATCTAGGAAGGATGGAAGGTTGAGTCAACTTTGAGCCAGCTGCCTGAAACTGACTTCCATTAGGACTGAACTCAGTTTGTAAGCAGAGGTTTGACTGCAGTACTGTACCTCAAGGCTCCTAGGGATCATACTCGTGGAAAGAAATGGCATCTAAGCTAATACAAACCAGAGCTGATATCCTATTATATAAAAAACTAGTTGTGGTGGTGACAACTCACTTTCAGCCAGTCAGCACACACAATTCACTTCCAGCCAATTGCCCCCCACACACAGAACTTGGGGTGGGGCTTACACAGAACAGGTAAAAAACAACACAAGCAAAACAGTGGAATGTGGCAGTTACTCACTCTCTGACATACTCGCCCTTCTCCCACGCTGCTGAATAATTACAGTCACTGTACCATCTGCAGCTTCCTGAGGAGAAGCCAGGCACAGGCATCAGCTGCTTTCCGTTGGAAGGTCGCAACTTCTGCCAGTCACAAATGTGCTGTTAACTGTTGTGTGACAATACAGGCATCTGGGAAGAGGAGCAGGTGTCTGGGAAGAGGAGGAGAAGGAGAGGGGAGCTGGTGACATGAGGCCGAGCAGGTAGGAAAGGCAGGAGGGGTCACCCCCCTCAGTGAGCACCATTAACCCTTTGTGTGCTGATGTAGGAGTCTGGGAAGAGGAGGAGGACCAAGAGGGAGCTGGTGAGGTGGGGCCAAGAGGGTAGGAAAAGTAGGAGGGGTTGGCCCTCTCGGTGGGCACCATTAGCCCACCAACAGTTTTCTAGATCATGTTTTTTCTGTTCATATAACGGGCTTTACTGCTAGTTTGTTCACAATGTTCTTCCGCCTAGCCCATGTCTCTGTGTGTAATACAGATGGGGGGGGGGTAAGGGGTGGGGAGACATTTTCAAGATCAAAAAATGCCTCATCCCAAGTGCACTCAACCTCAAGAATGAAAAAAGAAATACAGGTTGTATTGTATATTGTGCCTGGCCCTGACCTGAACAGCCCAGGGTAACTTTATCTGGTCAGATCATGGGGGGTGGGGGAGATCAGGGTGGGCCCTAGTTAATATTTTGATGGGAGACTCCAAAGAATACTAGGGCCACTACACAGAGGCAGGCAATGGCAAAGCACCTCTGAATGTCTCTTGCCTTGAAAACCCCATGGGGTCATCATGAGTCAGTTGTGCCTTGATGTCCCACCAAAAATTGTGCCTTCATCCCTATTAGTACTTAAAGTAGTCCAGGGAGCTTTGGAATGTGAGTGCATAAAAGCACAAGGATACACACACACCCCTTCCTCAGTGCTGCAGCTTCAGTTCTAGGCAGCTGCTGAGTTTCAGTTTCTGTTTCTTGGTCACACTGGCCATTAGTGCAGTCCATTCTTCTTCTCTGTGGTTGTGTATGCATGCTGTAGTAAAG
Organism: Sphaerodactylus townsendi; assembly: GCF_021028975.2. Lineage (NCBI taxonomy): Eukaryota > Metazoa > Chordata > Lepidosauria > Squamata > Sphaerodactylidae > Sphaerodactylus > Sphaerodactylus townsendi. The sequence goes on along the minus strand of NC_059436.1, from coordinate 26,607,832 downwards.
CGGTGAGTTGAGAGAGGTAATAGGTTGTTGTTGTTTCTGAATTCTTCCCATACGAGGAAGCCCAGCCTAGCCTGCAAACCCATTAGCTTGATATTGTCTCGTTCTTCTGTCATTTAAGGTGATAGGAGATGATATTTTTGTGTGTGTGGTGCTGGGGAGCATGCTACAAATTTGTACTGGGCTCAGAAAAAAAAGGATAGCCTTAAGTAGAGCTCTCCCTTCTCTCCCAGGCATGTTTAGTACATTTCATCAATCCGTGTCATTTCCCTGTATTTCCCATTCTGCCACTAGCAGCCAATCATTTGCTGGTAGGGCAGAGGAATTTCCAAATATTTATCTTATAATAGAAGTATATCTGTTTAAACATTTGAGGAAAGGGTGGAGAATTAGCTGCCATTTTCAGCAGCAGGCTTGCCTTGAGTGTAACATCTAGTTCTGTACACAGAGCAAATCATTGTGCTGACAGACATTTTGCTTGTCATTGAAATAAAGAAGAATTTCAGGCCCTTAAATGGTGTGAACAGCTTAAGATAACTGGAGCGCTGACACTTCTGTTACATTCCAAAATGATGCACATCTATTCTGTATTGTATTTTTCTAGCGGTGAAGCCTTTGGCAGTGATTTGCTGAACTGCAGCAGTAAAAACCACAAGCTTCCACACATACACACACCCTGCAGGAAAAGGCCACTTTGTGGTCAAAAGATAGCACTGTAATGAGCAAAGTCATTCCTCCCCTTGCTCTTGTTATTGTTAAAGGATTAATTGGTAAAGAAAGAGTTCCTAAGATTTGGCAGGAGGTTACAACCCCTGACCCAGAAACACTGCCCCTTCGTTTCACTTGCATGAAGCCTGGGTCTGGTTATTAAGTGGTGATGGAAAGGCAAGTTGAATATTAGAATAGTAGTAGTAATAGGTTTATTGTCTTGGCCATAGGCCTTCACAATCTTCTCATACACAACCATAGTAAAATTAAAACTGACACAAAAACACCCCATATATACCCATATAGCTAAAGTGAACTTAATTAGTACTGATACAAATATCCCTGTCAGATAAAAAACACACACATCATAATAACACCATAAGTAACCTGATTCTTCTTGAAGCATGAGCAAAAAGTGCCACTTGGTTGGAAATTTATGGATCGACATTGGACAATAGACAAATCAATTTCCCAGTGTTGTCAGTATCCCTCACAATTGGGAGAAGTTCTTTAAAATATATTTCGTCCTTATGTCATCATAAAGAGGACACTCCAAAACATAATGCAGAATGTCCTCATCTGCCTCACTGCCACAAATACATCTATAGTCACATACCGGCATGTTACTACATTGTACGCTATAAACTGCCGTTGGCATAGCCTAGAATCTCAGGCTGGTAAATGCCATTCTAAAAATATAAGTTGACATATTCACTAAATATGGCGACCTAATATGGTCCTCCTTAAAAGGTTTAAAGAAGGGGGCAACTTTGGACTGATTAATTCGGTCTCTATTAATGCATCCATCTGAAAGAGCCCGTCCCTCGAATCCATTCTCCGGTTACCACTATTGAGAACATCATCTGGTATGGAATAGCGTGTTTGAATTGAAGTAAAATATTCTGAACGAGATTTCTCTTGGATCAGCTTCAACATCAAACTCTGACGACACAAAGGGTTTGGATGGATATTAAAATAGGAAGCGCTGTTATGTTATAACTGTCTTGAGGATGTTCAGTGATCTACCAAGTCCCAGTACCTCCTCCCATTTCTGCTCTGCAAGAGGAAAGTTTTGCTAGTTTGGACCTTGATTTGGCTGTAAGATACTAGGATATGAGCCACCAAGGGACCTAAAGGAGATTGGGCAAGACTTTGGCACCTCTTCAGATGAAGGAGGGAGTTCAGCTCCAAGAAAGCCAGTTGGACCAGCAGGAGAGGCAATTGTCAGATGTGGAACAGCCCCAAATTGTTCCAGATTGCTTTTTAATTTGATACCTCCTCAGCTTCCTAACCCAGGCCCCATGCTGCCGTTTACATATAGGACTGAATTTAAGGGGACGTGAGGGGGCCAGCTAAAAACAATCTTCTCCCACCTGCTTCAAATCTCTGCTGCTCCTTAGTCAACTTCATTGATTTTTCTTTTGCCTTTCTCTTTATCCTGACCCTTTCTTTCTCCCTGCTTTGTCGCTTCCGTCTAGGTAGGCCTTGGAGTTCTCTCAATTACGACTGATCTCCAGATTACAAAGATCAGCTTCCCAGGAGGTTCAGAGCGTGGGCTTATCCCTGCTGAGCTTCATCCTCTCCACAAATTCCATCCCCACCTTTCCAGGAATTTCCAAAATCACTGCTGTGATCCTAGCTGTACTCTTTATGCCTTCCTTCTTATATCACTTTTACTTCCTCCACAACACCACCACCTTCCTCTCCCTCTCCCAATTCTACACATTCGGGAGCTCTGGAGTTGGTGTAAGCAGTAGTGGATGTGAATGCCAGAGGTGGCAGCAGTAGAATAAGAAAAGTGGGCCAGAAGGAAATGAGAGAAGAGCATAGTTAGAATGGCAGTTTCTGTGGTGAATTCAAAAAAGAAATGAGGAAAATGGCAACAAGTTTTAGTATGCTGACAGGGAAATCATAACAAATTTATATTTTTCAAAGCTTATTGATTCTAGAAGAGTATAACTGTTTAGGACTGTACTGAGAATGAGTATTCTACTGAAAATACCTATTTCTGATAAACTTTAAACTCTACTCTTACAAAAAACTTCTCATTTGTATCCTACCCTTCATCAAAAAAGTACAAATGGTTTCCTCCCTTTTTAGCCTCACAATGTGTATCAGACTGGAATTGTTTACATTGGCTGATTATGCAGAGAAAGCTTACCTCGGGACGCTTCTTTGCACAGTGGGCTTGCAGAGGGTTCTCCTCGCATTTGTCTCAACTGGTCTCTCCTTTTGCTTCTTCTCTTAATTCTGCCCATCAACTTCTCTTAACTTAAAGGCATAGTGAGGGGGGCACAAGTGGGCTAGAACCCTGCTTCCCACAACCCCCTATGGTCAGATGAAGTGAAGGGGGGGTATAAATGTAGAGGAGGACTGGCTGTGTGCTCATTCTGAGCCTGGCCTCAATCAGCCTTGGATTCAGCTCTGAGCTGTAGTCCTGCAGCTTAGAGCTGGATCCAAGTCTGGCTAATGCCAGGCTCAGATAGGTCCTTGCTGCTTTGATTTCAATGTGGAGATCGGGCATGGTTGACCTCACACCTGATCTCCATGTGTCAATGGGGGTGTGTGAGCCTAGCTGACCCAGCTCCCAACTGGGCGGGGTGAGCCCTGCTTGCTGGTGCTCAGCTGAGCTCCCCAACCATGTGTGGGAGGGAGGATTTTAACAAGCTACACCCCTGTCCACTTATTGCGGGTGGACTCATTGTAGTGGAGAATCACTCTTGGAAATCTTGTGCTAACGAGAGTGGAGACAGGTGTCCTTTCTCTCCTTGTTGCCTTGGGAGAGTAAAGGAGGCCAAGCTGGGTGTAAATCACCCCTATGAGTCCCTGTTAGGCTGTGCTGCTAATTAGAATGTCAGCTCCTGAAGCTTTCAATAGATTCAATAGCTCAGGGTCTCCTTGACTACCACCATCCCAGCATGAATCTTCACACACTTATTAAATATGTCTCTGCAAAAAACAAGCATTATCTCTTTGCTGCACCATAAAATATGTAGAACGTGCACACCTTTGAAAATATAACCGGCAAGCTAAGCTTGGAAGCATGCCCTATGTGGCAGAAGGCATCTGCTGCACCCTGCTCAAGATATTCAGCAATACTCAATTATCATTGGTAATTCTTATGGTGTGGTTGTTCGTGTGATCTTACTGCATTTTCTTTAACCTTGTGACCCGGAAAGGTGGCATAAATAAATAAATAATATTACATTCCATACAAGCCTTGTGTCTTTTTTGACACTGCCTGACTGATCTAATATCTCCAGCGCTGCTCAGTAAAGAAGCTGATAGCCTAATAAGATTAAACAGCCATGCAAACATCAAGCCGCCAGCATTGACTCCAAGCTCCACTCTGCAGGGGATTTATTTGTGTCCAAAACTCATCATTAGCATCTCTTAGGTGAAAATGTAGCTTTCTGCACATTGTGAGGGATCCCAGTTCCTTCCTTTATCTTCACCAAGATTATCTGCTTTAACGAAAAAAAAACAATAGAAAATGAATCAACTTTGCCGCAGTCCTCTTCTAATGGACAACTGCTCTCACTTCCATATATGATCAGTGTAACATCTTCTTTTCCTTGGAAACCCATAGTTTGGAGGAGGAGGAGGAATTTGGATTTATACCCCACCTTTCTCTCCTGGAAGGAGACTCAAGGTGACTTACAAGCTCCTTTCCCTTCCGCTCTCCACAACGCACACCTTGTGAGGTGGGTGGGACTGAGAGAGTTCCAAAGAACTGTGATTAGCCCAAGGTCACCCAGAAGGAATGTAGGAGTGCAAAAACACATCTGGTTCACCAGATAAGCCTCTGCCGCTCAGGTGGAGGAGTGGGGAATCAAAACTGGTTCTCCAGAATAGAATCCACCTGCTCTTAACCACTATACCATGCTGGCTCTCAGGTGAGGAGGCAAGTTTGTCTTGAACTGCTACTCCAATATGGTATGTATACATTGTTAGCCCTCTTGTGACTTTGGTGACTGTGCATTCAGCGTACGATCCTGTCTGTGGTAATGCCCAGACTGTGGAAGACCTTCTGTAAAGACATTCACCAGGCATGCACATTCTCTAAAAACCATCTCATTTGCCCAGGCTGTGGGCAGCATGAGGTCTGATCTCATTGCTTGACCACCTGCTCTCCTCTTTTTTATTTGTATATTGGCTGCTGTTTCTTATTTTGTGTGGTAATTCTTTTTAATTGTTTGAATGGATTACTCCTAATCGTGTCATTAGTTGCCTTCCCGACTCAGCTTGGGAAGAAAGGCAGGTTATAAATATTTTAAACAAATCAATTGGTTGAATCTTCAGCCCTGTCAGGACTGGCAGTGTAGAGGCAAGCACAGCCTGATCAGGCTGTCAAACAAATCATTCACCAGTTGACATCCTTCAAAGAAAATGATTAATGGTAGATCCAGGACACACTGAAGGAAGTACTTTTGAACTTAACACATAGTTTACTTATGGAAAGTGGGAATGTAAGTGGACTGCATCATTTTAGGCTTCAGGTGGAGAATAGCAATTCTGAGTTCTTTACTGTGTTGAAAATCCTTGCAAATGAAAAACTGAGTTCACCAAATTGGAATGTTCTAGTCTGCCCTACTTCCTATATATTAGGTTTCTGTTTGCACGGAGTTAATTTTTTAAAACATGAGGTACATTAAAAAATATGATCCTGAACTGCAAACTAGGGTGACACAGTTCTTTCTACTTTCCCCACCCCAACCTTCATCACCATCAATTATTTATTAGAGAATTAACTATCCTATGCATTTTGAGTTATTGCTGTTGCTCAGGCTTGCGAGAAGGGGCTATTTTTAGGGGAAATTATCCATTCTAGAAGCTAAATACAGAGTTTGGGATCAATTAAGGATGCCAATTTAATGAATTGAGATTAAGAGGTGGGGCCTAGGGAGTTGATCTCTGATGTCTTGAGGGCTCTTCCACGATGCCCTCCAATCAGAGAGACTGAATTTAGGACTTCCTGTAGAGTGGGCAATGTGTTTTGATACTGAATCATGGTTCTCCCTACCGCTGATTTCTAGTATAAGAGAGAATGAAAAAAATCCTCCTTGTATATGCCTTTGTGACACACATACACCCTACCCATTAGTGTAAAAAAGGGCTCCCATTTGTGACTGTCTCCTTTTACCCCACATCCTTCAAGTGACCCATTCCCCACTTCTTAAACACCACAATCTCAGCCTCTGTTTGCAGTGCACACGGCTCATGTATTTAACCAGATTAATTACTAAGCAGAAGATAGTGCCTTTCTATAATTGGAAGTTGAAAAATATTTGAGTAGAAGTACCTTGAGGGGTGATGGATTAACGTCCAAATGAGTTTACTTCCCTCAACTCAAACCTCAGGCCTTGGGAAATTGTCCAGGCAGGAGAGTAAGGTTCAAATTAATCAACGGGACTGGTAACTGCTAAGGAGTCAGATTAGATGGAATTAGATTTTCCCCATTAAGACACCAGATACCTGAAATATTTAACATTTAGTAGTCCTAACGAGGGAGGCAGGTAGAATCTCCTCAGCTCTGTGGACATGAAAATTCAATAATTTGTCTGCCCTGTCTCTAGTTTTTCATGGAAAACTAATTGGAGGTCAAAGGCTTCTCAGATCACTGAGAGCTAGTAAGTATTTAAGTACTAGTACAGCAGCTAGGTAAGAGAGTTGAGTTGGTATCTCTCATTCCTCATCTGACTTGGGGCCAATGTCCGTCTCTCAGGCCTCAACTAGATGAGATGTAAAGATTGTTGAGATCCTTAATCTTCTTTAAAAAACAGTCATGGATGGTGATGGGTAAGTCTTTAATTGGAATCATGACAACAGGCCGTATGAGAGTGTCCCTTAAAAGTGTCCCTTACTGTTTCCCAAGAGGAGCCCACATGGCAGATTATTAACTTTGGCAGGAAAAAAAAGGCATCCCCCCCACCAAAAAGTTTAGTAACTGCTTGGGGAGGGAAATGGTGCAAAGGGGAGGGGGAATAGGTAAACTACCCCTGCTGCTCTACTATCACCTGATCCAAATCAACACCCACACATACAGAGCTGGTTTGACCAAAATATGAAGACGTTTAGAACTCTGGTTACTGCCTCCAGCCTCTTCTTTAGTTCAACCTTTTCTCTGCAGGGTTTTTGTGAGGTTACAATGCTATCTGGTATGTACATTCATCTTTTTATCCCTGTAAGGCCGTATAACCAAAATGAATGAAAAAGAATCCATAATGTAAGTGCTCGTCAAATATTGCATAGCTGTGATGCTGAAATTGGCTTCTCTCTGCTAGCACTTAGATTTTGGAACTGAATTTTGACATAAATATTTGAAACTGAGGTTTTTTGGGTTTCCTGAAAACCTATTCAGTGTTTATTGACAGTGAAATGAATGAATGAAATGAGCACAAGACTTACAATGCTCTGCTTCAAGACAGCAGTTCGATACTGACTGCATGCCACACTAGCTATAAGATGCTGTCAGTTTTTACTGTCATATGTTAAGTGCCACTATAGGGCAGGTCAATTTTCCTATGGTCCCATACTATGGAGTGCCCTAGCTCAGTAGCAGAGTTGATGCTCTGCAAGCAAAATGGTTGCATGTTCAGTCCCAGACATGGCCAGTTAGCAGATGTTAGTAAATACCTTTCTCTATGGAAGTCCCCAAAGAGCTGCTGTGCATCAGAGAAGACAGTACTGCAGAGGCGTAGCTCCAAGGGGAAAGAGGGGTGCGCGATGCACCAGGAACCCGCCCCTGTGTGATGTAGTGAGGGTATTCCGGGGGCATGGCAGGGGCATTACAGGGCGGGACAGGGGCAAAGGATGCACCAGTGCACCGGGTGCTTTCCCCCCTTTCTACGCCTCTGCAGAACTGAACTAAATGAAGCAATGGTATGTCTCAATATAAGGCAGCTTTATATATTGATTCTTATTGCAATAGGACCAGCTGTAAAAATATTAAATGTTTGCATATACCATATAGTTCTGGAATATTCTCTGTCAGATTACAGAGAAGTAAAGAGAGGGTACATTTCTGCTCTAAAAGGGATAACAGATTTTATTATTTTTCTGGCAGTTGATGCCAGAGTTGAAATGTACCAAGCTTGTACATCTGCTCCTAACTAAAGATGTGAAATTACTAACACCCAAGATAGCAATGTATTAAGAAACTTTTGAAAAAGACCAACGGTGAAACCATTAAAAACCAGACAGTGAGTATTGAAAACACAGACGTTTCTTAAGAATCTTAAGGGGCATTCAGATATATAGACTCAAGCAATCGGCAAAATCCCTCAGTGAAGAAAAGGAAATTCATTATTTTTTCAAATTAGATTTATATTCAGCTCATTCCCAACCAAGGCTGGGCTCTGGGCACCATACAAAGGTGGAAACATAATATTACAAGAAATAATGTGACTAAAACCTATGAATAAGACCTGTTGATGGCAAATAAAATAGCAAATCTCATGTCACCTATACCATACATCTCCCCTCTGCGACAGTCCATCTACTTTGTCTGAGGATAGGGGAGAGCATAAAGAGATGGGAGGGTGGATGTATGTGTGTTGGTGGTTGATGGTTGGTTGGTTGATAGTTGGGAGGCCAGCAAGATGGAATAATGGACTGTGGGTGGCCTCAATCAAATGGAACATCTCCATCTTGCAAGCCTTGCCGAACTGTTTAAATGTCCTTCAGGGCCCTGGTGTCAGCCACCAGGGAGTTCCACCAGGTTGGGAAAAGCCCTGGCTCTAGTTGAGGCTAACCTAATTTCATTAATCTGTGGAAGTTGCCAGGCAAACATAAAAGTCAATGTATTGTCGAAGGCTTTCACGGCCAGATTCAACTGGTTGTGGTGGGTTTTCCGGGCTGTGTGGCTGTGGTCTGGTAGATCTTGTTCCTAACGTTTGTCCTGCATCTGTGGCAGGGATCTTCAGAGGTGTATCACAGAGAAAAGTCTGTTTCACACTGTGTCGTGCTGTGGCTGGCAGGCGATCCTGGCCCGGGAGGGGGTCAGCGCCGCTGGCCAGGTACTAGGGATGCTGCCAGCCGCAGCACGACACATTGTGAAACAGATTTTTCTCTGTGATTTACCACTGAAGATGCCAGCCACAGATGCAGGTGAAGCATTAGGAACAATATGTACCAGACCACGGTCACACAGCCCGGAAAACCCAACACAACCAAACATAAAAGTCCCTTTTTTGCCTCTCAAGTTCAAATCCACCCCAGTTCCCAAGTATTTGCTCAATGGAAAAGTAATTGCCAGCAACAACAAGTACTTTCTCTCTTATGGAAGACAGTGTGTAGATTGTTTCCAAATTATTAATCTATATGGCATCTGGAAGTAGTCAGAAATGTCAGAGCGGTGTAGGATTCTAAGGACATACCCGCTATCATAAATCAACATTTATCTAAATTGCAAGGATTAACATGAGACTATTATGCACTGTTTCATTTTTTGTAAGAAATTACATTTTGAATTGCCCCTTGTAATAGCATCAGAGGATACACTCCCAGCCCCAGAGGACAGGTCCTTGCTGGGAACCCAAGACCCCCTCCCCTCGCACACATACCCCTTCAGCAATATATGGTAGCCCTGTGGGGCCATCAGAATCCAAATTTCTTGCTTGTTATAGTAGCACTGTTCATGGTCTAGCTTCGTGTGCATCACACACCATATGTTACTTTGTACAGGGATGGCTATCGGCAAACAGCATCATGGTATTCATCTGGCTAAATGCCACAGCCTTGGAGAAACTCCAACCCTGCCTTTTTTCCCCTCTGCTTCATGTAAGCCAGGGATCTTTGCAGCCTCCTGGCACAGGAGATCACTTTGAATCATCTGTATCACTAAACCTTCTCAGTACTATTGCCTCCTTCCCTAGTGGCAGGAACCTTTTTATAGCTCCTCTCCAGTGTATTAGGCCCTGGAGACTGGTCCTTCAGTTCCTAGTGGGCTATTCAGTTCCTAGGGGGATGCTACTCTGAAGGGCCAGTGGCTGCCAAGAGCAAGCCAAGCCCCAACAGTGGGATAGGAGGAGGTAACAAAAGAGGGGAATCTTCAGCTTGGACAGCTCCTGGGCCTTGGACAGCTCCAGTGCTGTTGACTGCGTCCTTCACTCTCTGTATGTTGTGACCTTACTCCCAGTTTTGACAGTCATTTTCTTCTGAGGCCGCAGTGGCCACATTGCAATAACCATGTTTTCCTTGAGTTACCAGAGTTGCCAGCACTGCCTCAGCAAATGCTGGGAAATTTTGAGATCAAGATGATCAGAGAGGATTGAGTTCAGGGATAACAGCACTTCTGGGTGATGCTCTAGGAAATTCCCATAATCTTTGTGGTCAAGACCATAAAGACAAAGGGAAATTCTTAAAGTATCATCATAAAAGCCATTTTCCGGACACTTTTCTCATACTCTACAGTTGCTTGGGGAAGGGGGCTGGATTTGAAGGTGGGATTTTATCTGCTGCGAGTGATCAAATAGTAAAACTATGAGTTACTTCAAAAAAAAGCTATTAAAACAATTAACATATCCAGTAGCAATGAATCCCATACATTATAATTATGCCCTGCACAAAGAATCTTTCTTATTCTACTCTACTCTACCTTTCCATCTTTTTTTATGCAGGTTTCCGGGGGGGGGGGGGGGGATTTTAAACAATATTTTAAACAAAATAAATATTGATCAGGAAAAACAAAATGAATGGGTCAGCAGAAAATGAAAGATGCTTATTTTGTATGTCCTGAACTGACCTCCAATCAATTTTATTGAGTTAGCCCACATTTGACTATTATAAAAGAGATGAAATGATGCTATCTCTTCTCTCTTCATCACACATAATGCTATAAATCCATATATTTCCCTCTAATAGTCATATTATTTATAAACTAAAACAAAAACAAAAACCAGCAACCCAAATGCTTACCCTTTTAATAGAATGACAAACCTGAAGTCAAAGGCAAACAATAGGCAGTTAGTCTCCTGGGGCCATGTTCGGTCTCCAGGAACTTCTCGTCTGGAGCCAGTGTGGGGTGGTTGTTAGAGGGACTGGGACCTGGTGAGACTCATATTCAGAATAAATACGTTGGTCCCTCTCCTATAAATCTGTGTGAGTGACCCTGGGCCAGTTGCTGTCTTTGAGTCTAATCTACCTCGTATGGTTGCTGAGAGGATAAAGTGGGAAAAGGAAACCATATGTGCCATGTCATCTCCTTTCTTGATTTGTGGCATTTACAAACTGCTTTTTTTTCTAAACATAACACCCAGCATAGTTCATGGTATTCCCACTCTGCCATGGAAGCTCACGGGGTGATCTTGAGCCAGTCACACACTTTTAACCTAACCTATTTCACATTGTTGTAGTGAAGCGTTATTAGCCCTTTGGGTTCCCATTGGAGGAAAAGGTGGGAATAAATAAAGTAAATAAACACAAAGAACATAAGAGCCAGCTGGATCAGACCAGAGTCCATCTAGTCCAGCACTCTGCTACTCTCAGTGTCCCATCAAATGCCTTTGGGATCTCACATGCAGGATGTGAAGCAATGGCCTTCTGCTGCTGCTGCTGCCAAGCACCTGGTCTGCTAAGGCATTTGCAATCTCAGATCAAGGAGGATCAAGATTTGTAGCTGTAGATTGACTTCTCCATAAATCTGTCCAAGCCCCTTTTAAAGCTATCCAGGTTAGCGGCCATCACCACCTCCTGTGGCAGCATATTCCGAACACCAATCACACCTTGTATGAAGAAGTGTTTCCTTTTATTAGTCCTAATTCTTCCCCCCAGCATTTTCAATGTATGCCCCCTGGTTTTAGTATTGTGAGAAAGAGAGAAGAATTTCTCTCTGTCAACATTTTCTACCCCATGCATAATTTTATAGACTTCAATCATATCCCCCCTCAGATGTCTCCTCTCCAAACTAAAGAGTCCCAAACGCTGCAACCTCTCCTCATAGGGAAGGTGCTCCCATCCCTCAATCATCCTTGTTACTTTTCTATACTTTTTCTATCTCTTCAATATCCTTTTTGAGATGTGGCGACCAGAACTGAACACAGTACTCCAAGTGCGGTTGCACCACTGCTTTATATAAGGGCATGAAAATCTTTGCAATTTTATTATCAATTCATTTCCTAATTATCCCCAACATAGAGTTTGCCTTTTTCACAACCACCATTGCATTGTGTGTCAACTAAGACACCCAAATCCCTTTCCTAGTCTGTGACTGATAGCACTGACCCCTGTAGCATGTATGTGAAGTTTGGATTTTTTTGCCCCTATGTGCATCACTTTACATTTTGCTACATTGAACTGCATTTGCCATTTCTTAGCCCACTCACCTAATTTATAAAGGTCTGCTTGGAGCTCTTTGCAATCCTCTGCGGTTCTCACCACCACCCTACATAATTTGGTATCATCTGCAAAATTGGCCACCACGCGACCCACCCCTACTTCCACCATGCTACCCCTACAAAACATTGAATAATTTATTATCCTGAACATTTTAAAATCACACGCAAATATAAGCACACTAAAAACCAGTCTAATAATACTTTAAAGCCTGTATCAAAAAATCAAAACAATTCCAAACCTGAAAATCTCAGCCAAAGCTTGAGATCCAGCAACCCTTTAAAAAGTGCCAGACATCTCCTATTTGCAGGCCCTCTCGCCTTCCCATAATATCCACAACAGCCATTTTCTTCTGAATAAATACATTGGCACTCTGTTGCATGAAAGTACCAAACCCAGAGGCTTTTGGCACCATTCTGTCTTTCAGCACTTCAGTTGCCATTTCCCCTGGAGTGAGCAATTTTGCTATGGGGAATGATCTATAAAAGCCATGACCCTAAGAGGAATGGGTAAATGAGTCCTTTGCTGGTCAGCTAGAGTGACCTGAGCCACTGTTTCTGGCTTTCAGCCCTAGCTCAGTTCAAACTACAACCAGCCCAGGCTCTGCAGTGTATCTTCCCTAAAGGTAGATCTTGATTACTTGCTTGTAATGTTTATGAACACCCTCATGGTTTCCTTTGGCATACAGTGAAGGGGATTATAAATATTTTATCACGAAGGCTGCCTGTGGATGGTCTGGAACTTCTGCATTGTATTATGAAGGGACAGTCTGTACTTTCATGTCTATCATTAGTTAGTGATATTCTTTTTTTTTTTAATGCTAATGTAAATGGCATAATTCTACCCAGTCTTAAATAAAATGTAGGGAAGAACTGATCGGATATTAAAGGATTTCCAAATGTGCAAGTTATTTCTAACACGTTGTGCTTAGCTGATGCCTCCATGGGGGTATCATCTGTCAGTGCACAAATTATATAACCTAAGGAAGTTGTTTAAAAGTTTGGTCCAAATTCCTTCATCACTATAAATATTTCCAGCCTGCTCCGTTCTCCTCCTTTTTTTTCTTGGTATTTAAATATCAGAGGTTCCAAGAAGCTGTTTTAAGAAGCTTGTGTCAATTTCAAAGGCTTAGCGCTATGCTGTTCCATGCTCCAGCTTGCCTCTTTAGCTGTTGAATAGCAGCTAAAGAGTGGTTAAGCCCAGTGTCTAACAGTCTGTAAAACTCCTGTCAATCAGATTAAGTCTGAATTTAGAAGAAGGAAATAAACTGCAAAACTTTCCTCTTCATTAGCAATGCCATCCCTATGGGACGACAGTTTGGAACTTCTTGTAAACAAGGGCTCACCATGCGAGGGAATTTCTGACCTGTGAGTGCTGTCCCTCCATCCCTCTTGTGTGCAGGAGATTCTGTTGTTATACCGTTGTCAATATAAAACTAGCACATGAAGTCCTCCCCCCAACTGAACTCAAGCCAGGCATGATTGCCAACTGATCAGGGACCTGTTGCCAAAGAGAAGAAGAGGGCAATGCCATTCTCCCTCCCCAGCCAGTATATTTAACTGCTCACTTCATTAGAATGTGCCAGGCTTCTGTGCCATGCTCTGCCCCATACCCACCCAATGCTGCTGGGCTCTGCTCACAAAAGTTCCAGCGCATTTTGATTCCATCAAGATCTGTTCTGGGTTCTGCCTCCAGGTCAAAGAGTTGGATTTTACATCTGGCAGCCCTTTTGTGCCTGTAAAAAAATCATTTGCTTACATTGGAGTGCAACAAACGCCTGTTCAATGGGAATAGCTGCCCTTCCTTAATAAGACCTCTGCTGGTGTGTAATTGGTAACAGGACAACCGTGAAATAAAAATAAGCCCAACAAGAATTTTTGTCTGAATACAACCCGGATCCTTCCCTTGTCTCTTTTTAGTCAATCTATGGAACCACATTTGTTACCTGTTGCCAGTATTGGATTCCTATTAGGCTGGGACATTCCTCTTAGTGCTATCACCAGCGGAGGATCAATAACATCAGCAATGCACTTTCCTCCTGGTCTCTGGGATTTCTAGCAATGGTAAATTTCTTTTGGACAACTGAAATTTTTCCTGTACTTTAGGACTGCTTTGGATTTGGTATATAAAATTACATTAATGAGTATTTAAAATTGTGCATATTCTCTCTGGAGCTGAGGTGAGTCACTGCTGGGCAGTCGTGAATTAGACAGACCAATGTAAGGCAGTTTCATGTATTCATCAACAAACAGGAGAGCAAAATTCCTCTGGTGAAGAGCACATGTTTTGCATGCAGAAAGGCTCAGGGCCATTCTCAGCATCTCTAGTTAAAGGGGATGTCAGGTATATGTACTCCACTTGCTCTCCTACTATCAGATCCTCTGAAGATGCCAGCCACAGATGCAGGCGAAACGTCAGGAGAGAATGCTGCTAGAACACGGTCATACAGCCCGGAAACCACACAGCACCCCAGTGATTCTGGCCATGAAAGCCTTCGATAATACATTGTTCAAGTACCTTGCAGAGACGTTTTCAGCCAGGGGTTAGATGGACCATATATAAGGGTGCTGGGTTGCTTCTTTAACAATTTTTCAGTGCATCCTTATGGGCAAGCTGGGAATTTTTATGTCTGTTAGTGATTGTGTGGATTCAAGGTTGTATTCACAGACTCAGTGAAAAATAGAAACAGCATGATCCTGCATGGGTAACCAAGAAGGCTGGTACTTTTCCTGAGAAGCACAGTTAGTGGTAAAAGTGCCCCTTGAAGGAGAGAGAGAGAGAGGGAGAGAGAGGGAGGGAGGGAGGGAGAGAGGGAGAGAGGGAGGGAGGGGGAGAGAGAGGGAGAGGGGAGAGGGGGAGAGGGAGGGAGAGAGGGGGGAGAGGGAGGGAGAGGGGGGAGAGGGAGGGGGAGAGCGGGAGAGGGAGGGAGAGGGAGAGAGGGAGGGAGGGAGGGGTGTGACTTGATTTGGTTGCACCAATGGTCAATTGGTCATGCTGGCAGGGGCTGATGGGAATTGTAGTCCATAACATCTGGAGTGCCAAAGGTTCGCCACCACGGCTATAGTCTTTGCGAGGTAAGGAGAAAAGCTTGCTTGCCAGTGTCCTTGTACTTGGAGAGACACCCAAAACTGTGTATGTGTTATCCTATGCTCATTCATTGAAACATGGGCAAACTATTACAAACTCTGTAGCACTGAAACTGCAATAAAAAAGAAGTCAAGCTCAGCCAGGTGGTAAAACCACCCCTCATTCCAGCTTGAGAAAGCCACCAAAACAATTTAGAGCTGATCTAATAATGATGAGGCTAAAGACAAGTGTTTTATATGCTGTCCCATTCAAAGTCGTCATTCTGTTTCTGCATAAATCAGGTGTCAATCTGAGTCCAAGGCCCGGTTCTCATAGACTGTTGTTTACTCCAGCAACAATTTGGCTGTTCATAAATATATTCCTTTTGATGGCACAATAGATTCCTTTTCTTGTGTCACAAAAGGGCAATTACTTCAGAATACAGAAAGAGATTTTTTTTAAAAGGATGACAATTTGGGAGCTATTTTGTGCTTAAAACTAGAATAGACGTAGGTAGGCATCATGATTATTTCAGGTAGCTCTGTCTTTCATCTCCCAGAATGAAAACGTGTTTTGTTTTCTGAGGTCAGCTGAGTGAAATTATGCCTCCAAACATTTCAGAGAAACATGAAATTGCCTTATGCAATGTTTTGTCCAACTCGTCTGTCTGCTCTGGCTGGCAGAGGCTCTCCAGGGAGTAAGGCAGAGAAGAGGTCCTTCCCAACAGCTGTGATGTTTGAGTGGGGGATGCTGGAGACTGAAGCAGGGGCTCTTCACAGGCAAAACGTATCCTCTGTACTGAGCCACAGTTCACCAATGGATGCGCAAGGCTTGGTGATTTACAAGACAGCTGTCTCCAGGGCTAGTTCACATTACATTGGCATATTTTTTTAAAAAAGCATAGGCAATTCTTCTCCCTCTCCAACACTGCATTATTCCAAGCCAGACCTTTGGTCTATCCATGTCAATGTTGTCTGCTCAGACTGGCAGCCACTCTCCAGGGTCTCAAGGAAGAGGCCTTTCACAATCTGCTACCTGATGCTGTCACCCAGAGATGCTGCAGATTAAAGTACTCATCACATAACCTTTATTAGGCATAAAAACAAGGACAAATATAAAATAAATAGATATTAAAACAAGATCAAGTTATCTTAAGGAGCCGCAATGGCATAGTGGTTAAGAGCAGGTGCACTGTAATCTGGAGGAGCTGGGTTTGATTCTCTGCTCTGCTGCTTGAGCTGTGGAGGCTTATCTGGGGAATTCAGATTAGCCAGCTGGGTGACCTTGGGCTAGTCACAGTTCTTTGGAGCGCTCTCAGCCCCACCCACCTCACAGGGTGTTTGTTGTGTGGGGGGAAGGGAAAGGCGTTTGTAAGCCCCTTTGAGTCTCCTACAGGAGAGAAAGGGGGGATATAAACCGAAACTCCTCCTCCTCCTCCTCCTCCTCCTCTTCTTCTTCTTCTTCTGTTGTTCTTGAGTACATATAACAATCACTTACAGAAGAAATGTTGCAGTCTTTTTCCATACCTCTGTTTTTGTACTGTTTAGAAGTAGAGCAATTCTAGAATTGTCTGAGCAAACTAGTGCTTTATTAAACGTAGCTTGTGGCAGCAAATATCTGATGCTCACATATTTCGGACTGAAGAAGAGCATATGAGTAACAGTCTCTACTTGATTTAAACAGTGTGTACATAATCTTTCATTGAATGGCATATAGATAGTTGTCGCCACTTCTCCGCTGCTGGAGATTAAACCTGGCCGAGTAGATGCTCTGCCACCGTGTCACAGCTCCTTGTGAATAAAAAAATACACTGGAAAGTTTATCTGGCCAAGCTTCTCAGAAGTGAATGGGAAGCGTGCAAGCCATTTGCATAGGAGTTAAGGTCACACTTTAATTGTTCAGGCCACACTTTAATGTGTTCAACAGCATGCAAAATCTGCCACTACCTCGTGCATTTTTATCTCTCCCTTCCTTCAGGCATGTCAGGGTAGTGCACAGTATGCTTCTTTCCCTGTTGTACCCTTCCAACAACCCAGTGAGGCTGTGAATGTATAACTGACCATTGGTCACCCATTTTGCTTTTTTTGGCAGAGCAGAGATTGTGAATTCAGGTCTCTCAGGGCCTAGTCTGACCCACTAACTGCACCACGCTAGCTACCACACATCCACCATACCTTGCCTCACAGAGATGGTGCCTTGCACAAACCTCATTAACATGGTTGCCAACTTCCATTTGGGGTCTGGAGTTTTTTTCTGGAATTATAGTTAATCATATTACAGCTATCAGTTTTCCTTTAGGAAATGGCTGCTTTGTCATGTGAAGTCTGCAGCATTGCATCCTTTCTGACCTCTCTCCTCTCCCCAGCCTTCACCCTCCGCAGATATTATTCCCCAAATCTCCAGAAAATTCCCAAGCCAGGGTTGCCAACCCTTCTTATTTATATGAAACAGGATGGCTCAGGGCCACCGTACACACCGTAAATATTAAAATTTCACATAAGCATTCCACTTCGATATGGCTCCCCTTGAGAACTTGTGTAAAATTGAATGTGTAGCTTGGCTCTCTGAAACTTTTTCAAGAAGATGCTAGATTCTGCATGCCATTGCAGCCCACAGAGCATGAGGTTGACAGATCTGGCCCCCGGCACAGTTTTTTGAGATATCTTCCTCTGCAATTCCTTTGCAATGAACAGGATCTGTGCAAGATTTTCTGGCAGATTATATACCCCCATGGATCAGAGCTGCCTGACCTGACTTGTGTCACCCTTTAATGGTTCCCTGAATCTGCTGCCTGGAGCAGCTGTCACTCCTTGCCACAGGGTAGGAGCCGTGCTTGACTGTTTTTCTACAAATGGCTTTCAGTGTGTGAATGACAACATTCATGATGAATTCCTCTGAACGCCTGTTATTTTTCATTAGATTAGTTATTTATTTGTTTGATTTATTTGTCCCCAACAGCTCAAACCAGCCCTTACAAGAACAAAATGCTGCTTATATAACTCAAAGTTTAAAAATATACATATTTAGCTAAATGAATTTCCTGTATGTGCCACTGACCGCTAAATGGCTGCCAAAATGAATAAGGTTTTCACTTTTTATGTGGCACCTGGGAAGAAAGTGATGCTCTGCAGTACCAAATGCAGGGAGTTGAAGAATTAAGGAGGAACCACTCAGCACCTGCTGCACTTTGAATTGGACCTGGAAAGTGGAAACAAATAGGCAGCCAGCCAAGATTTTAAGGTCCATGTGGTGTGGTCCCAGTGGGTGCGGACTGTGATAACAAATGGGGGCTGCTGCATTCATTTTGCACCAGTTGAACTTCCCAAATTTTCTTCAAGGATTGCCTCATATGGAGTGTTACAGTAATCTATATATCTGGGTATCATGAAAGGAAACAAAGAAAGATCCATTGGCCCTGCTCTTGCGTTTTGTGCATTCAGCTAAAGGTCTGAATGAAACAATGAAGCCCTGGACCTATAAGGACCAGGAACCCTGCCAATCTGTATGGACAGAGTCTGAGTACATATGAGTACATATGAATATTCATAGGCTCTCACCTTTGGATTAAAATATCAATGTTCAGAGTGGACCCACATGGTGGGTTCCTGATCATCCTTCACACACACACCACAAGCACTTACTGAATCTGTCAAAAGAGCTACCATTGATTGTACTTGGGGAAGAAGCCCAGTGTACTACTCCTGTTCCCATCGTGGCTTGGGGAAACACTCCCCTAAGGTCACCTCTAAAAGAAATTATAGCTAAATATTGCTGTTTGAATAGGATGGCAGATTGAACTTTTCAGGTCAAAAGGAATCACTGTGTGAGTTTTGTTAGGAGAAACGATATTCCTTTTAATTTGAAGCAGAGTAAAAACGCTATACAAGGGCACCCAGTACAGGAGGAAAGTAGGTTAGGTTGTGCACGTCTGCATGGGTTTGTGTAATATTTGCTGTGCTTGGTGCTCCACGCTTTACGATATATGCATGTGTGTATCAGTTAGTTTTTCAGAGCTCTTTCAGTTCCCCTCACAAGGCCTGAGTGGGAGGGGGCTTCACTTTTTAGTTTGGTGCTCCTCTTCTCTTGGTGTGTCTTGGTCTGGAGCTCCTGGTAGTTAAATGCCCTTTCTCAGTTGGAAGCAACAAAGAGACCTGTTGCTGAAGCTATGAGAACCTTCTCTGTGTTGGCTACAATACAGAGCACAATTCAGCTGTGTGGAGTCTGTAAGCTCACTTACCCACTAGACCGCCAGGAGTAACAAGCAAATTCAGACCAGGCAATATGCATGAGTGTGGGAAAGACTGGGGAGTTAGATCTTGTCTCTGAGTCTTTATTTTGGAAAGTTTATCCAGGCAACACACTTCACTGGTTTTGGCCACACTTGATTACATCATTTCTCATCTGAAAGTAGAGACTCTACCTCCTACTCTGACATCAAAGCATCCCTCTACCTGAGCCCCTCCCTCCCCTGTTTGCTGTACACTGAGTTCATTTCTTCTGCCATAAGCTTCTCTGCACTAGCTTCTAAGGGAAAGTGTGTTACTAAACAGGATGGAATTGTTTCCTCTTTCTCCCCTGTAAGGATTTAACAGTGTTTATTGGAGTGCTCGATCTCACAATGAATCTGACAGTATTTATGGAAGAGCTGCAATTCAAATACACTTAACTGCATTTGCTATCTGGGTAGGTGTTTATGGGAAGAGATGAAAGGCAAGTTGTCTGTGTACAAGAGTATCTACATGCTGGCGTGTTAAGAGTCCAGCTGCGCCTGCCTTTCTTATTAAATCTAAAATCTAAATAAATATTTAATATCCAAGGAAAGGACCAAAAACACCTCAAATATATATTACTTCAAAAAACAACAATATCCCCCGTGTCTTTCCACAAGACAGAATAGAGACAGAATTTTACGAGGTGTGGGTATCTGAAATTTGGGGCTATTGCTAGTACATAGCCGCAAGTGGGGGTATGTAATTAATGTACCCTAGGACCTGGTTGATACTCAGTGGGATTATCCTCTTGTTCTCCCTGGGTCTGCCACAAAGATTTACCATCACACTGTGCTGGGGGGGGGGGGGAATTTACACATACCATAAGGCTACACCTACGTGTCTCTGGGGTCACTGAGAAAATGACATGGGAGGGGGGAGGTAGGCTTGTTTTCAGTCAACATATATGCTGTGTGGTGCTGATCTAAATTGGGCCCTTGCAAGCCTAGGAATGGAGTTGCCAGCACTGAAATCACAAGGGATGTGTAATAAAAAGTTCTCACAGTGGACCTGAGGAAGGCATGAGGATAATATAGTGCAGAGGTCCCCAGAGGGGCCCTTGGGTGCCATGGGACCTGTCAACATCTTTCCAAGTGTTTGAAGAAAGTGGATGGGGCCACATAGGGCTTTTGATTTGGAGAGTTGATGGGCTGTACAGATTTTTTAAAATGATGCTATGTCAGGAGCTGCCACCATAGCACAAAGATCTTCCCTCTGTGGTTGAAGTGAAGCTGTGACAGCTATTTTGTGGCTGGCTGTGCCTCTTGCAGTAGCCATTTTTGGAAGCCATTTTGGGGCTGCACCTACCATGCTGTGCTAGAATTCCAGAGGTACCCTCAGTTCCAAAAAGACTTGGCCTTCCTAATATAGCCTTTAATTAGGCCCTGTAAAGTCATCATGGATCAGGGGTAGAAGATCAATACCTCATTGTCCTTTTGTAGCTCATGAGGAGAGAAGGCCACCACTCGGCAGGGAATAATGCCACCCTCCAAAGTAATCATTTTCTCCAGGCAAACTGATCTATGTCGTCTGGAAATCAGTTATAATTCCCAGAGAGCTCCAGGCTCCACCTGGAGGTTGGCAAATTCAGTGGAGAATGCTTCTGATCCTGCCCTACAGCCCTTTCCACAGTCAGCAGTCTTTAATGGCATTTGGGCCACCTACAAGAAGGGGCTTGATGAAATTACTTTCCTCCCTCTAAAATGTCAGTTGTGATTTTGGTGGTCTTGGTCAAGGTATTGGCATAGCACAGTGGTGGCGAACCTATGGCACGGGTGCCAGAGGTGGCACTCAGAGCCCTCTCTGTGGGCACTCACATGTTCATCATGTGGGGGGAATGCCCCACACACACACACATCTAGGCTGGCCTGGGCCACTGGGCTCGATTATTAGCATTAACCCTAAGTCCTAGTTTTGGGGAAGCAGTGTAGGTAACCCTGTTAAGTGCTGCTAAACCCCACTGATTTTCATGCAAAGAACTAAAGCGCGATCCTTTACCATTGCTGGCAATGGGGCTTGCTTCTGAGTAAACCCTCCTAGGGTCGTGATTCACCCGTTGGAAGAGTTGCATGGTTGTTTCAAAACAAAGCCACCGACTACCACTAAGCTTACTCCCGAGTAACGCACGCCTTGGAGCCAACTGTTTTTCTAAACGAAAACCTCAGTATTCAGGTTAAATTGCCGTGTTGGCACTTTGCGATAAATAAGTGGTTTTTGGGTTGCAATTTGGGCACTTGGCACGAAAAGGTTCGCCATCACTGGCATAGCAGATGACAAGCTTTGGGTGAGGGGACTCACGGTCGCTTCTTCTGCTTAGTTGTTCTCCCAGGCAGCTTGTTTGTACATTTTAAACTCTTGCATGTCACTTGGGCTGTTCTTGGACAGAAAGGCAAAGTATATCTCACAAAGGCAAACTAATGGTTGTGGGTCAATCCTGGCTGTTTGTCAGGGCAATGACCAAAAATGTTGGCCTTGCCTGCATGGCTTTCAAGCTCTTGAAGCCCTTGTATGCCCCTGATTTTATTGCTGTCAGTCAGAACAGGGAGTTAATAAATAAAAGCTAAAGGGTTTATAAACAAAGCTCTATACAGTGTGGGAACACACCACAGTCCCTAGAAAATCTACAGAACGTGTTGCATTAACAATGCAATCTTAGTCTCTATTTCTTAAAGACAAAATGTGTGTTTCTAATCCTCATGTCTGCAAAAGTGTGTCTAGGAGTAAGGGGGCAATGTTTGCTGAAATCTGAGAAGGTAGCGAGGAAGCTGCATGAGATTTTCAATGGCTAAAGAATGGAACAGCGTTGTTGACAATTCTTTCCCACTTTCCATAATTAGGAAAAACAATAGTAACGTTTGCTAAATCATAAACAAGTGCAGGGTGGACTTTTTTCCCCTTTCCCTTTGCAAAATGTGAGCAAAGTCTGCCAGTGCGCTCACAGTTTCTGAAAAAAAAAAGTATAGATTACGGAATCCAGCCAAGTCTAAGAACTCTGCTCTATGCAGTACCCCGAAAGGTGCCGTTCCTCCAGTCGGCCCGCGGGCCCGGTAGGGCAGGTGGGCTCGCAACCTTTGCCAGGACTTCCTTCGCTTCCCTTGACCCCAGCAAGCACTGCCCCAAATCCAGAGCTCGTCTTCAGAGCACGCAATTAGCCTTCCCCGATGCTCTTGATAATAACAGCAACTGAATAGCGAGGAAGGCAGGCTGTAGCCAATGGAGGCTCGCCCCGGGGCCGGCCAGCCAATCCGTGCTGTCGGAGGCGGAGCTTGAGCTCCGGCAAATAATTACTAAGTGAATTCCCAGCACAGTCGGTCCGGGCTGCCGAAAGATCTGGCTGCAGCGCGAGAGGGAAACCGGAGTCCTGCGCTGGCGTTTTCTGAAGCATCCCTGGACCGGCTCCCGGGGCTCCTTTGGCGCCGTTCATCCCGAGCCACGAGCGGAAGGTACTGCTGTTTGGGGGCCTGTTGTCTCCTGGTCCGCGTCGCTTTTGCAGCCGGGGGAAAAAAGTTTATTAGGGAACCGACGCCGTTGCAGAATCTTTGTGCATCTCTGTGTTAAAATGTGCAAAGCAAGGGGCAGACGCAGCGCTTTCGTTTAAGCCTCCGGCCCAAGAAGCATGGGAATGAATGTGTTGCTTTGCCCCCCTAACTTTAGGGTAGGTGCAGCGTTAGGTGGCAGGCTTTGGTGTACTACATTAGGAATGCGCCTAAGATTGTCAAGACTTTAAAAAATAAGGGAAAGGGTTTGACTGTGTGTATGAGATCAGTGGGTGAGGTCTACTCTTTGGGATTCAGAGCATCCTAAAATTGCAGGTGGTAATTGTTTTTACCTGGTTTTTTTCCCTTTGAAAAATGGTTTAAGGCTCTTTGAAAAGAGCTTTCAAACTTTGCCCCCCCCCTCCCCCCCGTGCTTCATCTAGGTTGTTCCACAACACTGCTTGAAGTTTCTTTGGGACATTGCAGATCTGTCCAGGCAGCAGGAGGCTGGTGCTGCTCTGTGGCTTATGGACAAGGTCAGAAAACTTTTCAGTTCAGGTACCCTTCAGTGATAAGCCATTGGGGGGGGGGGGGTCAGCGCTATCAGTCCTTTCAGCTACTCTGTAGCAGGAGAGGAATTTTGGCAGATGCAGCTTCTCAGGCCAGAGTACCGCAGCAATGAGAAAAGCGGTACCTGCTGGTATCTTTTCTGTGTAATAGCTATTTGCGGTATGGGACCCCTGATCACTCTGGTTTTTATGACCCTTGGGGAGCCTGTGCAAAACTGTCAAGTTGCGCACATGGCTGTGATGCTCCACATCAACTGAGCAGTCTTGGGCTTAAAGAATGAGCAGCACTCCGGCCGAGTGTTAGTGTTAGCAGCCTGGACAGAAGACAGTGGCCCACAGTACACCTGCTACTTCTTCTGGCTCGTCCTGTGTGCTTGGAACTGTAGCTTGGCACACAGGAATTTGGTAGGTTAATATTTGCCAACCATTTATCTTAGTGCCTACAAAAGTTTTACCAGTGACATACGAGCCCAAGTTGCTGTGAAAGGCAGTAGTGTGACTGAAAGGAGCGGCCATGCCTCAGGGGTATGTGAACTGTCAACTCCTCTGTACAGTATCACTGCAGTTGAAGAAATTCTGGACTCTGCAAGAAAGGGTCAAAATAAGCCATACGCGTTTTCACACATGAGTTTTAAAGTGCCTCTGTTGCTTCTCTCTTTGTGCACGTGTGAATGTGTTAACCTAAGGCTGGAAGCAGAACGAAGCATGCTCTTTCTTCTAGTTAATGTAAATCTTGCCTTGGAATTAACTAATGCGTAAAGCATAATCTGTGCTCTAAGTTTCATGTGTAAGACTGGGTGCATTTTAACTTTGCCCTAGCGGCATTACAGCAGTGGTATCATCTTAGGTTGATATTATAACATTGGAGCTTCAGGATCTTCTCTTGAATGAAACAAACTGCATGCACGCATCTGAGGCAATCTCCATGTTTCCCCCCACTTTAAATTCCCTGCATCTGAAACCAAAGCAAAAGCCCACCCGCAGACCCATACTGAAGGGATAGTGGAGACCTGGAGTTCCATGTAATATCTTTAAGAACTGATTAGCTGACCCTTATGGGAGTGGCCTGCAGCCCTATGGGGAGTGGCTTCCACGAAGGTCTTAAGTCAGAACCATTCTGAGCATAAAACAAATCAGAGTAACAAACACTTTGAAGATGGATGATACAAAACCAAAAAAGCCCACTGCCTAGGGTGCATGTGTGTGTTTTTTATGTTCTGTCTGACCAAATAAGTTTTGCAGGTTTTCGAAGCCCCATAGAAACCTCCAAAACCCTGGTTGACCAGAGATAATTGGAACATGAGTGGACCTTAGGACCAATTATGCCGCTCTCATACTGTACCTGGGAAGGAAAAAACCTGTCACCTACCTTTTATCTTATCCCTAGGAAGGGCAGCTGCTTCAGCCCGAACTAAGCAAAGGCATGAACAGGCTTAATAATCACCCCAAAATAAAATAAATCATCCATTTGTCCTTTCCAGAGTCTGCATTTTCATTCAAACAGGACTGCTGAGAGCCCCCATAGGCCACTGGCAAGATTCTCTCTGTCTCCTCCTTACACTGTTCAGTCTGAACCTTAACTATCATCTGAAAGCAAGCTTCATGACTTGCCCAGTGGCAGGGAACCCCGGGTGTCCAAGATCCTGGGATTTTGTCCCCCTCCCCCCTTCTCTTCCACAGCTCTGCGTACAGGCACGTGTTTAAATAAACCTCAACAGGCGGTCCCTGCAAGCCAATTGAAAAGGCACACAAGCGCTGACAGTAGAAGACAATTCCCTCTAGGAATGTGTGCCTTTGGAGCAGCTCACAAGGATCTCCTCCTCCTCCCCTTCCGTGATCTGTCAGTGCCCCAATCCGATGGCTGGGAGCTGAGCATTTGATGAGGCATATCGGCCGAGGGTTTCCAGCGGTGCAGATGGATTCCTCCTTAAGAGTCTTTGTTTGCTTGCCGGAGACACATTCAGGCTGCTTTTCTGCAGGGTCTGCTGTGAACTGGCATGGGCGGGGGCTTTTGATTTGATACAGAATATTAGGAGAGATTGCCTGCAACTCCTTTTCAACCAATGACTCATCTGCCGTATAAAGAGAACAGGGAAGGGGGGGAGGGGAGATGGGAGCTTGGGAAAGGCAAAACGGGTCTCTTTGCCCCCTTCTCTCACTCCTAGGGGGGGATCTGCAATGTGCAAAGAGTGAATTGCAGCAAGAACTGTGGTGAGTGCAAGAGAGCCACCTGCTCACACTGCTGCAGTACAGGCAAAGGGGCTCCATCAAGTCACTTTCAATTGCTCCAGCTTGGCAGGCCCTGATCAGCAGTGAGCTATTTGTGTGTGTGTGGGGGGGGGGGGGGGGGGAACCCCATTCATAAAGTGGATTGCCAACCGGTCCCCTTTTAGGGGCCAGCACTCTTGTACTCTAACGTTTGTGAGGGGCCACCAGTTTTCCCAGGGGCCTGGATTTCAGTCTCCTTTGCTTACTTGTGGCTTACTTCTTCTACCTGGAGAAATAGTCAAGGTGAGGTATGTGGGCAAAGATAACCACAGCAGCTAAGTCCAAGAAGGATATGCTTAAAAAGCTCTCCACCTTAGAAACCTCGACCTCTTGAAAGCAAAACTAAACAATGGAAAGCAGCCCTGCCGAAGAATTTAATAAATCAGATTTTACAGATAACAGACTTTCTGCTAGTTAACTTCATGCAAAATTCTAGTGTGGATACCAGAGGCTCCTGTTTGGGAGAAACCGCCGGAAAATTTTGAAGGACACAAAGAAAATTGCAGTAAGAGAAGCAAAATTCCTCAGGAACATTCTGTGTGTTCTAAAATCTTTCCGCTTGGAGGCCGCCTGATTTCTCCATGAGGGGTTCTCCCAAGGATAATGTATGAGCCTTTCTTCCTCTGGTTGGTCCTTGGTTGTCTCTAGTTTCTTTTCAGTAACATTGCACTTTCTCTGCAACTGATACAAAGGATGTTATGAAGAAATGAAAACTGCCCTTAAAAGAGCTATCCGAAATGGGAGAACGGGTGTCTCCTGGAGTACTATGTAGATGGATTACTGAGCCATTGGAGTTGAAGATCTATATTCAGTGCTGGAGCTATATCTGAAGCTCAGAGCATCAGGAATTGGGGTCTAGAATCTAGGAAAGGCTGCCATTTTTGAGGGGGCATTCCTTTACTAAGAAATTTGGCAATGTATTGGGTGGGAGGCATGGAATTAGTGAGGTCACAGATACACGGGTGTGTAAATAGCTTTGCAGTGCTTGGCTGCAAGGGTTCATTTCGGGCTGCTTTTGCCAGATTGTAGAGGTACATTGGAATAGGAGAAGATAAGATCAGAGTTAAACTGGGGTTTCTGTTCCATGTGAATACACTTGCCCAGCCAACCAAGTTCTTATTAGATGGTGATTTAAGGCAAGCTAGTTGTGTCCCCTGTCCTCATCTTAAATCTCTGGTAGGAGCAGCCTCTTGGCTACTGCTCATTTTGTGTGTGGGTATGGGTGTGTTTGTAGTAACCATGACCTGGATGGCCCAGACTAACCCGATTCCACGAAGTCTCAGAAACTAAGCAGGGTCAGTCTTGACTAGTACTTGGATAAGAGACCACCAAGGAAGTCCAGGGTTTCTATGAAGAGGCAGGCAATAGCAAACCACCTCTGAACATTTCTTGCCTTGAAAATCCTACAGGATTGTCATAAGTTGGCTGCAGCTTGACTGCACTTTACACGACCAATGGGAGCACTCAAGAGACTTTGGCCGTTTCTGCACGGCCGTAAGGGTGCCTCCACGCCGGCAAGAATTCCGCCGGCGTGGAGGCGGAGGCCGTTTGCATGCAATCATGCGGGCGGCCTCCAGAGAGGCCGGCAGACGGCAGGCGGCTCCGCACAGAGCCGCCTCTTCCCCCTTCCCCGTTCCACTCACCGTGTCCCCGTCGTCGGCCTGCTGGCCGTCGCAGCCCCGCCCACGCTGCCCTCCGACCTCCAGGGGGCGGAGGACAGCGTGGGCGGGGCTGCGACGGCCAGCAGGCCGACGACGGGGACACGGTGAGTGGAACGGGGAAGGGAAACAGCGTGTTCCCGGCGGTGCTGTTCGCATCGTGCCGCCGGGAACAGGCTGTGGAAGGAAAAACAACCCTTTAAAGGGTTGTTTTTCAGGGCGGCTTGACACCGCCCTGGGGGAGAGGGAGCGGAGTCAGGTCGGCGCTGCTGTGTTGCAGCAGTGCCGCCTGTGCGAATGGCTCCCTGGGGACGGCGTTTATCCCGTCCCCAGGGCGCCATTAATGGGCCGTGCGGAAACGGCCGATGCAAAGAGGATTTCATGGTTACATCTGGCCACAAGCATTTGGATGCCCTGGGAACTCAGCTAGCCCAGGAGGGGTTGGTTGTGGAAACAGGTTTTTTTTTTCACACACCCCACTTCCCTGGACTGTAGGACATCTGGTGGATAGCCTTTTTCAGAGACTTGTGATGAGAAGCAATTATGTTTCTGTGCTATGATTTATTCATAAATATACAAGTTGAACACACAGCACAGACAGGCCTACAGACAAAGCTAATCTTTAAAGCAGTATTACGCCCTCCAAAAATGTGCCTCAAATCTTCCCCTCTGCCCAGCCTGATGCAATACTCAGATTTTAGTTTTCTTTGTTACAGTTCCAATTGTTTCTCTTTCATCCCCACCCAAGTAGATAGGGTGCGTTCAATAGCTAGCAGCCACTAGTCGTAAAATCCCTAACCCTTTCAAATGAGTATTTTTAAAGCACTAATGCCTATTGCAGAAACAATGGAAACTTAACAAGCTTAGAGGAAAGGGCATTTTTCTCCCTCAACACAATGCAAAGGCATTTTCATTTTAGTTTTAAGGGGCTCTGATAAAACAATGTGAGGCAAGCCCGCAGGATGTCTTGTGATATTTCAGAGATGGCTACCCCAAGCAGTTGGGCAGGATCCCAGAGCTGCATCCCATAATTCATTTGGGCACCACGATTTCTCTGAAATTGTGCAGTGCATAGATCTAGAACAGTGGTTCTCAACCTTTGTAATGCCCCAACCCTTTAATACAGTTCCTCATGTTGTGGTGACCCCTAACCCTAACATTTATCCATTTTACAGATGGAGAACATTAATGCAGAGAGTCTTAGGCGACCCCTGTGAAAGGGTCGTTCGACCCCCAAGTTGAGAACCACTGATCTAGAGAGTCCTTGACAGTGACAAACTCTCTGGCCCTGTCCAGAACGGCCTGGTTCTAAATGTGCCCACAGACCCATCTAGTTCTGCAGATTTCTGACACCTGGTGATCTCCTGCTACTCTCTCTGAAACCTGGTCAGCATTTCTACTTCCATTATCATCTTCATCTGTGGCTCTGTTAGTGATGATGTGATGTTCTTGGTCAAATGTCTCACCTGCCAAAGGCATCGATCTGGTTTTGATGCCCTCATGAGAATGTAGAGAAAAAAGTTTGGAGACAATTTTGGGGTACTTTGCCACACCATCTGCATGCTGTGCTGACAGATCTTCTGAAAAGCAACTTGTATGTGTGCACCATGGAGATTTCATTAATGCTTGTCAGCTTTTATTAATGCTTCAGACAGATGATGGTGTTCCCACCCAGCAACTTAAGGTGGTATGCTAGAACCATTATTTGTCTATAGTATGCATATTCATCTCATATGTTCTGCAGGAATTCATGTTACCTTCCCAGATATGATGACAGAATAAAAGAAGTGTGTTACTCATGCAGCCCTTCTTTTTCTTTAAAGCAGGAGTCTCTAACCTGTGGCCCTCCAGATGTTCATGGACTTCAGTTCCCATCAGCTCTGCCAATTGGCCATGTTGGCAGGGGCTGATGGGAATTGTAGCCCAGGAACATCTGGAGGGCACAGGTTGAATCACAACATAGATCCTAATCTCTTCACGCTGATAGTTCTGGCCTTAGTTTCTGACCTTTGTAGTTAAAGTGTGTCAGGTAGAAAATACTGGGAAAGATCTTTCTCTTCCCTAATCCCTGGAAATCCACTGCCAAGCTCCACTGTTCTGATCACTTAGTACTGAGCTGGGTACTCCATCTTCTTATTGAAAGGGCAGCAGCCCGGGCTCTGCTCAGATGTTGCAAACAGATTTCTGTTTTGTTAGTGACGGACATAAATCTGGTCCTGCCTTCCCCCCTTCTTGGTTAAGAGCCAAAGAAACAAAGTTGAGCATTTGAATGTCAGGCTTAATTGGAGTGAGACAGAAGAATTCTCTCTTTGGTTTCAGTGTGTTGTGTAAATGGGGGGAGGGAGGGAGCAGGTGAGTCTGGTAGTTCAGCAGGTTTGTGCCTGAATCATCTTGCTGGCTGCATACCTGCTTTGCCTGCAGAAGATGCCAGGTTCAATCCCAGGCACCCTCAGTTAAAGGATCTCAGGTAACAGAAAGCCCCTTGCCTGAGAGCTGCTCCTCATTAGAAGCAGACAGTACCTGGTTGAGGGGCAGCTTCCTGTACTGGGAGAAGTTAGAGCTCCATAGTCAAGGTGCACAATGCTTAGTATGCAGAAGATTCTTGGTTCAATCTTGATTTTTAACTCTGAAAGCAAGTGTTGGGAGTGACCCTGCCCTGATTCAGGTGCTGGACAGCTCCTGAGACAATGGAAAGCACCGAGACCAGTGGCTCAGCTCGATATTAGAAATTGGAGGACGTCAAAAAATGTCTCCGTGTTCCAGAGGGGGTGAGACTTCCCCTTCTGGCAGCCCTCCAGTTTCCCTCTCATGTTGCTTGAGGGGTTTCCCCCATCCTTAGAAGTAGCATTTCAGTGGCCATTTGGGGCTGTCTCAAGAGGGGGAGGGGGGGAAGTTCCACATAATTTAGATAGGATCTAATCTAGTGCATGTTCACATCTCAGTATGTGCGTGGCTTCATCTTCTGCTCCTTTAACTATGCTATCCTGAGCCAGGTCTCCGCAATGTTCTCCTTGCTGTCTGTCTTGCCAAGAACTCCCTCCCTGGACCTCCATGGCATCTTTTTTTCTGCTTGACAACTTTCGTTGACCAAGAAACCTATGGCTCAACACTTACATTCCCCCTCCTCAACTGAAGCAAAGCTGAAGGACACTGCGTCTCAACGGTATGAACTGTTGAGTTGTGTTTGATATACTCCTAAAATAACCCTTTATATTTATATAAAGCCCTGATGCCATGATATAAATGAGCAAATATACATGGGAGTAAATATTCCCAAGCAAAGATGCTTATGTTGTAGCATTTTTAACTCTCTTAAAATCTGTTTTCTGTTCCCTGTCCAAGTTTCTGTGCCTGGTGACAGTAAAATGCACCTGTCCTGTAGGATTGCAGCATTTGTGTCCAGTCCTCAGCAAGGCGCTGAGCCAAAATTCCTTCTCCTTGACAGCCGCCTTCTGTTACACTAAGTAATTTCTAGCCATCCTTCCCCATCCCCAGAGATTTACCTGGGAAGATTAATGCCTTGTTCTGCTTCAGCCACTGATCTTTTTGGGATCCTACTGCAAAGTTATCTCCCCTCTCTATAGGATATTTGCTGCTTTGACATAGGCAGGTCCTGAATCACGGCAAAAACCCTCCTGTAATCAGAAATGATTATACTTTAGACTGTTTTCCTTTTCAAAGCAATTATCTGCTTTCAATGTTAGATGCCCAGGCTCACGGAAAACAGTCCTGTTCTACATTCAGCAGATTGCAGGATAGAAGATCCCTGCAGACCCGCTCTGTGTTCAACTATCTTGTTTTGTTATTGAAGTATCTGAAAAGATTGGTTGAAGATAAGCAGTAATGAATTTCCTGATAGGTTCCAAGATGACTATTGGGAATCTTAACAAAAAAATCACTCCTAGAATTTAATGAGTAATTCAATAGTATATGGGGTAACAGCTTAAATCCCATTCCAAATTACAGCTGATGGAAAGAGTTTTGTTAGTAGTGTATAGGTTTTCCACCTACCCCCACCTGCTGCAGCTCAAAGTGCCCCTGAAATGATACTGTTGGGAGAACAGGGAGTTCTGGTGTAGGAGAGGCATGTGGAAATATGTGGTAGGATCCAACCCAATACTAGTCAACCTCTTGGCGGAATGGCATTTTTGGATCTCATCTCATGGTTTGGATTCAGCCCATTAAGTCTAAATTAACATATTGTAGACAATTGATGGAAAGAAGGTCTGTACAGAATAAATATTTAAAATGGTCACGGCTTGCTTTTTCGAAACAGTAAATATTGTGATTGTGTTAAATCATATGCTCTTCCAATACTAGCATGAGGGTTTGAATGGATGTTTGTGATAATTGTTGTTAGATGTGTATGATTAGTGAACGTATTTTAATGTGAGGCGAATATTATGCAGGTTATATGGTGGAGCGCTAATGCTTTGGTAAGTGCATCAAGTTACATTGATTATGTGACAGCACATGTGGAGAATCTGTAGGAATGCCAGGTGTTGCAACTCCTCAGTGAATGGGTTTGAGACAGGGTGTGTAGAAACCAGAAGGCAAGCAAAGGAAAGCGTATGAGAACACAGCGAAGACAGTTAGGTAACATGTCCCCTTCTTGTGACCTTGAGAAGGCAGCATTTAACTGAATGCAGTCTATGTATGCCAGCCAGCCTGCCTGGAAAATTGCCATCACTAAATCATTCTTTTTCCAGACAAAGGATAAATCCTGTATCTGTAAATGGTCTACAGAACAGGAACCACATAGTGCTTTAGGAAAACACACTCTGTAGTCTCGAAAGATGGTACATTTCTTGCTTTTGATGAACTGGATCCATAGATCCTACATGCACATGCCCAAATTTCACATGCGTGTCTGTACATGCGCACTCTGCCTGACCCTGTGCAAGCACTGGGTCATTACTGACCCATGCAGTGACATTACATCACAACAATTACTGGGCAAACTAGGTGATTTGCCAGTGCCTTCCCCAGTCCTTTACACTTTACCCCTAGCAAGCTAGGTACCCATTTTACCAACCCTGGAAGGTTGGAAGGCTGAGTCAACCTTGAACCAGCTACCTGGAATCAACTTCCATCAGGATTGAGCTCTGGTCGTGAGCTGAGCTTTGACTGCAGTGCTGAAGCTTACCACTCTGTGCTACGGGGCCCTTCATTAGGAAGGGTCAAATCTGGAGCAAATATGAAGAAAGACACTGAATAGGGAACTGCAGTTAATCACAGCTCCCTGATAAGTGTGCCTGGCTAACAGTTGTGTATAGCATTCCCCTTTTAAAGTGTACTTACACTTTAAATATACATCTACCTCCATTTGTAAAGAATCTGGACTCAAGAATATATCAGCTGGCAAAATGTTGCTTGGAACCTCTGCCTTCAAATTGTAGATGGAGGATTTAATGACTGACTCCTTCTTTAGATGTAGTTTGGAACTCTGTGCATGTAAAATGCTATTGTTTAAAAGAGGAGTGTTCTAGTCTGGCTTTCTTCCTGTCGTGTTAGATTCTTCTTTCTCTTTTTCTCTCTCTGCAGTCTCCTATTTTACCCCCTGTTGACCTGTTTCTCTAGACTTACAGGGATTCCGAGGAAGACCCTGCCCATTTTCTCAAATGGGCTAAGCTCTGGTGGGTGCAGTCTGGGCCTTAATCATAAACCTTTGACCCAAAGTCTTAAGTTGTAGCCTGCTTTCTTTTAAGTTCCTAATCGCTTTTCCTTCAGCTTTATTGTCCTGTTTTTCTTTTCTTGTTAATTCACTTGCCCATAGGGCACCGTGGCCTGGTTGCTTGCATACCGTAAACACCCTATTACTGCCACTGCTGATTGGGCTTACTGCTATTTCCCAGTGTTATATGTTTCATGTTTCAAGACCTCGGACTGTAATCAGCGCAAGGTTGCCTGTATTTTAGGGATACAACTAAGTGGGTTGCAAGAGAACTGTAATAATCTCACACCTTTATTTTAAAACAGTTGCAGGGTGTGCATGTCTGATTTAGTTTAACCAACAGCTTTAGGATATGGGAAGAAGAGTAACTCCCCCAACCCATTCTTTCCATGTAGAAATCTTTAAGCTGTTCTTAGCCCAGTGGGGAAGAATTATAAGTTCCTAGTCTTTTCCCCTGTGAGGCTCACAGTAACTGAGGATGGGGCAGTTCCTCTTGAGAAAATGAAACCAGGGAAAAATTTAACCTTGTTTCCTGTACACTCTGCTCCAGTCAGCCCTTATGGCTGCTTTTAACTAAAATAACAGCACCAAGACTGCCAGACATGACTCTTTCAGTCTTATATCTAGTTGCGCCCTGAGTTGGACCAAGCTATATTTGAAGCAGGAAACATGAGACTTAGGAATCTCCTCAAGGTAGAACAATAAAAAAGACTTTAAAAACAAATTGCCTCGGAGAAGGAGCCAGCGTGGTGTAGTGGTCAAGAGTGATGCACTCTGATCTGGAGAACTGGGTTAGGATTCCCCATTCCTCCACATGAAGCCTTCTGGGTGACCTTGGGCTAGTCACAGTTCTCGCAGAACTCTCTCAGCCCAGTTACCTCACAAGGTGGCTGTTGTGGCGAGGGGCAGAAAAGGAGTTTGTAAGGCCCTTTGAAATTCCTTAAAGGTATAGAAAAGTGGAGTATAAAACCCAACTCTTCTTAAAGGACCCTGATCCCTAGTGTAGGGAGCGTGGAAGGAAGAGGAAGATGAAAGTGAGGGTCACCAGCTTGCAAAAGCACACTACTTATGCAAAGTGTGGGTTGTTGGCTTGTGATGGCTCCCAACTGCTAACTCTATGTGAAGTGAGGGCTGGGGCAGGCTAAGCCTGCCTTCCTCCCACACAAAGTGTGGGCTGATGGTGTTGAGGACCACCTGCCCTGCTTGCAGTGAGGACCTTTAGTTAAGCCTGTGTGCCATGCTCTGTCTTCAACTGGTGCCTACACCCTTCAGCAACCCCTTCCTGAACCAAGTCTAAGATGCTGGTGGTTAAGGCTGTCTGTCCCACACAATGTGAAAGCTGGCAGCTAAATCGGCCCCTCCCCTCATAAAGTGAGAGCCACTGGCTAAGTCCACCAGCCTCTCCCGTGCAAAGCGAGTTCCACCAGCTTGCTTGGGGTTGCTCTGTCTTGCCTCTCTTGGGGTCCTGGTGGCGAGGGGAGTGGACCCTCTGGCCAGCAGCTCACTTGGACTGCTCCCAACGCCCTTTAAGCCCCATATCTGTGGGAGCTCTATGAATGAACATGAACTCATCTTTCGAAGTCACGTAAGTAGGCAGCAACACATGCAAGGCTGGAATGCTAGTGAGAAAACATACAACTTCCCAAGGAAGGATAAAAAACCCAAGGAAGCTACTGCTTTTGTTAAGGGGGATATATATGTTCCTGTCTAGTGTGTTGAGCAAATATATGGGGGAGGGGAACAGCAATGGTCAAATACTTGGAAGTCTACGGTGGCTATTGGCACTTTTGCATGTGTAAGACAGCCTTAAGATCTTGACAATCAAAATTCACCCAAAACACCCAAGATGATTTAGGTCAATGGTTCTCAACCTGGGAGTCGGGACCCCTTTGGGGGTCGAATGACCCTTTCATAGGGGTCACCTAAGACTCTCTGCATCAGTGTTCTCCATCTGTAAAATGGATAAATGTTAGGGTTGGGGGTCACCACAACATGAGGAACTGTATTAAAGGGCATTAAAGCGGCATTGGGAAGGTTGAGAACCACTGATTTAGGTTATCTAGAATTCATTATCTGGATTACAAACACTGGGTTGGCTCACAGAAAGCTAATCATGGTTTGGCATTAGGACCTAAATGCGAGTGGTGGTGAGAAAATAAATCTACTTATCTCAGGCAGTGAGGATTTCACACCTATTTTCATGATACGTTTTATTTATGAAATTTCAGAAATCAATAGATAATTCCTTATTCCTTTCCCTTCCTTCCCTTTTTTTCCGCATCCCCCTCAGTTAGATTGCTTTAGTGCCATCAGGGGGGCACGCCAAGGACTGATGTTTTAATCTATGT
The DNA here is from genome assembly GCF_021028975.2 of Sphaerodactylus townsendi. NCBI lineage: Eukaryota > Metazoa > Chordata > Lepidosauria > Squamata > Sphaerodactylidae > Sphaerodactylus > Sphaerodactylus townsendi. The sequence continues at coordinate 26,572,466 of NC_059436.1, read as the reverse complement.
ATTCATTGTAAGCTGCCCTGAGCCCATCATGGGGATGGGCAAGCTATAAATCAGTCAATCAATTAATAAATGCTTATGGGATGAAAAGATTTGTAGCGTGGTACCTTCTTAATGGGACCAACTAAAAAAAATCATGCAACACTTTAAACACTTTTCTGTCTTTTGTACACAGCTGATACAAAATCAGTCATCAATTTAAACAGTAATAATTTTGAACTTTGTCAGTATGGCAGGAAAGAAAATGAACAGTTTGTGCTTGCTTGCTTGCAAGAATCTACACCAGAAACTGGGATTTTTGAACCAAAACAAAGAGTTCATGAAATGTGTTAGCATTCCTCCTATTCAGCTGTTTAGCACATAATGTGTCTTCTGCTGCTGTGTCTGATTGCACTTTAGCTCTTTCTTGAAAATCAATTTTTTTGAAATCAGGTTACTTCTGGTGAAATCTTCATAATGGCCGATTACGCTTAGATCTTTGCTGCATAGTGAAGGCCAATGTTCACCGCAGCACGATTTCTTATATGGAATATTTTCTGGAGCCCCACTTTCACTTCCCACTCTCTTCGCGGCAAGCAAACCCACTTACAGCATTATTTAAATCTTGCTTCACCGCCAGAGTGGGACAGATTTGGCCCTGACAACTCTCTGCACTTTCAAAGGCTGGGGTTGAAACTACTGAATAAAACGAGAGGGGCACTTTTTGCTCCCCTCCCCCATTTGTGCAAATGGTCACCTTTTATATATTTCAGGGTAGTAGTATTTACTCTGGCTTCCGCTTTCTTCAGTGATGCTGTCCAGACTCTTTACATGACACAATGATACTACTGGAAGTTGGTGAATATGATCACACAATTCGGTATGAGCCCTGTCTCGGAAACTAAGTAAGGTTGACCCTGGTTAGTATTAGGATAGGAAACTACCAAACGAGTGTTTCACAGAGGAAGGCAAGACATCTCCATTTGACTTTTATCTTGAAAACCTAATGGGGTCTCCATAAGTTGGCTGTGACTTGATGACCGTTTCCACCACCAACACCACCAGCACCACATAATTGTTGACGTTGTGGGGAGAAATGTGTACGTTGTGATGGAAATCCATTCCTGATGCAGATTTTTGACTCTATTTTTGACTGGTGACCTTGGACTAGTCACAGTTCTCCTGAGCTCTCTCAGCCCCACCTACCTCACAGGGTGTTTGTGGTGAGGGGGGAAGGGAAAGGAGCTTGTCAGCCCCTTTGAGTCTCCTTGCAGGAGAGAAAGGGGGGATATAAATCCAACCCTCCTCTCCCCTTCTTCTTCTAAAAAGCAAATGCAAGAGATTCATATTTTGTCTTCAATCCTGGGAAGTTCTTTCCACATACATACTGAGCTACAAAACCTTTTTTTTTTAAACTGCACCCACCCCACACTGCAATTGTTCTATGCCATGTTGCTGGACCTGGGCTGGGCAACTTCATTTGGGAAGACAGACCTGGGGGGTGGGGTGGGAATGAGATCCCTCCCTCTTGCCCAGTGCTGTGTCCCCAATCTAAACCAGAGTTTCCTGTGGCTGCTTTTTAGGATCAAAGAACATGACAGCAGATTTCCAAGAAATAGTGAGATATGACCGTTGGACGGCAACTGAGAGTACGGGCCAATTAATGAATAAAGGCCTATAAGAGCACAATTTTTAGTTGTGGATGCTGCCAAAATGTTTCTAATGTGAGTTTAGTTCTCTCTTTTTCCCTTTTCCAAATAATGAACTCTGAGACATGACACTGCTTTGTCCACAGATTGTGCACCTGAGTGTTAGAGTCAATGCCACTGTTTGAGACTTTGTTCTTCGTGGCTCTGTCTGCCAAAGATTCTCTCTTCTCGGTCACCTTGGAGCAAAAGGACAGGCTGGCACTTCTCTTGCTGGTGCTTTTTTTTTGCTTGTTATGCTGATGTGTCTGGTTTCCTCCCAGCAGGAGGACTGCCTGCTGGTAGCTACTGTGAGGCAACGTAACCTGCACAGCCATTGCTCAGACGCCGGACTTGGGTGGCTGTCTGTCTCCTGCCAAAGCCTGCTGTTCACTTATGTGTTTATTAATTAAAAGGGAATAAAGTTGCCGAGAGAGATCCGATTCATAGAATGATGTTAAGTTGGGGAAACGCTCCCAGGGGAACCATCCCTAATTTCTCTCTAATTTTATTGCTGGTTTAATTTGTTGTTCTTAACTGTAATGCTCTCATTTTCCCAGATAGAGGGTTTTGTCCCATTTAATTAAAGGTGGTCACAGACGACCGATACTTGATTATGAAAGCATGACTGTCATGTATAACATCTTTTCAGAAAGGCAAAGTGCCAGATTGCCTCAATGTGAATTCTGTGAATTGGTACAAAGACATAAGAAACCCCACCCGCTTGACTGCAGTAGCCACACTCTGCGCTATATCGCCTTTTCTGCTTTTCCACCTTACCTTTGGCCTTTGCGCCCAGAATCAGTTTCATTATCTTTTGCATGTTTTCACTCTCAGACTTTCTTGTAACTTGGGTAGGGAAGATTTTGGATTTCTCATCTCTGCTGCTTCAATCTGAAAATTCCTGTTTCAGTTTTGTTTCTCTGTTGTGTGAGTCAAACCTTCAAATCTTTATTTTACACCAGTTTCTAATTCCTTAAACTAAAATTTTCCAGCAAGATGCAGGCATTTTTCAGTATTACCTGTGCATCAGTAAGTTGGCATTTTACATTATAAGCTGGGCAGCCTTGCGGATTTGCAGGGGAAGTTCTGGGAATCCCACTCTTCAGGCTCCCACTGGCTAAGGTAAGTGGTGTGCAGGGGGGGAGGCGCAGGGGGTGGGGGCATGGTGGTGGTGGCCGGAGCAGGTGTTGCCCTGGGCGCCATCCCCCCCCCCCCGCCTCTGGGTAATGCCTTTGCAGTGATGGCACAGGATAGGCTCTCCTGGCTGATGGCGAGGTTGAGCCTCCCCATCTCAGTTATCTCCTGGCTGTAACATCCATAGATCATACTTAAGTAATAAGAGCCCTCTTGAAACGGGCTCAAGTCATATAGTGTTTCCAATGTCCAGATAGGGCCTGGCATTCTTCCAACATTTCAATTGATCTCCAGAGAACAGAGAGCAGTTCCTTGGCAGTTTTGGAGCATGGACTCTATGGCTGCCACATCCCTGCTGAGTTCCCCCCCTCCCCCAATTCCATCCTTCTCTGGTTCTGTCTTCAAATCATCAGGAATTTCCCAAACCAGAATTGGTAACCCCAGCTTATAGGCAACTGTGGCATATGGAAGCGGAAAGATGTGGAGAAGGATAATTGGAGGATGTGTGATGCATCTCTGCAGGTCTGATTGTTCTCCTTCTTTCAGCCAATGCCAAGGTATACGGCTGAGGCTTCAGCAAACCCCAGCATTTCAAAGGCCTTTTCATCCATTGCAGCACTAAAGGAAGAAACCTACACTAGAAATTCACAGAGGGCAGCTTCAAAGCGGTATTGAAGAACTCGGTTTTGTGTTATAGGCAAATGTGGTCTGGAGGGAAAAGGCCAAATTTCCCCAGTAAAAGAGCAAAGGAAGCTGAAGTACTTCTGATGCCGGACACCTGTGGTGTGCCGATGTTTATCTGAGGGAATCAGTCCTGCTTTTGTGAAGATTGTTTCCCAGGGATATCTGGAATTTAATCCCTAGATGGGATATTCCCTTCCTCAGAGTTTGCTTTTCATAGAAACTACCTTTGAAAGGAACATGATTATATACTTGCATCTCCGTGGAGTTTGGGAGTTGGGATCAGTGCTTTATGCTTTGCTTACTTCTCTCTCCCCCACTGTTTCAAAGATCAAAACAGAAACTCACACATACATTACTGCAGTCTTCTTGCAATTTTTTTACTCCGGATCTGTTACTGAGCGACCCTTCTCCTTGCAGGATATCCTAACATGCGTCTCTATGCAAAAATGGGCAGCTCTACAGCAGATTGGTTCAGATCTGAATCAATAATTAAGGGAAGCAACAAGTGTATTTCATGGGGACATGTTTTAGCTGTGTATCATTTGTTTTTCTCATGATGTTAATTCTTGGCTGTCACCTTGTGTGCATAGTTAGTGCAGGCCTCATAGGTGCTTATTTCACTTTTGAAAAGTCCCCTGTTTAGTTGATCTTGGGAAAGATCCTAAGATTGGGATCATTTTTTAAAAGGCGAGCTGATAGCTGGAGGTTTTTAAATCCCAGCAAATTTTGCAAAGGGGGATGTGTTTTCTGATCACGACAGCACCCTCTATTGAAAACCCTCGTTATTCAAGCCATGAGCAGAAGAAGACAGGTGATGCCTAGCAATGATGTCACCCTTGGAAGGGAATTAGCAGTGCTGGGATATCACGCATATCATCAGTGGCGTAGCACCCATGGGACGGGGGGGCGTGATGCCCTGGGTGGAGGCGTGGTGGAGGCATGGCTGGGCCATGGAGGGGGCATGGTGGGTGCATTTTGGGGGCGGGGCGGGCAGCACTGCGGCAGGACGCAGGGCTCATGCATGCCCCAGGTGCAGTTTCCCCTTGCTCCACCTATGCACATCATCCATGTTGTGCATTTTGAAAATCTAATGCCTATTAAAGGTTTCTGAAATCTGCATTTTGACAATTTTGAAAATTCTTCCGAGTGGCTGCCACTGAACAGGATTATGAAATGTCATTTCATGTGTATGTTTGAATGATTGCTTGCAGGAATAAAAATGGGCAACACATGTTGTAGTTAAACATGTTGAACATAAATATAGTGTAGTGTCTAAAAAGGGATATGGTTGTTCCTTGGTTCCTCAACTGAAATTCATGATGCTGGGGAGTCCCTGCACAAGGGTGGCAGGGTCAGGTAGAAAAGAGGTGTCTAACTGCATAATCAACCCACCAATTCACTTGTTGATGCTGATCAGGTGCTCCATTTTTGTCCTGTTCAGCTTGGCAGTGAGCTTGAGGAAGTGGCCTTCTTGGAAGGAAAGAGAGGAGTGTGATTACTCGCTGGGAGAAGGAAGAGGGTCATTCCCAAAAGTATCTGTGTGCATACACAACAGGAATGCACAGATGTATTGCAGCAGTTTGCATATGCCTGCAAATGAGAAGCACATTCTTACCATGTATACACTTCTGTTATACTGACACTAAACCTACCCTGTGCAGCTTTAAATTATCCTTAGGAAACCCCCCATCCACCCCAGGTCAATCTCTTACTGCTGCCATAATACTTGATCAAAGGTGCTTCTGTGCTTTCCCTTGTCTGGAACATTCATTTATTCGAAAATGGGCTGGCTGCAGTAGCGGGATCTGTTGAGTGAACTGGCTGTAATGACCAAGAATTTTGTAGCACCTTAAAGACTAATAGATCTATTGTGGTGGAATTTTTTGTGACACAATAAGTCTGTTAAGCTTTAAGATGTCATGAAATGCTCTGCTGTTTTTTGCTGCGTGACTCTGGATTTTTTTTTACTATGGCTATTTATTTAGAAAACAAGCATGCACACACACACACACACCCCTAAACCATGTATTGTCACAGGAGATCTGGTTATACTTCTTCCAGAATATCTACAACCCATTGCAGCAATGGTTACTAGGAGGCAATGAAGAGGGAGATAGATAAGTATTGGAGAGAATGCATGCTGCACTTTTAAAAGGTACGGATTTTGTGCACCATGAATATGCTGTCATGTACATGATTGTATCTTACTGAATAGTTCAGTGTTTCCTGTTGCTGTAAAATTCAGCTTGACATCCAAATGTGCTGCTAGCTCAATTATGATTTCTACTATCCAAATAACATTATTTTCTTTATAACAAATTTTGTGTTCTCCAGTGCCATAGATTGTCCTGCATAAAGATAGTGCTACACCTTCAGAGTGAGTAAAGCATTGCTAAAAAGCACTTCATTTATCCAAAAAGAGAAAACAACATAGGAATCCCCCCCAAGCTCTCACAGTTTCCATATTTTCCATTAGAAAAAATGATACCAAAAGACATTTCTGACTCTGTGCAGGTTGTGCAGGTCTTGCTGGATGTAGTTGGAATGTTCTGAGTTTCTGGGCTCATTTCTGAGTCATAAGTGCTTGCCGTTTAACAAAAGGGGAGTGCTTTTGGAGAGGGTTAGGAATCTGAGCTTTTTTTTTTGTATTTGGTTTATGGTGGCTTGTGTTTTTACTTCCTGATATTAAGTGGTTATTTATTTATGCTCCGCCTTTCTCCCTGATGGGGAATCCAGAGAGGCTTACATCATTCTCCTTTCCTTTTTTAATTGCATTTTGCATTTGCATTTTATTCTCAAAACAACCCTGTGAAGTAAATTAGACTGATTGTGTGATTGGGCCAAGGTCACGCCAGAAGCTTCCATGGCAAAGTAGGAATCTGAACCTGGGCCTCCCAGACACTAGTCTGACACTCTAAACCCTACATTTGATTGGCTTTTATCTTCCTTGCTGAAATAAGCTTCAAGTGCAGTTAAGAGCCAGGATAATTTTTTAAACACATACACACACATGCGCACATACCTGGAGGAGACCATGTAAATGCGGGTGAACAACTTTAAAATGCTTTTCACTGAAGGTAGAGACAGTGATTATCAGCGGACAGGTGCCAGAGAAGAAAAATTTGGATTTATAACCGTTTTTCTCAACCATCAAGAGTCTCAAAGTGGCTTACAGACTCCCTGCCTCAGTCTCCCCTGCCCTCTTGGCACCCCTCTTTCAAAATCCTTTCTCCAAAAGTGCACATCCTTTTTATGTCTGCTTATTTTTCTGAAATTTGCATATTTTATTTAAAATCCAATATCTGAATGTTTATAAATTCTGTCTAAATAGTAGTATAGCCACAGGAGGAGAGCTATGAATAAATGATCAACTGTCGGAGTGTAATGATTGGGAAAACGTGGTGGGAGGCCACTTCAAGAGCCCAAAAGTTCAGCCCCTGGGCTTCGGCAACATTTGCATTCAACTGTCTTTGTCAGTTTCAAGGCCAGCTTCAATAACGATGACTACTAGTCCTACCCACAGAAAGCTGATGTCTAGTAGAACTGACACCAAGTATCAAATGCAGTCTGGTCACTTGTTCTGAGGTAATGATGCACTTGGGTAGTCATTAATATTAACAGCCATACGCAGTCCTCTCCTAGGCACTGAAGGAATATCTGAAGAGTAATTTCTGAAACTCTGGGCTTACCCTTTTGAGCACATCTTGAGCGTACACCGAATTCCAAGCACGGCTTCTGCAACCTCAGGTGCTTGGCTGTGGGATGTCCTACAGAACCTCTGTATCAACTTTTTGTGTGTTGTTACAAGTGCTCCAAAGAGTGTATCAGGAGCATTTTCTTCAGAGGAACTGATCTCTGTTGCCTAGAAATCAGTTGTAATTCTGGATATCTCCACCCCACCCCACCCCCCCACCTCCCGGGAGGTTGGCAACCCTTCCCTGAACTGAGTCACTCTGAAACTTACACACATGTTCAGTTTACCTTCAACTGATGTTGGTGATCTTGGTCATGTCCATTTCGGCCTTTTGGGGCAAGGATTTCAAAATTGTTCTCCCTTCTTGGTTTTCTGTGTGCCCCCCCCCCCCCGATTGTACTAGAATTTCTCCTAACTGGATCAAAAGTAAGGAAGACTAAAATGTTGCTCACAGTGAACTTCCATCTGGTTCAGTCTCCTAATTCCCACAGTGACCAGTCAGAGGTCTTTATTTTTACACCAGTTTTTGTCGCCTTGCATTACATTTTGCTGAAAACTCTATGTATTTTTTATTTTTTATTCATGAATAAACCAGCATTATACCACAATATAAATAACTCACATACATTGTAACAATTAGTTATTATTTATCAGTTTCTTACTAGAAGTCACATCTGGATATTGGTTGCGTTGACTTTACTCTGGGTCATTCACCTTAAGCCTCAGTGAAAAAGGTAGACTACAAATTAAATAAAAATTAAAAATCAGTATCTTTGAAACGGTGGAATACAGAGCGACAAATTGAACAGCAAAAAGAAAAAGAGAGAGAACTGAACTGAACTGACAAAAATATAAATGGATATATAAAAAGAAACCATGTAGAGAACAGTCACTCATCCCTACCTAAATTACAATATTCACTTACTTGTTTAAAGATGTAGAGATGTATATTGACAAGTCAGAGAGAACAGATGGGAATGTGGTGACACTATTATGAAATAACTAGGTCTTATCAAGAGTGTTTTATCTTGAAATGATGGGCTAAAACCATTAGAATTTTCATTCATGATCACAATTAATTAGGACTGCTTTAGAAAAAATGAATTTGAACAAGACCCGTAGACCATTTCTGTTGAAAAGATAGGCGGACTTATTCTTTTATAAAACCATTAAAGGTAGTGACCATTACTGCCACACCTTAGAATAGCGAAATTAATTAACTCATCAGTTATTGCTATAGAGGCGTTTGAAAAGCCACATGAAAAGCTCCAAGTGTGGCTGAAAGGCACGCAGACGTTGCACAGTGCATTCTCAGGAGCAGAAGGCACAATGGGGTGGGCTGGAGGAGCTTGAAATAGCCTGCTTGTGTTTGGGATGTACAAAGATGTGCCTTTTTTTTCTTCTCTGCTGGTGTTACATAGTCATTTTGTTTCACATTTTTTTTCAATGAAGGCCCTCCTTTAAGTCATCTTTAATACCATCTCTGCCTCACTGAAGCAAAAATAATGTTTAAAAGTACATAAATTAAAGGGGGAAGAATCGGTACTAAGAAATACAAAATGGTGTGAAAATGAAGATTTGTGGGTTTGAATTCCCAAAGGCGAGGAGATCAGGTGGCTGGGCAGGAAAAATAAACTGGTCCTGCTCCCACTTGGTGTTGGCATGGTAGCAGGCTCACTCCATTTTTTTTAAAGAACCTCCAATTTGGCATTTTTTTAAATACCCTGGGATGAGGGAAATATCACGGGGCAAAAACCTGCTTTAGGGCCGGGAACCGTGCGAACATCTTGGCTGCACAGGGATATTTTTCTTGCTCAATCCAGGATATTTTGAGTGAGGAAACGACCTGAGTGGACAGTACTGACCTATATGGACTCAGTATAAGGCAGCTTCATGTATTTAATAAGAGGAGGAAGCTACAAGCATCTTAAATGGGGCACTAGCATCACAGAACAGAATCTTCCTGTTCTGGGCAATCACATGAGACTGGAGAACAAATCATATGCCCTTGCAAGTCTCTTACTCCAAGGTCTGGGCTAGTTCTTAGTTATTTCCTAGCCATGAGGTTTTCCCTCTAGGCCTCCAAACTGTTTACCAATCAGCCCAGTGTTGTCCAGTTCCAGGTCTTGTTGCCTCTCCACTCATTAAGAACTGGAGCCTGGACCTTGGCAGAAGTCCAACCTGGGTGCCTGACAGCATAACTGAAGGGAACTGGGAATGCTCCTGATAATTGATGTTGTGAGAAATCAGAAATTCCTTTGCATCCACAAAACCAGTGAAATGAACTGGGAAGGAATGCAGACAATGAATTAGCCAATTAAATCCTGTTACAACAACAAATTTTTAAAAAATGCAGAGATTGCCTGGTCCACAAACCCTGCCAAAACAGATAAATTTAAAAGTGGCTCTGCACCTCCGGCAACATGCTGGGTTTTCTGCAGCTTATCCTGCCAAGCCAGGTCATGGTTCTGTGATCCGGAAGTGAGAAGAAGTGGCTTGCAGCTGAGGTAACCTGGTGTGCCAGATCGACTGCTAATGCCGCAGAAGTTTGCAGAGGACTGGCAAGCCAAGTGTGAACCCCCTGAGCTACCTCTCTCAGCCTGACAATAAAGAAGACCTCTCTTATTTTTGCCTCACTATATATAAATGAAAATGTATCCCCCCCGTGGAGAAAATGTCCAAGGCCATTTCTGCATGGCACAATTATACCAGGTTACAATTGGGATCTTACAATCCGGGTCCATTTTATCCCTGTTTCTCCTTTTGCATGGCTGCCCTTTTCTGTGAAGGAATAGAGTGAAGACCGGGAGGAAATACTCCAGTTTGTCTCTCATGAGTCCAAGTTTTTGTATTTACACTGGAAATGTATCCGCACATGCGCAAACGTCCCTGGTGTCTCGTGTTCTAATTGGCTGCTGTTTTGGGGCAGCAGCAGGAGAAAACAAAGCCCCCTCTTTCCGGTTCTGGAAAGGGCCTGGCGCAGGCCTCAACACGGTAAGTGGCAGCAAAAAACAATGGGGCACAGCCTCACATCACATTCCCACTCACGTTCTCATATTTTTGTGGAAAATGAGATACTTCCCCCCCCCCCCATGCACATCTCTCTAGCTATGTGCTCCAAGCAACCAGTACATGTACAGAAAAGAAAATGGGGACATTTTGGGACTCCACTCCTGATTAACCCAGGTGAAATGGCACCTAGTCAATACCTGCGGGAACATTTCGTGAAGGGAGGACTGCAATGGTTGGTGGCAGCAGAGTTGAAAACTGACATGATGTCATGTGCGGAGATCAGGGGGTGGGCTGGGGAGATCAGGTGGCTGGGTGGGGGAAATAAACTGGTTCTGCTCCCATGGTGTTTGCACGGTGTCTGGTTCAACCTGGGTTTTTTGAAAAGAATTGCCAAACTGGCGATTTTTGAAAATCCCGGGAGGAGGGAAATATTGCGGGGCAAACCTGCTTTAGACCCAGGAACCATGCAAACCTCTTGACTAAACCAGGATATTTGGACCGTGCAACTTATAATAAACATACAGAACAGGATCCACTCAAAACAAATTTCAGAAGCAGAACACAAATTGGAGTGGAGAATAGTTTAAAACTGTGGTTGGGGCTGATACATCGTCAGTGTGAAAGCGGCCATTTTTGTGGGAGAATTTGGGGCAAAGGGGGGCATCTGCCAAGATCAAGCCCTTAATGTGGGAGTGACAACAAATACCTGGAGCAGGGAGACACTGGGCTGGCAAGTTGTCCCTTTTATGCCTCCTTGTTGAAATTCACCATCAGATTCCAATGACTATTCCATTGGTACCTCCTCCCTTTAAAATCATTGTCCTCTTCTTGAAATTGTGATGCTGTAACATTGCCAGCTGGGTCCCTCCTGACATAAAGTACTCCCTTACTTAGCACCAGCTACATTTGCCCTCAGTGATGTGCAGCTTGTGACCAAATTCTATTGGCTGTGTGACAATGTCAGTTTTTGCAGGAAGACTACAGTAATTTTTTTTAAGACACCAACTCAGCAGCTAATCTGGGACCATAAAGAGGCTGCTGGCTAGAGCTCTGCCGCCTCCTGAGGGCATTGCTGCCGCCGCCGCCATGAAAGTACTTGGGAAGCTCCTGTTTCTTTCTTGTGGGTGGGGAGTGATGCTGGAAAGAAGGTAACCGAGGAGTGAATTTTCCCCTTTTTTTCAGACTTCCCCCAAGACTGAGACAGTTTCCAGAAACAAGTTTTTCATAAAATGTGCTCCCCTGGTTCTGCTCAACTCCATTTAAAACCCACCAGTATCCTATTAAAAGCAGGTTTCTAAATAACCACTTGCTGGTTACCTCAGGCAACTAATGTTTTTCCCTAGATGATAGGCAGGAAATTAAGGAAGAGTAGATATCCTTTGTTCACAGATTTACTTTGCGCTGCATCCCATTCCTATTTAGTTCTGTTTCACCTTGGAGAATTTCTAAAAATACATTTGGAATGGGAGTATATGTAGTTGTACAATTGTGCCTGGATAAAACAATGCAAACAAAGCTATTTGGATGCAGTTGTACATATGACTGCACAGTTGCTGTTATTAATTTGAATGTTTTCTCCCTTTGTGTCATCAGTGTGTACATAGACATTGAAAGGGCTGCACTTTTATTGTGGGGTTTTAGCAGTGACTACGGGAATGTGTGTACATCAGTAAAATCCTGCACTGAAGAATTTGGAAGCAGTCATAAGCATGATTACCTCCAGATTGCTTTGTTGGCACTGTTTTATCCATATGCATTAGAAATGTAGAAGGCAGAATACAAGAATGAACTGAGATTCAGTGTGATGTAGTGGTTAGAGTTTTGGATGAGTCTGGGTGACCCAGGTTTGAATCCACACTCTGCCATAAAACTTGATCGGTCACTTTGGGCCAGTCACACCCTTTAAGCCTAACTGTAACAACAACCCCCCCCCACCCTCTTTTATTGGCATATAAATACATAAAATAGCATAAAACTACCCACTAGGAATAGCAGATAGGGGAAGCAGAAAATATGCAAACTAGTTTTAATTGATTGTCCATATGATTAGAAAGGAGCGACTTGGAGATTTCGGATCTTCTTTGCCCTTATTAGGAATGTAGTAATCTGGGGGTTTTTGTCACAGAGTAAGTATTTGAGTTTTCCTTTGTCAGAGGTCAGTAGAGCTTCATTCAAATGGGGTTTGATGAACGTGTCTCTTGAGGATGTATAGAAATTACAGTGTAAGAATACATGCTCGGTGGTCTCTATGTGCCCCTGTGAACATGGGCAGAACCGCTCACTATACGGGATATTTGCAAATCTTCCCTTATAGGTAGCCGGTGGAAGAATGTTAAGTCTAGCTTGCATAAAAACACGCTGAAAGCATGGAGAGGTGAGATTTGAAAAATATGCTGGAAGGAGCCCAGGGAGATTGTATATCAATGGGGAACAAGGTCTCATCGCGTGAGCAAGTATTACTTGTTTCTCCATGTCAACAAGTCTTTGCTTTATTGTTGTAAATAAATACTGTTCATCCGAGTTGCCTAAAGAGTCCAAAGAGATTCCAAGTGTTCTTATCTTTGTTATTATTTGTTAAGCCTAACCTATCTCATAGGACTGTTGAGAGGATAAAATGTAGCAGAGGAAAGTGGTGTAAGCCATTTTCCCCACTGGAGAGAAAGGTATGAAGTAAATAGACAAATATGGGAAGAGGTATTCCTGCAGACAGACTGGGACCTGGTAACTACCATCATATTGGACTGAAACAGCACGTGATGTGCAGGTGCCAAGAGTAGGTAAGAAGAAGCTTGTTGGATTAGACTAGGATCAGTCTAGGCCAGGGGTCCCCAATTTTTTCTGAGCTTGTGAGCACCTTGGGAATTCTGACATAATGTGGTTTGTGCACTCACAAAATGGCAGCAGTGGGAGGCAGAGCAAGCTACAAAATGGCTAGTGTAGGAGGTACAGACATACACACACAACACAGGAAGCCCAAATGCAGGGGACAAAAATAACGATGTTTAAAAATGCACCAGGAAAGAGAAGAGAGAAAATAAAACAAACACTATAGTTGCAACTTGTGCTGAAATCCTGTTATTTTAATCTGCTCAGTCAGATCCTCAATGCTAATTAGAAGCCCTGGTGGGCAGTAGCCCCACCCACTTTCTAAAAATACTTTACAGGTACCAGAAAAGGTGTTGGTGGGTGCCTGTTGTGGATCCCTGGTCTAGGCCAATTATCTTGTTTTCCACAGTGGCCAACCACTTTCCCCCTGTAAAAGAAAAAGTGGCGGGGTGGAGTGGGGGATGCTTTTCAGCAGTCAAACAGCAGGAAGGGAAAGAAGGTAGCACCTTTAAGATCAGCCCCTCCCTGAACTCATTGCAGAAATAGTTTCCTTTGCTTGGGAGCCAGTGCTGGAAAAGGAATGGAAGGGGAACTCTGCTGTAAAGCAGGACCTTGCAGCCAAGTTGTTAGCAGATACTGATTTAAGTGTGACTTTAACAGGTGCAAAACTTCTATCTGTGGCATTTGATGGCATTACTTCTGAAACTTTAATTGTCCAAGTTCATAAACTTATAATTTTATGTATGTTTGATAAAACTGTAAATGTAAATTCTTTATTGAATTTTGTACCTATGAATTTTAAATATGTCCTTTTCCTTTTGCTGATGACTTGTTGATCTACAAGCATAAAATAAATGGGAGAAAAGGAAAAAGGAATGGAAGGGCAGGTGGCATAAGAGTTGATTGAGCAAGGCAGTTTTTATATACTTATGTGGAAGGAAGAGAGAGACAGTTGTCAGCTGGGCTGGATGTAAATTGAATGAATGCACCAAAATGCAGCTGTTAGGTCTAGAACTTAGTGGGGTTTTTTTTCCTAGCTGCGATAACATCAAAGTCTTCACGGCACACCTTTGCTGAAGAAAAGAGTGAAGATGGCCATTGGAAAGCAGTGATGAATGACCGCCTGTCACGGTTGAAAGGAGAGAAGCCACGGGGTCAGCAACAACAGCTCACCCCTGGGGGCGAGCAATTGGGCTCTTGTTCATGGCATATGTATATGTCTGTCCATTTTTTTTGCTGTTGATTTTATGTGATGTATGCCTATTGTACAATTTCAGCCCACAATTTATATGGTATGTGTTCATCATTTGTGTGTACAAAACGTGGGTGTAACTTGTAGGGCTGACTTATTGTTGCAGGAATAGCATTGAAAAAGGTGTACGTTTTATCAGAGCAGTTTGGTGCAGGGGATCCTCCCAAGACAGGTTTTTAAATTAGTGTACATCTCTAATTTATGTGTGAATTTAAAATGGTCTTTTTTTCTTGATGGCACATGTGGAAAACACGGAGTCTTCCTTTTTGGTCAATAGAAGCATTTGATTTGCTCAAGAGAGAAGCAAAACTGAGACAGGGATTTTTTGGGGGGGGGGTGTGTGTGTTGAAACAGCAGGAGCATTGCTCATAGATTGAAAATAATCTGTGTGCGGTGCACCAGTGAACTGTGATTAGCAAAGCTGGAAAGACCAAACTCATATGGGAGTGAGTCCAGTTTGCACAGCCCAAGCCGGGCTTGTGGTTACTGTAGCTTGTTCATGCAGTTCAAGGGTATTAAACATTTCAAGTTGAACAGGAGCTGTGTGAACTCAATTCGGTTCTGAATGAAACATGCAAAGTCAGAATCAACAAGGGATAAAAATAGGGTTGCCAACTGCTTGGAGGAAAAAAAAGTGTCCTGAACCTTTAATTGAGACTTGAAGGAATGTTATTACCAGGTGATGTTATCTACCTGCATGCCATGGAAAGCTTCAACTGAGCATTTGCCCACCCAAAACCTCTATTAAAGGGACAGGACATTTTTCTCTTGCCTGTTGGCAGCACTAAATCTGAAAGGACATTAGGAAAACCCTCCTAATGATACGAGTTGTTTGAAACTAGAACCATATATCTAGAGTGATTGAGCTTTCTTGCAAGAGACCTTAAAACAGAGGCTGGACAGCCATCTGCTGGGGACACTCGACCTTTAGATTCTGGCGTTGGACTAAGCCTTTTTTGAACCAATCTAAGCAATAAAATACACTCGAAGCTCAATAAAAAAGTAAAGTGTGATCTGCTTGCTTGGAAAGTGATCCCCCTGTTGCATCACGGATCCCCTTTCTCCAATTCTTGCTGGATTGTATGCTGATCAGACCTTACTACAGTGACCCAACACATCACTTTGAGTGGGAAGCCTTTCCATGCTGCCAGAAGAAAGCTCCAACAGTCTTCCCGCTGCATGAGCAGTCACAGTGGCTCTTACTAATATTTAGTCTTTTAGTTAAAATACGTGACTGATGCTCTTTGCTTATAATTCCCATGATCACAGAATTTTGAGTTCTGTGGTCCCAGAAGATGTATCTGTGTTCCTTTTTATAGTGGTGGTAGAAAGTGCTGCCAAGTCATAACTGACTTAGGGTAGCCCTGTAGGTTTTCAAGGCAAGAGATGAATAGAGGTGGTTTACTATTGGCTGCTGCTGCGTAGCCGCCCTGGACTTCCTTGGTGGTCTCCCATCCAAGTACTAAGCAGGGCTTAACCCTGTTCAGCATGCAAGATCTGATGAGATCAAGCTATCCTCACCCATTCAGGTCAGGGCTTTAAAAAAATTATTTACCATAATTCTGGACACTTGACTGGCGAATAATGTAATAGGAGGAGGCATAATTTGAACTCAGTGAGAATTAGAACACTTCACCCATTGACTCACCCTAGAACAGTGGAGACGAACCTATGGCACGGGTGCCAGAGGTGGCACTCAGAGCCCTCTTTGCTTAGACACCCAGAAAGCACATGTCGCCCCAGTTTTGGAGCACTCGGACGAATAGTGGCGCATAGCATCTTTTCAAGGAGGCAAGGAGATTAGCGTGAAGCGTGCTGGGCATGCACCCCTGCAGGGAATGATTACTTGCTAAAGAGGTGTGCTGGCGAGGGTGTTCTAGGGGAAGCGGGGTGGAGGTGTTTCATGGGAGAACATTTGAGGGGCATTCCAGGGCAGGAAGCGAGGGGCATGGAAGGGGTGCACTGAGGTGCACTCCCGTTACCGCCCCAGGTGCAGTTTCCCTTGCTCCGCCCCCGGCACTCAGTCTCTAAAAGGTTTGCCAACACTGCCCTAGAACCTTAGGTTTATCTTAGCCAGGCTGGGTAACAGGGGAGGCTTCTCACCCAGGGAGGTAGTATTACAGTAATTGCTTAAATGCCTTGTGAGTCACGTTCATTCCCAAAAGGATTCTCCATCTTAGCTCTTCACCCCCTCGTGCAGTTCTGCCTCCTGGGCTTCTAAGCTGATGTTGATGGGAACTGGCAGGGGCTGATTATGCAGAGCACTTGAGGCAACGAATCCTGTCGAAGTGGGAGGGGAAAAGATTCGGCTTCACTTGTTTCTGAGTATTTGAAGGATGTGCTGGGTGGAGGATCAAAACAAGTAGGTTATGTTTCTTTTCCCAAATTGAATGTTCCCTCTGGACAGTAACAGCATTGAAATTTCACAGACGCAGGATGTGTCCTTGGATCAATTTATTTTTCATTTAAATGTGGATTTCCTGCAGCCAAATATGCCTGCCATGTGACTTTCAGGGAAAAGACGTCACGAAATTGACCATAGAGTGAGAGGGGTGGTGTGTCAGAAGCATTCAGGTGCACCCGAAGCCCTCAGCCATGAAGGTGTCTTCTTATGGCCAGCAGCAAAGATCCAAAAATTGGGGCGAAGCTCTCACAAAATTATTTATACTGCTGTTTGTCCAAAACCCCTGTTGCCATAGCAACTCATGCATTATGGGATGACTGTGTCTAAATTAGAGGGAGGGGAGGAAACCTTTTGTGACTTAATAATACATTAATACAATCTGCCATTCTTGGTTTGCTTTGTTTCAAATGGCTTTTCTGTGGCTGGATGGGCTCTAGCAGGAAGCTTTGCTATGCTGTTTGAGTGAAAGCTGGCCACTGAAGAGAGGTCTGTAGACACATGTTTTCATTTTTAAATAGTATCTTTTCAGTGGATTAATGTGGGTTTCAGGCCTCTGGACTTGAGGCTTTATTTGTGCAAGAGAGCAGGATTGTTGTAGCTGTTTGAATTGCAACTGTGTGAATTCAAACATGAAAAACATATCAAGCTATCCTATTATAACTCACAGTATTGAGTGGAAAAGCTCAGTTTGCTGACAGTGGTCTTCAAGCTCTCTGGCTGAAGTATTTGCTACCCCTGATAGTCATTAACTGGAAATGCCCCAAACCTCAACTTCGTCACTGGTCATATCGCTTTTGGCATCAGAGGGGAGGATGGCTGTCTACAGATGACCAAAAAGGTAGACCAGAGGTCTCAAGACAAATGGACAAGAGGGCACAATTTGCATATGCTAATTTACTGTCATAGATAAGGATGCTGCAAATTTAGCAACAGAGCATGTTACGCAGTCAAACATATTGTGTTCAACTATGACCATCAGATGTGAGTCAATCACCAGATCTGTTCTGTTTGCCACCGAGGGCCAAACTAGACATTAAAATGGCAGCTACTACCATTTTAAAGGGATTTAAAAATTCTGTAAGCAGTGGGGCAAACTGAAGCACTCTTGTTTTCCCACCCTCCGTGAATCTTTTCAAGTGCTGAATTGACCATGGGGTTTGGAGCGTGGGTTTTGGCACTTAAAGAGGGGTGGGGTGGGGTGGGGAGAACACCTCAGCTGCCATGTTGCAGATCTAGCTGGGCCCTCACGGTCTATTTAAATCCTTTTAAAATGGCAGCAACATCTTCAGATTGTGTAGTTTGGCCCTGAATGGCTTGGACACCTGGTGGGCAAGTTTGCATTGGGTTTTTCTTTTTAATTTTTGTGGCAGACATCATAAATAGCAAGCCATCACACACTAAAAGAGAAGAAGAGTTGGATTTATACCCCCCTTTCTCTCCTGTAAGGAGACTCAAAGGGGCTTACAAACTCCTTCCCTTCCCCCCTCACAACAAACACCCTGTGAGGTGGGTGGGGCTGAGAGAACTGTGACTAGCCCAAGGTCACCCAGCTGGCATGTGTTGGAGTGTACAGGCTAATCTGAATTCCCCAGATAAGCCTCCACAGCTCAAGTGGCAGAGTGGGGAATCAAACCTGGTTCCTCCAGATTAAACTACACCTGCTCTTAACCACTATGCCACTGCTGCTCCTAAGATTTACTACCTATCTTGTGTAATTTTACTACAGCTGCCAAAAGTTTACCCACAAGCAAAGTTACTTGTGTTTATTAAAGACTGTGTGTTTGTAAAAACCAAATAGATTAGCAGCCATTAGTGTCCCCAAGCACTACTGAGATGAACACTGAATGACAGGATTTTTTTTTAAAATAGTGTTTATGATTGCACTGTATGATTTGTCACTGATTTAAGAGTCTAATTAACTGATTGCCAGCTGAGTGGAGAAGAATCACAGCAAAGATGTTGGGGAATAGAACTCATCTGGGTTGTGTGTAAAAAGTCAATTGTGGAACACTGCAGAGTCACAATTAGGCTGATGAACGTATGAACAATCAATTGAAAAATTGTCTCCATTTTGTGACTGGTGAACAGGAAATCAGCTGAACCCGAGAGCATTCAAGTGTCTCTGGTCATGCATGCAAATGTTTGTATTATTAATACAAATAGACAGTTTTCCATTGTGTCAGCTCTGTCTATTAACCAGGTGTTGACTTTTCAAGACCTCTGTTTTCTTACAGCTCATCATCTTTAATCTCTGTCACTCCTCAGCCATTAACACACAGCTATTCTATTGATTCACTGTTCTTAGAAAACAGTTACCTATTTGTTTCTAGGCCCAGTACAAGATACTGCCTGTTTGCTGTGGTCCAGGTTGATGCCGTCTCAGGAGTGCCTTTTCTTGAGTCTATTTTACCTATTCAGTTTATCAACCAAAGTCCCGCTCATCAGCTGAAATCACACATTGTTGGAGGTATCATAATAGTTCTCCTCCAGGATCTTCTTGTCCATGGGGGGCAGTCAAGGAGGTGAATGAAAGTGATGGTGCAGTATTCAATGACGCAGGGATCCAGCCCATCACATTTTTTTTCTGCTTAAAACTAGTGCAGCAAATGGCTGGGAACTCTGCTAACTCCAGATTTTAAGCCCTCATTTGGGAAGTCTGCCACCTGCTCCACTAGCTTCATTTGCTGTGGTGTTCAGCACCAGTGGGTATGTCATACCCCTGTGGGCATTCCTGAAGCTTGTGTTCCTGCTACATTTTTCAGTGCCAGCAGTGGAATCCTCTCAGCCATCTTCCACCATCTGTAAGGACTGCAAAGTGATGGGGAAGAGGAAGACCTTATTTATATTTGGAAGGGCTCCACTCAACAGTGATGAACAAGAGAGACTGGAAATAGCCAAATGTTCCTTATTTCTTGTATTTATATGTCTGCCTATGTTTTTGTCAGTGTTTTCCAGTTCTGCAGTGTTAGTTTCTTAGGTTCATTTATGTTGTGCCTGCATGTTGTATGTTTTTGGCATGCACACACATACTACTTCTATGAATAATGTGCATCAATTATAGGAATAATGATGAAGTATTGATGGGCAAGTAATACTGAGAAATAATCATATTTCATAGAAAAAGTTCAGTGCAAGAAAAGGATGAGGAAATGAACAATCACAATTTGCACAAGGGAGAAATGGAACGGAAACAGACGTTTTAGGGTCACAGGATAATGGGTATGAAACTTGAACTTTCCCCTTACTGAGACTTCTGGGCCTTGCCATGAACTGACTGCTTTTTGCCTGGGCTAAGGGCCTGCTCTGGAGCCAGTGCTGAGTTTAGATCAGTTTTTCTGATATTCCCTTCACAGTCTCAGGGTGGCATATGACATATGAAATTTACAATTTAAAACTATAAAATGTCACATTTTCATCTTGGGGATTGGTGTTCAAAAGAGCCACAGGTTGCATGTCAGAGAGCCAAATGTGACTCATGAGCTACTGAAGGAAAATTGGTGAGATAGAATGTTGTCCTAGGCCTGCCAGGGGGGTACTTCCCTAGGAACATGAAGACACCCATGTTCCTGGATGCATGCCTTTCGGTCATGTGGGGGGGGGGTGCCGGGCGCTCCCTGCACATGACCAAACAGTGTGCACCCCAGCCGCATGCTCTCGAGTCCTGCCCCCACCTCCGTGAAGGCCTGCTTTTGAAAGCTGGAGCTTTTGAAAACACAGAGGTTGGGGTGGGGGTTGGGGCCCCGCCCCCAGCCTCAGTTCTTTTAAAAGCCGGCTTTCAAAAGCTCTGGTTTTCAAAAGCTGGCCTGCATGGAGGTGGGGTGGGGTGGGGCTTGGGGGTGTGGCCGAGCCCTGCCCCTGGCCTGCATGGCCCTGCATGGCCCTGCCTCCCACTTTCATGCTTTCAAAAACTCCAGCTTTCAAAAGCTGGCTGGCCGAAGGGGCATGACTTGGGGGCAGGGCCAAGCTCCCGAGCCCCTGCCCTGGGCTTGGGGGGGGGGCGCTCAGAGAAGGCACCATTCCCCCCCCCCCAATACGTCTCTGAGGCCTGCAGAGATTTAGGTCAAATCCCTATTTGCCATGAAATTCTCTGGGTGACCTGGGGCCAGTCTCTCTCTCTCAGCCTAACCTACCTCACAGTCTTGTCTTGAGGATGCAGCGGGAGAGAAGAGGAAAACCATGTATTCCACCTTGAGCTCCTTACAGACAGGATGGGATTAAGAATGTGCCAAATAAATAAGCCCTCTTCTGTTTTATGTGTGAGTCTCATTACTGTGGCTCTAATTCCTAGCACTGTCACTTTTCAGCTGCTGTACGTGGCTATTATTCTCTTTGAGGCTTTAATTGATGACCCAAATGTTCCAGAGGTTGTACATTTTGGTGGTTTGCCAGTTTTATTGTCATTTGCTTTGAGGGCCCTTTTGGGCACAGAACGAGTACATCAATTTAAAGGGGGGGGGAAGCATGATTAGGACTGTTAATGCGCAGCGGTGGGGGTAGAATCTCTCCTTCCCACTTCTCCCTGGTGTGGTTGTCACACACTAGTGGCCTAGGGCTGGGTTGCAACAGTTTTAATTTATGATTTCTAGTTTCGGCATTTTGTTAAATATAGCCCAGGTTTTGACATCTTTGTTGGGGGAAGATAACAACACAAACATGTTGCAAGCTGTGTTTGTCGTTGCGTGTACTAAAGAAAGCCAGGCAGGATTTTTTTTTAACATTGAAAAGATCAGAAAACAGTCATCAGAAGCATCCATGCAACTATGCCAGATTTGGACCTACCTTTTGCCTACAGTTCTCCTTTCAGGTAGAAACCAGAGGACGAGTAAGTTTTACAAGCTGGAAACAGTCTATTTATTTTAGTGCTGAGAGAGTCTTTTTAAGAAAGTCAAAATGTGGTTTCTCATGCCACAGTTGTCCCTATTTACCAGGGACAAACCCTTTCCTTGCATCTCGGAAAATCATTGCCCCTCTTTCACGTGTGCTACCTTTGGAGCAGGGCCAGGGATGCCTTTTAAAAAGAATGCTAGCTGCTGTTCTTTAGCTTTGAATAAAAACCAGTGTGGTGAAGTGGTTAGAGTTGCGGATCCAGGTTTGAATCCCCCTCTGCCGTGGAAGGTTGCTGGGTGATCTTGCACCCGTCGCACAGTAACTTCAACCTACTTTGCAGGGTTCTTGTGTGGATAAAGTGGAGGAGAGGAGAACAATTTAAGCCACTTTGGATTCTCCATGGGAACAAAGGCAGACTTATAATTAACATACATAACAACTATAATAAGAGCTTCCTGGCTCCTGGATTTGTAGAAATGAGCTCTCTGATCAACATTTCTACAGCACATGCAAATAAATGTATTTTCATTGACACTAAGGCAGTGGTTCTCAACCTTCCTAATGCCGCGACCCTTTAATACAGTTCCTCATGTTGTGGTGACCCCCAATCCTAACATTTATCCATTTTACAGATGGAGAACACTAATGCAGAGAGTCTTAGGCGACCCCTGTGAAAGGATCGTTTGACCCCCAAAGGGGTCCCAACCCCCAGGTTGAGAACCACTGCACTAAGGTCCTACATAGCACAGCTATTTTACATACTTTTATTTTATTTATTCGATTTGGTAAACCGCCCTACCCCCGAAGAGCTCAGGGCGGTGTACAAACATGACAACCAATACAATGTAATTAAGAATACAAATCGAATAATCCCAATTAAAACAATAAATACAATACAATACAATAAAAACAGTAGCAGTAATAGCCCATCCATAACTCACTAAATAGACGACGTCCGGTGTTATAGCCCGGGAGAGGACAGGCTGATGTTCAAGTAAGCAGATGGTACATAGGGCAACAGAGAGGGCCGGATTCAGCGGCCAGCCTCCCCAAAAGCCCGGTGGAAGAGCTCAGTTTTACAGGCCCTGCGGAACTCCCCAAGGTCCCGCAGGGCCCGAACAGCTGGAGGAAGAGCGTTCCGCCAGGCAGGAGCCAGGGCCGCAAAAGGCCCTGGCCCGGGTAGAGGCCAGCTGCATCATAGAGGGACAGGGGAATACAGTGCGATTTCTTATATTTCAACACAAAGATTAAGCCCTCTCTTGGCTCATAAATTGGGGCAGGCTAGTGCAGTGACTGTGATCACAATGCATTCCAGACTGGGAGGAATCTTCAGCCATATACATGGGAACACAGGAAACTGCCTAAGCTGTGTCATTTGTACCTTTAGCTGAGTTTTCTCCGAGACTTCTCTGGCAGGCAGCAGCTCTCTGAATGTGCCAGAAATTGAATTTAAAACTTCTGCATGCATGAAGGAGAGGGAGTGCTCTGCCGCAGAACCAGAGCCCCTCCCTGTGGCTCAGCTCCAGAATGTATTTTTGATGGATAAATGGTGGGATTCATACCTAATGATTTTTGGTGTGAGAACAGGATTTTCAAGAGTGTCCCTTGCTTCAGCTGTGAAATGTGAAAGGAGAAGAATTGGTTTCTATACCCCACTTTTATCTGCCTTTAAGGAGTCTTGAAGTGGCTTATGATCACGGTCTCTTCATGTGCTCACAGTAGGCAGCTGAATATGGTAGGTGAGGCTGAGAGAGTTTTGAGAGAACTGTGACTAGCCCAAGATCATTAATCAGGCTTCACGTGGAGGAATGGGGAATTAAACCTGGGTCTCCAGATTAGAGTCCACCACTCAACCACTTTGGTATGTCTAGTAATCAGACAAGAGATAGAAGTGGGGTGAGTGCGAATACATTGAACATTGAGCTCTCTTTCCTCAACTCTGAATAAAACATTACTCATTGTGGCCTAAGAAAGTTAAAGTAACAAAGCTGCTTTTGCCTTACTGTCATCTCAGATCAACCAAGTATATTTCTGAATCACTTTTTAAAAATGGTGTAATCAAATTAGGATTGCCAGTTCCAGGGTCTGGAGGTTTTTTTGCAACACCTTGAGAAAGAAAAAAAAAACCCTTAAGGTTATGAGTTGAAATTAAAGAGGCAAGTTATTTTCTGTTTAATTTGATGACAGATTTTTGCTATACACTTGACCCCTTGAACACTGACCGACCAAACACAGCCATACTCTTCCTGTGTTTCACCAAACTTTTCCTGTTGCTGACACCGACCATTGTGTAATAACCCCAGTGAGGACTTACCTTAAAAACATGATAGGCAGTGGTGGGATCCAAAAATTTTAGTAACAGGTTCCCATGGTGGTGGGATTCAAACAGTGGCATAGTGCCAATGGGGCTGGGCGGGGCATGATGGGGGCGTGGGCGGGCATTCAAGGGGCGGGGCATTAATAATTTCTCTGTTACTGTAAAAAAAAAGTTCCTAATTTCCAGCTGGTATCTTTCTGTCCATAATTTAAACTCATTATAGCAAGTCCTATCGTCTACTGCCAACAGAAACAATTACTTCTCCTCTAATTGACTGCCTGTCAAATACTTAATACTTTCAAATACTTAATTTTGTTTCTAGAAATCAAAAGAAGGATACTTTCCTTAAACAAGGAACTTTACCTTATTTCTAAAACATGTTTTTAAAACAGCCCAACAGGAAGAATTATCCCGTCTTCTACCTTCACTAACCAGCCACATAGGAAACAACAGGACTTTATGATTTTTGGACCTAATGAAATTTCTAACAGAAAAGCAGACCCAATTAGTAACCCCCTCTCGGCACACACAGATAATTAGTTACCCACTCTCGGGAATGGGTGAGAACCTGCTGGATCCCACCTCTGATGATAGGTATTCTAGCCTCTAGGTGGGACGTGGAGATCTCCAGGAATTACATCTCATCTCCAGACTATAGAGATCAGTTCCCCTAGAGACAATGGCTGCTTTGGAGGGTGGGCAGTAGTCGATAGGACTTGCTATAATGAGTTTAAATTATGGACAGAAAGATACCAGCTGGAAATTAGGAACATTTTTTTACAGTAAGAGTTTTTTACAGTAACAGAGAAATTATTGATGCCCCATCCCCGGAATGCCCAGCCACACCCTGTCGTGCCACGCCCAGCCCCATTGGCTCTACGCCACTGTTTGAATCCCACCACCATGGGAACCTGTTACTAAAATTTTTGGATCCCACCACTGCCTATGTCCATATGTATGTCACGCTTTGCTCAGACTCTGTTCCATCAGTTTTCAGATCCGAGCCATAGGAAATCTTAGCAGCTCTGCAGCAAAGAAAAGCACAGCTTGAGTGGACAACAAACTGGACTGTGGATTTCTCTGCCAGAGCCCCTTCAATTTTCTAATTAGTCGAAACCAAATCTGTTTCCTTTTCAGTTAAACTTGGCACCCGCCATCCTCCCATAACAGTGTAAAGGGAGAAGGAGAATTAGTCCCTAGAGAACAATGGTACTGAACAATTTGGAACATGCCTTACATGCTTCCTATCATTATCACAAAGTAGAAACCAGCAACTGGAAGTCAGGGATGATGAGCTTAGTGATTCTGCGCCCCTGGGCAAAAGTCCAGGATGAGGCCCATGGTCACTGCCTCACCCCCACCCCTGGGCCAAGCAGCAGGCAGCCCTTGCCCTGTGTGAGATGGGTAGGTACTGAATGGTGCAGGTGCAAGTGGGGGTAGCAGTGGGACCCTGCACTTTCCCCCTCCCTCTGCTGGGGGTGGGGCAGGGCCGTGGGCAAATATCTCAGTGCAGGTGCCCTGGTTGCCTGTTGGCTAAGACCAGCTCCAGGCCAGCACCCCCTCCCCCCTAGAACCAATTGTCATCTTCTCAATGCCAACCATTTGGCAAGAATTGCTTGCGGAGGAAGTGGAGGCAGAGGTCATAAGGCTTCCTGATGGTTTGCTTTGGGAAGGGAGGGGGGAAACTTGTGTTGTGGCAGCACCAGATGTAATCTGTGACAATGTATAGGTGTAAGAATGGTTGATGTTCAATAACTGCAAGATCCAGGGTAAAACTTCAACTGATGAAATCCACAACAAAACTTTTATTCAGTTTCTGCTTGTGTTTTGGGACTAACTTTTTTGGTGCCCTTCAGACTAAAATAAAATCAACAACTGCCAATTGCCCGAGAGCAGTTCATATCTCTGCAAAAGGTGTTTCCAGTGTTTGCCAAAACTGCGCTGGCAGAAATTGGCACTCATTCTCCACTGTCCTGGGATTTCAGCCGTCCCCACAATAACAGTCTGTACTAGCCTACCTAGTACCTCCACTCTGTAAAAATGGCCCTCTTGTAGAACTAGCTTCTAAAACTGGATTCTAAAACTGCTTACTATCTTCCAATAATGAGTTAATGAGGAAAAAGCTGGCTAAATGTGCTAACCTTGAATCTGACTCAGCTGGGGAAACAACTGGAGACTTGGCTGCCTTGGGCACAAAAATAGCAAGGCAGCCAGATGCGGGTGACTGCCGCCTTCTTTCAAGTCACACGCAGCTGGGGTGCTTTCTCTGATCTCTGCTCCATCCCTGCTCACTGTGTGGCAAGGTCCACTGACTCACACCTGTTGAGCGTGAGTGCATCTCAGCCACTGTATTGAAGGGAGTTGACATGGTTGTTAGTGGGAAAGCAATGAGAAATATTCTTCGTTATAATTGTTGGGTGGCGAAAACTGGAGGAAGGGGTGGTGATTTGAGGATCCACTGATACAACACCAGCTTAGGTTTGCTGTACATTAGGGATTGAAACAGGAAGGGTGTTCCTTGTGTGGCCTGCCTGAGCATTACCTTGTTGGAAATAGTTGACTATTTGAACATTTGGCCAAAGATTGTCAAATAATGGTCAAGTATTTTCTAAACTTTGTCTTTAGTCTGTGTGAAGTACTTTCAAGTCACATCTGACATATGGTTACCCTATGTGCTGATTACAAAAAACTTAACTCTTATTGCGAAATGATGAAATCAAGAACTGAAATGGATTTACATGGACAATTCCAGATTTTTGCTGGTGTTAATGGCCCATTATGCATTGAATGCTTACCTTGGGGGCCCTTCTCTGTGCAATGAGCTTATAGTGGGGTTTCTCTGTTTGCCGTTGAGGAGGCCCTTTCTGCTTGCCATGGCACTTTTCTGCAGAGAACTGTCCGGGGCCTGGTTACCTTAACTCCACCCGTCAACTAATTCTTAAAAGGCACAAATCTCATTACACCTGGTAGTCAAAAGGGCTGGCTTAGCCCTTTGAACTGCACTTATATTGAAATTACTGTTCCAAAAATAATCCCTCCCATAGAGAGGCAAAGCAATTCCATGAACCACACACTGCTAAAGAAGGGGATCATGTGCCGTTGCTGATATTCCCTCCCCTGCACGCACACACGCACGCACGCACGCACATCCTGCTGCTGCAGCTGCTGCCGCCATTGGAGGACAAAAAGCCTGGTTATTTCTAAGCACTCTCTGATATCTCAATATATCAATATGAGAATGCTGAGGTCGGTGTGTTTTAGGTAAGCCCGTGTGACTGAGCTTCTTTTCTTTGGTTTGAAGGAGCAGGCAGCATGGAAAGGGGGATGAGCGGGAAGGCATGGATGCGGTGCAAGGGAGTGGGAAGGGTAAGGAAGTAGGCTGGCCTTGGGTGGAGGAAAGGGCAAAGCTGTGCTCACTGGCAAATCTGTCCTGCTCTGACAGCAAAGCAAATTAAAATAGTGCTAGAAGTGGTCTTGTTTGCCACTGACAGAATGAAAAGTGAAAGTGGGGCTTGAAGAAATACATCCATGCAAGAAATCTTGTTTTGATGGGCATTTGCCCCCATTGTGCAGCAGACACCTTGTGCATAATCGGCCAATATCTTTGTCCTCTTGTTCTGAGATGTCTGCAATTATAAAAGTGCCCAGTACAGGACCTTTGCTCTGCTAACAGAGTTGCCCCAAATTGTTCCAGGACTAAGCAGCAGTGGCATAGCGCCAGAGTGGGCGGGGTGACGTGACACACTGGGCAAGTGCTGTGGCGGGGGTTTGGCAGGGGCGTGGCAGGGATGCAGTGCACATGCGTTCCCTGGGCACAGTTCCCCCTCACTCTGGCCCTGCTAAGCAGCAAGGAGGTCTTTCTCCTGCCCTTACAGACAAATTACATCAAAATGATAAGGAAAGCTGCTGCTAAAATAATAGCATCACTGGCTTCAAGAAATAGCTGATCACAGTCAAATGACTAGTTGTTAGATGATGGTAGCTAACCAAGTAAAAGATTAGCAAACTGTTCCTAGTTGGAAGTAGAATACTGGGCTAGATGGACTGGGGTCTGATCCAGCTAAGCAGTTCTTGGGTTGATATCCATGATCACTAAATGGAAAGTTTCTCCTAAGTTCTTGAAAAAATATTGGCAGTCATAGTGGGGTGATTTGGTGCAAATAACTGGGGCATTTGCTCTCAATATACTTTTCAGCAGGTGTGTTAGAAATATTTAGATAAGGGTTATGATCAGAACATTGTGAATTTTGGAATGCTGTAAGTTGTTTTGATGAGGCGGTGAATCACAATCGTGATTCACAGCAGCTCAAATTATGTGTAGAATAAACAAAAGCCAATACATGGTTTTTAACCTTTTTTAATTTTCCCATGTATAAAAAGGAATAATACAGAAAAGAAAAAAGGAGGGAAGAGGAGGATACAGTAAGAACAATAAGAGGATCTGTGTTAATAGCCTGTAAAACTGGAAAAACAATTACATTCAAAACAGAAAACAGTAGCTTAATACATTAGTTTACCAACTTCTGTATGTTATCATACTCTTGTAAATAATATCATACTCATGTAAATAATTCATTTAAAATTATTTATGATTATCTAAATAATAAAAGGCTATATATTACAGAAAACAATAATTTGTGTTCATATACTTCACAATTATATTAGTAGAACTTAAGCTTAATATTAGTATGCATAAAGAAAATATTAATACAAGATTCCCATTCTACCTTTGGATTATATTCAGATCTTCTGCAAAATGAAAAAAAAAGCCTTTTAAGTGTTTATTGATCAATCCAGAACTTCCAGTCACCTCTCCTTTTAACCAGAAAGTCAGTCCTTTGTATTATCTGGGCCAAAAGAGTTTGTAATCTGCTTGATAGCAAAGAGCCCAATTAGCAACTGCAGTCAAAAAGACTAAACAAATCTCAAATGATGGGTTTTAGCAAAAGGGTCTCTCAAATGTTTATAAATCACTCCAAAAGTTCACATACCTCATCAACAGAGGATAAAGCAACTTTGTAACCAACCACCCATCTTGAATGTTTTGAGTCTGAGAGTCTTAAAATGCATTTAATAATGTTCCAACAGCAGCTTCTCTTTCTTTCTCAGTGGAGATATCTTTTTAAAAAAACAAAAGTAGGAAACTTAAAAGAATGAAAGGGGCAGAGGGTGAAGAGGCAATTTCTTCTGCAGAAACGGCACGCTTGTTGTCACTGATCCTAGATTTTATCAGACCTAGTGGGTCAAAATAAACCCAAACTAGCCCACTTGTCAAAAAAAAAAGAACTGAGGAGGCCAGAGTTAGACCCAGTCTACTCTTTAGCCAACTACTTGCCCCTTTCAATGAGCGCAGCCAGGAGCTAAGGAAGTTCAGACTGAACGAGATTCCTTGTCTTCCGGAACAAAAGCCAATACATGTTAATGCAAGGGATAATTACTTTGCAGAACTCCTGGCCCCAAGAGGTTTGGTTATGTAGCTTCATTTATATCCTACCATATCCTGAGGTTTTTCATAAAGAAGTATTGAGTTCTATATTCATAGGCTCATCGCCCTTGAAAACACAGAAGAAAAATAGCTCAGGTGTAGACTAGGGATGATTTATGTGAATTCATTCTGAGGTTCTTTGTTTTTGTTCTATTTTCTTTTTAGATGACATACATTATACATGCAAATAACCCAGCAACTGTATATAAA
Source organism: Sphaerodactylus townsendi (assembly GCF_021028975.2). Lineage (NCBI taxonomy): Eukaryota > Metazoa > Chordata > Lepidosauria > Squamata > Sphaerodactylidae > Sphaerodactylus > Sphaerodactylus townsendi. The sequence continues at coordinate 26,542,957 of NC_059436.1, read as the reverse complement.
ATCTGCAAACCACCAAAATACAATCCCCTCCTTGCAAAACCAAAAATGAAATTGGAGCACCGAAATGACTGACAAAATACGAACCATTTTTTAAAAGAGAGTGAGAGAGAATGTTGGTTCATCAGAGCATTTCTCTCTGTGTGTGTGTCTAGGTGTGCTGCTATTGTCGAAAGGGCATCTCACAGCTGGTTCAGCAGCAGGTGTGCAGATGCTGTTTCTGCCTGCCACCCTCATTCTCACCCCTCAAGGCAATTTATGTGACACAACTGTTGTGGTGGGGGAGGCATCTCTGTCCAGCTGATCTAGAATAAGGTGGATCAACATGTGTTTGCCTGCCTTTAGCACAGACAGCTCTTCAGAGGATTAAGGGGAAGTTAAATCTATTATCCTTTATGGTACAGTAAAGGCAATGCATTCGCTTCCATAGGCAATGGCAATGCAGCATACATATAATGCTGATAACAGGAGATAGTAATCTCTGTCATGTCTCGCTAGTGGATTTCTATAGTTTGCTGCCTGCAATTGGAGACGATAAGTGCTTGTTTAGTCAGACCAGACAGATTTATGCCACCCAGACTAATAAGCATGTATCTCTTTGCTTTGTACAATTAATTCTCCTTTTGCTAATAGTGAGGTGTGCTAGTGTGCACCAAAGCCTTGTCCCTGGACCGCTGGAAAACCTTAAGCACACCTTCCACTCCTGACTTCTGCAAGTAAATTGGAATAAAAACTAGAAACTTGCTTTAAAAAATGATAATTGAGATTTTCAGGATACCGAGTCCTGAAACCAGTTCCACATTTTAGAATCAGAGCTCTGGGCTCACAGTCCAGAACTGTGCCCTCCAAAATGTCTTTGCATCGTCCTGGCAGGATGTCTTGGGCTTTTGTTATCCCATTTCTCTCTCTCTCCTTATTTGCTGGTGCTTGAAGGAGGGTTTATCAGAGGAGAAAAGATTAGCCTGTACCTGTGTTAGCCATCTGAGCCCCAGTTTTTCTCCTGCCCAATTTACCGCCCAGTGTTCAGGGCTGACAAGCAGCGGGTTACAAATTGAAGGAAGGCGAAGTGTAGCTGGCCTGGTCTGGCAGGGCATTCAGCAAGGGAAATTGCTGTCAATAAATAATAAGCCAACTTCTGCAAAATAGCGCCAGACAAAATGGCCATTGTTGGCAGTGGAGAGGCCAGTCAGGAGGAGAACTGCGGAGTTGCAAAGAAAAAGAGCTTGAAAAATTCAGAAGTTGCAGTGCAGGCGAGAGCTTTGTGCTTGGCTCAGCTGGTATGAAGAGGGTGGTGCCAGGGAGCCTCAATATGGGCTCTTGTAAAAAGGCGTGTGGAGTGTCATCACTCTCTACCTTGGATCTTGCATTCCTTATCAGCTCTTCAAGCCACACATCGGGGCTTCAAAGTGGAAGAGCACCTGAGGCTCGCTGGCTTGGTGCAGGTGTGGTAGAGGCTGAGCAGGCACAGCCAGGTGTCTGGCGACCTGTTCCTTCCTTCTTGGCAGCTGCTCCTCTCCTTAGCTGCAGAGATCCTCCAGAATAGCCCTAGACGAGTAAAGGATTTGTTTTAACTATCTCTGCCATACCTGTTGTTTGTCTCTGTCTTCCTGTACATGATTTCCCTTATTTTGTATTTTGGAGAGAACTTGGGAATGCCTTTTTGAAACTATGACAAAGCACTAGAGTTCTTCCTCTTCCCTCAGGCAGATGCTTCTTGATAGCATGTGAACGAATGCCCTGTGCACATAACATGCCAGGACAGCCCCATCATAGCTTCCTATCCTGACTATTAAACATTGCTAGATATGATTGCATTGTGATTGTCAACAAGCGAGCAGTTGAAACATGACGTATCTGTCGTACGTGTTTGCTTGTGTTTGTGTGCACATGCACGTGCAATCTGTCTTTGTGTGCTTCATGGGATCCCTATCTGGTGCTAGGTGTTGGGGGTGATCCTCCCTGCAGCACTACCCCTAAGTACAGTAGTTCCCCCCCCCCCACCCGATTTTCACTAACATGGGAAAAAGTAATGTGCTCTCATGAAGACACTACCAGAGGGGAGAGCTAAGTCTGTTTATAACTGGTCAGGAACAGCTTCTCCCCAGTAATTTTACTCAGACTTTGAATTGTATTTTAGTTGTCTCATCACTATTTCTTTTGTTTTTTTGTTATTGCTCTATATTGTTGTATTGTTCTAGTGCAGGGGTAGGGAACCTGCGGCTCTCCAGATGTTCAGGAACTACAATTCCCATCAGCCTCTGTCAGCATGGCCAATTGGCCATGCTGGTAGGGGCTGATGGGAATTGTAGTTCCTGAACATCTGGAGAGCTGCAGGTTCCCTACCCCTGTTCTAGTGTAAGCAACTCTGGGGATCCTGTGTGTGATGGACAAGTTGGGTAGAAATGGAATGGATGAATAGGAATCTCTCTGATCCGCACTGTCCTGCCCCTTCAGGTTGGCAAACCATTGATGGCTGGCCTTTCTTTGTCACTCAGACTGTCATGCTTGACAAAAGGGATAATGATTGTTAATACTTGTGAATGGTTGGAGATGGCATTTCTCAGTGTGCTAAAATGTACTCTGAATGGCTCTCTTGCGTCAGCTGAAGGGGGAGGTAGGTTTTCATTGGGTCTCTGTGACAAGTAGGTGCAGCAGTTTATCTTGGAAAATAGGAGAGAAACAGAGAGAGAATGAAGATCTGTTGCTGTGAGAATTGGCTGGAGCACCCAAGGTACAGAATCTCCCTGTCTCTTTCTGGGGATCTCACGTGGGATAGCAGATCTATAACAGTGCCTTTGGACTTGTGCTCTTCCTGGGTATCTATAAATACAGAAAATGCTGCAAAGCCATCTACTAGTCTCTTCCAGCATTAGTCTTTTGAACTTGGAGAAGTAGGTGAGCATAGCAAGGGATTGTCTGTCTGTAATGTACATTTTTTGCTCGCGTTTGTTTTTTAATTCTTGTGTAATTTGGTGGGAATGGGATCCTTGGATGAGAAGTTTGGGCAATAACGCAGAGAGAAAGCTGAAGTTTGGGTCCGAAATTTGAGGGCCAGATGTTGTGTCCTAAGCCATATTTGGAAGTCTGCCACATAATAGGAGTTCTTGAATTCTGCCCTTCATTGTGAATCTTTCAAGAGCTTCCAGTTTTCTTCATCATGGAGACTGAAGCATTAAGATGGAGTCTGCAAAGGATAACACTTCTCTATCATTTGAGGTTTTTTAAGGACCTTTGGCCTTCCTCCCATCATCTGTGTGCCCTGTGACCACACTGCTCTTTATGGAGGGAAAAGTCAGATCCATTTTTTGCATGCAATAAGCAACGAACCATATATTTAGCTAATTATATTTGTGGGAGGTTTTGTCAAGATCTGGTCAGCGTCTGGGGAGCAGTCTGGAAGAACGGCTCTAGTCTTGGTGAAATGCATAGGTAATTTTGAAAATTTTAATTGAGTAATAAAATATATTTTTACTTTATTTTGCACCATCGGCCTTGGTCCTGTTTTTTAAAATCTTCTAATGCCTGTTTTAGCCCTTCTATTTCTTGTTGTTACCAGTCTTCTCAAAACTGGTTTCACTTCGCTCAAAATGCCTTGGATATTGTATTGTCGAAGGCTTTCACGGCCGGAATCACTTGGGTGCTGTGTGGTTTCGAGACTGTATATGTACGATCATTCTAGCAGCGATACTCTCCTGGTTTGTACTGCATCTGTGGCTATGCAGCATCTTCAGAGGATCATCCTCTGAAGATGCCATCCTAGTCTAGCATGCAACATCAGAAGCATGTTGTAAACTACTGACCCTTCCTTCAGGCTCGAAAACCAATACGTAGCACCATGCCTTGGATATTTCTTTGGAGCGGGATGCCACACTTGAAATGTAAGAGGTTCATTTCTTCTGGGTTTTGTCAGTCGTGCCCACTGCATGGAGACTTTCTTCACCCTCCCCAGACTCTGAACAAGGACATCTGAAGGAGATGCCCAAACCATACCTTGACTGCAAACTCTGGCAGAGAAGTGCCTCATTTATTTTGAAAACTGTTCCCGGCAGTGGTGCACTCTATTTAATGCTTTCTGGCTTGTATATAAAGTTTTAGATATTCCCCTACATCACACAGGTGTCACAACTTCGCAGTCTCCTCCAGATGTCATGCATGGGACTACAGTTCCCATCATCATCCCCTTCGCCAAAGCATCATTATGCATCATGCTGGCAGGGGATGATAAGAACTCTTCGTAATCTATGACATCTGAATTGCCAGTCAAGGAGTTTGACACTTCATCCCAATATTTACACACACCTGAGCAGGAAGCATCATATTTACTTCACATTTTTGCTTCAGGCAGAATTTGTTGGCAGCTTTCATTAGCCAGTCTTCCTGGAGCTTGAGGGTCTGCCATGCCCACTAACTCCCCACCACCAGCACTTGCACACCCGGAAGCAGGCATTTGTTGATGCTTAAAATATGCCTACAGAAGGAAAAAAGAGATACCTTAACATTTGCAGCAGCAGTTTGCCAAAGGAAGAATCAATAGCCGTGGCTGGTTCCACCACCACAGGAAGTCCGAATAATTAGATATCCTCTTTGTGGCCAGCTGCTGAATTCAGATGGGCAGGTCATTAGAAATGGCTTGCACAGATCTGGGCAGAAAGCTTCAGCAGTAGGACCAGCCAGGTTGCAAAGCATTTGGCTCAAATGGAGAGATAGGGAGGAGGAGATTCTTGAGCACAAAGATTAGGAAATATCAATAAAAGGTACCCTCCATCTTTGGGCACAGTGTGCAGTTTGGCAACACAAAATATATTGCAATTCCTGCAGAGCCAAAACAGGAGCGAACATTGTATAATGTTTCTCTTACAGGCAGAGGCATAGCTCCAAGGGATGGGGGTGCGTGACACACCGGGCATGCGCCCCATTAGCAAGTGTGGCGAGAGGGGCATTCTGGGGGCGGGGACATTCTGGCGGGGCGGGATAGGGTGGAGGGACGCAGCATACCAGGTACTTCCCCCTTTCTATGCCTCTGCTTACAAGGCTATGCAGTCTCTTCTCTCCAGCACTGGTGCGTATCTCACATATGACTTCAATCTGAAAAATCTTACTGTCAACCAGCAATGTGTTACATAGGCAAATAGCTTCCTATTCCTTAAAACAGGTTTGCTTGTTTTTTATTTTCACAGGCTGGCACACACAATTCTGCTCACCTCAATTTGATCCTCAGAACCACTCTGGGAAGTAGGTTGGGTTGAGGGTGTGCGATGGGCCAAACGTTACCCAGCGAGCTTCCATGACAAAGTTTGGGATTCAAACTTTTGTTTTCTAGATCCCATTCTGACACTTCCAACTGCCGCACCACATTTTGTTGAAATATGCCAGCCCGTTCAAGCATAGTGGTAAAACACCCCATGGGACCAAACTATCATGACTGGCTATCCTCTTACTATTGTTAAAAGCAATGCTGAGGTAGGGGAGACAACCAGTTTTGTGGTCGCTGTGGAGAGAAAGACAAAAGCAAACAGAGCACTAGGTTATCATGAGCATCATATGAGCCAATAGAAACAGGGTGTTTAAATTAGGGAAATGAAATGGGAGAAGCCTTTTCTAGCGGAGTGGGTTTTTCAGCAGGCTCGGTGGCGGGGTCAGGGGGGTTCTGGTGTTTCCAGGGAACGAGCCCAGAGCAAAAGCTGCACATTCACTAGGGTTGCCAGCTCTGTATTGAGAAATGCCTGAATCTTTTAGAGGTGGAGCCTGAGGAGAGTGATGTTTGGGGAGGAAAGTGACTTCAGCAGGGTGTAATGCCATAAAACCCACCCTCCAAAGCAGACAGTTTCTTCTGGGGAGTGATCTGGGTCATCTGGAGATCAGTTTTAATATTGGGAGATCTCCAGGTGTTACCTGGAAGTTGGCGACCCTGGCATTCACTCAAGATGTTTGATTTAGAAAATTGGGGGGGGGGGCTTGGGGGGGGGAGCCTGGAATAGCTTTTTTTCCTGCAGCAATCCTAAAAGGAAAAAAATCTGTAGTCCATTTTAAAACATTATTAGCCGGTCAGCTGGCAACTCAACCAGGGATTCCAGGCCATTTCCTGGTGCCCCCCAGGAGGATTTGCGGTTGGTGGGGGATAGGGAAACTGATCTCTGAAGTCTAGAGATCAGTTGCAATTCCAGGAGATCTCCAGTCCCTGCCTGGAGGTTCACAACCTTGAACACAATGCGCGGGATCTGGGATTAGGATGTTCTGCCTGAAAACAAAAAACAAAACCAGAATAGCAGCCTGGGGAACTGCACTGAAGATCAGCAAAGGGCTTCTTTAGTGAGGGAAGAAAGGGAGGGGTGATTCTATCTTCCCAGGTATGTTTTGCAATTTAAAATGGTCCTTCAAAGCTGCAACTGGTGTTGAGTGAGAAGAACGGCAGGTGGAAATATTTGGATCTCTCCCCCTCCCCCAATGAATTGCAGCTTCGGAGGGATATTTTAAGTTGGGGAAGAAACTGGGAAAGCAAAGGTTAAAGAACATTCTTCCCAGTGGCCCTGCCTTGATGTTCAAAGCAGCTGCCCAGGGCTGCTAATTTTCTTTTAAAGAACCATGGAACATCCTAATCATGGTTTTTTGATGTCATGTCTGGTTTTTGACCCAAAGACTTGCAGCTTTTTTTTCTCCCCACTTGCTTTAACTGAATCTATTTTGCTCCTCCCTTTATTGTTTCTTCTACTTGCTTTCTTTTCTAAAATCTGTTTTGATTTTTTTTGGAGATTCTATCATCCTTCTTAACTGCTGTAAATATATATGCTATGTGCATGGAATAATGGATGTGCCCACGGAGTGTATCTTTAAAAAGGAACCTTGACATGGGATCTCTCTCTCTCTCTCTCTCTCTCTCTCTCTCTCTCTCTCTCTCTCTCTCTCTCTCTCTCTCCCCATGTATCCTCTATCCATCTATCCACCTACCTACCTACCTACCTACCTACCTACCTACCTACCTACCTACCTACCTACCTACCTACCTACCTACCTACCTACCTACCTACCTACCTACCTACCTATCATCTTCCACATCCATCAATTGCATTTTATATTTTCATTTTCCATCTAATTCTCTGTTGTTCTAACCTCTTCCCCTCCCATTATATATCCTTTGAAAAATTAAGATACGGGAACAAAATGAATCACAACATCTCTGTATATTTATTTAATGTGTATTCTGGGTTGTAGAATTTGGATTTTTAAAAAAAACATACACACAGCTGTTTAAATAGTGCTCTGTCTTCCAACTGACTGCTCACAATTCATTGCCGGCAAAATGAAAAAAGAACTATTGCTGGTGTGCCCAGAATATAGGCAAGCAGGAGTTCCTGGCTGAAGTAAGGGACCTCCCTTTGCTGGATCTTCTCCCTGGCACGGCTGCTTACCTGAGTATGAGATGAAATGGGAATTGAAAAGGGCAGCTCAGCATCTGCTTCATGCAGCACCACCTGAAGCAAAATGTGCAGGGGAATAGGCCATTGCTTAGCCAGCTTCTTCCCGGAAGTGACAGCCAGCTTTGCAAGAGCTCTAAGCCAGGTGGGCTTCCAAGCTGGGTCTCATTTTAGAGCTTAGTCCAAATTTTACAAAGCTGTGAGGTGGAGGGAAGAGGAGGTACTGGAGAATAATGCTCTGAAATGACTGAAAAAAATTTGCTTCCCACACGTACCAGAGTATCTCAGTGCAGGATGGCTGCATATATTATTCCCTTTCTTACATGGAAGTGTCCTTAGCAATATTATTCCCTTTCTTACGTGGAAGCGTTCTTAGAAACTGTTTTGGACAGACAAGTGCTCTCTACTGGATGATTATTTCTATGGGGCAGTATGAATTGTTTTCTTTCTTATTCTGTAAGGGTGGGCTTTGGCTTCTTGTGTCTGTGTTTATACTGACATTTCTGTTGGAATATTACACATTAATTATTCTGCAATAGGCCCTGGAGGTGGATTGCATTTTGTTTCCTTTTTTAATTTCAAAAGAGGGGAAGAAAATAACAGGGAGATGTTACGGGAAGTAATTTTTCCTCTGCAGAGATAATTTCCATGTAAGGGGACGGGGGGAGGACACATATGAAAAGGCCAGGGTGTGGAGTGGTAGAACCCAAATCTAAATGCAGGGCATGTTCTGCAGCCCACAAACTCTATAGTCCTGTGCTAGATCTAAAGGCTAGATAAGCTAGATCAGGAGTCTGCAACCTGCAGCTCTCCAGATGTTCATGAACTACAATTCCCATCACCCCTGCCAGCATGGCCAATGAGCCGCAGGTTGCAGACCCCTGAGCTAGATCCTCAAGCAGCAGGGAAACCCCCCCCCCATTTTGTTGGTTGGGCAAGGGCAGAAAGCCAAGGGAGCAACTGTATCATCTACATAGGGGCACATTTGACTTAGCTTTGTTAAAAAGGCTCCCGCTAGTCCTAGACCCGGAAAAGAGATGACAGCCAATTTTGAAAGCAGTCTGAACTGACTCAAATATCCTTGGGTTTTTGTTTCTTCCTTGTGAGAAATAAAAGCAAAGGTCTTTTTGAAACTGTATTAGTGATATACCAGTGAGATCATAGACATTTTATTTTTAATGGGTGTTGCCAACTTCATGAGTGAAAATTAACTCTTTGGATTACGGTTTCTGGTGTGAATGAAAAGCAGAATAGATAGCCTGTGGCATGTATCTTCAAGCTCAGTACCCTGCCCCTACAACCTTTGTCCCCAAATCCAGCACTGCAACCAGGAGACGATTGGAAGCTGATTGGAATCAACAGGCTCCTGGTCCATTCTGAAAAGGCCTCCACCCCAGTTGAAGTGTTCCATCTGGGGTCTGGGTAGGCCAGTACTCTCCCTAGACTGGAGGCATAGGCTGAGTTTATATATTTACAAATATTTCAGCAGACACATTCATTAAGTGCAGTGGATCACCATCACAACCAAATATACAAATGTAGGATGGCAGCATGTGTGGTCTTCTTTCCCTTTCATGATGCCGTTTTCCCACTAAAAATGAACTCATTTTTCAACATCATAGGAACATTACAACAGTGATGCCCTGCTGGATCAGAGCAGTGGTCCAGTATATTGCTTTTACACAATAGTCAGCCAGTTACCTCAGAAGGCAAACAGACAAGGTATAATGGCCAAGGTCTTCCCCAATGTTGCCTTTTAGCACTAATCAAAAGTTCCCTTTAGTCACCATAGCTGGAAGCCACTGTACTACAAACATCAGAAGAGCCGCAAGACCAAGAACAAACCACAGGAATAAAGATAAACAGCCAGAGGGAAAGTGTTCTTACCATACATCAAGGGAATCACTGACCGTATAGGGCAGTGATGGCAAACCTATGGCACGGGTGCCATAGGTGGCACTCGAAGCCCTCTCTGTGGGCACGCACACACAGAGTTCATCATGTGTGGAGCAGAAAATAACCCCCCCACATGGACACACATCTAGGCTGGCTTGGGCCACTGAGCACATCATGCGCGCACCGCGGTGAGCAGGGAGGACTAGGCTGGCGGGCCTGGTGCCTGTGCTCCAGGTGGCTGCTGCCTGTGGGGGGCACAGAGGGGGCAAAGATGCTAGAGAGGCACAGAGTGGTGCATGTGAGACTTGCTGGAGGCTAGAGCAAGTGGGCCCCTGCTCGAGCGGGTGGAGCAGAGAAAGAGGGAGCCAACCAGTTTTTTCTAAATTAAAACCTCAGCATTCAGGGTAATTGCTGGGTTGGCACTTTGCGATAAATAAGTGTGGGTTGGGTTGCAATTTGGGCACTCGGTCTCAAAAAGGTTCGCCATCATTGGTATAGGGAAACATAACCTACAAACAATCTACAGACCCACTAAGAAAATGCAACAAATGCTACGTTCAGCAAAGGATCAGAGGGATCCTCTAACTTCTGCAGGAGTCTACCGCATACTGTGTAGCTGTGGGCAAGTCTACATAGGGATCCACCAAACGCAGTGCCCAGACATGAATCAAAGAACGTGAAAGGCACTGCAGACTAATTCAGCCGGAAAAATCAGCAATAGCAGAACATGTGATAAACCAAGCTGGGCATAGAATATTATTTGAAAACACAAAAATTCTGATCACTCTGACAACCACTACGTCAGACTACACAGAGAAGCCATTGAAATCAACAAGTACATGGACAATTTTAGCAGAAAGGAAGAAACCATGAAAATGTACAAAATTTGGCAACCAGTACTGAAAAACACTAGAATCAAGACAGTGACTAATGAACACCACCCAGACACAGGATCTCTCCAGGCAGTAAGCAATCAAAGGGATCAAAAGGCCAGGCTACTACTATGCAGATGCCCTCACTAGTTGATTATGCTCTCTTCATGGTTACTCACATGCTAAAATGGGTGGATCCCACTCAACTCATGCATGTCAAGTTTACTAATTGCACCCTTTAACTTGTTAAAACAGGCAAATGCAGAGGTGGGATCCAACCAGTTCTCACCACTTCTCTAGAAGTGGTTACTAATTTTTTCTGAGTGCCAAGAAGGGGTTACTAAAGCAACCTCCCTGCCCAATAGAGACTGGAGGCACATGTGTGCGGCAGCGCCACTGTTTGAATCCCACCACCATCGGAACCTGTTATTAAAATTTTTGGATCCCACCACTGGGCAAATGGTTCTTTCTCCCACCCTGGACATTCCACAGGTATATATATTCCACTTGCTTTATTACCATCAGATCCTCTGAAGATTCCAGCCACAGATGCAGGCGAAAATGCTACTAGAACACGGCTATACAGCCCGGAAACCACACAACATCCTAGAAGCCACTGATGGACAAATCTTCCCTGAATCTGCCCAACCCCTTTAAAGCTACTTATACTCAATACCATCACTGAAGAAGAAGAAGACTTTATTTACAGTCAATGACCAGATATATTACAAATCTCCAAAATATCTACAACAAAACAAGAATGCAGATCTCTCTCCCGTATTCCAGCACTATCCATCTATCTATCATTATACTTTGTAAACACACCAAACAGCATAAAAATACTAAACAAAACAATACCATCACTGTGGCTAGATTAGTTTCCCTTTTCCTACATTCCTGCTGGGTGACTTTGGGCTAGTCACAGTTCATTCAGAATTTTCTCTGCCCCACTTACCTCACAAGGTGTCTGTTGTGAGGAGAGGAAGGGAAAAGGAGTTGGTAAGCCACCTTGAGCCTTCTTACAGCAGAGAAAGGTGGGGTATAAATCTAAACTCCTCTTCTTCTCCTTGAGTGAAGAAGTACTTCCTTTTGCCCTTCCTGAGTCAATTGCCCATTAACTTTATTGGATGTCCCTAGGTCCGTGGTGGAGAACCTTTGGCACTCCAGATGTATGGACTACAATTCCCATCAGCCCCTGCCAGCATGGCCAATTGGCCATGCTGGCAGGGACTGATGGGAATTGTAGTTCATAGCATCTGGAGTGCCAAAGGTTCGCCACCACGGACCTAGGTGCTAATATGGGGGAAAAGTTTTCTCTATCCACCTTCTCCACTCAGTGCATGATTTTGGAAACTTCTATCATGTTCCCACTGAGTCATTTTTTTTGTAAATTGAAAAGTCTCAGATGGTTTAGCCTTTCCTCATAGTAAAGGAGCTCTAACACCTTAATTATCTTGGTTGACCTCTTCTGCATTTTTTCCAAGTCCACATTAAGTTTTTAAAATATATAATATAGCCATTTTTGTGTCTATTACAAGTAAATTATTCTCTCTTGTAGGGTAGTTAGGATGTTCACAGCTAAATTAAGGGCTTTATAAGTGGCTGCTCCTATTTTATGGAATAAGGCTTCCAGCTGAGATTCTGCATATTATATAGGGTGGAGTTATTCAGGAGTGCTTTTTGACAGTGGTTCTCTCTCTCTCTCTCTCTCTCTCTGTAGGACTATATACTGTCTTGTTAACTTGTCTTGAGTCCTGCCTTGAAGAAAAGCAGGCTAAAATGTTATAAATAAATACATGGTGTATAACATGTAACTGCTCTAAAATTGTGTTAGAGAGATGAATTCGACAACAGCAGTGAAACCAGTGGCTGTGTCCATAGACAAAAAGGTGGTTATAATAATCTCATGTCTGATTCAGAGTGTTCTCAGGTGTGTACATAGCTGTATAGTGTGTACATGGCTGTGTAGACATGATGCCTAGAGAATTGCAGCATGAGGCGTTGAAGCCTTGTAGCGTTGAACCTACAAATCTATAAAACAAAATGAACAACCACAAAATGGCAGCCAGGAAGTGTTTTTAGGGGGTGAATGTGTACAAATGGGGTGGGGTGCAACAGACACCACCTTCAACCTTCTATATTGCCAAGGCAGGGAAACTGCTCACTTTTATTTTTCCTGCCGTTTTCCTTCAGGGACTGAGGTGATTCAGAAATAAGGTAGCATTTGTTTGAAAACACTTTCCCTCAGCCCTGTCTGCTGACTTTTATTTTTCTTTTCCACGGGCATTCCCTTCACAAAGGCAACTGAAATAAATACTTAGGCAGATACAGACTTAAACAGTAACACAGATTTATTTAGCAGGCAGAGGAAGTGGTAAAGGTAGAAAATGTTAACTTGGAGATAAATTTGGATGAGGCAAATAAAGCAAGAGGAATATATTTACACTATTCACAAGACAGCTTGGCACGAAGACTTATAGTTTTTGATTTCTTCAGCACAGCACTTAAAATTATGTGGTTTAGTTTACTTAGATGTTTCAAAGATGTTTCACAGTTTGTATAGTTGCTTTGCTTAGATGTTCTGATTAATGGATATCCACATACAGGGTCCTCACATAGGCTAGGTACATTCACTCAGTACCCTCACACAGCCTTCCCGGTTAGGTAAAATCCTCAAAAATAAAACATACACTCTCTATTGAGGTAAACTGAAGCAAATCCTAATACTTCTGACCCATTGGCACACTGGAATACTTTTTTCCCTAAAAGATATCAGTAATCTAGTTTATAAAGGCTCTTCAGCTTGCCTATTATTAAACTCTTTCCACCAGCACAATTTGTCTGTGTATTTTATACTTTCACCCAGCACACAGGCTTATAATAATAGTTCCTGTATCCTGTCCCATAGTTTAACAGAACTGTCCCCTCAGAGATGTTTAGTTTTTACTCAGTCAAGACAGCCAGGTCTTGACAGCATGAAGGATTCAGACCAAAAGCCTTTCAGATTGTCCACACAAAGGAGATAACCTCCCCCCCTCCCCCGCTTTGCATCAAACTGTTACTTGCCCAATCAGAGTGCAGGAAGCCACAGCCAATCAGGTGGCTTTCCTGTTCCTAGACCTCTACTATAACTCACTGTGCAGGTAAAAATGTTTTACTTTGACAGAACTGCTCTTTAAAATATACATTTCTACTGCAGTCTGTTACAGGGGGGTGGGGTTGAAACGTTTTGCAAACATTTGCAAAATGTTTTTAGGGGCTTGTGCATAAAGGGCCTATCCCTCATCCAGAATTAAGTTTCCCTTCAGCCATCCGGATATAGGGGTATATTCTGATCCTTATTCTATCAAATTTTTCCTTCCCTTCCTCTTAGGAGCTCAGAGGGGTAAACACGAACCTGCTCATCTCCAAAATATCCTCACAACAACCCTGTGATGTAAGTTAGAGGGGAAGAGGGAGTTCTTTTTTGAGCTGAAAATGCATCATCCAAGCCACAGTAGAAATGGGAGTCTGTGAGGCCGACATCTCTTTGAAAGAGAGCATTAGGAGCTGTAATGCACAGAACAAAAGGTGTATGAGCTTTGACGGCATTACCCGTTCACATCAAAGCAGACCTTCAGATTTAAGTGCATTTTCATTTTCATTTTATTGAAGTCTCTGTACTTCCTCACTTACTTGCAAGCCTTCTAAAGATGATGGGACTTATGTAAGATTGCTGAATATTCAGACTTCAGGAGACTACAACTCTCCAGTCTGCATAATTGCACAGACTTTTTTTCTGATACTGTTTAATTCCACTGAAATGGCATTTTTTAAAACTTTATCTCTTAACTTTCTCCCAAGGAAGTTATTTGCTCAGCTCTTTTCCCAGATTGGTGTGAAATGCTACTTGATATCTGTGACAAGTTGTGCGCCAGGGCTGTGACGACAGTGATTCACTCTCTCTTATTTTATTTTGTGTTTTATTTGTGTCATTGTAAGCAGATGAAATCATCGGATATTGACCAGGAATTATTCACAGAAAGCTACTGTAAAGTGTGCAGTGCTCAGCTAATATCAGAATCTCAGCGCGTGGCCCATTACGAGGTAAGTACTGCAGCGCTTAATGTTGGTGGCAATCCAGAGGCTTGCAGGGTCTCTGGACTTTGAAACGCAGTTGCCAGTAAGATTGTGATGACACAAATAGGTGTGATGTTCTCCTTCCAATGCAAGAACAGCAGATCTTGCATTGGAACAGCATTGCAGAACAGTTGGAGGTGAGTGATCTGAGGTAGGAAGTCTGAAAATATTATTTGAAATAGAAAACGAAATGAACAATTGTAAAGGCAAGGTGATGCACAATTAAGTTAAAACAGTGATTCAAACTGTCATTATATTGGGGTGCTGTGTGGTTTCCGGGCTGTATGGCTGTGTTCTAGCAGCATTCTCTGAAGATTCTATCAGATCCTCTGAAGGTGCCAGCCACAGATGCAGGCGAAACATCAGGAGAGAATGCTGCTAGAACACGGCCATACAGCCCGGAAACCACATAGCACCCCAGTGATTCCGGCTGTGAAAGCCTTCGACAATACATTGTCATTATATTGCTTAGAAAGATGGTTCAGTTTTTGAAGTGGGGGCAAGATCAGTAGTTTAGGGATGCTTTTGAATGCCTCATCCCTGTTGTTTTAGACCCCCAAATACCTGTTTCAGTTTTGCTTCTTCCTTGTGAAAATGGAACCTGTGCATCATTTGCTGCTTCTTCATACATTTTTTCTTATAAAATGTATGTATTCGTATGTGTTCCTTGTGTATCAACTTTATATATTACCATGTGTATAAATGACTTAAGGCATACTTTTAAGTGCTGTATAAATTGCATACCCATTACAAACAACCCTACAAATCTAAGTATGACAAGCAGGAAAACCCATTAAAAGGAATAGAGATTAATACAAAAATAAATGAAAGGGGAACATTTGCTAATTCTTAGTACAACTGTGAGTGTGTTAAATGCCATCAAGTTGCTTCCAACTTACAGTGACCCTATGAATGCAATTAGGTCTGTGGAAAATCACCATGGGTGTGCAATGTGCAGCAAACAGTTGTGGATCTGCATTGCAGATTATTTTTTCCAGATCACTGTCCTCCGTGTGTAAGTCCAGCAGGTGGAAAATCTGCTGGAAATAACAGAACACATTTTGAGCTTCTTTGCTACATAGGCAAGTCTGCGTTAGGATCTCAATTGGTGACCAATCCACAGGCACATAGGCCTCCACTGGGCCTATCCATGTTGTATATGTGGGAAACAGCACAACAGTAGCAGATAACAGTGACGTGACTGCACAACCATGTGATATGGTGTACTTTTTGCAGGGGAAGTACAGTTTCTTGTGGCATAGTCATGAACTGGGAGCTCAAGATTTTCTTTCTGCAAGGGAATACATCACAGTATCACCAGTTGTAGATTCTCATTTAAAAAAAAAACCTTGCCAGTATACTGACCAATGTTTTAGATGAAAGAAAAGCATGAAATAGAGATCCAGTGACAAAAGCTGGGAAAGCAAGGTAAGGCCAGGAGCTGCCAGGGACTTCAAAGTGAAAGGGAGCTAAAACATCAGGAATGAACAGAGGGAGCAGCAGTGGCGTAGGAGGTGAAGAGCTCGTGTATCTAATCTGGAGGAACCGTGTTTGATTCCCAGCTCTGCCACTTGAGATGTGGAGGCTTATCTGGGGAATTCAGATTAGCCTGTGCACTCTCACACACGCCAGCTGGGTGACCTTGGGCTAGTCACAGCTTCTCGGAGCTCTCTCAGCCCCACTTACCTCACAGGTGTTTGTTGTGAGGGGGGAAGGGCAAGGAGATTGTAAGCCCCTTTGAGTCTCCTGCAGGAGAGAAAGGGGGGATATAAATCCAAACTCTTCTTCTTCTTCTTCTTCTAAATTGTAGGTACTTTCATGTAATGATGAGCTGAATTGGACAGTCATGGGCACTTAGCTGTTCTAAGCAGCAGGAGTGCAAGTCTAACCACCTGATGCAGGAGGAAAAGGGTTAAACCAGTTTTGTTTGCCAGCATGTGTCTGAGAATGGAATCTGAGGTAAATTTCCCTTTATTTGGCTGAGAGGTGGATTTGGCTATGGGAAGGCGTATGTGCGTGGAGGAGTGCAGGGCTGCTCGGGCAGTGGAACTAGCATAGCCTGCTTGCGTGCTTGCTTCTGTGTCCCATCATTCCTGCTCAAGATGCTTATTAGGACATAAACAGATTATTGCAAAGGCAACATAATACCTCCAGTGTTATCTCCTCCCAGTGAATCGGTATCCTTTGAAAGCTAACCTGAATTTCCTACCCCTTAGGGAAGACAAAACATGAAATATATATATTTTTAAAATAGTATAGAAAATAAACATCGTTATCCTACTTTTTACTATTCACCCAATTTGTTAAAACAAAGCAGTCTGTCATGAAAAAAAGTGACCTAACAGCTTTACTTTGGTAATAGCCAAACTTAATTAATCCAAATGAAACTAGCAACAAACAGATGAAAAAAAAATTCATTTGGCAATAATAACATTGCTGGAGACGACGCTCTCTAACTGCTGAGCAAATTTCAGTCTGAGATTGCTGCAGCATTGCCTGCCACTCTTGCTTGGGTTGCTACCACTGCAGACCTGGCAGGGATAAGTCTGTAATTTAAAGATAATTTTTTTTAAAAAAGTCAGCTATTTTTCCACTTTCCATCGGGGGAAAAATCAGTTCAGTTAAGAACTCCGATGCCTCGGTTTCCACTTTCCGCCCTCAAACATGCAGAACTGTCTCTTTGCCAAGAGGGTTTTAGAGCTTATTTCCCTTCTTTGTATATATTCACAAAGGTCAGATATAGGGAAGGAATTTTGGGGAAGGCTGTAACATGAGAGGCTTGTTGGAATGGCAACAGAGAAGGCATTCATGTCTGCACAGCAGAATAAAGAAAGATTCTTATAATTTCCATTTGCACTGAATGGGCACTCCATGGCTATCCTGGAGTATGAGGCTGAGGTTTGATAAAATGGGACAACCAAAGCCTTATTGACTCAGAAAGGGTTCAATTTAAAATCAGATTAATGTTGAAGAAGCTCCAAATCCAATTTAAATAAACACCTTTAATTACTGAATAGCCTGCGAAATCTTCTTGTGGATGCGGTTGGAGGCTCACATTTCTTATACCAATACTTAGATACTGGAGGATTGGGAAGTGGTGTCATACTGATCTCCAAACTGAAACCAGTTCAGTTTGGGTCAAAGAACAACTTGGAAATAAAAGTACCTACCTAGATTTCACGTGGCCCACTGTTATATTTCCAAAGTTTTTCACCTGGGTTCTCCTTTGCATGTGTGCATTCCTATTGACTTGTAAGATACTGATCTTGGAGAAAGTAGAGTTGCAGTCCATGTGGGTGAATTGATGAATAGAAAGCCTGGCGTTCATGGTCTGAGAAAGTAGAGTTGCAGTCCATGTGGGTGAGGGTTAGACTTGGTAATCTTTTTTTATATAGATTTTTCTTGTATAGAATATTTATACATTTGTTACATTCAATATCTTCATTTCATCTATACATTTTTTCATTTTCCCCCCCTCCCCCCCTTTTCTAATGATTGTTTTATGCAAGCAGCAGGAGATTCATTCTTCTTATTCTCTTATTCCATAGTTCTTTGTTAAATCCGGCTTCTTCCATTCATGTTTCATACACTGTCCATAATTTCATAATGTCTTCCATCTTTTCTTCCCATAGTTTATTTTTTGTCAGTCTGTCAAAGATCTCTAACTGTATTTGTTCCCATATGTATTCCATCCATTTTGACACTGTCCATTTTTTATTATCTTTCCAGCCCAACGCCAACACTGCGTGTGCTGCTCTAATCATTATTTTATACATTGGTTCCAAACTTCTATTCACTCTTTTATCATCCATTATCCCCACAATTAATAATTCATTATTTATGTCGATTTTTACTTTTACTAACTGTTCTACATATTTCAATATATTTTCCCAAAACTTTTTCACCATTTTACATTCTATCCACATATGAGTGTAATATGCTCCTTTTTCTCCACAATGCCAACATTTTGGGCTTAGTCCTTTTATCATATAGGCTAGTTGTATTGTGGTTCTATACCATTTAAGTAAAATCTTTCTTTAGACTTGGTAATCTTGGCTTTGTATGAATGATTTGTCATAATTGTGCCATTAAAAGAGACAATCATTTGGAGAAGAAGAATATTGTCTGAAGAAGCTGCTTCTCACGTTGAGAATCCTCAGATTTGGCTGCCACAACAGCTGAATGTTATAGAATGAATCTCCTTCCCCAGCACTAAGCCTTTCTTGAAGGCGAATAACTCACAGGGAGTCAATACAGTCAACAAAATGGGACATTCAGTAACCAGTGTATTAGGATTTTAGAAGTCTGGAACCAACCAGAAAAAAACCTCCTGATGCATAGCATAAATATTAACATGATATTTTAAACGGTACAAAAATTACATAATAGGAACCTATTTCCAATGAGCTATGTAGAGTAGTATAGACCAAAATCCATAACTTTATCCAAGTAAGTTTGAGGATTATTTTGTACAGGGCAATCCTATTTTCTGCACAGAAAATCCCTCTTGAATAATTCAAGTTTGCATAGTTTGTGGGAAGGCAAGAGAGGGGGAGCTTTGCTGACTTTCTCAGTCAGGCCATTCCATAAGATGGAAGCCTCAATGAAGAGAGCATGGATACTTGCAAGTTGGAACCTGCAGAAACCCCTGCTGATATGAGCGAAGTTGTCATGGTGAAGCATAGGAGGAGAGGCAGTCCTGCCAAAAGAGGGGCCAAGGCCATGAAGGGCTTAGTATGTGACAGCCAATATCTTAAACTGAGCTCAGTATTGAATGGGCAGCCAGCAGAGTAACATGCATGCTGCATCTAGCACCTGCTAATAGCTGACCCACAACATTCTGGAAAAGCTGGAGTCTCCAAGTTGGTTTTTAGGGGCGACAAATGTTCAGTGTTACTGTGGTATAGATCCAGGTTGCCAGGTCAGCTGTATAAACATAAGGAACCATCTTATGGCCTAGGTGATAGAATTTTTGTAGTTATTTTAACATGTTCTCCAGTAATAAAACTGGATCCTGTATAACACCAGGTCATGTAACTGAATCAACAAGGGTAAATTGAACTCCATCAAAAGTGGGGAAAACAATGTCCTTTAAGACCTTCACCTTCCTAGGGTTTAGTTCAGGTGTGTTCAACTCTGGCGCATCAGATGTTCATAGTCTACAATTCCCATCAGCCCCAATTGGCCGTGCCAGCAGCCAGGGCTGATGGGAATTATAGTCCATAAACAACTGAAGCGCCAGAGTTGGTCATCCCTGGTTTAGTTTCAATTTCTTTACTCCTAGCCAGTTGCTGTTCGAGGGAAGTAACTAATAACCCTCCTAGCCCTTCATGAAATAAATGTGCAATACAACATCACTTTGTGTGTGGTAAAAGTTATTTTATTAACAAATTGGTTCTAGGTAAAAACAGAGCGTAAGGCGCAGCATGGGGGTCTGATCTTATGTCCTGTGTGCTGGGCAGCACGAGTGCTGTCCCCCAGACACCTAAATTTTTCTCGGCACGCCTGCCGATGAAAAATTAACACACGCTGGAGCAGCTGTGAGATTCCAGATGGGCGGTTGCCACTTCCTGAAGACTCTTTGCTGCCAGGGGCGCAAGCCATATAAGCCCACGTCTGGGCAGGTTACCCCTTGGCTTGCTCGACCCCTAACCTCATAAGGAGGTTCCCAAAAAAGCGGGCATTTTGCCTGCTGTCCCCAAGCTAAAGATCCAGTCCCCCATGCGCAATCAGCCAAAGAGCTGGGCTCCAGCTCCCGTAAACGCCTCCTATACCTTGAGCCAATCACACAATTCGGCGTATGCTGTGCAGCCAACAGTCCATACCCCAGGGAGATAAGTGTACCCCGTCATCCCTGTAAACAGGGGCCAGTTTGTGTGAAATTTCCCAGTGAGCAATGCAATGGCCCCCCTTTGCCTGAACAAAACTTGAAACCGCGCGACAGGTGTTGATTCTGGCCAGGTCCACCTGTTTGAAACCGCCCCGCCAACAGCGTCTCTCCAGCAGCTTGGACCAAAGATCCTGGTCCCCAGGTAGCATCGAAAATCCGTCCCAAATCTTCCCGCATCTTGTGAAGAAGAATAATACGCTTGCAAGAAGGTAAGTCATTTTCCCCGAGATGAATGATGAGAGCATCACGGGCTCCCCAGCGATCCATCTTGTCCAGTAAGCGTGGGCAGGAGGGCATCCCACCGCGATACCTCTGAAGCCGAACCACGAAACCCTGTTTCCAGCATGAGACCCAAGTTCCAACCCCATCCGGAGGATACCGCTGTGAATGCCCAGTGGACGATGCTGTGACCAATAATCCAGATATGCTGGGTACCTGTGGAAACTGAGAGACAGAAAGTCACAACTGCGGGAAGGGCCTGATGTAGGTCTTGTATGCAGAGGATCGCCACCTGCCCAAAGACTGGATGTGTTGGGCTGGCCAGCCCAAAGATGCAGCGGTGGATGCTGCACCGATTCTGAATGAATGTAGGCCAAAGGACCTGTGGGGAAGGTGGAGGCTCCTGAGGCACAAACGGAACACACTGGCCAGCTGAGTAGCGTGACAAGCAGGACCCATCCTTGTGGATGAGTAGTGGGCCGGGATGTCAGGGCGGGCCACTAAGTATGCCTCCGTCAATGCGACAGGACAGGGAAGGCCCGGCGGTGGTGAACGGATGATTATAGACATCCCCTTAGCTTCGCTGATCAGTTTTTTGACCGGCGAAGGTGTATATGTAAGGCCTGGTCTACAATGCTGGCGTCACCCCATGCTAGAGCTCTGGCTGAAGTGTGGAGCTGTGATGCTGAGACTAGCTCGCTACTCCTAAAGGCCCCAAAGAATGCTTCTTGAAGGCCGTCCTGAACAGTAAGGATTCAAAACGAGACCTGCAAACTTGGGGGAGGGTATCCGTGAGCTGGCGAAGCAGTGTAAGAGACACCGGGCGCCGGCCATCCTGCTTGCGTGGGGCCATTCTAGCCCACCCTTTGACGGCCTGGCGGGCGACAAAAGAGCGGGAGGGGTCGGGGATGGCTGAGGTTTTGCAGTGGAATGACACAGCCGCCAGGAAAACATGAAGAGTCTGTGTCGACCCGTCCTGTGTTCTGTAGGTGAGCCAGATATCGCAGTATGGCCTCCTCCTTGAAAGGTGACTTGTGCCGTCCCGCTGAAGTCGAGTGGAATTCCAAGAAGTCCTCTAAACCCCTCTGGTAAGCACGACGTGTCGCTGGTGCCAAAGATTCCCTAATGCCTAGGGCCACTAATCCTTGCCAAGACTCCACAGTTCCTGGGGAAGAAATCAGGGTTAGCGGCCGCCATAGGAACCAATGCCGAATTTTATCCATTTGGAATCTGGAGAGGGGCATCAGCAATGTTGTTGTCCACTCCCGGCACATGCCTGGCTGAAAAGGAGATGTTGTTAATCAAACAAGTGGCCACAAATCTCCGCACCAAGCGCATGACCCTTTCAGAACGGGAAGATTGTTTGTTGATTACCCGGACCACTGCTGTGTTATCGCACCAGAAAAGAACCTTGCGGTCCCTAAACCGATGCCTCCATAAGTGCACGGCCACTAAAATGGGAAAAAATTCCAAGAAAGTTAAATCTCTCAAGATTCCAGTAGCTTCCCATTCCCCTGGCCATCGCTGGGCGCACCATCGACCCTCGAAAAAGACCCCAAAACCCAAACTTCCCGAGGAATCAGACTGAACCTGCAGGGCAGAGCGTGCATCTAAAGGGGATTGCCATAAAGATGTACCATTAAAATGCTTCAAAAACTCCACCCAGATTGCCAAGTCTGCCTTAATGCCTTTGGTCAAACGGATGAAGTGATGAGGGGCCTTAACCCCCCTCATCGCCTGAGACAGACGTGCACAAAATGGGCGGCCCGGTGACACCACCCGGCATGCGAAATTCAGGTGCCCAAGGACCACCTGCATCTCCTTAAGGGTGCATTTGCTGCGCTGTAAAAAATCCTGCAATAGAGCAAGCATCCTGTCCATCTTGTCAGGCGGCAGGCTGGAAGAACCCCTCACGGTGTCCAGCGTGATACCTAAAAAGACCAACGAAGAAGTGGGGCCCTCTGTCTTCTCGTTTGCCAAAGGTATGCCCAGCTCTGCCGCCAGCTGTGTAAAGGCCCTCAGCCTGTCCGCGCATTCCGGTGTGCCGGCTTTACCTATGATTAGAAAATCGTCCAAGTAATGCGTTATGTGAGGAGAGGAGGCCCGGCCCTTGGCAGCCCATTCGATGAATGTGCTGAACGTCTCGAAAGCCGCACAAGCCACAGAGCAGCCCATCGGCATGGATTTATCCACGAACCATTGGCCCTGAAACTTAAAACCCAGCAAACAAAAGTCATTGGGGTGTATGGGCAGCAGGCGAAAAGCAGACTGAATGTCACGCCCAGCCATCTGGGCCCCGGGGCCACATGAGCGGATGAGGGCTACAGCTTGATCTAAAGAGGCGTACTTGACAGAGCTGACCTCGAGTGCGATGCCGTGCGTTCACGAAGAGCCCTTGGGGTGGGAAAGGTTGTGTATCATCCTAAACTCCCCCGCCGTCTTCTTTGGAACTACCCCTAGAGGGGACACCCGGAGATTGGGCAGGGGAGGGGATGAGAAGGGGCCAGCTACCCTGCCAGCTTGAATTTCTTTGTTAATTTTTTGTTCAACCACCCTGGGCAAGTCCCTGGCTGACTTCAGGTTCCCACAATCAGTGGGCACCCTTGGGCCTGCGTAAGGAATTCTAAAACCCTTAGTGAATCCATCTAATAAGAAATGTGCTGCCTGCCTCCTCGGGTAAGCTTGGAGTAATGGGAACAGGGCAGAGACCTTCACCGGGGAGGCGGCCAGGCGGGTGAGGTCCCGATTTCCCTCTGCCTCAAGCAGAGGTGGTGGCCCCGGGATTCCCCGACCCTCCGTCCTTTCTGCTGTTGGGGCTGGTGGTGGGCCGGGCACCACGAAAGGACTGGGCAGGCTTCCCCTTCGGGCAATTGATGCGTGGGTGGGAACCAGCACACCGCTCACAGGCATGCTCAAACTTGCATTTTGCCCTGTGGCATTTCCCCCCATTGAACTCCCAGCACACTAAGCGGCCTGTGCCGCGAAAAATGGGACGTTTCTTGTTGGAAGACTGCTGGGATTTGGCATTGGGCTGCACAAGCATTGTCCACGCCCTATTATGAACTAGATGCCAGCGTGTTTTGTACGTGTTGGAGGCACTTTTACGAAACTCCTCATCATAGCCTATTGCTGCGGCCTCTCCAGCAATGGCTCTGGCCCTCATCACATTATTGTAGTGGGCCAACAACTGCCAAGCTCTAAGCGGGTATGCTGCCGAAATGAGCATGGCATATTCACCGAAACCAGATAGCCAGTTGATGAAGGACCGGTCCACTCTAGGGGGCTGTGAGCTCTTCTTGGCAGATCCCCCAGAAACCGCCTGGGCCCCCTCGGGGACTACGAAGTCAAAAATATCGACATAGTAACCCTCCAATGCTCGTTCCTTAACTTTTTTGGGGAGGTGCCACCCCGGGGGGTCCTGAAGCAACTCGCCATTGGACAGAACCGAATCATGATCTGTCCCATCCTGCGGGAGACCCAAGCTAAGGTCCCGCCGTTTTGCCAAGGAAGGAGGCAACGAGGGAATACCCTCCCGGGAAACCCAATAAAACCCATCTGCCTGCGCAGAGTCCTCATCAGAGGACAACTCACTGGACGAGGAGGTGTCACGATGTTTCCGTGAACCCTTGTGATGTTTGATCTTGCGCTTCCGGGACCTGCGTGGCTGTCTCCGGTCTTCCTCTTCCTCACCGTCCGTCGACGAGAGTTCCCTTGTCTGGTCGCTTTCAACCTGGTCAGAGATAGGAAAAACCTCCCCTTCCCTAGAATCCCTGGCCGCATGGGAGCTAGTGCTGGGAGAGTCGGAATCTGCTGACTGGTCACGAGCATCAAACCACTCGCTGCTTTTGGACAGCTGCATCATCGATTTGGCCATGGTTCGCATGAAAACGTTCCCCATGTGAACTAAGGGGTTGCCGTGCCTAGAGGGGGGAGGTTGCTTCCCCTTGTGGCTGCGTTTTTGGCCAGGCCCGCTACCCTTTGGTGGAGGTGGCGATAAAGGCCGAGCCTGGCTAACAGCGCGCTTAGAACTCTGCTCTCTTACACTGTTGCTGGGTCTGGGGGCCACCGGCGTCCTTGGTGGTCGCTTGCTGGTGGTGGTGCCATTGGCTGTAACCCTTGGGGCCCCGCTACTGCGTGTTCTATGGATGGGGCTGCCAGGCACTGTCTGTGCAGCCGCCGCCGTCACAGAACCCCTGGCCTTTTTGGCTGGGGCACCCTTGGATGCCTCCGCGGGTTTTTCCTTTCTGGCCCTGGTGGCTCTGCTTGCCCTCTGCTCCTTTTGTGGGGCCTCAACCCCTTTAGCTGTTGTAGGAGCCATACTGCAAGCTGTATGCAGAAAGAAACCCAATGCTTAAAGACAACAGTAGGCAGGACTGGGGAGGGATGGTGGTGTTTTAAGTGCAGGCAACCGAAAAGAGTACACCCCAATAACTAGCCTTGGTAACTGCGGCAGGGAAGGATAGGAAAAAAGGAGCAACAGTATACGTTATGCAATGCTTCTAGCGATGAATTCCCCATCCCAGTAAACTTTTATAAACAACAGTAAACAACATCAACAAAAAGTGCCTGAACCATGAACCGAGGGGGGGGGGGTGTGACCTGTGGGTCCAGAGAAACTATGTATTAGCCCATCCTGCCGCCCCCTTTTCACGTGAGGACTAATGGATGCGGCGGCAGCAGGGGGCAACT
This sequence comes from Sphaerodactylus townsendi, assembly GCF_021028975.2. Lineage (NCBI taxonomy): Eukaryota > Metazoa > Chordata > Lepidosauria > Squamata > Sphaerodactylidae > Sphaerodactylus > Sphaerodactylus townsendi. Next base: position 26,517,863 of record NC_059436.1, on the reverse strand, counting down.
GGGGTAATGGGGGGCTGGCGGGCCAAGCGAGGCCCGAGGCCAGCGCCGCCGGCCCCCTTACCCGCCAGAAATTTGGCCGCGGGGCCGGCGGGAGGCACGAGGCCACCGCCGCCGCGCTCCCCTCCCACTAAAAGAAAAGCCGCAGGGCCGGCGGGAGGCGCGAGGCCAGCGCCGCCGCCGCCCCGGAAGAAGGCCGTGGGTGGTGCGGGGCTAGCGCGAGGCCTGCGGCCAGCGCCGCCGGGCCCCCGCCCACCCGGAAAAAACAGCCGCGGGTGCTGCGGGGCCGGCGCGAGGCCCGAGGCCAGCGCCGCCGGCCCCCTTACCCGCCAGAAATTGGGCCGGCGGGAGGCACGCGGCCACCGCCGCCGAGCCCCCCGCCCACTAAAGAAAAGCCGCGGGGCCGGCGGGAGGCGAGGCCAGCGCCGCCGTGCCCCCGCCCCACCCAGAAGAGGCCGCAGCATGGCGGGGTCGGCGGGAGGCGCAGAGCCAGCGCCGTCGCGCTCCCGCCCGCCCGGAAGAGGCTACAGTCCGGCGGGAGGCGCGAGGCCAGCGCCGCCGCACCCCCGCCCCACTTGGAAACAGGCCACAGGTCCAGCGGGGGCGGCGGGAGGCGCGAGGCCATCGCCGCCGCACCCCCGCCCCACCCGGGAGAAGGCGAGCAAGCGGGAAGGGGCTGGAGCAAGGCAAATGCAGCAGTCGGCGGCAGAGTGAAGCGGTGGGCAGAAGCGAAGACGCTCTCACCCCCTCCCCCCGGCCGGTCCCCAGCTGACGCCGGTACCAGGCTGTGAGCGTGGGCAAAGGATCCGTGCAAAGAAAAAGGGGGGGTGGAAGCCGCCATTACTTACCTCACACGCGTTCGCCACACGTGTTTGCTCCGGCAAATGGGGAGGGGTTAGGCCAGGACCAGCCTAAAATAGGCTGCCTGGCCCCACCTCCTCCAGTGACGTCAGGGCGCCAGGCGTCACTGCCTAGCGCCCTGGAGGCTTCTGTCCCTGCGTGGCACAGAAGCCAGAAACCTCGCGAGCTGTTGGGAGCTCGTGATGCGACGGGGAGGGCGGCAGCCACCTAGGAGGCTGTCCCTTCCCCACCAGCAATGGCGGCCTTGGTAATTCACGGCCGCTCTTTAACCTCAGAAGCCAGGTAGCCATTCTGGACTTTTATTGTATCACCAGAAAATGTAGACCTGAGTATTAAGTATAAGTCAAGGATACATAGACCTGAAAATTAAGTATAAAGGCTGTGTCAAAAATTATAAGAGCAGGTTTGGAGTTGGAATATGTCCCATAACATAATGGATATCTGATGTGTTGCTTAATGAAATATAAAACAACAGCCGTTGTGACGCCTCCTGGAACTTTTCACAGCTAAGTGCTTTCCACATGCCAGTATCACATCGCAGCTAATTTATTGGCAAACATGTATATAAAAAGAACAAATGACTAGGAGACTCTGAAATTGATCCTGGGAACGACAGTAAACTGTTTTGTTGAGGGATCGGAAGAAACCATCCAAAACATTCCAGGGTACTTAACTAGGAACTATTTGTTTTATGCAAAATTCTCTGAAAGAGCCAGGATGAAATCTTAGACTGGTCATATCTACCCAGAATGATCGCTTATCTTGTTTTTCAATTTAACTTACTCCACCATCCATGAGATCATTATGTAGTTACAGTACCCTGCCTCAGAGCTGTATGCATATTGCTGAATTACTGTTCAGTAAAACCACGGTCATTCCCAACATATTGCAATATTCCCAACAACAAAGGCCCTTTCCACATGATTCGTTTACAATGTATTTTGCTGCCAAATCCTACATTCTTTTCTTTTAATTACACGTGTTTTTTCACCTTAGTTTGGTTTTGGAAACATTGCCCCTTGATTTTTCCTGTTGATTTCCTGAGCACTTTTACTGTAATTTTTTAAAAGTCAATTTCTGAGCCAGCTTCCCTTCAACATGCGATCATGTTGAATCAGTTGTGTGGTGGGGGTGTCTGTCTGTCATGGCAAGATTTCTTGTATGGATCCATTTCCTGGAGCCCCCCTTTTCATTCTCTCTGCAGCAAGTGAGACCACTTCTAGCATGACTTTTGATCTGCTTTACCTCCAGAGTGGGGAGATTTGCCTGTGATCAAAGCTTTGCCTCAGACATCTTCCCTCTGTCTATAGCCAGCCTTCCCACTCCCTCGCACTGCCCTCACTCCTTCTGCCTTGTCCCTCCTTCCATGTTGCCGGCTCCTTCCTTCCTCTCTAAATGCTTATATTGATATATCAATATAATAACAAGGAATTGCAAGGAATAGTACAAGCAGGCTGTGTTTTTTGCTCCACCCCGCCCCACCCCGCCCCACCCCACCCCACCCCACCTCCCCTGCTCTGCTTCTGTCCTCCTTGATGATTGGGAGGGCTTTTAAAAACGTATTTCAAACAAGCCCTTAGAAATAAACTGTGCTGTGACAGTTCCTTAAAACAATGCATATCATTTACATGTATACTGGAAGAGGTTGTTGTGATTCTGGAAGAGAGAGCGAGAGTGGGGAGGTGAAGGGAAGGGAAGGGAAGGGAAGGGAAGGGAAGGGAAGGGAAGGGAAGGGAAGGGAAGGGAAGGGAAGGGAAGGGAAGGGAAGGGAGGAGGAGAGAATATTAGCTCTAGTCTTGGGACTATCCAGTGTGGTGAGATCTGTGCCTTTAAGGCTGTTGTAAGGAGGAGTTCAGAGAACTGGGAGAAGCAGAGCCCTGGCAGACAAGCTGTTCTGCAGGTTGTGGCTACTTTCTCACATGTAAACAGAGAACATGAGGAGAGCCTACAGAGCAGAGAAAAGCCTCGAGGTAAGCATTTCATGTGTAATGGGACTATATATACAATAATAGTGATTTGTAGATGGACGTGTAATGTTGAAAATGTGTACTTTAAATGATGCAAGGAATTAAAAACAGCTTGGAAACAAAGAGTTGGGGTTGATTTGTGTAAGGGAGAATCAACATGTTGGGGTCAAAATGCCAAAAATGAGAAATATGAAATCATCCGTAAAGTAGAATACAGCATAGATAACAGACTATGGGAGGAGATACTTGTAAATGTGTATATCTTCAAGACAATTTATGACAGCCATGAAACAAAAACTAATGGAACCATAATTACATAGTGATCTTGCAATTAAAAAAAAGGGTACCAAATGAACAGTTCCAAAAAACCTGATCTGTGAGACCAAGGGGTTGGGTATCCTTTTTTTTTTTGAAAATGTTCAATAGCAGTGTGTTGCCTTCTGCCGCTAAAGGACCACGGGCCACCCCCTAATTCACTTATCCCAGATGAAGAGAGATAGAAAAAAAGAGGCTCCGTGGCTGTTCTGAAGCTGCTTGATGCAGAGGCGTATCTAGGGAAAATGTAGCCCGGTGCAAAATCTGAGTTTTCCGCCAACACCCCGCAGCTGCCCTCCCCTCCCCCACCCCAACCAAACAAGTCTTGAAGTCAATGTGTGGACACAGAGGGAAGGAGGAGCGGTGTGGGAGGTGATTTTCCACCCCTACGTGACTAAATGGCCACAGCCCGGGGACGTTTCACCCCATATGTTCCCCTGGGTGGTACGTCCCTGGCTTGATAGGGTGGTGTGATGTGGGACAGACCAAGAAGCTCTGATGTCCATTACTTCATTAGGAGCAGGCATCTGAATTATGTTGTTTTCACAGTCAAATCTGATTATATAATAGTGTGAACGTTATCAGTGTTCACTGTGTGATCCCTGAGTGGCTGGCATTCCCCAAGGACAGAGGAAGCCAGCCAGGGTAGGGGTGATGGCGCTCATTTCAGCTGCACAGAGAAAGAAAACGTGGATTTGATTAACTGTGAATAATCATGCAAAGATGATTAATGATTAATAGGAACACCCCATTTAACTTCTAATTAACTGGAGAGTTTAGATTTTGTTTTTAAATTATATTTTGATATATAGCATGTCAGAAACCTCCAGCTGCATAAAACACCAATGAAAATAATTTTTGCTCAGGTGTAGTGAACAGGCGTTAGCAAATTGTTAAAAGTAGTATAAAGTAAAGGCAGGGCAGATGGCAGTGTGTGAAGCAGATCCATTATTTGTGACATAACAGAAATGGGACCAGCGCCACTAAACATGTGACCTAAGCCGTTGCCGTGAGAACTAAGATTTTCAAGGACACTAATGAAGTCGCATGTATTCTGAGGAGGTGCCCTTATATCTTCCAAGGCATTACAAAGGTGTACAGGAAATGCCTTTTCAATCGTGCCTGGGAGGAAAATGTGAACTGCGTTCCCCTTACCACTACTAAATACTGGCAAGCTGGTCCCTTGCACAACTTCTGTTGATTTCATTGAGGTCTGCGTAACAGAACTTCCTGCTGAATCGTACTTCATGAAAGTGTCTCTGCTATCTTCCATGTTACCCCAAATCTGCCATCTTGCTCCTAGATAGTGAAGCTTTTTGGGGAGTTGCAAAGAGTCTTCAGTCAGTCCTGTGCAAACTCCAAATGATTTTTTTTAATCTTAAAAAAAAGAGCATGAATATTAATATCCTTACTAGGATAGGCAGCTTAAACTCGCAGACTGCAGAACAGGTGGCTACTGCATGCTTTTTTAAAAAAAAAAATAGTTGGCGGACATTAGAAAAACACGGGCACACAAGTAGAACATGTTTGAGAGTGAAAAGAACACTCTGCTGTCTGCACAGCAACCTGGGCCTTACTCCATAACAAATTAAGCCACCCGGCTGTCTCTTCATCTGAGGGAGCTGTGATATTCTGCGAATTTTCTTCTGAAACTCAAATGCATTGAAATAAAAGCAAGGCCTATACAATCATTGCATATAAGTGGCAAGAAATAAGTGGCATTCCTATAAAACAAGGATTAGTTGACAGATTCCACTCCCCCACCCCGCGTGGTCCACCATTCACCATTGCTTTGAAATGTGCTTTCATCATCTCTGCAGAAATTACTTCTTGGAACTCTGTGTCTCCTGAGTGTTTTGTCAGGAGCACATGGCACTTCCTAGTAGAACAAAATACTTGGTGGCAAAGCTGAGCTTGGGATCCGCGGCTGCCATTTATGGGGGGAAGCAGGATGCTTAATTTCCCCATCCCTATTACATTTCTGCAGCCCCTCCCCCTACACTGTTAAGTCCAATCGAACCAGATATTCACCTGAAAGAAGGGGATGGTATGGGATAAGGGAGTATCCAGCTATGCCATTCTTGTCCCATCCAGGTCCACTAGCAGATGCACAAGAACTTTTTATCAGATATGTCTCGTGAGTTCCCTGCTAAGTGATTCATCTGTTTCAGATTTGGATCATCTCATATGGGGCAAGGATGCTTAAATCTTCCCCCCATTACATTTTCCTAACTTGAAACATCCCTGATGGGTTTCTAATTGCCCCTCTGGGGGCTACACGTTTACCAGTGTAGGCTTCCCCAGTGGCACAAATAACACCCTTGAGGGCCATTTCAGGTTGGCGAACTGGTGTAGGGAAGTACCTTCTTCCCATGTGCTGTTGCACTGATCTGAAACATTATATAAAGTGGAGCAGGTTCAGGTAGTGATTAGAGGGATGATCGGGGGCATTACAGTGTGTCTCTGGGAAATTGGAGGAGGGTGTGTATTGGCCCTTGTGACTGGTAGACATCATGAAGTTTTTGAATTGGCTAGGTCAGGTATAACTGCGTAGAAGCTTTGACCTTTGACTGGTCAACAGCACAGTGTCTCCTTGTCATCTGGACTCAACACCCACTACAGGTCTGGTGGTCAGGTACAGCCAGCCATTGCAGTGATCTGGCTCTCACAAGGCTGCCCTGTGTTCAGAGAAGCCTTGGTGTTCAAGCATGTGCTGGCTAGATTAGCAGATGCACAAGAAATGGGTTACAACCTCCCTTGTACACTGTCATGAAGAAGAAAGAAAAATATTTGCCTTTCTCATCAATCTGCAAGGAATTTTTCATTCTGCTATGCGAACATGACAATGTGTGTGAAAAAAATGGCAGGGAACTGCACGTCTGACAGGATAGTGTATCTTGAGGAAACCATAACAGTCTTTCACTTGGTGTCTGTCTCTCCTCCGTTTAATGTAGCAGTAAAACTGTCTCTCTCTTTCTGGCCCAACCTTCTTGAGACAAACCTCAGCTTTCTTGAAAAATGTGGGTACAACAGCCACGTTTTTAACAGACAGGGCCACCCCAAGGTGCTTGAGGCTGATAATCCAAATACTTCTCAACAAGATAAAACAACAAAGATGTTTGCAATGTAATTCTCCTACAAATGATTCTCACCCACTCCATGTGTATGGTTTTGATACCCCATGACAGAGATGGGTGCCAGGTGGAGAACCACCAAGTGCTAGGGATTGTGCATACACAGAATGCTACACCAGAAGCCTTTTCACACATTCAAGGTAGGCTGAATGAACAGATCCCCATATAAGGTGACTAGGATTTTGGTGACTCCGCACCTAGCCTACACACATTCATATAAGGTCTAATAGAGCCTAATGGTGTAGAAATGAATGCACATACTGCTCTCTTCCAACAGTCAGGAATCATGTTTTTTTCAAGGTTCCCATCAGGGATGCTACTGGTTTTTACTGTTCTGATTCAAAAATAACGTTTGCATTAATTTTTCCCCACAAATGCACAAGACTTTATTTTATGACATTTTCTTTTTCCTTGTTGCAGATTTTTTCCTTTTTATGCTTATGTAATTGTTGGTGTGGTTTTTGCCTCACTTGTGCCTCATGTTGCTAAAAGGGATTGATCATGAACTGCAGCAAGGAAAGGTGGTGAAACAAAAAGGGCAACACGGGAAAATAAGAACTGAAAATGCTTCCTTGAGGAAGCCCAGAGTTACTGCAGCTGCCAATCCATCTCACGTTTGGTCTTCCGCTTTTCCTTCTGCTTTCAACGTTCCCTCGCATTATTGTCTTTTCTAGTGACACTTCTCATAATGTGACCAAAGTACAATAGCCTCAGTTTAATCTTTTAGCTTCTTGGGAGAATTCAGGCTTAATCTGGTCTAGAACCCTGTCAAAGCTGCCATTTTCTCCTGTGTAGAGATTGTTTGTAGAGATTGTTTGAAATTCTTGAAAAATTCCAAGCCCCAACCTGGAAGTTGGCAATTCTAGCCACAGTTCAGGTCAACAAGGAGAGTGGGAGGGGGAGAAGGTAGTTTCAACCCTTCCACCCCTGCAAAGTTTTGTTCCTCTCCCCCACCACCAACACACACACACTGATTTTCATTACATTATAAATATTTGTCATCAGTTAGCAAAATCATGCAGGAATGGACAGGGGCAGAGTGAGGAGGAATAGCGCCCAGGGCATGTGTGTGCCCTGCGCCCCCGCCACCCCCTGCCATGCCCAAGCACTGGTGCGCACCTGGGGCATCCCCCCCAATTGGGGTTGCGCTACTGGGAATAGAACAGTAAATGTCCTTTTTTTCTTCTGTGTCCCCTATTCCCTAGGAGCCCCTACAAAGTTGAAATTTATCATCCAAAGATTTTAAAAGATCTGCAGTCTCAGCCTGATATGATTTTACCTTTTACTGTGAAGATATTGTGAATATATGTATCAAAGAATATAAATCAAAGCAGCTTAATAAAACATATATGATTAAGCTTTTTTGTTATATATATATGTGTGTGTGTGTATATATATATGTTTTTGTATATATTAATAGATGTTTTATAGATGTTAACAGATGAAAACATTCTTGAAATTTGAAAGACAATAATCATTATACATTAGTAGTAGCACACAAAATATGTTACACAGCCATTTAAGCAAGGCTGTATCCACACATCATTTGTTATTGCACCGCAGCAATCATTTGCAATTGAATTGTCTTCTTTGCATAGAAAAACCCAGTAGCAAATAATAGTCCAGTGATAGCACAATATCCAATGAGGTGTGGATGCTACAAGATTGAAAGAATTCTGTAACTGGGTGCAAGTAATTGTTGCTGGAAAGCTCAGCATCTCTCTCACCCTGAAACCCAGTTTTATAAGCTCTGTTGTATCGGACATATCCCGTGTCTTCACATACCATGTGGGCAACTTCTGTCCCAGACCCTAGTCCAAACTTCTAACCATTATGTCACATTGACTTTCATGCCCCCTCCCCTTGCCTTGTACTGGCAGGAACCAAAACTGGAAAGCTTGATAATACTGTTGAGGTTGCCTAGCAACAGCCACTGAGGGCATTCTTTTTTTTTAAAAAAAAGCTACAGGTGCTGCTTCTATTATTTTGGTGCGTTGAATGTTAGAGTTCATATTTTTCTGTAAACCTGGGTTTTTTCAGGTTTGTAGAAAGATTCTTTCATGACTGGAGTCTCCAGATTTAAGTATCTATTGATGGGACCATGTTGAGAACTAGATATATTTTGATATTGAGAACAGGAACACTTTTTGAGTATGAATCCTGAAATTAACAGGAGCAAATCTATATTCTCCTGTTTGCTAATTAACACAACCCACTGAAGATTTGTTTTACACAAGTCTGAGTACTCATATTGTTCCTCCTCTTTTCTATGGGATTTGCACAAGAATGCTTCCTGGTGGAATATGCCCCAAGTGGTCAGATCACTCTTTCTCCCACTCAGATAACCTTAATGGGGCCTAAAAGCTTTCACCTAAGGCACTGCTTTGCACAGCCTCATGCTAGGATCATTTTGGTGGGATGGATTGTGGTCATAATCTGTTGACAGCCCCTGCAGATATTAAAGTACTATTTATTTCCAAGGGCAAAATGTAATAGAAAACTGACAAAAGAATCAGAGGGTTTCCAGGACATGGTTGCTCGCAACCCGACATGCAGCAAAACTCTGCCTCTATATGACATCCCTTTATGAGAACCATCTCGTCCTGCTTGTGTCTGAAAAATGACTGTTGTACCTCATCTTTCATCTATGCAAGAGGTCTATAAAATGCCACTATACAGCAGCCTTTATTCTCTCAGAGATCTGTCTGTATAGTGCAGGAAATTTGAAACTCCCTTTGGAACCATCCTTGTTCAGATGCAAGGGTTTACCTGAAGCCCCCCCCCCCCCTTCCTTATTATATTGTTCTACTTTCAAATGATAGCCCCAGGACACAACTGAACAGTCATACCATGTTGAGAATAAAGCAAAGTACTGTTTGTCTGCTACATGGATGGGAGTTGTGGTGAACAAATGTGCTCAGGTTCTGATGTATGCCGCTTTTAAAAAAATGAAGAGTGATTAGGGGGAAAGGAGGTAACCCCTGGGGTGAACCAAGAACATTTCATTTACTTGCGTTTTCAACCCATCTTTTCCCTGGGGCAGATTCTGACACATTTGAAAACAGAAAATACTGCTTGCTATCTAAGCATGCTTTGATGAAGAAAGTTCCACTGAACTAAATGGGAGCTTAAACTTGTGCATCCCACTTGTGTATCCTATTCAGATTGAGATCGTTGGTCTGTTTAGCTTAGCATTATGGACTCTGAGGGGGGGAAAGAGTTCCTAAATCTGTTACCTAAGATCTTTGAAATGGAGATGCCAGGAATTGAACCTGTGTGTAATTCTTTACTGCTGAGCCACAGCCCTTCTCTTTGTGGTTTGACTGAGAAAGCAGTGCGGTAAGGAAGCGGCCCGCGACTTACCGCGGCCGCCATTTGCCGCCAGGGAAGGGGGCGGCACCAGGCTCCTCACCTCTTCTGGCCATGGTGGGGGCGGTCTTGTCCCTCAGTGATGAGGCAGGTAGGGCCTCGCTCACCGATTTGGAAACCTGTGGATGGAGGTTCTCTTCACTAATTTGCCCCCTGTGGGTGAAAGAGAAAACTGCAAACTGTTCTAGCCAGGGAACTCATCCATGACCCACAGTGGCAGGTAGTATCACAGGGCCACTCCAGTGATATTAAAGCCTTCCCTCATTTTGGGTAGATTGTCACTGAACATTTCTCCCTCCATATTGTCCTCCTATGTTATTAGCCCTCAGACCAGACTCCCTAAGAAAAAGTAAAATAACTGCTATTTCACTGTTATGCAGGGAGCTTTTAGGAAGAAGTTAATCTCAACTTTCTCCTTGAAAACTTTCTCCTGCAGTGAAACTACCCAGACTACCGTTGCCTCAAACTTAGCCTTGAGCCAAATTAGTCATACACACATGTGCTCTTTAAGCCTTTCTAACATTTCCCTACAGTGTTCATTGCTTTGAGTATTTGCAAGATGCTTTTATATATATAAATATAAAAACAGAGGAAATGCTATTCTTTTAATTAAAAAAAAATTAAATGCCCAAAGCTCAGTAATCAATGTTTTTGGCTTCGCCAGCTGTCAGCAGACAAATCAAAATGAAGTAATGAAAACGTGAAGGCTGCCCAGATGAACTGAAACTAGCAAGACGTGCTTGCCTTTTGGTGTAGGGTTCCTGGGTTTTAGCTGTTGCTGGAAATCTTCACGCTGTTATAGTTGAGTGTGTTGCGCTAATGATATTGACGGATTGATCGATGTCTGGATAACTTGGGTGATCCAAAAGTTAATCTCCTGCCACCTGGGCTGTCCACTTATAGACAGAACTGCAGACGAAAATCTCTGCTGTCTCAACAAATGAGGAGTACCATTTTCATTTGATGTATTATTGGATCAAAATGTGGGAATCCAGGCAAGCCATCCTGAAACTTGAAATATTGATGGGGGCTGTGGGAAGAGGAGAGTATATTGCTTTTAAATAAAACTCCCTCTGTTGTGTTGTAATACTAGGACATAGTTTCAAAATGGAACTCTGTCAGAGCAAGCTGAAAGTGCCAGTAAGCTCTATTTTTAAGTTCTTTGTATGGGTTTTTCTGGGCCTCCAGCAGAAATTATCCATTTTATATCAGTCCAGACCCCAAGGAGCCTTTCTCAAATCTGAAATAGATTGATGTTGAGGCTAAGCCTCCATTGATGTCTGTAAACCCTAGCAATGATGTCACTGTCAAGAGTTTGTTTCAGCCTCCTCCATTATCAGGGGTGAGGTGAACAATAACCAGCAAAAGAGCATTTTCAACTGTGGCATCTGGATTATGAAATGTCCTCCTGGGGCCTCAGTGGCTGTCTGACAACGCCGAGCTCTGGTGGTGGCCCTACACACTCCCAGAAAATGTTTGGAGAGTATTTGCCAGTAGGAAGAAAAACTTTGCAGGCAGTTGGAAAGCTAAATTGTTATAATCTCCAATTCTGAGCCTCTTCAGGAAAAAAAACCCCAAACATGTTCTTTTCATGGCCACCGATTACTGCATGGTTGTCAAAATTAATGGTAGGCATTATTTTTAATGCACTCAAAATGTCACAATCTATTGTTTGTTAGCAGTGTTGTACTAATATGAGGACAAGCAGAGCCTATTCTAATTTACTTCTTTTCGGAGGCTCTCTCCGACTTGTGTTACAGCATGAGGGAAATAGTTTTCTCTATAAAAAGGGTACGAGTTAATTGAGGAAATCCACCAAGGGATTCAACAGCCCTCCTGGCTTTCACATTCTGGGGTTGTTAATGGGAACTGAACAACTCTAGGGACATCTACAGCTATTCCATCTCATTCTTGATCCAACAATGGCCATGATTAAGCAGATAAATCCATTAATTCAGAGACTGACAGACTCTCACAAGGGAATGTTGATGTGCTTCAGAGTTCTGGGTTAAGCTTCTTGGCCAACAGATTTATGATTCTCTGAAAGATTTTGATTTAAGAGAAATAGTCAACAATATTCCCCACAAAAATATATTCCTGACTTCCTGGTGTGACAAGATGCAAGTGGTTTGTGATACGTTTTCATATAAGCCAGTGTGTGTGGCCAGTATCCCACTTTCCAAGCACCTATGCATCATGCATGAGACATGAAGCTGAACTGGTTTGAGTTGTAGCTATTATATATAAATAAGCATAACCAGATCCTTTATGGTTTTAAGCATTCTGCTAAAGATGCTTCCATTAAAATAAATCTTGAAGTATTTCAGATGTCACTGGAGGCCAGGGTGTTGCAGAGGAGCTCCTTATCTCGTACATCAGATGTGAGGCAAATGATCTTTAGCAAATATGCCAGAAGGAGCTCAGGCAGGGGAGCTCTCAGTGGGAGTTAAAGCGGGATGCTGTGTATCAGCCAGGGGCATGGAGGCCACACCTGCTGAATTATCTAATTAACAATAGGGACTGTAACACATATGCGGATGGGATACATGTGGCCCCCAGGTCTTATGTTGTACACCCTGTTGTACACCCTGATTCCGCACATGCAGAATAATGCACTTTCAATCCACTTTCACAATTGATTGGCAACTCATCACCATGGCATGGCTCTGCAGCATGAAGTTGGGGGTCAGAGTGCTCAGAACTCCAAGGCACTCCCAGTGACGTAATCAGGAAAACAAATGGACCTCCTGAGCTAGTAGTGATTTTTAGTAGCTCATTTGTCTGACCTGGAGGAGTTACTTTGCTGTCACAGTTCCTTTTTGCTAAAACCTGAGGTCAGCTAGAAAAAGAATCAGACAAATTTGTCGAAGACTGACTGATTGCTAGCCATTAAGCTTGACTGCCTCATGGGGCCTCCTTTTACAGATGCAGTCTACTTCTGAAAACTAGATGACACGGACAGAGCATAAGGGAAGTCCATAAACTTCACATCCTGCTAGGAGACTTCTTGCAGACATCCGGCTGATCACAGTTCAGAACTCTGGACTAGATGGAGGTTTGGTTAGATCCATCAAGGCAGTTCTGACATCCACAGTGGTAGGTCTCCTGGTCATTTTCCTTACTGGTGAAATTTTATTTCACCTTTAAACAAAGGCATTGCTTTAGAAAGTATTTTTTTCTTAACAAAAAGGATCCCAAAGGGGTAGACATGCAGGCATGGCACTGCTTGCTTCACTGGGAACTGCAGCAGCCATGCGGGTAAAACTGTCCAAGTCTAATAAACAGGGAAGAACGATGGCCTGCAGACTTTTAAAATGCCACGAAGACACTGATAAAGCTTCCGGTGCTGTCCCAAAGTTTTGCAGCTAGCAAATGCATGCAGAAGTTGCTGAGGAAAGCAAGTGCTGCTCTTTCATTGTAAATTGTGCTGCCGAGACCCTGAATACAATCCAATAACATATTTATGAAGAATGTTGTGGAAGTAGCCTGTAGCTGAGCAAATGCTGGCTCTTGCACCCATTTAATATGTCCACATCCTTTTTTGAACTGTTCTTTCCTTGTCTTTGCCCTTTTCTTTAGTGTGAGCTCTGTTGGCTGCTAAGAATGCAAATAGGACTGAGATTAAGGTGAGGATTAACATATGAGCTGCTATTGTCAGTAAGGCAGTGATGATGAAGATGAAGAAGAGTTTGGATTTATACTCCATCTTTCTCTCCTGTAAGGAGACTCAAGGTGGCTTACAAGCTCCTTTCCCTTCCTTTCCCCCCCAACAGACACCTTGTAAGGTAAGTGGGGCTGAGAGAGTTCTGAAGAACTGTGACTAGCCCAAGGTCACCCAGCAGGAATGTATGAATTCGAAAACACATCTGGTTCTCCAGATAAGCCTCTGCCATTCAGGTGGAGGAATGGGGAGTCAAACCCGGTTCTCCAGATTAGAATCCACCTGCTCTTAACAGCTACACTACACTTGTGCCTTACTGATATGGGGAAAGCACTGTGTGTGTTTGTAGAGTTAATGCTTTTCTCCTACACTGTGGTCAAGGTTTGGGTCAGGGTGCTGTTCAACAGGGAGAGTGCTGAAAAGATCTAGTCATCTATTTAGATCCTTGGTTTAATGTTCAATTCTCCAACTCAACTGGTTAAATTGTAAACATGTTTCTAGATTGTACCCCTATCCAGTATGTGAGGGATTACCATAGAATGTTCTGCCCTCTTTTCCTTTCCTGAAACTCCCTGCACACAGAAAACTAAATATCAGGAATAAAAAGAGGCTGAGAGATGGACTGTAGACCAGCATGACTTTTATCTACAGAATACTGGAGGGGAAAAAACCATATATAGTTGGAGAAGTGATGCTACTAATAAAATCCAGATCAATACATGCAGCTCTGTGAGCATCATTCATACTGAAAACAATGAATTCCAAGACAGAATGTTTGTAGCAAATTTTCAGTTTTGTGGATCAATGTATTCTGCTGTTGCCACAGAAGACACATTCAGATTGTGGTGATATCCATATTATTGGCTGTGAAAGATGCAATGTCACCTTGAAATGAATTCTTGCACCCTTGTGTGTTTGTGTGTGGGTGTTTTGTGCAAACAAATCCATCACTAGATCAATCCCGAAAATATATCATGAGCAAACGTGTAATAAATAAGGCCGTGTCGAATATTTACAGGCATTTATTTATTTTCATCTCAGTATTTATAGGTGGGGAAGAATTTTTTGACGGAGAGAATTATTCTGCAAGCAAGATTCAATTCACCTGAAAATTATTGTTTTTCAGAGTAACTTCATGCTATGCTTTTCACCACTTCTCTGCCGCTATCTTGAACAGTGACTTCCTCAAATGAGATCACATGGGTCTATATGGGACCTCAGCAGGCCATATAAGGCAGATGTGGGTCAATGGGGCTTCTTGGTGGTGCTGCCACTGGGGAGCCCCTTTGGGAGTGGTGGGGTGGGGTGGCCGGGGCACCATGGCTGGCCATTCAGTCTGTGGATAGGGCTACCCATCTCAAGTTCTGCTCATCCATCCTGGCTGGCAACTTAGAACATATTTAATAGTAGCATAGCAGCAAACCCTGATTAATATTATTAACAAAAGGGGGTACTGATAGTTTCATATGATCTATCAAAGTAGTAAAAAGGTGCTTTCCTTCCTTCACACTTCACATGCATGATAATGTAATGTTAATCTGCTTTAGTGGTTAAGTTAGAACTTAGTTTCGCTTCCATTCCAAATGGAATATTCCAAATTCCTTTCATTTTTGGCCCTGGAACTCCCATACATCCTGAAGCTGGTGGGCAATTTTAAGATTCTTAGTTTTATTTTCTGATGTGTTATGCCTATCACAAATGGACAGACAGACAGACAGACTTGTGGATACACAGTAGCAGCCAGTCAAATTATTTGTTTGGGTATAGTATTTGATTTTGGAATCTTTGTTCAGTGGCCCTTGGTGGTTCTCAGCAGCCCTGGTCCCTATAATGCATACTCTCTAGGGAGTGACTTGAATGCTTCACCAGGTTTCCACTTACGGACATCCCAGTTGAAGAGAAGGAGAGCAGATTTTATAGGTGGAAAAGCTTTTTGAGTCAGTAGTATAGGAACAGCAGCAATATCCATAATGTAAGATCATTTGGGATGGTGTGATCAAATGTTCTGTATTCTGTTCCTTTCCGTGTGTGTGTGTGTGTGTGTGTGTGTGTATGTATGTTTGTATATGTATATATATATATTTATACACACACACACACATACATATATATTTCATTTTAGTCAGTGGTGTTTGTTCTCTGATTTTCATTGTTGGTTTCGTACAATCATTTGTGCTACGTGCACATCTGATTTTATCTAGTATTTATAAATGTAGTGTTAATGATTTATACATATAATTCATGCCAAATGTTCAATGCTGATTTGCGTGTACAAAGTGCCAACAAGTCGCAGCTGAGATATGGTGTCACAAGCAAGAGCCTTTTAAAGCAAATGCCGCTTTGAGCCCTGTTGGGGAGGGCGGGATATAAATGGAAAAATAAATTAATTAAAAAATAAATGAAAAGCAGAGGTGGTTTGCCATTGCCTTCCTCAGCATAGTCTTCCTTGGTGGTCTCCCTTCCAAAGACCGATCCTGCTTAGCTTCTGAGATCTGATGAAGACAGGCTATACCACACCACCTTCCCTCCCATAATGATGATTTACTGGCTCACAATTAAACCTGAAAGATGCATACAGTTCATGGGAAAATTTACTATGTGACCCAGAAAAGGTGCAAAAAGGAAGACATGTGTTCACCTTACACAAAATAGAAGCAAAATTTAAACAGGGATCTTCAGGTCCCCAGTAGTGGAGAGAAGAAATTTTAAATAATCCCTGTATTAAGGTTCTTTCTAGGGTTTTCTAGTATGAATCCAGTATCCAGGATGCCTATGCATTTGATTGGCTGTGTAGACTCATTTGATCCAAGATGGCAGAGCACGTCGTGCTGAATACCAGGGAGCCACTGAGGATTCCCTGGGGATCATTCCATTCCATAAATTGTTCAAATAGTCAAGAGAGGTGATGAAAATGATTGAAAATAAGGGGAGGAGGTCCAGCCCAGAACTAATAAATAAACATTGAGCATATGGAACTGACCTGCTCAAGCTGAGTCATGAGACAAAGGGCACTTTCACACATGTTGAATAATACACTTTCAACCCCCTTTCCATTCTCTTCGCAGCTGGATTTACTGTGTGAAATGGCAAAATCCACTTGCAAACGATCACTAAAGCACATTGAAAGTGGGTTGAAAGTGCTTTATTCAGCATGTATGAAGAATCTCAAAGCCTCTCCCTCAGTTTTGTCCTTTCCACGGGCAAGGAGCTCATTGACATGCTCATTTAAGCTTCTGCTGGCTTGCACATGCCCTACCATTGGCCGAGGTGGCTGTGCAATGCAAGGTAAATGTTCTGAATAATTTTGTCATTCATTAGTGTCGATCTGGACAGAAAAGCAGTGAGTTGCTGCGCATGATGTTATACAGTTAAGGCAATTATATAGAATGTGGTTGAGCAGGCACACAAGAGTTATGGCACTTCAGGCCTAGGGCTGAGCTGAAATTTTGTGGGCAATTTGTGTGTGTGAGCATGCAAAGGAGGGAGTTTCAAGGGACCTGAAGTATAAATCTTCAATTTTTCATGCTGTGTGACTCAGCTTTGCTCATGTTTGTTGCCCATTATGAGCTGTTTCTAAAACAGAAGTTTTCTTTCTGGCTTCATGATCCAGCCAAATCAGAGATGATGTAGCTGGCATTACTGTGATGTCATGGCTCCACAGTCAATCAGGTTTGCCGACGTGCTAGCATCCCAAAGTGCTATCAGAGTGAGAGCAACTCCTCTTGCACCCATTCTAAATCAGATGAAAATTTAGCCTTGTTTTGCAGGTCTGCAGAGTTTTTGCCAAACAGCATGGTTATTTTGTGGGAAGCCTCTTTTTTGGCATATGTCCCCATACTTCGATGGGGAATATGTGGTGGTGGAAAGTCACAGCTGACTTATTGTGATCCTGTACGGTTTTCAAGGGAAGAGACATTTTGAGGTGGTTTGCTATTGCCTGCCTCCTTGTGGGCTGAGAGAGTTCTAAGAGAACTGTAACTGGCTCAAGATCACCCAATCTTCATGTGGAAGAGTGGGGAATTGAACCCAGTTCTCCAGATTATGGTCTACTGCTTTTAACCTCTACACCATGCTGGCTGTCTAATGGGGTACAGGGAGAGGCAATAGGAAGTCAGTCAGTACTTTGACATGGACTGATGTACTCCTCTCTAGGATAGAAATTAACTTGCAAACCAGATGTTCTGAAAATCCAACCACTGTGGAAATAATGTGTCTTTTTTGGCAGATAAATATCCCAAGCATGTGATGTCACGTTTCAGCTTGATATAAGTATCAGGGAACAAATTGCCCTTCCCTGTTTCACAACCAAAATCTATGTTCACAGTTTTAGGACTGACAGGCCTGGAGGTTGCCAGATTTGAAAGCTCAGTTTCACATCTGCAAAGTGTTCTGTGAATATATGCAACTAGAGTCATTGATTGCCCTTGTGCTGTTCTGCAAAATATGATATGGGGGGAGAACCCCTTAAAATTGATATTTGCTATATTTTTTAGAAAAGTTAAAACAAATGATTTGAAAACAAGAAATCAGCTGTAATCCCAAGCTCTCAATTGTCTGAACAAAACCATTTTGTCTGTCTCTGCTTCTCAACCTATGCAAGGCAAAAGGTCAATGCACTTAGCTAGACAAAGTCTCGTGTAATTAAAATCATCATTGTTATTCCCATCTAGGAACCTTGATCAGGAGCAAAACTCTCAATGTGCTGGAACTTTTCCTTTAACTTGACCCGGGAAGGTGTTCTGCAGAGGCCCCTGGGAATAGTTAAGTTTCTTACTTCGAGAGAGCAGAAAACATATCCAGAATCTCCCAGTGAATTCATCTGACCTTCACAAACTTGTCATGATCATTAGTCAATCCTGTATTGTTTCTTTACAGTATGTGGAGGTTACCAAGTTGCAACCTGTTGGACATGAGTACAGTCTCCAGAGCCTATGATGTATCTAAGTGATAGGCACACAGATGGTCGAAGACCCCTTCCCCAATATGGTTCTTATCATGTTCGTTTCTCTTTTGCTGCAATGCAGGAGTGAAAACCAATTTTCAGTATGGAATCACACCCAATAAAAAATTAATAAGCATCCCTACATACTCTGAAAGGAAAATAAATTCTCAATTATTTAATATTTTAATTACCATTCGGATTTTAGCCTTGAGTACCAAACTACCTTGGGCCATCTCTCTCCCAGAACATGAGGCAGAGCCATAAGCAATAACACATGTTAATTACTTTATTGCATCTTGTTCTATATAATCAGGGCAACTTGTGTTACCAACCTCCAGGTGGATTTGGAGCTGTTCCATAATTAAAGAGATCAGTTCCCTTGGAGGAAATGACAGCTTTGTTCTATGATATATTACCTGGATGACATCTCATTCTCCCTGAGCTTCCAGTCCCCCTTTTATTCCACCCTCCCCAGGCACTACCATTCAAATCTCCAGGAATTTTTCAGTCCTAAGGGCAAACTTGCCCTGACCTGGATGGCACAGGCTAGCCCAGTCTTGTGAGATTATGTTGGGACACTGAGGGATACCGGTTCTCTTGCTTTTTCCTCAGTACCCCAACATTGGGCTGCTGGCAAGAACCAAAGCAGGAGATCTGGCTGTCCAAGATACAGCCTGCTATGTCAGAAATCTACCACTTGGCCTGCATGTACAGAGGAGGTGAGTTACAGAGAGAATAACCAGTTACTAAGAAAATGGTTTCAGTGACCCTTTATGCATGTAGTACTTACCCTGTTTACTTATCCTGCCTTTCTCAGTTTACACACTAGGAAGTGCCCCACTGATTCATCTGAGATGCCACTTTGCCTACTCCCTCCTTCTGGGTCGTCCCTGCAACCTCATTTTTGGAGGTTGCATGTTGTCTTTGGGGGGGCAAGCCCTACTGATCACCTGGAAAGACTAGCAGAGAGGAACGGAAAATGTGAAGCAAGCAAAACAGAGGCTCAGTGGCTACTTAACTTTCCTTTTGCAGGCAGGGAAAAGTCACACTACCCACTTCTGGAAAACACAGGGATTATCTGATCTGCGGAGTGGTGAGTTTGGGAGGGGGGCGGGAAAATGTGTGTGCAGCCAAGAATCTGACCTGAAGAGAATGTCTGCTCACTGCAGGGCAGACCACAAGTGCATAATTGGCCAGTGACAGCTGACTGCACAGATAAAAGATTCAGTTATTATTCCCCAGATATATCCAGTATGCAGTTCCATTTGATAATATCATTTAAATGAATTTAATATGAAATATAGGTGATCCCATAAGTTTGATATATATATATATATCCAATTAGATAGATAGATAGATAGATAGACAGATAGATAGATAGATAGATAGATAGATAGATAGATAGATAGATAGATAGATAGATAGATAGATAGATAGATAGATAGATAGATAGATAGATAGATAGATAGAGATAGATAGATAGATAGATAGATAGATAGATAGATAGATAGATAGATAGATAGAAAGAAAGAAAATTGGATGCTATTTAAAGAGGAACAAAGTTCTATTTTGAGATTAATTAGTCAGGTGAAATGTCTGGGCACATTATCCAAGATGCATGCAAAAGAGTAATAAAATGCAAATTTAGCTAGCAATAAAAATGGAAGAGAAGCAGAAAAGGAAACATTAAGAAATAAAGAAACTGCAAACCATCCACAAAAGAACAGCTTTAGGCTGTACCTAAACATTTGTCCCTCTTTAGAGGGCGAGTGAATGTCACACAA
Source organism: Sphaerodactylus townsendi (assembly GCF_021028975.2). Taxonomy (NCBI): domain Eukaryota; kingdom Metazoa; phylum Chordata; class Lepidosauria; order Squamata; family Sphaerodactylidae; genus Sphaerodactylus; species Sphaerodactylus townsendi. The sequence goes on along the minus strand of NC_059436.1, from coordinate 26,497,833 downwards.
AATGAGAATAGCAAGAGAAGAGAAAAAAGGAGGGTTTTAAGGAGTAAATTGAGTTAATAAATTTCTTGCCTTTAGAGGAAGAAAAAGAGTTGTTGCATATAAGTCAGGAAGTATGACAAAAACAGTATCTTGGACCCTTTCCAGATGTGATATGTTCGACTTTTAAAACTACAAAGGGAAGTGCTGCCTTGCTAACTTTTTGGCAACCTGTAGAAATTATACATGTGGACTTTTAAAATACTTTTGACACGGTATCTCACAAAAGACTCCAGTGTCAACTTAGCAGTCATGGGATAAGAGGATGGGTTCTCTTATAGATTAAAAATTAGTTAAATGACAGGAAACAAAGAGTAGGAATAAATGGACAGTTCTCATAATGGAGAGAAGTCAACAGTGGAGTCCCACATGGGTCATGTATAGATTTATGGTATGGCTTTATTTGGAACACTATGTGTGCTTCTGGCTTCTGTATTTCGAAAAAGATATTGAAGCAGAGCTTGAAAAAGTACAAAGAAGGGCAACTAAGATATTGGAGCACCTTCTCTATGACAGAAGACTGAAGAGTTTTCAGTTTCAGAAGCAAGCCTTTATTGGCATAGACAACAATACAACAATAGTGAGAGTTTTCAGTTTAGAAAAGAGATGAATTAGAGGGGACATAATGGAGGTTTATAAAAATCATACACAAGGTTGAGAGAGTTTTCTCCCTTTCCCCAAATACTAGGGTTGGTCAATACTAAAAAATTCGGTAAAATTCGGATTTGGGTATTTTGGGGCATAAAATGATTTGTATGCCCGAATCCGAATCATAGCCGATTCGGATATGCCTGAAAATTTGGGTAAATCCGAAAAATTCGAGTCCGTTATATTATTTTTTTTTGAATTTTTTGTGTTTTTACACACGTTTTGTACCAGGGAGTTGCAATTTTTAAAGCTAGTGGCACTAAACTTTCCAAGGATACCATCTGGAGACACATGTCCTGATGATTCTCCCCAAGTTTGGTGCAGTTTGGTTCAGGGGAGCAAAGTTATTGAAGCCCTCAAAAAGGGTGCCCCATCCCCATTGTTTCCAATGGAAGCTAACAGGAGATGGGGGCTACACTTTTGAAGGTCCCATAACTTTGGACCCCCCAGAACCAAACTCTCTACCAAGCTTAAGAGGGGAAGTATCACTCAGGAGACGAGCTCACTTGTATGATACCCTGAAATTTTGGGTGACAGTAGCTCTAAAACTGCACCCCTCACAATCACCCACAGAAATTTCCCCAGATTCTGTGCTCTGTGAGTGGCTGGCTGAGCTCCATTTGCAGCCAATGGGGAGAATTTCTGTGTGGGAGGGCTGTGGAGTGCACATTTCTCATGAAGTAAACCCTACAAAACTTTCAGAGGGTGTCTTCAAGGAGAGTCTCTTCATGACACCATCCCAGGTTTGGTGACCCCGTTGCTTCAAGGGGTTCAATGTTATGGGTAGGGTCCATCTCCCACTGCCCCCATAAGCAAAGTACTCCTCAGAAGCCTGGATGCGTTGTCATCCAAACTCCTGAAGATACCAGGCTGAACTGATTTTAATGACTGTACCTTGATAAATGTGCTTACCCACCTCCCTCCACCAGAAATTCCCCATTGACAGCAATGCAGAAGTCACTGCAGAAAAAAGAATCTTGGGCAAAATTTTGGGAGTGCCTGCAGAGAGAGCATTTTTAGACATATCAGCACCAAAATATCAGAAGGGTATCATCGGGATACTGTCTATTGATATTGACACCCCCCAAGCTTGGTGCAGTTTTGGTTTTGGGGGGGGGCCAAAGTTATGGACCCTCAAAATGGTAACCTACCATCTCCTTAGCTCTCATTGGAAACAAGGGGGGATAGAGGCCCCCCTTGAGAGTCCATAACTTTTCCCCCCCTGAACCAAACTGCACCAAACTTGGGGGGTGTCATCAGGACAGTCACCTGATGATACCCTGAGAATTTAGTGCCACTAGTTTTAAAAATTCCGATTTTCCATGTTTCACGGCTCCTGCACATAGAAGCCTGCTGCCAGAGTGAGGTGAGTGGTGAAAACATGAAACCAGCATTTTTTAAAGCTAGTGACCACCAAACTTTCAGGGTATCATCAGGAGACTGTCCCTACAAGATGATACCCCCAAAGATTTGGTGCAGTTTGGTTCAGGGGAGCCAAAGTTATGGACTCTCTAGCAGTGTAGCCCCCATCCCTATCAGCTCCCATTGGAAACAATGGGGGATAGTTCTGCACCCCTTTTGAGGGTCCATACCTGTAGACAAGACTGAGCTGCACCAAACTTGGTTGGGGCAACATCAGGACAGTCACCTGAATGATACCCTGATTAATTTGGTGTCGATACATCTCAAAATGCGTCCCCTGCAGGCACCCCCCCAAGAAGATTTGCCCAAGATTCTTTTGTTCTGCAGTGACTTGGCTGTATTGCTGTCCAATGGGGAATTTCTAATTGGTAGAGAACTGTGAGGTGGACATTTCTGTGAGAGGGTATGGTCACCAAAACTTTCAGGGAGCCCATCTTCAGGAGAGTCTCTGGATGACACCATCTAGATTTGGGGAATTTTGCTTCAGGGGGTTTAATTCTATGGGGCCCCAAAAGGGTAGGGCCCATCTCCCTGCCCCTGAGTAAAAGTTCCCCAAACCTGAATGGTGTCATCAAACTCTCCTGAAGATACCCTGAAAGTTTTGTGAGGTTACCTATGAAAAAATGTGCACTCCACAGCCCTCTATCCAAAGAAATTCCCTATTGACAACAATGCCAGCTAAGTCACTGCCAAGAACAAAGGAATCTTGTGCAAATTTCTGGGGGGTGCCTGCAGGGGGTGCATTTGTAGATGTATCGGTACCAATATTTCAGTGTATCATCAGGGAGACTGTCCTGATGATACCCTCCAAGATTTGGTGCAGTTTGGTTCAGGGGGGGGCCAAAGTTATGTACCCTCAAAAGGGTAGCCCTCATCTCCTTGGTTCCCCATTATGGAAAAGAATGGGGGGGATAGGGACACCCCTTTTGGGGGTCCATAACTTTATTCCTAATAAACTGCACCAAGCTATGGAGAGTATCATCAAGGACAGTCTTCTGATATTACTTCCTGGCTGGTGCTGATATCATTTAAAATATACGCCCCGACGGCAGAACCGAAACAACGATGAAAAAAACAAAAAAAAATAAAAACGCAATTCGGCTGGTGATCCGAATCCCATGGATTCGGATCTGTTAGGATTCGGACAGCACAGATTCGGACCCTGCTTGTCCGAATCCGTCCGAATCAGTGCAGATTCGGTAAAAATTCGGATTTGGACTGTCCAAATCTCCAACCCTACCAAATACTAGAACTTGAGAGCATGCATTGAAGCTGATGGGCAGGAGATTCAGGACAGACAAAAGGAAATACTTCTTTACGCAGAGAGTGATTAAAGTGTGAAATTTTCTGCTGAGGATGTAGTGCAGCTGCAGGTATAGATGGCTTTACTAGGGGATTAGACAGGTTCATGGAGGATAAATGTTGAGTACAAGCCATGGTGTCTAAAAAGAACCTCCATGTTCACAGACAGTTAGCCTCTGAATTCAAGTGCCAGGTGGAGTCTCTTGACCTTCTCTTCACTAAACTAAACATACTCAGCTCCCTAAGTCTCTCCTTGTAGGACATGAATTCCAGACCTTTTGTTCTCTGGGCCGGTTTCAGCTTGCCAATATCCTTAGCTTCCCTAATGAAAAAGTAGAAGCAGCCTTAAATGCGTATAAAGCACTGCTGCTGTGTGTATGTGTGTCTGCCAGTGCTGACACCCTTCTCCGAGATGTCTTCAGAAGGGGCACACAGCCTATGTGCTGTTCTTCTGTCTCCCCTTTTTTTCTGTGCCTCCCCCTCATCTCACCTTTCTGAGAGGGTGAACCACTGTGGTCATTGTCACACTTTATTTTTTCTCTCCCTGAGTAACCAGCAAGGCAGGTTGGACTGAGAAGGGAGGGTCACCCCTGGTCACAAGCAGAACCTTCAGGTCTTGAACCAGTGTCTTGGAGATGGACAGGTACAGCAGGTGTTTAACCTGAGCCCTGCCGACCATCAGTGGCCAAAGTTTAGAATTGCAGGGAATATTTTTCAATGGGAAATTCTTGCCTGGATAAGCCAGAGTGGATCAAGTGACCCTCGATCATTCTTGTTTTTACTGCTCTTGAGTGATGCCTCTTTTAGCATAGCATGGAAGGCAGCAGAGATTTTTTTAAATTAGTGATTAACGCTTTTAAGAGTTTAAGGGTCAGTTTTGCCCCACAGGTTTAATCAATGGCATGACTCGCTCTTACTGGCTAAAGGCTAATATTTACCTTCTTCCCCTGTCCTATCTTTGCCTGCCAAAAAAATTCACTGCAAATCCAAGTGAGCTTTAGGGCCAACCTGAGAACACTGTGCAATAATGCTAAGATGCAGACAGATAAACATGCAGGAAAAACAAATCTTGGTGGTGGGAACGGCCATCAAGTCATAGTCAACCTATGGTCACCCTGTAGGGTTTTCAAGACCAGACCAGCAGAGGGGATTTGCAGATATCGACCTCTGTGTAACAACCGTGGACTTCCTTAGTGGTTTCCTGTCCAAGTACTGGTCAGGACAGACCATGTTTAACTTTTAAGATCGGAAGAGATCCTGCTAGCTCGGGCCACCCCAGTGAGGGCCAAGCAAATCCTCCCCTCATGAAATTTGTATATTGCTTTTACAAATAAGTGTACCACACATGTGATGTCAATTCTGCCAAGGCAACAATTAAAAGACAATGTGTTTGGATGTTCTTGCTTTAAAAAAATCCCCATGCACCACTCTTAAAGAGTACACAGTTAGGATCAGGGTTATGAATTAAACAAAAAAATGTGCAGAAATTCCTTTTTGAAACTCAGATGATTCATCTTGCATAATCCGGGGGTGGATGGGGGCTTGGGAGAAAAGATTCACTTGAGCTGTCTCATTTAAAATTGCCATGTGTCTTCTTATCCTGATTGCTAAGAGGTTGAAAATTTTGAATTTTTTTCCTTGGTTCAATCTGGGCCGTTTTAGGTGGATTGAAAGTCTGTCAGTAAAAATGGCAGCTTCTTTCAAATCTTATGCGAAGCGTATGACTATCTGACTCTATTCGCACTGATTTGTTCCTTTCTTTTTTAGTACACGACTTCTTTCTGCTTAAAATGCAGAGTCACAATGAGGCATACAAATTTAGCTGTGTGTCTGTTATGAAAAAAAATGGCTCTAACATACTTTAATGGTAATTTAATTTTTTTCTAAATTGCTAATCTGTGATCTGAAATTCTAATGGACTGGTGCAGTCGCTTTGCAAGACAATCAGAAGCAAGGATTCACAGCAGATCTATTTTCATCTCGGATTATGCTCTCTGCTTGGCATTTGTGTAACCTTCGCCCTGTTTTTTAAAGCAGTTTTTCTTTGTAATGACAATATTAACTGTTAAATTGGTGGGGGGTGGGGAGTGTGATTAGGGCTGCCAGGCCTCCCATTATGGCAAGAGGTGTCCCACCAGCAACCCTCATTGCCTCCTGCCACTTGGAAGAAAAAAGAACAGACTGGCATTGAGGAAAACCCCAGAAGTGATGCCATATGGCTCTAGGAACTAGAAACTCTATGGTCAAGACCCTCAATCTGCCTTTTGAGCTACCAATCCAATAGTCATCAGAAGAACTACAATCTCACATTAGCCTGATGTTGACAACATGAATGGATTTAGAGTTCATCTTTGTGGCTTCTGTGCAGTGGTGGGCAACTGGATCTGGAGGTGGAGGATCCCTTGCCCCCATTAGGGGCTTGATGAGGGGCCTGGCCACCAGGAGTTTCACAAACTATATGTTGCACATGGATACACTTTGTTTTATCTCTCCCGAATTTACTGCCAGTTTGCTTTATTAAATTATAATGTTAGTCGTTCCCTCAAGTTTACAATTAATGCACATACAATCTACATACAGTATGCACTTGGTTTTTCTTTAAACGTATGTTGAGTAATTCTTGTGTTACATTAAATGCATGTACATGTGATTGAAATCCCTCATTTCCAGATGCTGGTCCCCAGTTTCATTTGTAAAATGAACGTGGATTGGCTCTTTCTTACAAACAGGTGTGTGTGTGTATACATGCAGGATGTACATGCATTCATTGTATAAACAGGGCTATTATGAACATTGAAAGACAGGCCAGCAGCTGCGTCGACACATCACTGGATATTGCAGTTTTCTAGGCTTGTCCACACAAATCAAGAGGTGAATGACTGCTATAGCACATCAATGCCAAATATCCAGTGACATGCAGAATAGGATGACAGCCAATGAGTCAGTCTTTCATCAGTTGAAAGCTAATGTATGATCTTGATATTATTGTCCATATAATTGTAACAAGGGCTCATTCCGCACATGCAGAATAATGCACTTTCAAACTGCTTTCAGTGCTCTTTGAAGCTATGTGGAATAGCAAAATCCACTTTCAAACAGTTGTGAAAGTGGTTTGAAAACACATTATTTTGCGTGTGCGGAAAGGGCCAAGGTTCTTTTTGTGGTTTGTTGTGCCGCTGATGTGCCCATGTGTTCCTATGCATACCAAAAGAAAAAATTATTGACTGCATAGCATGATCTCTTAAACACTATCCAAAACAAATTTCAATGCAGTCATACCTATGATCATTTCAGCACTGTATTCCTACAGGGTTTTAACGATAAAGACATTACGTGGATATTGGAAAGAATGAATTAAAGAAAGTGAAAGCTGTGGAAGTGTGCGCAATGCTCTACACAACATTTGCAAGTGAAAAAGAGAGAATGAAAACGTGCATTCGATCAGTTTCATTTGAGAGACAAGACTGGACAGTTGGTAATTCCAAATTCAAAAGAGAAATTCTACATGATCCTTCAAACATGCAGGATTTTGCGCTCTGTTGTATTTTGTTTTCTTTGGCAACTGAGCATGGAAAGCTGGGCTGTACCCATTTTTCTAGGAGACACGTTGCTATTGTAGGACTTTGCAAAGAAAATATAGAAATTAATTATAACAATTACAGCATCAGAAGCCTATTTCACTGTATGTGCTACAGAGTTCTTTTCAGCCTGGACAGCTGAAAGGATGCACATACACATTCTGCAGCACAAATTAGAGGCTCCCTGTCAACTGTGGCATCTACCCCTACAACCGTCCCTTGAACACCTGGGCTGCTGTAAGTTCCCTAAATAAATCCCAGAAATGTGCCTTGGTCTAGGAGCACAAGGAACACCAGAGGGCAGAATTTTAATTTAACAAGAGCCCTGGTCAGTCCTAGAAGCATAAACCCTTCTACTGTTTGAATCAAAGTAAATGACTTTGCTTAAAATGCAAAATTGTTAATGCAAGAAATAGCATAAAACAGATCTCCAATGAGAATAGGGAAGGATTGTTACTTCTAGCTGTGTTTTTAAGTCTTCTTTTTTTGGCCTAAATTGTCCTTTTGATATAGTTGAAACTTTAAAAAGGCCGTTCAGCTTCAGCCATCTGGATGGATATATTCTCGGCAATTGAAAACTGGAAATAGATAGTCAGTCCCCTATATACCCTCCATAATAACATAACTTTTGCCGTCCAAACCCTAAAATCATCTGGAGTGCTGAGAAATTTTAATCCAGTTCTTTTGGCTGCATGACTGGCAGCTATATACACCACTCTCAACCTTCCAAACACTTGCATATGTTCCCTCCCTCCATTCCTATATGCTGGGTTCAGTCCTGATCTTCTAACGCCTGTCCTGGAAGATTGCTGTCCCTATTTTCCCTTTAGTTATTAAAAAGGTAGGTTGATTTGGTAGCTTTTCAGTGCTTCAGATTTCAGCTTCTCCTTCCAGTCTTCAGATGCAATACTTCCGAGGAGGAGGGGAATGGCTTTTTTTGGCTTGCCACCAATCCCTTGTATCAAGCCAGAATGCTGAGAATTTTGACACAAACATGATGTCTTTGATCGAACCTGGCACATGGACCCACAACATGCATTACTTCCTGCTTGGGTTGATGGGAATTGTAATTATCTTGGCCTCCTAAATTGATTTGTGGCAAAACACACAGATACCCCTGCAATGCCCACGGACTCTGCAGGTTGTTTTTGCAAGAAGGACGGGTCATTCTTCATTTAATAGACCTGAGCTGCTGCTGAGTTTCCTCTGGTCTTTATTAGGGAGAATTTTGCTGCTTAGGATGTGGGGGGTAGGGGCAGCTGGAAAGTGCAGAGAGTAGATGAAGGGTTGCCAGCCTCCAAGTGGTTCAACCATCACAATTATGGGGATCGGTGTTCCGTTAGGTAATAATCACATCACTCTGCACCTGAAAGCTAAAGGATGAAAACATCATACCAATTCCAAAAATAATTTTCAGCAACTAATCTGGAAGTGTTATTACCTATTGTGGATTTTCTTTGTAAAGGCAGTTGGCACTTTTCTTGCATATATTTAGTTATTGTGAAGGCATCTTTGTATGCCTGATGTTTTGTACTGTACTTTTTACCAGTGAGTAGAAAGAAGAAGTTTTGAAATTTATTTTTGGAATCTGTAGGGTGTTTTCATCTTTTCGCTTTCAGGTGCAGAGTGGTATTTGTAAGGTGAACTGTGTGGCATTATACTCCTCTGAAGGCCCTCCCCCTGCCTTCCTCAGGCTCCACCCCCAAATTTTGCAGGTATTTTCCAATGCAGAGCTGGCCACTCTAGGCAGATGTTAACACTATTTCAATTCAGATGGGAATTCAAAGAAAGCCTAGCTAAAAAAAATGAAGTCATGTTTTAAAAACACGCTGCATTATGACTGCCCAATTTGAAATACATTGGCATCTCTAACCTTGACACTAGTACAGTGGTTCTCAACCTTCCTAATGCTGCAACCCTTTAATACAGTTCCTCATGTTTTGGTGACCCCCAACCCTAACATTTATCCATTTTACAGATGGAGAACACTGATGCAGAGAGTCTTAGGCAACCCCTGTGAAAGGGTCGTTCGACCCTCAAAGGGGTCCTGACCCCCAGGTTGAGAACCACTGCACTAGTTCATATAAAATTAAATACATGCACGTGGAAACTTAGGGCACTATGTAGTACACATCCTGAATAAGCAAAGTTGGTTTTTGTACTCTGCTTTTCTCTGCCTTTAAGGAGTCTCAAAGCGGCTCATAATTGCCTTCTCTTCCCATCCCTACAACAAACACCTTGTGAGGTCAATGAGGCTGACAGAGTTCTGAGTGAACTGTGTCTATTCCATGGTCACCCAGCAACCTCAAGAAATTAAACCCTGTTTGCCAGATTAGAGTCCACTTCTCTTAACCACTACACCGTTCTGCTATTTTATGTGGTGGGTTGTTTTGAGTGGTTGATATCATAGGACAGTTATATGTTTTATTCACAAAAACGAACCATTCTGTGCATTTCAGTCAGTGCAGGGTGCACTATTGTAGAAAAAGCAAGACATTTCTAGGATGCTCTGCAGTAGAATGTAATCCTTGGTATGAGAACAGAGCTACTTCACATATGAAAGATTATCCCAGTGTTCATCTGTAACACAGTGGCATGTGTGGAATAGTGCAGCAGTCCGGCTAAGTCTCAGCAGGTGTGAATTCAGATTCCCACTTTACCCTAAAACTCACTAGGTGACCTTGGTCCCTCTGGAGCTAATCTATTTTGTAGGGTTATTATGGCAGTAAAACTGGGTTGGGTTGGGAAGAACTGCACCCGTAAATCATTCAAAGGAGGGTGGAATGGAAGGGTTTGCTTCAGGAAACTAAATATCTTGGAAAGGGCCATACAATTCAATTTAGCCAAGTCTGGAGCATTTCGGAATCCAGTGGCTTAGGCATGTGGTTAAGTCTTTCACTGAAATCAGTGGGTCTTAAAACCAATTGGTCTTGATGTGATTGTGCTTTGTGAGGTTTCTGAAGAACTTAAGCATCAAGATCTGTTTTGATTCTTCTCACGGTCTCTCCTGGTTCGTTCCTTCCCTGGCATCCCTGGTGCCATTGGCGTACTGTTAACCGGTGTACTTGCTGTAAGTTCCATTTTTCATTCCTAGACTGCAGACAGGGATTTGATTGAACTCAGGTATTTGCAGGTCTTTCACCCTTCAGTTCTCCTGCTGGCTTTTCAGTTATTACATTTCTATCCATCATTTCGTTTCTTTGGCTGCTGCAGTGCATAGCTGAAGCTGCTCATGACTTGCATCGCATTTCAGATTTCTTCCAACAAAGAGGTCTCTTCATGAATGCCAAGAACAGGCAACCTGACAATGATCAGTCCTTCGCGACCAGATCTTCAGTCAGTTACTTCTCTCTCATTTCTCCTGCGCAGGCTGGTTTTGTTTTGTTTTTGGCTTGCTAATTCTGGATTGAGAAGTTTCTGGTGATTGGAGGGCGGTGCCTGAGAGGGTGGAGTTTGGGAAGGGAGTTCATCCTCAAAAGCTGTCATTTTCTCCAGGGGCACTGATCTGTGTAGCTTGGCTGTTATTTCAGTAGGGTTCCAGGCCTCACCTGGAGATTGGCAACCCTAGTTTCAGCTCATTTATTTGGAAAATAAATATCCAAGCAAATCAAGAACATTCCCAAAGCCACTAGAGCATGGTGGAAAAGCTAATTTTATGTTAGGCTGGGCACAAAATCTAGTCTCTGCAAAAATCTAAGCTTTTGGTTTTAAAATACACAAGTTTCTAACTCTCATGGTTTCCACAAAATGCTTGAAAGCTGATACACTGATGCCATTTCTATCCCTTGCCCTACTATGGCACTCCTGGGACATCAGGTAATGGCCTAACAACTGAAGTGGGAAGTGTCCATTTTTTTTACTAACCTATGAGAATGGTTTAATCATCTGACAACGTTTTTTCATTTCCCTCCACAGAGTCGGAAACATGCAAGCAAAGTTCGGCTTTACTACATGCTTCACCCACTAGATGGAGGCTGCCCTGCAAAGAAGCTGCGGTCAGAAAATGTGAGTATTGCTAATGAGACTTCTGAACTGGGCACAGGAGGGCTATGATGCCTAGAGTGCATGGCACCCCGTATGCAGATGGAGTAGTGTGGTGGAATGTTAGACTGATTGGCTGTGGACGTGTGCCACTAAAACTGCACTTAAATATAGTGGGATCTTGAGCACACAGTGTTTTCCCAGGGATGGAAGCCCTGGTTGTTTGGTACATAATGTAGTTTTGTAGACTCCATTGGATACTGTAAGGTTGCAGTACCCATCAAACACTAAGCAACATGCATATAAATGGGAGGATTTGCCCCATCGGGAATTGAGCCTACCAACTCTGGATCTGGTTAACTCTCTTCTTCTAGACCACAGGTGTCAAACTCGCAGCCCTCCAGATGTTATGGACTACAGTTCCCATCATCCCCTGCCAGCATGACCCTAGTATGAATGATGAGGTACATCCGGAAAGCCTAACCTAAAACAGCTTATCTGCTGTGCCAGAAAATGTTCCAAACGTACTTTCCAAGGACATGGCAATATCTGCACAAATAAATAAGATATTTAGGGGAAGAGGTCACTACAGTAGAGATTGATGTTGCACTTCAAATGGCCTTTCGGGGTTCGATGATAACAATTTGGAAACGAGCTTCTGGAGCGCTGTCCAAGAGCGACAGTTTTCACTAAAAGAATAAATAGTTATAGTCATTTCCATACAATAAGCATGTTCTAAATGAGCTGAAGGATTGTTCCTACTGTCCATTTCATTTCATCATCAGTCCTGCATGGGGGCTGCACAGGTGCAGGCTGACCATGGAGAACTGACACAAGGGCTAGCTTCAGAATCCTTGCAGTCAAGGACGTAGGTAAGGGGAAGTTCACGGGTTCAAACCCCCCTATTACAAACACACACACATACACACACACACACACACACACACACACACACACACACACACACACACACACACACACACACACACACACACACACACACACACACACACACACACACACACACACACGATCTTAGCCAAAAGACCGAGAAGCAATAACCTCCCCATTACATGTCTGAAGCTCCCCCCACCCACACCAGCTGGGCTCCCAGCTGGCAGTCCCTTCTTCCCTCCCCCCTGCTTCGGAGAGCTGCTTTTAGAAGCACTGAGGCTGGGGTGGGGCTTGGGAGGTGTGGCCACACCCCCACCCACTCCTGGAGGCTGCTGTCCCTGACGTCGGAGCACTGAGACTGGGGACGGAGCTTGGGGAGGTACAGACATGCCCCCAAACCCACCCCATAAAAAATCTAAAGCTACGTCACTGCTTGCAGTGCTGTCCCTCTCCCATCCGGAGCTGAGAACAGGCTTATTTCCTGCCCAAATGGTCATGTGACAGAGGCGGAGAGAGCACTCCTCCCTCAGTTTTCTCTTTGCCGCAATGAAACAAGGCCAAACTTTAGCTGAGCACTTCAACTTTTTACCTCCGAATTCCTTTTCTTCTTCGTCAAAGTGGGGTTGTTCAAACACGTTCAAAGTGCAGAACTAAAACGGCTCAGAATGACGAGTACAAGGAATGTTTCTTTTTCCCTTGGTGATACCCATGTCCCTGATACTTGCCCATCCTGCCACCTTTTCACAAGGCTAGATGTAAATGAGCAAAAGTCAAACTAACTTTTACAAAAGGAGGGATTGACAAACAGGAGAGCCGCTGACATTCCTTATTGATGGAGAACATTGATATTCAAAAGAGTCCTGCAGGATCTTTCTAGATTCTGTAGGGCCTGTAAGAGGAAATTGTTTCCCCAGGTGTTCCACTGAGGATGCTTGAGTTCAGTATTCTGCCATCTATTAGCAGTGCTGCCTGTTTTTGACAGCAGTCTGGGATGCTGGCTGTTGGGTGCTAAATGGTCATGTTTTATTCTGATGCTTGAACTAGGATGCTATCTTATCAAATGTATTTTAAGATTCTGTATGTTTTATCTCTATTGATAGATTGTTTATTGAGTGCTATGAGCCACCCCAGGCCCTATCACTCAGGAGAGGGGCAGGATATGAGTGTAAAACAACACTTCATGCACACTGTTTTATGATCCTTGCAATAAATCTCCAAGGTTGGCTATGTTATTACCCCTGCATTATCTTGTCAAACAGAGAAACTAAGCATGGTCAACCCTGACAAGTATTTGGATGGCAGACCCACAAGGAACACCAAGGATGTGAAATGGAGGCAGGCAATGGCGAACTACTTCTGAATGTATTGTCAAAGGCTTTCACAGCTGGATTCAACTACCGTGTTTGCCTGAAAATAAGACAGTGTCTTATATTAATTTTTGCTCCCAAAGATGGCGCTATGTCTTATTTTCAGGGGATGTCTTATTTTTCTGCTCCACAACTGCATTCTCTGGTGTTCTGTTCGACGGGCATTCTTCCAAACAAAAACGTTGCTGCGTCTTACTTTCGGGGGATGCTTTATATTTAACACTTCAGCAAAACCTCTACTATGTCTTATTCTCAGGGGATGTCTTATTTTAGAGGAAACAGGGTAGTTGTGGTGGGTTTTCTGGGCTGTGTGGCCATGGTCTGGTGGATCTTGTTCCTAACATTTCGCCTGCATCTGTGACGGGTATCTTCAGAGGTGTATCACAGAGGGAAGTCTGTTACACACTGTGTCACACTTCTGAATGTCTTTTGCCTTGAAAACCCCAGCAGGGGTTGCCATAAGTCAGATGTGAGTTGATGGCAAAAATAATCATGGCTGGGGGTAGGGTGGAGTGGCATGGATTAGAGAGAGCTGCTTGACTGAGCTCTTCGTATATTTACCCTTGAAGAAACGGGATTTGGAGCTCTGAAGCCTGCATCACAGCCCGTACGCTTAGCCACCACACTATACCAGCTCTTGCCTATCAGGCCTGGAGGGCTGTATAGAGCATACATTGCTGCTGGAATGTATGGCTGATTCCACATGGGCCAAAAACAGCAGTGTGAAAATGGTGTGAAAATGGTTTAAAAGGGTTTAAAATGGTGTAAAAGGGTTTATACTGTTTTCACACCATTTTCACACTGCTGTTTTTGGCCCGTGCGGAATCAGCCTATGATAAATGTAGTTTCCTCCATCACTTGACATAAAACGATTAAGCTAGGAAGCACTTTTAACCCTTCTGTTCGTTATATGATCCCTGACGGGTTGCAATCATCCCCTCCGAAAAACAGAAACCAAGTGAAAAATTAATACCAGACCAGTCAGGCCAAAGGTGAATACAGTCAAAGTATTCATCAAGGTTACAGTTTTGGTACATCTCCAAATATATAGGATTATGTGCCCAGCAGCCCTAACCTGGGTGGCCCTGATTAGCCTGATCTTGTCAGATCTCAGAACCTAAGCAGGGTCAGCCCTGGCAAGTACTTGGGTGGGAGACCACCAGGGAATAACAGGGTCACTATGCAGAGGAAGGCAATGGCAAATCATCCCTGTTACGTCTCTTGCCTTGAAAACTGTATTCAGTTGCCATGTCGGCTGCAACTTGACGACTCTTTGCACACACCCATTTGCCTAGATTAGAAAGGCAGATTTCTTAATCTATATGTGGCATCCATGGCTCCAAAGCTATAGATTCTTGTACTTTATGTGGCTGGATTTATGGCATGCAGCTGTCTGTAGCAATACGTAGAAATTAGAGCGCAAAATGCTTCTGGCGTGATGCGATCTCTTGATGCTCTCCTAAGTCCCTGACAATAAATTTTACAGAGGACACAAAAAGGGTAGTAAATAATAATTGGGACAGAGACCCTCATAAATAAGCGGGGAAAGGCTGTTGGGCCAGGCTGGCATGCTATTTTCCGTGTGTGAGGTGGGCTTTTTATGGAGGTGCCAGTGAGCAGAAGGGGTGGAGAGAATGCCTCCAGATGACCCCCTCGGTTCCTGCACTATGTGTGTATTTTGACTGAGCCAAACAGCGGAGTAGATGTTTGACAGGGTTTCCCCTGCTCAGTTCTTTTTTTTTGTTCTGGGGGAATTTCTCCTCTCTTATGATTTAGTCTTCTGGAACTTTGAGTTTGTAAGGCAAATTCAATGATTGGAGCAGACAGGTTTGTCCAGCTCCCTCTTATCACCAAGCGTATGCACGCACATGCATCCGGCTGGGATCTCTCCTATAATTTCCGTAGGAGGAAGCATTTCCATCCATAGAACCGTGAGCTTCCTTCCTTCGCCTCCTGCTGAAGTGCGCCTGAAATGCAATAAAGACTGGTTAAAATTGCACAGTTAACTTCAACTCTGTTCCCTTTATAAAAATTCCCTTCAGAACGATTCCACTTTACATATTCTGCAGAACAATAAAAGTGGGGGAGCTTTCCCTAAACCGGTCAAGCAGGCCATTCCACCAAATCTTCTTTCTTACTTTTTTTTTTTACATTTCCTTTTAATTTGTGTGAGTGATACCGCCTCTCTGCTGTTTTTCTGCTCATTTCACAAGTTTGTTTGTTTTGTATGCATGTTGTCTGGCTTTTTACATTCTATGATATGATTTGTGTTTGAACATAGATGCCGCATTTATGTTGCAGTAGCTGAGTGTTGATTTATTGATGCTCAAAATTTATTTAAGACAGGGGTGTCCAACTCTAGCTCTTCAGATGTTCATGGTCTACAATTCTACAATGCCCCATTCTGTCCCATGTACCTTCAGCACACTTGTGAATTATTTTATTGTAGCGATCAAATTACTCCCTCTTGTCCTCCCCCTCCTCACCCAGGAGGTGTGCTCTTATGTGGGAAGGGAACAGAGACTTGCTTTGGGAATTCAGAGACCCTCCTAAACCTATTTGTGCCACACTCCAACGATATTCCTATATATCTATATTGGAATGCCACTGATGACACCATTCATGATGCCAGCATCTTGCCTTGAAAATCCTCTTTGATATATGCATACATGCAATGAAAGGGAACAGAAAAGGGAATGAAAAACCCAGAGTAATGGGTTCAGTTTGCACATAGGAGAAGTTAAATGGATTTTTGGATTGAAACAACCAGTATGACTGAGAATTATTTCTATGGATGTGCATTGGCAGAATGCTGAAAAAAGGCATTTTTCATGAAACTGTATTTAGTTGCATCAACTAAATTTTTTTTACTTGTACACCTATTTTCTCCTGTGCATTAGCAAAATGCTGCCCAAAAAGAAGCTTGATACAGTCAGTCAGTGGGCCGGCCAGCCAGATTTGTCTGGGAAATCGAAAAGTGGGCCCTGTCCTCAGTGTATAGTATTCAGAGTTTTGCTGTCTCTGGACAGGAAAGTTCAATTAGAAGAAGTGAGGAGGAGGAGGAGACTCAAAGGGGCTTACAATTTCCTTTCCCTTCCCCCCGCCCCACAACAAAGACCGTGTGAGGTGATTGGGGCTGAGAGAGCTCCAAAGAACTGTGACTAGCCTAAGGTCACCCAGCTGGCATGTGCTAGAGTTCACAAGCTAATCTAATTCATCAGATAACCCTCCACAGCTCAAGTGGCAGAGCAAGGAATCAAACCCGGTTCTCCAGATTAGAGTGCACTGCTCTTAACCACTACACCACGCTTAGCACATAGAGTCAATGATTTTGCTCATTCTTTTTGAAAAGTTGTTTAGACAAATGTCATATTGTTAAATGGTTTGGTAGCAGTGCTGAGAAAGGTAAACACAAAAGGCTTTGTATCATTGGGAATGTACTTCAGCAGTTTCCCCAGTTGTACCTGCTTTTCTAGTGTCTCAAGTGTAGTGGTTTGTAGTGGAAATCAAGGCAGTTGTATATCAGTTAAATATTATATTCCCACCTTCACACTCAGATTGCTGCAGGCACATGTTTCAGAAGACTATCTTCCGCTCCTCGGCCTTTCATAAATTGAAGGAGCTGCACCTCTCAGCAACTCATTCAGAGATCATCGTACTGCTCTGGTTCATTCTGTTGATTGTACCAGATTTGCTTTGCAGTTTTAGAACATTGCTTAAAAAGCAACTCTGTGTATTAACAATATATTTAGGCATGAATATAGAATCAAAGGAAGACAGAAGATCGCAGCATTTGAGAAGGGAAAATGTAATATAGTGAAATGTTAATTAGACTTGTGGAGTTGGAAATAATCCTTATGCTTTGATCCAAATGGGACAATTCTGCATATGCCACCCAGGGCTCCTTGTAGAAAAAGGGCAATTTCAAAATGGGCTAGAAGATGGCTTTATTAATCCATGGTGGAAATGCCAGAGCTACTCTATTCTGGGAAATGATTGTTGAATCAATCAAAGGCTTTACAGGGCTTAGACGGTCTTTAGGTCCTTTAGTCTTTATTTGGCCCCTGGCGGCCCTATGATATTCTAATCAAGTTGGCAGTAAAAAAAATTGCTCACAGTTTCGCTGGGAGGAAATGAAGCAATGAATCTCCATATGCATTCATACCAGTTTTATTGAATTGCTATCTCATGTTCATTCTGGTAATATATAAGACCATTGGCCATCTGGAACATGGGGGAATGGGAAACTGCATTAGTTGAGCAAGCACCCAAAGAACCGCCTTTTTAAGCCTGTGGACACCTTTGGGTGATGTGTGCAATTTTGAAATGGCTGGCACATGAGGATGAGTTAGGGTTGCCAGCCTCCAGGAGGGGGCTGGAAACCTCCAGGAATTACAACTGCTCTGCAGACTATATAATGTATTTGTTTGTTTGTTTGTTTGTTGAATTTTTTTTATTAATTTCTCAGAAGTAAAACCATATTAAAACATAATATATAAAGTTTACAATTACAATAATATAGACGGTAAATTGCTGTCAATGATTATTTCTTCATCTTCTAGTACTGATCTTAATAACCCTACACATTTTCTACTTCGTTTTGAGATATTATAAATATTGATAGTCCATGAAGAAAAAAAGTACAAGAACCTAACCTGCAAGAAAACAAGAGAAGAGAAAGAATATATTCACTTGGCTAATATTTATTACTTATTTAATTAAAATATTTATTCCACTTCTGAAGAAAATGGCTGCTTCAGAAGATGGACTGCATGGCATTATGTCCTACTGAGGTCCCCCTCCCCCACTTTTGAGACCCCACTCTTTCAGGCTTCACCTCAAATCACCAGGTATTTCTGAGCCCAGATCCTAAGTGGAGCCAACCAGAAAATGACTGCCGCAGGAGGCGGAGCTGTACACGCATGCAGGCAGCCAAAGTGTAGCAGACAAGAGGGGCAATTTTAAAAAAATACACTGGGAAAGAAGACTGAGTTAGAATAAAATCAACACTGTGGGGGCAGCTGCAGCTGAAACAGCATAGTTAGAATCTAGGGTTGTCAGTGTTTAGGTAGGCCTGGAAATCTCTTGGAATGAAAACTGATCTCCCATAGAGATTAGTTCCCCTGGAGAAAATGGGTCCTTGGAGAGTAGATTCTATGACATTATACTTTGCTGAGGTCTTTCTGTTCTCCACCCCCCCAAACCACCAGGAATTTCCCAAGCTGGAGCTGGCAACTCTATTATCATCTGCACAGCCAGTCAGAAGCTTTATTGAACAAGAGCCCAAAATGGCCCCAGTAGAAACACTTGGCAGGTGCCAAGAAAGGTGAAGCTCACGGACACCATGTTGGGGACCCCTTGATAGTTCCATCAAGATTGCTTTTTTTTGTTGCCTGTTTTATCAAATCACACATGTATCAGTCATGTGGAGGAGTTGAGATGCAAATGAGCTTAAAGCTGCTCATGATTTAATTCTGGGATTAATTTTAGAAACTGATAATTTAAACCTGAAAAAAATAAAGCATGGAATGCAGCACAGGGTGAATTCTCCAGGACAATAAAGCAAAACGAACTGGTGAATCTCACTCTTCTACTTACGTCTAGACAACAAAGTAATCCCTGAAATACAGTCTATATTTATCACACCCTTTCTTCATGAGCCCTTTGAGGATGTGGCGGGATATAAATCCAACAAATCAATAAATGAAGCTCAAGAGATTATACATAGGACTCACCCAGTGGTGGGATTCAAATAATTTAACAAATAGTTCCGGTGTTGGGATTCAAATAATTTAACAACTGGTTGTTTACAAACACCATTTTAATAACTGGTTCGAGCGAAGTGGTGCGAACCAGCTGAATCCCACCACTGGACTCGCCCCATTTACCTTCACAACATCTCTGTGAGGTAAGTTGGGCTGAGAGCAAATGCACCGAGATCGTCCAAAGAATTTCATGACTGAAGGAGCTTTGCATCTGGATCTTCCTAGTCTGCTCCATCATTCTGACTCCAAGACGATACGCCAGGATAACAACTCTTTTGAGTATTCTTCTCAGTGCACTTACAGTCATCTTCAGTAAAACATCTGAATAAGGACAAAATATCTGTATGCAGTGGGGGGAAAAGAAACAGCCAGGCTCTAGAACAAGATGTATCTGATTTGTCAAGAGGATTTTTTTTTGTTCTCAAATCATCTCTCTGAAAGTAGGTTGAAGAGAAACAATGTCATTGAAGCTCAGGACAAACACGTTGAGAGTGTGTGTGCGTGGGAGAGTCCCGGTACACAAAACACTCGGAGGTGTCAGGTTTTCAAACAAGAACCTTGTGGGTGGCTCTTTGACTGTTACACTAGATGTCAATCCGAGAATTCGGAGTGTTTGTTGCACTAATACTTTGAAACTGTCCCCTGGGGCCTGAGAAGAGAACAGCTTGATGATTTAAAAAATGAGGGTTTGAAAACAAAGGCTCTTTCCTCAATGTTTGTGGTTCCTGGAGCTGGCGAAGGCTCCTTTTTTAATGCTTGATTTTGATAAGCGGTAAGCCCATTTCGTATGAAATGAGTTCCTTTTCTGCATGTGTATGCTGGCTGGAAGACTGACCTTTTATCAGCATAAACCATAGGTTTTAGAGGTTCCTAAGAAGGGTGGAGCTTATGCAGAAGGTTGCCAAATCAGGTCTGGGAAACTCCTAGAGATCTCGCCTATGGAGGAGGGAGTTTTGCGGAGGGCATTCACCTAGAATCTAGTATACCATCTGAATTTGCCATTTTCCCCCGGGGGGACTGATAATGATCTCTATAATCTGGAAATCGGTTGTAAGTCTTGGATCCCCTGGAGGTTGGCAACACTAATCAGAATGCTGTCATCCCAAACAAGGCAGGGTTAGGCATGCTAGCATTTCCCAAACTACAGATCAGCTACACCCTGTCTCACCAAAATATCAAAATGTAGTTCTGCATTGTTTGGTGGAAGTGAAAGTAGTGTGCTTCTGTTGTAGGAAAGCAAGTCCCAATATTAAAATGGCCAGCGCAGATAAAACCACCTGTATCTCTGGAATCCCTTGGGCTATCACAGCGGTTTTGACTGCATTCTGCTTGGGGTCACCCAGGGATTCTTCTCTATCTGTCGGTTTTTCAAAGCTCAAACCTTCCAGTTTCATCATTTTTTTTCCTGGTCCTCTAAGACAGCTACCACCTCCTTTCAATACAAAGAAGGTCCGGGAAGTGGCTACAGGTTTAATTCAACATTGAGATTCTATCTTTCTGTAAGACAAGGTATAGGCATAAACATGATTGTCTGTCACCCATAAAAGTATCTGTGCTTGGACTGTGCTCAGTCTTAAAGTGCAGTTGGTATCAAATCTCCTGGCCTTCTGACTTAGTGTAAATAGATGCCTTTTGAAGAGGGCCCTTGACATTAATGCACTAACTCCACTTGTTTTACCCCAAAGGATTTGTAAAATGCTGCTCTGTTCCCCACCCCCTGATTGTGCTGGTTTGATTGATCTTAGTTGACACTTGGTTTATTACTGTTGCAGGTGTTTTTTAATAGTTGCTGGTTTTGCACTTACATTTACTCTTGAGAGACACCTTGGACATTCTTTGAATAGAAAGACAGGATGTAAAGTGCCTTAGATCACTTAAATCTTTTGTCCTGAAATGGTGAAGGACATCCAGTTGCTCTTGTCTGAACACCATACTGCAAACTGGCCAATCAATTAAGGCTGTGTAGTTCAGAAAACTCTTTGGATGATTCCCTCGATGCCTCCTGGCATGAACTTTTTATTTGACCTTTGCCATTCTGCGGTTAGTGAGATTTGGTGGCAACTCGAGCTTTGGGTCTTCTCAGCTTTGCCTACCACCTGGAACTGCTTCACCAACCATGAACCATGAATTTAGAGCTGTTTCAACCTCATGTTCCCCATTTTGATTTTGTGTCTTCCTTGTGCAAATCAAATATGCAGACTCTTTGTCTTCATGCCATTTTCTCCTGGCTTGCATCAAGTGTTACCTGTAAAATATATGCCTTCTTTAGTGTTAACTTGTGCATCAAGAAATCAGCATTTTACATTATACATATATTACATGCATAAATTATGAATGTTGTAAGAAACAATACTAGATACGATACTATATTGTATATAATATTTGGTAGTATTTGGTAGAGTAGTAGTAGGTGTTGTTATTAATTTGATTTAGTAGACTGCCCTACCCCCGAAGGGCTCATGGCGGTTTACAAGCTAACCAAACACAATACATTACGGTTAGAAAACAATCAAATAGTCCCAATTAAAACAATAAATACAATAAAAAAACAGAATCAGCAGTTAGTGTATTTGTGATGTGAATGTGCAATACAAACAAATCTGCAAAATCAGATCACAAAACAAAACAAAAACACCCAGTGATCTCCAGACTACAGAGATCAGTTTCCCCTGGAAGACACGGTAGCTTTGAAAGGTTGGCTGTCTGGATCTACACCCTGCTCAGATCCCTCCCCTGCCAAAACTCTGCCCTTCCCAGGCCCCATCCCTACATTTCCAGGAATTTCCCAACCCATAATGCAGCCTGAGTTTGCTCTGGAAGTGGGAAGGTTCTCAATGCAGTCCTATCCAGATTTGGTCCCTCTTTTTGATACTAATAGGCTTAGACTGGAGTAACTGCAGATCAAATTGCACTGTCTGTCCCCTTAGTCTGCAGTCTTCATTAGAATTTACCATCAAGTATATATCTTTAGGATAGGATCACCAGGCTAATACTGTAATAAGACATCTGGGTAAAATTGCATTGCGCAAAACACAGAGACGGTGCAGGTTTTCAGTCCAAGAGCTAGACCGTGCCATGAAGATTTAAGTGTAAGACATGCTTTTAATGTAAGGAATGGACGATGTGATCGTTAGCACTTAAGTGGTAATGAAAACAATGGAATTGGAAAAAAGGCTTTGCCCACCAGGGGGCCTTTAGCAGCCCTTATTAATGGGTCCGCCTGGTACACCATAGCAGAAAATGTTTCTGCCAGGCAAGCTAATTAAACCCAGTGGCTACTTCCCAGTTAAAAATAACTCAGAGGCCGCTGGACTTTTCACACAGGCCTTTTGTGCCACTAATGAAGCACCCGCTGCCACTTCCCATTGAACATCAGACTAGTTCAGGCTGGACACAGCAACCAAACATAGATCCAGGCTGACATTTTGACATTGCTGCAGCCCAGTGCACGCTCGCTTGCTGTCTTGGGAGAAATTCTCACTTACTTTGGCTGGGCGTATTTATGGGCAAACACACTAAGGATCTGCATGCACCTTTACTAGACTGAAGGCTCCTCCAAACACACATAAATTTGTCTTATCATTCATTGCAGTGTGATAAAATTGTAACTTCATCATATTTTACATTAATGTACCAGGGATACTTCTGAAGTTTTTATCAACATTTCTTCCTGGATTTTGAAGTTTTGGATAACCTGGTTTTGTCCCCATAGTAGAACTGATGCATGAGAGAGTCCTCATTGTTTTGGGGGTTTATTTCTGAATGTTTATAGAAAGTTTAGCACCTGTCTTTTACTATAGCTTCCAGTTCAGATCCCCCCCTTATCAGTGTGCACACGTGCCTTGATAAAATATTGCCAGAAAATAGCAGTCTTTATGTGAATACATGTACAGTTGTGTAAAAAAAACTGTCTAAGATTTTTTTTATGCACAAGAGCATATATGTGGATCAGTAAAACATTGTATAAAAGAATCTTCATACATTCACATCAAGGTTTCTTTTTTGCAGTATTTTATAAGTGTATGTGTATTGATAATGCTGGGAAGAAAACAAGATTAAAATAAAATGAAAGTATTGAATCCTTTGGCAAACCATTTTGGAATTGTATTGTTGAAGGCTTTCACGGCCGGATTCAACTGGTTCTGGTGGGTTTTCCGTGCTGTGTATTGCCAGCCATAGATGCAGGCGAAACGTTAGGAACAAGATCCACCAGACCATAGCCACACAGCCCGGAAAACCCACCAGAACCATTCTGGAATTAATTTTAGAACTGGTCCTAGTTAGGGAGGAGTGGAATGCAATGCAGAAAGAAATCTCAGAACAAATAAAGGAATACAATGGAAGAAATCTGCTCTAAGTTTCGTTCATTTGGATAAATTCTTTATAATTAGTAATGTTTAGCATTTATGTAGAGAAATGCAATTATTTGAAGAAAACCACAGCCAATGTCACACCACATTAACAGCCCAGTGTGGTAGGCCTGTTACCTTCCTCATGTGGTGGGAGAGTTAGATGCCCAAAGCAGTCTGTGACTTTATGGGCAACGTGATTTCAGCTGGAAATTTCCTTGTAGAAGTTAAGTTTTGGGGGCTAAAGTTTGAGAATTAATGCATTCTTCACTAGTACCATAAAGAACGATCTGTCTTTCTGTCTTAGCCTTGGCTGATAGCTCTACATATAGTGCCCCTGCATTCAGTTTAAGGGTCTTGTCATCACCTTAAGCTTTATAAACCCTTCCTCCAAAGGGGTAGAGGACATAACCTGCAGCCATCCGGGTTGCCCAAAGACATTTTGGTACCTGGGACAGAAAATTGAAATGCCACTGTCTACTTTCCTGACCTATATTAATTATTGTAGGACACAAAACACAATGATATTTTTGTAAGTCTTACTGAAATCAATGAATTCAGCATGACTGCTCTTGCACAACCCTTTATTCCATAGGATTTATTGCATAGGATAATTTGGTTGCTAGTAGTGTCCTGTCAGTCAGATCTGGCTTGTTTGCCACTTTGCTGCCTTTAGCAGTATCCAAAATATGCCATTCATTCTGTGGCTACCTCAGTCTTCCATAACTAATGTTACATGGTAGTTGGAGTGTCATACGAAGATCTTGGATACCCAGGTTCGAATCCCCGTTCTGCCACAGAAGCTTGCTGTGTGATACTTGGACCAGTCATGTTATCTCAGCCCAACCTACCCTACAGGATTGTGGTGAAAATAAAACAGAGAAGAGAAGGATCTAAGCAGCTTGGGTCTCCACTGGAGAGAAATAAATGAAGTAAATAAATAAATAAGTAAACCTGCGTTGCTCCTGGTTGTAAGATGCCTCTGCACAGTGGCTTGTTTTGGTTGCAGATCTACACAAATCCTCAATAGCACTAGCTGCTACAAAGAAAAAAAAAGAGAAACAAGAACCAATAAAGAAAATAAATGACAAAATGAAGATATTATAAGTCCATAAAACTACTGGCAATAAGAAAAGACTGAAGGGATTAAAACAACTAAAGAATCAACTGGATTTGTTAGAACTGGAAGAAACAGAAAAAAAAATTAAAAATTAAAACAAGGACTTTTTGAATGTTCAGATAAACCTGGCAGATGTTTAGCATATTGTCTGAAAAAGGAAAGAGAAAAAAAAGGATAACCGCGATCAAGGAAAATCAAGTAGCCCATGCTAAGCAAGAAGTACATGAACAAATAAATTTTTTTAAAAAATCTTTTAAAATAAGATTCTATAGATTTGAAAGGTATAGAGAAATATTTGGGTCTTCTCAACTTTGCCTTATGTGGATGATGTTGTTATAATAAAACCAAGTATATCTTTGAAATATAGAATGGAACAAATAAATAGAATCAGGACTTTTGCTGGATACAAACTGAATTAAAAGAAGATAAAGATAACGTTATTAATGGTAACTGGAGCAGAAGTAGAAGAGATAGTAAAAAAACCAGAATGCTTTGTTACAAAAAAACCCAACAACCCAATAGAATATTTGAAAATATATGTAGAAGGACAAAATGATAATCTCTACAAGGACAATTATCAAAAAAATTGGACAGATATCAAGGGAGACCTTCTGATATGGGAAAAAATTAAGAATGGCATGGGGGGGAAGGCTGAAGCCCTCTTTCTATATGCACCACACAGGAAAAGAATGTGCAACTCATGAGTGATTCTGTTAACGTTTTACACAGGTTGGGCATCTGGACCTAACCTGTGCACTCTGTAATGTAGTTCTGCATTGTTTGGACTCTGAGCCCACCAGATCCGGCTTTGGTGAGATGGTCAATCTCTCATGGCCAATTTTTTAACTTATCAGTAAATCTTAACAGACTGCTTGGTTCTGAACTCTCACCTTTTGCTGTTCATCAGTACTGATGTGCAATTGATTCCTTTGGCCGGCAGCTGTTGTCTCTGCAATCTGCTGTCAACTCCATTATCTCCTCATAAAGGTACTACAGGAAAATTGTTGGGAGGCTGATAAAAAAGGGAGCAGATGTGCACTTGGAATTCAGAGTGCTCTTCAGAATGCAGCCTCTCAGGTGACTCAAGGTACCCGAATGCTGAACAGGAAGTAGGCTGCTTCATGCTGATATTTCACAACACATCTGAGAACACTACTTGGACACGTTGCAGCCAAAGAGTCTGACTGATGAGTTCTGGAGATGAAGAATGTTGCCTATTCAGCTGCGGGATCGGGGTGGGAGTGAGACGGATAAGATTTATTTCAGAAGTCGGTACATCAGAAAGTACCACAGTGGGGGTGGAAGAGTTATTTAGGTTGAAATAGCTTGCATGTGTGAGCATTAATGATTATACATGGGATTTTTAATTATTTTGTATTGGAAATTAGGAAAAGAGGCTTCAAGTCTCTCCCCGCAATTCACCCCCCCCCCATCCAGCTCCAGATGAAAGAATCTCAGTGATATTAATGAGAAGATTATGGGGTTTACAGATATGGTCCATTCCTAATTAAGGGCTTTTCTGGTAAGACTTTTGCAGAAGAGTCATGCCTTCATACACTCTGGAATGAGATGCTTCCAAATTTCTCATTATTCAATCCCCCCCCCCCCCCGCCCTGAATTTTGGAGTTCTGAATTATTCAGGGTTTTTTTCTCAAACAAAACAGTTATACATTCCCCAGTGTTTTATTTTTTAATTTCTGGAATTTGCAGAGTGCCGTGAGTATGTCGTTTCCTGTAGCCTTCAGCTCATTGATATCTTCCTCCCACTTTTGCAGTACTGAGGCCCACAGCCATGTTATTATCCATATGCAAAGATGCAATCTTGATGTAATGTGATAAGACTGTTTTGATGTATTGCTTTACTGATCCATCTGTGGGCCTGTACTGTAAAAAGAACTATTTTGATGTTATTGAATGAACAATAGTCTCAGGATGCTTTTTATGTGTTTTCCTGGTATGTAGGAATGCACCAAAATTATATTGGTGCAATAATAAGTAACACGAAGGGGGTTTTTTGGCAGCATTTTAATAGGGCACATGGGTCGTTTATTAACATAAAGAAATAGTTATAAAGGAAATCTGTGGCATATTGTGCATGCTCCAGTTTCAGAAGCCTTTTGTTCTAAATTCAGGATGAACTGGGGGAATTGAACTTCCAGTACACTGAAGGAACCAAACAGAAATCATGTCCTTATCTTCCACTGCAAACTAAAGTCATACAGTCTAGAATCTATCCTCCCTTTCCCCCGCCCACCATTCTGCTAGTAGACTTAGGACACCTTCTCATGGGACTTATTGCAGTACACCACTTTTCAGTACCATGAACATAACTGCAGACGCCTGAGCCTGTTTGAGCAGAGTGTAGCAGCCTCCCATGTGACCTGGGGCTTTGGAGTTATCTTTTTGGTGCAGTCAGGAAGGAACTCACCAGTAGTTCCTTTCCCATGCTGTGAAAGCAAAATGCGATTGAAGCCTTTGATCTTGGAATGGTCATCTACCTCTTCTTCAAGAGCATTGCCCGTTTCCTCAACTGGTGGATTCATGCTTCAGTAACGTCTCAAGGGGATGCGGCCCACGGGATTCAGCTGTTTCTCCCTGGTTATTTTTTCAATCCGAACAGATTTTTTTTTCAGTCTGTTTTGGTTGAGTACAGAATGCTGTGAACTAGTTGGTTTGATATGTGTGTCAATCAATAATCAATCCATGTGCAGGGAAGCCGGATGCTACAGGGTGAAAGCCCTACCCGTGCCACTCTTGATTCTGAATGGACTCAGCCACATCCCATCATTTTTCAAACAACTTAAAAATAAATTGTATTATTTCTAAACATATTTCTAACTCAGAGCTCAAGTGTCATCCTTAACCCCCTGAGAGCCACAAAAGGATCTCCCTGGGTTTCCCGGAATCCCTGGGAAAATGACATTTTTCATCTCTGTGGCTCAAAATACTTTTGTGGCCACATTGTAGGATGCAATAAAGCCTTTGGCACCCGGCTTTTTGTTATGTTTTCTTTTGTTGTTTAGCTTTGCCTCTGTCAGGTTAGCATAAGCAAGAAAAGGAAGGCATTCACTGGGGCAGTGGAAAGGGCTGGACTCATGAGTTTTTGAGAACCCATTACAAGCTGAGAGTTTTTGAGAGCCCATTAGGACACTCTGTATATTCTCAGAGATTCTAAACTACCCCCCACCCCCACCCCCACCCCACACACACACATACACACACCAGTTCCAAACTCCACATTGTTGATTTTACTTGCTTTGTACTTTTTGGCAGATTGTGACCCAAGGATCTAGTCCAGGGGTCTGCAACCTGCAGCTCTCCAGATGTTCATGGCCTACAAATCCCATCAGCCCCTGCCAGCATCTACCAATTGGCCATGCTGGCAGGGGCTGATGGGATTTGTAGGCCATGAACATCTGGAGAGCCGCAGGTTGCAGACCCCTGATCTAGTCAGTTTCCTTCTTTGGCACCATCAGCAATGCCTAAAATTTTTCTCCAGAGGAGGCTGTTTCTCTTTGCCTCATGTGAAGGTTCTTTCTGCCCTTCCCCCTGCTACACTGTATTTACAATACAGTTTTATTTATTTTTGTTAAAATATTTACATCCCACCTTTCATTTTAAATGATATCTGTAACTTAAAAATAGCAATAAAACCCATTAACAACAAAAAAATCTAATCCACAATGACGACAGCAACAGGTGTAGCAGCGCAAAAACACATTAGGCAACAGTGACAGTTGACTAATTAAAATCTTATTAAAACAAAATGATCAGGAGAATTCAACAACCTTCACCTGACATTTATAAATCAGCACAGTAAGAAACAGCGAGTGTTCCTAAAAATAATATGCCAGAGTAGAGACACCACCGGAAAGGGCCCTTGTCCCAACTGTGCAACTTTGAGAAATGGATGCAGTGACAGCAACCCTTCTGTAAAATTCACTGTTTATCTGTGTCACCAAAACCCAGAATCCTGGTGGAAAGGATCAATAGTAGCAGATACCACATTCACAAAAGAAGCACAGAGATAACAGAGGTAACTAAATAACTGGGCCATAAATAACTGGGTCGTAAATAACTGTGCCAGCTAGCAGAGTAACCTGTGAATTTTCCTCTACACCTTTCTTTCTTTCTTTCTTTCTTTCTTTCTTTCTTTCTTTCTTTCTTTCTTTCTTTCTTTCTTTCTTTCTTTCTTTCTTTCTTTCTTTCTTTCTTTCTTTATTTATTTATTTATTTATTTATTTATTTATTTATTTATTTATTTATTTATTTATTTATTTATTTATTTATAGGCTGCCTCATCCCCGAAGGGCTCGAGGCGGCTCACAACATGACTGTTTCCAGAACAGTAAATCAATATAACATAAAATCTAACATTAAAATTCAGCAGCAATTAAAACAATATATTGATGAGGGGAAGATTCCCCCCCCCCCCACCAGTTCCCTGTTGGAGTTCAGCCAGTGGGATAGTCTGAGCACCAGGTTTCAGAGGCGCCCTGCCTTTATCCTGTTCCTGACTATTGCTGTAAGGGTGAAGAAAACCGAAAGCTGCTGCCTATCCCACAAGCAACGATGTGTTTGAGATTGTTAGGGAATACACCCAGTTACCTTATGTAGTTATGATTTTATTTCTTTTTGGACTTTGTCTGAGTCCTTTCTGCCTATCAAATATACTTACTCTGAATGCTCACTCCACCCTCCACTGGGTTTCCTACTTTTGGCATCTAAATTGACATCTTTGTGTTTACTTGGAATAAGTGGCTGCTGTGTTTTTGTATTGAGTGTTCTGCACATGCTGTGCTGTACAGTTCTGTCAATATCACTCAGGGAAGCAATATCACTCAATATCCTCAGGGAAGCAAAGAAAAGTTGCACTTTCTGACTTGGTATCTGTGAGCTCAAGCTTGTTCAGAGGGACTCATATCTAGAACCTTCCTGAATGGAAACAGGTGGAGCCATGGATACCATTTTCAGGGCAATGAACAAAGCCTCTCCCTGTTCTTTTGAGGGTGACCCTCCCTCCCCCCAACTTCAGGTTGGGGCATCTCAGAGATTTATGTATAACATCTTGATGGGTCTTGAAAATTACTCATCACATGCAAATAAGTCCTTCTCAACACATTTGTCCTTGGGGAATGTTTTCACGTTTGGAGGTGCAGCACACAGGTGTATAATTTTGACTAGATAAGTGCAAGTTTTCCTGGGCTTTTTAGTTTCACAGCAGTGGGTGAAAAATGTTTTCCGTAGGTTTTTAATTGCAGCAGATAGTGTGTTCTCATTTCTGATGCATTCCATTCAGCAAAGTTAATTTCTGTGATTGTTGCTGACAGAAACCTTGCTGGGGCATATGGGGTGAAAGGGAATGGTGCTGCCTAAGGAGGGCGGGTCAAACATGATGTTAGGGCAGTGTGGTGTAGTGGTTAAGAGCAGTGGACTCTAATCTGGAGAACTGGGTTTGATTCCTCACTCCTCCACATGAGCGGCAGATTCTGTAATCTGGTGAACTGGATTTGTTTCCCCGCCATTCCACATGAAACCTGAGAGGTGACCTTGGGCTAGTCTCAGTTCGCTTAGAGCTCTCTCATCCCCTTCTGCTTCACAAGGTGACTGTTGTGGGGAGAAGAAGAGAAGGAGTTTGTTAGCTGCTTTGAGTCTCCTTACAGTTGAAAAAAGCAGGGTATAAAGAACTCTTCTTCTTCGTACAACTCCCCTGTTATACTCACCTCTGTTTAGTCATTTTCAAGGCTAGGAGGCTACAGCTGACGTGCAGACAGACAGACCATAGATACAGTCAGGGAGCTTGCTGGCAACACGGCTTCTCCTCTTGTCTCCACACTGCCCGGCCTGATTATGACAGGGCTGCAGAATTTCTAAATTTAAGAGTTGGTGTAGGGCTAAAAAATGATCTGAGCTCTAATCTCATCTCAACCAGGAGCTCACTTCGCTGCCTGAGGGCTAAACTAGATCTGACTTTTTAATTAGTTAGCTCAGGGTTTCCTCAGCCCAACTCACATTGTCTGCAGTAAAATAGCAGCTGCAACAAACTAATTTTTCAAATGCTATAGGGGCCCTGTTTGGATGGGGGTCATGTCCCAGAGGACTGTCAGGATGTGCCATCTCCAGCCATCAAAGCGCTGACCTAGGTGCAAGGACTCACACCTGATGGTGTGGGGGGGGGGGGGAGCTGTCTTCACTTTCTGATATGTTAATGGATTTCTCCTTCCTTTTGCTTTCCTTTGATGCTAACAACTGCAGCTAACTAGAGGCAACCCTGGTGCCTTCCCGAGGGGGTGGCAGGTGGCTGGGAACTATTGCTGTGCTGGCCTTGAGATGCTCAACTCCCAAACATCCTTCTTCCAGTTGTGTTATTTTCACATTCTGTGGGAATCAGGGAGGAGGGATTCTGGTGGAAAACACTGAGGGGATAAAGGCAACTGTATTTTCCTAATTGGGCAGAGCTGGCTTTCTGAAAGCCAGTTACTAGTTGTTATCAATAAAGACTACTGATTCAGTATCCAGAGTCCGCTTATTGACTTCAATCTCAAGACCTGACAAGGACAAGGGGCTTCAGCCTATCCTGCACACCTTTTTTTGCACCCGGAAAGTACCTCAGGGGTGTTATTTGCCCTATTTGGTCTCTTTGTGGGCTATACCTTCCCAAGGCCTTTTTCGAGTGGGAAAATGTGGGGGAAATGACTGAAGGCCCTACTCCCCCATGCTGCAATGTTGCTTTGAATCAGGTCCCTGCACCATTTGGAAAATTAGGGCCAGCAGCTGCCATCTGACTGAAAGGACTGAGAGTTGGGTCTGAAGAGGACCAATCTGTACCTGAATCCTTACAGTGATGTCATGCCCAGGTTGGTCCTTCGGCAAGACTTTTTCTCTCAGTTCCAGTCTGCAGTAAGGAATAATAATGCTGACCCACTTTACAGGGCATTTGTACGGATTACTGAAATCACTTGTGACATACATTGTTGGGAGACTTGATGCAAATCACAACCAATATAAGATACATACCTGTGAAGAGCTTAGAATATCAGACTTGGAGAGTTAGGTTTAAATCCTCAGCTACAAAGTTCGAAGAGGACTTTGGATCAGTTACACACTCTGTGTAACCTACCTCATTGGTATGTTGTGCAGATAAAACAGAGGGGCAGAGAACTGTGAATGACTCCTGAAGCCTCTTGAGGGGAAAGCAGATTAAAAAGATGAAGACCATAACGATATGATAGACTAGCAGTAAAGCCCATTTTACAAACCAGTAAAATGGGCACTGGGCAACTGTTAATCAGTTAACGGTGCCCAGTTAATGGCAACACCTCCTGCCTTTCTTCCATGTGTGGTG
The DNA here is from genome assembly GCF_021028975.2 of Sphaerodactylus townsendi. Lineage (NCBI taxonomy): Eukaryota > Metazoa > Chordata > Lepidosauria > Squamata > Sphaerodactylidae > Sphaerodactylus > Sphaerodactylus townsendi. Next base: position 26,466,026 of record NC_059436.1, on the reverse strand, counting down.
ACTTTATACTGTTCAAACTGTGGGACTCTTCTCATTCTGGGATGCACCTGATGCTTATTCTGGCATAAATAAGCCCTGAGCCCAGTTTGCTTTTTCCATAGAGTAACAATTCCCGCCCTCCAAGCAATTTTTTCATATCAAGCTCCCCCCATTTGTTCTGAGGTTAAGTGTGAATTAGTTGAAATTGCCACTTATATTGTCCAGCAAAATCTTTTCAGTGAAGGGTGGGCTCATTTTTTTAGGGGTGGGGGGGGAGGAAAACAACAAGCTTTCAGGGGGCAGCCCTCCCTTCCAAGCCCCCCCTTCCAAGCATCGTTGAAACTCAATATGTGAGAGAGACTCCGAAGCCGAGTGATGGCTGTCGAATGGATTCATTACTGTAAACATCTCCCTGGGGTGTCAGGCAAGGAAAAGGGGGAGAAAAAAGCATGGCTAACATTAGAGGGAACAATCAGATTGAAGACATTCCTGCAAAGCTCAGCCGCCAAAGGCCCAAGTTGGAGGCAGGCGTTGGACTTGGAGCAGTGCAGGGGAGGAGGCATGCGCGCGCACCCACTGGCTTGCTCACTCACTCTCCCAGGTGCTCGGGAATGTACACATGTGCATGCAGATGCACGTCTGCACGGACTGAGGCTGCTTAAGATTTTCCAGGGAGTCACCTGGCTACGCTTCCTCCTTCCTGGCTAAGCTCACTCTAGAGCTGCTGGGCCTCTGCAGCTTGCTTGGGGAGCTCACTCCTCTTCTTGGAACCCTCCCCCTTCCAGGCTTCTCCCTGGGAGGTGGAACCAGAGGGAGGCAGGAAGGGTGTTTCTGGGGATGCTGGAGCATTGGAGGAACGAGGGGGAGGTGGCGGCTGCTTGCTGGCTTGTAAGAAAGGAAAAGCGAAGTGAGGGTGTGGAGTGGAGTGGCAGAGCAAAGGCCGAGGGGACAGTGATGGAGCAAAGGCAGCCTGAGGGGAAGCAGAGGAAGCCTCCCCCCGGTGGCTGGGAGGCTGTTGGGAACCCAGCTGCATTGGATATCACCCAAGGTCTTCCACTTTCAACTCCTCCCCTCTTGAGACCTTCTCCCACAGCTTTCTGCTGTTCTGTGTAAACCCTCCCTTCTTTTCACAACATTTCTCTGTGCCCACACACTCCAAGGGCGGGAGGAGAGACGGTGAGTTCCCTGAGCATCCAGCTGGCCAGTCACCAGCCAATCATCACACATGGCTTGGTTGGAAGTGAGTCATACGTAGCTATTGGCTAGAAGTGAGTCGTCGCCGCTGGTTAGGAATTACTCAGTTATATACAGAGACAGACCATGTTAAATCTTGCATTGTGAGATGGTAAGAGTGTCCCCTGATGTAATCTTGCTATTCAACCTCGTTTATTTCCATCAAAACCATAATTAATCTGGGGAAGAAACAGATTTATGTCTGGAAATAAACAGATAGATAAACTTCAGTGAATTTAGAAGGGTGCGACTCTGCTTAGAGGGGCACTGCATGTCTCTGGCTTAGAGGCTGCTAGATTAGTATGTCATGGGGAGCATGTCAAGGTTAGCATCCAAGGAACTTGTACCCTTCCAGTATGGATGAGCCCTGGCCTGATGCCTCCAAACAGGATACAGATAGGTGGTACCGCACACCCTGGTAACAACCTAGAGATGCCACAACCATTTTACGAAAGGAATTATCTTGCTTTAAAAATGCCTGAGGCCTGATCCTGCTTAGGGCAATGGTGTGAGCGGGGTGGGGGGGAGGAGGAGGGGGTCCTGTACCCCCCCCCCAATTGTGCTTTTCAAGAACTCAAATGCCCTTGGGATTTGGACTCCTAAAAAACTGTCCAGGGTGGGTGGGGGATAGAAGTCCCTTCCCCCCACACCATGATCCCTAGCAGTAACTGTCCCCCAGAGCATTTCTGAAGCAAGCGAATTCCTGCAGTACAATGGTTATGGCATCCCAAGGTTGTCTAATTGTGTCCAGAGTCAGGTACGAACAGTGGTGGGATTCAAATAACTTAACAGCTGGTTCCGGTGGTGGGATTCAAGTAATTTAACAACTGGTTGTTTGCAAGCACCATTTTAACAACCGGTTCTGCCGAAGTGGTGTGAACCTTCTGAATCCCACCATTGGGTACGAAGTCTTTGAAGAAGTGCATCAGATGTTGTGCTTTCGTTCATGTCTACTGACAGTCCTTGGCATGCATGAGGCTATTGGGGAGAGTCTGATTCTTTCTGACAACGTAATGACATCTGTAGAATGTTGAAATGGCTCTGAAAACTCTCTAGAACAGTGGTGGTGAACCTATGGCACTCCAGATGTTCATGAACTACAATTCCCATCAGCCCCTGCCAGCATGGCCAAGTAGTCATGCTGGCAGGGTCTGATGGGAATTGTAGTCCATGAACATCTGGAGTACCATAGGTTCGCCACCATGGCTCTAGAACTTCCCAGCTCAGGCATAAAGCAATTTTGTTGGATCAGCGTTTGCCTGCGAGTCTGGGCCTGCCAGTGACCTCCATCACGGTTGGTAGCTAACATCTCTGGTTCTTCCTTATCTTTCAGGGCAGCGACGATGACTCGGTGGATAAGAACAAGTGCTGCACATTGTGTAACATGTCCTTTACTTCAGCCGTGGTGGCTGAGTCACACTATCAAGGGAAAATCCACGCCAAAAGATTAAAACTGTTGCTAGGAGAGCAGCCGACATTAAAGGCCACAGGTAGGTCCAACAATATTGAAGCCCAGGGCTTTTTTTTTTTTAGCGATGGAACTCTCTGTCTGTTCACATTTTCACTTTGGATCCCCTGCTGAGCAGAAATGGGAGCGACTGGCATTGCGTCCCACCTGTCTCTGTCTATTTGGGACAGTAAATGGACAGCGAACGAAGAAAATGGAACAAAAGCAGCTATTCATTGCTCCTTTTGCCATAGCAACCTTTTACAAAAAAAACCTGCCGATGCTCATTATGGTTGCCTTTATTCCTCTAGATGATCATCAACCCATCAGCCAGGCCCACGGGGCTTTGGCACTCCAAACATATCTGCGCGTTCATGTTTTGTGGTCATTTGCTTGCGTGCTAGAAGTTATTGCTGTCTCCTTTGGCTATGCAAAACCAGCACTGGAATTCCTCTAATTGATAGCTCAGCAAATTCATTTATTTCTCCGTCCAGCATTTGCAAATAGTAGACAGCCATTTTGTTCTGAACTTGAGTTTGTGTGTGAGAGAGGTGGCATTTTAAGAAACTCCCCCTATCAGTTCGTCTCTTGAATTTTGACTGTCATACATTTCACACAGTAACATGGAATCTGTTACCTTTAACTTCTAGAAGTCAAATGACTGCAGACAATGTAGTCATCCTATTGTTTGCCTAACCATAAAATCCCTCCAAGCTTCTAACAAAAGCAGAGAAGCTGAGGTTTTTTCATTGCACATGAATCATAGAATTTCAGAAGGGGCCATTCAGGCCATCTAGTCTAACCCTCTGTGCCAAGCAGGGTCAACTTAGCCCTAGAGCATCCCAGGGAAGTGTTTGTCCAGCTGCTGCTTAGACTGTCAGGGGGGGGGGGGAGTTCCTCACCTCCCTAGGCAGCTGATTCCACTGTTGCACAACTCTTAACTGTAATTTCCCCCCTGATATCCAGTCAGAATCTTTCTGCCTGTAATTTAAACCCATTACTGCCAGTCCTCTTCTCCGCTGCCAACAGGAACCGCTCCCTCCCCTCCCCTAAGTGACAGTCCTTTAAATACTTAAAGAGAGCAATCATATCCCCTCCACAATGAGAAATCCACAATAGAAAATGCAGTGATTAGTGTATTCATATCGCAAAAATTGAGCGTTCCAGAAAAACAAGGTTTGATTTTCTTCTACTTGTGAGGATCACTGAGAGGGAGAGGCTGCGGGTACAAAATTTGAGTGGTCTGCATCATAATGGGTGGGCCCGAGGACCCAAGTGATGCCCCACTTCCTCAAAAGCAAGGAAGGACAGAATCTAACAAGTGAACAACAGTCCCCAGGTTTTCTGTCGGCGGTGGAAGTTAAGGAAGCAAGGGAAGCTGAGATGGGACATCAAAACAATCAAACCAAGAGCTAGACTGGGAGAGGATGAATGTCTGCTCCATGCGCAGTCTGCCATCATTGAGCTGGAGCATCTGTTGAGGGATGGATGAAAGGTGTGTTTAATCTTGGTTTACAGCCAGGAACGATTCTTGGTTCACAACACCCTGAGGGACAGTTAAAAGAGGCAGAAATTGGCTTATTCAGTTGGTTCTAGATGGTGGGAGGTCAGACCAGCAACAGAAGCACCGTTTCAAAAGGCAACATATCCATTTTATGTTTTTAAATATAAATCTTATTGTCCATTTGTTTAAAAAAATGGTACTTTACTGCATGACTGCATAGAAACAGAAAAGAAGAGGAAGCATTATTATGGTTATCAGTGATGGGTTCAGTACGTAGCACTTGCACCAAATAAAGTGACATTTTAAAATTTCCTTTGTAATGTCGAAGGCTTTCATGGCTGGAATCACTGGGGTGTTGTGGGGTTTCCGGGCTGTATGGCTGTGTTCCAGTGGCATGACGATTTGCCTGCATCTGTGACTGGCATCTTCAGAGGATTTCCTTTGACTGTTTCCACACAAGGGCACAACATGTCACTTCCGCTGGGGAAGCCACAGCAAGAACAGTGGAGGCATGTTGGGATGGTGTCCTTGTGCCCCTTCCCTGCGTCACTCGCTTCTAGACTCCTTCCCCCAGCATTGCATTAGAGAACAATTGTGCCAATCCAACAAGAATCTCCACTTGCCCTCAGCCTGGCAGTCCTCCCCTCCCCTATAACTGCTGATAGGTGGTTCACAGAGGAGTCATAAATGAGCTGGGTTTTTTAAAAAAACCTTGTTGGAGGATTGATATGGGCTGGCAGAGTTGGCAGAGACACCATTTTGAAAGCTGCACCAAAAGATGGCTGCAGGGAGAGCCTCCACACAAAGACTCTTCTGCAGCTGCAGCTGCGTAGTTTCCACTTCGAGTCAGAGCCAAGGATGTTCCTCTTTGCTCCATCGTAAATTAGAAACCCTTCGGAGCCCCAGGAGCGGTGTTCGGGATGAGAAGGAATTCCTGTGGAAATTCCTTAAAAAATGGTGAGGGCAGGCTATGTTCCACCTGGGCAGTAGCAACCGGCATTGTGCAAATGGATCTGAACAGCATCCACACACCCCCCCTCCTGAACTGCTTGATGCTGCTGCTGTTCCCCCGCCTCCCATTCCTCTCCTTTTCCTCCATTGTACCGAGACCTCCCAAGGCCCCCAAACATCCGTTCCCCCTCTCTTTTATGAGAACCATCTGGATCAAGGGAGGAACAGCTGCTACATGGGCCAACCCTGAGCCTTAGGGTATATATTGGCAACGGCCATTTTAGGAGGGAGACAACAAGGATGGAGGTCAGCCTGGCCCAGTCACCACCCAGTTAGTAATAGCTCCCACCCATCAACACCCAGAGGTGTTTTGGGAGGCAGAGAGTGGAGGAACAGAGAATACCTCAGAGAATTTTCTCATAAGGGTCAGGAGCTAAAGCTTGGGAGTACATGAAGCCTTCTTGCCAGCTAATCAACAATATGGGAAAGCAGAAGGAAGAGAGGAGGAAGAGCAAGGATGCTGTTAACCCCTTCCTGACTTCTGAGGCTTGATGAGACTCCCACAGGGAGGCTCTGAAGGGCATGTCAGACCCCCTGATCCTGATAGCTCCAGGGATGCCCAGACAGGGAAAGGGAAAAGTCCTTTAAAGGGTTAAAAGGAGGGGGAAGGGGTGGTATGTGGCTGCAAGCTACCCTGCACCATTTTGGAAGTGGAGCTTTCCATCTCCCTGTAGTGGTGAAAGAGGGAGTGTCCATAAGAACATTTCCCTACTGTCACTTTGCAGATACCCCTAAGAGCTGATTTAAAATAGGTTTATTTTTCTACAGCTGAAAAAGGAAAGCAGTGCCAGCATCTTATGGTCCTCTTCCCCCCAACCCCTTTTAGTGCAGCAGCTTTTTGTTTTCCATGCTGTGAAAAGTCCTTGAGTAGAAGCAGCCTTACAGCATTGGAGCCCTACTGGGAAATTATGACTGTTTTGTTTTGTCATTTATTTATTTACAAAGGAATGTTAAATCTGTTGCTCAGTTCCTGAGTGTCCTTGATGCCTTTTACCCTTTTCAGGGCATGAGTAGTCTGCTTTTAATAAAAAAACCTCTTCTCCGCTGTTCTCCTGGCAATGCTGCTTGCCACAATGCTTCCTGGATGCTACCGTCCGTTGATGTATTTTCTTTTTTAAAAAATCATCTGAGCCTAGCTCTGAAAAAGACACAGGACAAATGTTTGATTGACGTTCTGAACAGACAGATTTGCACTTCCACATGTGAATGGACAAAGAACACTGGATATTTCAAATGTTAATAGCAACCCATTTATTCATATTTGGGGGAATTTGTGATGTAGCAATGGGAAGCTTTGTCTGGGGGCCTATGGTGGAGCCCAGCAGCCCTGTCCTTGGTCAGCCATTAAAGAGAAGATTTCCTTTTTACTAGATAACCTATATATCTAAAGGCAGAATGAGACAGTTTGCTGCCATGGACAACAGCTTCCCTCTGTCAAGTTCTCTCCTGCCTGCAGCTATGTCTACAGATTTGTACAAATGACACATACCAATGCCATATACATTGTGTAAAAAGATAAAACGTATATGTAGAGTCCAAACAAACCAGTGGTTAAAAAAAATAGAGGATTAAAGTAATTGATAAAAACTATGAACAGATTTAAGATGAAACAACATAAGGAAAATGCTCTCATCACTGCTTACCTAGGAACACAAGGGCTACCTTTCCTTGAGAAATTTCACTCATTTTATTGGCTTCCCTGGGCTGTTTGCTTAAAGTGTCCTCAACTATTTGCCTCTGATTTCAGTTTAAGCAAAATGTCAGGTAGAAACTCAAAACCTGGATTTGACTCAGCCCTTTTGTTGAAATGTCAGCGTGTCGTAGACTCAGGACAGCCAGTGTATTGTCTTCTGGCTTTGGTCATACATTTTCGGCAAGCAGCAGATATAAATTCTGAAGATAGTACCAGCCGTGGTGAATTATGCTGTTTTATGCCCTCCAGGGCACCAGCCAACTAATAAACAAGAAGAGGGCTGACCAGAAGAACAAAATTATTAGCTTTATAGCCAGAGGCATTGTGAAACATCTGATGATAAACTCTTGCAGTCCTACAGATGTGTAACAGCCTTTAAAAAAACTATTTACGAGATTTCAGATACCTAAAGACTCCTGTGCAGCCATTACAGGCAATCCTAAATGCTGGAAGGGAGGAGAAGATCAGGTCTGATTATTTTCCTTAGGCTATAGAAGAAACTGTTTGTTACTGGAGTCAACATTTCCCTCCGAAAGCAATCCCTAGTAACCATTTTGACCCTGCAGTGTTTGTAAAAGGGAAAATGCCTGGGGTGTGGTGGGAAGGGATGAAGAGGGATGAAAGTAGCAGGAGTTCTGCAAAAATCAGGCACCTGTCTCAAGTCACTGTCTCAAGCAGCGGCGGAAAAGCAGGCTGACCATGAGGCATCAAAGAGATGCCACCAGGCAGGTAATAGTACAAAACTGCCCAAAGAAGTAGGCGCTTTCAGATTTTTCATCCTTGCTATTTTGACTGAAATGTCCCCATGTTGAGCCTCCTTCTCCGTGGTGAGAGAATTGAATTCCTGATTCTCTGTCCCTTCCCAACTCCTCGCACCACACTTTCCCTATAAAATTTACCCAGTTTATTTTAAAAAGTCAATTTTATTTGTGCATCAATAAATCAGAGGTACACATTACTTGTGTGCTCTATGTACGTATACTGTATCGACTGCATTCCAAACTTGCATAACGTGCACACATATAAAAGTGAAGACTGGAGAATTTTTAAAAATGGACAAAAATTTAAATGCACATGTTTTGGACCTGCAAGGATGAGCTGAGAAGAGGAAATCCCATTCTTTGCCCTCTACCGGCCCCCTCCTCTCCCCCCTGTTCCATTTTGTCAGATGCAGTTGTCAGTTACCATATGTATATGCCTTGATTTAGACATTGATGTATGCATACCCCATGGGTTAAATCCAGACTACATTTTCCATTAGTGTAATGGAAGTTCCCTGGTTACCACTGCACTCCAAAGATCTCCAAAATGCTCCTTTTTTAGGGATAAAAGATCCAGAAGAACAAAGGGGGAGGGTTGCAATAGGAAGTTGAAATCAGTAGGAAATCCCAGTTTAATCTAAACCCAATCCCTTATTTTCACTTGGGTGCAAACAAGAGGACAGTGGGTGATAAGGGAGGACCAACATTTCAAAATGTAAGTCTGTAATGTTACTATTTGGGATGTAAAACAAGTTCTCAGATTAATTAATTCAATTCAAACCACATTGTTCCAAATGGGTTCTTCAATCCATGGAATGGATCTTAGTGACTCTCAAAGAAAATAGATGTCAATATGAAGTCTGTTTTTTTCCTTCCTCTACTTTTTAAAATCAATTCATTCATGGTTTCTGTTTCTTTGTTTTGTACCTTGGATAGTCATTACAGTTCCCTCCAGCCTCATACCAAGTGCCCCAATGTGATTGGTTACTGCAAAAATCCACTGGTTTTTGATAGGCTAATGGCTCAGAATGGTTTGCTGATGCATTATCATTTTTCTTTCTGACATTAGCCTGACTGCTATGCATTCATTCATACTGCCCTGTCCTTATGCATCTCCCCCCCCCAAAATCTTGCACAACAAAGCATTCAGACGTTTATACAACGTGCACAACCCTTTTTAGTTGAATTGGGATATAGACTTTGAGTTGGAACAGAATTTGAATTGTTCCCCCCTTTTTGGAGTGTATAATGGCAAATTAGTTTTAGCCATATAGTTCCCCCCCCCACCATTCACAAACTCATCCAGGGGCAGCATAGAATAGCACACAGAAGGAGTGGGGCAAGTAGGGCCCTCCCTTCTGTTTCCCAGGTAGCCTCCAGTGTGAATTGGGGGCCCTGCATACACTTAGGAAGGCCCAGTTCTCATAATGCTTTCTCCCCTCTTTGATGGAGAAACCAATAATGCAAGCTGGGCCACCAGCATGAATGGATGCAGGACAAAGGGATCATTTTGCTTCCTTTCGAACCTGCTCCCAGAGGAATGCCTGAGTCAAGGTTTGGATCCGAGACAAACAGTAGAGCGATTTTGTCATTAGCATGTCATTTAAAACAAAAAATCTGCCTCAGCAACAACAGTTAGGAGTTGAGTCGACAAGGTCATTACATTATGCAAAAGAAAAAAACTTGTGTTCTAAGGAGTAAAATGAGGTGATTGGAAAGGGGAAATAAATGCTGCCCCAGAGAGGAATATTTTCCACCTTTCCACAGCCGGATGCACCAAGGATCTCATTTTCCTAATGTGCTTTGATCTTACCTCTATGAAAGATCAGCTTGCTTCATTCTTCTCTTCCTTAGTGGCTCACAGATCAGGGCTTCAGAAAAATAGTAACACAGCATGAGGCGTTGTCATTTCCAAAAACTCAGCGCCTTAAAAGATTGTTTATCCTTTTTGGATTAGTGGGGTGTAATTGATATGGTTACATGTATCATATTTTGTTGTAAAAATGTTGAGGTCATAATTATGCATATGGAATTTGTAATTACCCCCACCCCCAAGCCCTCTAAGGAGTCAGATAATCAAGGTTCCATCACCTTGAAGTTCCCTCTAGAAGTGATCTCATTAAAGTTTAGTCAGAAAGGGAAAGAAGCTTTTTTGATGTGGGAAAGGAATTAGATCCTAGCAGAAAATGTACTTATTTGATTCCACTCCTAGAAATGTGCTTACTGAGACTGTAAGATGAGAAACAGTTGCCTGTTTTTTTTTTAAATCTACAGTCGAAGTGGGAGGGGGCTTATTGGCCAGATGACCTGATTCATTGACAAGATATTTTTTGGTTCACATTCTAGGATTTGAAACAGGATCCTTGTGGCCTGAGGCCAGAATGTAACCTAGTGAACTCCCCTCGGATTATGAGCTGTAGTCTCAAAGCTAAGGAATGTGCAATATCAATCAACCCCTGTGATTTGCAGACAGTGTGAAGACTCTGGGTTGATCCAACCTGATACAGATGCCTTCCATTCTTGCCTAAGCAATAGAGCAGTACATTCATCAGTTTACTAGGTCTCCACACTTTCCCCAGCTGTGCCTCTGACTTCCAGTGGGGAACACTGTCTATGCAGATATGGCCAGCCGTATCAGGGGGCAGATTTTGCCTCATAAGGAGACCCAATTCTGTAGATTATTACTAGTGTAGGGAGTTTTACAAGCAGCTGTAACTGGCATTTTTGGTTTATCTGAATCTGATAGTTATATGTACAACATCACAGTTCTTCTCTTTAGCATCACTGGCTAGCAGGCTACACATTTTCAAACTTTCAGTTCACCTTTACGTTTGTTGACGAGTGCCAACACCTCTGATCAGATCAGTTCCACATTAGCTGCCAGCTATTTCACAGAAGAAGCAGGAGAGAGAGAAAGAGAGAGAGAGATCAATTCCCCTTGGGCTAACATATTATGTTTCCAGGTCATGTGAAGACCCATATTCTGAAATTGTGTAATTCCCCACACATATGGCCTGAATTGGAACAGAAATGTAGTTAGCGGGAGAGAGGGTCTATCCCCGCCCCTCCAATTCCATTTTCCTGACCTGCAATGGCACTGGGGGTACTTTTTGCCCGGGTAGGGAAATGTAACACGTTGTTCATCAGTATCTGTGTCAGCCTCCAGTGGGGCAAATAGCACCCCTAAGGCCATATCAAGTTGAGGAAATGGTGCAATGGAGAATAGCTAAACCCCCTTTCCACATTCCACAGTCCTGAACCAAATTGGGCACATGCATGCCTGGGAAGTGCAGACCTTCAGAACATATGACTCCATCTGACCCAGGGGCATCCTTGGGGAAAATGTGCCATGCAATTAGGCCCATTAATGCGGGTGGGGGTTCCATTTACTTCTGTGTCAAGCTTCCTTGGGAGCAAAGTGCTGAAAAATAGAGTATAAATGTCAAACATTGATGAATTAATAAATGGCATTACTTCATGTGGTCAAGTATACAAATTTCACTTCTTTCTGCAGAGACAAACTTGAGTTCTATAAAGCAGCCACATGTGGATAGTACTCCAGTGGTATCTCCACCCCATCAGAGAAGAGACTCTGACCGGTACTGCCAGCTCTGCACAGCGTGGTTTAATAACCCAATGATGGCACAGCAACACTACGATGGGAAAAAACACAAAAAGAACGCAGCCCGGGCTGATTTACTAGAACAACTAGGGAAGACACTCGACCTAGGGGAGCTAAGAGGTAAGCAAAAACACCTGGCAGGCTGAAGAAGGAGAAGTTTGTGATATCTGTGGTGTCTCCTCAGCCTTGAAATTACAACTCTATGCAGGTTGCTTTGTGTGCACCAAGCCATAGTTGTGTTACCCCACATCAATCCAGTGGTTTTCACCAAAAGTGCCAGGCTCTCATAATGTATTTAATTGTCTCCATTAAGAATAATCTGTGACAAATGCACCCACAGGGGCCAAACTGCTTTCATTATACAGGGGCTGAGCTTCTAGGATTCCATTTCCTGTCATCAGCAGATCATCCCCAGTATGATGGTGAGACAGTATGTACTGTCTCCTGGGGCAAGTCTGAACATGTTTTGCCTTATGTTCTGCTCAGGGTGGGGGACAAGATATTGTTTCTGGGAACTGGGAACTTCAGCTACCTTAGTTAACGGTGGTTCATATTTCTGCTCTCCTTCAGCTAGTTCTTATACCTTTCCTACAAGGATACAGTCAAAGCACTTGCTAAATATGTCATCCACCTGCAACTAGCCAAATCTGTATAAAGTAAGCTTTTCCTTCTGCCAAGGAAGCTGAGGGGGCTTTGATTTCTAAACCAGAAATGTGTCTTCTATAACAAGTAAATGATAATCTACGATCACATAAGGCAACTGCTTAGACTGACATTGTACGTCCTTAGCGTATGATAAATAATAAATCTAACCTCTTGTTTGAGAAAAGCTTTTGTTTGGAATGGGGGAGATTCTAAAAGGTTTATATCACCCAACAGAAATGTCTAATTCAGTAGTAAAACTACCTATGATTAATGTGTGCTAAAGTGTATTTAGTCCTAGCTCTGAAACTGGAATACTTACACTATAGTCTGCTTTTGACTTCCCCCTCTTGAAGTAAGGAGAAGGGTATCATCTCTTCCAAAAATCCTGGGGATGTCACAGGGTGAATCCTTGTGGGGATGGTGAGGCAGCATAACACAGTTTCTGGTCCCATGATTGAGGAAACTGACAATGCCCTCCTAAGCATAGTTGTACGCTTAAAATTCCATTGACATCAGTGGGCTTAGAAAGGTGTAACTCTGCTTGGGATGGGCACTATGTGCCTTTGGTTTGGAGGCCTCTAGATGCCTAATGATATCAGGAACAACATGCCAGGGGATGAATCAAGCATTAAGCTGTCTTATCTGAATTCATCAACATAATTCTCAACTAGACCTCTGGCAGCTATGTGAAATGCAGGGTTCCTGTTTCTATTTATGGTGTCCAAGGATTGAGACCTGACAAAGCCAGGGCATAATGGGTGCCGTACTTGACTTCTGATCATACTGAACAGTCCAGTATAGATTAGTACCACAAACCCCAACTGGCTTAAGGAAGAATATTTTGCAGGCTAGCCAGGTAGACATTTGGCTCTGTCGCAGAGACTGAGAAACCAGCCGAAATTCCTTCCGTCTGTGACATACTCCTTTGAAGCAAGGAACTCTAATCTGAAATTCCACCACTCTACCAACTATCCAGGGACCTTCTCTCTCTTATAAGCTTCCAGCAGGAAGACAGAATTAAATCAGAAAATAGAACGCTAAGCCAGAACTCTGGTCCTCTAAATTTATTGACAAAATATTTATCTGCACCTCTCTCTATGTGGCTCATGCTAATTCCATTAAAACAGAAACAGCAGACATAACAATAAATAAATAAATAAATAAATAAATAAATAAATAAAGTCAGTTAAACATGGCAACAAAGATTCTAAAACAGGATCCTCCTAAAATTGGCAGCACAAGGTGAAACAGGAGGAAACTTTAAATGGGTGTAATTGGTTACAAGGGAAACAGTAGCCAGAAAGCTTGGTAAATAAAATGTCTTTGCGAAGTGCCTAAAGGAGTGTGAATTTGTTACCAGGCTCAACTACTACTAGTTCTCAGCTGTTAAGCTGTTAAGGCATGGGGCTTGGGCATTAAGGGGTTGTTTTGGTGCTTAGGTTCTGCTTGGGCCTCTAGAAACAACTTCGGTCATGCCTGGGAGCTCTCCTTGGTCCTGCAGAGGTCAACCTTCTGGTTCTTTTAAGCTTATTGTCTGTTTCCAAACCATGATTTTTCCTAAATGGACAGCACTATGCCCCAACTTTTTAAAGCAGAGTCCACACAACATTGTGCTTATTCCAAGCACAGCTCCTGGGCTTCTCAAGTCTTTCCCCTTTGATCCAGATCAAAGGAAAGCCTCTCAAAGGAGTCTGTGGGGTGGTGGGACTCCGTGTGGATGGTTTGCCTGTTGATTCATGCTGTACGACTCCAGCTGTTACCAGGCCATATAAAAGTTTATTCTCAGTGCCCCAAAGGCTCAGTACTGCTACTACAGAAAACAAGAAAGCCTCTGATAAAAGACTAGACTGACCCTTTCTCCAACTTAGGCCCCTTCCAAACAGCAAAATAAAAGCAGGTGAAAGGCAGGTTATATGAACCCATCTTTGCCTCAGCCTGTTCACGTGTCCTGTAGACCAGGGGTCTGCAACCATGCTGGCAGGGGCTGATGGGAATTGCAGTCCATGAACATCTGGAGAGCTGCAGGTTGCAGACCCCTGCTGTAGACAGACAGCCATGTGAACAGGGCATGCGCCTTCATACGGAGGTGCCGTTTTGGGGCAGGTCCCTGCACAGCTTCGGAGACAGGCATGACTGACCCCAAGGGCCATGAAATGGCCCCTTGTCCTTGCATGGCTCTGCAGATGGGAGCCAGGAACTGTGATTCTCTTGTTGGATCGCAGCTGCCTAACGCACCTCACAGCTGCAGCCGTTTGCTCAGCTGCAGCTGCAAGGCGCTTTAAAACAAAAGAAGTGCACATATCATGATTCTCGAATAACCTGGATTGGGGGCAGGAGAACCATTGGGATAACACCAGTAAAAAATCCAGGGTTGGGAGGAAACTTTGCACAGATCCCAATCCCAACGCGGATCTGCTCCATGCAAAGTTCCCCCCCTCCCAACCCTGGTTTTTTTACCAATGTTATTCTGGTTTAATTGGCCTGTGCGAAAGGGGCCTTAGTCTTTCCATGCAATCTCATCAACCTCTCTCTAGGTGGGAGGTGTTTATGGCTTTCACTAGGGCTCATTCCTTTTGGTTACAGGAACTCCGCCAAAACTCCTTTTTTCCTTAGCAAAATGTATTTATTATAAAATTTCCGCTTAATAACACTCATCTCCAGGGTCTGAAAAAGCAGCATCATGAGGAATCAAGGATAACACCCTGGGAATTTTTTAAATGCCTTGAACTTCCTGTCATCAAGTAAGATTAACTAGAAATCCATCAAACGTAGAGCGTTTTATCCATTTATGTTCCACCACAGGGAATTGAAAACGGAATGCTTTCCTGGAGCTATTGGTGCATGTGATATAAAGTTTTTTTTAATGTTTTTTTCCCTACACTCTGCAAAATTCAGGTTGAGTTTGTAGATAAATCACGTATTATTAAATCCTTCTGTAATGGGCAGCATTTTTCTCTTGGGATAAACACATGCCACAAGTGTTCTGCGGAATGTATTAAATTCGTAAGAGATGGAGGGAATCTCTTCTTGCCTGTCTCAAGGCAACAAATTTAGCTACAGAATCCCTCATAGTAATGTTATCTGTGAGATGGAAATAGGCATTCCCCCTTTATTTGCCAAGCCGTAGGTTTGAATTTCATTTTATGTCTTATTTCAACAGAAAAACCTTCTTTGAGACTTGGTGGGCCTTATTCTCCAGTGCCCTCTGGTGCAAAACACCTGTAACTACACCATTAAATGACCTCTGACAGATCTATATTAAGGGAACCTCCAGTGAATTAAGAGAATTATGCTCACATTGTTGACCTTCCCTTGAAATGGAAAGTTGCCAGAGGAGGCTTCTTGAACACGGCATTAAGAAGTGTAGAATGATCTGAGTGCTGTCTGGTCATAACTACAATCCCATGCCCAATATCCACCCTGATTTGATACATGGAAGTCTATGTGCCCTGTCCCTAACCAAGTCAGCTAAATGGGATATCCATGTTCAAGTGCAGTAAACCTTTGAATACCAGTTGCTGGAGATAATAATTCCCTGATGCCTCTTTCTTTACTCCTCCTTTGAGATTTATACCCTGCTACACACCTCCTCAGGAAACCCTCAGGGTAAGTGACAATATACTGGTAAAATAGGTTAACTAAACAAAAATACAGCCACACATACTTAGCCATACAATCACACACATTCATACACACACACATCCTCCAGTAGAATAGCAAGTAAAATCGGGATGGAAGGGTCTTGTCTGACCTTTCTGGAACGAGGTTGCCATGAAAGTCACTGCCTCTTGTATTATCAGGATAATCCTCCCTTGCTCTTGTGCCCTCCTCCTTGACATTCAGTTCTGAGGTTTATATCTCACTACATGGCTCCAGGGCCGGCTTTTAAACAGTCAGACCATTGATCCATCCAGCCCAGGGTTGCATCCACACATCACTGGATATTTTGCTGTAGCATTCATTTGAAGCTGGATTACCCAGTCCAGTTGCGAATGATTGTTCTTGTGCCCCGACCTCACAGTAGCCAGTGATATGTGGATCTAGCCGAGTGCTGTCTGCTGGAATGGACAATGTCTCTCCAGGGCCTCAGGTAGAGAAAGATGCTTTCCCCAACCTGAACTCCTTTATGTGTAGATGCTGGGCACTGAACCTGGGACTTATTGTATGGAAAGCAGGTGATCAGTCACTGAGGCACAGCCCTTCCTCCTCGTTCTGTTGTTGTAGCCTTATGGAGTGGTGTTTTGAGCTGTTTCCAGCGAGCAGATGACTCTCTCTCTCTCTTGGCTTTGGTATAGCATGATATTTGATGCATATTGATGACTAAGTGATGTTCTCAGAGCCAAGAATGCAAGTCACAACTGAGTGGGTGAGTGCGGAAAGCAGTTTTTCACCCTGTGTATGTGTGTGGCAGGAGCGAAACTGTTTGGCAGTTCCAGATTCAACTACCAGAATCTAAATTTTGCAACTGGTTAGTGAGAAACAGCCTCAGGGCAGATTGCAGGGGCTTGTTGCTTGCTTTGTGGGGGAAACCGACACTGTTTTAAATATAAGCCTAGCCTCTCAGTATGCTTGTCTGGTCCCCCATACTCTGATTGTACCTTTCTACAAAACACTGTCAGTCTTCCATACAGTCTCCTCATCAGATCAGTGACTCTGTGAAAGGCAGCCCCTGAAAAGTCCTTCCTCTTTGAGAAGGGGAAGTGCAAAACTGTGTGACTCTGTTTAGCACCTCCTTTGAAGAGATTCCTGGATGCTGGAGTTGTGTCGGATCGTTCTAATCCCAGTATGTGTCCGTTTGTCTTCTTTATCTGGAAATCAGAACTGCTCCTGATTTCTGGAAGTCAGAATTGCTCCAAAAAGGGTCATTTGTTTAAAACCAGTAGTCGGACGCAAAGGAGGGCCCGCCTTTCCCCAGTTTTTTGTCCCCCAACACATCCAGCAGTTTCAAACTATCGTCCTTCATGGGCACATCCCATGGTTTGACAAGGAGCTTGAGCAGGATGTCATGTGATGCAGATCCCCTTCTGGATCCCACCACAGGAGAGCCACTGAGGAGAGCCGCTGTTAAACCACCTCCTTTGCTAGGGTTGCCTATTCTGGGTTGGAAATTCTGGAGATTTGAAGAGGAAGCCTGTGGAGAAGAAGGTGCTCAGCAGCAATGAGAAGCCAGGCGCTCCAAGCTCCATGGCTGCCATTTCCTTCGGGTAACTGATCTCTGTACCCTGAAGATCGGTTTGGAATCCCAGGAAGACACCAGTTTGGCAGCCCTATGGCCGTTGTCCTGACTGTTCTAGGCATCGTTTCCCCTCTCTACTGTTTAATCCAGTTGGCTGTGGCCATCCATAGTTGATGGTCATAAAGTGTAGCACAGTGATATGATGAGACTGACAAAATCACAAGTCACCATGATAGTAAGCAAATAAAATAGTGGCACAGACAGTGTGGTTTAGTGGTTAAAAGTGGTAGACTTTAACCTGGAGGACAAAGTTTGATCCTCTGAACATGAAGTCTGATGGGTGACCTTGGGCCAGTCACAGTTCTCTCAGAACTCTCTCAGCCCATGCAGAGGCAGGCAATGGCAAACCACCTCCGAACATCTCTTGCCTTGAAAATCCCACGGGGTCTCCATAAGTCAGCTGTGATGTGACGGCACACACACACACATACGATAAAGATCAAGGATAGCAAGGGTGAAGAAGACAGATTCCCGGTGGCTTGTTTGCCCTTCACAAGTAAGACTAATGAATTTGGAGCTTTGAAACTGGTGAGAAATTTGGAGACAGAGATTTTGGAAGCATTTTCTGCCTTTTAAAAAATCCTCAGTTAAAGGATCTCAGTTTAGGACAGAATACATCTTTCTCCAGTCCCATGGAGACATACTGCCAATCAGAATAAACAGCAATACTGTATGAGGCACTTCCGTGTGTTCAAAAGGGGAGATACTTGTCAACATAAAAAACAAAAATTAATGCAAGAAATAAACAGATTTCTCCAAGCACTGCACGTCTTGAGATTTAAAAAAACCCCAGAAAACATGAAACGAATAAGGAATGCTTCTTATAAACACTTTTTTCTATGTTCATTTCCAATCAGAGATACATGCAGCACATGGCTGCATCTCACAGCCCAGAAAAATTGAGCGCATGGCTTGATCACGGGAAGGTTTCCAGTTGGTTCAACAATGCACATTCGTGTCTTTCTGATTACAGTCCAGCCCAAATATCTCTTTTGAGTCTTTCCCAGAGGTTTTCAGACCTGCCAAATCAATTCCTTCATAATCTTTTGCTCCAGTAGCCAGAACATCTAACGTGGAACAGCAAGAACACTCTAATTCTACCGGCTGACAGTCTTTTGTACCTGGTGACAATCTTCAAAGCCTTGCAACATTCTCTCGCCGAGCGATACAAGAGGTTTCTTTGGTTTGGGTTGGGGTTTTTTTTTTTGTTTCCCCTAATGAGCTGTTGTAGTTGACTGATGTTTACAGGTCTGGTTATGTTTAATTTTATATGAAACACTTTCCCCTGTTTTGAGGTTATCATCCTTCAAAGGCTGCCGTCTCTTCTTAAGCCAGTATATGCGAGTGTGTCGGTTAAAATACCTAGAGTGATGTCATTTTGCAGATGTGCCTTCTCTGAGAGGAAGCAGGTTCCGAGGGTCGGTCTTAACCGGATCGTCATTTTGCTCATGAGAAGAGAGTAACTGGAGGCTTACGGTGGTTTTATGAGCCTTGTTTGTTTTTAAATGAACACGCAGAGCAAGGGGAGGAATAGGCAGAAATCCAGAAAAGCGAGATTGGTCTAAAGCAGCACCATTTCCCCCAAACCAAACAGCAGAACAGTTCCTAGGATTGTCCAGGATTGAAGTAAAAAGCTAACAGCAAAAGCTAACAGCAGAACTGCTCCTCGGATTGAATGGTTAAATGATCCCTCTCTTTTTGTCCTGCTCCCTTGCTTTCCCTTGTTTTGCTGCAGACTTTTTCAAACCTAGTGGGATGATCTTTTCAGCAAGAGAGGGGCAGACTTGGTGATTCTGGGGCCCTGAGCAAAGGCTTGGGGTGGGAGCCTAGAATCACTGCTGCTGCCTCCTCTTTCCACCCCCAGCTGGAGCCAGATAAGGATTAAGGCCAAGCAAGGAGCAGGCAAGATGGACTGGGACCACCAGTGCTTCCAGAAGTAAGCTGCCCGAGACCTGAATGAGGCAATGGCAGGAGGCTGCTCTTCTTTCCCCCCTCCTTTGAGGGAGGGTAGGGCTATGGGCAAGCCCCCCAAGCTCAGGGTCCAGGGCAGTGATCCTGTTTTCCATAAGGTAAGACTGCCCCTACTGCAGCCAAAACAGGTGTGTAGTTTTGAGGTCCCACCCACATTGGCACCATTTTCCTTGCCTGAGCCCTCTGCAGCCCCATCTCCTGTTCGCTCCCATTGGAAACAATGGAGGATGGGGGCACCCCCTTTGGGGGTCCATAACTTTGATCCCCTGAACCAAACTTCACCAAACTCAGTTGGTATCACCAGGAGAGTCTCCAGATGATATCCTGAAATTTTGGTGCTACTAGCTTTAAAAATGCGCCCCTCTGCAGGCACAAATGCAAAAAATACCAGAAATTAAAAAAAAATCAGGCGGACCCGAATTTTTCAGGTATACCCGAATATTTGGGTATATCCGAATGTTATTTGTCTTATTTGGGCATACAGATAATTGTATGCCCAAATAAATCCAAATCTGAATTGTACCAAATTTCTAGGGTATTGACCAAGCTTAGTACAGACCATAACCTCATAATCATTTTGTGAGATTTTGTTTATCTTTTCTGTAATGCATTAAGGGGCCCCAAACTTTATGTATTTATTTAACCCATTTATGTGTCATCTTTCTGAAGATACTCAAGGCTGCTCACCAGTTCAGTTCCAGTGGAATCACTATAAATGATTGAAAGCTATTATTGTTGTAAAAAAAAAACCCTCTATAAAACAAGATGAACAGTCCAGAGGCCTGAGCAGGCAGGGGCAGTGCTGGTGCTGCGCTGCCCCGTCACTTCCAGAGGACTTTTCAGCAGCACAAGGACCAAGAAAGAAAAGTCAATCCCCACCACCACTACCGGAAAGCCCTTTTTAGGGCTACATGGATGGCACAGGTCAGAGCCCCGGGGCCGCAGCGCATCCGAAAGCAAAGTGGTTTTGGGAGCTGACTAATGTTGGCTCCACCCCGATCACACCTCCTGAATGTCCCTGCTATACCAGTGGGTCCAGCGGCAGTGTGGAGGCACTGACACGGTACTGTTCACCACATCTGGCCATCCCAGAAGGCTGCGGTAGTTGCCCGCCAATAGATTTGCCCCTCCACTGGGGTAAATGCCCCAGGGAGGGCAAATCCACTGGCACAGCCCTTTACTGCCTCTAAGAGTCACTTTGACCCCCTCCCCTTTGGATTGGGCTGTTAAATTCTTCTGCTGTCTGATCATCTGCTGTGGGGACACAGAACCGCAATTCTTTATTACAGGCAATTCTTTATTAAGGCAGTCATTCACAGGATTTCTGGAACAAACCCACAATCAATCAATCAATCAATAAATATATTTCTTTAAAAAATCATCATCTTCTACTGCTAACTTTACTTCCTGGGGGAGCGAGTTCTGCAGAGTTGTTGTTGTTTTTCTTTTTGGGAGCTCCTGTATCTTCCTTGTTGTTTTATCAAATCTAGATGAGTACATTGTTTCTGCACGGATGGTTTACTGTGCCTTGGCTTTCTTCCTGCAGTGTTGTTTTGAGGAGTATTTACATGACATCATCCTCCACGCCTCCTGTTTCTATGCCTTTCCCTGCTTTGTGGTATCCTTCCAAGCTTGGTTTAATAATCTTTTTGGAAAGATTGCAGTCAAAGTACTTTTGGACACCAAGTGAATGGGAGAGTGTGTATTTCTTTGGGGTCCTGCTCACATGGTTGCCATTTTTCTTACCTCAGTTCCAGCTTGGGTATGGCTCCCCAAAGCACAATGGGGCACTAAGGGATCAGGAACTGCTCAATCACTACAGAATTATAATAATCTATTGCCATGATCTCTGCTGAGTACTCATTTTATCAACCTCAGAAGGATGGAAGGCTGAGTCAGCCTTAAGCCAGCTGCTTGAGGCCGACTTCTGTAGGAATCAAACTCAGGTCGTGTCATGGGTTGTCCCTTGTGCCCTGTTGAAACTGACGTAGTGATGAAGAACATGCAGATAATAGCCATGCTGAAGAGGGGCTGGCTGACAGTGAGGATGAAGCGAGCCCCACAGCTCCACTAATAAAGGACTGGCATTCTGGGCCTGTGCTATCAACAGACCTGGAGGTGTCAGACAGCACAGATGACTATGTCCTGGGGCCATTGTCCATGACCAATGGGGATAATGAACCAGTTCAAAGGGTTTCACTGACACCAAGGGCATACAGCCCTCCAGCTTACCCCCACCCCCACCCCCCCTTCCAGTGGAACAGCTGCGTTGGTGACTGCCCTCAGATACAAAGCACAGGATATCTGCTAGATTGGCTGTCCAGCAGCTGCAAGTTAGCCACAGAATCTCTGCCAGCTACATAGCTGAGTATAGCCAACCGCCCCAGCAGATTATAGAGCAACAAGGGCTAGCAGCTGCTTTCTTCCAGAAGCAAGACGTGTTGTTGGTCTCACTTTTGCTGCGCTCTGAATCTGTTCCTGTACTTGCTGCCCTGTTCTTGTTGCCTTGCCTTGGACTCTGACTCTTGGACTGCTTCTTTTGGACTTTATTTGACTCTTCATATTTGACCTTGGACAGTTTGACCTGTGATTGCATTTCCTAGCTCAGAACTGCCTGGTTAGTCACCACGACTAGTCGCAAGCAGTACTGCAGCTTTCCACTCTGTGCCATGGGGCTCCTTGTAGCAGTATGGCAATTCTCAATGGTTTAAAAGGCCTCACATGGGAGGAGTGTGAGTCATGGAAGTCTGAGGCAAGGAAAGTGTGTGGAAAACTGTAGTTCAGATACTCACTGGATGCTTCTGCATTTATCCACAGTAATGAGATCTATACAGAGAATTGTCGAAGGCTTTCACGACCAGATTCAACTGGTTGTGGTGGGTTTTCCGGGCTGTGTGGCCGTGGTCTGGTGGATCTTGTTCTAGTGTGTAACAGACTTCACTCTGTGATACACCTCTGAAGATGCCAGCCACAGATGCAGGTGAAATGTTAGGAACAAGATCCACCAGACCACGGCCACATCCTGGAAAACCCACCACAACCAATATAGAGAATTGTCTGCATGTGGAAGCAGACATTCAGGATGTCCAAAGGGAAATGAAATCTAGCTAGGGATGTCTACAAGATACTGTCTGGCTTACATAAACTTGTTTTATGGAGCAGCATCAATGAGCCACCAAGAAGCATTCTTCCTTGAAAAATTAAAATCAGGACTTGGTTCAAACAACAGCAGATGTACATTTTGCCACCGTTTTTCTGATGTATAAGAGCATGTGTGCACACTGGTTACATCACAGTGCAGAAAAGAACCTTGGTATCTTTGGACAGTCATATCAACTGTTCCCTTCTCTGTTTTTGCTCTGTGTTTTAATCAACCCCTTACAGGGCATCCACAAAACAAAACAAAAAGCCTGCAACAAATTATGCATGTGCCAATATCAAAATGAATGGAATAAATTGTTCAAATTACACTGGAAAGCAGGCAGTGGGGAATGCCGGAAAGAAACAAAACACAGAGCAATATAGAGCCAAATGGAAGGCATCTGAGCACATATAGTTCCTAAGGCTTTTTGCAATTTCAGATCAGGTTTGACTCCGCTGAGAACAAGATGCTGTGTATTTCCAGATCCAAAAGCCTGGCTAGGCAGATTCCGGCTGTGACTGTTTGATGTGCTAAGCAGCAACAGGCAGCATTGTTTGGGCTTTGGAAATGAAAGGTGAGCTAAAGCTTCTTGTATTCTAAACCAAGGAAGGAAAGGTCAAACTGCATTGGGCGGAGTGGCAATTGCTTCCATCAGGCTGTATTTCACACCTGTTGCCTCTTCCTTGCCGTTGATCTTGCAGAGACTGAACCAGAGCAATGATCACGGGCAGTGTCTTGACCACCCTCACGGAGAACTCAGTTAATTAGGGCTTGAGATGATTGAACCAGACATGAATGGCAAGTGCCATTGGAGGACAACCTGGTCCTTAGAGTGTGCTTTTCCTAAATGCTTCATGTATATATTTGGTCAGCAACTTTCCTGGAGAAAGACAAATTGGTTAATCCTCATGAAAACAAAGACTGCATACATGCATCACAAAACAGATACACAGCAGTAGGTCTTAGTCAGTACCAGGCTCAAGCACGGCGTTGTTGTTGTTGTTGTTGTTGTTGTTGTTGTTGTTGTTGTTGTTGTTGTTGTTGTTTATTAAATTTAGTATACCGCCCTATCCCCAAAGGGCTCAGGGCGGTGCACAGATAAAACATCATCTAAAAACATACATATAAGTAAAACAACAGTCATATCTTAAAACATTGTCCCACGTCCTTACGAAACCCTCCTAATGAAGAATAATGGGTCCTGATGGTATTAGGGCCCATGGGGGCAAAGAGGGGGGGCTGGGGCATCCTCAGCGGCTGGTCTCTCCAAAGGCCCAGTGGAACAGCTCAGTCTTACAGGCCCTGCAGAAATCCCCAAGGTCCTGCAGGGCCCGGACAGCTGGAAGGAGAGTGTTCCACCAGGCCGGCGCCAGAGCCGTAAAGGCCCTGGCTCAAGTGGAAGCCAGCCGCATCATTCCACACACATGCTCCCATAGCCCTCCTGTTCTAACTTGACACCTTCCTGGTTTGATCAAGACCTCACCTGAGGGGCTGAGAGAGTTCTGAGAGAGCTGTGACTAGCCCAAGGTCACCCCCGCAGGCTTCATGTAGAACAGTGGAGAATTGAACCCGGTTCCTCAGATTAGATTCCACAGTCCACCTGCTGTTCACCACTAGACCACTCTGCTGTTTGCATGAAGCTTCTGAACTCTTCAAGGACAACTCTGAAGGGCACTTTGAGGGAATGGGCTCAGTAAAGGGCTGTTGTGTTCTACAGGATGATGTGAATGTTTGTAGAATTAACTTCTTGCAACGGGAGGTTTCTCATTTAGCAAGAAGAAACCATAAGCCCCAGCCCTACAGAAGCTCATAATTTTTAACATGACTGCTTAATTGTTTTAGTGGATGATATAGTATATTGAGAGTACAGGACAGGAATATTATAACTACATATTTATGTATAGTCTTAGATTCTATTGAAATTTACAATGGACAGCAGGATCCATGGAATGCAACTCCCCCCTCCCGCACTGCTACAACAAATGTTTCTCTGAAGGGCTGTTCCTGTGGGAGGAGGAGGGACACTCAGGAGCATTAGGAGTGAGGAGTCAGCAAAATCACACATCCCTAGATGAACAGCAGTGGTGTAGTGGTTAAGAACAGGTGTACTCTAATCTGGAGGAACTGGGTTTGATTCCCCACTCTGCCGCTTGAGCTGTGGAGGCTTATCTGGGGAATTCAGATCAGCCTGTGTACTCCAACACATGCCAACTGGGTGACCTTGGGCTAGTCCAGGGGTAGGGAACCTGCGGCTCTCCAGATGTTCAGGAACTACAATTCCCATCAGCCCCTACCAGCATGGTCAATTGGCCATGCTGATAGAGGCTGATGGGAATTGTAGTTCCTGAACATCTGGAGAGCCGCAGGTTCCCTACCCCTGGGCTAGTCACAGTTCTTCTGAGCCCTCTCAGCACCACCTACCTCACACAGTGTTTGCTGTGAGGGGGGGAGGGGAAGGAGATTGTCAGTCCCTTTGAGTCTCCTAAACAGGAAAGAAAGAGGGGGGATATAAATCCAACTCGTCTTCTTCCCTTGCACAAGCAGATCTTCTTGATAGGATCTCATCTATCGTTTCTTCTTTTCCCAAGGATTTGTCTGAATTCCTAGTCCTAGCCCTTCTTTCCTTCCCTTTCTTTCAATTCCTAGTGTCTGTATTGTTCATTCACTTTTTGATGGTTTCAGATCTGATGGAGCCATGAATAAAGCTGAAGAAAATTATAGGAGGGAATGATTATTTAATACCCACCGAATCACTTGATCTGTTAGAGCCAAGTGTTACAAGATGGCATTTTTTAAAAGAAAATTTTCAGTTCTTCACCATCTTAGGGGCTGTTTAATATGGAAAGGAGTATTAACTAATCCTCTTTTAATAAATTTGATCGCAATTGATGATGTCCTATTTAAGTGCCTCTTTCTACTTATCTGGTTTAACATGATTTGAAAAGCTATTTAAAGGCACAGTGCCTTCCTCTTGCCTTTCCTCCGCAATGCACTCAAGGGCAAAGCTTGCAGGATGGCAGCTGGCTGCAGTTCTTGCAGTCAGAGGCAAACAATTCCTGTACTCGGCCAGCAAGTCAGATGACGATGTCCAAATGACAAATTATGATGAGGAGAGAGAACAAACATACATTTTCTTTATCTTTTAAAGCAGCAGCCCTGCAGTTGACAATACCAACTGCCCTGCTCAGGAGGCCTCGTTTGTTGACGAGACCTGGATTCGAATCCTTGTTCAGCCAGGGAGCTCACTAAATGGCTTTAGGCAGTGTCTGCTGTTAACCTACATTGCACAGTGGGGTATAAAATGGGCCAGTGTTTTATAAATAAATAAATAAACAGTATGAAATAAGGATATTGCCACAAGCTCCTTGGAGGAGGGGTGGGAGGCAGAGGCGTAGCAAGGGGGGGAAAGCGCCCAGTGTACTGGTACATCCTCCACCCCTGTCCCACCTCGGAACGGCCCCGTCCTGTCACGCAGTGCTCCTACCACGCCCCTGGAATGCCATTGCCACATACCCACAGGGGCACTCCCCCAGTGTGTCACGCACCCCCCTTCCCCCTTGGAGCTATGCCTCTGGTGGGAGGCAAGTGGGACTTATGAATAATAATACAGAATTCTGATACTGCAGAAAGAGGTATCTATCCTTTGGCTGATTATGTACAAGGTGTCTGCCACACTGCAGGTGCAAGTGCCACTATCTCTCCTGTGACATCAGCAGCAGCAGCAGTAGCAGCAGGAACTATATGTTTGTGTGTGTGTATGGAGGGGAGGAGGGGGAAAGAATATCAGCTGTAGGAAATGGTCCCCTTCCTCAGTAGAGTATGGTCCAGGAAATTGCTTTGCATCTTTCATTTCTGGGGGGGATTAATTTTTGGAAAGGGCTAGAATATTGATACAACTGTCATAACAGCAGTATCAATATATCAGTAATTTAAAGACTTTTACAAAGCCAGCAATCCTGAGACTACCAGGCGTGATGAGCTCTGCACCTTTAAGAGTGAGTTGATGGGCAAAGTTAAGAGAACCAGGAAAAGCAGACACAGGAGAGTTCAGAGGAGAAGCTGTGCAGTGAGTGCCTCCTTGTATGTAAACAAAGAAACACAAGGAAAACCCACAACAACTGCACTGCATAGTGAAGAGCCCTGAGGTAAGCATTCCATGCATAATGGGCCCCAGTGGCCTGGCCCTGGAACTCTGTATCTATTGAGTATGCACTTGTGATTATACAGGGTAAAACAGAGATAAAGTTAAGCCTGTCATATTTTACAGAGTTATTCTGAGGCTAAGACAGTACTTCAAACTCCCTGGGGTCTGGCAGCTGTAATAAGTCACTAACCTAGACTTTCTGGTTCTTGTGGCATGGCATTCGGATGCAATCCGCAATGTGCACTTAGAACAGGTATCCTTTCTTTCATTATCAATACCATTTCAGGAGTTATGAAAGAAATTCAGTATGTTTCTAGAAGGGTAGTAGGTTTTTAACTAGGCTTGTCAACCTCCAGATAGGGCCTGGGAATCTCCTGGAAACAACTGGTCTCCAGTTTAGATATCTGTTCCTCCAGGAAAAAATGCCACTCCGGAAGGTGGATTCTATGGTACTATACTGAGGACTCTCCCTTTGCCAAACCCTGCCTTCCCCAGGCTTTACCCCCACTTTCCAGGAGTTTCCTAGATCTGGCAATCTTGCTTGCAGCTCAGGCTGTCCTTCTATGGTTTCCCAGGCCCTTCTCATTCATTGCTTGAGCCTTGACCTGTAATAAGCATGTGGTGGTTTGTTCTGGAATCCTGGGTTTGGTTCAGCTTTTATCTTTGCCACACAGAGTTCAGGAGAAGGATATTTGGGGCTCCAGCCCGTCACTTTGACACAGCAGCCAAGTCGCTTGTGTCCCCATAAATAAGTTGTAGGAGACTTTTATTTAAAATGACAGTAATGTAAGTTCGATTAAAAATGTATCACCAGAATGTAACCTTGGCTTCAATTTTGCATGATAGCTGCTCAGCCTTCAGAGCTGCAGCAAAGATCATTTTGAATTTTAAGAACAGATTTGAGCCATTCTTTGGAGTTTCACCAAGTGGTGGCCACTGCCATTATTTAGTTTATTTATTTACAATATTTATATCCTGCTTTTCGGCCCAATCAGACTCACCATTTTATGGAGCAATAGCTAATCATGTGGACCTCCCACATCAGATAGGACTGTTTCCCTGCCTGATTCCAGGTACCCAAATCTGAGCTGCTGAAATCAAAACATTCCACAACTAGATGTCATTCAGCTAGATGTCAGAGAGTGGAACTTGGCAATGATGACAGCCATCATGTAGAGCAGAGCCTCAGATATGTAGGTCTTAGCCCTCAAGGCTGTAGTAATGTCCAGTTTGGAATTATTACAGTCTGCTCTAGGTAGGGTTGCTGTTTAGAAGCTATTGTTACTTCAGAATGCTGTACCTCACCTCTTGATGAGCAGGAGAGGGTATCTTCTTGGCTCACCTATACCTAATGTTCCCAGCTCCAGGTTTGGAAGTACCTGGAGATTTTAGGACAGAGCCTGGGAATGTTTTGCAAAAAAATTAAAAAAAAAACATTTCTCCAACAATTGTCTCCTGCTTTCATCTACATGAGATTTATCTTTACGATGCTATAGCTGCTACCAGGGAAAAAGAAGGTTAAGCAAGATTTTCATTTTATTGCCTAAAAATAATATAAAATGCTTTAAATATTTAAATTACTCTCCATCTAGGTTTTATCCTCGTTTTACTGAGATGATTATTAATAGTAAAGTTAATCTCTCGGTATGTGAGCGTGAATGGCGCTTGCTGCGAGTTGGGAAAGATCATTTAGTTCTGACCCAGTTAGAACTGGTGTACTCAGTATGTGGGCACTTAGATTATATTTCCCTGTATCTCAATATCCATTACGGCCTCAGTAAATGAGCAGGCTGCTGTGACCACAGGACAACAGCATGGACATGCACAGGATGTGTGCTGAATATATGAACAAGTTATTCAATGTATATACAAAGAACAATCAAGTGTACACTGTACATAAATTGTACATGCATTCATGATAACATGTGAACAGGGCTTTAATCTTTAAGGCAAAGTACTTTCCCAGTCTATGTATGGTCCCTTCTGACAATGTATTTCTATCACCAGATCCCCTCTTGCACAAATTCTGCATTATCTTTCTATTGTAGGCAGAATCTGATACTTACTCTACTATGATTGCTATCCTCCAGGTGGGACCTGGAGAACTCACAGAATCACAGTCAGTCTCCAGAATACAGAAAATAGTTTCCCCTGAAGAAAACAGATTCTGTATCATTATAGCTTGCTGAAGACTCAGCGTCGTGGCTAAGAGCAGTGGCTAAGAGCAGGTGCACTCTGATCTGGAGGAACCGGGTTTGATTCCCAGCTCTGCCGCTTGAGTTGTGGAGGCTTCTCTGAGGAATTGAGATTAGCCTTTGTACTCCCACCCTTGCCAGCTGGGTGACCTTGGGCTAGTCACAGCTTTTCGGAGCTCTCTCAGCCCCACCCACCTCACAGGGTGTTTGTTGTGAGTTGGGAAGGGAAGGGAGATTGTAAGCCCCTTTGAGTCTCCTACAGGAGAGAAAGGGGGGATATCAATCCAAACTCCTCCTCCTCCTCCTCCTCCTCCTCCTCCTCCTCCTCCTTCTTCTTCTTCTTCTTCTTCCTCCCTTCACTAAACTCTTTCCAGATTGCATCTCCAAATTTCACAAACCAGAATTGGCAACACAAAACGCAATGTTAGTGTTAGCCTGTGCATTCAAGCTCCTTTCCACCTGAAGGCTGTTCACTTGTTGTGGCAAGGAGAGGAGGTTCAAGGTTCACCCGTATCCTCTGCTGATGAGCCTGCCCTAATTGCACTCTCCCTGACTTTTAAAGCTCATCTGTACAGGTGGTGGGCCTACCCATACCTTCTTGGCTCTCACACAAGGATTGGTTTTCCCCCAAGAGCTGCAGGGCTGATTGGATGGTAATTGCAGCCTCCTAGGTCCCTATTTTAACCCCTTTCTTTGTTTGTTTTAACCCCATAATTGAGTGATCCCTCTCCATCAGCTGCTCTGAACATTTTCTTCCTTTGTACCATTTTCAGTCCTCATTAGTTTTTCTCCCCATTTCTTTTGTTTTTCTTTTGATCAATTTACAAAGGCATATTTTTGGGCATGCTTGGATAGACTCTCCCAAGTATGTACAGAACCCTTCCTTTAGCAGATGGTGGCTCTGTAATCCAGTTTTTCCTCACTGATATGGGGACCAGCCAGTATTCTATTAAGTATGTTAGTGATGATGATTCTCAGTGTACACAGTAAAATTGATGAGTTAAGAATATGGGTTGAGAGGATTTATGCAGAATTTACTGTCCCATGAACATTTATTTTTATAGCTTATTAACAGTTGCTCGTGTACATCCATAAGATTGTGACAGGGAGAAAAGGCAACCGAGAAGGATCTAAAAATTATGGAAAATGTTGAATGTTCCAATTCTGGAATTATATTTAGAACTCCTAGGAGCAAACATTACTTTATGCTGTGGTTCATGATTGGATTCTATGACATATAAACTTAGAAGCAAAAAAACAGCTGCAGGCTGGCCAAATATAGATCAGGGCTGTGGTATTGGAGGAGGGGAGATAACTGTTCCTCTTCATACAATTTCTCTTATTAGAAATGGCCCTTTGGGGGCTTAAAGAAGATGAGGAGCACTTCTGATTGCGGAAATATTGCAAAGGAAATAGTTAACCTAGTAGCATGGGTTTGGTCTGTTTTCTTCCACCTTGGGTATTTCTCAGCTAAAATATGTGCCGACAGGGTTGAATCATATCCAGTTTAAGGGTAATTTTAGTGATTCTGGGCCACATGCAAATGTCCAAGATGGGATCCCAAAATCACCACCACTCACTGGCAGTCCCCGGCAGCCCCCCCTGCCAGAAACAAGCAACGGCAGCCCTCGCCCCATGAGAGGTGGATGGGAGCTGTGCCAGAACCCAGCTTCCCCAACCCCAGACAAAATACATGCAAGTGACAATAGCGCAGAGGTGTCAAACTCGTGGCCCTCCAGATGTTATGGACTACAGTTCTCATCATCCCCTGCGAGCATGATGCTGGCAGGGGATGGTGGGAACTGTAGTTCATAATATCTGGAGGGCTGCGAGTTTGACACCCCTGCAATAGCGGGAGACTGCTGTTTTTCTTACTTACCTCTGTGTGACAGCCCTGTGTGCTGTAGTTAAAAGCAAAAACATAGAGACTAGGAATACTGGTGGCTGAGTTTTTGCGGGGCTCAGGCTGAAGAGCTCAGTATCATGGGGACCCTTTATGGGGACAAATGGCTCATTATTTCACCTCCTTAACAATCCTATCCCACCAATGATTTTTTATGCAGGCAAGACTGAATATTTTTCACTCTGCAATGACAACTGGCAGATATAGGAAAGTCCCACATGAAGACAGAATATGTCCATGACAGCTAAGGGTACACGAAACCATAAAACATATATTAATGCAAGGTATGATGGCAGGTGAGTCCAACAAATTCTGCCATTTCTACAAGAAATGCACTGGTCAGATGAAAGAACAACAATCAAATTTGTTGAAGGCTTTCACAGCCGGATTCAACTGGTTCTGGTGGGTTTTCTGGGCTGTGTGGCTGTCGTCTAGTGGATCTTGTTCCTAACATTTCGCCTGCATCTGTGATTGGCATTTTCACAGGTGTATCTCAGAGGTGTACACAGTGTGTAACAGACTTCCCACTGTGATATCCTAACCCCCCCACCCACAAGATCTCTCCTAACCACGAGATCCAACCCAAACAGTTAATGAAAAGAAATTCCCCAATCATGCTCCGCTACCCTTTCATTCCTGCCAAGAAATGCCTGAGCTGTCTCAAGGCAGCGCACAGCAGGTGAAGGCAGGGCACAGCTCAAGAGAATTTGGTCCCTCCTGGCTTTCCCCCAGCATTCCAGAGCACATGGCCAACTAGTCTACTGGGCAAAGGAGGCATTGCTTTGCCGCTTCCTTCTCCATGCTACCATTGCCAATGCCATAGTCACAAGCATGCCCACCACTGCTCCACTCCTCCCTTGCACCCTTTGGCAAGGCAGGGAGGCTCCCTTACTGCCAGGATGGATTTGGTAACCTGCTGGGACAGTGTGACTGACCCTTAAATCTAGGACTGTCTTGGCCAGTCTAATGCATAAGCTAAGCCTATTTATAAAGGGGTTTGCCAAAGAAGGTTTTAAAACATCGAGCAGCCTTCACTTTCTGGGAGTATAACAGGGCTGAGGAAGAGTGCTTCTTTCATCATATACCACCATATTAGGCAGCTCAGTCCCTGAGGTAAAAAGGCGGGAAAAATCTGACAAGCTTGGTCAATGATTGGTTTTCCTGTCTGGATGACATTGGAGGATGTGTGTGTGGGGGGGGGGTCCATTGCATCTGTGCTGTGTGCAACCAGAATAAACTTTCAGCCATGAACAGTCAGTTGATTGAAGGTCTTTCCCTTCCTTTTGGAAGGAACAAAATGCCATCCCACCCCTTGAATAAACATCACTCCGCTGGCATCACTGCTCTAATTTTAAAAGTAGCACAGAACGGCTCAGAAGCACCTGATGCTACAGGAAGCAGATGGATTTATGGGCAACAAACAGCCTCCATTTGCAATTCATCAGGTTCTCTTGAAACTGTTCATTACTTCAAGTGCTTGTGATGTGGTGTATTAAAAATCCAAAATGACCTTCCAGAATCCTTCCAAGTAGAGACATTTAGGTGCAACTTTTGGGGAGATGGAAAAGCTTTTTTAAAGCGTGAGATGCAGCTTGACAAAAATAGATCAGACTATAAATCCAGCAGAACCCTTTCCAGGTTAATTGCCTCTATCGTCTTGTAGGTACTTGAGAGAGGCTTTTATTGAGAAGGCAAGTTTATGTACCTCTGGCACAGTGAATGTTTATACTTTAACTAGTTTGGGTGTGTTTGCACAAGCTGCCAAATGTCCAGTTTCAGGTCAAGATTACCTTTACTTGATCTTTTTTTATTTCTGAGACAGAACAGAGGGAGAGAAAGGGGAGTGGGCAGCACAGACAAGCTCAGAAATATTACTGTATGTCTATGCCAGGGGAGCCAAAGCAAGTCCCCAGGATAGGAGGGGTGCTTCTGACAGGCTGCCTGGTAGGTACTGGGTAGGAATCAGGTGTCTCCTCATGTCTAACTCTGTGTGTGATCCCTTGGGTGTGAAGTCTGGGTCCAAGTTACCTCACCGGTACCTAGCTGAGGGGAATCCCAAATTAGATAGGAACCATGGGATGCCGGTATCAAAACCTTTCCCCCTTTATTTTCTCAATTTAATTACTCCACATCGAAGATGCAATTTGCTCTGGGAAGAAAAACCTGCAGTTGGAGCAAATAGTATTGGAGCTAATAGTATTGATGGAAAAATAAATCAGGAAACCAGTAAGTGAGACAGAATTAAATCCCACTTCCATGGCACCGAGGTCCCAATGAGGCTCCTCCACAGCTGATTTTAAACAAAAGTAGAAAGAACAGGACATCTGAACATACCTCCAACTTCATAATTGTGAACACGGTCCAGATATCTTAGTTGTACTTTTAGCTAGATCAAGGCACGCATCTTTTATTTATGGATTAGACTCGTCTTTTAGATTTGAATTGTTCCAACCAGAAGGCTGTTCAGTTGTTGAGTATTTTAACTGGGCTTTCTTTCTGGTTACTCATCACTGGCTTTAGGGGGTATCTCATCTATAAATAGAGGAGCAAAATAATTGGTTTATCCAACCTCCCCCCACCCTTTTATTATAAAACACAGGTTTTTCTGAAGCTTGTAAAAAAGAACATTACCGAATATTACAGTATAAATCCTGTTGAGACATTACAAATCCCCACATGGTCTGGGAATCATTTCAAATGACTAAGCCAGCATGGGATGGATAATCAAATATATCTCTGCAAAGAAATAAAATGTGCAACTGAGACTATCAATGAACCGGGGGTAGAAAGAAGGCATATTTGAGGAGTGTACATGAAAAATAAACAGAGGCTTCTCCAACTCATTACACGCCTGAGACCATGATGCATCGCAGAGGTAATTTGTAAGAGGATTGCTGGAGACTGCTGTGATTGGATCGATGCAGGAGGAGAAATGGTTGGTGTTGGTGGGATTAAGCACTTAAAGCATTGAACTCTTTAGCTTTTGCTCTCTCAACATTTTGCCCTCTCAACAACCCCGTCAAGTAGGTTAGGGTAAAAGAGAGCAGTTAGCCCAAACTACATGAACATAATCAGGATATAAACCTGGAACACTGTAACCACTATACCATGTTGGCTCAGTAATAGGTTTGTTAGTCGCCAGGAGGAACTTGAAGATCTCCCAGAATTATGGCTCATCTCCTTTTGCTGGTCTTTGACTGTAATAAAGTGAAATTGAAATTGGCTCATCTCCAGACTACAGAGGTCAGTTCCCCTGTAGAAGATGGCTACTCTGAAGGGTGGACTCTATGACATTATGTCCTAATGAGATCCTGATGAGGTCACTCCCTTCCTGTCCTCCCAAAACTCATCCCCCAGTTTTCTTAATCTTCAGTTAGAAATCATACTGTGTGATGACATCATTGTAACTAGGAAGAGTGTTTTAAATAACAACAACAAAGAGGACTAACAATTAGGACTGTGAAAACCAGCAAACGATCGTAGGAAAGGCAGAATTTTGTTGGCCTTTTTGGAAACTGTACCCATCCTCTCTGAAACCCTCCCTTGCCACTATAGCTGATGAACAGCATTCTGCTCAGCCCTAATGCTAAGAATTTTTCTTCTAGTATTTTGACCGGCTGGGTATCACTTTTGTAACTGAAGAGAGTAATAGTGGTAATAAGGAAACGCCATCTACACATTAGAGTTCATGTTAAATTATTGAGGGTAATGGAAGAGAGAAAGTCTGACTCTTAAATTGTGCAGAGAGATAACCAAGGGGAGCGTGATACCTGTCCGAATATTCATCTAGGGGTGGTTTTTTGAGTCCTTGTATTTTGAGCATTTGTTCCCCAGAAAAACCCAGAGGCTTTTCCCATTCCCATTCAATGCATCTTGGAATGTGTGAAAGACCCAAAGGCCTTCAGGTCAGGCAAGGAACATTGGTGTCTTGAATGCAGTGGTGCCCAAATGTAAGATATGTTGATGTCCACTGATTTTAGTGAGGTGTGTGTCCTCTTAGATGTCTGTTGGAAATCAATGGAGTTTTAAAAAGTGTAACTTCAGCTAGGTTGAGCTCGGTGTGTAGGTGTGTTGTTGAAAATTAAAATCTGAACTAGTGTGCTATGAAAATTTGGTCCTGCTTGGTGAACTAATTTTGGATGAATGAGGGACTGATTTCTCCAGCTATAAAAAAAAAAATCTAGGAAATGCAAGATAAGACTTGAAATGAAATGGTTCCCGCCATCCCCATTCCTTTATTGTTCTCTGTGTTTGCTCTGCTCTGCATTTTATTCTGGCTAAATTCTCATTATACTCGGATTTGTCCTGGTCAAGCCAGAATTTAAGATGAATTCACTGTTTTGGATAAAACTTAGAAATGAAAATATGTAAGGAATTCATACTGCATCAAGTGCACTTCAGAAAAGACCAGGTATTTTGGAGATGAGACTTTTGGTAGTCTTCCTCCGTAAACACCTGTCAGATACATTTAAGAATATGGCTGGTTGGGTGTGTACCATGAGCTACGAATTCCCCATTTTTTGCTCAGAGAAATGTGATGTTGTGGTCAGAATAATCTGCAAGCCTTCGACAATACACTGCAACTTCTTTGCTCACACCTTCCTCCCTTTTTTCTTTTTTGCACATCTCCAAAGTCAACATTTAAATTGTGAGTTTCCTTCAGTCAGGGAGTTGTCCTTTCTTCTTATTTTACTTTAATGGTGCTAATAGTAGCAGTTTTGCTCCATTTGAAAACTAATTGCATGATTGTTCTGTATTTGACGCTGGAGCTTTCCTTTTGTATTTTCAAGTGAGTGAATCCCTACTAATAGATTAAATAAGGGCTAACATGCAGGTTTCCACAAAGGTGCTTGCATACTGACAGAAGAGAAAGAATCCATTAAAGAAATGTAATTAGAAACCTAACCTTGACCAGCATATATCTCAACAAAGAAATAGCTGTACTTTCAGTAAATCCCATGTAGACTTTAAAAGAAACTCATTTTTTCATTTACTTCCTCTTTTGTTTCTTTCCTAATTCAAAATAATATGCAGTAGTGTACACAAATATTCAGACCTGACAGTATGAGTGTTTAACTGTGAGAGGCAACTGGGAAATCTATTAAAAAGAAGACAGTGGCTATTTTAGAACACAAAGGGAACCTCTAACCCAGGGGTAGGGAACCTGCGACTCTCCAGATGTTCAGGAACTACAATTCCCATCAGCCCCTACCAGCATGGCCAATTGGCCATGCTGACAGAAGCTGATGGGAATTGTAGTTCCTGAACATCTGGAGAGCCGCAGGTTCCCTACCCCTGCTCTAACCTGTGGAATTCTGTGATTTTCTAAATGTATCCATAAGAAAGGAAATAATTTTTTGTCCCGTTGTTTGCCATAAACTTAGTGAGGAATATTTCTTTATTAAATTCATTCATTTATACTCCACTTTTCTCCACAATGGGGACCCAAAGCAGCTTTATTCCTCCTCCCCTCCATTTTATCATCACAACAATCCTGTGAGGTAGGTTAGGCTGAGAGAGCCCAAGGTCATCCAGCAGGCTTCAGTGGCTCAAGTGGCATTTCAAATCTGGTCTCATAAATACCAGATTAACCCTCTTAACTACAATACCTGTTTGGAAATGCCCAGCCAAACCCCACTCATGGGTGGGCCTCCTCGTGGTGCTCCTCGTTGCTTCCAGTGCTGTGCCAAGGCCCAACTCTGCTTAGGATGTCCACCTGATGCCCCAGCAGCAGCCAGCCAACACCACAGCTTCAACAATGGTACAAGTGTCTCTCCCCAGGGCACCCACCCAATGTACTGTGCAGTGCCAGCAATCTGCAGGCAACGGGACATACCCCTCTCTGCTCACCCAGCAGCAAACAAGGCTCCAGAGCAGGGCCCAGAGCAACCCACAGGCAAGCTCGAAACAGACAGAGGTGGTGCCAGTAAGACCAAGAGAGGGGGTGGGCGGGCCAGGGTT
The DNA here is from genome assembly GCF_021028975.2 of Sphaerodactylus townsendi. Classification (NCBI taxonomy): domain Eukaryota; kingdom Metazoa; phylum Chordata; class Lepidosauria; order Squamata; family Sphaerodactylidae; genus Sphaerodactylus; species Sphaerodactylus townsendi. The sequence continues at coordinate 26,429,579 of NC_059436.1, read as the reverse complement.
AGGTGGACAAATCCAATGGAGGCCAGCTGAAAGCCTTACCTCCTTCCACTCTACGTCCAGGAAACCAAAGGGAGTACCAGGAGGGGGTGGGGTGGGGTCAGAAACCAGGAACTTGGAAGGCAAAGGGGCTAAGGGAAATGAATCAGGGTGGCATGCCAGGGACTAGGATGAGTTTGATGGATAAGTCCTATGAGAAAGGGGCCAGTGGATGGCCAGTGGAACCCATTGGTGGAGGGAAAAGGAGGGTGGAACATCCTGGCTAAAAAAAACCCAACATGAGCCAAGGCCAAGGAGGGGACCAGTTGGGAGGTTCCTCAGTGCAGAGAACCTCACAGTCAGAGAATGGAGCAGCTATTCTGATGCCAGTGAGGCATTTCAGTGCCTCAGCTTTGACAGAGTGGAGCGTTTATCAAGGACCCCTGAGTGGGAGGAACCTCACAATACCACACTGACTCTCACGTCCAAGGAACCCAGGAGTCAAATTAACAGAAATTTTGAAGAAAATCCACAAGAGCCACAGATGAACCATTTTTATTCCAAGTCAGATAATTGGTCCATCTAGCTCTGTGAGTGCCAGTGGTTCTCCTGAGTCCCAGACAAAGTTGATTTCCTGACCTGTGGTCTTTTAACAGGAGATTCTAGGGTCTGAACTTCTGTAGGTCAAGCATGTGCTCTACCGCTGAGCCGTGGTGCCTCCTCATTTCAAAAAAACCTGTTTCCCCAGGGGTTTTGGGTAGCATGGGAAGGATGGAAAGTTTAAATCCCTCTGGTCACCCAAATCGTCCCAATGAACAAGCAGGCTTATGGTGCACTTTCATGCAGCATCAGTCTGCAGGGCTGAGGGGCAACATTCCCAGGCTGGAATGCCAGTAGAAGCTGGCTAAAGTCAACTCCACCCCTGGGAACGCCCTCCTCACTGCCCCCAGTGCAGGTATCCACTTGGTTACCAACATAGCTCCACAGCAGCCCAGACTTCTGGGTTTGCCTGCTGCAGAGCTGTGGGGCAGCTGGACACAGGCATTTTTGCTCCTTCAACCAGCGTGGGTGTCCCTTATGCTGGCAGAGGGGGCAAATGCAGTGGTGTAGCCCTCCACTGCACCTTCGGCAACCCCCCCTCCCAAATCTGAATTGGACTGTTAGGTCCAGGCGTTTGTGCTTAAAACAAGCTTTCTATCTGCTGTGGAAGTACTTATGGGTGAGTGAATGAGGCCCAGTGTCTCTCTGTGTGTGCACACATCCAGCATTTTGGATTCTTTCATATTTAAGTAATGCAAGTTCTTCCCTCCTGAAGTTTTTTTCTCCACAGTTTGGCTGACTTCTGCATTGATTTTATGCCTGTCATCTTTACTGTCATTTTTAGCATTTAGCACTTCTCGTTGATCGTAATGTCTCCTGATGTGTAAATGGTATTAACTGTTGCATAATTAATCATTAAATCCTTTCCAAAAATGCATGTGAAAATCCCAGGTTGATTATGCACAAGGGGGTGAATGTTTGTTGCAGCAAGATATCTTTCCTCAAGGCCTGCTTCCACTTTCCATTCACTCCACAGCAAGCAAGACCACTTGTAGTGCGACTTTTAATTTGCTTTGCTGCCAGAGTGAGCAGAATTACCAGTGCGCACAGCTTTGCCCTGGACAGGTTCCCTCTGCACATGGCCAGCCTGCAAAGCTCCACCCTTTCAGCTCTCTTGCACTGCATACCTTGCCCCTCGCCCTCCCCTTCCATGTTGGCTGCTCACAAAAAAATCACAGAACAGAAGCTCACTCTTATGGGCTTAGCCAAAACACCCACCTCCACCTTCTCATGTTGATATATTGAGATGTCAGCATGATACAAAAAGAGAGTGCTTAGAAATAGCAATGCTCTCTGTCCTCTGGCAGCAGCAGCAGGAAGTTGGGAGGGGGAGAGAATATCGACTATAGCACAATGTCCTCTTCTTTGATAGTGTGTGGTCCAGGGAATTGCTTTGCTCTTTTGTGGGGAGGTGGAGTATTTTTGGGACAGTAATAGCAATAAAAGTGCATTTTAAATTTTGACTACCAGGTGGTAGTTAAGAATAATTATTTTTAAGAGCTGTGCTTATAAGATTAAGTTGATGGGCGGAGTTAAGGGAAACAGGACTGGGAGAGTTCTCTATAGAAAAACTGCATGCCCAGCAGTGAGTGCCTCCTCACATGTAAACACAGGCTCATTCCAGCACAGCATATTTATGATGAGTTGCAATCATTATAAATGAACTCGTTTTCCCTTTTTCTAAATAGAAAACACATTCATTCATAACAGTTGCAATTCATTATAAATATGCTGTGTGAAATCCACAACAGATACGTAAGGAGACCCCTCTTCAAGTCCACTGCGCACTGAAGAGTCCCGAGGTAGGCATTTCATGCATAATTGGCACCAGTGTAACAACAAAATGCTCACCTTTAAACCAGACATTCCTAAGCTGTCTCTTTCCTCTTGGTAGCCTTGAGCTCTTATCTCCTAATTTATTCATTTTGAGTCATCTACATACCAAAGGAATTATCAACTAGCAGAAGCCTAGGTTAGGAAAAATGTACTGAATTGCCAAACTCTGAATGATCAGCCTCTATATTGGTGCCTGTTATTTTTCTGTCTATAAATTGACCATAGTCACGAGCCATGATTAGCTTAAAGGAATCCATTCAGATCACCAAGGCCCAAGTTGAACCATTGAATGTATGAAATTCATCTACCTGTCTGTATAATTAGTTAGTTTAAAATTGACATATTTGTGTTCGTGTGAATCATAAATTGGTTCTCCTCTAGCATGATGTATTGAGGCTTTTAAAGTGAAATGTGGACTGCACTTTTTTTGATTAAACACCACCATTTGATAGTTTCAGTTTTTAAAAAAATTGTTGCTTTGAGTGCCTTTAAAGTAGAAACACAGGACTTAGGTTTTAATAAACCCCTCACATACCCCTTACATTAATTAGCATATGTTGGCTATAGCAGTCAGGGAGGCAAATTCTTCATGTACTGGCATTTATCCCTTTGACTCCAACTTTCAGGTATAATTTGTATAATCTTTGGGAAGATGCAGTCACAGTAATGAGGAGACAGTGATCCTTCCTGGGTGAGCCAGTTTCATTCCTTATATAGTGATCAAAGCTTACAATCCATATCACATGTCACCAGTAATGATATCTCCAGAATTTCATGGTCATATAGAGTAACCATGGGACCAAGTATCGAACTGTCCACAGAACTTTACGATAGTGATCAGCTTCGATATTTGTTTCCCCAAAATTCTGCATCGATAGGGCTTCTAGAAGGCTGCCTGCTAGTAAGCCCCAGAGACTTTACTTGGATCTTAATCTGTGAGTCATAGCAAAGCAGAAAAGCTAACACAGAAGAAATTGGTGGTTTTTTCCCCCTCTAGGACAAGTGAGAAATTATTTTTAACACCAGACCTTTACTGTAAAAGAAAGGTGTTCTTGTCAGTGGTAGCGAATAAAATGAACAATATAAAAAAGTCTATAAACAATAGCGCTTGGAGGATTATTGCAAAAAGGCTTCTTAATCAACAAGCAGGCATTACGTTTATGGGTAAGCAGGTGCATTATTTATATGTCTATAGTATGGGAATCAGCCTTGTTTGTTATCTCTTTTTAAAAGATCTCACCTCCAGAAGATACCAGTTGGCATATACAAAAAATTTGCATTTGACCCGTTTAGAGCTCTCTACGGATTAGTCAACTAGTATTTATTTAATCACCTGCCTCTGGATTACTCATTGTATGAATTAATGCATATGCTTTAAAAAAACTTTGATGAAGGTGACTTTTTTGGAATACTGGTGAGGAAGTGAAAAAATACAGACATAAAAATTAAAAACACATTACTTTGTATTTTATATAGCACTCCCCAGATATGCAGAACAGGTAATCCTTACAGTAATTCTGCAAAGTAGGTCAGTATTATTTTTCCCTTATTGCATATGGTGAGGGGGAAACTAAAAGAATGGTTTGCCATCAACACTATCAAATGTTTGACAAACTAATCCTCTACACCTGAACCATTCTCATATTCAATGTGGTAGAGTGAGAGGAGACATGAATATGCTCAGAGGTGAGATCCAGCAGGTTCTCACCAGTTCTCAAGAGTAGGTTACTAATTATTTGTGTGTGCCGAGAGGGGGTTACTAATTGGGTCTGCTTTTCCGTTAGAAATTCCATGAGGTCCAAAAATCATAAAGTCCTGTTGTTTCCTATGTGGCTGGTTAGCGAAGGTAGAAAACGGGATAATTCTCCCTGTTGGGCTGTTTTAAAAATATGTTTTAGAAATATGGTAAAGTTCCTTGTTTAAGGAAAGTATCCTTCTTTTGATTTCTAGAAACAAAATTAAGAATTTGAAAGTATTAAGTATTTGACAGGCAGTCAATTAGAGGAGAAGTAGTTGTTTCTGTTGGCAGTAGATGATAGGACTTGCTATAATGAGTTTAAATTATGGACAGAAAGATACCAGCTGGAAATTAGGAACTTTTTTTTACAGTAAGAGTTTTTTACAGTAACAGAGAAATTATTAATGCCCCGCCCCTGGAATGCCCGGCCACGCCCCCATCATGCCCCGCCCAGCCCCATTGGCACTACACCACTGTTTGAATCCCACCACCAAGGGAACCTGTTACTAAAATTTTTGGATCCCACCACTGAATATGCTATGCTGTTCCCAAGGCGTAATTCCTTATTGTAGGGATGGTGACCTCAGAATACACTTCCTCCACACATAGATGCTGTACTCATGAGCAAGTGCTTATGCAGAGGCAAGGGTGGGGCCAAAAATGCTTCCCTGCGTATTGACTGAATTGTCAATGAATAGATCATTTGCAGAGAGCTACTGTTTGTGTTCAACTTGTGACAGCGCACAAAACATTAACCTTTCACCGTCAGCAACTTAAAAGAGAGTGAAGTTGCAGTCTCTGTTTTATTATGTTCTTCACATTTCTGAAGTAATACACTGAAGTATCTGAAGTAGGGGGTGGGGGTAGAATGTAAACAATTCAATCCAAAGACCAAAATGTTCCAACTGTGAAACTGTATCAACAAGATTAAGGTCAAGACACAGTGATTTGTCCAAGAGACCTAGTGACCACTTAGTAGAAGCAAGATCTGAAATGCTATGTATGCTAGAGATGTTGTATGCTAGAGATGTTGCAACTCCCCTTATTATTTAATTATTCGACCTGATCCTACATGACCCCGGGTACAATTGTCTTCTGTTTTTATTCATTGTCATCAAAACTTTTTTGGCTTTGTGGAACATTGTTTGTTGTTTTTAAGTAGGCAACAAGCAGCAGTTTTGATCTCAATTTCAAAAAGTCTTCTGTTGAAACGGGCTCTGTCAGTATAACGAAAGCAGGGACAAGCTGGCTGTGCTCTATAAAAATTACTGTGCTCGTGGGAGCTGTCTGGGATCCTGAGAAATGGATCCCCTGATAAATCTATGTGGCTCTTAGTTCTGTTTCTGCCTTGAACTGGTAGAGCACTGGCTGCAGCGATATGCTTGCTCAGTATAAATAAGATAGTTGTCTAAGTAAAGATTATCGTACAACTGCTGTGCTTGCAGAAGATTTGCAGTGCACGCCTGCGTCTGGTTTTGTTTTGTTACTGTCACAGCTGACTCACAGAGATCCAATAGGAGTTTCAAGACAAGAGATGTGCAGGGGTGGTTTGCCATTGCGTATCTCTGCTTCATGACCCTGGTATTCCTGGAAGTCTCTCATCTAAGTACTTGCCAGGGTCAGCGCTGAGAGTATTTGATTGGCTGCCAGTCAGCAGCAAGTTTCCATGGCAGAGTGGGAATTTGAGCCTGGGTTTCTGACACCTTGGCCATTAAACCTTAGTGGCTCTGTCCCATGTCATTGGGTTAACCTTAATGTTCTGTCAAGAGTGCAGAAAATTAGAATGAAGCTTCTTGCAGTGTAGCTTATTATGGTCTCATCATTGTTTCCACATAACCTGTACAACGTCTTGTAAATATCTATGTCTGCATAATATGTCTTAGTGGCTGGTATTATCCCCTCCCCAAATTGTGATGACACGATGAAGTTCTAGTTCAACTGGAGAAATAAAAAAACCCCAACAATTCCCTATGTCCTGGTGGTGTTCACCTGCAAGTTCTTAGGGGACTCAAATGTGAGGTGGATGATCTGCAAATCCATATATGTAATTTGTCACTAAAATCAGCCACTGTACCAGAAGACTAGTGAGGAGCAAATATTAGATCTACCAGACCACGGCCACACAGCCCGGAAAACCCACCACAACCAAATATTACACTGATCTTTCAAAAAAAGGATCCAAAGGGAAACCTTTAATCAAACTTTGGAAGGTTTTTTTGGGGGGGAGGTTAATTATTGCTTTTCTGTGCTTTAAATGATCATAATTGTGCAGTTATATAATTGTGTTAGATGTTTAGGGGGTAATTTCATTTCTTGCCCCATGTGCCATTTTCTATAGCTACACCCCTGATGACAGTGTCAAAAGCATTATACACCTTGGCCCCTAGATTTTGAGGCCCTGGGTTTCAGCCTGCCGAGCCTATAGGTAAATCCGGCACTGAGGCAAACTCTTGGTCAAATTGCCTTAGTGTTCCCCAAGACAGCTTGTCTTGAGTAATTGCACTGTGTTGAACAGTTTTGCAGCTGTGAGCTAGCTATTGCACTACAGCAGTGGTCACAATTTCCATCAGACCCTGCCAGCATGGACAATTGGCCATGCTGGCAGGGGCTGATGGGAATTGTAGTCCATAACATCTGGAGTGCCAAAGGTTCGCCACCACGGCGCTACAGGGTCAGGTCACTGAAACTTATGGCTGCTTTTGCCCAGTCTGAAAACGGAAGCATTTCAGTCATTGGAGAAGAGGTAGCTACATTTATTTGAGAAATAATAGCATATTCAAGTAATGCATTCAAGAACTAATTGTGAAACTGGCTTGCTTCACGGGCAATCGCCAAAGGCACACAAGCACTTAAGGCATAAGACTGAAAAAAATCTTAGTTTTCTTTCATTATATTTTTTTAAAGGAGGTGGTAGCAGCGAATGGAAGAAGCAGCTGCAAATAAAGCAGTGAAATAGTGCAAGAAGGCATTGTAATCATGTAAACAGAATGCATCCAAATTAGATTAGACTGAGCAGAATACTTCACTTACTGATCAGCTCCCTACTCACAACTCCAGCAGGTTGTGAACCAAACCAGTGAGTGAGAAATCATATTTAAATACATATGATGAAGTGAGGGGTGGCATTTTGCAAGGTGATAGCAAAAATAGGCAAATATCTTCAGGAGGTCAATAAATAAAAGTTAAATAACTGGAGTTCTTTGTAATTTTAAAAACACTTCTCAATTTCAATTCTCATAAAACACATTACATAATTTTATAGTGGCCCTTTCTGCACGGGCCAATAACAGCACCCTAGGGACGGCAAAAACACTGTTTGCATGGGGGGCGCTGCTGCATTGCAGCAGCACCACACTCACTCCCCCCCCCCCCAGTGGCATGAAGCTGCTGTTTCCCAACCTCACTCCCCGAGCGAGGTTTTCTGGAAACAGCGGCCGTGCGAACGGCAGCGGCTGGAAGGCGCCATCCCCTCCTTTCCCGAACGACTTACCTTCTCTCCGATGGGGTGTGATGCACAGTATTTCCCCACATATTTCAAAATTGTCACCCTTGTAAATGCAAAAAGATCCTTCTCTTTCATTTATACTATACCTGCAGTTTTGGCATATGACAACCTTGTGTCGAGCACTTTTGAGGTTCTCCAGTGAAAGGTGTTATATAAGCTCAAAGTGTTTGTATTTAGACTCCCATTTCGAAATAAAAATGTTCGTGAACTGAGTACATGACTCGTTTTCTAGCTTAGGTTGCTCCATTTGTAAAAAAAAAGAACAGAGAGAGAAAAGTCTGCAACTGAGATCTTTAGTGTCTGAAGTAATCAGCACATTTTGGAGAAACTTTCAGCAGCAAAACCATGTTCTCCTGATGTGGGATTTAAGATGAAAAGATATATTTAGGAATACAGCATTCTATGGTCATGATAAGAAGATTACTGAGGTGGAGATACCAATATTTTCTAAGTGATCCATATAGCAGTATGTTCTACTAGTTTTGTCCTACCACCTCCACATAGTAGTCCTGTTTTCGTAGGAGTGGCCCTGCAAATACTGTACAAAATTCTTCTGCGGTTGGCTTGACATGTAGACAAATGACAGGAGACAGCAGGTGGTGGCCAGTTTCCTAGCTTTTATGTGATGCCTAAATTAGAGGTAAATGAGGGAAATTGCCAACTATTGAAGTAGTCTGTGAAGGCCTTGGACACCCATTCTGTAGTGAAGTGGTAACACTAATCCCAAATGAAATCCTCTGTCTGTCACCTGATATTTGGATTTCTTGTGCCTCCTCATGAACTTACTGACATGACTCTCCAAATAGTAAGGTTTCTGCTGCTGCAAAAAGCAGGATAGCTAAGGCACCAAAATGATGCCCGAACTCTCAAGAGATGAAGGAATTTTGACCAGTTCAAAGAGCCCTACTGGGATCAAGTGTAGCTTGCTATATTGTATTTAAAGAGATCTGAAGAGGTCTGCCATATTGTATTTAAAGAGGTCTGAAGAGAGGCCAAAGAAGATCCACTCCAACCTGTGCCCAGGGCACTGATAAGCAAGAGCAGAGAAGGAGAAAAAAATAGCTGTTTATCTTGCCTAGGATTGTCAGCTTTGCACTGGCAATTCCCGGGAAATTTGGGGGGCAGTGTTTAGGAAGGATAGAGTTTTATGGGATGTGTTATGCCATCTTTCAGAACACTCTAGGAATCTCACTGATCTTTGTTATGAAGATGTCACTTATGGTTGTGGAATGTGTTTTTTATGTTCCAGGTAATTTTCTAGGAATCCCTCCAAAGATTGGGGAAATTCCTTGAGCATCACCATTAGTGCTACCCAGAGGTGTAGCTCCAAGGGGGGGGGAGGCATGACGTACCAAGTGTGCAACCCTGTGGGGGTCTGGCAAGGGCGTGACGGGGATGGAGGATGCACCAGTGCACCAGGCGCTTTTCCCCCTTGCTACGCCTGTGGTGCTACCCCCCCCCCTTTTTCTCCTCTTAAAATCTTTGAGGGCTATAGTGAGATTTTGCCTGCTATCAAGGGGCAAATGGATTTCCCAGATTCTAGTCTGACATTTTAACCACTACACCACGCTGGATCTCACCATGAATTAACTTGATCTTGGTTGCCAGTGACACATTATTACACTAGAATATTTTCATTCCATCTTCATCTAAATCGAATGCAGCTTTACTTAAAAAACGTTCTGCCGACAGATTAAGAGATATGGAGATGTCATCCTTGTCTGACATCTTTGCCAATTGATAACTGTTCTAGTTTTCCATATTCTGTCTAACAGTATCCTCTTGTCCAGAATGAGCATCAAAACAGCAGCCTTCGGTGGTAGTTTTTAAAATTTAAATCTTTAATTCTTCAAAGAATGGAGTCACCAGTTAAAACTTGCCTTTTAAATCCCATCTAAAGAAAGATTTTGTCTTTCAGTTTGGGAAATGTTGCAGGTGTCTGTTAATAATGCTCTCTTTTTTGGCCTATTATGTACTGTTGCTTTCTGAGAAGTATTTCTGGTGTTTTGTTTTTGCTGCTGGTGTTTGTTCTCAATTTATCCACAACAGGATGCTAAATTGCAGAGGTGACAAGTTGACCAGAATGATTCACTGTTTGTTATTATATTGTAAGGCAGCACTGCTATATACAATAGATGGTGGCTGCTGCTAACCAACACTGATGATTTTATAGTCTTAATGACTTACATAGCACCAACTGCGTGCATGGCATTTTTCAGGGATCAAGAAAACAGTCCCCTGCCCCCAAAATTGTATAATTTAAAATTTGAGACAAGAAAGACAACAGAGGTGTAAACTAGACATGACAAATTCTGGACTCCACTCCAGTGAATGTTTGTGTGGGTGCCTCCGCTTTCACACAAAACACAACGAGGATAGAAGCTGCCATGGTAGCTTTAAAAGGAAGTGTGAGGAAGTGATTGATTGCAGCTGCCACTGGGAGAGGGGAAAAGAGCTGCTCTGAATTGCTTGCAGGGTCACTGGGCACTGCTGGGTGACCTTCTGTCCACCCCTCTTTTAAAGGAAAATTACAGCCGTTCATGGCTCCTGGGGACAGGAGAAGAGTACAAGTACTAGGTTGTCTATTTCAGTGAGCCCCTGCAGCCCCTGCACTCTGGCTCTTTCCTGCTATGTAAAGAAGTGAGAGGGGAAAAAGGGGGTACCTCAGCACAACACCCTGTTATCACTTCTGGTTGAGTGGGTAACGTGACGACATGGTGTCACGGACATTATACACATTTCCAGAATTTCTATGGTTTTTTGAAATTTTATTTTGATTGGTAAAGCAGGATTCACCACTTAGCCTAATATGACCCAACTCAGCCCTTAATCAATTTTGAACACTCCAATTTTGGGAGAAACTAGATAAGGCTACTCAGGAGAAAAATGAGTCTTAGGCCCCTTCCGCACATGCAAAATAATGCGTTTTCAAACCACTTTCACAACAGTTTGCAAGTGGATTTCCGCACAGCTTCAAAGAGCATTGAAAGCAGTTTGAAAGTGCATTATTCTGCATGTGCGGAATGAGCCTCAGTTTTGGGAATTAGTTTCTCTAGGATCAAACAGCTTATCACCTTGAAGTCCAAATTTCCGGAAATAGCTGGTATGCATACTACTTCAGCATTTTTGAGATTCCACAGTCAACATCCGGTTCTATAGAAGACACAAGTCCATTATGTAATAATGAAATAACAACTCTACCAGATTGGCCTCCAGTTTCAGAGGCAGAAATTAAGAATTTAATTTCATCTATGGCCTCTGGCAAGTCACCTGAAGAAGACATAATTCCCCCGACTTGTTCAAAACTTTCTCCAATTGGTGGACTCCAGTTTTAGCCAAGGTATTTACCCAAATCAATAAATTTGGAAATTAAGTATAGTGATTCCAATTAATAAAACAAGGTGATAAAACTGATCCTAACAACTATCGACCAGTAAGTCTGTTAAATATGGCTTCAAAAATCTATGGCAAATGTCTCTATCAGAAACTTGAAGATTGGGTTATAGATAACCATATTATTTATCACCATCAAGCAGGCTTCAAAAAAGGGCCATCTACCACTGCCAAAGTCTCTATAACCTGGCATTTTCTGATCTAGAAGAACTCACCAGAGCTTTATACGTAGCTTTTGTAAATCTGGCCATGGCTTTTGATTCAATTGACAGAAATAGATCCTGGATAAAATTAATGAAGCTAAACATCGATAAGCTATTGCTATTTCTTCTGTGCAAATTACACACAGATGCCTATGCTAAAATCAGAAAAGGTATCTCAGGCTCTCTAACAACTAAAATTCCAATCAAAAGAGGAGTAAAGCAAGCTTCTTATGGTCTTAGCTTCTCTACTTTTTAATCTATACATAAACGACATTGTACAGAGATTATCAGGACCATAATTTATAGCCCCTTCTATTAACCAACAGAAAATTTCAATCTTATTATATGCCGATGACTTGGCATTAATCTCCCAAACTCTATTAGGTCTAAAAAGATTGTTTTACAGTTTGCGTTGTATAGTTGTATCTGATTTTATTCTTTTTGACCTATGTGGGCTTGGAAGGTGATATTGTGTACGTGACTGGGGTTCTTTTGTTCTGTTTCTGCGTTATTTTGGTTTCCTTTCTCCCTTACTTAAAATATGCATTTAGCATATTTATGTTTATCCCGTAGCTGTATTGCCTGCATTGGTGACTGTCATTCAATGGATTTTTAGTGATGCAGCATTTTATTTGCCTTGCTGATGTCACAGGTTTATTAGCTTGACTTGGAACCTTCGGCTGAAAGAATGCTTCAAAAAAATTAAATAATCCCCAAGTAAATAATTGCTATCTTGATATTGGGTTCTCAGTTCTCAAAGCTATTCATGTATCAATTTTTATATGCAAATTTAAAGCCAATTTGGTTTGGCTTTCATACCCACATTTGCCTAAAAGTTCCAAAAGTAGTAATGTAAGTAGGAATGTGAATGTTGCTGTATTTGATATTTCATTTCATTAGCACATCAAATATGATCACATTTTCTCTTGCCTTTCCTCCAAAGCAGCATAGTGGCATGGTTCTCTCCTCCAGTTTGTCCTCTCAACAACCACGTGAAGTAGGTCAGCTAAGAGAGAATGACTAGCTCCAAATCCCCCACCAACACACCAGGATTTAAAGCAGGCTCTCCCTGGCTCTGTTGCTGTGCTCTAACTGCTATATTTTTCTGGTGAAATTGTGAGAATGGCAACTGTGGTACAGTGATAGTACAGCTAATTCCATTGGATTCTGTTCACAGGTCTGAAGCGCAGCTACACTTGTAACATCTGTAACATCACTCTAAACTCAATAGAACAGTATCATGCACACCTGAAGGGTTCCAAACATCAGACCAAGTGAGTATATCTCTTTTGATGGCCAACTGGCTGGCTTAGGCCGGTGAGGGAGGCTGAGCAAGACCAAAGAGCAAAATGTGGGAGAGAGAAAGATCGCAGTCCCAGATAGTCATAACGGCCGGTCTGCCCTCTGCTCAACCTGTAAATGGCTCACCAACTGAAAGCTGAATTCACAAATTCTTTCGGGAGGCAAGGGGGATGGTTACTTTGCACTGAGAGTTCTCAGATGGAGTTCAACATTTTTTTTTGCACATGTGTGTTCTTACATTGCTGCTAGGGATTTTTTGAGAGATATATTGCTCCATTTAAATGTTACATGCCATGCCCCTACAGTAGCAGCAGCCTACGAAGTGGGTTGCAGGGAATATTCCAACTCTCACCATTGAGTACTTCTGAAGGAGGAAGTGGTACCCTTTCCAACGGGCAACAGGAAGTGGTGATGGAAATGCCAGACAGACAGCTACAGCACCCTGGGTAGCCAGCCATGCAGCTATTGAGTGGATAGTAGAAACTGGCATATCAGGTCCTGCTAGTAGCAGTGTACCCATACAGTGCCACAGCCTGGGCCTCAGCAGTTCTATCACCACCTCCCAACACCCGCTGGTAAAGATGCAGCCTCCTCCTCCCCCTTCAGTAGTGTTTAGTGGCAGGGACTGGAATATTCCCTATAACCCAACTACGATCAGGGCCAGCCCAGTAGTTGACTGTTTTAAGAGCTTTGAGGAATTTGGATCATGCATGTTCCGAAGTGGCATATCCAGTCATAATAGTCTTAATAGTTTTAATTTTCAGGGGTAAGAAAAGAGGAGAGGCTGCAGCATGTGGGACTCTTTAGTTTGGAGAGGAGACGTCTGAGGGGGGATATGATTGAAGTCTATAAAATTATGCGTGGGGTAGAAAATGTTGACAGAGAGAAATTTTTCTCTCTTTCTCACATTACTAGAACCAGGGGGCATACATTGAAAATGCTGGGGGGAAGAATTAGGACTAATAAAAGGAAACACTTCTTCATGCAACGTGTGATTGGTGTTTGGAATATGCTGCCACAGGAGGCGGTGATGGCCACTAACCTGGATAGCTTTAAAAAGGGCTTGGACAGATTTATGGAGAAGTCGATTCATGGCTACCAATCTTGATCCTCTTTGATCTGAGATTGCAAATGCCTTACCAAACCAGGTGCTCGGGAGCAACAGCCGCAGAAGGCCATTGCTTTCACATCCTGCACGTGAGCTCCCAAAGGCACCTGGTGGGCCACTGCGAGTAGCAGAGAGCTGGACTAGATGGACTCTGGTCTGATCCAGCTGGCTTGTTCTTATGTTCTTATGTTCTTATCCCAGTCCGAGTAAGTTGACATATAAACCCTGCTGTTCTTGAGCATTGATGCCACCGGACATTACCAAGTGATAGAAGCCTGAGACAGATTTACATAGCAGGAGATATATTCTGAAATCGTATGGATACATCCTTCTAGAGACCAATTCAAAATGCAGAGTGTGGAACATTTTGTCATGTGGTTCCTCGTCTGCATTCAAAAAACGATACAGTTCAATCCCACCATCCTGTATCCCACCATCCTTTTCAGAATGTGTAGATCAGCACCAACTTTGGGAGAGGATGTTTGTAGTTGTACACAGTTCCAGCTTCTCCTCCTCCTCCATGTTTCTTGCTTGGTTATTTCTTTGTCCTTTTTTTTAAGCATGAAATGTATTTTCTATCTGCCCCTTTTGCTGTCTTGCAATGGAAGAATCTTTCCCTAGAGATCTTTTTATTCCTTGTAATTTCCTCTGCATATCACACCCGTTCACAGCATCTCTGAATATGAAAGGTCTTGACTCTGCACCAGAATCTTTCCATCCTTTTTTAAAAATTGAATCGGTTCTTCAGAAGATACAAAAGATGTTTCTTTTGGCCTCTTGTACCCCTTGGGTTGAAACTACCAATGCAGCTTTATTAAGGTGAAGAAAAGCTTTGCTAAAAAGGAGTTTGTGGAAAGTTAACCTTGCTTAAATTGGACTGTCAGAGTGAATTATAAGCAAATGCCCAATATTATGACTATAAAACTAAACCTGATTGCACTGTACTGTAGCTCAGTAAATTAACCACAATTTCAAACCATTTGACTTACTGTTAAGAAATTCATTCATTAGATGCAAAGATACGTTCTTTCCTCCAAACTCACATTTAAAACTATTCGGAACATTTACCAGTTGCGGAATGTGCAGCATTAATTGGCCCTCCTATCAGTCCTCTACCTTCAATAATTTGAGAAGCAGGAGAAATAATGGGGGTAATGGCCTTGATGTAGACACTAGGAATTTTCCCCAGTGTCTCTGGTAAACACCATAGAGACTGGGGATTCATACACCATTTCTGGAAGTGAGGTTGCATCAGTCAAAGAGAAGTGATGTAATAGCCTCCATGCCACTTTAGGAATTTCCTCAATCTCAGTAGCATTGAAGCCTTGGTCCACCATCTCTACAGCCTTCCCACAGCAGCCTAATAATTACTTGTTGACCAGGTTGTAGGATTTGACATGGTATTGCACCATAGGTTGAAAACATCCCAATCAGTCAATCTTCAGAGAAGAAAGAAAGAAAACTACAAAAGGGATGCAGTTGATGAGAACTAAAGGAATGACCGGGTTTAAGTGTTCAGAAAACTAACCAGAGGTGGGAAGCAATCCTAAGAAAACAGGGAAAGGAGCAGAGATATGATGCAGAGATTGCTTATGTCAGAAATTGTTGTCTCTAAACTTCAATAAACTAAGAGCCTTTTTGCACAGGATATTACAAAGTGCCTTTTCAGAATCTGCTGACACTGCTTGTGCCTGCATCCCCACCCCACCCCACTCCAGCCACACGTCCTTCACAATACGCAGCAGAGCTTCCTAGTAAGCATTCATAAACTAGGGTTGTAAATCTGTCCTGAACACGTGTTCTTGGAAGCCACTTGTTGACATTCATGATCATTGAGGGGAGAGATGTTTATGAGGATTCATAAATGGCATCATTCTGTCACTGCATTGAGGGTGCCAGTTAGGAGGCTGCAGAGGCCAGTAGTGGCTGAAAGGGGGGGAAGGTGGAAGTCAGTGTGCTGCTGAGGGTTGGCTGGGCTACTGGCTGTACGAAAGGGGGCTTGGAGGTGGTAGGACAGGGCAACATGTGCAGAGGGACACCGGTGATGCAGCCTCGTGCCTAAGGTGTTGTGAAGGAAACAGCATTGGCTGAGCAAGGGGGAAGAGTGTGCTGTGTCCTGGCAGGCAGTTCATAAGGAGAGGAACACCCATCCCTGTGGCCACAGCCGCTACCCGGAGGCCAGGAAAGGATTGCACAAATGCATAGCATTGGCCACATGGGTTCAGGGCAGCCTTGTTGTCCCCACCCCACTCAAGTCCACTGCTGCCTGCTGCAGTGCTATCTGTGCAGGCGAGTAAAATTCAACCCAAGATATGCCCCCTTAATTTGTTGCCTGAGTGGACAAATTGACAATGTGATAAGTTTACGTCATTAGTGGAGAAAGGAAGAGGCTATGCTTTTAAGAGTAGCCCTACTAGAAAGAGAGCAAAAGTCCGTCTAATCCAGTATTTTCATTTCCACAGTGACCTGATACCCCAGAAGGGCCACAGAAGGAACACAAAGGCCAAAGGTTCTGCACGTTGCCCACACACACACACACACACACACACACACACACACACACACACAACTGGTCTTGAGGTATATCTGCCTGTAAGCATCAGGTTCAGCTATCGCAGCGGACAGTCATGAATGGACCACTTCTCTATGAATTTCTCTAAGCCCAATTCACTGGCTTCTGGGTTAGTGGACCCTCCCCAGTCTGTGAGTTGCACTTCTTACCAGTTCTGAAAAGAAGTTCTCTGGAGATGCATGGCTGTTGCTTTTGGTGGCAGTCATGAAACACCGTAATGTGTCCCTCTGGTCTCCTTTCACTCATGGTCACAAACACTACATGGCAAGGGCAGTGTCTTCCAAGTGTGGGGAGAAGCTCTTTCTGCTTATTTGCTTGTTTTCTTTCAAACTGATATTCTCATCAGTGCCGCTAAATGAAATCTCATAACTTATTCATAGTGATTCAGATTTGGTTAGTGTCTCTTGAGATTTTTAAGAAAGTAGAAGAAACCTGGTATTATCAAATACATCCACAAGAGTGTTCACAAATTTAATTAGAAATGCTAATTCGCAAAGCTTCTCTAGTCTGGTTTTGGTAAGCAGTTGCTTTGATTATTCCTGCACTTCTGTGTTCTCTTTTATTGCTTTCTTTGCACTTGACTTTTTTTTTACAGAAATTAGATTAATAATAGATCTATCTACCCCATTATTTTCACAAAATGTAGACATATCCAGTACCTTCAGTTTTTGGAATTATGACCACAGAGCTTTTTGCTAAAATGCCCAATTTAGAATGAGGTCTCGACTATGCATTCTTATGTTTGCATTACACCGGAAATAAACTCTCCAAAATTTTCACAGTTAGCAGCAGCAGAAGAAAGTAATAAATTGCGCTCAAGTGCTTTTATTCTGTCTGAGTTGGATCAGGTGATTAGAACTTTGAGCTGAAATTTATATAAAGTTGCAAAAAATGAATTAGCATTTTTTAATTTCAAGGAATTTTTCAAATTCCGGTTCTTAATGTTTCATTGGGTGATGTTTCAAATAATCTTAGGGTGCAATCTTTTTTGCCTTCCTGGAACAGAGAGCTTTCTTACACCCAAGCCTGTATTTGTTTGGTGTCTGTGAGGGAGAAATCTCCATGGACTTCGATTTAAACCTCTATGAGAACCCTACAGGTAGGCCAAAACCTGTGGAAGAGGACATACTTTATTTATTTGATTCATTTGAGTGCTGTCTTGAAATCCAAACATTATATAGGTAATGTGCAAAAAAAGAGGTTAAATCACAATAAATAAAACCAGCAATCGCTAATGTTAAAACAATAAAACTGCAATTTAAGCATGTAAAACTTAACGAGAATAAAACTGCAAAGATTGTCATGCCCTTATATAAAGCAGTGGTGCGACCGCACTTGGAGTACTGTGTCCAGTTCTGGTCGCCGCATCTCAAAAAGGATATTGAGGAGATAGAAAAAGTGCAGAGAAGGGCAACAAGGATGATTGAGGGACTGGAGCACCTTCCCTATGAGGAGAGGCTGCAGCGTTTGGGACTCTTTAGTTTGGAGAGGAGGCGGCTGAGGGGGGATATGGATTGGAAGTCTACAAAAATTATGCATGGGGTAGAAAATGTTGACAGAGAGAAATTTTTTCTCTTTCTCACAATACTAGAACCAGGGGGCATTCATTGAAAATGCTGGGGGGAAGAATTAGGACTAATAAAAGGAAACACTTCTTCACGCAATGTGTGATTGGTGTTTGGAATATGTTGCCACAGGAGGTGGTGATGGCCACTCACCTGGATAGCTTTAAAAGGGGCTTGGACAGATTTATGGAGGAGAAGTCGATTCATGGCTACCAATCTTGATCCTCCTTGATCTGAGATTGCAAATGCCTTAACAGACCAGGTGATCGGGAGCAACAGCCGCAGAAGGCCATTGCGTTCACATCCTACATGTGAGCTTCCAAAGGCACCTGGTGGGCCACTGCGAGTAGCAGAGAGCTGGACTAGATGAACTTTGGTCTGATCCAGCTGGCTTGTTCTTATGTTCTTATGTTTTTAACGTAATATTTATTCATTTGAAAATATGAGCAAATGAAATTACACAAGATGAAATACAGCAGCAATGATGTTCAGCAATAGAACCTTGAAAACTGGTAAAGCTAACAAAGCAAAAACAGAGGCCAGTCCCTCATCTATGTCCAGAGGTGGGATCCAGCAGGTTCTCACAGGTTACCGAGAGTAGGTTACTAATTATTTGTGTGTGCCGAGAGGGGGTTACTAATTGGTGATTTTGCCACGTGATTTTTGCCTTAGTTACACCCTTCCTCTCAGCAGTAGCGCGCAGAACTTGAAGCAGTCTAGCAGGAGGTGCACCAACGTGCGTGGCAGCCTGCGCCTGTGCGCATTCATTTCCCACCCAAGGACTGGCACAGCGGCTGCGTCCTTGCTGCAGCCCCGCCCAGCAATACCCCGCCCCAGAATGCCCAGCCAATAATTCCCTCGCTCAGTGTCCCCCGCCCAGCTCCATTGGTGCTACGCCACTATTTGAATCCCACCACCATGGGAACCTATTACTAAATTTTTTGGATCCCAGCACTGTCTATATCTATACCTGCTTCATATAATATTAACATCCTGAAAGAACAAGAATGTTTTATCTGGTACAAGTAGCTAGTTCCAATAAAGAAATTCCATCATCAACGTGCCATTATCAAAAAAGCCCTGTCCCTTATGTTCTGCTCACTTTTTTTATTTCAGTAAACTGGGAGCTCGCTGTAGGGCCTAGGTTTACCAAGTGCCCGCTAATGGTGAGCAAATTCCCAATTATTCTTTCCAATGTCTGCTAACACTCATCTGGCCGCCTAATGGAGGTTAGCCAGCAAAATGGTGTGGTATCATTACTTCTGGTGTGACTCAGAAACTGCATGGGAATCGGTGAGTGCAGGAGCATCACCCTGGTGCATGGCCAGTGCTTTTGGGCCCACTGGAAGTGATGTCCTCACATGGCACCAAAGATCTCCCTCTCACAACTACAATAAGTGTCCACCCACTCCCATCCTTTGCCAGTTGTCATGCCTGGCAGCCTTACAAGAATCTCAGATCTTAATGTCTGAGCAGGTTCCTTTGGGAGAAGTCTCTGTATGTAGAAAGCCATAGATTCAACCAGTAACACCTCCAGTTAAAATGATCTCAGGTGGTAGCTGACTGAGAAAAAGAAGTCTGCTAGTCAGAGAAGGCAATGCAGCCCCATCCAAAGAGGGGCTGAATCCACCACTGGGAGTAGCAGGGAGGTTGTGCCAGTGGATTCACCCTCTCTGGGGCACTTACCCCCACGGAGGGGCAAAACTGCTGCCGGGTGGCTACCTCCATCCTCCTGGGCCAGATGTGGGCAGGGCTCTGCAGCAACTCCACTGGCATGGCAGGATCAGGGCTGGGAGAGGCCTTTGTTGGTGTTGTGCTTTGCAGGCCACAGCCTTTTGGCTGGCGTAATTGCGGTGCCCCCCATTGAGGCTTCTCAGAGGCTTTTTGCCTTCCCCATGTCACCAAGACGCCTCTTTGGTGCAGCTGTGGCTGGGCACCTGGCACATGGATGGGGCTGTAAATAGACCAAGTCAGTATAATGTCACCTTATTTGTTCACTCCTCCAACCCTCACCTAGTAGTCATACTGTCTTCATGCCAAGAGAGTTAGAACATGCTCAGCAGTTCCTTGATAACATAAGCCCCACCTCCTGTGGCTCACTTATTCATCCAGTGGCCCCTAGAATGCAGCCATCACAGAACAACCATAGATCGGCAGGAGGACTTGAGCCTTAGATGTAAAGGATTCATACTTCAGCCCCGCTTCATATCTCCATGTTATGGATATATCAGTTCCCCTGCCAGCATGGCTAATTGGCCATGCTGGCAGGGGCTGATGGGAATTGTAGTCCATAACATCTGGAGTGCCAAAGGTTCGCCACCACTGATGTAGGAGGTCCTCAGACTATCAGGAACAGCAGTCAAACTGTGGTGGCAACTGGACAGGAGAAAAGTCTTGTCCCTGTAATAGAGGCTCAGCGACTTTGAAGTTGTCCATGACATGAAATTAAATGCCTTATTAATCAAGTAATTAAAGTATTTACATACCAGCTTTGCTTATGGCTCACGGTGCTTACTAATTGCATTTTAAGACAGTGCAGTTGAAAACATACAAAACAACCATGCCCCAAAATCCTAAATAACATCACCTGATCATTGCTTGCAGATTAAGCTTATTCTAAAGGGATAGTTAGAGGGCCCCAGTTTAAACTGGCTGCAGAGCACATGGGGAAGGGACAGAAGTGGGGAAGGAACAGTTCTGGAGTCTCCTCTGTGCGTGCTAAAGATTGTGCCTGTTTGATTTAGTTGTGCAGAAATTCTCTGGACTACCCTATTCATTTTCCTAGGTCAATCTATCATAATGAGGCTCAGTCGTGCTCTCTTTTGAAAAGATGGATCTGGCTGTTTAAGATTTGTGGACTTAGCTTTGCACTTCCAAAAGTGCTTTGGTCCACCTCTCTAGAGGGACACCCAAGTGTGCGTCCAATTTATTTTCTCATTAATATAATCAACATGAATGTGAAATCTTGAATTGAATTGGCTGTACACCAACTAGACAAGGGCTAAAGGACTGTGAGAAATTAGATGTTCTTTGGCTGGGCAGCAAAATGCAGATCAAACTTCCAGCCACAAAAATCACAGATAGACAGCTTTAAAAACACTTTGAGGTGAAATTCAAATCAGTCAGTGTTAGCCTGAATGATTTCCTGGCCAGCAAGCATTGGGGATGACAGACATATACCTGTTTTGCACAGCTAATTTCTGTCTCCTTCATGACAAGTGTGGGGATCCCAGGGGGAGGGGAGGCAATCATGCATTATAACTAATAACATCTGTTGAACATTAACTTATAACATCTGTTGAACATCATCAATGGCTCCCTTGAGCAAGGAGTCTTTCCGGATGGGTTGAAGGAGGCAGTGGTCCGCCCACTCTTGAAAAGACCATCATTAGATCCTGGCGATCTGGCCAATTACTGCCCCGTTTCGAATCTTTCGTTTCTGGGGAAGGTAATTGAGAGAGTGGTGTTGGAGCAGCTTCAGGGCTTCCTGGATGACGCATCGGCCTTCGACCCCTTCCAGTCCGGCTTCCGTGCTGGGCACGGGACGGAGACTGCTCTTGTCGCCATCACAGATACATTCCTCGCCAGATGCAGCTTGACCGGTAGGCGGATCGGCGCTAAGCTGGTTTTGTTAGATCTTTACCGCGAGTGTTTGATATGGTCGCATCACGACTTCACTTTTGACTCCAACCGCCTGGCCGTGGTCCGGGGTACCGGGCAACTGTCCTTCAGTGGATTGCCTTCGCTTTCTCCGGCCCGGAGCCAAAAGCAAGTGTGGTGCGTAAGATGAAGCCTCTAGGAAGTGCCCGCTTTATTGACAAGCGGAGTACCCCAGGGGGCACAACTATCCCCTCGGGCCATTATTTAACATCTATATGCACCTCACTCTGCTCAGCTGGTATCGGGAGTTTTGGGCTGATCTTCGTCATCAATATGCCGATGACACTCAGCTCATTCTGTTGATGGAGGGGAGGAGCAGTTGCCGCCTCTGCGGCTCTACAGCATTGTTTGGAGGCGGTAACGCTGGCTGGTTGCAAGCAGAGCAGGTTGAAACTGAATCCGCCGAAGACGGAGATCCTATGGCTGGGCCGTGAGGGAGAGGCTTCGGGATTTCCAGCCAGCTGGTGTGGGAGGTGTGCCCTCATTGGCGCCGGCCTTCCTCCGGGCCAGCAGTCTGGGGTCCATCTGGATTCGCTCTCTTTCAATGGAGACCCAGGTGGCCCATACAACCCGGATCATGGGCGCTTTTTTTCCATCTTCGCCAGGCCCGGGCGTGTTGGCTCCCTTCCTCTCCTCTAAACGGACCTAGCCACCGCGTGATTCATGCAACGGGTCACCTCCAGGCTAGACTATTGTAACTCGCCACGCTGGCCTTCCTTTGCGCTTGATTCGAAACTAAAGCGTGGGTCCAAAATGCAGCTGCGCCGCTTCTGCTCACAGGAGAGTTTCTTTAGAGAAAGCATATCCAGCCTGTGTTGCGCCAGCTGCATTGGCTCCCCGCTTGAATTCGCCAATCATCTTCAAGGTGTGGGATTCTGACCTTCAAGGCATTACGCTGCTCTGGGGACCCTCATACCCATGGGAACCCGCATCACCCCATATGTCCCTACTCGGCTCTCTGGCTGCTCAGCAGACGCCAGTTTGCTGGTGGTCCCCGGCCCCTCAATGATGCGGCTGGCGTCCACATTAATCGGGCCAGGGACTTTCACAGCGCTGGCCCCGGCCTGGTGGAACACCCTCCCACCAACTGTCCGGGCCCTGCGGGACCTTGGTGAGTTCCGCAGGGCCTGTAAGACTGTGTTGTTCCACCGGGCCTTTGGAGTGTCCAGCCGCTGATATGGTGCCCCCCCCACTGCTCCTGCTTTGGCACTGGTACAACAGAGCTCCTCATATTGAGGGGCCTGCTGTCCCCCCCTTCTTGGGGTGAGTTTTTAAATTGAGCCTGGACGCCTCTTGTTCATCATCATCATCATCGTTTATTTACGGTCATTGACCAGCAAGATCCAAAAGAATTAAAATCGTAAAATGTACAGATATTACAAATATACAGATTAAAACAGTTAACAAAATGCAGATAATAGGCCTCAGGAACTCAGAACATCAGCTCAAAATAATGAGTGGAAGGTCAGTCTAATAATAATTAATAATAAGGATTAGCTGGCAGAGCCAGTAGTGCTCTGTCGGGCCTTCCGGGCCTTCCTTGATTTTTTTTTACTCTTGATATCCAGGCAAATCTTGGCAAACAGAATATCGCTAGGATTTTTATTGGTATCTGATAACAGTATTTTAACCTTTTCTTTCTTAGCCAAAGGAGAGTTTGTCTGGTCAAAGGACAGAAGCATCCAACGTATCTCATCATAGTATGAGCATTCAAATAATATATGTTCCTCGAAGCTTTCAACACCTCCTCATTTGGCAACTGCAAATTCTACCCCTCAGGTTGGTACCTCTTGTTATAAACTCCCGCTGGTATAGTTGGGATCTAAAGGGCATGCTGTAACGGAGTAGGCTGTAGGCTCTTTCGGATAGTTAACGCTAAACAAAGAAGTAAGATAGCTAGGCATTATTGAAAGTTTATTCAGCATTATTTTACTGAAAATTGGTGTTTAAGTTTATTCAGATCGTGTTGCCTCTCGACATCTATGATTCTAAGTTTAACAAGATCCCTAGCTTTATCATAATTCATGCTGGTAATTAGTTGTTGAGAGAGTCCATAATGTGATAGTTTCCAGAAACTGCTCTGCATTAATGGGGAACAATATGTCAGACAAGAAAAGTCTTGCAAGCCCCCTCTGGCAATAGCATAGCCTGAGTTTCAATATAGTATAGAGAGGTCCATAGTTTTGGCTTTGTACCTGAAATTAGGCCAGTTAGTCTCTATACCTAATGCAGCGCTTGAAATGTTGTTTGGGAGCTGTAAGATAGACCTCCTCAAGAATTTTGACTGAGGACGCTCAAGATTGCAGAGGGAGCCGGGTTATGGTGGAGTGGTGTAACCATATGATAAGTTAAGTACCAATGATTTGGCCTTAAATAATTTGATACGGCAGCCGAATAATATGGATGCCCACCTCTGTTCCAGAAATAATTTCTTATAGCTCCAGAGAGCTTCTAGGACGCATTTGGCAACAGCATATTTGATATGAGCCGCTTCTAAGTCCTGATGACTGAAATACTACACCCAGATATTTGTAGAGTGGAACCTGTTCCAATTTTTTCCCATTTCATTTCCTATATATGGCATTTAGGTCTAGTAGCCCAAACCATCACTTTGGTTTTTTCATAGTTAATTTCTAACTGGTTTTTTCTGAGAGAATAACTACCAGCAAGGGTCCTTAGGGCTCTCCTCCTAGGCCAATGGGGATTCTAGAGATAAGAGCTAGATCATCCGCAAGATATAAAAGTAAAGAGATACCTCTTTGTTAACAATTTTGGGCGGATGGAGATCTGGTTATTGAATAAGGCTACAATATCATTGATGTAAAAATTGAATAAGGAGGGGGGCCAAAATACAAACCTCCTGCTTGACCCCCTCTGCTACTTTTTTGATTTCATTTGTTAGATAGCCTTGTGGGTTATATTTTACTTTAATGCTGGTATTCTGATAAAGTGTCTCTGATTAGCATTAGTAAACCGCTTTATCTATATATCGGTACTAAGCAATTTGGTCCCAAAAGTAAATCTCTTTGAGATAGAATCAAAGCTATGGATTTAAAAAATCCAACAAAGGCAATAATATAAAGAGAGGTCTGGGGCTTTGATGAGTATTTAGCTATGTAGATGGTCCATGATTACACAGTGATTCTGTGTTGAACATCCCTCTCTGAAAGCCCCCCCCTGTCTTCTTCTGCTAAGCAAATGGTTCCCTTGTTCCAGCTAGTCTCTCAGTTTCCAGCATAGATGTTTAGCATATAGCTTGCTGATAGTACTAAAGAAGGCTGGATGGGCCTATAACTCTTCAGGGTATTCCTATCACCCTTTTTATATAAATAGGGACAATTACAGCTATTTCCCAGCCCTTAGGGGTTTTCTCCTGATCTATCCTATTGGAGGTGAACAGTTTTGGCCAGGACTGGTACTCCACCCAATCAGTGTGTCTTCTTTAATCAGGTCAGGGAGGTACAAGGTCAAAACCAGGGGCTTTCCCATAAGTGTAACGTGGTCAATTAGCTTGGCTATGACTTCAACAAGTGGTGACCTCTGGCCAGCAATATTAGGAGGTGGGAGTTGTTTGTTTCTACACCATCAGGGCCAGCCAGTTCTAGAGCTGAGTACAGAGCTTTATAGTGAGTTTCCCAAATATCTGGAGGGATTGTAGCGACCGAGGATGGTTTCCATGAGCAGTTAGATGTCAATTTCCAGAACAGCGCAGTATTCTTAGAGCTCACAGCTAAATTAAGCTGTTCCCAAGCATCTAATATAGCTTGTTTCTTTTTGATTTGTATTGTGGATTTATATTTGTTCTTGGCCTTCCTCATTTCTATGAGGAGCTTGTCAGAGGGGTTAACCTTATAGGCTCTCACCATAGACCTTAACTCATTTTTTAGGATCCTACAATCTGTGTCAAACCAAGAATTACTTGCTCTAATGCTGTTCTTCTTCTGATTATTACTATGGGTAGTCAACACCTGTTTTATGTCCTCCATTATTTCCTCAAAAGCCTGTAGCAGGGTGGAACTGTCTATGCTATCAAAGAAAGACTGTAGTTTGATCGCCTCTTGTTTAATTTGCTAATTGTTAGCCGCTGTTTTTATGTATTTTAAGATGTTTTATTGACGGAGCCTATGTTTGTATTTTACTGGATTTGCTCCTTTTTATTGTTTATATATTATGTTGTTCACCGCCCGGAGCCCTTTGGGGATCGGGCGGTATAGAAATTGAATTAATAATAATAATAATAATAATAATAATAATAATAATAATAATAATAATAATAATAATAATAATAATAATAATAATAATAATAATAATAATGTGTCTAGATTAACGTTTGTAAAACCACAGCCAAAAGCACACAGGTATCATTTCTTTAAAAATTACTGGGAGGAGTGGAGATGCTGGGCAGTTGGTAAAGTAACAACATGTGAGCCATTTTATAACTGTATACATGGTACTAACACAGGGTATATTTAGTTCATTCGTACTTTAGGAGGATTTGAAATTTGTGTTTCTTACCGTTCAGACCTTATCAATTGCTGCTCTTGTTTTCACTCTTCCTGTGCTTCTTCTCTGCCTTCAAGTTAGGTATGCCAGGAAGGTCTTTACGCTTCCTGTAGGGAGGCCTACAATTAGTTAACATTATTGAATTCAACTCTTATCGAATTCAAGTGTGGGACTGATTCGTTTCCCCAGCTCTGATACCAAGAACTGCTTGCCACAGGTGTACTCACCCAAATGCCTTGCTCATCCTCATTCAGAAACTCTTGAGGGATGGGGCTGGTGGGGGGGCGGCAATGGGGAAGTGGGTTGACTAAGCTTTTTTGTTTTTAATTCCTCAGGTTTGGGTGGAATAGACTGAGGGGTAGCAGAAGAGAAGGACTGCAATGGCCTTGCTGCAGAGCTCGCAGTGTTGTTGTTGCTGCTGCTGCTGCTGCTGCTGCTGCTGCTGCTGCTGCTGCTGCTGCTGCTGCTGCTGCGGTCCACATGCAGTATATAAAATTGACCAAAGCCTCCTCCTTGAGCTACTGCTACTCTGAAAAGTTGCAGGCTTGCTTGGGCCCAAGTAATTCCAAGAGATATGTACCTTACATCTGGCAGTAGTAGTGTGTACACTTTGATCTCAGTAAATCCCTGGAATAGCTTGGCACAGCTCTCTTCCCCAAAATGAGCTCAGCCTGTTGTATTCTTCTCAACCCAGGTTTTTCAAAAATCTCCAAACTAGCAATCTTTCCCCCCAACCTAGGTTGAAGATGATTCCTGCCTGAATGAATGCCAGCAGGCAGGAAATACTTTATTTCTCCCACCCAAACCTCTGAGTTTTGTTTCCTCCGCTTGCACCCACCATTTTGTGTGCTGCAGGAGATTCTCCATGGAGATTCCCCATGGAGGTCTCCTCTACTTGTAGCTCGTCCGTTTGCTATTTCAATGAAAAGTAGATGGATAAAGTCTGTTTAGCCTAGCAACCCCTTGCACATATTGTTTTTCCTATTGTTATTTTGAGGGGGACGTCCGCAAAACTATGGCAATGTGATTAGAGAAGCTACAATATGCACCTGTTTGTCTTGCTGTGGCTTCGCAGACATCCCCCTCAAAACAAACAAGGAGAAACGACACGTGCACAGGATTGCTAGACTAAACAAGCTTTATTCATCTACTTTTAAAGCAAAATAGCAAACAGATGAACTGCAAGCAGAGGAAACCTCCATGGGGAATCTCCATGGAAAATCTGCTGCAGCACACAAAATGGCAGGCGCCACTGTGAAATGGACAACAGCTCAGTGCAGCAGGCAGGAAAAAAGATCCATTTTGGCTGACAATGCTTGTATTCTCCCCTGCTGAGGGAATACAAAATCCCCAAATGATCTTTTTATGTCATCCTAACAATGTTATATTTATGCTGTGCGGAATCCACCATTGTCTGACCAGCTTTTTTTTTTCCTGAAACCGATGTACTATTTTTTCTGTATGCACTCCACACACACAAGTGAGTGTGTTAAGTGAGACACCAGGCTTGGAGAGACCAGGCAATTTGTTGAGTGTGTTGTTTGTGCTGCTCACAGCCCTGTTGAGAAGGCTGGTTTCCATGGGGACCACTGGCAAATGGATGGCAAGAGTTATGTGGAGCTCCCCTAATGGGGTCAAACCAGTTCCAAAACAAACGAGGAAAATCACATGTTAACCTTATCCTTTATTTCTAGTGGCAGATAGAATGTGACAAAATCCCATGCCCTCTGCTAGTTGCTGTGACATTGTCTCTCGGGCAGAGAAATCCATTTGAAACAAAGCAGAACACAACTCTGAGCCAACCCTGCCATTAAATGGAATCAGACCGTCACCTCTGGGCACCATTTAAGGAAAGCAAATTGTCCATTATTATTTTTACTGCAATTGTGTGTGCGTGTGCATTTCCCCCTTGGGCACCTAAGCATCTGGGGCTGGCCTTCACATATCACTCCTACAGCATGATTGCAGGTGAAATGTAGTAAATGTGGTCAGATTTATACCTGAGCCCTCCGGGGGAGGGCAGTATAAAAATGCAATAATAAATAAATAAATAAATAAAAAGATTCACCATACATCTGTGGCAGGGGTCTGCAACCTGTGGCTCTCCAGATGTTCATGGACTACAATTCCCACCACCCCCTGTCAGCATGGCCAATTGATTGCTGGGAATTGTAGTTCATGAACATTCGGAGAGTCACAGGTTGCAAACCCATGATCTATGGAAATGTGGTAGAATGGGCTCACCATGTGGATTGGCCCTTTTGGTTTGAGAATTGCTGTCCTCATTGACAAGACTCTCCCTATTACAACACTGATCCTTGTGATGTGCCCAATAGATTTGGTACAGCAGCCCAGTGAACTCACAACACAGGAAAAAGCACTGAAGCGTGCAAAAGGAACAATCAGGAATTCCAGGTTTAGAGCTGGGCTGAGGTGGCATGTAATGAATGAAGTGGGTCTGTAAGTGTTTAGGTGACAGAACCTTCTTTAGGCATGGAAAGAAACTAAGGCCAGCACCATCAGAGAACCTTGGGGGTTACTTGCATAGACATGGAGACTCAACTTGTAATCAGTGTAGTTGTAGTGGTTTCAGAGTTGAACAAGGATCTTGGAAGTTTGCATTCTGATGCCTACAGGGCCACGGGTCACTTTGGGCCGATTACACTCCATTGTCCCACCCTACCTCACAAGACAATTGTGAGGATAAAAGGGGGAAGGGAAAATGTGTGCTGGCTGAGGTCCTTGGGGAAAGAATTGCACTCACGCTTACTAATGGCACCTCGGCTAGCTACTTATCATTCTAGTGTTTGACTGAGCACTCAGAATGAGTTGCTAGTTTTGAGTCAAGGGTTGTAAATGAGGAGCTGGAAGCCCCGGGCTACACTCTGCAGTTTGGAAATGGCTGGGGTTGAAAGGAAAGTACACAAACAGTCAGCATCAGGTTCCCTTACTTTCCTTGTCTCCCCAAAGGATTGAATCACGAATTATGCAGCAGCTGATGCAGTTTGCACATCAGAAAACATTACAATCAATTAGTGCTTTTTAGCACTTCCTTCTAAAAAGGACCTGCATAAAACAAATGCCTGAAACAGGACTGGGCGACTCGTGGCTCAAAGACTGCATATGGCTTTCTAGATGCTTGTTGTGAGCCTCCCCTCCCCCCCCCAAAAGACACCCCCTTCTCACCATGTTCCTGCTTTGGAATGCAGCTAGAACTTTCTCCTTGGGGATAAGTGCCAACATAAATGCTAACTGCTTTCAGAGTCATCAAAGTGCTGCTTTCAACGTTAAAATCTTTCATGGCCTGAGCACCAGAGCTGAAGCACCATCTCTGCACATATGTGCCCATTCCCATTAAGTGAGCACAGGGCCAGGAGGGCACAGTCCTACTAGCCCACCAAGTGAGAACAATGGGGGGGGGTGTTTACATCTGGCAGCCCCTGTTCTAGGGAACCATCATTTCTAAAGAGGGCAGGGGGGGCATTTTTTTCTTTTATCCTTTTTAGAAGGACTGCAACACTTTCACAGTTTAAAATTTTCATTGTGATTCTTACGGATTTTGATAATATGCTGGAATTCTGGGGCAGCAGAATATGCATTTTTCAGTAAAAATACATAAATAAGTAAATGCATGCAAAACCCCTTTCGTGGGCTTTAATACAATGTTTATGAACATTCTTCTCAGCCCTATTTCATTTATGTCACCTTCTTGCTAGGTGATGCTGATGTCATTGGTGTTGATCTATGCCTTGAAAAATCAGAGATAGAAGCTTTGCTCTATGCCAGTCACGTTCCCTAGCCAACCCTCTCCCCGCCCCCCGCCAATAGCAGCAGTGGCGTAGTGGTTAAGAGTTTGATTCCCTGCTCTGCAGTCTGAGCTGTGGAGGTTTATCTGGGGAATTCAGATTAGCCTGTGCACTCCAACACACATGCCAGCTGGGTGACCTTGGGCTAGTCACAGCTCTTTGGAGCTCTCTCAGCCCCACCTACCTCACATGGTGTTTGTTGTGAGGGGGGAAGGGAAAGGAGATTGTCAGCCCCTTTGAGTCTCCTACAGGAGAGAAAGGGGGGATGTCAATCCAAACTCCTCCTCCTCCTCCTCCTCCTCCTCCTCCTCTTCTTCTTCTTCTTCTTCTTCTTCTCTTCTTCTTCTTCTTCTTCTTCTTCTTCTTCTTCTTCTTCTTCTTCTTCTTCTTCTTCTTCTTCTTCTTCTTCTTCTTCTGTGGAGGTTGGAGTACACTGGGATTCCCTGGCACCACCCATACTACTTATTTTTCTCTTTGTGTTTTATCCTTGCAATTATCTTAAAAGGAAGGTCAGCAGCTGATCTAAAGTCAACTACCCAGAGCAAAACTATTAAAGACTGGGACTTTTTTTTTTTTACAATCTTGATCCACTTTCCTCACAGCCTCACAGCAGCTGTGTGGAACATTCATTTAAAATGGCATTACGTAAAAGGGGGAGTGCATGCCTCCCTCCTGCCCCCGGAATTTTTTCCCCAAGCCAAAATAGCCTCACAGGCAGTTATTTGCCCCTCTTTGGAGCTGCGTATGCAGAATTCAATGCATGCATCTGCAAAAAAGAGGGAGGAATCCCTCCCTGCAGCCATTTTTGCTCAAGAAAATGGCACAGGGGCCAGGCAGGATACTCTTCTCTGCTGTGCTGTGGTCCTAAGCCAGATTGGGCACCCACAGAACTTTAAATGGATGTTTCATGCTGCTCTTATGAGGAGGCAGACTGTGAACCCAGCTTATTAAAACATTTATCATGTAGTTTAGCCTGGAGCTTCATGGTGAAAGGGGAATTTGAACCCATGTCCTCAAATTGCTAGTAGAAAACTTTAAATACTACACTAGGGTGGCTGTTTGCTGCTAGCTGAGGTAAGAAATCCCACCTGAGTGAGAAGCTGAGTGTAAGTCTGAAGTGTACTCTCAGTCTTTAACCCTGGAAAAACTGTGCCCCCCCCCAATCAAAACTTTGGGAATCATTGCCTTTGCTTTTTATGGCATTGAACTGGCCTTTTTCAAAATACCAGCCCACTGTCTTTCAGTTAACAAAAACTGATTTCCTGGAAGCGATTCATTACACAAAGATCCCCCACCCCCAACGACAGCAACAACAAAAGAACTTCACTCAGCTGGGGGCAAGTGACAGATCAAATACATGAATACATAAAAAACAGAAAGAGTACCTAGGACATTGACAGCAATTCAGAAGCCAACAACAGCAACAGAAATAGATTTTTTCCCTGCACTTTAGATTAAAGCAATTCAAACAAATGCAAATTAGATGAGCATAGCTCAGATTCAAAAGCAGTGGGAAAGCAAATGATGAAGTTAAACAATCATAATGCATCAGTGCTGAGCTAAAGGAGGGGGCACTTCAGTACTGGTCTGTACTTGAACATTCAGAGACAGGCATGAAAAAATGCAGAATTGTCCAGAATGAAGCAGGGGTATGTTCCCTCTGCAAAGGCTGCTGGGCCTGAGCTCTCTGTATTTCCATATTACACTGCAATGAAACTTTTGCAGCCAAGAATTTTCCCTCTTCCTGAGCCACTGGTGGCTTCCCCAGTGGGGCCCAAAGAAGGGACTAACAGACCCCATGGCCATTTCTACTGGTGAAAATGGCTTGGGAGGGAACCTTGAAGTTCTACAGCGCTCCTGAAGCAAAAAGAAACACAGAACACTTTGAAGATGAGTTCTCCTGATCAACATGTGTGGCTACAAGTTGGGCCAGGCACCAGTGACCCGACTCATGTCACACATATTGTGTCTTTTGGCCCCGACACTCATTCTCTTTATCTTGCCAACAGAGAGCAGTTGATTCAGCAATGGCCTCGCCCCACACCAATTTAGATTAAGAGCAGGGCATAAAGCTGTGCTGATTTTGTAACACTGTAAAATCTGATTGGCTACCTGATGCCACGATCAGCGTCATGTTCCCTACATGATTTCCGATTGGCTAGAATCTTTTGCAAAAACAGGAGGCCTCAAAAATTGTGTGAAAAAATCAGCCAAGGATAAAGCAAAGCTGTAAATTATGAACAAGAGAGAGAGAGAGAGAGAGAATAAATTGGAAGGTGGGGTGTTTGTGCCTCTTGGCAGTGCCAAAAATGTTCTTGGGTGTTCCGAAAACTTTCTGTACAGCACCACCGCCTGACAATTCCCATGAAAGTGTGAAGGACCACACGCCTTTAAGATCATAGGGAAAAGGAGGGGGGTCGTCTTACTTGGCAGATCACCCAGTAATTGTGAATTCTCTAGCTGAAGCCTGGATGACTTAATGGGGACTGGTGTGACATGATGCACAGTAGCGGTTGGTTTTATTTAGACTGTGAGCACAGATGCTTAATTGGAGCGGGTATTTATTAACATAAGCTGCTTTGTCATCCTGAGATCTGAGCTAATCAAAATATTATATCTATCACGCTGGGGGGAAATGTCACCCTCCCCTACGATTACATTTCCTTTTTTTAAAATTATTTTTAGGTCTCTTTGATTGTAGGCAAACCCAGTACATATGAAAGCTGACAAGAATACATCCTCCATTGGCCTCCTCGTCTCCTATTTGCTAAGCTGCTTAGATTTATTTTCGAGGATCATCACGGATTGTTCC
This sequence comes from Sphaerodactylus townsendi, assembly GCF_021028975.2. NCBI lineage: Eukaryota > Metazoa > Chordata > Lepidosauria > Squamata > Sphaerodactylidae > Sphaerodactylus > Sphaerodactylus townsendi. The sequence goes on along the minus strand of NC_059436.1, from coordinate 26,397,000 downwards.
TCTAATACCACTTATGTCCCTGTGTGGTCCTCTCTTTAATTTTTGCTGTACCGATAACCAATCTCCTTGTTAGATGACAGTCTGGGGGATTCATGCAGGAGTCTTCCCAGGTGTTTTAAACTAGAAATAACCACTGCATGAGATCTTGCTTCAGATGTGCACCATGCAAGCAGGCATGGAGTTTAACTCATCCATCTCTGCATAGTTTTGCCAATCTCTGGTGTTTTCCCCACGGCCAGTATGTCCTGGAATAAGGAGGTGAAACATCCCTCGTGGCTTCCGGGTCTAACTCGGGCCCTCCCCGCAAGATTTCCCTTAACCTGCGCCTTTCAAAACCCAATAAAATTGGTGGTTCTTTTTTTAAAAAACCACGCTGCTCCCGCTCCCATGCAAACACCGCCGGAGACGGACAGGTTTATTTTTCCCGCCTTGCCACCTGCAGCCAATCAGAACATTGGAAAAACGGGACAGTCTGTGCATGCGCGGCAACGTCGGCAAGGAAAATGAAACTAAACCGGGGGCTATGCAAGTTCTTCCTCCCAGCCTAAACACGCTGTCGAGCGGAAAGAGAAACTGAGATAGAAACATCCCAGTATGTATAATCCCGGTTTTCTTCCAGGATATATTGACCGGGGGGGGGGGGGGAAACGCCACAGTTGCCTCCCACGTTGTAATTAGACTCATCTATCTTGAGTATCAGTGGAAAAGGTAGATTTATAAATGATGTAAATAAAGTAATATCAGGACCATGGTACAGGCAGTCCTGATTGTCATGGAAGGTTGGACTCAGCTCATAAGAGCTTGGCAACTGCTGAACTGAGGGTGGTTATTTTCTGAACCCCTCCCCAATGTCCAGATTTCTTCTCCCTCACTAGGGCTGATGAGGGATAGATGGGTCTCCATAGTTTAGCATGGTATTTAAAAAAAATTTCAGATCCAAGTTATCCTTGTCACATGGGCTGTTTCCACATGTGGATATTTTCTCAGTTTGAAAATTAGGAGATCTCACATTAAAAAGGAACAACCACACGACGCTGCTCTTATTCCAGGCATGACTTGTGCTGTTCCTGAGTCTTTCCTTTTACAATAGATTAAAAATAAACTTTCTTTTCCAGTCCTCCTGAAAGGGGAATCTATAGATTGTCTGTGGGAACACTCCCCTGTCAACACTACCGAGAGGGGAGCAGAGCTAAGTTCTGCTTTCTAAATGGAGTGGGGCACCTCACTGCCAACCACATACACATATTTCCCTTGCTGAGCTGCACTGCCGCATTACAGCAATGCTTAGTTCAGAATGTAAAAAAACCGAGGTGTTTCAGGGGGCACAGGTGGTCCTGGCATGGTCCCTGTTAGCTTACAGCTTTGCATAGATTTGATGGGGGGAGTGAAGGAATGGGTGGGAGGATAACAGGAGTGAGGGGTGTTGGAATGGGTTTGTGGATCCTATTGCTGCTCATCCCCTCTTGCTGCTGCTGCTGCTGCTGCTGCTGCTGCTGCTGCTGCTGCTGCTGCTGCTGCTGCTGCTGCTGCTGCTGCTGTGACAGGGGCTACTTTTCCCTCACCACTTCTTCTTGCTTGCCATACAAGCAATCTCTCTGATAATTCTTTTTGTCTCACGTGTTTCCTTTGGAACTAGGGGCTACTTTTCCCTCACCACTTCTTCTTGCTTGCCATACAAGCAATCTCTCTGATAATTCTTTTTGTCTCATGTGTTTCCTTTGGAACTAGGGGCTACTTTTCCCTCACCACTTCTTCTTAGCGCCATTTCAAGCAATCTCTCGTGTTTCCTTTGGAACTAGGGGCTACTTTTCCCTCACCACTTCTTCTTGCTTGCCATACAAGCAATCTCTCTGATAATTCTTTTTGTCTCACGTGTTTCCTTTGGAACTAGGGGCTACTTTTCCCTCACCACTTCTTCTTGCTTGCCATACAAGCAATCTCTCTGATAATTCTTTTTGTCTCATGTGTTTCCTTTGGAACAGGGGCTACTTTTCCCTCACCACTTCTTCTTGCTTGCCATACAAGCAATCTCTCTGATAATTTTTTTTGTCTCATGTGTTTCCTTTGGAACAGGGGCTACTTTTCCCTCACCACTTCTTCTTGCTTGCCATACAAGCAATCTCTCTGATAATTTTTTTTGTCTCATGTGTTTCCTTTGGAATTCCTTCGCATTTTTCCCCATGCACGAATTTCCAAGTTTTCCCTCAAAATGTCCATTTGTGGCTCTGTCCCTGAAGTGGAATCTGAAAGGGGGCAGACCAGTGGAATCCATCAGGACCCTAGGATGAATTTCTGTATGGGAGAGGAGTTGAAAACTGGGATTAGAAAGCTAGGTGAGGCAGATTGCAGCCAGTCAACGCTGCTTGCTGGACAGAATGTACAATGGCTTTTATAAGGCTCCCAGTCAATTAGAAGGCTGTGCTGTGAGCCAGCCAAAAGCTGAGAGAGTCCATAAAATCTGCAGGGAAATTTGGGGAAAAGTTCAACCGACTGACCAGCTGGCTGAGGCTTCCAGGGGTCTGGTAGGCATTTGACACAGCTTGATGCCAGTTTTTGATACAGACCCTTCAATCCACCTACATTCACATGGAACACTGAAGCAGACTGTTCTTATTCTAGCTATCAAAATGTTATGAAACCAAACTGCGCACAGATATGATGCAAACGCATCTGCAAGAGCAGAAATAGAAAATGGGGACCTAATCTGTTGACAAAAGTATAAATAAATATCTTTAAAAGAATTTTTAAGAAACGAAATAAGGAACATTTGTTTATTCCTTTTTTAAAAAAAATTACTTTATCAAGAAAGAATTACAGAAAAGGAAAAACATTAAAAATAAAAAATGAACATGGACAAACAAAATGATGATGATGATAATAATACATTTTATATTATATGAAATGGATCTGCGATTTATAATCTTGTATGCTTCACAGCCACATTCATAAAAATAGTTGAACATCAGGTAATATATTGGATAGGAAAAACTTTAATCATTAATTAGTAAGCAATTATTAAGCAAAAGTTATTGCTTGCTTCATTCTCATTATATTTTTAAAAAATTATTATTAGATACATGTACTCTTTGTACCTAAAAAGAAAACAATGTTATGATAGATAGATAAACCTTTATTAGGCACAGAATCCATATAACTTGTCCAAACAAGTTATGTTATGTTATGATAGTTCATGAAGTTCTTGCTTTAATCATAAGAACATAAGAACATAAGAACAAGCCAGCTGGATCAGACCAGAGTCCATCTAGTCCAGCTCTCTGCTACTCGCAGTGGCCCACCAGGTGCCTTTGGGAGTTCACATGTAGGATGTGAAAGCAATGGCCTTCTGTGGCTGTTGCTCCCGAGCACCTGGACTGTTAAGGCATTTGCAATCTCAGATCAAGAGGATCAAGATTGGTAGCCATAAATCGACTTCTCCTCCATAAATCTGTCCAAGCCCCTTTTAAAGCTATCCAGGTTATTGGCCATCACCACCTCCTGTGGCAGCATATTCCAAACACCAATCACACGTTGCGTGAAGAGGAGTGTTTCCTTTTATTAGTTCGGGTAGTGCTTCCACAGCATTTTCAATGAATGCCCCTGGTTCTAGTATTGTGAGAAAGAGAGAAAAATTTCTCTCTGTCAACATTTTCTACCCCATGCATAATTTTATAGACTTCAATCATATCCCCCCTCAGACGTCTCCTCTCAAACTAAAGAGTCCCAAACGGCTGCAGCCTTTCACTCATAAGGAAGGTGCTCCAGTCCCCCAATCATCCTCGTCGCCCTTCTCTGCACTTTTTCTATCTCTTCAATATCCTTTTTTGAGATGTGGCGACCAGAGACTGAACCACAATTGTGGTACTCCAAAGTCGCGGTCGCACCGGCTTTATATAAGGGCATGACAATCTTTGCAGTTTTATTCTCAATTCCTTTCCTAATTATCCCCAGCATAGAGTTTGCCTTTTTCACAGCTGCCATACATTGAGTTGACATTCCCATGGAACTATCAGCTAAGACGCCCAAATCCCTTTCCTGGTCTGTGACTGATAGCACTGACCCCTGTAGCATGTATGTGAAGTTTGGATTTTTTGCCCCTATGTGCATCACTTTGCATTTTGCTACATTGAACTGCATTTGCCATTTCTTAGCCCACTCACCTAATTTATCAAGGTCCGCTTGGAGCTCCTCGCAATCCTTTGTGGTTCTCACCACCCTACATAATTTGGTATCATCTGCAAACTTGGCCACCACGCTACCCACCCCTACTTCCAGGTCATTTATGAATCAGCTTATGAATCAGCTTATTAAAATGATATTTATACTTGTACGCATGTATATATGTAAAAGATAACATGTGCATTATTCTTAAATACAAGCTGTAACATCATAAATGATCACATATAAATAAGTCTTTACGTTATACGATACTTAAAGTAGAACTCCCATTGTTTTTTTAAAATTCATGAACTGGTTGTCTGTTTACAAGGTTAGTCATTTTAGCCAAATTGAAGTATTCTTTCTGAACATCAATTTGTAGTGAGGTGAAAGTACTTATTTATTTACTACATTTTTATCCCCACTTTTTCTGCAGGGAGATCAAAGTAGCATTCAGCAGTGTCCCCCCCTCCCATCTCCATTTTATTCTCACAACATCCCTGTAGATTAGACTGAGAGCGTATGGCTGGTCCAAGGCCACCCAGGAAGTTTCATGGCAGAGTAGGGCCTTGAACCTGGCTCTTCCAGATCCCAGTCCAACACTTTAAAGCACTATACCACACTGGCTCACAGAAAAAAGAACGAGTAATGCCCTAATTCAGAGGCGTAGCTCTGGGGAGGGGACGCACCAGGCAAGCACCCCTGTGGGGATGTGGAGGGGGCGTTCCGGGGCGGGACAGAGGCAGAGGATGCACCAGTACCCCCTTGCTACGCCTCTGCCCTGATGTGGATAGGCCCAGGCTAGCCTGATCTCCTCATATCTCAGAAGCTTAGTAGTCCTGGTTAGTATTTGGATGGGCAACTTCCAAGGAATACCAGGGTTGGGACCCAGAGGTCATTGCGTGCCTCTGGGTCCCAACCCTGGTATTCCTTGGAAGTTTCCGAACGTCTCTTGCTCTGAAAACTTTAAGGGGTCTCCGTAAGTCAGCTGTGACTTGTTGGCACAACAATTGTGCTGAACATTCCTCAGGTGAATGGCCAGATACTAATGCAATTGTTCGCTTTTTCTAGTGGCACTCTAGTATGGAAAACATGTACCATGGCTGAGATATGCATGGAATCTCAAGTTGGCCGGTTGATGTTTTTGCATTGGTTTCACGCCACTGAAAGAGCAATTCCACAGTGGCTCTTCCAAAGCTTCTTTTGCTCGCCCTTCATGATTTCAGAATGCATCTTCAGGGCCCAGGCTTCTCTGTTGCTCCCAAATATGCTTCTGCAGCATTCAAATGAATCTCTTCTTCAGGATTTGCGTATCTCCATTATAGGCAGGAAATGTTTTATTCCACGGTGTTTGTTCTGCTTTTAAAAGCAGGAATTCACAAAAATAATCAAGAATGATTTCTGCCAGAAAGATCTAGTTTCTCTCTCTGGTTAGATTTCTGTTAAACTCCGTGAAATTTTCTTAAGCACCATATCTGTCTCCAACTAGAAAATGATTTCCCCCCCCCTGTAATCTGAACTGCTGCAACTTTTATTATAGCCACATGCTTATTCTGTGCTTTCTGTGTCATGCAGGGAACTAACTAACATATAGTCGGTCCAATAATAACTCTTAGTACGTGAATAGTTATAAAAGCTAGATAGAATTTAAAGGCATTTTAATTTGTCATTACTACTGGAAAGAATCTGAATAATTGTGCTGCCTCTAAAAAGGGATATTTTTAATCATTGTGAGACTGAAGATCTTGCTTTTCCTTTTTATGTGGAAGGGGAAAATAGATATCTTGATATGCCCAAGAGCTTTGATCACAGCTTGAAAATTGTTGAGTGGCATTTTTCAGAAAGCCTTTGAGAAATTTATATTATTCATGGTTTCTCCATCTCTTTAAATTGTGCTAAACATAGAGTTATAACCACATTTCACCATAGCAGATTTAAATTGGAAAGCTTGAGTGTACAAATATCTACCTTGTCTTTAAACAACAAATTGTGGTCTTTTGGCATAGAGAGGAGATGTCCATAGTACCATGAGTATGGGGGTTTCAGTTTGTGTGCCAATTATTTCCTACATATACAGTCATTCACCCCGAGTAATGAACACACATATACACTCCTCCACTTTGAAAAAAATTCTGGAGTAACTGGAATCTGTGTGTAACAGACTTTCCTCTGTGATACACCTCTGAAGATGCCAGGCACAGATGCAGGCAAAACATTGGGAACAAGATCTACCAGCCCACGGCCACACAGTCCAGAAAACCCACCACAACCGGTTGAATCCGGTCATGAAAGCCTTCGACAATACATTAACTGGAATCTATTTTCTGAGCATCCTTTTGGTGTGGGCAGTATATCCATGGCAGCAGGAATCTATGGGAATTCATTCTCTACAGATGTTGCAGCATCCAACCCCCGAGATCCTTCTGTAGCCATTGGGCTGGCCCTGAAACCCTCCTTGACATCACTGCCATTTCTGCTAGGTAACATGGATAAGGGAGCAGAAGGGAGTGCCAGTTTGCTGCCAGAGCGTGACAGTGGTGTCATCCTCACTTGCCAGGGCCTTGAAGCTTCTAACAGGTGCCACCTGGATCCATTTCAAGCTAGAACTAGATCAAAGATGGTCTGGCATCTGAACTAATGTGGAGCTATATTCATTCCCCTTCCCTCCCCGTGAATTCTTTTCCTGATTCCTACTGCCAGAGTTTAATGACAGTCATAATTATTGCCACTCATCCAGTTTAAAAAAGCAATTAGAGAGGAATTTATGGGAACAGGAAGCCCAAAAGTGTCCATTTAAGGTGAAAGTGAAAATAAACACTTTGCAACTAATCTTCCAAAATTATCATCATATGAGTTTGGTGTTCTCTTTTACCCAGTCTTGCTTCTGGAACGGAACCAGTGCTTTAGGGGACCACTATTGTAGGATTTTTTTTAACTTGCATAGTTTGTACAGAGCAGTGTGCATATACTTCTTCATGCATTTTTATTCCTTTTTACTCCTGGTTTTCCCTGCCTCCCTTCTAAATTGCCAGTGAACATGTACACATTGATAAAACTCCGAAAAAAGACATTCTTGTGATTTTGTGTATGGGTGAATGAAGATTTTTTTGCGAGTGAACTTTTACCAGTATGCAAGAGTACATCTGCATCAACAAAATATTACATCAAAACACCCTGGATCCAGGCATATGTAGTTATATCAAGATTGATTTGCAATGTTTTATCAACGTGCACATGTGCATCTGTAATAGAAGGTTAGGGGGAAAAATCCAATGTACAGTGGTAACAGAAGTTGCAGCAAATCTGAACAAACCGTGCAATCATTTTAGAATTTCACTTAGCTGAACTAAAGGGGTGGAACTCAAGGCACTACAAAATTATGGAATATTAATGAAGCAGAAGGGAAGAAACCCACTTATCCCTGTTTGAAGCAAAACAGCATCCAATGCATTTGTGCCATGATGGGAGCTTATAAATTTATGTCATGCTTTTCTATTATGTTTTTAACAAGCACTTGTGGTGACTGGCAATGGTTGGATGGACATTAGAACAACATTTATAACAATGCTTAAGCAATACTTTAGGTCCTCCTATATGGTGGGAGATCCAATATAGAGCAAGAGGGTTGAAGCAGAGACTACACAACATATTGTTTTTCAAGTCTGCCCTGAATCCTGTTGACCAGACGCACACAAGGAGTATCTCCTCATGTGCGTCTGTCAACAGGACTCAGGGCAAACCTGCAAACAATATGTCTATATTGGTTCAGCTTGGGACCATGACACTGAGGGAAGATTGTGATCCCCCCCCATGCTGTTTCCTTAGTGTGAAATGCCTCTGGAAAACCACTTTTTGTACTGTTGAGAAAACTGATGGATAGCCTATGAGCGCATCTATGCTTCTTCAACAGGGCCAATACCAGCTCCCCAAGACCATCTTATATCAAAGAAATTGCATGGGGCAAGGCTTAAGCCATATGTACCATGAACCCAATCTGAATCAGGCTGCTATATGCTTGGGAATTTAAGTTGCAAACACAGAATTCCCAGTGCACATCTGGTTGACAGAACCCAGGACAGGTACAAGGTGGATGCTTAAAATAATGCATCACAGAGTTAGGTCCTGAGTGATTCAGAGTCTCAATAGTGTTAGAATGGAAGCCCTCCTGGAAGCCCTCTATAAACTGCCTTGAGTTTTGTGATGGAAGAAGGAACTCCTATACTGGCAGTTGATGGAGAGAAGACAAGAATAACTAGGAGTCGTTGGCATATCTAGGATGGGGAAAGTCAGAGCATGTGCCCCAAATGCTACTTGCCTGGGGGTGCTCTGACTGCCCCTTTGCAAGGCAGGAAGCCACCATGCTTCCTCCTCCAGGACACACTTTGCCAGCCTCCGCTTCCCGCCATTGCTCAGAGAGTTAATCTACCCACAGTTAAGAAGAATGGGTAGACCCGCTCCACCCAATGTGGTGGCAGGGTCCACCCGATTCTTTCAATGGCAGGTAGACCAGCTCTCTGCAGGATGAAAGCAGTGGGTAGACCTGTCTGCCAGAGATCTGGTCTACCAAGATGGGGAAGACCTGAGAGGGGTGCAATTTCAGTTCTTGTCCTTGGTGCCATTTTGTGTAGATACATCCCTTCTCTCACTCCTGTGAGCAGAAGGTTCCTGCGTGCTCTATTATTCCTTTCTCCCTTTTCTTTTGCAGCCTGAAGAACCAATAGAGGGTCGTCGGTCTCCAAGTCAGAGAAATGTCCTCAGCGCAGATTTCTTCTTTGCAGAAGAGCCCTTTGCCTACAGACATGATGCTTTCTTGGACAATGAGCACTTCCTGTGTGGCATCATAAATGTATAGCTAATCTTTGCTTTTGGACTCTGAATGGATTTAACTTTTATTTTTCTTTTGTGGTGAGTAACAAGATTCAGATAGATTTTTTTACCTTTTGGAAGTAGATTCTATATATACAGCCTAAAATCAAGAGTATGTTTAAAAATTGTAAGATACAAAACTTTTAAGTTTATCTTCGGATACAATTGGAATAAAATATTTTTTCTTTTTTCATATTTATTCTTAGATTTCTTCAGAGAGTATAAGATCCTATTAAATTATCCATGATTGTGATGTAAGTAACCAGTCTTCAGCAAGAAATAAACATGATATCTTCACCTTATTCTGCATGGTTTTTATCATCTATATAAAAAGGGAGGAAAATTTATTCTCAGCCTTTAGGTGATGTATGATGGTTGGCTTCTTCCATTTTTTTTTCTTGCTTTAAGCACGAAAAATGGAAACACCAGGCATACAGAAATTCCTCAAGATTTCAAAGATAGGTCAGAAAGGCATAAGATAATAGTTTTTTAGGAGAATTTAAACTAATTTGAGAGAAGCATTGCTCCCCATAGCGTGTGAACACATTTCTCTTGTTGCATTACTGCCCCTAGTAAATAGGCTGTGCATGTTTATGAAATGATACAAAAACCTACATAACTTGTACCAAATGCAAAAGTAAAATGAGTATACATGGCGATGAACAGTGACCCTCTTCTTTCAAACCTTCTTCAACCCCGTAAGAATGCCTTGTCTCTGGGAGAGATACACTCAGGGAACACTGGCTCCCACCACCATTTAACACTGCAACAAAAATACCAGTGTCTGCTTTTTCAGTGCCATTTGTTAGGGATGTGAGAATGCCCCTATCCCAAATTTCACTGGCTGTATTGAAACCCTTATGGTTTCCTGTTTATTTCCTTGGATGTTTCATCCAATCAATGACTACTACCTCTGCACCTTGCTAGGGCCTTTGGGCATATGAGTCCCGGTTATAGAGGGGTTCACCTCATCTGAGAGCTACACTGTAGTGTGCCAGCCAAGAAACTGGGCAGTGAATCAGAAGTCTTTCATCTGAACCCCACCTCTGCCTTTAACTCTCAAGGTAGGCAAAGTATGCACACGCTGCTTCTCTTGCTCAACTTCCTCCTGTCTGTAATGAGTGGATAATAATACTCTCCTATGTTGCAGCATTGTTGTTCTCCCCCGGGTTTACTAAGGGCCAGAGGCATGGTTTATCTTAGTATTCCAGTTCCTGGCTCATGTGTATGGGGTTGCCAATGTACTTACTAGACTTCTGGAAGTGAGAGGAACTTTGGATTGTGTTTTTCTGCAGTCCGTAACTTGAAAAAAAATGTAAGCAGATAACATTTAGAAGCAGAGTCTCCAGTGAGAAAATGAGGTACCAGATTTTACATCATGTGCTTAAATGACTACAGCAAGGTGTTTAAAATGTTCTGAACACATGTTTTTTAAGACTGTTTGATTGTCTCTGGCAACTAGAGAGAAATAACATAAAAATTAAAAGCACTGCTTTCTGCCAACATCCCTCCTGCTTCTATTACCGTCGTGCGATCCCAGCAAAATAAACTTATTGTAACTCCTCAGATTTGCTGATTGTCAACTTCAGAAGCAGCACCTTTCAGGGAAAGGGGGAGCTGAGGAGAGGGAAACCACTGAGAGAAGCATCCTGCATTTTCCCAAGCCAAAGAGCAAATGGAGCAAGGGTATAGCCCAAGATCCACACTGACTGGCCAGATGCTCTTGGGCTAACCCTCTCTTGGGCATGGCAGCCAGTGGGAGATGGGAGGCAGGTACTTACTGCGGGGTGGGGGGTGGGGTAAGGGGTGATGACATCACTCAGGTGTGCTCTGATGATGTGTTCTTGCATTGCAGGGGGTTGGGCTTGATGGCCCTTGGGGTCTCTTCCAACTCTATGATTCTTTGATTCTATGATCTTTTTAATGATTAGTGTACTGAAGTTTAACAATCAAGAAGAGAAATAATAAACCATCCAAAGAAGCTTGACATTCAGAAATCTAGTAGTTCCTTCCTAACTGACCGAGCGTGATATCTCCCGCTCTGCTAGCCAATGCTGAATTTGTTTGAGAAGGAATGGCAGATTGTCCCCTAGAGGCCTCTGACTGTTCTCACCTGTCTTTTTAACACTGGAATCCTCCAGAGTTCTTGTCATGCTGCCCAATTGTTTGCTTTTAAAAGCCTTCAGTCCCATTTATATTGATGGAACTAAATCCATAATAAGTCTCCCAAGGTTGTGTGGGATGTCGCCTTTTGAAACCCGTTTCTTTGTATTTTATCCTTGCATTGTTTCGTGTGTATATGTAGGAGAAAGCCTACAACCTTTCCACTACTGAAAGAGCTTTGCCAAGGTCTCATCAAAAGGCTGAAAAGCTGCTTCGGTAACATGATATTGGAATCTATATTAACTACGTTCATGACTCATCTTTTGTCAGAGATGACACAGAACCACAGGTGTTAATTGAATATCGGAGGGTTTTTTCCTCGCTGTAGCTTGGCTGCTGGAACAACCAACATTGTTTTGATTTTTAAAGAGGATAGTGAAATGTCCTCCTGCATCTCTGCCTTTTGCTCTCCCAGTTTTACTAGGCTCTGCCACCCAAAGGTTTCCTACTCCCCATAAAGTCACTGATGTTTCTTCCTTGCTTATTCTTAAGTCTGGAATTGCCTCTCAGAATACCTGCAAGGCACTACCTCTCGCATGTCTTTCAGATCTCTCCTCAAAGCCCACCTTTGCCATGAAGTCTAGACACAACCACTTAGTAGAAATGGGCACAGAAATTTTAATTGTTGAACTTATTTAAACCCCCCCTCCCCAGACTTCTGGAAATCACTCTGCCATATATTCATAGTTACGACTGTATTTTGAGAGCCTGTGTGCATGTAGAGGTCAGGGTGTTGGAGGAAAACTGCAGAGATCTGCATTCAGATAGAACTATGGCTCAATTATGCGGTTTCGGACTTGCATTCAGAAGATTGCTGGTTCAATCCTCAGCATCTCTGGTTTTAAAAAATCTGACAGTTTGTGATGTATAAGACCCTAGAGAGCTGCTGCCATTCAGAATGGAGAAGACTAACCTTAGTAGACTTAGTAGGAGGGAGCTTCGTGTATTTACCCTAAACCACACACAGCCATGAAATTCAGTACATAACCTTGAGATACCCCCTCTCCCTCCCTCCCTCACCTACCTACCTCTGCCTCACCTACCTCATAAAACTGCTGTGAGGATCAAATGGAGGACAGGAGAACCATATATGCTTCTCTAAGTTTCTTACAAGAAAGGTAGGGATAATGGAACCCAGGAAGGCTGCCTTCTGCCTTCCTTTGCCTACTGCCCACATGGCCAGCAGCAATTCTACCTTTCAGAGGATGTAAACACAGCAGTGAGTTGTCCCACTGGGACCAAGCCGGGGGAGGAAAGAAGACCAGTCCAGCCATCTATGAGTTGCCTCCCACATGAGTGGTATAACTACCACCACCACCACCACCCCCTGGCACAGGAAGTTATATCGCCTTCAGCATGTGGCCAGCCAGCCTAGCAGCAACAGATGCTGTGCATGACTTGCCCAGGCTGGTCTTCCTCCATCAGAGGCGTGTGGGGAGGAGGGAAAGGGGCCTTTTCCAGGGCTGTTTTGGCAGCCCAGTATGCCAGTGTGGGTCAAGACAAAATCAGCCAATTCACGTAAGCCTGGGCACTGCCCTGGCAGTGGGAAGGGGGGGAAGCTGGCTGAGTGGTGGAAAACAATGGCTGCGTTAGCTCTCTGCTAATGCTGAAAGAGCCTGCAGGAACCCTGCTGTCACGGGAAGCAATTAGGGTTGCCAATTACAGGTTGGGAAACACCTAAAAATTTGGGCGTGGAGCCTGAGGAGGGTGGGTGAGCTTTGAGGAGGATCAGGTCTTCAATGGGGATAGAGTCCCCCTTTCAAAGCAACCATTTGCTCCAGGGGAACAGACCTCTGTTGAATGGCAATCAGTTGTTATACCAGGAGATCTCCAGCCACCACCTGGAAGCTGGCGACCTTAGAAGCAATGTTGCCGTTGCTCTGGCAGCAGAGATGCTAGTGCCTTGAGATGTTGAGGTCTCCCGTGAGAAGAGTGGGGCAGGATGGCTGCCTGGGATGCTATCTATTTTAAGTCTAACTGGCAGAGGGAAAGGAGGGGCCCTCTGCTGCTCCTTCTTGAGCCTGACTTAAAGGGGATGCCGGCTGACAGGGAAAAAAGCACTCCCCTGTAGGATTTTGCATTTCTGCAGGCTGCAGCATCTCAGTAGAACTGGGCTGCAACCATGTATGCAGCAGAAGGCCAGTTGAAAACAAATTCCACTGGAGCAAATCCTCATGGAAGACTGCTTTTGCCTCAGCCAGCACCTTGTTTAGCTGAGCCTTGGCCAGCTAGCATGGTCAGCAAAGAGGAGGAAAGGAGGACTTGGGGGACAGCAACCCCCTTCCCCTCCTGGTCCAAAGCTACCTTCTGCAGCCACATTGGGTAGAAATCAGAAAAGGGAAATGTAGATTGCTATGATTTAGTGAAATTGTTTCACCCTGTTGTGAATCTGTGCATAGCACGCATGTGTGTCTTTGGAAAGGCAGAGGATAAATTCATCCCCTGGATAAGAACTTGCAGTTCAAAAGTTGAAGGTAGTGCTTCAGGGTTCCTGGTCCCCTGGAGTCCAGATGCATCACACAAGAGAGGGAGATGAGCCATTGAGCTCCAGGGCTCCGTCCCTGCTTTTCAAAGCGAAGCTGTCTTGAGGCAGCATAATATTTGTGGGGTGGTTGCCAGCGGTATTAATAAAAGCTTTGATGTGGCTAAATCCTTCAAACCCTTTGCTTCAAAGGCCAGATGTCCTAGCAGGAAGTCACTGACCCCTGTAGAGCTTCCTTTCAGCCTACAAGCTCTCTCATTAACTCATCTATAAGGCCATCAATGCAGCTCAAGCTAAATTGTCCCTGATATCCAGGGCAGCAGCTAGAGAACTCAGCTGGGATGAAGGACTCAGTTTGAATCCCCATTCTTACATGGAAGTTCACTGGATGACTTTGGAACAGTCAGTCTCAGACTAACCTACCTCACAGGCCTGTTGTAAGGATAAAATGCAGGAAGAGAGAATGAAGTTTGTTTATTAAATTTGTTATACGGCCCACCTCTGAAGGGCTCTGGGCAGTGTGCAGAAGATAAAAACCATTAAAATAGCATTACAATAGAATAATTAAAATCAAAAGAATGAAATACAACATCAGAACAAGACAGAAAAAAACTAATATCAGAAGGTACTCAAAGAACCTCCTATCCCCCTGGGAAGGGACTGGATGCAATATAGTGATAACCAGTTATGATGGGATGAGGGGTATGGTGGGGGAGGCAATCAGTGACCAGTCCCCCCATAAGCCCGGTGGAACAGCTCCATTTTACAGGTCTTATGGAACTGTCCAAGGTCCTGCAGGCCCCTAATGACTGGAGGGAGTGTATTCCACCAGGCAGGGGCCAGGGCAGTAAAAGCCCTGGCCCCGGTAGAGGCTAGTTGCATCACTGAGGGGCCAGGGACCACCAGCAAGTTGTAAACTGGTTTGGATAACTGTGGGAAGGAATGGAGTATAAATATCCAAATAAATCATACTGAGGCATAATCCACTGTGATGCTCTCCTGCACATGATGCAGTTATTGTACTATTGTATTGTACTGCATGTCTGAATCTCCATGCCTGGATGAGAATCTGCTGAAGGTCCTTACAGATTATTGCTGCCTTGAGTAGATCTAAATGAAACTGCTGCTCTTTATAAAGATGCTTGTATTGGGGTGGGGAGACCCCAAATAAGGTTGCCAACTAGACAGGGGGAAGTCCTGTTCCTTTAATAGGGATTTAAGATGTGAAAATGGGTAGTAAAAGTAGGCAGCCCTACACCTGAAAGTTTGCCTGAGAAAATATGGTTCTATGAGAGCAAGGGAGGGAAAAGGGGTTGGCATGCCTTGGGTGCCACTGCAGAGAAAGGGAGTGGCTGGGGAGTAATCCTTGTATTTCTGCCCTAAGCTGATGGGTGAATCAGAAATAAAGGAAAAGGTTGAAAAGCGACTTTTGGGAGGATGTTGTAGAGCTGGGGAAAGTGTGGAATAGGGCCGCCCAAATGATTAACCACAAAGTTGCATCTTGGTCCCCTATGTTATTTAATATCTACATGGAATCATTAAGTGAGGTCATCAGGGGATTTGGGCTGGGTTTTTACCAATATGTGGGTGCTTAGTTCCAACTTTCAGCTGTATCTTGCAGCTCCAGCTGATCCCACGAAGGCTGTAGAACCCCTGAATTGGTCCCTGGAGCCAGCTTTAGAGTGGCTGGTCTGTAGTCTGGAGGTGCTCTTGGAACCAGGCCTACTGCTGGATAAGCAGATGTCAGCTTTGGCCAGGAGTGTCTTTAACCAGCTTTGACTGGTTAGCCAGCTGTGTCTTTTTCTGGGCAGAAAAGATCTGGCCACTGTGGTGCATACTCTGGCTACATCAAGATTGGATGACTGCAGTGTGCTCTGTGAGCGGCTGCTCTTAAGAAGGGTTCAGAAACTTAAATTGGTACAGAATGCTGGTCAAAAGTTAATGGAACCTTTGGTCCAAAATCAAGTAGTGACCCCCAAGGTCCAAACCAGACTAATGAAAGTGTCCAGAACAAGGGAACAAGATAAGGGAAGAGTACAAACCAGAATGAAAGATTCCCTCGGTGGCAAATAAAGAGAAATCTTTCATTGAACTATACAAAAAAAATACAACAATACAACTACCAATTGTATTGCTAAGCATGTAACCTGGCCAGTCAGGTGTGCTGTTAGGCATTTGACCACATTCTCTCACACAAAGGCACAAAGACACCAAGGCACCATTAAGCAAACCACACAAAGGCACAAAAGCACAAAGGCACAAAGGCACCATTAAGCAAACCACCTATAGTTCTTTGCACTATTGCGATGGAATGGGGAGTTGAAACTTGCCTCACTTAAGGCTCAATCATGTTGTGCCTCTCATTCTGACAAATCAGTCAGTCCCACCAACAGCACCAAGACTAATGCAACACAGTTCCCATGGCTGAAGTCACAGCAATGATGTGACTAGCCTCAATGATGCGACTAGCCTCTACCTGGGCCAGGGCTTTCACTGCCCTGGCCCCTACCTGATGGAACGCTCTCCCTCCAGCCATCAGCGCCCTGCAGGACCTTGGACAGTTCTGCAGGGCCTGTAAAATGGAGTTGTTCCACAGGCCATCCTCCTTATACCATCAAAACTGAAGTCACAGCAATGGCCCTTTGTGGGAAATTTTGTTGACCTAGCTGTTGATCTCCATTTCCCGGTGCCTTACTACCCACAGCGTTCAGCAGCCAACCAGGGGGCAAAAACTTCAAAACATGGCCAGACTTGTGGCTGTTTTAGTTAATTCTGATGCACTTGTTAGACATTTTTGTGCAAAAGCTATCATTTGCAAGTACATGCCACACATCATGTTGTGTGTGTAACAGTGCAATCCCAATGGATTTAGAATGATGTAATTCTGCTTAGATACCCCTTGAAGTCAATGGGCTTCAAAGAGTTATACCCTTCAAAGAGTTACACCCTTTGAAATTGTGGTTCTACTGTCCAGAGCAGAGCCTGTTCTTCTGCATGAGGGTGCCAGCTGTTAAATTCATCCTCATGGCATTGTTGCACAAGCTGCTGCAGATATGACTGCCAGGTACATTTATGTAATTTCCCCATATCTACTCCACACAGGGCTGTTAGCCAAAGAGGTGGAGCGAGTAGTGGCAAGTTTAACATGGTGGCAATTACTTCCACCCTACATCACCCAGCCCCTGGACCTTCACAGGTTCCAGAGTTTCTGAAACATAGAAGCACCAGAATGTTGGTCAACATTGCAAGCAATGCCCCTTTTCAGGAGCTCCTGGCCTGCATTCCAATGAACAAGGCAGAACTTTCCACCTCAGCATATCTTAGCAGAAATAATCACCCCTCTTATTAGCCACCCACATATCCCCTTTAGGAAGACAGAGAACTCCACTGCCACAATAGATGAAAGCAACTCTCTTCTCTGATACATTACAATGTTGCTTCCCACCGATGATTAATTTCTCCTTAGCGACTATTTTAAGCTGTTCATCTTTGTCAGTTTCCTGCTGCATCCACTTAATTAGCAACTCCTGACCTTTAAAAAAGCACATTCCATAAAATTCAAACGATGAATGTGGAAATCTGGTTTGATCTCCCTTTCTGGCCATCGCTAGCAATGTGCAGGGCCTGCAGTGATCTGACTGGTTGCATTCTGACGTTCTCACTGCATGTTCCTTTCCTGTGGTCTCCCCTGATGTCGGCTTCCTTTTGGGGGTGTTCCTGGACACAGGCTGCTTGTTGGATAAACATGTAGCAGACTTTCACCAACTTCAGTTGATACAGAATGGCCAGACCATTGACTGGAGCAGGTCATGGGGATCATACCACTCCAGAGTCCAGTCATCTGTTGGCAGTGACCTCTGGGCAAGGCCTGATCTTCAGTTATGCAGTTGTTCATGGTATGCCTTCTCTTGCTGGCCAGTTCACTGGCCTGATCCAGGCTTGGCATGCTATCCAGTACAGTGACTGGAATGGCAGGCAATTTGACTGTATGTCTCCTCCACAAGCCGCTGCTCCCAAATCAAGCTTTGTAACAAGCCTATAGACTTTTGCCAATAGCTTTCATCTAATATGTTTTAAATCAACTGTTCACTGCTTTAATTTGCATCTTAATGGAGCTGAGATGTTGTCAAAGCCAGTGGCAGATGTTGGGGGAAATCTTGCTAAACCTCTCTTTATTTTAGCAAGAGGAAGAAGTGGCATGTTTTTCCCATCGGCAAGACACAGCAGGGAGAAATGCATCTTCCGGGTATCCCTCTGTTTCCTTCAAAATAAAATTTCTACTCATTTTGGCTACTTTTTAATCAGAGAAATGAAGAAACACAACAGGGGAGGGACTGGAATAACATTTTCCACTGGGTGGGGGTTTGCCTCTTTCATGAAACTTGTAAGTAGGAGACACAATAAATGATTAACTTTTGGCAGCTGATGCAGAAGGTTGGCTGGTGGTGATTAAGTGAAAATGTTGCTTCTGGTTCTAACCTGCCCACTGGCAGAAGGAAAAGAGCCATGGCCAGCTGGCATGGGTCATCCATTTAAATCTTCATTTCAGGTGGTCAACTGTTTCTACAAACTCCAATCTGGCTTGCCTTTGTGCCTGTAACGGCCATTTTGCATGCAGCAATAACCCAATTCCTAACATATTTTGGTTTGGGCTTCTGCATGCACTATGAACATTTATTTTGCATTTGGCTTTGCCTAGCTGAGTTCTTATCAGCATATAACCAGAAACTGAACAAGGATTTGACCCAAAATATCATAGGCAGAGGCTGGCATTCATAGTTCAGTCCTATGTGTTGTTACTCCAATGTATTCCCACTGAAATCAAGGAGTTTAGAGTGGCATAATTGCAGAAGAATTGCTGAACATTAGGAGTGTTGGTTCTGAAGGCCTCAGATATCCAAGGGGAATTGTGCAATATGAGATCCTTTGATTGGCAGGTGGCAAGGTATATCTAGTATAAATATCAGCAACCTGGTCTTTTGTCCCGGCCTGGTCAACAGCATGGAATCTTCACCCAATTGCCGAATACATGAAGCTGCCTTTTGCTGAGTCAGACATACCATGGACCTATCAAGATCAGTATTGTCTACTCTGACTGGCAGTGGCTTTCTGGAATCTTCCACATCACCCCATATCTGATGTTTTCAATTTGAGATACCAGGGACTGAGCCTAGAATCTTCTGCATGCAAAGCAAATGCTCTGCCAGGGAGCCCCAGGTATGCATGGGTGTTGCCCCCAACACTAGATAACAGATACTGTGGCTTGGTCAAGATGCAAAGCCTGTTTGTAACTTAAGCGACCATGTAAGGTGTTCAAGGCAAGAGACATTGAGAGGTGGTTTGTTATTGCCTTCCTCTGTGTCCTGACCCTGATATTCCTTGGAGGTCTCCCTTCCAAATACCAACCAGGGTCAATTCTGCTTAGCTTCCGAGATCTGACAAGATTGAGCCAGCTTAGGCTATTGTATGTAACTATACCATACAAATATTCTGTTTTTCATCTATTTTTGGTTGATACACAGAGGAGTTCCTGTTTCATCCATTTTCATTCCCTGTGAACCCAGTTAATTTGCATTTATTATCCCATTGTAGTGCAATTGGTGCAAAATAATTCTAAAATGTTTATAAACTGAACAGGAAAATATCAGTGCAAACAAACAGGAAATGGTGTGAAAATAAAAATGATTGGGTTCAGTTCAAACAAGGGAGAAAAACAATGAAACAGGACATTTTGAGCCAAAATGCTGAGGCTACAAATTTTGCTAGCATTCTTCTTCTGTCCCATGCACACAACTGCTTCAACATGGTAGCTGTTGTGTATGCTGACTTATACCAATGTCTAGGCCAGGTAGGGATGGATTTACCCATAGACTCGGCTGAAGCCAGGGGCCTCCAGCCAAGGTGTACAATATCATTGACACCGGTCCATTCTGAACAGCATAAATAAGATGTCCTGGGGACGGGGAAAAAGGCATCTTGGGGAGGAACTCCACACAGCTTTTCCCCCCAAGACACCGTCTGCTTGAGCAATCCTATTTTGAAGACACAAAACTACCTTTTTTCCCACCAAATTATCTGCAAGTTGTCTTTTCCTGCTGTGTGGAGCTCAGGAGCTGAGTTGTTTCCCGCCTGACCATTAAAGCTCTCTTGTCATTATCCTCTGCTGCTAGCGCCCAACAACTCCATGCCTGCAGTTTTTTAGTCTGCAGGCTCTGATCCTGGGCACTTTATTAGCCTGAAAAGTACATGGTTGTACTCTGCTGGTCCTGCCAATTCAGGCAATATATCGTTTCCCCTTTTCAAAATTTCCGATGAGCTGTCTTTGAAGACATGACCTCACGCATATGAGTATCTGCTGCCTCTCATATAAGAAAGGCTAGAAAAAAACTATTTTAGTCTTAGTGTATTGGATTATTGTTGTTCATTTCTTAATATGTATTTTTTAAAACTGTTTAATTAGAACATACAGTGGGATCTAAAAGTGTCACACTTTCATTGTCAGGTAATCACGATCATCTTACTAACACTTTCCAAGCAATAGAATTTGTAAGCTCAAGGTTTTTTTTAAGGTTATAACAATAAACTTACAATTTCATTGTCCTTAAAAATTCTGCTTATTCCACAAATGTCTACAAAGTCTGGTTATGGCAAAAGTTTGCCCCAGTGTTAATTTTAACATGTATGCATTTTTTTCAATCACTACAGTATTTAACAATAACATCTTATGTCTGTCCTTTAGAAGAGGAATTGTGGAATTTTAAACTCTTATCCTTGGCTTTACACAGCTTTAAAACACTCTCCCTCTAGATGTGGAGAGGGGAGACTGGGAGGGGGACTTCACAGATGGAATAGCCCCAGGGCCCCTCTTCTTATAAATCCGGTCCTGAAGCCAGGGCTGTCAAACATTTGACATAGAGACTGGATCTGGCTTATCAGGCCTGCAAGCTAGCTGAGGCAACCCCTCTCCCCTGGCTCCTAGCAAGCCTCCTGTGGGCTGGCCCATCCAATCCACCCACCCTCTGCTCTTGTTTTGGCCTGGTAAACCAACAGCAGGCTGGTCAGTCAGTGCAGCCATCCCCAGCCCCTGTTCCCAATCTGACCTGGTAAACCATCTCCCTCATACCAATCTGCACTGATGAGCCTACTATGAGCTTGTCAGCTGAGGTAGCCCCCCTCCCCCCAATCAGGGATGGTGTACTTCCCATGGATTTGCCAGCACCGCCCCCCTGTGCTGACCACCTCCCTAACTTCCAATATGACTGGGTGAGCTCCCCGCCATGCTAATCTGGGCTGATGAGGCTGCTGTGGGTTCACCAGTTGCGGTGGCTACTCCCCCCTCCAGTGCCAACCACTCCCCCCCCATGCAGGGCTGGGCTGGTCCAACCAAGTCACATTCGTGTAATACCCGGCCCTTGTACCAAATGAGTTCAACACCCCTTGGTCTAAGCAGTTATGTGAGGTGCTGGGATTACCAGTTTTGTTCCAATCAAGGTTCCTCAGTCCAATCTTGTACATTAGCAAACATTTTCTGGTCTGTACATCCCTTCCCCACAGCATTTCAAAACTGGATCTAAATGTATATGAGAAGGAAAGCATGGGGACTTGCGGAGTTGTGCCAGTAGCGGTACCATTTAAAATGACCTCCTGGGAGTGATGTTCTCTAACTGTTATTGTTGGAAATCTTTCAGGATTTTTAATAGCGCATTTTCCTCTTGCAGAGCAGGAGAGGAAGAGAGCTGGAGGGCTAGGGAAGATCCTGTATATGAAGCACCCTCTTGGGGTAATGCAGAGACAGTTCTGGGGAGGGGGTGTCCTCGGTTGGCACAGCCAGTCCGGCTGCTGGGGTTCACTAATCTCACCCTCCATCACCAGCAATTGGCTCTGCTGATTTTTGGACAGTAAAAATGTTGGCAGCCTTTGAAATTCCTGTGGGATCTGGGAACAACAGGGTGAGGAATGAAAACAGGATAGCAAGGCCTCCATTTCTTTTGGAGTGATGAGTCGCGAGAGTCCAGGATAAAAGGTAATTCTGTGGGAAGAGCCTGATCTTGTGCAAGTGAGGGTGCCAGCCTCCAGGTGGGTGGGTGTACAGAAGGCAGTCAACCGATCCACGCTGCACCAAGGCTATATAACTTGTGGACGCACATAAGGGTTGTTTGGTTTTTTTCCAGTCTCTTATAATTACAACTATATAATTCAAACACATTTGCAAAGTGCATATTCTCTAATCTTATCTAATTCATTTCCATGCAGCAGAGGCATGGGGCAGGGGAGGAAACGGCACCTGGGGCAACACCTGCTCTGGGCACTCATCCTCACACACTCCACTGCCCCCATGCCCCCCGCTCCATTTACCTTAGCCGGGAGGAGCCTGCCATGGGCCTCCCCTCAGCCCAGCCCTGCCAGGCTGCTCTTTCAGCTTAGATCTGCCTATTTGCCATCCAAGGATGGGACCCCTCTCGCTCCATCCCCCTCCCCCTTTGTACACAACACACTCAACACCCATAGCTGTGGGAACATTTTCGGCCATAGCCAAACTGTTTATTGACACATATGCAAAAAAGAAGCATGAGGTGCAGCATGGGATCTGATCTGTACACTGGGCACCTCAACTGCTGCCCCCCAGTGAGGAAGATGTAAACCTTTTATATACCTCAGCTGGGCAGACGGCCACATGCTGAACATCCCTTCACCATCAAGGGATGCAAGCCTCGGACACCCCGACTTGGGCATTCCACCATGCAGCTTGCTCCACCCCGTAAACCTCTCACGGAGGTTCCCCAAAGAGGGATAGCTTCCCAGCTGTGATTCCCCACCCCCACTCACACCAAATGCTTCTCACATCCCTAGCCAATCCCACAACTCAGCCTTCAACTACGCAGCCACAGGTCCATCCCGCTTCCCGACAAGTACGCCCCGTCGTCCCAGAACAGAGCTTTGTCCTTGAAGGAAATGTCTCTGTGCGAGACACAACTGCCCTCCTCCCTGCTTGCAGATGAAGCGCGCCACCATTCTGCAAGTCTTTTTCATGGCCAAGTCAATGCGCTGTCCCCCTCTCAGTCAGCAATGGCAGCCTTGCCTATACGCGGCTGTTCTTTATCTTAAACCCTCCCAGTGTGTTTTTTTTCTTGTGCCATTAAGAGCACTGTGGTCTGCACGTTAGCAAGTGAATCTTTTCATAATATGGAGTTATATAAAAGCTCTGCCCAGATCTCAGTCAGCAGAAATGTCCTGGATTTACCCAGGGCCACAGGCAGTAAGCCAAAAACCCTTTGGCTCTTACCCAAAGGCTCATATTCCTCGCCACACCCAGGTTTAAATACCCATAAGGCTGGAAACAGAAGCTCAGCCCAGCTCTCACTCAGCTGGCAGAAACATCCTGTAGATTCTCCTTTGCCTGGGATGTACTGCAGCTACAAGGGAAAATGCACGTATCATTTATAGGAAACGTGCACCAAATATCAAGAGCATATACAGAAAACCACCTTTCAATCCAAGTAAAAGGCTGCTGAAGTCTATGGGAAGTGGGAGAAACAGGCAGTGGAACAGACATTTCCCAGAAACTCCACCGGTGGGTGTTGGGTGTCCTTGAACAATCAGAATAGAAATAGCTAAGGAACATCAAAGACCTGTACAGTAGCTGCAAGACCAAAGACATGCCGTTAGTGTAATGGACCATCAGGCATAATATTATGATCGTTGAATGCAAAGATGGTGTAATCGCATATTTCAGATTGTGTGAAATTAGGTCATTTCTGGAACCCCTCTAAAGGTCCCAGCTGAAAGTCAATGAGCAATTATTCAATTGAATTGAACCAATTAGCAATTTAAGTTATTAGCAAAACCTCCGGAAGGGTGACATTTCCCTGCAGGTCCCTTGTCAGTGCTGTTGGTACAGCACTCTCCCAAAGTCTTGCTGCAGTAGCAAAGCTCTGAGTTTAGTTAACTGTGGAACTGTTTGTTTCTCAGAACTGGCTGGCTGTGAGCACAAAATTGCTTTGGAAGTTTCTCCTTGTTGGGGAGCTGCTGTTGATTTCTTGTTCTTTGCCTGGACATAGTTTGGGTTCTGTTTTTTGATTGTTTTATAATCCCATTTTCATGTATTCATTCAGTCTGTTCTTAGTTGCTCTTGAATAGTTCAACCAGTAGCCAAATTGGACCATGCTTGCAATCTGCATATAGCTGCATGCATTCTCTGTGCACTTTGTCAATATAAAGAGCAAAACAAGTTGGAAGAAATCCAAGTTGTTAGCAGAGGAGGTTGTTAATTATGACCATTTACTGGAGAAGCAGCCTGGAACAATAGAAAACCATGGAGTTTAGTTTGGATGTAGGAAACTACTGATACCATGCTAAATAGGAATACACCTTACAAACGCATAAACAGCCATAACCTTCCATCAGCAGTCAACAGAATAATGATAGTAATAGCTTTATAATACAAAATTAAAACTTCTGCTAAATTGACATCCAGTATTAATGAACAACAGACAGAGATCTTTCAGAATACACATCAGGTGTTAAAATATCCACAGTACAATCCAAACATTAGTATGCAAAAAAAAAAATATGACTTATAAAAACAGTGCCCACCTTCTGATTTTTCAGAAACTTGTTTGTAATGATCAAGTAGCAAATCGATCTAATTTAGTTGTTCTAGGCATCAGCAAAAACAGTTCCACAGAACACAATCTCACTATAGGAGAAAGACCATTTTGGAGCCTATAAACTCCCCAAAGAACACTTTATTGGAATAGAAGGCATAATTACAACATCTTCTATGGGATGGTGCCAGTGAGAAATATAATATGAAATATGAATCAGGATCTTTTTAAAATAGAGAAAATGCCAGCAAAACACACAGAACACCACATTGTAACTCAACAGGAAGAGAATGTTGGCAAAATATTCAATAAAGATTTAAAGCCAACAATATGTGCATCCTTATTAAGTGTGTAAAATTATTTCTGGTGAACTGTTAGGACATTGGGAACCTTACAAAAGAGGAGTGCTTTGCCTGCATCCCGGGTCTGTTCTCTGTTTATTCCTCCATCCATTCTTCTGAGAGACAAATCAGCAGGAATCCTCAGAATTGTTTGGTTAGGAGGGGGGACTTGTGCTGGCTGAGCCCTCCCTAGTTAAAGCTTCGTGGGCCCCATATTATCAATCCACCTTTCGTGTGTCTCATTGATGGGTTTAGCCACAGTCATCTCCTTTCTACAGCTGTCCAATAGATGCTTTTGCAGGTTTTGCAGAAGTCATCCAACATCTGAGAAGGATGCTCAATATATGTTTTTAATAATCCATTGATGCAATTTTAATACAAGGCACAAGGGCCTCGTTTAATTAAATGGGTTGTTAAGAAATATTTACAACATTTAAGAATAATGGTGCACAGTGGTTTTTGTCTTCATTAAAAGATCCACCAGGGCATATTTCTCTTGCTAAATAATAAACATTGGGAAAGTAACGCGCTGCATTTCCAGGGGAAAGACTGCTGCATCGACCGCCTTGTGTGGAGTGAATTACAACAAAGCCACTTGGTGCTCAAAAGATGCATTCGATCAGCTTTCCCATATCTACTAGTCAGATGCATTGTCTGAGCGTATGCAGACAACACAATGGTATTTGGGAGGGAATTTAATCCCAAAGTTGATGAATCTCCCAAGTTTGCGGGAAAATCTATTTAGCATTCCTGTGACCCTGATGCACAGATTTAGGTATCTGCAGATAAGGCCACATGTCGCTATTAGATACATAGATTTGACGGCAGTTAAAAGATACCATTTTCCTATCTGCATTGTCTCTACTCGGTAGCATCTGTTCTGGTCAGGAGAGGTCTTTGTC
Organism: Sphaerodactylus townsendi; assembly: GCF_021028975.2. Lineage (NCBI taxonomy): Eukaryota > Metazoa > Chordata > Lepidosauria > Squamata > Sphaerodactylidae > Sphaerodactylus > Sphaerodactylus townsendi. Next base: position 26,371,487 of record NC_059436.1, on the reverse strand, counting down.
TCCCCAAGGCAGATTATGGGAGTGTTGACTCCCCACTTCCTTCTTTTAAAGCAGAGGTCCCCAGTGTGATGCCTATGGGTACCATGTTACCTGCCGACAACTTTCCTACCGCTCACTAAGTGTTTTTAGAAGGTGGATGGGGCCAAGTGAAGCTTTTGACTAGTAGGGCTGCTGATTGGCCACTGAAGATTTGATTGGCCTTGTAGAGTTTTTTAGAATCAGAGGCCGTTTTCGCACGGCCATAGTAGGGGTCGGGTCGGCGTAAATGACGCCGACCCGACCCC